>NC_139612.1:2657500-3857500 GCF_964270895.1 Podarcis filfolensis
AAGATGACCTTAACAAATGGGCAGCTTTGTACAGGAGCACATTGTTGTGGGATAATAATACGTATGAAGCACTTAGGGAAAAGTGCTGTATAAATACCATTATTTCTATTTGATTGTGGTTTTATTTGACTTGCATTCATAGAATCATAGAATCATAGAGTTGGAAGAGACCACAAGGGCCATCGAGTCCAACCCCCTGCCAAGCAGGAAACACCATCAGAGCACTCCTGACATATGGTTGTCAAGCCTCTGCTTAAAGACCTCCAAAGAAGGAGACTCCACCACACTCCTTGGCAGCAAATTCCACTGTCAAACAGCTCTTACTGTCAGGAAGTTCTTCCTAATGTTTAGGTGGAATCTTCTTTCTTGTAGTTTGGATCCATTGCTCTGTGTCCGCTTCTCTGCAGCAGCAGAAAACAACCTTTCTCCCTCCTCTATCTGACATCCTTTTATATATTTGAACATGGCTATCATATCACCCCTTAACCTCCTCTTCTCCAGGCTAAACATGCCCAGCTCCCTTAGCCGTTCCTCATAAGGCATCGTTTCCAGGCCTTTGACCATTTTGGTTGCCCTCCTCTGGACACGTTCCAGTTTGTCAGTGTCCTTCTTGAACTGTGGTGCCCAGAACTGGACACAGTACTCCAGGTGAGGTCTGACCAGAGCAGAATACAGTGGCACTATTACTTCCCTTGATCTAGATGCTATACTCCTATTGATGCAGCCCAGAATTGCATTGGCTTTTTTAGCTGCCGCGTCACACTGTTGGCTCATGTCAAGTTTGTGGTCAACCAAGACTCCTAGATCCTTTTCACATGTACTGCTCTCAAGCCAGGTGTCACCCATCTTGTATTTGTGCCTCTCGTTTTTTTTGCCCAAGTGCAATACTTTACATTTCTCCCTGTTAAAATTCATCTTGTTTGTTTTGGCCCAGTTCTCTAATCTGTCAAGGTCGTTTTGAAGTGTGATCCTGTCCTCTGGGGTGTTAGCCACCCCTCCCAGTTTGGTGTCATCTGCAAATTTGATCAGGATGCCCTTGAGTCCATCATCCAAGTTGTTGATAAAGATGTTGAATAAGACCGGGCCCAAGACAGAACCCTGTAGCACCCCACTAGTCACTCTTCTCCAGGATGAAGAGGAACCACTGATGAGCACCCTTTGGGTTCGGTCAGTCAGCCAGTTACAAATCCACTGAGTGGTAGCATAGTCAAGACCGCATTTTACCAGCTTCTTTACAAGAATATCATGGGGCACCTTGTCAAATGCCTTGCTGAAATCAAGGTAGGCTACATCCACTGCGTTCCCTTCATCTACCAGGCTTGTAATTCTGTCAAAAAACGAGATCAGGTTATTCTGACATGACTTATTTTTCAGAAATCCATGCTGACTATTGGTGATCACAGCATTCCTTTCTAGGTGCTCACAGACTGTTTGCTTAATGATCTGCTCCAGAATCTTCCCTGGTATTGATGTCAGACTGACTGGGCGGTAATTATTTGGGTCCTCTCTTTTCCCCTTTTTGAAAATAGGGACAACATTTGCCCTCCTCCAGTCTGCCGGGACTTCGCCTGTTCTCCAGGAATTCTCAAAGATGACTGCCAGTGGTTCTGAAATCACATCTGCCAGTTCTTTTAATACTCTTGGATGCAGTTCATCTGGCCCTGGAGACTTGAATACATCTAGACTAGCCAAGTATTCTTGTACTATCTCCTTAGTTATTCTGGGCTGTGTTTCCTCTGCTGAATCATTTGCTCCAAATTCTTCAGGTCGGGCATTGTTTTCTCTATCGGAGAAGACTGAGGCAAAGAAGGCATTGAGGAGTTCAGCCCTTTCTGTGTCCCCTGTTTGCGTTTCAGCATCTTCTCCTCTGAGTGACCCCACTGTTTCTTTCTTCTTCCTTTTGCTACAAACATACCCATAAAAGCCTTTTTTGTTGCTTTTAACCTCTCTAGCAAGCCTGAGTTCATTCTGTGCTTTAGCTTTTCTGACTTTGTGTCTACACGTGCTGGCTATTTGTTTGAATTCCTCTTTGGTGGTTTCCCCCTTTTCCATTTTTTGTACACATCCTTTTTTAATCTTAACTCAGTTAAAAGTTCTTTAGATAGCCACCCTGGCTTCTTTAGGCACCTTCCATGTTTCCGTCTCATTGGTATTGCCTGAAGTTGTGCTTTTACTATCTCCCTCTTAACAAACTCCCAGCCATCATGAACTCCCTTTCCTTTTAGTATTACTGTCCATGGGATCTCACCCAGCACTTCCCTAAGTTTTATGAAGTCGGCTTTCTTAAAGTCAAGAAATTGAGTCCTAGTATGCTTGGCTGCTCCTTTCCGCTGTATAGTAAACTTCAGAAGAGCATGATCACTCGCGCCTAGTGATCCTTCCACTTCTACCCCACTAACCAGGTCATCAACATTGGTTAGGACCAGATCTAAAATGGCTGTTCCTCTTGTTGCTTCTCCCACTTTCTGGACAATGAAGTTGTCTGCAAGGCCAGTGAGGAATCTGTTTGACCTTATGCTCTTGGCTGAGTTTGACATCCAACAAATATCCGGGTAATTGAAGTCCCCCATTACTACTATCTCCCTTCCTTTTGCATGCTTGGCCATCTGTTCCAGGAAGGCATCATCTATGTCCTCCGTTTGGCTTGGGGGTCTATAGTAAACTCCCACAATGAGGTCACTGTTATTCTTCTCTCCCTTAATTTTGACCCAAATGCTCTCACTTTGGCTTTGAGGTTCTAAATCTTGGATCTCTTCACAGGTATACACATCCCTGACATATAACGCCACTCCTCCTCCTTTCTTGTCTGGTCTGTTTCTCTGAAATAGATTGTATCCCTCCATTATTACATTCCAATCGTGGGACTTACCCCACCAGGTTTCAGTGATGCCTATTATGTCATATTTAGTTTGCTGTACCAAGAGCTCAAGCTCATCTTGTTTATTTCCCATGTTTTGCGCATTAGTGTACAGACATGGAAGTCCATTAATCATTCCCCCGTGTCTCTTATTTAAGGATTTTTTTTTCAGAGTGCTTGAAAACAAATGCAAGGATCCAAAGTATTTAACCGCTCCAGATCCTGAGGGTTACAGTGCTCTGGGGTTTAAAATGCACCTCTGAAGTTACGGCTGGAAAATGGGACAGCCGCTCCGTTACAGTTCCCTCTTTGATGAAGAGACTGGACCTTTCCCTCTGGTGGGTAAGGAGCAGGCCGGCATTTGCCCTTCCTGCTTCATTCCGGGGCAGCAGTGCCCTTGGAGCTTGTTGCTGTTTACCAGAGCCAATGGCCAAACAAGGCCAGGTCCAGGAGGTTTGTGGCCGGTTCTCCTCTCCCTTTTATATTTCTTTTAAAAGAGGGACCAAATGGTATAAGGAGGACTACGGCATGGCAAGAGGGTTTCCCTAAGCCTTTCTCCTGAGCTATTTCCCCTGCCCCCTGCCCACCAACTTCTATTTGCCCCATCAGGGAATGCATTCAGAGCTCAGGTGGCCTGGCTCTCACTGAGAGAACACAAGGAGAACTCAACCCCCATGTACGTCAAGGCTATTTTAAAAAAGAAATGCACAGTGGAAAGCTAAACTATTAAATTTGCTGCTGTGCAATGTGTGGTTGGCCACCAACTCAGCAGGCTATGAAAGGGGTTGAGGCAAATCAGTAGAGGATAAGACTGTCCATGGCTTCTGGATCAGAGGCAGTTGGCTTCTGCAGATGAGTTCCTGGTGAACATCCATGGGAAAAGGCCCTTTTTGGCACCCAGTGAAAACATTTTTTGTCCCTCAGACTTTTAAATTGTGTTTTGAGTTAGGGCTTTTATGGTATCTGTTGAGTTTTTGTTTGTTGTGGTTTTTGAATACTGTATATTGTATTTTAATATTGTTTTGTTATAAACCACCCAATAATTATTTATTAATATTTATTAATTTAATAATATGGGTGTATTATTGGTGGGGGACACAACATGTTCCTTCTGGGGTAGTTCGTCCACCTTGAGTCCCCATCCTGCACTCAGTTCTCACCTGTGGCTCCTGGACGCTGTCAGCATGAGACAGCAGCTGCGCAAGGGGAATGACTTTGAGTGGCTGAGGGGAGCCGATGGGTATCAAACTCTTGGTGCAGAGTTAAATTTAGGGCAGCATGACAGGTCCCCCCTTCCCCCCAGGTTACTAAACTGTGGTTTGTTCAGATTCTGGTTATCCGTGAATCCTGCCCAGCTGGAGGATATAACACTACACCATGGTTTAATAAATGTTCAACAGCCACAGGGTGTGAAAAGTCAACCACTGTATCCTATTCTCTAGGATTGCATTAGACATACAAAAATAAAATTAGCAAATGGTAATGAAGAAGTAAGAGGAGGCACACATATGAAAGATATTTCAGTGACTATGCAGATCAAATAAAAAAATCAATTATTTTCTGGGGGACATGACATCACTGTACTTATGCCCCAGATTATAAATCATTATCAGAGCTACAAAGCTTTTATTGCCTGCCTTACACTTCATTAATCAGTTACAGGATGTTCTCTCCAGCAAAGAAGGATAAGATTTTGAGTCATACTTGAAATTTCCAAAGACTTGCCAGGCCACTTAAATTAAAAAGGAATTTCAGAGTCACATTATAATCCAAAAATCTGCAGAAATGACTATTTAATTTAGGAATCTGACTAGCTGTGCATAGTCTTCTCCCACACACCACCCCAGGTGGGCTGCAGTGGGTAGAGCACTGAAATGTCAGGATGAAAGCCATCAATAAAGTAAGTGCAGTGGTTAGCAATTGCTAAACAAGGATAGGTTGGAACCCAAGACTATTTCCTTCTCGGTGCTGCCAGCAGTAGCCACCAGACATTTCTTGTTGGACAAGCGCTGTCTTTCTTTGCCCACAGAGCAAGCAGCACCCAGAGCTCCAGCATTTTAGGGTTTGGGTTAGGTTGTGTAGGGGGGAACAAATTTAACAAATTTTAAATTTAATGAAATATGTTGACAAACTTCATCAATGCACTGGATCAGAGAAGAGTTTCTAATGTTAAATCTCCATTTACCAACTGACAGTGTAAACCACTTCTCCACTCCCTAGCCCAGCCTGCTGGCCCCCTTCTTGGGCTCACACACTTATTGAGGTCCCAATTTCACCACCCCAATCCTGCTAGGACCCTCTCTGATGTCATACAGCTTCAACCCCCAAAGCGCCTTCTAGTCCTCTTCAGGATCTGACCATGTCGTCTCCATGGGATTCATGACAGGAGCAAACAACACGCCTCACCTAAGGGAAAGGGGCAATGGCTGCCACTTTCAACGGGCCTGGTGGCAAACGTTCAAAAATGATTGTAGGCCTACAAAGCTGATCAACAACCAACACAGCTACTTGACGACACATTCCCATGATTCCGGAGGCATTTGGCAAGTGCAGTTCCATTTTGCACGACGTCCAAAATCCATTTCTCAGGTAAATGTTAGAAGACGGTGCAAATCTCTTGGCTACACTTACCACACAAAGCATTCTCCTCCTCTCTGTCTCAAAATGTGCATTACTTAATCAGCTCTTAAAGCATCTACCACTGCCTGGCATTTGCCCTTCTGTGATCTGGCTCAATATAGCCAGGGACACCAGGCATCCTCTAAAAATAGCCTTGGGGCAGATTTCATTGAGCCTGGAGCACAAAGACTTCTAAACAGTGAGAACCAAATTGTGGCTGGTTCATATGATCATTTTATTATGGCAAAATGTGCTTTATCGGGGCCATTAGCAAGCCTGGAACTTCAAATTGATTTACCATGCACCCAGATCCCGAGCCAATCCATGAGGAACCAGCAACCCTCCATAAGGATTCTAAAGCATTTCCTCGGAAGTTGGCCTCTTTGACTTCAAGGAAACATACTCTGAGGGACCTGTTGATACATGCATATGAATCCCTTGTGGACTGCAGCATCTAGTGATGACTTGTCTGTTTGCAGGAGCCATCACAGTTCAGTCACCAGAGGTGGAATTTTCCTATTGCCCAACTCCGACTCAAATACAAAACTTTCCAACAAAGGCAAGTCCATACATTCTGCTAAAAGTCACTAAGAGACGTGCTGCCAGAAGTTTTCAATTCCATTTTTGATTAACCACTGTTCAGCATGCATGTCCAGTCACTAAAGGTAAAGGTAAAGGGACCCCTGACCATTAGGTCCAGTCGTGACCGACTCTGGGGTTGCGGTGCTCATCTCGCTTTATTGGCCGAGCGAGCCGGCGTACAGCTTCCGGGTCATGTGGCCAGCATGACGAACCAGAGCAGCGCACGGAAACGCCATTTACCTTCCCGCCACAGCTACTTGCACCTCATGCTTTTGAACTGCTAGGTTGGCAGGAGCAGGGACCGAGCAACGGGAGCTCACCCCGTCGCGGGGATTTGAACCGCCAACCTTCTGATCAGCAAGTCCTAGGCTCTGTGGTTTAACCCACAGCGCCACCCGCGTCCCTCGCCACCTGCATCCCTAAATTGCAGTTAATCTTAACCATGGTTTGTTGAAACACGTCAACTTCTTAAGCTATGGTTTGAAGGTTTGTTTCAAGCAGTCACACTTAAGATTAAGCACAGTTTGTCAGGTTTAAACAAGACAATGAGCTACAGATAATATAAACCAGAAGCAAAAGCTTCCTAAATTCTTTTTATAGCCACACTGAGCACATGGAGGAGAGAAGAAGCGTCTCCTTGGCTCATTCTTGTAACACTAAACTGGGATTTAGTTTTACATTTGAACCAGCCCAATATTTGTCTCATGAAACAATCTAGCTTCTGTTAGCTGACTGCTCAGGCAGTTGTTCACAACTCTTACAGGAAACAAGTACTATCTTAAGGGACCCTGAGAGTAGCACTTACACAGGGAAGACAGGCTGTTGCTTTGTATGGTTGTCAGGAAAAGAATAGTAAAGGCTACTTAATGCACCTTACCTATTAAGAGCCCATTGTCAGATGCCATCAAATCTGAATCCATTTGTGATTCCACTTGCTTTCCGTCTTGCTTTTCCTGCTACGTTGCATCCACCCAAGGGTAACAAGGAAAGGGGGTTGGGAGAGAAAGAAGAAAACAGTGAATTACGGTAACAGAATGGTTGGACAACAAGAAACAGAATAGTTAAAAACCAGGAGCACACTAGAACTTCAGTGGAATAAACTGTACCTGCCTTCAAAATTTAAAGTACAGTAATTCAGTTTTTTAAAAAATGTGAAGCTTCTAAAGACTGTTACCAATAAGGAAGAGTGGGTTTGAAAAATGAATCAATCATTAATGTTTTAAAAACCTGAAATACACTTTTTACTAATTTCAGAAACAATCAGAAACAGCAGTGGGGAAGGAACGAACTGTGGTATGTTTGCACGGTAAAATGAGGGGCAGTGTCCTCTTAAATATCTGTCATTTTATTTGTTACAGACTTACTTAAAAGTAATGAAAACTACTTCAATAATCTCACGGAACTAGTCTGAACTTGTAATTCTTATATTTGAATGATTAATTGATCTGCTTTTACCTTTTATTACTTTTACTTTTGTACACTGTATCTTTCACAGAGAACTCCACAGTTATGGAGTGACTCATAAATGCAGCAGAAAGAAAGACATAACTACGAAATTGCTACAGAAGATGCCAGTGGTGAAGAAACAAAAGAGAGATTTGTGAGACTCCCTAAAGGGCTTCTGCAGAGTAGAATCAGCTAGTAGACCTAATTTGAGTCACATGACTCAGATTGATTATTATTTTTGTATATATTTCAACACACCTAAAGTATGAAAGTCAGTAGCACAGATGTTGTAAAGGTGTGGTGATTTGTCATGGAACAACTCCTTGAAGAAGATAACCGTGGTTACCCAGACCTTGTCGCTGGTTGCAAAGGGGCCCCCAAGACTGTTCAATTTTGTGCAGATATGTTTCGAATAGCACTGCGAGTTACATTACAGTTGCTTACAGATGACCTGTTTATTGAGCATCCAGCCTTATTTGTTGGCACAAAGTTTGTGGGCTGGTTATGCAACATTCACTGTTTATTGATTAGTGAATGCTCCTTTTTATTTGTTTGCAAGATTGTATGATGTCTCATCAAGCAATTGTTATTACACACTTCCTAGTGAATTTCCCCCTCTCTTCACTTACCACAAAAAATGTTATTGGGTTTGAAAGTGAGTTTGGTTCTGAAAGATCTCAGGAACAACTTTAATTGTGCAACCTGCATTTCCCAGCACGTGACTGAATTCCTCTCACAAACTAGCAACAGTCTGGAAGCAACATTCGTTAGTATACATCTGAAAATTAGGAAACTGCCTGTCTTTGTAGCCACATTCTCATCCTGCTCTGAATAAAAATATTTCTAGCTCCACCCCACCACCACCACACTGATCTCTTCCATACTTAAGCAAAATAAAAACAACAATGTAAATTGCTTCCACATGGCTCCCTTGAAAACTCAAGTGTGCAGTTGCTGCAAATCCCTTCCGTGTTTATCATTATTCAGCTTCGTGGGCTATGCAGAGCTTGCGCTCTTAACTCTTCACTGTTGTGAGAATGATGTTGCACATCATGCAAAGGTAGGAAGAGTGTCTTGTGTTAGTCTTTCTTGCCAGCCTCCTTACCCAGGAATTGTAGAAAGAGGAAGAAGTGCAGCTCCTTTGCACATTATATTTTGGTTGTTCCAAATAATATAACAAAGCTGCCCTCCAACTTCATATCTAGAAAGAAGCAGGATGTGCAACCAGAAAATGTTCTACAGTTTGAGGGACAATTAAGTAATATTGCAGTGCTTCCGTCTCTAGTATGCAGTGTTCGGGGATGGGTCGTAACTCTGGTGGGGGACACGTCATGCTACTTCTGGGGTAGTTTGTCCACCTTTGGTCCCCACCCAGCACTCAGCTCTCACCTGTGGCTCCTAGAAGCTGTCAGCATGTGAAAGCAACCACACCCCAGGAACGGCTTTGACTGGCTGACTAAACCAGGTGAGGTGAGCTGAGTGAGTTAGGGACTCACTGAATGAAAAGACCGTCCCCACCCGATTGAGTAGACAAGACCAAGGGTGGGTCCAAAGGTCCAACATGTTGTAGAGGGAAGTGAGGGACAGGTCAATTCTGTATCCAGGGCAGCTGTCTACCAGCTCCATCTGGTACGCAGGCTGAGACCCTCCCTGCCTGTCTGTCTTGCCAGAGTGGTGCATGCTCTAGTTATCTCCTGCTTGGACTACTGCAATGCGCTCTGCGTGGGGCTACCTTTGAAGGTGACCTGGAAACTACAACTAATCCAGAATGCGGTAGGTAGACTGGTGACTGGGAGCGGCTGCTGAGACCATATAACACTGGTCTTGAAAGACCTACACTGGCTCTCAGTACGTTTCTGAGCACAATTCAAAGTGTTAGTGTTGACCTTTAAAGCCCTAAACGGCCTCGGTCCAGTATACCTGAAGGAGCATCTCCACCCCCATCGTTCTGCCTGGACGCTGAGGTCCAGCGCCGAGGGCCTTCTGGCGGTTCCCTCACTGCAAGAAGCCAAGTTACAGGGAACCAGGCAGAGGGCCTTCTTGGTAGTGGCGTCTGCCCTGTGGAACGCCCTCCCACCAGATGTCAAAGAGAACAACAACTACCTGACATTTAATGTGTGACATTTTAATGTATTTTTAATATTTGTTGGAAGCCGCCCAGAGTGGCTGGGGAGACCCAGCCAGACGGGCGAAGTACAAATAAATTATTATTATTATAACCTAGGAAGGGAGCCCATCTAGGAGGAGGAAAACTCTTATCTTAAAGCTCCACTGCTTTGCAGGATGTCTTTGGGAGGAAAAAAGGTTAAGGAGCAAACCCTACACAAATCCAGAGTAGAGTCCCTAAGGTGTTATATGGCGCCTTGTCTGCCTCCTTCCGGCAACTCCTGCACCCCAGCTGGTGCCAAATGTCTTGCTCTGCTTTCCTTTGGCCACAAGTTTCAATATAAGGAATAATTCCTACTCGAGAGTTGAATAGAAAAACGTATATATTCTGCTAAGAATAACAGTTTGAAGCTGATAGTAGATTTAAACACAACGTGTAAGTACGATAGTTTTAAGGTAAAACGTTTAAGTACAGGAATAATGTAGTTTCAAATATGCAGTGATATAGTATAGAGGTACATGAAATACCAGTACACAACAATTATTTTGTTCAAGTCTCAATGGCAGTCAAAAGGAGTCCATATTATATAGAATCAAAATAAGGACTAAAGAATCAAATAGGGCCGAAAAGGAGTATCCGGAGTGTGAATCAGATGTACGACTCAGTAGTGGTGACCAGGACAGGGCCCTGTTTCGGAGTAAACGCCTTCTTCAGCTGGTAATATCAAATAATATGTCAAAATAAATTTTAGTGTATTTCCAACAAGAACTCCAATTTCTTTACTGCTTTCCTTTGGGCCACATCAGCCAGGCTGAGAGGCAGGTCTTCTCATTTGGGCAGCCCAGGACCCCCAGACACACTGCCCAGGCTTGCGCCCCAGAGAGACCACTTCAGTGCTGCCAACCCAGCAGTTAGACTTCACGCCCAGAGGCACACTCCACTGTTTCTCAAGACAGATGGACGCCAACAACAACCACCTCTCTGGCTGCTTCCACAGAGCTGCCACTGTTTCTAGACCCAGGGGCACATTTTGAGTTTTGGGCGAGGGCCGGGGGCAGCAAATCCTCTCTGGATACTTCTTGCCCTCTTCCCTAGATCAGTTCCACACACACATCCCAGAGAGAAAGAAGAAAAGAAATCACCCATGCAAACACACATTTTGACTTTTCTAAGGGATCTGGATGAAAGTCCAGTTCAGCAGAATTAACATGAGCCTTGAAATGCACACAGAGCTCAAAGAGGGTGAGGGAAAGAGTGTCCTTATTCAGTTTTCCTGCCATAGCGCCAAGTTCTTTTCAGGAGGGAAAAATGTAACTGCTCTCACCACCTCATGACTCGAGCTGAGTGTCTGTGAGAAGGAGGAGGGAGTTCAGGAGCTTCATGGAAGTCCTTTGAGAGACCTCGAAGGTGGCATTGCACCCACAGGTGCTCTGTTGGCAACCCCTGTTCCAACCATTTAAATTCATCTATACTAACTCTGGAGCAAAGAGACATTAACAACTGTTATGTACTGAAGTTCTCACCCTGGGCCAGCAGGGGGATACTGTAGATAGTTTTCACTCAGGTCCACATATGCAAATAAGGGATTGAAAGTGACGTTCAGTGATTGGGTAGTTACAGAAAATGGTCACTGTTGCATTCTAGTGAAGCTCTACATAAGCAGGCTGGCTGAACCCTTCAGTTCAGTTCTGTTCTGGCCTGTGAATAAACAAGACCTGTTTGAAGAATCGCTGTGTCGTCTGATATGTTCACCCACAACTTAACAACAACCCAGGTCAAAAATTTTCTTGGGAAGAAAAACATGCCAAAGCGCTGCTGTTCTTAGATCGGGTCACTGGGAACACAAAACAGACCAGCTTCCCGCTGCAGAGAGACAGGCACATATTTTATATTTATTCTTTTTTCTAAGCTTATTTCACATGTCATTCATTTCCTTTGGGGAGGAAATGTGATGTCAATGGAAATCCTTTGTAGAGTTGGAGAGAAGAATATTCAAACCAAACTGAAGAGGAGCAATTTCAACGGATAGCTGGAAACTTTATTATTTGTATGAAGAATGTTGTTTGGAAATGCGGCTATAACATCCCGACAACTTCCTTCTCATCAAATGCTTTCTATATGAAAAGACCTTTGAGCATGGAGAATTCACTGTGATTGTGGGAAAATTTAAAGGAAGCCTGTTGAATGTGGCACAAAACTCCACTCAAGCTGACTCTTGTCCATCTGTTCCACCTAACTGAATTTTATTCTACAACACTATTTCATTAGAAACCATACTAAGTGTTTCACTGCACAATCCTATGTGTGTCTACTTAAAAGACAGCCCCATTGACTTCTATGGGACTTTCTTCCAGGAAAGTATAAGAATGTAAGAGCTGTTTGACAGTGGAAAGGGGGTGGACTCTCCATCATTGGAGGTTTCTAAGCAGAGGTTGGATGGCTGTCTGTCATGGATGCTTTAGCTGATATTCCTGCATTGCAGAGGGTTGGACTAGATGACCCCTGGGTCCCTTCCCACACTACAATTCTATGATAAGTGTCTGCTGCATCAGGCCAAAGGCCCATCTAGCACAACACCCTCACACTGACCAACCAGACATCCATGGAAAGCCTGCAAGCAGCACTTGGGCATAAAAGCCCTCTTCTCCCCACCTGCAATTCCCACCTTGGCAACATTCTGCAGCAACAAGAGCAGCTCTGATCTTTCCCTCCCGGAAACCCCTTTCCCTGAAACAAGGGCTGGCTGCTGCCAATTGGGGCTGGTAGAGCAGAAGGCCAGGAGGCCAAGTGTAGGTGGAGACGGAGCCAACAAGAGGCAGAGCCCACTAATTCTGGTTTTGTCCTCATCCTCGTCCCTGTTGAGTCCTACAAAGGCAACACTGCGGCTAAGGAGGCAGAGAGGCAAAGCCACTCCAGGGACTTGACGTGAACAGAGGACAGATTTGGGTTGGTGGGGCACTACCCCCATTCCCCCAAATGAATCAGCCGCCACTGCACAAAGCACAACTTCCACCCTGCGTCCACATGCCAAGGACTGCTGCTCTGGATGCCCTGCATTTATCCTGCCGCACCAGGGTAAGGAGCAGTGTCTAAAGCAGGAGGGGCTTGTGGGAAGGAGGTGGCGGGTTTTAGGCTGCGTGGGCTGTTCCTAGGCACACCTTCCCTTTCTCAGATAAAAGACTATGCATATACTAATCTGAACAGGTGCACAGGGTATTCTGTGGTTCTCTTCCAGGACGGGTCTATCACCTCCCCCCCTCTCACCAGGATGGACGTGGGAAAGCTTCCCTGGGTCCCCCGGGTGCCCCTTTCCTGAACTCCCCCCCCCCCTTTTCTTCTTCCTCAGTGGAAGCATGGACCAATACAGTGCTTGCTGTCCATACAAATTGTGTTCTTGGCTTGTGCGTTCAGCCTCTGGGGCTGAACTGGAGCTGGAAGTGATTGGAGCTGAACGGTGTTGCTTTTATAGATCAGCAAAGTCTCCACCCTTCCTGGCAGAGCCCTCTCCCTGTCCCTGGGGAGATGATGGAAGAAATATCCTGTGCATTTCAGCCGCCTCCCTGCAGAAATATGCCCCAGTTATGGTCCCCTCCAGACATCCTTTTGATGGTGCATTCATGACTAGTTGTGTTCATTGTGGTATCAGGGCAGTGATACACAACCCTGCTTTCAGTGCTGTTTGTGCCTGCAAAGTTTTTGTGGTGAACAATTAAACAGACTGTGGAATGATAGGAAAATACGGACTTATGTTTCAATAAACCACACACGTCCTTGTGACTTTCTGTTGTTCTAGATGAGAAAAATGGAAACACAAAATAGATACATGGGGGAAGTAGATGCAGCTGCAGCCTGTCTCCCTGTTTGTCAGTAACAGCCAGGAAACTATGATTAACTTGACCTCTGACTTCCTGAGGGATTCATTGCCCACATATGTCTTGCACTTCAAAAATGATGAAGCCTACCCCATGATCTCTGCTCCTAGACCAGCCTTTTCTGTACCGAGGCTCCAAGATATGCTGTTCTGCTGTGCTTATGGGGTTGGGGGGCCGTGGTCAGACAGATATTGCTGGACCACGACTCCCACAATGGGCATCAGGCCCCTTGGCAGACCAACTCTGCATTTCAAAGAAGTCTGCAAACATGACATGAAGGGTGGCAGCATCAGCCTTGCCATGTGGGAACCCCTTGCAAATGACCCCAGTGCCTGGAGACAGGCAGGCAGATTGTGCATCCATAGCAGTGACCAGAGGAGGAATAGCCACTGGGAGGAACGCAGAGAGAAGAAACGCCCTGGTGCATCTGCAGCAGCACAACTGGACACCTTCCTCTGCCCTGGCTGCAAGAAAACATGTCTCTCTCATATCAGTCTCCACACCCACAGAAGGCACTATAGCCTTCCCACAGTTTGACTTCATCCACAAAGGCACACTCCTCCACTGTCTCCCTGGACAGACAGATGCCAATAACTCCCATCATGCCCGACTATTGGTGATGTTGGAAATTGCTGGCCAGTCCACAATCTACATGCCGTTCCTAGGCTTTCCCAATAGCAAAGCTATTCACACAAACTCACGTTTTCAGAGGTGCCTAAAGAATCTGATGCTTTTGCTGACTCTCTAGGACCTGTTTTCAAATAGGCATCTAACAGACAATGAACATAAAGCCAAACAAGGTATCTAAATGCTGCCTTTTCCTTTAAAGGTCTAACCCACATAGACGTGGCAGCTGAACCCACTGCCTGTGGCCTCATGAATGTTAAACATTTGCATGGTGCGGAGTAGAGTGTTTAAAGAATTACAGCAAATAATAGGGCTAGGAGAATGCACACATCCTTTAATTTTGGCTCCCTTCCTTTGATTAAAGCTCCTTGGCACAGAGCAGCCGCTGCATTAATCCGCTGGGAGTTCATCTCCAGTTATTCATCAAGCGCCCATGATGCCAGACAATGATTTGTTACAGGTTTCTATTACAGCAAAACGACATCAAGAGAGAACGTACAGCAGACCTACAGAGATGCTCTTGCTTCACAACTTGTTCTCTTTCTTTCTTTTTCCAAATGACCCTGCCAACAGTTTCATCTCCCAAGATGTAAAAGGCCTTTGACTTGAATGTGTTTCAGTGTGATTTAAGCAGGTGTTGCAAGAAGAAAATCTGGCCCAACAATGGAGATTGCTTTCCCAGCCAGGCTTATTTGCAAGAAAGCAATTCATCTGCACCATGTGCTTATGCCCCTTTGGCTGCTACAAAGCTAAGCAAAACACGGCTGGAAAGGGAAGGCGTTTGGGTGACCATGATTTGAAAGCCCATTTATCAAGGGGGGTGGATGGAAGGCTCCATCTGCACTGTGACCTCAAGGCATCCTGGAAACTGTAGCTTATTCTGGGTACTGTGAGTTGTTAGGAGACTCCTAGTCCCCTCACAGAGCGACCGTTCCCTGCAAAAAGGGACTGGTTGTTAAACTGCTCTGCCGTTGTAGCTCTATGGGGTTCCTAACAACTCTCAGCGCCCAGAACAAGCCACAGTTCCCAAAATTCTTTGGGGAGGGGGAGACATGGCTGTTTAAAGTGGTATAGCCCTGCTTTAATATTAATGTTCAGATGGGACCAAAGAAGAGGTTGAAGATGACACCAGGTCTGGACTGCAGATTTTATTTACTTACCTATTATTACTACTTATCATTTATAAAGTTTATACATTTTCACATATGCTGAACTTTTTCAAAAAATGAGAGTCCCTGCCCAGCCATTTTACAATATCATAGGAGAAGAAGGAGAATTAGAGAGATGGGGAGAGGACAGGGAAACACACCAACAGCTGGTCTCTCTGTCCCAAAGGCATTCCAGGGGGTGAAACACATACAGATTCATGGAGAGACAAGAAAGACAAACAGGCATTTTAATAATAATAATAATAATAATAATAATAATAATAATAATAATATCTGTAATTTTAACATCCAAATACAACTAGCCACATTGAACATATAATTCAGAAACAGCAACCCAGATTTACCCGCCAAGGCCATCCTGGCTGGGACCTTATTGTGTTGTTTCAGGTACAGTATCTGTGTGTGGTATCAAGCCTGCTTTCAGACAGAATTTCTCTCCCAATAAACCTATTTCATATAATAACTTCCCATCCATGACCTCCAATTGCTCCTTCTCCAGGCTTCTTTTCAGGAACCCTCAGGCTGTGTCTTTGTTCGGTCCATCTCACCACATGCTTCAACATCTGCCCAAGATCCATTGTACATATTCCCAGGGGGATCTTGTTGTCTGGGCAGCCCAGGACCTTCATGCTTGCGTCCCGGGGGAGGGCACTTCGGAGCTGCTCATGCAGTGATCTGACTTTACTCCCGGAGGTGTCCTCATTGTCTCTTGAGACAGATGCCAACAACATTTTCACAGTAGTTTATAGGGTGTTTACCTCTCCTCTATATTTTGTTTAACTGCCTGAGTTACTCCTAGCCCCGGTCCTAACCAGGAATGTAATTTTAGAAATCACAGATGTTTTTCCTCATCCCAGATAAGGGCCCACATCATCACTGGGAGCTGCACACGGACAAGTAAATACCAACTATAATTTGGTAATCCAGATTGTCATTCAACACTAATCTCTTGAGAGGATCCTGGTCTTTTGCCAGAGGCCAGAAATTCTACTTTGAAGGCCAGCAGGGTTTTCCTGCAATGAAACAGTTGCACTGAGTGTTTTCTAACCCAAGGCATTTGCCCAGCTGAGCCCCAGTATTTATTTCTCTCCCAATAAAACCCTATTTGCCCAGGCATCTATCTTTCTCTCTACATTAACAAGTTGTGGTATTTAAACTCAGCATTTCACAGAGTATTTCTATAACTGAAGTTAAAGCTGGATAATTGCCTGGTGATGGACAGCTAGATGGGTGTTTAGGGGGCCATTCTAAATCACAATTTAAATATTTATTTATTTATCTTATTTATTGAATTTATATGCCGCCCTATACCCAGAGGTCTCAGGGCGGCCAGGAAGTTCAGATCTAATCACTGCCGTGAACCCACCAGTGGACCTCAGGCAAGCCTCTCTCTCTCAACCTCAGCACACCAGAAGAGGGGGATTTGCCTTACAGCTGCTGTGGGGATTAGAAATGTGTAAAACTTCACATGTAAAGCACGTGAAACATCTTGAACACTTGGCCTGCCATATGTCCGAATTTCCTTTGAAAATGGCGTCCGGGTGGAATTTCCGGAAACCGGCTAAAACATCCCAGAAAACCCAGGCATATGGCAACCCATTTTGGAAGTGTTGGTTTTTTTGGCAATTTTCCTAAAAAACAGTTTTCAAACTCCATTCCCCTCCCCCCATAAAGCTCAACAACTATGGCCAGAAAAAAGTTAAACAACTAAGCTAAACTGATGAAGCATTTTTAGGCATTATCTAAAGTTTAACTGGAGAAAGCCTGACTTCCTTGACTGATTGCCAAAATACCACTGAGCTAACCATCAAATAGGTGAAAAGACCAGGGGAGGCGGGGCACATTGATGCAAGGGGCACATTGATACACCAACAATATTTCAATATCCAGAAACGTTATTCATGTCACGGCATCACTAAAACGTGTCTATACATGTGTGAGTACAACAGTTGCGACCACACCGCCCGCCAGTTAGCGGTTGGTGTTTGATGAGAGTAGGTCTGTTTTTAGCGTGACCAACGAAAAAATTACTTGAAATGTAAAAGTGTTCCAACGCTGTTTTACGTCGTTTAGTTAAGATTTAAAAATACCAAAGGTAAGTTATTTCACTCAGTAATCAGGATTATACATGATAATTAAATAAGTTCAGTGGTTTTATTAATAATTGTTAGTTTTTTGAAAATGTCTGTTGGGCCACTTTGATACACTGAGACACGGGGCACACTGATACGTATAAAAGTGCCCCAATAGTGCCCCAATATACAAGTTTTGTGGGTGGCACTGTGGTCTAAACCACAGAGCCTAGGGCTTGCCGATCAGAAGGTCGGCAGTTCAAATCCCTGCGATGGGGTGAGCTCCTGTTGCTCAGTCCCTGCTCCTGCCCACCTAGCAGTTCGAAAGCACGTCAAAGTGCAAGTAGAAAAATAGGTATCTCCAGCGGGAAGGTAAACGGCATTTTCGTGCACTGCTCTGGTTCGCCAGAAGCGGCTTAGTCATGCTGGCCACATGACCCGGAAAAACTGTCTGCGGACAAACGCCACATCCCTCAGCCAGTAAAGCGAGACCTAATGGTCAGGGGTCCCTGTACCTTTATACAAGTTTTATTGGGTTTAAAAGAAACTAAAAAAAAACTAAGAAGAAAAGATGTCATCATTCACAATCTGACTCCAATACCAGACGGAATGAATATGTGGAATTGAGTAACGATGATAACGACGAAGATTTTGAAGTTGCATCTGATCCAGAAGATGAGAATATAAATTTTGATGTTCCCAATCCTGAAAATATAAATGTTGGAGATTTCCTACTCATTTAATTTGAAAAGAAAAGAAAAACTTTATTTTACTACATGGCCAAAGTCATTTTTAAATATAATATGACCGATTACCAAGTGTCATATCTCAGGAAAAAACCAGGATCTTGTATGTTTGTCTTCCCCATTGTAGAAGATAAGGCAAGCGTTGATTTCAAGGATGTTGTTTTGCAGTTGCCAAAACCAAATTTCTCAAAGGGCACATCTTGAACATCATCTCTTTATACTTTTTTATTGACTTCAGTGGATATATTGTGCAATTCTCATTATCTTCTAACTTTAATGGTTCCTTTGATTGCTATTATAATATTGATTATGCCATGATAAAGCAATTTTTTAAATTATTTGACTCATTTTGGTACATAAAATATGAGACTGAATTTTTCTGCATCAATCTGCCCCACTTCCCCCTAATCAAAACTATATTCAGAAACTGGCCAGACTGGGGGGAAAGGACCAAGAAATGTAATTGTCCTAAGAAACAAAGTGACTCTGGTTTGGAAAGTTCAGAAGATTTATTCCTTTTTAGAAGCTAAGCTATTCTTGTAAACTTCCCTTGCTTGAGAACCTCAGATTCTTTTTTCCGTCCCCTCTGGTCCAATTTTCCTTCGGCTTTAGCAAATACTTGGCACCCAATCAAAGCCAAAACCAGCACTGAATGCTGAAAAGAATTCACTACTACCAAACAAATCTCAATCCCATTCCCTTGGAAGAACCAGGAGAACCTCTTTAAAAGGGGGTGTGAGAATGAGGAAGCAGGAATCAGATGTCCCCTGGGCACATACGTAAAGGTAAAGGTAAAGGTAAAGGGACCCCTGACCATTAGGTCAGGTCATGGCTGACTCTGGGGTTGCGGCACTCATCTCGCTTTACTGGCCAAGGAAGCTGGTGTACAGCTTCCGGGGAGCTCACCCCATCACGGGGATTCGAACCGCCGACCTTCTGATCGGCAAGCCCTAGGCTCTGTGGTTTAACCCAAAGCACCACCTGCGTCCCTGAGCACATACTTAAAAGGAGCCAAAGGCCTCCCATGGCTACATCACTCTGGGGACTCCCGTCCAGCAGACAGGACTAGTCCAAACAGCCTTCGTTCCCCAAACTTTCAATACTCAGGACACAGTTTTGTTTATGCATTAAAATAAGACACACACATCCATTTACTCTCAGTAAGATATATATGTACTTTGCCAATCAGCTCCCAGAACAATGGGCAGGCAATGGTAGGATCCTTCAAGACTGTATCTGCACAGCCAGTCAGGGTTCAATGATGGAGTCTTTCTCTTTTAGCAATGGTGATAGCTCAGGTATGCACCCACACAGCCCAGTCCTCATTGGACCTCTTATTTTTATTTTATCCATTTTAAATTAGTTCCCTTTCAAATTAGGCAAGATCAACTTGTCTGTGGTCCATTCAACAGTAAACAATGTAAATAAAGCTTGCTAGCAAACACAAACTAGTACATTCACCCTTTGAAATAATAACTGTCAAGTATCATCAATCATTGCCATTAAAAGAATGTGGCCTAATATTAGGCATGACATGCTTTTCTTTTCTTTAAAAAACATTCCCAGACAGGACCTTGGTCTGTCTTCTAGCATTCCCCAGGCCAGACTGGGAGAGGCGGCATCAGCAGGCAGGTACTTAATGGGCCTCGCTCTCTTCCTCCAGCAGAGCTTGGGGCTTCCCACTTCAGCAGTCAGAGAAAGAGCTGCCTTAGCTCCCCTGCCTCTCCCAGCTTTACAAAGAGTGCAAGTGGCATTTTGCTAAACCTCTCTGGCAGCATCCCAGGATGGTCTTACATCCATTGAAAAGAAACAGGAGGAGAAGGGCCACACAAAAGGAAGTGGGTGGCATCCCACCTGGCTTCAAGCACGGCTTATACTAGAAAGGAAAACTGACCGCTTAGAACAAAATAGTGCAAAATTCCTGTTCAAGGTTCCATCAAGCCTGGACCTGGAGCTTTGCAGCACTGTTCAAGGTTTGCAGAGGGAGGAAGGCAATTTCAGGAATAGCTCTTTTGTCAGCCCTAAATCTGACAACCAAACTGCTATGCAAGGGGTAGATTTCCAGAGAGTGGGCTGGGGAAAGTGGTCCCTTTTCTTTACCCCAGTTCCTGAAGTTCCTCCCTCCATACGCTGCAGGTAGAGGGCTTGTTCAGCTTCCGGGATACTACAAAGAACTACACAGCAGTGTCTCAAGGTTGGGCGCAGGTCAGCAATCACTCACAAGGTGCCAGTGAAGTTAATGCTTTTTGCAAAAAAACAGAACAGCTCAGGCCTAGTGAGCGCAGCATTTCTTCCTGGTAGAACTTGCCCCCTATGAGGCAGCTGTGGGGACTAAAGGTCCATGCCTTCACACAACTAGCTAAATTTCCTCGTCTCCCAGGTCCTTCCCAAGCAATCTGAGACTTCTTCACCTGATCTTTACCCTCTTCCACCTCTGCCGGTTCTGGGAAACCGGGGTGGGGGGTGGGGAGCTGGTCACAATGGGAGGGGGAACCCCACTGGCTTCTTCAGCAGCCTACCTCATGGCTGCCTCTTGGCCCCAGTCCTCTCCAGCTTCTGCTTCAGCCTTGGAATCTGAACTGCTCTCTGCCACAGCTTCTTCCTGCTCTCTAAACCTAGTGACCTCTTCTGCTTCCAACTCCTTCTCTTCCCAGTCTTCTCCCTGTAACCACTCATTGTCTTTCCACCATCAGTCCCTGGGGGTTCCCTTGGGGATTCCCCAGTTGGTGCCCTTCCACCACTCCTCTGCATCCAGCCAGTCCATTAATTTAGCATGCTGGACTTAGGGCTCTTCCTGCTGATCTGTTTATTAAGCATTCATCCTGATTTGTTTGCAGAGAGATTAGACTGCTATTTAACGAGCAGTCATTCTCATTTGTTTGCTGGCAGGTTAGATGGCGTTGCATCAAAGCAAGTGATATCCCACATTTTAGAGTACAGTTTCCTATAACAAAAAGTTCAATATTTTGGGGAAGCAGGTTTGTAGGGACTAAAATTCCCCTAAATTCCATGAATGCCATTTGGGTTTCCCATTCCCAATGGGATTTCTGAAGATGTGGGTTTCACCCACCCACCCTTGAATGAGATCTGGATCCTCAGATCAGGTCAACCTGAATTGCCAATGAAGCCCCCTATTCAGATGGCGTGTGTTTAGAACCCCAGCACCACCATGTCTATCTGTCTATCATTTAAATTAACACTTCATACCTCTGATGAAGTGGACCGTGCTCCAAGAAACCTTTTGCCCTAATGAATTCCTTAATCTTTAAGGTGACCCCAAACTCTGATGTTTGGGAATGATTGTGTGCTTTTTAAAGGAAAGAGCTCAGCAAGCAAGGGGGCTCTATACCTTAGAAGAAATAAGGATAGGCTGAAGTTTACATAGGATTTGAATCAGGTAGTCAACTATTTGGCTGCAGATCAACAAATTTAGATACTCAGAATAAAGTTGAGTACTTCCATTGACAATTGACTTCCCTAGATACAGGATTACTCAAAGACATAATTACCAAGTTACTATTTTATCAAATCATCAAGATGACTGAGTTTAGCATAATAAAAGGTGCACCAAGAGCATTGAAGAATTCTGTCCAACTTTATTTTGCAATTCATTATTCATTCATTACATTGTTATTTAGACTTTATTCTTACAGTAATTATACATAGCTGTCAACTTACAGATTTGAAAATAAGGGACAGGGGGTTGGACTCGATAGCCCTTGTGGTCTCTTCCAACTCTATGATTCTATGATTCTATGACCAGCAGCCTTGAAAATAAGGGACCAGCAGCCAAAATAAGGGACCTGCAGCCTCACCTGTTCCAGGCACTCCAGTCTTCCTGTCCTCCTGCAGTCTGGTCAAACTCATGCTGGTAGCTTCGAGAACACTGTCCAACCAACTTTGTAACCAGAGGTTCAACTGAATAGAATCTGAATCGCATGCACCACAAGGCCTATGCAGCCTCAACTTAAGATGGCTCCCCGGCCTGGCTTTGCACTGCAAAGTTTGCAGCAGCACGTGCAACAAAATGGCGTCCAGCATTCAAAAACCCCCTCCACTTGCATTAACTAGCCACACACAAGGCATGCAAGCTCCAGCCCCCCCAGTCGTTCTTAGACTTCTTATTGGGTGAGCAACACAGCCAAGCAACACAGTTGGAGCCTCCCTCCTCCCTGGCCGGCAGGGAGGGAGGGAGAGGAGCTGCTTCCTTTGAAATTTAAGGGACATCATTTAAGGGACATTTAAGGGACAACCATCAATAAGGGACAGCAGCGGGACATGGCGCTGGAATAAGGGACTGTTCCTTCAAATATGGGACACTTGACAGCTATGAATTATAATGTATATTTAATTAAGTGGTAGCATTCCAGCATGATTATTATATTGTATTTATATATTAGATATATACTGTATAACTGACTTTCAGAGTAATGTTAACCTATATCAGTTATTTTGCCTTTCAGAGTCTGTTCTTGAGATTATTTGTCAGTATAGTCTGAAAACTGCAGCCCAAACCATTTTTTAAAGACTGAAAAAAATCAGGAAACAAATTATTTTTCAGTATTTAGCTATGTCAGATCTCTTCCCACAGTATTTACAGAGGAGATGGGATTCTTTATAAATAGCATTTGCATGTCCTAGTTAGAAAGGCAGCTTTATTGACAAAGAAGAGGAATTTATATTCATGATTTATGGATGCAAAAAATACTTTAGGGCCGGTCTATGTATGGCAGCTAGCATTTGCATTCCAACTGTTTACATGTGTGATTTCTTTAAAAAACTGAAGTGGGGCAAGTGGGATTATTCTGCTGCCATGACAGAGAAGTAGGGAATGCCAACCACTCTTGTGAGAACAGCTACTATATCTTCTGTTTTATAGAAAGGTAATGTAATAGATGAGGGACGGGGGTGGCGCTGTGGGTTAAACCACAGAGCCTAGGACTTGCCGATCAGAAGGTCGGCGGTTCGAATCCCCATGACGGGGTGAGCTCCCGTTGCTCGGTCCCAGCTCCTGCCAACCTAGCAGTTCGAAAGCACGTCAAAGTGCAAGTAGATAAATAGGTACCGCTCCGGCGGGAAGGTAAACGGTGTTTCCGTGCGCTGCTCTGGTTCGCCAGGAGCAGCTTAGTCATGCTGGCCACATGACCCGTGACGAGAGCCGGGAAGCTGTACACTGGCTCCCTCGGCCAGTAAAGCGAGATGAGCACCGCAACCCCAGAGTCGGTCACGACTGGACCTGATGGTCAGGGGTCCCTTTACCTTTAACGTAATAGATAATGGATTAAAATATAGATTGTCTAAGAGACAGCTTGCTCAAAGGATAATATACTTAATACCAAAACTTTAAATTCCACACACAACACATAAAGATGCAGGAAAAGCCAGCAGTTGGTTGTTGTTATTGAGTTAATATCCCATAACCCACAAGTACTGTACTTTGAAGTACTTATTAAATTCCACATTTCTGAGTCTTCATATTGTAGCTGCAATAAACATACCTATGTGGCATGAATGCATAGTATATAAAGAAGCAAAGACACCTGCATGTTTGGTTTTTATCCTACAGACATGTTTTCATTTAATTCAGTGCATATGGAGCAGTGGTCCCCTCCCTGCGAGAATTGAGGTTACATGGAAGCAGGCAGAGGGCCTTCTCGGTAGTGGCACCCGCCCTGTGAAACACCCTCCCACCAGATGTCAAGGAGATTAATAACTATACGACTTTTAGAAGACAGCTGAAGGCAGCCCTGTATGGGGAGGTTTATAATGTTTCATGTTTTATGGTGTTTTTATATTTTGCTGGAGGTCATCCAGAGTGGCTGGAGCATATAAATAAAACATTATTATTATTATTATTATTATTATTATTATTATTATTACATTGATAACTCTAACAGACAGTTTTTATGTTACAAGAATAAAATCCTTTCAGCTTGTTTATGGTTGCTTCCCACAATATTCGAGTAACATTTTGCCTGAGAGACTCTAGGTGCTTCCGGAATGTTTACTGCACATTCGTCCTGATTTTTTTTTGCAGGGAGACTAGACAACATCAGCTATTTAACTGAGCATTTGATCTGATTTGTTTAAGGGGACGTTAGATAACATTGCATAAAAGCAAGTGCTACCTCAAAATTTCCATTGCATTTTCCGGTTCCTTTCTTTATCACAAAAATCTGATCTTTTTGAGAAGCAGATTTGTTGCGCAAGACCTCCCAATGCACTATAATTGCACAACTTGAATTTGCCAGTTTGTGATTGAATCCCACCTAGGGTTGCCATATGCCCGGAATTTCCTGGGCATGGCTGGGATTCGGCTGTCGGAAACAGTGTCTAGGCGGAAATTGCTGAAATGTCTGGGGAAATCCAAACAAATGGCGACCCATGTTGGAAATGTAGTTTTTTGTGAATTTCCTTTAAAAACTTTGGGGAAAACTCAAAAACTTTGGGAAAACCCAAAAATCTTTGGCCAAAAACCCCCACTTGGAAATAGCAACAGCCTGGAAGCAGTTTGTGGGGAATCCCTTGCTACGCAGCATCTTTCTGAAAAGGCAGCTGTGGTTTAAAGCAACCTGCAAGCCATGCCTGAGGCAAAGAAGTGGGAGAGACACCTGAGATGAGCTGTCTCGTGAGTTAATGGCAGAAGCACTTCGTGGTCCGTGGTTTCCTCTCTCTTGCCACGATTCTCAGCTTGTAAATCATTCAGAACCACATCTGCCTCTCACCATGGAGCCACTAAAAGACAGGGGCATTTCTCCTTCTGCTATACCAGGAGCGAAGGGGAAGAAAATGACCTAGGAGCAGAAACTCCCCTCTCACCTTGTCTCTATCAAGGACTGAATATAGGTCAGATAAAATGAGAAATTATCTCAAGATCTGTCCAGGAAAATGTCACTGAAGGCATCGGAATGAGAAAAGAGAAGGCTGGAGCCAAGCTGGGGCAAATCCAACATGGAGATTGCTGGCAGCCAGCAAACAGATGATGCCATCTGTTCACTGCATTTTCAAGGAACGGGGAAATATTTAAGGGGGGAGATAACTGGAGAGACAGACAAAGCCATATTTTGGTGTGTGGGGGGGTGTCATTTAGTTATTAGTCAACATTATGAGACAAGAGCGTGTTTGGGTGGAAGAGAACAGCCAGTCAAATACGGTCAAGGAAATGTGCATTTGGTTGCCCAAACTGCAAGCTGCTGCATTCAAATTCATCTACAGTCCATTCAGCCTAAAGCGCTGCATTGGTCAGACAACTCTGCTCTGCAGTCACCAGGCTCTGGCTTTTCATCATTCCTTGGCCCACAGACCAGGACGACAATGTGAGGTTTCTGCATCCCATCAGGTCAAGCTTGCCAAGTTGGCTCCCCTCTTTTCCAAGATAATTCATGCATCGCCAGCTTAGCGTCAGTCTTTGTCTCACCGAAGCCCAAACCTTTGCCTCTTGAATTATAGGGCTATTAATTCCATTCTCAGGAAGTTGTGAGAGTCCACTGTTGTCTGCCCTCCACCCTGGCATCATCTGAAGGAATGTGTCACACTCACAGCTAATCAAGACCTCCCTTCCTAAATAGAAGGAACCGGCTGACACTCAGCCAGGCACCATTCACCCACTCCGGCCCCAAACTGGCAGAGCTCACAAAGATTCCCAGGAGAGCTTTTCCGGCTCTACAATGACCGGAGAATCTTTAATTCAGGAGTGGGGGCCTCAGGCACAGGGCTGAAAGCACCCTCTCCAGGCCACTCCATCTTGTCCTTGCCAGACTCCCCTACATCAAATGAAGTCACCTCCCTCTCCTCTCCCCGTGACCCCTCCCAAATCTCTTCTGAGCATTTCCCTGACCTCTGGAGCAGATTGGGGAGGGGCACACAAAGAGAAGATGGGGAGGGGACGCTCCATTGCACCAGGGGAAGACGGCGACGTTGGATCCAAGGCACCAAGTGAGCAGTCAAGGAACACCAACACCAGCAGTTATCAAACAAACAAACAGACAAACATTCCCCCGAAATGAGTCTGGCCCCAACCCAGGAAAAGCGTTCAGCTCCACTTCAGTCCCACTGAAACCAACAGGAGAAGTATATAATGGCTAACTTGAGGTCGTATTCAGTTCAACACACTTTATTTGGATTGGGTTGAGGGGGGCACTGGTTACACAACATTTTCAAATCACACCAAGTCATAGGGCACGCTGAATTGTTCAACTTTCCTATTCAAAAAATGAGGGGTGTTAAAAAGTCGTAACATGGCTTAGGAATTCAAAAGATATTTTGGTTAAATTAATATAATTCAGTTTTTCTTGGTAAGTAAAATGTGTGTAAAATTGCACAGAAATAAAAATTGATTGCCATGTACTTGTGGTTTTATTATATATAAATATCAATATTATTATTTAGTATTTCCTAACATTTTCAGAAGATAAAATTTAAAATATTTGGTTTTATGAAAGTAGTTCATGTGCTTCTTCATCAGACATAGGCTTACTAAGCTAAATGTTGTCTAGTCACAAAAATAACAGCATGTTTGAATTCCTCACATCCATAAACATCTTCTTAAGACCCCTCGCTGAAGAAATTTGCAAAAATTAAGTTTCGCCTGCTAAAATGGCACACCCTGCTCATGAAACATGACCATGATGATACTAAAAATGAGGAAGGAATGTAAGAAAATACATTATTAACCCACTGATAATACCCAAGTGATAAATGTTTGGGAGTGGAAAGTGTGATGTGATGTTAAGGAAATGTGTGTCATTTTCACATATCTTTTTTTTTTTAGCTGGGGACTTCCACCCACACCTCATCCGCCAGCCTGGACACTGCTTCAGGCATGGAATGAAAGCAAGAAAAGAAATGATTGATGACACAGAGGGAATTCTCCACTAACTTACCCATTAATTGTGCCTTCCCCCAATGCTCACGTGAGGCAGGTATGCCAATGTGCTGCCAGATTATGGAAATAAGATGTTGCCACTAAGATTTTTTCTTCTTGATTTCACATTGGGGGGGGGGAGGCAGTTGTGCCTGTTCTGTCCATTCCTCCAAAATTATTCCATCTGGATTAGCATGGCAGAATACTTGAGCAAAGTCAACTTGAGGAAAATGTACATTCCCTATACACTTGCTATCCTTTTGCTGTGACATAAACCAGAAAGGAACTGACAATTGCCATTCTCCATCCTCCATGTGGCCTTGTCCTGGACCACGCTGGGTGAACGATTCCATCTGGCCATCCTAACCTTTGGATGAGGCATTTAAAGCAAAGAAGCGGATCCACATTTCAAATGCAAAACTTTGAACTCAAGTCTTGCTCCTCTAAAGGGCTGAGGGGCCCACGCCAGGACCTCAGGGTGCCCCTCAGCCATGGGGGGGGGGGGTGTGCCGAAGACAGGGAAACCTGGAAGCTTTTGCAGAGTTTGGAATTTGGTGGGGTTCCCTACTGCAAGGGTGGCAGTGACCTTTTCCAACTCCAGTGAAGTAAAGTGTCTTTTAGGTGTGACAGAAAGAAGGCAAGGCACGCACCCCAAATACGGAGGTTCGGTTCCTTCACAAGGTCCCAGGGGATGATATGCTTAAAATATGCCTGGGAGCCAAGGGAACTTGCAAGGGGAGCAATGGCCACACAGCTTCAGCTGCAAAGACTGCGGTTGCCAGGACTCCCGATGTCAGGCTGTGGGAAAATAACTCTCAGTGCTATAACGGAGGTGCAGAGCAGGGGCTGAGAGCCACCTGGTGGCCAGCTACAAAAAACTCTGAATTGGTTGGCATTTCGTGACTCCTTTAATTCTGGCAGGCTTCACGTGTGAAATCTCCTAAGGAGCTGACGACTGTCAAGTACTAATGATCATTTCTCCTTACCTGTCAAATATTGTTAGATACTAAGTGGTCTGTCAAACATTAGGGAAAGTGCCACCCATATTCGACAGCTGACATGTAACAGCATTTTTCTTATGATATTTGATGTTTAATATTGATTGATTGATTGATTGATCTACAATATTTACAAACCACCCAAAAAATGAAGGTTCTCTGAGCAGCTTCCTGTAAGCCTGAAAACCAAACAAGGCAATGTTTACAGGGCAATCCTATGCATATAGACACAAAAGTAACTTACAGGGCACTCATATACTTACCTGCACAAAATTGAGTCCCACAGATTTCAGTAGAGCTTACTCCAAGATCAGTGAGCATAGGATTGCAGCTATAGGACTGGATCCCAGTTTAGGTTGTAATCCTAATCCCACTTACCTGGGAGAATTCAATGGGATTTATTGAAGTGAGTAGACAGGGTTAGGAGTGCAATCTTGGGGCTCATCCACACTTAAACTTTGCTCTGCATTTCTAGGCACAGGTCCAAGTGCTTTGGGGGGCTGGTCCTGCTGCTTTCACCATGAAAATCCTCTCTTTACTGCTGAATTGGATCAAACAACAATCTGTGGAAAGCAGAATTGCCATTTGTTCTGATTCAGGGTTAAAGAGCAGGTTTTCCTGAGGAAGGAAGGGGGGGGACACAGCATTCAGACACAGACCAGGAAAGTGCAGACCTATCCCTGGAAAGGGTGGTGGGGCAGCAGAACAAGCACCCCTGCCCTGCTGGCCATGCCCATGTCACCACTGGCTGCTGGCGCTCGCTGCTCCTGCCTGGGCACACGACGGCCTGATCCCTGGCTCAAAAGGAGGGGGACAAGGGGCTGGGGCGAGACTGGCCTGCTCCCCCCACCCCAGACCTGATTCGCTCAGGTTGGTGCCACGACCGACTGGCACATGAGGGGAATGGATTCCACAACTTCCAAAATACCATTTTTACATGTGGCGTCCTCCCCTTCTTGCATTTTGCAGAGCCACAGGAGCCTCTGCGGCCTACCTATCTTCGGAACTAGAAGACAGAAAGGAAAATAAAAGCAGAGGAAGAAGATACAGATAGGAAATGTCCAGAAATCCCAAAGTCTAAACTCAGAGATCCTGGCTTATGTCTCGCAGCAGGACTCAGGATACACCCTGGACCTCCACCTTCCTCTGTTCCCTCCCTGTGTCAAATTAAATATTGTAAGCCCCCTCGGGGCAGGAACCCATTCTCAAGGGGCACATGCAGTGATGGTGCAAAGAAATAACGCAAAATAAATCTCGCTACGCTCCTGCCCTGTGCAAGATGAAGCCCGCCAAATGCCTTTCCCGTAAAACCAAAGGTGTGTACACACAATCCATTGGGGGCTCCTGCAGCTTGAAAAGGGGCTAAGTCCGCAGAGCTGCATTGCGGACAGGCAGGGGCTTGGACCTTAGAAATGCAATTGGCAGAGAGGGCTCTGTGTGAGGTCTGCTCTCCTGGAGAGAAAGGAGTATACAGTGGTACCTCAGGTTACATACGCTTCAGGTTACATAAACTTCAGGTTACAGAGTCTGCTAACCCACAAATAGTGCTTCAGGTTAAGAACTTTGCTTCAGGTTGAGAACAGAAATTGTGCTCCGGCGGCGCAGCAGCAGCAGGAGGCCCCATTAGCTAAAGTGGTGCTTCAGGTTAAGAACAGCTTCAGGTTAAGTACGGACCTCTAGAACGAATTAAGTACATAACCTGAGGTACCACTGTATTGCACTTTGCGTTCCCCTCTCTCTTGGACCCGTGTTGGATGCAGACATACCTCTTCCGCATGTGCCTGGCATTGGTTATGTAAATGTCAGTTCATCACCCCCAACTTTTGTACCAAAATAACATTTACATAACCAAGGCCGGGGGGTCCAGGCACTCACCCAGGGTCCATGTTCCTTGGGAGACCGGAGACACAGAGGCGGTCGTAGCTCCAAGAAATATGCTTTATTCTCCTATTGCCACTTTCCGTCTGCATGGAGGGAATCTGCATCTGACAGCAGGGTCCTGTCAAGAGGGGCTTGTTCTCCACAGCAGGGCAGCCCTGGAGTCCAAGGCCTCTCTCCCTGGCTCTCTGATGGGCCATCAGCCCCTTTTGGCATGTTCCTGTCTCTATCCCAGGTGAGGCCCTGGCTTGGAAAGAAATTGGAGCCTGCACTTTCCCACTGGCCTCCAATCTTCCCTTCAATACTTCAAATCCTCAAACCCCTACCATTTATTAATCTCCAGATTTAGGGGTGGCCCCTGCAAATCCAGAAAGTATTTTGCCTGCATAGTTTTTACTGCTACTGTTGCTGTGAATCAATGCATGATAATAAAATAAGGCTTATTTTTAAACTTCTCCGCTTGCTGCCCGATTCTTTCTGAAGTGGTCTTTCAGAAGTGGACTTGTTCCAAACAAGGTTTCGCAGCCTAGCTCCTAAGCTTTTGGTTTTGCTGCTAAGGAGGGTATTTTAAAACGCTGTTTAGCTCACATTTGTGGGTATCTGGAGAGATAAATTTCAATTAATGTATCCTCTCCTTCCTGTTAAAACCCATTCCACACAGGGGCAAGATCCTGAAACTTTGGGAAATTCCCTTTAAAAAGATCTAGAACGTGTTTAGGATCAATGAGTGTGTATATTGCCATTTTAATGGAATGACCCCGTGATTTCAAGGTGTGACGTGAACGCAGCCTTAGAGTAAAGAGAATAGAGGCATGGAAAGACCATATGGTTCAACCTTGTAAGCAACCCCTTATTAACAACGAAAAATATCATATGGGCAGTGGCGTAGCGTGGGGGTGCAGGGGGGGCCGGCCGCACCGGGCACAACATCTGGGGGGTAGGGTTAGGGGCGCAAATCCATGGGTTCGGGGGCGCAAATCCATGGCACTCTATGCCACTCATCTCCTCTGGGCCTCGGAGCTCCTCCTACCTTCAGAGTTCCCTCTCATGGTCACGGATGGGCACACTTGATCCTATAACTGGACTACTGATCCTGAAGAGCTGCCCAGCCCAGCTTCAGGTCCCCCCCTTCTAGGACCCATCACTCTCAACTGACTCTCAACTGCCTCCCCCCAACATTCACTCTTCCTTTCCAAGCCTCCTCCAACCTTCCGTCTCCACCAGAATTCCACTCTCTCTCTTCCCCCTCCGTCCCTGCTGGACATTCACTTGGGAATTCTAATAGAATCACCTTCATTACCCTATTGCAAAAGGAGAGGAAGAGGATACAGATGGGAAATGTCCGGGAATCCCAAAGTCTAAACCCACAGACCCTGGCTTATGTCTTGCAGCAGGACTTAGGATACACCCCGGACCTCAACCTTCCTCTGTTCCCTCCCTGTGTCAAATTAAAGATTGTAAGCCCCTCGGGGCAGGATGGAGCCCTTGGTTATACTTGAAGGAAGCCCAATGAAATTGCATGGTATTTCTGAGACATAAGAAGGTAGCGCATAAACCATTGCCCCAAATGCTTAAAATGTTCCAAAGTAATATTTTAAGTAACATTTAGTAAGTATGAGTCTGCAGTAGGCCACCCACTCTGTCTCATCGGACAGGCTCATCTGGAGAACATTAAATGGTGTTGCTTATCAACCCTCCTTGTGAGGAAGAGTGGGAGAACTCTTTTGTGGGGATTTTGAGCATGCAGGGTTGAAGCAGAGCTTTTCCTGGGTGGCGCAGTGTATGACCATGTGGCCAGCTATTGGGACTGCAGACAGGACCAGCAAGGGGGACATCCTGGGCTGCCTTCCACCTTGGCTTCTCCATGCGCAGGTGCCGTTAGAGCAACAAGCCGTCTTGTGTAATAGCCTCCCCCTCCCCTTGTGTTTGCAGTCACTTATTAGGTCACAATAAGAGTCATACCAGGTGCCTACATGTTACTTCAACCACAGCATAAGTTTCTGAACTCTAGACTTTAACTGTTGAAAGAATAAGGCTCAGATCTTTTGTGCCAAGCTTAAGTGGGGAGGAATAATGATGCAAAATCGCCCATCAAATTCTTTGCCGTCTGCACTGTTTTACGAGAGCTTTGTGAGTTGGTGTTGAAAATGGTTGGCAGGAGTTTGTATATCTACCATTTCTTGTTAGCAATAAACCAGGCCTCGAGAGAAGTTTCTGCAGAAAACTTTCTTGCAAAACTGTACAAAATATCAATTATGATGGTCATCCAACACCATTGTTTTGGTGCCAGTCTTTGTTCTACCTTAATAAGAACATACTGGAGGTAAGTCAAGTAACGCCATTGCATTTTTGCTTGGCCTCTACTGACACCACCACATTATAAGGCAAAGAAGGCAAGGGATGGTGCACAGACAACATATTCATTCATGAGGATATTCAAAGTCTCAGATCTTCTTAGAGCTCATCCACACTTCTAGGCACAGGTTTAAAGTTCCCTGTCTGAGGGCTTTTGCTTTTTGTGTGTGTGTGTGCCCCGTTGCTTTCCTGCAAAAAAATCACTCTTTACCGCTGAATCTGCAGGAAACCCAATTGCCATTTGTTCTGATTTAGCATTAAAGAGCAGCTTTTCCTGAGGAAAGTGCCAGGGCAAAAATAAATAAATCCCACTTTGACATGGATCAGGAAAGCACAGACCTATGGCTAGAAAGTGTGGGGCAAAAAGTAAGTAGGGATGAGCCCTTACTGTGTTCAACACCAAAACATTCAGACTGTTGAAGAATAGCGGTCTGCTTTCCCTGCTCTTCCCCCTTGTCCACCATGAAAGGAGAGCTAAGGCACACAGAGATAAACAGCAGAGGAAGAAAGATAGCTGACTCCACCCCCCTCCTGTAAGGCGGGCTGAAGCAGCTGCATCGGGCAGCAGAAGCACAAGAGGCAGAGCCCTGCCTGCCCCACCACTTCTGGCGACGGCAGAATGCCCCCACCAGCATTCTGGCATGTGGCATTGCCGCTCTTCTTCCTCGCCCAGGGCCAGAGAAGACAAGCGTCTCAGCATTGCGGCCTGCTCCTGAGGTCGACGAGAGGGGGCTATTCTGCAGCAGGGTGGGGAGCAGAGAGGGGCATATTCCCATTTCGTCTCAGATGGTGAAATGGGACAGGCTGCCCCTTCCTAACCATGTTTACTCAGAAGCCCCATTGAATTCAGTGGGGCTTACAGGTAAGTGGGTTTCGGATTGCAGCCTTAGTTGGATATAACCCAGAGAGCTCAGGAAAAGGAACATCTGCATCTTGGGGGGGGGGAGAGATTCTGCTAAAGTTTTTTTGCATTAGTGAACCAAATCAGATCAAATTGCAACATTTAGTGACATGTCCTTCACAAGTTTACGCCATTGGCTCAAACCTCTCTCCCTTGTTCCAAGAGAGGACCTAACACCCTTTTTGTTTTATAACTGCTTGGTTTTTAGGAAATATAAATTCTTCAGTCTATGCAGATATATATGTAATATGTACATTGCTCCTGCCAGAGAAAGACTGGGGTTTGGGGTTTTTAAAGTTACTTCTGTAAGTGGCTGCCAAGTGAAGATTACCTCTCAATGAGATGCATGTATTTGATCTACCAGTTCTCATATGTTGATTGAGCGGAGGGTGACTGACTGCTCCACATGACATTTTGATGACCCTTTCCATACACCTGGTTTGAGTTTAAAGTTAGTGATGGAACATACATCTAGGCATCTTTCCAGCAGTTTCCCATTTCATTATGATGGCTTTAGAAGAACACATTACAATGAGTCCACATACATCTATCATAAAACACATCCAGAATTCTTCTCTATAATTTTTCAAAATGAGCACAATATTGTCCTTTTATGAGGCCTTGAGGCCTCTTGCATTTGTATTTTGGGCATAAAGAAACTTTTTATTTTGCCACCAGAAACCACTGGTAATTAAAGGATCGGCAATAGCCTGGTGGATGGTTTTACATTGTATTAAATGGTCTTTGTTATAATGGTTACATGTGGATAACTTGTAGTTTATTATATAGCAGCAAAATGCACATTATAATGGAATCAGAGGAGGGGGAGGGCTCTCCCCTGTAGGCCACCTTGAATGGAGAGTCCTTGTGCCCTCACTATGGCTAAACCATGGTTCTAAGGAAGAAAGTAACCCCATTGAGAGAGAGTGAATGCTAAACTGATTTGTTTCGCCCTGGTGACCCCATCCATTGAGAATCAAGCTCACTCCTTCATCTGCCTTGGTCCATCCTTGGAAGAGTTCCTTTGTCATACTAGAGTCTGACAGTGAAAAAGAGCTAATGCTACTCTAGGCTGCATCAACAGAAGTCTAGTGTCCAGATTAAGGGAAGTCATAGTCCCACTCCCTTCTGCCTTGGTCAGACCACACCTGGAGTACTGTCTCCAGTTCTGGACACCATAATTTAAGAAAGATGTTGACAAGCCGGAACGTGTACAGAGGAGGGGGACCGAGATGATCCAGGGTCTGGAAAACAAGCCTTATGAGGAATGGTCAAAGGAGCTGGGTCTGTTTAGCTTGGAAAAGAAGAGACTGAGAGGAGATATGATAGCCATCCTCAAATGTCTCAAGGGCTGTTACATGGAAGCGGGAACAAGCTTGTTTTTCCTGCTCTGAAGGGTAGGATTCAAACCAATGGCTTCAAGTTACAAGAAAAACTTTATGATAGTAAGAGCTGTTCGGCAATGGAATGATCTCCTTCAGGAAGTTGTGGACTCCCCTTCCTTGGAGGTTTTTAAGCAGAGGTTGGATGGCCATCTGTCATGGATTCTTTAGCTGAGATTGCTGCACTGCAGGGGGTTGGACTAGATGACCCTTGGGGTCCCTTCCAACTCTACCATTCTAATGAGCCATCAGCCAGGTAATCACTTCAACGCAGGAAGCGTTTATATTTTATATTTTAACGTTATATTTTAACATTTGCTGGATCCAGGGATTAGAAGGATCTCACAAACAGCCTACTTCCTCCCTCGCCCCCAGCTCATAACAGTACTATCTGAAGCTCATCAGACCAAGGAAATCAGTGCACAAAGCTGAAGAGGGGGTAGGAAGTGGTATTCCAGTAATCTTCGAGAGAGAGCTGTAGCTGGTGTTTCAGTTCCGCCCTTAGATTAAATCCCTAAGCGCCTTTGCCCAATTTGTGCAACTCAAAGGACTCCAGTCCCACCCAGGAGCCAAGTGCATTGCACTCTTCCTTGTACACACTGGGAGAGGAGTGTCTGTACACCTGCTGCCAATTTGCTGAGTGCTTCGCTAACGTTAAAGACCTGGCTCCATGTGTGTCAAATTTACATCTTTGGCTTCTGACTGGGACATCCTCCTCTGCTTGAACAGTGTCTCTGCAAGACACAATATGCAGTGCCTTGGATGAGGGAAGTAAATGACTTAAGGACTCATGTTTGTGGAAGACTATGGAGACATGTGGCAGGACTGTGAATGAAAGAGGAAGTCCTAAGGAGAAAAATCTGGCATCAGTGATACCCCATATTATATTCAACGTTTAGGAATATCTGGCTGGTCCACAACTTTCCCTGTCAGCCATGAATTAAAGACCAAAAGGTTGAGACAGACAGACATAACATTTTAACAGTGATTGCAGTGGCTGCTTCAACTGCCTCTCCAACTGCCTCATGCCGTGGTGGACCTTTCTTTCTTTACTTTTTAAAGTGATATGCATTTTATTTGTTCATTCTTAATATGGAAGACCATGCACAATCATTTAAAAATCAGTTGCAAATTGTTCCAGGCACTCAGAATGGAGGAGATGACAGTTATTACCAGTGCTTTTTTTCTGGCGTGCTCAAGGGTACGCAGTACAGGCACCTCTTTCCCCAAATGTCAGAAGTGTAACAACTTTATGGTGAGTACTGGCACCTTTTTTTCTACCTATATAAAAAAGGCCCTGGTTTTTACTGATATCACAGATGCTAACCAATAGGCATGCTCCCGAGCTGGCTTTTCTCTGGTCCACGATGTGAGCAGTGCAGACATTTTGCAGAACTTTATTTTTTAAAAATAAATTCAGGATAGAAAAAAGGCATTTTGTGAGGATACAGCTACACTAGTCACTGTTCAAATATTAGGAAGAAGTGCAAAGACTCATGAGGAAGGAAGTCCTGTGATGAAACCACAACAATTAGGATCAGGAAGGAACAATTCTATTCCTAGGTTAACCCAGGTTTTCTCTCTGACCATGGGGAAATTCCTTCCGTTTATTCTCAAAATGTTAGATATTTCAGGACTTCATTATGGCCATCCTGTAAATGTGACACCTTGTCACCGTCATCAATTTTTACCCTGCTCTTCTGTTTAAAACAATCAAGCAAAACCCCCAAAAGTATGCAGCCTAATATGAAACCAATACAAAGTTAAACCGATACGAAACGTGAGGCAATACTAAAGATAACAGCAGCAAGAAACCAATCCAATATGTTTAAACGCTGCCCTTGAAAACAGCGTCTCCCATGTTTAGACTGTCAGTGACTGTAAAAGAAAAAGGTTCTGACCTCCTTTGCCTGGTCCTCAGACCCTGGTTGGCACAAAGAGTCCTTAAGAAAGAGTACTTTGCAGAATGCTGCTTTCCTTCTTAAAAGTCATCTTCCCCAACCACGACCGACAGCTTTTACACACACCAAACGCAGCCAGCTTTCTACCATCCAACCAACCAACCAACCCACACCAAACACTACCATTGACCACTCTATATATACAGGTACAATTTGGTGAAAGATTGCATGAGTCATTGTAGGCCGCTGACTCATGCTGACTTAGTTCTTGTAGCATTAAAGAAACAGTGGCCAATTTTTAGCCGTGACAGAGACATAGTGGGGGGGGGGGGGGATAAGTTTCCACCAACCTAGAAATGGACAGAGAGAGGCAGAGGGAGAGAGCTCATCAGATCTCCACCGGAGAATACGCTACAATTTTGACACCAGACCTGAGAAGGCCCTATCTCTTTTTCAGGCTGGCTTGGACAAATATAATAACAGCATCGATGGTGGGGCTTGTAGTGCTGAGCTCAGCGACTTACATGAGAGCAGGGGATTTGCAAAGTAAACTTGTACAGGGTGAGTCTTGTAAAAGAGACCCCGTGGAATATGTGTACTCTGTATCCATGGGACCTCTTTTAAAGGACTCACCCTGTATAAGGCCAATTAGGGCTTTGAAAGTCAGCACCAGCAATTAATTTATGAATATACAAAGTTATAGACTGCCTGCTCGTAAAAATATCAAAGTGATGATCAAAATAAAAGCAGCATTTCCGCTTTCCCCTTCATTTTAAAGAGCATGTCTAGTCGGGGAGGCAAACGGTGGCAGCTGCTCTCCTAGCCATATCACCCAGAAACTGAAGGAGGACCCCTTTAGTCCACCCCAGAGCGAGAGACGGAGGGGATGGCAGAGAGGCTTACGGGGGGGGGGGGAGCCAAGAGCAGCTCCCACGACAGGGTCAGAGGGGACTGGGCAGATCATGGGGCAAGCGGGCAGGCAGGGCTGCTGGCAAAAGACCTTTCCAGCCATTACCATCATCCCAGAAATGTGCCGGGTCAAGGAGGACTCATACCAAACCAGAGGCAGACTTTGGGCTTTCCATTTTCAGTGGCACCCTGTACAATGCCAACCTCCCCCCGCCTCTCTCACTGTTGTTGCACCCCCTGTAGACCCTCTCAGCTTGGTGAACCAAACTGTGCCTCAACCCCATTGCATTGCCTGACCCGTTGACTTCACAAGGGATTGCAAAGAGGCTTGTTTAAAGCAGCACCGCTGCCCCCCCCCAGAGCACAGGGGCCACGTGGGCACCTCCCTGCCTGTCAGAACCCCCAGGTCTCCTTCTTATTAAGCTTTGGGAAGGGGAGGGGTTCTGACAGGGTCCTGGAGTCCTCCGCCTTTCCCCCGATCTGACTTCGGGAAGGTGGCACAAGGATTGGGGCGCGTGTCAAATTTTGGCCTCGCATAGGATGCCATTTATTTTATTTATTTATTGAAATTATATACCGCCCTATACTCGCAGGCCATAATCCCCTAGGACTGCATATACACCACAGTGAGTTACTGTCTTGTAAAGAATCATCTCTACTCACTCCAAATGTGAATATTATTAATATAGTATTAATTATATCTATCTTCTATCATAGTACTGGATCGTGACTTACAGTGGCGTAGCTACACCCCTCTCAAGTATAATTAATTTATCACATTTAAAAGATTTGAAAATTAACATCTGTCCCTAATTGCTTTTTATCCAAATGAAAGTGGTGGAAACAATAGAATTAAACTTAGTGCTTCAAATCACAAAGTTAATTTGTACCTAAAATAGTTGTGAATTGAAGGGGTTTTTAAATTACAATTTGCATCAGATTTAGAGTGGATGACATCCACGACAGATGGACTCTGTCTGATACTAATTTAGCTAGAAAAAATAATTGGGCAAATCCTAAATTCATTCATCTTCATTATGCTCCTAAATATTTCAGAACATGTCCCTCTGGGGTGGGTCAGCTGGAAGACATGGTTAATTAGTTCATTATCCTTTCACATTTGAATTTTATTCCCCTTTTAGATGAAATGTAGGATGAGGTCCTATTGGGAGAGCATTGTAATTGACAGGCACATGCTGTGGGGAGTGGGGAAGGATCAGGATGGATTGTCTTTGGATAACGGTGGTCCCTTGAGGACCCAGCACAGCGTTAGTGCTAAGCTATGGTTGCCTCCTAGCAGCACGGTTACGAGGCTGCGATCATTGGTTGGAAGGATGCACAATGTGGCTGTGGAAGAGAATGCAAAATCTGGTCGTAGTTGGACATGTTATCCTAAATTAACAAGAGCCGGTTGATTTTAAGCCACTTCACTGCGCTGACCTCCCTGCCAGGATGCAGCACAGCAGCTTCCAAAGAGAGAGAATCCCAGCCTGAAAGTGGCCCCCAAAGCAATCAAAGCCACTCTTCCCCACGGCACCTCCAGATATTGCTCTTTGCCAGGCTGCTCCAGATGGTTAAACTGCTCTCTTTGGCAGGAACTAGATGATTAATGGCTGCTGGAAACTCCCTGTCCAACCTGCTTCTGTATGTGAAACAGGGCAGGTGGAGATGGGGAAGAAATCTTGACCTTCACTTCAGGCACCCAGATGTTTGGGGTCATCTTCAGGTACCCACTGCAAGGTTTCTCTATAAAGGTGAGGGGAGCTATTGATACTGTTGATAGCAGCCTCTTAATCTGGCCCCTCATAGTATCAGGAGATGCTCTTGAGGCTGCTCTTTGCACATCTGACGTCATGTGATTGTGTTACATTCCATTTCAATTGGTAAATTTCTGTGGGCGTTAGGGAAGCATCATGATGGATTTATAGAGTCCAGGAAATAGAACCACAGGCAAGATGAAGTGATCTTGTTTGCTCTGCCCAGACAGGAACTGGGACCTCTGGCTGCTGCCCTAACTTTTAAACACATTTCTTCACCATTAATCCTCACTTCTTCCTATTGCAGTGCCTGGATTTATCACCCCATATAACACACCTGCTAAAATAATTATAAGTGCTTCTTATAAAGATAAAACTGACAAGGTTCTGTAGGCCTTGAGAGCTGGATCACTCATGTTTTTTGGCAATGTTTCTTCAAGATGAAATGGTGGGTGTCAAGAGTTTGTGTAGGTCTGGTAGCATTTCATTTCTCCAAAAGGCCCAGGATACGCGCACCAATACACACAGGCAACAAAAGTTACATAGTGCAGCACTGACATGGAACCTCATGGGGAACATGCGCTGAACTGGGAAAAATCACAGGAGCTGAATAGTCTTAAGAGTGGTCCCTCATTTGTGTTCATCTCTTGATGAGCGCATGATCAAGGGGGGATCTGGACATACAGTATGTAAATGAACCAGCACACACCAGCTACTCGGACAGAATTTTCATTGCACCCATTCACAAAACCACAACTATTGTTTGGTAAGTAGCTGTAGTTCCCACACTCAAGTGTGAGTTATCTGGAGATACATAATGAAATGAGGAGAAACCTCATGATTTCTATTTGTGTCAACCAAATGTGCACTGCAATAAGGGATGTTTTACTGTATTTGTCTAACGATATGGATTCACAGATTTGAAATGTCAAACAGAAAACAGTTTTCATTTCCATTCTGTTTTTAAGAAACCCTTAAAATGCCACTTGATTCTTTTTGTTTCTTGTGTTGTCAGGCTACCCTACGATAGGGGTGGTGGGGTAATTAGAATCATAGAATCATAGAGTTGGAAGAGACCACAAGGGCCATCGAGTCCAACCCCCCTGCCATGTTCTATGTTTCAAAAAGCTACTTCATCGTTCATTTAAATGTAAATATTCCATGGCTTTACCATAACTGATTTAGCTGGAAAACCTGTAACCGAAAGAAGAGGGACATCTTAATAAAGAAGGTTGTGGTTCCTGGGGCAGATACAGTGGCCCTATTTCCTGAGATGAAAACAACTGACTGCATTTTTATTGTTGATTTTCTGTGCTTCCCAGGGCTGCTTTTTGGGTGGAATGGTGAGATATCAGTTTTAAAAATAAGTCACTCAAGAGGCTTGGACTTATTTACATCCATCCCTTAAGGGTTCCTTTCACAGCTCAGGGAAGCAAGGGCTGTCATATTCTGCTATTTACAAAAATCTATCCTTATTCTTGCCTCACCTGCCTTCTGATCAATATGAGCGATGGACTTATTTTGTGGTACGATGCACTTTGCCCTACTAAAGAGGCCGCTCGCACTCACCTTTGGCACTCCGATGATGGATGGTCGGGGTATCTGTGTACAGACAGTGACTTCATCGCAGCCCATTGCTTCCGCAGGCAGTGCAGATGCATCAGGAGCCCCAGGCACGGGCTGGGCAGCCACATGGTTGCTTGAATTGCTCTTTGCTCTTAGGCTGCTGTTTTTTTCTGTGCCATGTCTTTGGGGGGAGATTCCTTCTCCAGCCTCGTGGCCCTGAGGATCCTCGGGGTGGATGGCTTCTGCAGCTGGTTGCCCACTTACAGCGGAGTCGGTTGCAACTTTTTGTACTTCCGCGATGGCCAGGCAGTTGGGCTCAGGCTGGTCGAAAGGAGTGTTTTCCCTCACACTTCCAAAGCAGGTGAGCAAAGCGGAGCAAGGAAATGGATGCATCGTGAATACCAGGATGCTGCTGCTTATCCCACGTTTGGGGCTGGCATTCATACTGTGGAATTATCACATCCTGAAGGGGGGGAACCAAAAGGTGACAGCAGGTAGTCTTCTTACCGTGGTTCTCCCAATATCTGAAGTCCAGAATATTCCATGGCCGTGGAGATGGTGGGCTGGAGAACCATTCCTCGGGGATCTAATGGAGGCAGATGATGAATGCCCTGTGCCCTCTGACTGGGCAGAAGAGGCGAAGATGCAAGGAAAATGTTTTGCGGCAGATTCTCGTTGTCAGCAGCTAAACAAAAAGCTCTTACAAAAGAAGCATCTCCACAGCAAGCTACAGTTACAGTCCAAGGCCGAACAGATGCTTCCTGGTGAGGTAGTGCTAAGTCAATAGTGCTGTGGCCTCAAGTTACTTGGCCGAAGCGGCAAAAAAAGATAATGTAGCCTGATCTGCCCAGCTATAATAGTATCAACGTGTGTATCGGTGACATCATAACAATAGCATAAGCGGTTCTGGTTACGCAACTCAGATGATTATTAGCAAAGGCCCAACATTAAAATCTTTGTCTGTCACTAATGAAGATAAAAATGTGTTTTCCAAACCCCTGCTAGCCCATCCATTATTAAAGTGCAGAGTTTGATTTTAATCTTATGTCAAGAGGGAGACAATTGGGTTTGCTCTTCTACCTCAGTTATATCAAAAGATTCCTCCCGTCTCATGACTGCCAGTGCACAGAAGAATCTTTGGGACATCTCTCTCTACGCCCCATGTAGACTGGTGATTCTTTCTTTGTTATCAACTCACCCTCCAGACCTTATTACAGACCCTGATATTGTGAAGTGGGGGCAAAGGCCACTGTTCCTGGAGTGAACCCAAAGCCAATAAATCACTACCAGGGGTGGAAAGGGAGTGAAAGGTTTATTTCAAACAGCAGCAAAAAAGGCACAGGTTAACACCTACAGTCTGCGCACCATCCTAAGGGACGAGGCTCACATTTCTATGGTTTCTCTACAATGCTTCACATAAACACAGTGCCATCAGCCCATGTGTGCATTTTCATTGGTTCCTACAAACCTGCTCCAATCTGCAGAAGCAATATCATGGCAACAGGTAACTTTAAATAAAGCTTCACCTCGACAGCTTTTCTCTTTCTCCGAAGTCTCTGGCTTCCAACTCGCAAGGCTGACTGCCCTGGCCTGTTGCTTTGCCCAAAGATAAGAAAGCTCACAGCATACACAAAATCTAGTAGTTCCATTAACAAATTTATACTTTAAAGTTTAAAGGAACAACATGAAATAGTTGTGCCAAAGCAGGAGGAGTAATCTGATGGGTCTCCTCCTCCTCCTCCTCCTCCTGATGGTGCTCTGATGGTGTTTCCTGCTTGGCAGGGGGTTGGACTCGATGGCCCTTGTGGTCTCTTCCAACTCTATGATTCTATGATTCCTCCTTGAGGGCAGATGACTGAGCCTCCCACAATGTCTAACAGCACCAAATGTGTGACATGAAGACACTGCATTGCAAGATTTCCCATCCCTGCCCCATTCATGTCTCTGTGTGTAGGGAATTATTTAACCAAGAGGGCACAATTATTCATCCATAAGAGGAATCATGCAGCTAATATGAAGCATTAAAAGAAGATAAAATACAGCGTTCAAATCATACTTGACTGCCAAGGGAACAGTGAACATTTTGACTTACTGTCAAAGAAAATGCATCAGGAATGTTGCCTGCTCTTTCAGAGAATATAACAACCTTTCATTGGCACTTGTATCACTGCCTTCTTGTAAAATAAACAAAGAAAAATGTCCTCTTGGGCAAACCAAAAACTGGATCCTCTTTTCCAAGCTATATGTGGGTTCAGCTTTTGAGTATGATTAAATGGAGAATAAGTCTTAACAGATAGTGTGGTGACTATCATTGATCTGCGTTACCTGACCATGTGTTGCATGTTATGAAATCATTTTGTATGAAGTGATGAAAAAATCTGTTCATTGACTGGATAAACAAGGCTACGTTGCAATCTTAGTGCTGTCGCAGGAATAATATATGAAATAAATGCTGCAATTATGACTTGAGTATATTGCTATTAAAATTATTTTTTGTGTTTTGGCTGCAGTGGAAAGAATATTCACAGCCCATGTTTCCTAAATGTCATTAAATAAAACATCATCAAGGAAGTTGGGTGTATCAACATACTCCTTGACTCCTTGATCAGCACTGTAGACATAGACGTATAGATGCACACACGTAAATAGGGTCCAACAGTGTTATATCACTGTAAATGAGACTAGAATCTGACTCTGGGTGGGAATCAGAGCTCATATAACAGCTGAGGTTTCAAGTGACCTCCTGTGTTCAGGTCACCTTTAAGGTGTCGCATCCTGGCATTTCCCCCTCCCCTCTCCCTTGTAAGTTCTTTGGAATTGCAGAGGGGCAACAATGATTTTAGGCTGCAATCCATGCGCCTGTGTGTGAGCTTCACCATCAGTTGGACTACTCTTGGAGTAAGCATGTGCAGGATTGTGCTGTAAGTCTGCTGCAGTTTTGATTGGGGATTGGATTTCAGAGATCTCAACCAAGAAGAAAGGACTGGAGTTTGCCATGGATTTCTCTTGGGAACTTGGGATGGGGGATTTGATTTAAACAGTCTGCCAAAATACATACATGGCTTGTGCCTAGGAAGCTGCTTCCATTTGTGAAAGCGCAAGGCCACAGGTGGCCATGAAACCCTGGTGCCGGGACTTCCTGCAACACAGGCTGCTATTTAGTCGAATCTTCTGTCAGTCACTTGTGGCTCATGCTTTGACGGATGCTTATTTCATTATACCCTCTTTAGGAGAAAGAGAAAGAAGAGAATGGAGTTGGCTTGCATGCCCAGCCCTGCCCGTTCCTAAAAGTGAGCGACCCTCCTCCTCCTTCCCCTTTCCCAAAGATGGGATCCCCTGTCTGGTTTTGCAAGGGTGAGAGCCTTCTGAAGAAAGGTTCCCCATCTTATTTACAAGAGGGAGATGGAGAGAGCAGTTCAAAATCCTGGAGAGGGGAAGTGGAAGGAAAGGCTGCCCTCCAAGCAAACTTGAAAGTGTGCATGTTTGTTGCTGTCAGCTGCTAGTTTTGCTGTTAAGTCTAAGGAAGGGAGAGTTGCAAGGGACCCAGCCCCCTGAAACGCAGGGATCTCAACTGAAGCATCCCCCTCCTCCTCCTCGTCCTCTGCTGCCCCCCGGCCACCCCACTGCCGGGCAGTCCGGAAAGCGGCAAAGGAGCTGCAGAGTCTTGTTTACACCAGATAAACACTGGTATTGACTGGTATTGTGAATGAAGAAGACCTCTCCCTTCCATGTGCTGGGGTGGGTGGATGCATGGGTATGGGGAATATCCTTCTTCTTCTTCTTCTTCTTCTTCTTCTTCTTCTTCTTCTTCTTCTTCTTCTTCTTCTTCTTCATCTTCATCCTTTTTCCTCCCCTCCACATCTCAGAGATGAATTAAAAGTGGTGGAGAGATCAAACCTCCATCAAACCTCACTTTAAATTTTGTAATTGCAATGGTTCAGCAGCCAGCAATCTTTTAGGGAACTTGTGGAGTGTTTATTCCACAAGTTGTCTACTCAGACGTTAGTCCCATGCTATTTAATGGAGCTTACTCCCAGGTAACTGGGCAAAGACTGTGCAGTCTTATACTGCAATCGTAAGCATTTTTACTCAGAAGTAAGTCCCACTGAGTTCCATAGGACTTACTCTCTGGTATGTGCCTGATCATTGTCACAGTTTCCATTATTATTATATTTATATCTTGGCGGTGAGGATAACCTTTCCTGTGCGAAGTGCTTGACATGCCGATCTTGGAGCTGTGAGGAGTTGTGGGGTCTGCCTTTCCTTAGCAATATGGGAAAGGGGAAACTAAGCACCCACTCATGAAACTCTTGGTATCTCCAGCTCAGCAGTGCTAGTGCTACAAAAGAGTCACACCAGAGGCTCAGAGGAACTTGGCCAGTTAGGGTGTGTGTGTGGATGGTTGGCTCCATGGCTATTAGCATGCCTGTCTTGCTAAGAGGAAGGGGACTGAAATAAAACACAAGGGATCAATAAAAACATTATATAAAAAATGAAGCTTTGTATTCAAATGATAGATTGCCTACTTTTTATGCCCTTTAAAAACAAATGTGTTAAGGGGTGTGTGCATGTGTGTGCCAAACTCAGCCTTTGACCCAGGTGAAAGTAAGCCTTGTTTCGCCTCTGATGGTTGGTTATAGTTCAGCAAGGAAACATCAACTTCTGAACTTGTCTGGTATTTTCATCAAAGCACCCCCAGGACTACGGCACAATCCAGGTAGAATTCCCCCCCCACACACACACACATTTTCCCATCACGGTGGTGCATTGGTGGGAGAAGTTGTGGCTGGGGGCAGTTTTCCCTCCTGTCTAATTCTTCAAGATACAGAAGCCCTCTCAGGGTCTTCAGCTGACCAGCCTCCCTCAGGAACATCAGTGGCTCAGATCCACCACAAGCCATGCATTCTGTGGCACTCCCTCCCCACTGAGATCAGGCAGGCCCCCTCCCTGCTGAATGGCAGGTGCCTGACAAAGACCTTTCTATTACAACAGGCATTTTAAATAAGTTTAGCAGGGCCCAATGTCCCTGTGCCTGTTGCATTTCCCAAAGGCTTTAGAACCAAAAAACTTAGACCTGTAGAGTTGGAAGGGACCCCCAAGGGAAATCTAGTCCAACCCCTTGCAATGTAGGAATCTCAGCATGCAGTTCCCGTATCCAATTTGAAACCATACCAGACCCTGTTTAGCTTTGAAAATGCACCAACAGTTTTATTGCTGCACCACTAGTAGCTTGTGCTATCAGTTGCAGTAAGATCCACAATATTCAATTTAAACAACAACAACAACACTATTCCAGCCTCTCTGGGTTAACTCTGTAGACAACAAGTTGCATTTGCTTCTGCTGTCTCCTTTTTCTGCTTAGGATGGTATCATAGCTCTGTAGCACAGCAACTCCCAGTAGACGATGCCAGGCAAGATGGAAAAATGAGCAGATTCAATATAAGAAATATTCCTATTTGCATATGATGGTTGCTTACTATTTTAATGGAAGATGGTAGTCTGTATGCATCTATGTTTATGAACTTGCCTTATGAGGAGTGGGAGACACCCCTTGTCTTTTACGCAGCACAGATGGGGCTCATGTTAAACCAATTTTCAGCCACGCTTTTTTGTGATATGTGAAAGTAACTCTAATGAGCCATGGGAATTAATTTACCATTCAGAACTGCGGAAAGACATCCCAAACCAAGTGTGCACCGTTCTATGGGAATAGATAGTAAATAGGCTGTATCCATCATTAAATCCTACAAGTGTGTTACGGTGAGCTTTAAATCATAATTTTGGTTGCTATAAAGATTACAGTTACAACATAGGTTTGAGATGCTGTGGTTTGCCATCATATCAGATTAGCCCGAGGGATGACAGAGTATTAAAATGTAATCTTACCCTGTGATATCATATTTGGATATGCACAATAGACAAAACTATTCTCTTTCTAGCAAATGGTCCTGTTCTAGAGTTACAGTCTCGAAACTGAAACTAATGGCTTACAGACCTCCTCACGCTCCTTGCCCCTCCTTGGGGGCAACATGGCCAGGGTGAGCTACTGCAGACAACAAAGCATCTCTCAGCCACCGTTGGCTCTTATGGATAACTACTGACACTGGAAATTAGGTAAAGGTAAAGGGACCCCTGACCATTAGGTCCAGTCATGACCGACTCTGGGGTTGCAGCACTCATCTCGCTTTATTGGCCGAGGGAGCCGGCGTACAGCTTCCAGGTCATGTGGCCAGCATGACTAAGCCGCTTCTGGCGAACCAGAGCAGCGCACGGAAACGCCATTTACCTTCCCGCCGGAGCGGTACCTATTTATCTACTTGCACTTTGACGTGCTTTCGAACTGCTAGGTTGGCAGGAGCAGGGACCGAGCAATGGGAGCTCACCCCGTCACAGGGATTCGAACAGCTGACCTTCTGATCAGCAAGTCCTAGGCTCTGTGGTTTAACCCACAGCGCCACCCGCATCCCCACACACTGGAAATTAGCCTTTTGCCAAAATAATTTTCACAAAAATTCTTCAACTTGTTGCCTTTCTAAATCTTTAAGTAAAAACATTGCTCTGCCCTTGTTATCAGCCCATAATGAATGCAAGTCCAGCTCTGCCCAGGACTGGGAATGGGTTGGGCTGGGTAAAGTCCACAACGCTAGAGAAGTTAGCAAGAAGAGGAGGTGGATTTGGCTCATTTGCTTGCTTCCTTTTTCTCTCATGCATACCCTCCAACATGCTGAGTCCCGCATCTTCCCATCTGTGCTCCCACGTGAATCACATGACCCATGAGAGATTACGGAACCCCAAAACATGCCTTTCTCGGGGCCGTGCTCTCACAGCACCCACACACATGAAATTGCACGAGATCACGGCAACCTCAATGGCTGCCATGTTCTTGCAGGAAAAAAGTGGATGTCCTGTTTTTCCTGGGACACTCAAAGGGTATGCTCATGCTTTCACACCCTGTACACCCCTGGCAGACTGTTGGCTCTGTGCCATCCTGCCCACTCCCAAATTGCAAAAGAAGAGGACCTTCGCTGCGTCTCAACAAGGGGGGAGGCACAGTTGATGGCAACTCTAAAGAGGCAGGGCCTTTGCAGTGGCTGCACCAATATTGTGAAACACCTTGCTCCATGAAACATGGGTGGCCACCTCTCTGGCTGTCTTTCCCTGGTTGGCACCACCAACTTTGTTCAAGCAGATGTTTGCCAGCTGTGTCTTTTATTGGAGACCCATCTTCTCCAACTTTGTTGTATTTTCATAGTTTTCGGTGATATGGTGATCTTAAACTGTAAGCCACCCTAAGTAGTGCAGTGACACTAGAAGGGCAAGATAGATATTCCTGTATAAATGACCAGATGGGTGGGAGGCCACCTGGTCTTGATGGGGTTATACTTCCCCTGAAGGAGCAGGTTCATAGCTTGGAGGTCCTCCTGGATCCTTTGCTGTCACTCAAGGCTCAGGTGGCCTCAGTGGCCCGGAGTGCCTTCCATCAGCTTTGGCTGGTGGCCCAGCTATGCCCCTATCTGGACAGGGATAGCCTAACTACTGTTGTCCATGCTCTGGTAACTTCAAGCTTAGATTACTGCAATGCGTTCTATGTAGGGCTGCCTCTGAAGACAGTTCAAAACTTCTGCTGGTGCAGAATTCAATGGCCAAGACGGTTTGAGCATATTACACCTATCCTGGTCCGACTGCATTGGCTACCAATTCATTTCTGGGCCCAATTCAAAGTACTGGTTTTGACCTATAAAGCCTTAAATGGCTCAGGACCGCAATACCTCTTTCCATATGAACCTACCCGGACCCTAAGATCATTTTCTGAGGCCCTTCTTCATGTGCCTCCTCCTCGAGAGGTCCAGAGGGTGGCAACACGAGAATGGACCTTCTCTGCAGTGGTTTCCTGTCTGTGGAATGCTCTCCCCAGGAAAGTTTGCCTGGCACCTTCATTATGCACCTTTGGGCAACAGGCAAAAACACTCCTTTTCAGCCAGGCTTTTGGCATCCTATGCCCTTTTAAAATGTGATCTTTTCTGTGAACTGCCCGAGACCTCTGGATATAGGGCAGTATCTAAATTAAATGAATGAATGAATGAATACAAACAAACAAACAAACAAACAAACAAACAAACAAGCAAACAAACAAACACATATTCTATACTAAGCCTGCCTCAAAGCACATCTTCACCTATTTTGCAATACACATTAAGATAATGCCCACCACATCAAAATACAAGAGATTGCCAAGAGGCCACGTATGTTTTCAGAATGTGACTTTTCTCATGTGAAGACAACCTCACTCCCCTCGTCATTTTTACACCAAAACAGCTGATGCACAGCTTTCCAAGTTGGTGCCCTCCAAATGTTTAGGACTGCAGCTTCCATCGGCCCTTGCCAGTATGATCATGCCGGCTGCAGCTGATGAAAGTGGCAGTCAAACACCAGGAGGAGTCCAGCCTGGGGAAGGCTAAGAACAGGGGGCTTAGAATGGACCCATCACCCTTTCATTTGGACTAGACTGCAACTCATGGTGACATCCAACAAGAAAGGTGCAACTAGCTTATAGCTGCCCCTTTTGTGCAGGCTGAATTGTCAGTCAAATCCGATCTTCCTCTCCCTCCGTCTCCTATCAGCCGAGCACAGCAAGCAAACCCCACTTCCAGTCTCACTGCACCCCAGATGGCTGATTAGGACAATGGGAGGAAGACGCTTGCTGCACCTGGACTGAGCTCTCTTGTGTTGAGAAGAAATGCAGGTCTATCCTGTCAGTTGATTCAGCCCTTTCCTGGCTTCTGCTTTGCACCAGCAATTCAGATTTTATATCCTTTAGGGTCGCTTCCCCTGTTCCTGCCTCTTTTGTCCTAGCAGGATACTTGGCTCTACTGGAAATGTCAGCCCTTTGCCTTCAGTGGTTTATTCTGGCTGGCATCCCAATCCATTCTAAAATTAGCCATGCAATCCTATACGTGGCTACCCGGAGGTTGGTTCTTACTCCCAGGTAAATAGATATAGGGCTGCAGCCTAGCAGAACATTCCTACAGTGGGGGGAGTCATGGGGGAGAAACCATAAGTCCTACCTGGCTTAAACCAGCTCAAGTTGGAGTTTGCAGGATGGGGAGGCTGGAGGGGATGCTCCACACTCCATCATTAATTTATTTTTAACATTTCCCTGAGGGAAACAAAATACACCAGCTCCAGGCGCCATGTAATCCGTGAATGCTAGTAGCTGTTTCCATTGCATGAAAATGACCAGTGAGTGTCATCCAGAGTGCATAGGGGCCCTTGAACTCCTTGGGGCTAAAAGGAATCCAGGAGCACCTGGTCCCACAGCATTGCGGTTAGAAAATGGGAGCCCATCCAGTGCCTGGGCAGAAGCTCAGTGTTAACGTCATATAAAAATGGGGCACAAAGTACCCTTAATTTCCTGGTGGGTCTTTGGACTCCAATAAAGAATTGCTGTCATACCATTAATTTCAGAGATTTGTGGGCAACCCATAGAGAGCTTAGCTATCTCCAGGTTGCCCCATATCCTTTAGAATTTCAACTTCAGAGCAAGAGTGAAGTTGTGAAGAGGTGAAGAGCTGAGTTGGTGAAATCCCTGCCTTAGATATCAGCTCTGCCACGAGCTCCCAGCTTTCTCTCAGCCACAGGGTGATATAAGGAATGTAATATTAGCACAGCTGCTGACATAACAGCAATGTGTGTGATGTGCTTTGAGTACTCGTACTTCCTCACTTCCTATCACCTATCCATATAAGTCAGGTTCCAACGCTCTGTCCCACTTTGGGTGGTTCTCAGTGCTTCCAGAGACAGGCATTTATTGTGGGTTTGGTGCGTCTCATGCCCACAAGTTTTTGCAGCATCCGCATGACATTGCTGGCATCCAAACGCCGGCCTGTTCCCCCTCTCCACCATTTAATCTGGATTTACCTTTCATGCGAAAACCAGATGAGTTCTAAAACCTTGTTCCGTTGATGGTGCCCGTTTCTCATATCTAAATCACCTGCTTGTGTCTCCTTGTACAGGAGGTCATGCAGTTGACAAGCTCCCCTTCCAGATGTGTCATAACTATTAGGAGGACAAAGTTGTGCTGCTTTTTAAAAAATAACACCTCATGAGCCCTACGTGCATAATGTATTCTGGAAGTTTATAACACCATTAATCACCCCTCTTTTGCCGTTTGGCATCCTCACAGCTTCCTGTATTGACTTTGCTCTCATTTGATTGAGTTCCGTTCTGCAGATTTTATTATCTTCTCAGAACCGGCCGGCAGCCAGCCTGAAGGGGCACCTGCAGCTCCTCATCTGGTTCCTCCGCCTGCCTGATCACAAGCTGGAATTGCTGTCCCCTTGCCCAAAAATGATTCTAACAGCTGTCTCATTTCCACATGCCTTCCTGATCTCAAACAAATTATTTTTAAATCCTCTCTCTTTTGACTCCCTGTAACCTTTTCATGAAGCTCAGCTTAATTGTTGTCTATTTTAAGCTATGGCAAGTGAACTTGCATTGTTTCTCTTCCTGAGAGAGGTGGACGTTTCAGGAATAAACCTGTGCAGGATAATTTCTCCCCTGGGTGCTCTGGGGCTTCTCCTCAGGGGCTTCTCCAAACTTGCTGCTCTCTCCCAACATCAACACCCCCTTTGCCACCCAGTGTACCCAGGCAAGGCGCTAGTGAGGAGAGCTGGGATCAGCCGCAGGCTCTGGGATTGACGTCGGGCAGAATGGCACATTCTTGCAGCAGCGTCCGGGACTCCCTCCCTCTCTCAGTTTCCCCTTCGCCTCATCAAGGTAAGCTTGGGAAAGGAAGTGGTGGGCTGCTTCTTTTTACGCAAGCTGAAATATACTCAGTCACGTAGTGATTTCATGCTCTTTATTGCAGCTCGTAAAACAGTGAACCCCCCCCCCTGAACCTCAGGCTTTATATACATTATGTACACAATGGGTCCCGTGTGATTGGCTGAGTCTGCTTGCATTCTATGATTCTCCTGACCTAATAGGCTGATTAACTTCCACCTGGGGCCTGAATGGGCTGCTCCTGCAGGCCAATCAGTTGTTGCATTCAAGGATCCTACCTGCCTATTGTTCTAGGATCCTAGCTCAGTACATAACACAAGCATCAAGGGTGAGAGGCTTGTAGGGCCTGCTATGCTCCCAGTGATACATCGGAAGTGTGATAGAGGACCAAATCAACATAGAATCATAGAATTGGAGAGCCAAAAGTGACCCTGAGGCCCATGAGATGAGCTCTGGCCAGGCGCACAAAAGCTGCCTCAGCAGCTCCCTTGCACACTGGAGCCAGGCTCCGAGGGGAGCGTATTGTGGGGGCGCCTGGTCACGCCTCCTCTCAAAAATGTGTCTTGGGCCATGGACCCCCAGCCCCCCAGGCTACGCCAGTGCCCCGAGGGTCATCTACCAAAGGGTCATAGACCAAATGGAGCAAACAGCACGCAGACCTAGTGGTGGGAGGAAAAAAATCCTTAAATAAGAGACACGGGGGAATGATTAATGGACTTCAATGTCTGTACACTAATGCACAAAGCATGGGAAATAAACAAGATGAGCTTGAGCTCTTGGTACAGCAAATTAAATATGACATAATAGGCATCACTGAAACCTGGTGGGATAAGTCCCACGATTGGAATGTAATAATGGAGGGATACAGACCAGACAAGAAAGGAGGAGGAGTGGCGTTATATGTCAGAGATGTGTATACCTGTGAAGAAATCCAAGATTTAGAACCTCAAAGCCAAAGTGAGAGCATTTGGGTCAAAATTAAGGAGAGAAGAATAACAGTGACCTCATTGTGGGAGTTTACTATAGACCCCCAAGCCAAACAGAGGACATAGATGATGCCTTCCTGGAACAGATGGCCAAGCATGCAAAAGGAAGGGAGATAGTAGTAATGGGGGACTTCAATTACCCGGATATTTGTTGGATGTCAAACTCAGCCAAGAGCATAAGGTCAAACAGATTCCTCACTGGCCTTGCAGACAACTTCATTGTCCAGAAAGTGGGAGAAGCAACAAGAGGAACAGCCATTTTAGATCTGGTCCTAACCAATGTTGATGACCTGGTTAGTGGGGTAGAAGTGGAAGGATCATTAGGCGCGAGTGATCATGCTCTTCTGAAGTTTACTATACAGCGGAAAGGAGCAGCCAAGCATACTAGGACTCAATTTCTTGACTTTAAGAAAGCTGACTTCATAAAACTTAGGAAAGTGCTGGGTGAGATCCCATGGACAGTAATACTAAAAGGAAAGGGAGTTCATGATGGCTGGGAGTTTGTTAAGAGGGAGATAGTAAAAGCACAACTTCAGGCAATACCAATGAGACGGAAACATGGAAGGTGCCTAAAGAAGCCAGGGCGGCTATCTAAAGAACTTTTAACTGAGTTAAGATTAAAAAAGGATGTGTACAAAAAATGGAAAAGGGGGGAAACCACCAAAGAGGAATTCAAACAAATAGCCAGCATGTGTAGACACAAAGTCAGAAAAGCTAAAGCACAGAATGAACTCAGGCTTGCTAGAGAGGTTAAAAGCAACAAAAAAGGCTTTTATGGGTATGTTCATAGCAAAAGGAAGAAGAAAGAAACAGTGGGGTCACTCAGAGGAGAAGATGGTGAAATGCAAACAGGGGACACAGAAAGGGCTGAACTCCTCAATGCCTTCTTTGCCTCAGTCTTCTCCGATAAAGAAAACAATGCCCGACCTGAAGAATTTGGAGCAAATGATTCAGCAGAGGAAACACAGCCCAGAATAACTAAGGAGATAGTACAAGAATACTTGGCTAGTCTAGATGTATTCAAGTCTCCAGGGCCACATGAACTGCATCCAAGAGTATTAAAAGAACTGGCAGATGTGATCTCAGAACCACTGGCAGTCATCTTTGAGAATTCCTGGAGAACAGGCGAACTCCCGGCAGACTGGAGGAGGGCAAATGTTGTCCCTATTTTCAAAAAGGGGGAAAGAGAGGACCCAAATAATTACCGCCCAGTCAGTCTGACATCAATACCAGGGAAGATTCTGGAGCAGATCATTAAGCAAACAGTCTGTGAGCACCTAGAAAGGAATGCTGTGATCACCAATAGTCAGCATGGATTTCTGAAAAATAAGTCATGTCAGACGAACCTGATCTCGTTTTTTGACAGAATTACAAGCCTGGTAGATGAAGGGAACGCAGTGGATGTAGCCTACCTTGATTTCAGCAAGGCATTTGACAAGGTGCCCCATGATATTCTTGTAAAGAAGCTGGTAAAATGCGGTCTTGACTATGCTACCACTCAGTGGATTTGTAACTGGCTGACTGACCGAACCCAAAGGGTGTTCATCAATGGTTCCTCTTCATCCTGGAGAAGAGTGACTAGTGGGGTGCCACAGGGTTCTGTCTTGGGCCCGGTCTTATTCAACATCTTTATCAACGACTTGGATGATGGACTCAAGGGCATCCTGATCAAATTTGCAGATGACACCAAACTGGGAGGGGTGGCTAACACCCCAGAGGACAGGATCACACTTCAAAACGACCTTGACAGATTAGAGAACTGGGCCAAAACAAACAAGATGAATTTTAACAGGGAGATATGTAAAGTATTGCACTTGGGCAAAAAAATTGAGAGGCACAAATACAAGATGGGTGACACCTGGCTTGAGAGCAGTACATGTGAAAAGGATCTAGGAGTCTTGGTTGACCGCAAACTTGACATGAGCCAACAGTGTGACGCGGCAGCTAAAAAAGCCAATGCAATTCTGGGCTGCATCAATAGGAGTATAGCATCTAGATCAAGGGAAGTAATAGTGCCACTGTATTCTGCTCTGGTCAGACCTCACCTGGAGTACTGTGTCCAGTTCTGGGCACCACAGTTCAAGAAGGACACTGACAAACTGGAACGTGTCCAGAGGAGGGCAACCAAAATGGTCAAAGGCCTGGAAACGATGCCTTATGAGGAACGGCTAAGGGAGCTGGGCATGTTTAGCCTGGAGAAGAGGAGGTTAAGGGGTGATATGATAGCCATGTTCAAATATATAAAAGGATGTCACATAGAGGAGGGAGAAAGGTTGTTTTCTGCTGCTCCAGAGAAGCGGACACGGAGCAATGGATCCAAACTACAAGAAAGAAGATTCCACCTAAACATTAGGAAGAACTTCCTGACAGTAAGAGCTGTTTGACAGTGGAATTTGCTGCCAAGGAGTGTGGTGGAGTCTCCTTCTTTGGAGGTCTTTAAGCAGAGGCTTGACAACCATATGTCAGGAGTGCTCTGATGGTGTTTCCTGCTTGGCAGGGGGTTGGACTCGATGGCCCTTGTGGTCTCTTCCAACTCTATGATTCTGATTCTATGATTCTATGATCTACTCCAACCCCTGCAGTGCAAGACCATGCAGGGGGCCAGTATGGGGACTGAACCTGCAACCTTGGTGTTCTCAGGACCACATTCTCACCAACAGACCTAAGCATGAATTATTTCAGAATTAATTTCATTTTAGATCGGCCCATTCCCAATGGGGCCAGGAGTGACTTTGCCCATTATTGGTAACAACCTAAACGGTCCAACTATCAGTGTGTGATTGCATTATTATATGTTCTTCCGTGATTATTATTTTTTAAAGCCTGTACAAAGTCTGAAACCCTTGTCCTCCAACGTCTAGTTTTATACATTAGAAGCCAGTGGTAAGAAAGAATTAGCCTGCCAGGCGTTGGATTAGCCAGTCAAAGCAACTATTTTGCACCCAGATAAGCAGCAGCCTTGGAAATCTCCACAGCCTTCTTCTTTGGGAAACTGAGGCTGCTTCCAAGATGAGCATTTTATCTCTGGGTGCTTGTCTCCTTCCTTCTGTTCAGGGTTGTGCAGTCATGAGTGAATGAGCTATTGTGGTGCAGTTCAGCCATGAAGTGCACAGGGTGAGCTTGGGCTAGTCGCCATTATCCCTTGGCCTGGCCTCCCTCCCAGGCTTGTTTTGAGGATAACATGGTGGCAATGGCAGTGGAGAACCATGTAAGCTGCTTGAGTAATAAATAATAAATAAGTTGTACATGTGTATATTTATTTTATTATTTTATTTATTTCAGGACTTTTATCCTGCTTTTCTATCCGAACATGCACACTCAAAGAAAATACAAAAACAAAAAACATCCAACCCCTCATAACAGTCCAAAAAAAATGAACTGAGCAAAATCACCAAGAAACAAAGCAGATATCTGGTTTTATTTCTATAAATCCAACAGAAGGCAGACGAAATACAGAAGACAGTAAGTGGAAAAGTAAATCTCTCAGGCCAAGGAGTGCTGCAATTTAGCTGCTGCTGCTGCTGCTGAAAAACCCCTTTCCTTGGTTTTTGCCGCGACTGAAAAGCCCCTTCGCCTGGTGCAGGGAACTGTAGAGGTGAACTTTAAAATACTTGAGCACCAGCTACGATGACACCAGCAATCCCTAGGAAGGTTCTGGGGATCAACAACAAAGTGTTATTCTGTGAGAGGGCCTGTTGCTGTGAAGGCACAGAATCTCCCCTCTCTGCTGGAGTCACGAATTCCACAAAGCCCGTCCACATCCCTCCGTAGGAGCCATAAATTCAGCCAGTCTACAGGCTGACAATGGCCCAGGATGCTAGCCTCGTACCAGAGGCTGAACCGAGCCTTGTCCTCTCAACACAATCTCTCTTTATGGCTGAATTGCGTCCCACAGTAGCCAGTGTTTCGAGGCTTCCTTCTCCCCCCCGCCGCCCCCGCCCCATGGTTGGTGGACAAGGCACTTTCTCTTCTCCTCCCGTGAGACAGAGGGGCATAAAGCACCTCTGGGCCGCTGCCAGACACTGTTGCGGCACGGCAGGCACACCGAGAGCCACACGGCCCTTAGAACGGGCGCTGGTCACCAGCAAACCAAAGCGCAGTCCCAGCTCCCAGCTACTCTGCCTTTCAGGGGCAATTAATAGGCTGTTGTGCCAAGTAGAGCACCCAGTAAAACAGCTTGCTAAGGCAACATTGCCTAAGGATAGCTTTCTTCTGTCCCCGTTTTAAAGGAGAGGTTCTATTGGGGTTTGAGGCCATTTTAAGATGGGATTCTCCGCCTCCCCAAATCATGCTCATTTGCTGCACAATTCCATGCGGTGGATGAGGAGAATGCTGAGGACATAGTGTATCTTGATTTCAGTAAGACTTTTGACAAAGTCCCCTATGATATTCTTGCAGAGAAGCTGGTAAATGTGGGTTGGACGAGGTAACTGTCAGGTGGATTTGTAGCTGGTTGGGTGACCGAACCCAAAGAGTAATCATGAATGGTTCCTCGTCATCCTGGAAAATAGTGACAAGTGCCGCAGGGTTCTGTCCTGGGCCCGTTGTTCTTCAGTGTCTTTATAAACGACTTGGATGAAGGAATTGAGGGGATGCTCATCAACTTTGCAGAGGACACCGAACTGGGAGGGGTAGCTAATGCTGCAAAAGAAATAATCAGGATTCAAGATGACCTTAACAGATAGGAGAACTGGGCCCAAGCAGGGGCGGAGGAAGGATGGTGAGGTGGGGGTGGGCCACCCGGATGTCACTACTGAGGGGGGTGACAAAATGCCGGGTGGCACTCACTCTCCTGGGAGAGACTAGGTGGTTTAGCTGCGTGCAGGCTCTGCAGCAGTGGCGTAGCGTGGGTTGCCAGCACCCGGGGCAAGGCAAGTAATTTGCGCCCCCTAACCCGTGGATTTGCGCCCCCTAACCCATGGATTTGCGCCCCCTAACCCATGGATTTGCCCTAACCCCAGATGTTGCGCCCGGTGCGGCCGGCCCCCCCTGCACCCCCCACGCTACGCCACTGCTCTGCAGTGCCCAAACGGTCCATCTGCCGCCTCCCCCTCAGCTGTAGGGCGGCTGAGTGGGACGAGGCAGGCAGACTCCTCAGAGGCCCCACAGAGAGTGTTGCCCTGGCTTGGGGAGGGACCCCTGGGCGCAGGGCATGCAGATTGCTCCGCTGCTCCCCAGGCATCCCCCTTGAAGGCAAGGCACAATCCTGGGACACTCAACACCCAGCGGTTTTCCATTTCCAAGGCACGGGGTCCCTCCCCAACTCCAGAACCGGGCACCTGAGCTCCTCCTCCCTTGCTAGTTCCTCCTCATGACTGAGTTCCTAGGACTCCACAGATCTCTGCTAATGCAACCTATTCCCAGAGCCCCTAAAAAACTACAGGGGGGAGACATTTGTTTTTTTAGAATAGGGATGAAGAACCTGCAGCTTGCTCATGACCATTTCCCAGGAACGGGAAGCTGAAGTGCCACTTCTAGCAGGATGGTTACAGGGAGCAGCAGTGCTTTGCTTCAGCCGGAATTCGCTGGACCTCCGCTCCAGCACCTTGAAAAAAATAATTATATTTTTTGCCCCACTGTTTCCTGCTTTTCCCCTGCTGGCCGTGAAAAGAGTTTCCCCACTTGTCAACGCAACTAAGACGGCTCGCTGCTGCGTGCGCAGAGAAGGGCAGCCCTTGCCCGCTGCAGCGAACATGAGAGAGGGATGCTGACTGGGAAGCAGTGCAAGAAGAAGCCGGCAGCTTCTGAGATGCTGATTCCTGGATGTCCTTGCAGCTGTGTGGATGCAGGAATGGGTGGGCGGGAGCCCTGGTCCAGGCCTCACCTGGAGATGCTGAGGACTGACCCTGTGGCCTTCCACAGGCGCTGAGCTATGGCCTAAAAAGGCCCCTGGGTGGGTCCATCCTTGGTATATCTAGGCAGGGCTGGGAGCAACTGCTACCTGCCACCCTTTGAAGAACCATGGCCAGGCAGTCTACAGCTGGGATGAGCAACCCGAGGCCCACAATCTAATTCCATGCATGCTAGAGATGGCACAGAGAGAGAGGTGGAGACTGTCTCTTGTGGGAAGGGGACTCTGCAGTCTTGCAGTGCAGCAAGAACTTCCCACTTTGGCTGCAGCTCCAAATATAAGATCAGAGGAAGGCAGCACTGGGAAGAGGGGAGAGGCGCGAGGGATCAGCGAGGGATGGGAGCTGGAGATGGCGCCTCATCCCTGGAGGCATGGCCCTGTGGAGGAAGCAGGACATCGTATGAGAATGGACTGTGATTAACCAAACACTATGGACAGAACGTCAACATTCAGCTATCTCAGCCACACAAAACAGTGAAAGGCTTCTCACTCCACTTCACTTTCATGGAGAATCCTGGCAATTCTGTAGTGTGTTCAGGGTGCTGGGAATGGTAGCTATCAGGAATGGTAGGTCTTTGACAAAGGACAGTTCCCAGGATTTCTTTTCCAGGGAGTCTTTTCTTCTCATGAGGTGGCCAAAGTATTGGAGCCTATGCTTCAGGATCTGTCCTTCCAGTGAGCACTCAGGGCTGATTTCCTTCAGAGTTGATAGGTTTGATCTTCTTGCAGTCCATGGGACTCTCAAGAGTCTCCTCCAGCACCATAATTCAAAAGCATCAATTCTTTGGCAATCAGCCTTCTTTATGGTCCAGCTGTCACTTCCATACATCACCACTGGGAAAACCATGGCTTTAACCATACGGACCTTTGTTGGCAAGGTGATGTCTCTGCTTTTTAAGATGCTGTCTAGGTTTGTCATCGCTTTTCTCCCAAGAAGCGGGCGTCTTTTAATTCCATGACTGCTGTCACCATCTGCAATGATCATGGAACCCAAGAAAGTAAAATCTCTCACTGCCTCCATTTCTTCCCCTTCTATTTGCCAGGAGGTGATGGGACCATTGGCCATGATCTTCGTTTTTTGATGTTGAGCTTCAGACTTGACTTCACTCTCCGGGATGTCTGGCTCAAGGTCAGCAACCACACCTGGGGTGTACGAGCCATCCATATTTTCTGCTATAATTCCTCTGTGTATTCTTGCCACCTCTTCTTGATGTCTTCTGTTTCTGTTAGGTCCTTACCACTTTTGTCCTTTATTATGGTAATCTTTGCACAAAATGTTCTTTTCATATCTCCAATTTTCTTGAACAGATCTCTGGTTTTTCCTATTCTATTGTTTTCCTCTATTTCTTTGCACTGTTCGTTTAAGATGGTCCTCTTGTCTCTCCTTGCTATTCTTTAGAAATCTGCATTCAATTTCCTGTATCTTTCACTATCTCCCTCACATTTTGCTTGTCTTCTCTCCCCCGTTGTTTGTAAGGCCTCATTGGACAGCCACTTTGCTTTCTTGCATTTCCTTTTCATAGGGATGGTTTTCGTTTCTGCCTCCTGTATAATGTTTTGAGCCTCCATCCATAGTTCTTCAGGCACTCTGTCCACCAAATCTAAATCCTTAAACCTGTCCCTCACTTCCACTGTGTATTCATAAGGGATTTAATTTAGATTGTATCTTACCGGCCCAGTGGTTTTCCCTACTTTCTTCAGTTTAAGCTTGAATTTTGCTATAAGAAGCTGATAATCTGAGCCACAGTCAGCTCCAGGTCTTGTTTTTGCTGACTGTATAGAGCTTCTCCATCTTTGGCTGCAGAGAATATAATCAATCTGATTTCGATGCTGCCCATCTGGTGATGTCCATGCGTAGAGTTGTCTCTTGTGTTGTTGGAAAAGAGTGTTTGTGATGACCAGCTTGTTCTCTTGACAGAATACTATTAGACTTTGCCCTGCTTCGTTTTGAACTCCAAGGCCAAACTTGCCAGTTGTTCCTTTTATCTCTTGACTCCCTACTTTAGCATTCCAATCCCCTATAATGAGAAGAACATCCTTCTTTGGTGTCATTTCTAGAAGGTGTTGTAAGTCTTCATAGAACTGGTCAATTTCAGTTTCTTCAGCAGCAGTAGTTGGTGCATAAACTTGGATTACTGTGATATTAAAAGGTCTCCTTGGATTCGTATCGAGATCATTTTATCATTTTTGAGATTGCATCCCAGTACAGCTCTTGCCACTCTTTTGTTGACTATGAGGGCCACTCCATTTCTTCTATGGGATTCTTGCCCACAGTAGTAGATATGATGATCATCCAAACTGAATTCACCCATCTCCATCCATTTTAGTTCACTGATGTCAATATTTATTCTTGCCATCTCATTTTTGACCACATCCAGCTTACCATTGTACATGGTTCTTACATTCCAGGTTCCTATGCAATATTTTTCTTTACAGCATTGGACTTTCCTTCCGCTTCCAGGCATATCTGCAACTGAGCGTCCTTTTGGCTTTGGCCCAGCCGCTTCATCAGCTCTGAATCTACTTGTCCTTGTCCTCCGCTCTTCCTCAGTAGCATGTTGGATGCCTTCCGACCTGAGGGGCTCATCTTCCAGCATCATAACAACAACAACAACAACAACAACAACAACAACAACAACAACAACAACAGTATTTCTATGCCACTCACCTCCTCTAGACCTCGGAGCTCCTCCTACCTTCAGAGTTCCCTCTCATGGTCACTGATGGGCGCACTTGATCCTATGACTGGACGACTGATCCTGAAGAGCTGCCCAGCCCAGCTTCAGGTCCCCCCCCCCTTCTAGGACCCATCACTCTCAACTGACTCTCAACTGCCTCCCCCCAACATTCACTCTTCCTTTCCAAGCCTCCTCCAACCTTCCGTCTCCACCAGAATTCCACTCTCTCTCTTCCCCCTCCGTCCCTGCTGGACATTCACTTGGGAATTCTAATAGAATCACCTTCATTACCCTATTGCAAAAGGAGAGGAAGAGGTTACAGATGGGAAATGTCAGGGAATCCCAAAGTCTAAACTCACAGACCCTGGCTTATGTCTCACAGGAGGACTTAGGATACACCCCGGGCCTCAACCTTCCTCTGTTCCCTCCCTGTGTCAAATTAAAGATTGTAAGCCCCTTGGGGCAAGAACCTCTTAAGAGTCACATGCAGTGATGGTGCAAACAAATAATACAAAATAAATCTCACTGCGCTCCTGCCCTGTGCAAGATGAAGCCCGCCAAACGCCTTTCCCTTAAAACAAAAGCTGTGTACACACGATCCATTGGGGACCCCTGCAGCATGAAAAGGGGCTGAGTCCACAGAGCTGCATTGCTGGGAGGCAGGGACCTGGCAAGCTATCTACAGCTGTCAACAAGTCAGGTCAGGGAGCCAAGCCTCATGCGCCAGTGATGGGTGACGCTAATAATAATAGTAATAGTAGTAGTAGTGGTAGTAGTAGTAATAATAATAATAATAATAATAACAATAACAATAATAATAATAATAATAAATTTCTACTCAGGGCTTCGTGCTCCTCCCATCTTCACAGTTCCTATTCATGATCAGTGATGGGCAAGTATCTTGGCAAGCATCTCACCATCATCTGACAGGCATCCCTCTTGCAGGGTGATATAAGGCTTGCTTGCAAAGTGGCTCTTTGTGACATCAGATGACAAACAGGGGCCAGGCTGCTGGGTTGTCAGGCAGCTGAATTAAGAAAAATAAAATCAGGGAGGTCAAAGTATGCTGGGACGAGGGCACCGTGGGTCAGGCCAGAGGGTGCTGTTGGAGTGTGTGGTTGCGCCTCCCCTTGTTCTGCATCTTGCTCCCCCGCCCGTTCCTTTAGCTGCTTGATAGAATCATAGCATGGTAGAGTTGGAAGGGATGCCAAGGGTCATCTAGTCCAACCCCCCAGGAATGCCAGGATCCTGCCCACAGTCAGCCCTGGCTGGGCTCCAAACTCCGACCTTCTTCTTACCAGCCAGATGCACCGACCCCTTGCAATTCTGCATGGAGGGGAGAAAGGAGAAGGAGAAACGTTTTGCTTTCTCTCTCTCAGGACATGGATATGAGAGCCACACCATGCAGCCCTGTCAAAGCTCAAGGGCCGTCACAGGGAGGAGGGAGGGAGCTTGTTTCCTTCTTCTCCAGAGGCTTCAAGCTACCAGAAAGGAGATTCCGCCTCAACTTCAGGAAAAACTTTCTGACAGGAAGAGCTGCTTGACAGTGGGAAGGAATCCTCAGGAGGCAGTAGACTCTCCTTCCTTGGAGGTTTTTCCGCAGAGGTTGGATGGCCATCAGCCATGGATGCTTTAGCTGAGATTCCTGCATTGCACGGGGTTGGACTAGATGACCCTCAGGGTCCCTCCCACACTACAATTCTATCATCCTATGATTTAAAGTGCTTCCCTCTCACAAACCTACAATTCCAAGAACCTCTAACAAACTACAATTCCCCGAATCGTTTAGGGGAAGACGCCTGCTTTTTAGAACAGGGATGAGGAACCTGCAGCTTGCGTTCCCTGATTTCCTAGGAACCAGGAATGGGAAGCTCAAGTGCTTCTAACAGGATGCTTTCAGGGACCAGGGTGTATAAAATATTGTTCCAAAAGTTGGGTGCCTTCCCTCTCTCTGCTGAGCGGTGACAAAACCCCATTGTGTTCCAGGTTCTCACCTCTGAAGGGTTGAGACTTGGCAGAGGCTGCCGTACCTTTAAGAAATTTGGTTTATTCACCTGTTTACACCTTCAGTCTGCATGGGGGGGGGGGAGTCCAGATCTTACAGCAGAGTCTTTCAAGAGGGACTTGTCCCCCACAGCAGGGCAGCCAGCCTTCCCAAGTTGGGTTCCAGACTCTCCTCCTCCTCCTTCTTCCCAGCACCCCTTGCTCAAAACCTCTCTTTTCCTGCCACCTCACACCCAGTTATCCTGGCTCTTTCAAATCCCGTCTCTGTTCACACCGCAGGGCAAGGGAGAAGCAGTTCTCTGGCATTTCCAGTTCAACCCTCCTTGTCCTTGAATTGTTTCCTAATGGCCCTTGCTTGGCCAGGTCCTTCTGCATAGGCTAGCCCAGGAATTCCTCTGCAGCTTGTATTTTTCCCTTCAAAACCCAAATAATCCCAAATCCTACCATCTATTAATTTCTAGGGTTTGGTGGGATCCTCCCTCAATCTATAACAATATTGTGTGTAATATTGTAACTAAGGTAATTCAAATTCCAAAGGGAACGTTAAGCGGGGGGGGGGGGGGAGTGGAATTCTGGTGGAGAAGATTGGAGGAGGCTTGGAAAGGGAGTCTGAATGTTGGGGGGGAGGCAGTTGAGAGTCGGTTGAGAGAGGTGGGTCCGGGGGGGCACTTGGTGGGGGATGTCAAGCTGGGCTGGGCAGCTAATTAGCTTAGGATCAATAGTCCAGTCACCATCGCCCTCGTTTGACGGTGGCCAAAAAGGAATGGAGACGCAGAGAGGGACTGTCCAGCTCAAGGGAAGTAATAATACCACTCTATTCTGCCTTGGTCAGACCACACCTGGAATACTGTGTCCAGTTCTGGGCACCCCAGTTTAAGAAGGATGCTGACATGCTGGAACGCGTGCAGAGGAGGGCAACCAAGATGATCCAGAGTCGCTTGAAGGAGCTGAGTATGTTTAGCCTGGAAAAGAGGAGACTGAGAGGAGCTATGATAGCAACCTTCAAACATCTGAATGGCTGTCGCATGGAGGAGGGAGTATACTTGTTTTCTCCTGCTCTGGAGGGTAGGACTCGAGGCAATGGCTTCAAGTTACAAGAAAGGAGATTCTGACTAAACATTTGGAAAAACTTTCTCACGGTAAGAGCTGTTTGACAGTGGAATGGTCTCCCTTGAGTGGTGGTGGTGGACTCTCCTTCCTTGGAGATTTTTAAACAGAGGTTAGGTGGCCATCTGTCATGGATGCTTTAGCCACGATTTCTGCATTGTAGGGGGTTGGACTAGATGACCCTTGGTGCCCCTTCCACTTCTACAATTCTAATATTCTATTATTCTATGAATCCTCAGATGTAAGTCCTACTGAAGTCCACGGAGGACATTTTTAGGGGAAGAAAATGCTACGGAGTAAAACCTACACAGACAGACAGATGCCAAGAACAACTCCCAGGTAAGTGTGTGTAGGATCACAGCTCTTTTGTGCCTTATTTTTCTCACCTACTCAAGTTCTCTTTATACTTTACCACAAAAATATTTCAAGGCCCAGGAACTTCTATTAACATTTATTTATAACAAATTCCTTGTAACTATTAATATTTCAGGGTTTACGCTCAGAGATGTAACTTCATGAAGTAAGATCAGGCATTCCATCAGAGGTCAGCTCTGGAAGATGCAGCTGTATGTTTTGGTGCAAGTGCTCTAATCAGATTCACAAAGTCCGTTTTTTCAATGCATGCTCTGCACACTTCTCCCCAGCTGTCCAGGATCTTCCTCAGCTCAGCCACTTTCATCTTAGAGAGATCTACCGCTGTTAAATCCAGTTCCATTTCTGTAAAAACAAACAACCTGAATCACAAGCTCTATTAATTTTATTTGCGGTATTATAGACAAGGAGCTCATGATCCCATGTATGCTCAAGGAGAATATTGCTTTTCCAGCTAGCTTGCTCATGCTACAGGACGCCTCCAGCAGGCAGACAGATGCCCATGGAACCTCACAAGGAAGGAAGGTGGGCTGGAATCCCTCGCACTTGGTATACCCCCATGAATATTTGGTTATCAAACCTAATATCTTTCGACAGATCTATTATTTCCCCCACTCCTTTCTAAACGCCATCCAAGGTACAGATCACCACTGCATCTTGCAGCAGTGAATTCCATGTATTCCATTCTGGGCCCAATCCACGCGGGGCAGTTTGGCCCAGAAAATGAGGCGAGTCCCGTCCACATCTTATTTCCGCAGGGGTCAACAGGACAGATTCTCCCTTGGATCTTTGGGCCCCCATGGGAGGTTGAGGCCTACGTAAGGCTTCCCCCTTCAGAGTTTAGGGCCATTTTGCTCCACAAGCTTAACCCTCAGGTTCAGAGGCACCAGCTTGTGAGGGCAATTGTGGGGGCCGACGTCACATGCGTGACTTCAGGATGTCTGGAGGAGTGAAGCCAAAGTTGTTGGCCGTGTGGCTTCAATGGCCGGCGGTCCTCCTCTCCTGTTGCTGCCACCTGCGGGAGGCGGCTTCGACGCTCCTTCCCCTCTGTGGCAGGAGGAGGAGGAGTTGGACCTTGGAGCTGCTTTAGGACATTAGGGGGGACACTGCTACCCAAAAAATGTTAGGGGGGAGGGCTCGGCCCCCAGGAGCTGGTGCCCCTGCTCAGCTTAGAGCCTTTACTGAGCTATCTGGGTTGCTGGTTGACAGGGCTGGAAAGGAATTTTTTCTCTCAACCCGATAGGCTCTTGGATGGGAGTTTTTCCACCATTCCCTCAGTAAAACACAAGTTGTTTTTTGTTAGGGGGAATAACGTTGTATGTATAGGGGTGGGAATGGCATTGGGCAAGATCAACAGTGAAGCCGGGTGTCCGTAAGGGGCCTGAGGGGCGAATTTGCCTGGGCATGCCCCAAGCTCAGGTTGGGTCTCTGCCTGGTGGGGATCCTCACCCGGCTGCCCAGGCAGACCTTGCCAGCTTGGCTTGCACCACAACAGGGTTCAGCACTGTGGCATGGTTGGTCCAAACCCAGCGGATCCCATTCCACCAGCAGCGGGTGAGTTGATGGCAAACCGATCCTGGCGCTACTGCCATGCTGACCTCCCTTCTGCAGCCCATAAAGAACTGGCCTGATTTCATCCCAACACCTGGAGTCTTGTCAGTTCATTGGCTGCTCTTCTGCGAATGTGCCGGCCAGGACAATGATGGATGTTGTGTAAAGAAGCACTTTCTTTTATTAGTCCTCATTCTAACTGATAGAAATTATATTTTCAAAAATGCGAGGGATAAGCTATAACTTGCTTCTTTGCTCCAGCAGCCCTGGGTACAACCTGAAATCTGCACAGTGACTAGGAGAGCCTGAACCAAAAGCCCAAGCAATTTTGTGCATGTTTATACAAAAGTAAGTTCCACTGTATTTCATGGCATATGCTCCCAGGCATATGAAAAGGTGCTGGAACGTCTAGATGAAAAGGTGCTGGAACGCACCTCCCTCAAAGACCACCCCAGAGCCCAAAGAGGATCTCTTTGGGCTGGAAAGGGAGTCTCCTTGCAAGCCTGTGGCTTGTTGAGGCTGTTCAGCTGAGGCCTGGGGAGCTTCCATGCCTCAGCTGAGCACCTTAATGAGCTCCCCCCTCTGGCTCAGAGCAGGGGGGGGCCTGCTCAGCTGAGGTGGGGCTTTCCTGTGCGTCAGCTGTTAGCTGGGAGGTTGAAGAACCTCAGCAAAGCTCCGCTGAACATCCAAGTCACAAGGGGACCCACTCTGGAGCCCGTACAGGATGTCCTTGTGAGCCGGAGGTGCAACGGGGCTTTGCTGAGGCTGGTCAGGTCTCTCCCCCCACTTCCAGGGCCCAGCTGAGAGGTGCTGAAACACCATTCCAGCACATTCCGGTTAAAAAAAGGCCCTGCTACCAGGTGAGTGTGCCTTGGATTGCAACCTGGCTGCCCTCTCTTCAGCCTACCACATTCTTGAAAAAACATAACTTCCCATGTTGAAAATAACAATAGAAAAAGCCTCTCATTGCTGCCAATCACAGAGTCTAGGTTCTAATTTCCACGCCCCGTTTGCAGAGCATGGCCAAGTGCGAATGAGTGAGTCCGTGCAGCACAAATCCCAGCTGCTTCTCTTCTTCCCAGATCCTGCAGATGCCCAGAGCTAAGCCATGGTTTGGTTTAGTGCCATGTCTGAACCTGGGCTCCTTTGTCTCCAATATGCCTATTTTGTTATGCCCTCCTCTGTTTTGCACAGGGATTTCATCATACCGTATTTGAGCTCACAGATTTGAATGTCGATTTTCTTCAGCTTCTCACAGATCTTTGGCACAGGTATGTGAGCACTCATTGGGCGGCTGACTTCACCAATTATCTTGGTTGCTGCATCACTTGTGGCTCCGATGTAGTAGCACTACAATAATAGAAATCTTGTCAGTACCAGTGCAGAGTTAGGGCTCACTCATATTTCCGCTTGCCTCGTGCCTAGAAAGCACGGGTCCAAGTGGTTCTGCCTTTGCTCTGCTGCTTTCCTCTGGAAAACCTGCTATTTAGCACTAACTGGAACAACTGGAGCAAATCTTTGGGAAGCCTGATTGCGGTTTGCTCCGATTCATCACTAAAGGTCCTGCTTCCCTGGGGAAAAGCGGCTTCCCTCTTCCTCCTCTCCCATGCATGCACTCTACCTTTAAAGCACATTTTTGCTCCTCAAAGGATTCTGGGCACTGTAGCTTGTTTCTGGGAACTATAGCTCTGTGAGGGGAGAACTACAGTTTCTTTGAGGAAAAGAATGTGCTTTGTGTGTGTGAAAATAGAATCCCTGTGACCCACTTATGTGGGGTGAATCACAAAGGAATCAGCCAGGTGCCTGGATTCAAAGCGTGGGACTAAACTAACTCTCTAGCAAGAGAGAGCCCCTAGTTGCAGAGTTCAAAGTCAAGCAGGACAGTGAAGTATAGGAATATAGGCTGCCAAAACCTTTTATATATCCCTTTTAGTCCTCTTGCAAAGCGCTCCCCTCTCTCTACCCCTCCTGCAATGAACAGACCACACACTCTTAAGCTTGAAATGCTTTACTTACAAAACACTCCAAAGGTCAGATTCACACATTTATCCAAATAGCAGCAAGAAGAGCACAGGCAGAATACTCGTGAGTAGAAAATACAGAAAGATAGCTTGGAGCTTGCCCTGGCATGTCTTCCTTGGTTGGTTACATGGCACTGAGAGAGGGGGAACAGGGAGAGAAAGCTCCACTTCCACTCCACCCTCATTGGCAAAGGGGTGTGTGTGACCTGGCGGAGTCTAGGAATCTAACTCTGTGCAGTCTTACCCTTCATGCATTAACTGGCACTCATGCATAGTTATGTTTGACTGCAAATTCCCAGGCTATGAATGTGCTTTTACGGTAAAGTGTGTACACAGCCTAAGCACTGGAAACATTCCTAAGGGGGAAAAGAGTACAAAATCATACCAAGCGGTTTTCTTTTCCTTTTGTGTTCATGCAGCTCCTGACTAATTCATTCTCAATAGAAGCCACGGAGAAATCAGAGTGCTTTTCTTTTAAAGAACTATAAAATCTTTTCAAAAAATCTTGACACACTGTGTAAGAAAAAGGTAAAATATAAAATAACAGACACACCCAGAGTGCTTTGGTCAAAGGTATCGACAGGAAGCAAAGTTGAAAATAAATTTTAAAATGACTAACTTCACATAGAATGGCTTGCCATTCTTGCAGCGCATGCGCATCTGATCTGGAAATGGCCCCATGCTGAGATGCTTATTATTGCCTTCCAGTGACTCCACTTAGGCACCCTACTCATCACTGTGTCCCAGGGAAAGACCCTTGCCTTTCCCTTGAGGACAGCAGCAGGGGGCATTCCAGGGGTCAGACAGAAGTGCTGGGCAGGGCTAGAGATGAGAAGGCCTGGAGGGGTGGAGAGGGGGGAAATGTGGGGGCACATTTCCCCATATTTTTTGGAAATAATTGGGGGGAAATGGAAAATTGGGGTAGGGGCGGGACTGGGGCTTCTCCCCATTCCCCTCACCCCGGCCAGGCCTTTGCCTCCGTTGTGAAGCCACAGACGAAAGGAGGTGGAACAAAAGATCACAGAATCATAGTTGGAAGGGACCTTGAGGGTCATCTAGTCCTACCCCCTGCAATACCATGGACCTCAAACCCACAACTCTGAGATTAAGAGTCTCAGGCTGTGCTGAACTATCCCAGGCCTTTTCTTAACATAAATTTAAATAATAATCTTTCTTCAGTAGACGATGTTGCAACCACACAAAAGTGTGAGGTTTCAACCCCCACCCCTCACAGATCTCTTCATCAAGGCAAGCAAGAGGGCACACACAAAGGAATCCAGGCACACACAATTTGCATGGGTGGGTGGGTGCATTCCTGGCCCCCATGCAAGCTGGCAGAGTGTGTGTAAGCCTGTGCCGCCCCCTTTTCCAGCCACTTCCAGGTTGTAGCCATGTGCACAACCGTGTGTGCATTGAACAAGCATAAAACGGTTGTTGCCATACCCTCCAAGTGTCCCTATTTTCCATCCCAGCTTCTGATTTGATCCTGGAATGTCCCCATTTCTCCCACCAGTGCTGCCACTGCCAGTGGATGAGCGGGTGCTAGTCCTGAGCGACTGGGTGGCAGCAGTGGCGACTGCAAGCCAGCATCCCATGGCCTCTCCACGGCCAGTGCTGCCAGTTTCCTCCCTTGGGCAACTCAGAGGCTGCTGGAGGCAGGAGAGGAGCCCAGCCTTGCATGATGCTCTGAGAGGGCAGGGTTGCCCTGGGAGGGAAGAAAGGGGCAGAAGAGCAGAGTCTTGCTTTAAACAAAAAATGCTTTGTGCGTCCACGGCTAATGTTGCCCCTTTCTAAATTTATTTTTTGGGTGTTTTTCTGTTTGTAAATCTTCTGAAGAATAAAATAAAATCGGGACTAAGGGGTTTTCTCAGGACAGTGGAGGGTATGTGTACTGTACCCCATAGCGGTGTTGGCACTCACAGAGGCATAGGAAGCGGGCGCGGGGCACGCCGGGTGTCATCCTGAAGGGGGTGACATTCGGCATGCACCCCCCGCCCACGACTCCCCCAAGCCCAGCGAGCAGCAAAGTGGCTGCTGCGGCTCTCCCCCTTCCCCTCGCTTGCTGTAGGCTTGGGAGTCGCGGGGGGGGCAGCCCCCAGGGAGGATCGCGCAGCCGTACCGAGATCCGCCCTAGGGAGGATCGCTGCGCCGAGATAGGTCCCGTGGGCAGATCGCCCCGTGGGCAGATCACCTGCCCCGGGTGCACAGTATGTGTGCCCCTCCGGGTGCCAGAGCACCCAGCTCCACCACTGGGCACTCACCCTTCTTCTGACAGGACATGCTTTGCAGAGGGCAAGAGAGAAATTGGGGGTGGGGGAGAAATGTCCCTATTTTCACCTGAGGAATGTTGGAGGGTTTGTGTTGCCAGTTTGACAATCCTCCCTTTGGCGCCTGGAGTTCCCTGCCCCTGTTGTAGGACAGCCCTGCTGTTACTGTGCAGGGCTGGCATTAAGGAGGGGGGGAAGTTGGCGACTCTTGGGCGGGATCTGGCCCCTACACTGACCCATCATGGCTACCAGAAAAAGCCAGAAAGTTGTCGGGAGGCATAGGACTTAAAGGAGTCAGCGAACAGTGAAGAAAGCCCACAAGCAATCTTTATTGACTTATATTCATAGGCTGCTTTTCTGCCCCCAAAAGCCTTTCAAGTCACCTCCTCTATACAGGCAAATAAAAACAATGTGATTCTCTTGCTTATAGATGGACATCATTTTCGGAAGAGGGCTTGGACATGCACACTGATCCTTATACACACAAGTGATCTTCTCTCTTATGTGAAAAATAAAAAAAATCTTTCTCGCTACTGCCAAAGAGGACATTTAATTCATTTTGTTTGTTTATTTATTTGACACAATTCATCTATCACTTGACTGGAATGAAACCTCAAAGCAGTTTACAATAAATATTAAGGTTATCAATAAAGACAGTAAAAAAAAAAATTAGAAACATTTTAAAATTATTAAAATCAGCAGTAAATGAAGTTCACTTTCCCCATATTGTAGAAGAAACTACAAAAACGCAGTTAGAAATATCCAGTACTTAATTCTTCTGTCCAGTTCCTCTAGAGGTAGGTTCTTTTATTTGTTTCATAATTTCATAAAAGGTCAATCAGATGATTTGAAAACAAAGTGGTTGCTGGCCTGTGCAGACAAGTTTGCTACCTATAGGGTAGCTTTATCACTAGCAGTGAGAAAGCTGTGATCTATGTTTTATCATACCAAATAGTGTGGACGGCCACAGGCAACAGCTCTCAATCAGCTTTCTCTTGTTCTTTAATGGGAAAGAATCGGTCCTTCTGTGTGAACCAGTGAGCCCCTTCCTGGGTCTAATTCCAGGACAGCAGAAACAGATATCCCCACCCCACCCCGCAGTTGAGAAGGACCCTGATTAATGCAGCACCGTGCACCCATCCAGCAGATTTGGACATTGTTAAAGGCCCAGGGAAAGTGTGCTCACTTAAGTTATGCTGTGGTGCTTTTACTTCACTGCAGATCATGGGTTCAAATCCTGAGGACCATCACACTGGGCTCTAGAGCATGTCATGAATTTCTCTGATACTCCAATCCCTCCTGAGTGGACGTACGCTGATTCTGAAAACACACTTGCTAAAGGGGTGCTTTTAATCCCCTGCCTTTAGGTTGCCAATACGAATAAGGAGCTGGTGTTTCATCACCTGTTTCACAAAACCCTTATTTTGAACCATGATCCTATTCTGACGGCTCAAACCATTCAAAACATAGTTCCTTACATATAACTCAGTTCTCAGTGAGGGTGTTGTTATTTATTAAATTTGTATTCTACCTTTCATGCAAAGATCTGAGGGCTATTTACAGCATAAAAATACAAAATAAAAACTCTAAATACATAATGAAAACATGAATGAAAACAAATCCATATATCCCCTCCCATATACGTACACATATACTATTTGTAAACCTCTGAGGTTTACAATCAAGTGGTATATAAAATAAAATGGGACTTCTGCACTGAGCATCAACTTGTAACCCAGTGATGGCCAAACTCGGCCCCCCAGCTGTTTTGGGGCTACAATGCTCATCATCCACAGCTAAAAGGACCAGTGGTCAGGGATGATGGGAGTTGTAGTCCCAAAACAGCTGGAGGGCTGAGTTTGTCCAAATATTGTATTTTGACAGGCAGATCTACTTAAAAGCTATCATTTAAAAAGCAGCAAAAAAGGGGGGAAATGGTCCAGCCCAAATGTAAATCACACTGCGTGAGGGGGTCCCATCAACAGCAACATTGACAGCAGAGTTAGTATTGTGCCACAGCTGCAAGCTTAGCAAAAGAAACAAACGTTCCAATTTTGCACCATTTAGAAGAACTGCAACAAACACAAACAGGCATTTTTATTTAATTTTATTATTTCTTTATTTTATTTAATAAACTGCCCTTCACTTGGGGATCACAGGGTGGCTTTACAACACAAAAGCACGTACCATAACACAAAACACAGGCGACTGACCGGGAGCCCTTTAAACCTCAGACCAAACGGATGTGTGGTTATGTGTTGCGTGTTTTCCTCTATGTGTGGCGTATAAAGTGGGCCTGTCCCATATTCCAATGCGAAATGCCACGTCCTGTTTCGTCCCGTATTCCGGGTCTCTTTCCACGTGCCGGTGTGTGGGGAAGGTCTTGCCTTTAAGCTCCGGAGAGCCAAGCACAGGCGGATGTACAGATTCACGTGTATGTGCGTGCACACGTGCGCGTGCGGGACTGCCATGCGCTCCTCTGAGCTCCCTCCCCGCCCCTATTTCGTGGGTCGTGACCCCGTAACCTCTCCCCCCCCCGCCCCTCACCTTCGCACGGAGCTTCTGCGCCCCTCGCGGGGCTAGAGGCGGAGGCGAGGCCGAGGCAGAGCGCCACGGCGACGCAGCAAGGGAGGCCCTCCGGCCGAGGCGGCCGCAACATGGCTGCGTCTGCGGCACCTGATCTCGCGAGAGTTCCGCCCGCCCACCGCGGAACGTCACGCGGAGATTTTTTTTATTTCGCTGCCTCCGTCTGTGCGCTTCTTCGGGGTTACGCGGCTGCTGATTGGCTGTTGCAGCTGAGTTGGGGCGGGGAAACAAAGCTGCACGCCGGGAGGCGGAGGGAAAGGAAGCGGCAAGCGCATGCGCTGACGCAGCCTGCCTCGAGGTGCACTGTGGGTAAGACGTCTCCCGGCGACGGCGGATCCATGGCGGCCATCGGGGTCCACCTGGGCAGCAGCTGCGCGTGCGCGGCCGCCTATAAGGTGCGCGGCCGGTTGGGGGGGGGGTCTCCCCTCTTCCGTGTAGGCCTAAGGGGGGGCGGGGGGAAATAAATGTAATTTTAATAATAATAATAATTTTCGTTTCCTGGGCGAGGCAGTGCTGTTGAGTGGCTAGAGCGGGGTTTGAGGAGGACGTTGGAGTAGCCAGAAGCCTTGAAATCGCAGTTATTGCTGCCGTTGTTATTATTTATTAAATTTGTATCCTCCTGAATTTGTGGGAGGGGACGTTATTGGTTTGTTCTGGTTGAAGGGCAGCATACAAATTGGATTAATCCTAATCAGGAGAGAGTCCGTGGTCCCCTGTGCTTAAGACCCCTCCCAGCAAGAGGAGACCCCAGCCCTCTGGCCCAAAGGGTTGGGCTCCGTGGAAGCACTTGCCCCCCAGGAGGCAGCGGTGGAGTTAAAAAAGGTTTGACTACAAAAGGGAGGCAGCAAATGCTTCTGAAGAGGTAAAGGACCCCTGGACGGTTAAGTCCAGTCAAAGGCAACTACAGTGGTACTTTTCGGGTTGTGCACCGTGCCAAACCCCAAAGTACCAGAACAGGTTACTTCCAGGTTTCAGCGCATGCGCAGAAGCGCCAAATTGTGATGTGCGCAGACGCATTACTGCGGGTTGCAAACGTGCCTCCCGCACGGATCACATTCGCAACCCGAGGTTCCACTGTATAGGGTTGTGGCGCTCATCTCTCTTTCAGGCCGAGGGAGCCAGTGTTTGTCTGCAGACAGCTTTCCAGGTCATTTGGCCGGCATGACTAAACCACTTCAGGCTCAATGGAACACCGTGACTGAAACTAGAGAGCACGGAAATGTCGTTTACCTTCCTGCAGCAGTGGCGCCTATTTATCTACTTGCACTGGTGTGCTTCCGAACGGCTAGGTTGCCAGAAGTTGGACAGAGCAATAGGAGCTCACCCCGTTGCAGGGATTTGAACCACCGACCTTCCGAATGGCAAGCCCAAGAAGCTCAGTGGTTTAGACCACAGGGACACCCGCAGCCCTGATTCTGAATACCAGTTCCTGGAAATGGAGAGAGGGGAGAAAGTGATCATAGAATTGTTGAGTTGGAGGAGACTCAGAGGATCATCTAGTCCAGCCCCCTGCAATGTGGGAATCCTTCCCCCAGCCGTCCCTGGGTGGACCCGGCCACTAACCTTCTGGTTAGCAGCCAGATATACTGATCTTAAGCTCATTCATGTCCTGCCCTCTGGTTTCCCACAATCGACATGTGGTGGGCCGCTGTGGGAACAGGATGCTGGGCTAGATGGGACATTGCCCCCCAACCTCACCCCTCCCCTTGGCAGGCAGGTTGGGGTTGACCATCTTGTTAACAACTAGGCAAGGGTTGCCTCCATCCACTGTTTGTCTCGCTGCCTTCCGCCATACCATCCTGATGGGCTCCAGCTGTGTGTTATTCCTTTTACAACTGTGTTTGTTATTATTCCTTTGAGTTTGCAAGTTGCAGGCCATCTTTCCTGCAATGTGACGTCCTTGCCTACAACTGAGGTGGTCCAGTCTGTTCTGCTGCTTCTGGACTCTGCCATCTCATTCTGTTGCTGAGTGGGTGGACTCATCATAGACCATATTTTTTGGAGAGAAAAATGACTCACTTGGTCATCTGCTTTGTTTTGGCGGAGGCACACTCCATTGTATTTCAAGGCAGACAGATGCTAGCAACAGCGGTTCACAGCCTGTGTCACTTCAGTTGTCTCTTCTGTTAATTTGCATAGAGTTTGTGTGCATCGGGATTGTGATGGGTGTTGTTGAGGGCCATGTGTAGAGCATCTCACATAAATAAAAGAAAGCTTATGTGCTTATTGTAAAATGCATTTCCATCAGTTTACTTGAATGACACTTTGCTGGATAAAGTAATATATGCATTGGCCTGGTTTGCACATAATGCTAAGTTGTAGTTTCTTATATTATGAAATCACACAGTTTAGTAGTATTTGTGAACCCTGCTAGCTTAACTATGGCCAATTTACTGCCAAAAAACTATAAACTGAAGTAGTGATTTGTTTTTGGCTTATGAAGCTTAGTTTGTTTTAATTATGGCTTACATGCGAGTCCAGCACTCTTTGTTAACCATGGTTTGGGGTGGGCCATCAATCTAGAGCAGCTGGAAAACAAATCAACAAACAAAAGGATCCTGTTATATTATTCCCAGTACGTATTGGAGCAGAAGCTTCCATTTACAAGAGTTTCCTTCGTACATTATTTGTCTTTATACAACATTTACCCTGTGCATTCCGTGGTAAGGTAATAGTCAAGAACAGAATCTAGCCTCTGCTGGACAAACGAAATTAAGGGATCCTGTATTAAAAAATGATATTATTTTCTGGGGTTTCCAAGTGGTAATGAGTTACTGTGTTTAATTTCTGTGTCAATGAGCTATTATACTTAATCATTCTACTCCATGTTTGTGTTGCTTCTTCAGGATGGTCGTGCAGATGTTGTCGCCAATGATGCAGGTGATAGGGTTACTCCTGCTGTTGTTGCATTTTCAGAAAACGAAGAGGTAACTTTTTCCCCAGTATAAATTTGAAGAAAAAGTGGTGGTACCTTTGTTGTTTTTGAACAAATCTTTTAAAATTATTTCCAGGTTGTTGGTCTGGCAGCAAAACAAAACAGAGTGAGAAATCTTTCAAATACAGTGGTGAAAGTGAAGCAGATTCTCGGGAGAAGGTGCGGAAAGTAATAGTGAACTTCATTTTGGGATTTAGTGTGGGTTTATCTGACAGAATGGGATTGTTAAACCAAAATGTATAAAAACTGGCATGTAAGTACAAACCTTGTTACCAGGCTTAAATATGCGAGCAGGCTGCTTAAAAGTCTCTTGTAAGCAGTATGTATTTTATTTAACAAAATTTAAAGTGAGTTATTCTGGAATGTAACTGTTTTGTTTTGAATTTTTTTCTACTATTAAGAAATAAAAAGTCCAAACTATGATATCATGCTTAAATACATAAACAAAGCTTTGAACAATGAAAGATTAAGGAGGACTTCATTAAACACAATTCTTATGTGCTGAAAATATAAATGTAAATTTTGGGGTGTGTTTTTTTGTTTAAGTACACGTCAATTTCCCTTGTTTTGACAGCTCTGGTGACCCACAAGCTGAGAAGTACATTGCAGAAAGTAAATGTTCAGTAAGTAAGAAGCTACTTCATGTTTTCCTCCCATTACTATTACAGTGGTGCCCCGCAAGACGAATGCCTCGCAAGACGAAAAACTCGCTAGACGAAAGAGTTTTCCGTTTTTGAGGCGCTTCGCAAGACGAATTTCCCTATGGGCTTGCTTCGCAAGACGAAAACGTCTTGCGAGTTCTTGCGAGTTTTTTCCCTCCCCCCCCTTTTTCTAAGCCGCTAATAGCCACTAAGCCGCTAATAGCGCTAAGCCGCTAATGGCCGTGCTTCGCAAGATGAAAAAACCGCTAGACGAAGAGACTCGCGGAACGAATTATTTTCGTCTTGCGAGGCACCACTGTAGTAGTATTTATAAACTGCTAAACATTGCACAAATACCATAGTGATATACAACAAGCAGAACCAGATAAAATAGTTCTCAAAAAAAACCAAAAACCTGTATAAAAGGGCTTTATACAGTAAAAATGAAACCTTAAATTTGTTCCGGTAGCAGATTGACATCCAGTGCAGCTCTCTTAGTACTGGTGTTACATGTTGGTGGAAGGCAAACCCAGCCACAGACTGTGCGACCCCCTTCCGACTTGCTGCAGCTTCCAGATCAGAGAAGAGGGCAGCCCCACAGTGCTTACATAGCAGCAGTTCAGCCTTGAAGTTATGAGTGCAGTCTCAGTTCATTGATTCATTCTAATCCAGCCCAGCAATACGTCCAGACACTGGCCTAGGCAGACCCGATTCTAATGTCACAAAGAAATAGAGTTGGGTGTCAAGCAACAAACTGATGACAATTTGTTTCAGATGTCCTAATGACAGCACCCAGTGGTGTTATATAATGTTAAACAGCAGGAGAGGTCTGTTGTGACTGACAGGTCAAGCTTGTAATTAGAGGGAATGATTTCACTCAGTTCTCCAGTCCCATTGCCTTTGGGGGAGGCAAGCAACTCCCATTGAGTTCTCTTCCACCCCATCCCCAATTAGCTTAGCACAGGAATCTAGCACAAAAACTACTGAACCAATATATCTGCAATTCACCAGATTATTTACCGAAGATTACTCTTGTGCCTGCTGGAGGGATACAGTGCAATGCTAGTGGACTCCTCCTTCTCCTCCTTCCCCTGACAGCCTCTCCTCCCCATTTGTTCTAGAGTGTCACCAACCCTTGGGAGCAGACCTTGGATGTGTGTGTAATATTTGCTTTCTAAATCATTTGCCATATTTTTTGCTCTATAAGACTCACTTTTTTCCTCCTAAAAAGTAAAGGGAAATGTGTGTGCATCTTATGGAGCGAATGCAGGCTGCACAGCTATCACAGAAGCCAGAACAGCAAGAGGGATTGCTGCTTTCACTGCACAGCGATCCCTCTTGCTGTTCTGGCTTCTGAGATTCAGAATTTTTTTTTTTCTTGTTTTCCTCTTCCAAAAACTAGGTGCATCTTATAGAGTGAAAAATACGGTATCAGACGAAAGGAATCTTGCAGAATCTTTTATAACAGATAAGCTGAGAGTCATATTTGTATGTTCATTTTTAGGTCATCGAAAAGAATGGAAAACTAAACTATGAAATAGATGGCAAACTTGTTTCCCCAGAAGATGTTGCAAAGCTTATCTTCAGTAAAATGAAAGGTATGATATTAAAATGTACATTTTTAAACTATTTCCCCAGAAGAAAAGTGGTACATATACCTGTAAATTGAATTTGCTTGTACTCACAATACAATATATTTTTGTATTAGAAACTGCTCAGTCTGCTTTGGGCTCAGATGTTAATGACACTGTGATTACGGTACCTTTTGACTTTGGAGACAAACAGAAGAATGCCCTTGGGTGAGAATACAGTTTTCAGCTTATTTTTATTAAATGTATTTGTGGGAATTTGAGATGTCTGGACAGGAGACATTTGGACATATTTGGACTTCGAAGATCTGGGTTCAACATCTCAGCTCAACCATAAGCACATGGTGTTAACCTGGAGTAGCTCAATTCTCATCTAATTGGACTCTTTCAGTGAAATAACATCACTTGTTGTAGTTGTTTAAGAACTTCCTGCTTAGAGGTTCTGGCACCATGGAGAGAAAACAATATTCAGGTTCCTACCACACAGTAAATGGACTGTTAAAACTACTCAGAAATGGAGTGGCGGGTCTGTGATAACTTTTGGCTCACTTTGTAGCCACATGATAGACAACCACATGAGCTTATAGCTGCCATATGGGTAGTTCTTAAATAGCCAGCTTATGGGACATTGTTGTAGGTCAGTCTTCCATGGAAGCTGGTATCTTGAGCAGAGGCCAGATAGTCACAGATTTACGACTACCAAGCACCCTGGTTTTTCACTAGGAGGAACTGAAAACCTTTAGCAGCAGTGGCCTCATCTTTCCTGGCCAATTTTCACTCACCAGGACTAGCATGCATCTTGACTTCCAGTTGGATGCCCCTATTCCTTTCTTCTTGCCATGGTACACATTCTACATTAGGAGTGGACCATTCAGTGCAGAGCACTGTATAAAATAGGAAAGGGCTCAGACATGCCAGCTGAAGGCATTTTGCTATTTGTAGCAGATTTAGGGCTAACAGTTAAAAAGTATTGCGTCATAGAAGCACTCATTTGTGCCTCCACCTGCTCCCTATTCTTGATGCCGCCTGATCACTTTACCCTACTGCATGTCAGGCCTGGCCCTGACTCTCATGCATCCTCCCGTTCCTTGTGTTCAGACATTGCTAACTGCATAGTCACCAAGGTCTCCAAAGAGAAACAGGTGCACATTTCCTGTACTGGTTTGAGCTTTTTGAGCTTCAAGTTCAATTTGCATGAACAAACATAGGTAGGCAGCTTATTCTTCTACCACAATGTGCCTATCTGTGCTTAAGTAAAATGTCTCTTGGCATGCTTACTGTTTGTCTTGTAGCAGTTTGGCAATGTTTTGTAAGGTGTTTGTGGTGGTGATGCAGGGATAGGGTCCAGCTATACCAAAATAAGGTACTTTGCTGTTTTATGTTGAAAGAAGGCATCAATCTAAAGTGATGTACTAATATAAATTGTGTCTTTATTGCAGAGAAGCTGCTACTGCAGCTGGGCTTAATGTTCTTCGGTTAATTCATGAACCATCTGCAGCTCTGCTGGCTTATGGAATTGGGCAAGATTCACCTAGTGGAAAAAGGTGACAATTGGTCTTTAAGCAACCATTTCCCCTGTGCAATCCCAAGCATGCTTACACAGATATAAAACTCAACAGGACTTAATCCTAGTTTCAGGATTACAGCCTTGGCTTTAAACAGTATGGTGCAAAGTGAGTTGGCTCTAGCGTTGTGTGGTATGGACCTTTGTGAACCTAATGCTTTCTGGGCAGAAGGGAATTTTTGATGGTCTCCTTCCCTCTGTAGGTCCTTGTGCAGCTGAAAATCTGCTTTAGAAGGTTGGGGAACCCTCTGGAACAGCATGGGAGGGAGTATTAGGAGCTGCTCTCCTCAGGAATATTCAGTTCATGGAGCAGAATTCTCTGCTGAATCTGAGCCAGAGGGATCCTAGACTGCTATAAATAAGAAAATCCAAGTCCTTTGCAACATTATTATTTTTTAATTCAGGAGATTCTAAAGTGGCAAAGGCAGGAAACCAAAGCATTATACTTTAACCAGTCTTTAATACTGTAATTTAAATGGACTTCATTTCAGGGTGGGCCAGGGCAGTGTGAAGTGAGAGAGCACTAGGAGGAGGACCTCCCTGACCTCGCTTCTGCCCCAGGGAGTGCAGCAGTGGCACTGATACCTGGAGGTCATTTTGAGACACAGTTGTCATTGTCCTGAGAATCTGCTATTAAGGCTTTTAGTATTGATGCTAATGAGGCAAGGCATACTGATTTCCTTTTCTTTATTTTGTGTGCATGGAAGCAATGTGCTGGTGTACAAGCTTGGAGGAACATCCCTTTCTATCACGGTTATTGAAGTCAACAGTGGACTTTATCGTGTTATTTCCACGAACACAGATGATAGTATAGGTGGCATTTGTTTCACAGAAGCCTTAGCACAACATTTAGCCTCTGAGTTTCAAAGGTAAGTTCTCTAGATCCTAAATAGTATGTGGTGTTTTATAAATGTGTAGTAAGGAATCATTGCTGTTAATTTTGCAGTATGGAAAATTGCCAGCACATTTTGTATCAGATTTTTTTGACTGATATACAATACATTTATTTATGAAAAACATTTCTATCCACTCTCTGAGTTTAAAAGTATCACTTGGGGGTCCACAACATATATAACAGGATTTTTTAAAACAATTACAGTTTAAAAATAATAAAACATTGTCTCAAAATGAAAACTTCTGGAAATAAAAATAGTGATTTTTTTTAAAAAAATACAACTTCTAAAGGTCTACGCTGTTGAAATAAGACAAACAGTACATTCACATAATGTTTTGGGGAAAGGTTGTTACTGTAAATTTGACATCAGTTCTTAGTTCAATTTGGAAATAATCCCAATCTTGTAAAGAGCTATTTACCAGGTTGTCTGAGGTGAGTAAGAATTGTCTCCAGGCAACTAGATGGAAGCTTTGCGAACAATGGTTTTCTTCCCTTTTTTTCTTTTCAGGCCACAAATGACTAATGTAACTATGAGAGGGCAAGCAGCCTAGTATTTTTTTTTTTAATTAGGTCTAGTGACTTTTGTGGACTTGCAAGGCTGTTAGATCCTTTGTTTCATGCTTACATTCTTGAAGGATCCTGATAGATATCACTTACAAGCAGCATGGGAAAGTTGGGGTAGATATAGCCAAAGTTAAGCATTTCCAAATTCTGTTGATTTCAACATGAGAGTTAAGCACAGCACTAAGATGTCGGAACCTTAATGTTTGCCTTTGTGCTTCATGAATACTTACTCAAAAGAACCTCCCCTCTTTCAGTTACCATATATCCCCAGCTTTCAAGAGTAGATGCATATAATGTTTATACTTTGAATTTGAAAAACATGATAAATTTCAGGATCCACCTTCCCCCCCCCCCAACTTCTAGGGTAATTGATGGCCACTATTACTGAGTAGGTTTTCTGTAATGGTTAATAATACTTTTTTTGTAAAACAACAACAACAACCCCATAGATCTTATAAATATGATGTGAGGGAAAACTCCAGGGCCATGATGAAGCTCATGAACAGTGCTGAAGTGGCAAAGCATTCACTATCGACACTTGGAAGTGCCAACTGCTTCGTTGACTCCCTGTATGATGGGCTGGATTTTGACTGTAATGTGTCCAGGTAAGATATACTCTTGAATCTCTGCATGTGTAGCATTGTTTTCCATGACTTCCTTTAAATTTAACTTGTGTGAATTTAGCTTTACATGCTTGGCAGAAAAATAAAATTAAAAATAGGAGCAGCTTCCGGAGGGGGGCGGATGTTGGCAATCCTAACTGCCAATACACTCAGCTTGGGAGAGCGCAGGGAAAGGGGTTGTTGACAATAGGAGATATTGGCTTTATGCATGATCACCAGGATGTAACCCCCACATAAGGTAATGATCGTGATAGTTGGCTACTCTCCATATGGAATGTATTTATAAAATGGCAACTGTTTTCCTTTTCATGGGCAAGAAAATTATTATTATTTATTAGATTTCTTACTCTCCCTTCCCCATGAGGTCCCAGGGAGGTGGGTTACAACCGTTTAAAAAGAAAATATTAAAATTGGTTAAAACATATCACAGTATATGAAGTTGGAGTAAAGAGGTACATTGAAGGTGCCAGAAGGAATCTCGCAGTTTAAGGGCTGCCACAAAGATTCCCCTCTTCTAGCCTCCCACCCCACCCAGGATTTCTTAGGGTAGTGGGACACCTAAGAGGGCCCCGTCCACTGATCTGAACACCCAAGAGGATCTGTAGGGAAGGGGCTGCTTTTTCTGGCATCGGGCCTAAGTTATTCAGGGCTTTAAACACCAATGTGAGCATTGGGCTCCGAAGCAAACTGGCAAGCGCGTTCAGCTCTTTTGAAGCTGGCATTGTGTGAGTTCTAAATGGAAACCCAGCCTCTCACTCTTCTGGCTGGTTCATTTTGGAGCAGCTGAAGTTTCTGAGGCATCAGAAACTGAAGGCAGCTCCATGTTTAATATTATACTACTGTATTGGGTTTCTCTGCAAACTTTTCCCTGTGGAAAATATGGATATGAATGTGCTTGTTTTTTTAACAACACAGGGCCAGATTTGAACTTATTTGCTCTGCGCTTTTTAACAAATGCCTAGAAGCCATCAAAAAGCTCTTGAAGCAAGTTGGACTTACAGCAGATGATATCAATAAGGTAACAATACAAATAACTTGGTCTATTTTGAAGTCATTCTTGAAATTCTTGTTTTGACAAATATGTAGGAAGTACATAAGAGTATATTCACAAAGAAGCAGATGCATTCGGATGGTTTGGACTAATGTTCAAGGCTTCACAACCATGCTTTATTAAACTGGAAATGAGATCAGGGACAAGTATTGCTCCCTAGTAGGGCTGGGCAATATATCAATATCTCATCCAAAACTGGTTTCAAGTCTGTATTCTGATATCGGTTTCATAGTTGTTTTTTTTATGAGATATTTATTAAAGTTTTTGAAAATACACCAAAAAAAATCAAGAAAAAAACCTCATTTTAAACAAGAAAAGGTAAGATACAAAAAAGAAAAAAGAGAAAAATCAAAGAGAAAAAAACAGAGATTTGAAATCCGTTAAGCAAAAAAAGAAAAATCAATTTTAAAAAAGCCCATCTTCCCATTACTGATCTTTCATTAACTTATTTCCCTGACCTCCTCACACCTCCCTTTTTGTATTCTAAGTCAATTATCCATTTCAGCAAATCCTTTCCCTCTTTTCAAATTTTTGTCCTGTAAATTTATCTTGAAATTAATATAACTTTACTTTCCCTCCTTTCACCAATTAACAGTCTATTTTTCCTAAATCTTTATAACATTTCTGCTAAAGTCACATAAATTCATTCCAACATCATTCTAACATTCATTAATCTTACAATGTTTCTGTAAATAGTCTTTGAATTTCTTCCAATCTTCCTCCACCAACTCTTCTCCCTGGTCTCGGATTCTGCCAGTCATTTCCGCCAGTTCCATGTAGTCCATCACCTTCATCTGCCATTCTTCCCGGGTGGGTAGATCTTGTGTCTTCCAATGCTTTGCAATAAGTATTCTTGCTGCTGTTGTAGCATACATAAAGAAAGTTCTATCCTTCTTTGGCACCAATTGGCTGACCATGCCCAGGAGAAAGGCCTCTGGTTTCTTCAGAAAGGTATATTTAAATACCTTTTTCATTTCGTTATAGATCATCTCCCAGAAAGCCTTAATCCTTGGGCATGTCCACCAAAGGTGAAAGAATGTACCTTCAGTCTCTTTACATTTCCAACATTTATTATTGGGCAAATGATAAATTTTCGCAAGCTTGACTGGTGTCATGTACCACCTGTATATCATTTTCATTATATTCTCTCTTAAGGCATTACATGCCATAAACTTCATACCTGTGGTCCATAACTGTTCCCAGTCAGCCATCATAATGTTGTGTCCAACATCTTGTGCCCATTTAATCATAACAGATTTCACCGTTTCATCCTGGGTATTCCATTTCAACAGCAAGTTATACATTCTTGACAAATTCTTAGTTTTGGAATCTAACAGTTCTGTTTCCAATTTTGATTTTTCCACCTGGAAGCCAATTTTTTTATCCAAATTATATGCCTCCATTATCTGATAATAGTGAAGCCAATCTCGCACTCTATTTTTTAATTTTTCAAAGCTCTGCAGTTTTAATCTGTCTCCCTCTTGTTCCAAAATTTCCCAATATTTCGGCCATTTGGCCTACATATTGAGCTTTTTCTGAGCCTTCGCTTCCATTGGTGACAGCCACCTTGGGGTTTTATTTTCAAGCAAATCCTTATATCTTATCCAAACATTAAACAGTGCTTTTCTGACAATATGGTTTTTAAACGCTTTGTGTGCTTTGACCTTATCATACCACAAATATGCATGCCACCCAAAAGTGTTGTTAAAACCTTCTAAATCCAACACATCAGTGTTCTCAAGAAGCATCCATTCTCTCAGCCAGCAAAAGGCAGCTGATTCATAATAAAGTTTTAAGTCTGGCAGGGCAAATCCACCTCTTTCCTTAGCGTCCGTTAATATCTTAAATTTTATTCGAGGCTTCTTGCCCTGCCAGACAAATCTAGAGATATCTCTCTGCCACTTCTTGAAACACTCCATTTTATCTAAGATTTGCAATGTTTGAAACAAAAACAACATCCTTGGCAATACATTCATCTTTATCGCAGCAATTCGGCCTAGCAATGATAGCTTCAGGTTTGACCATATTTCTAAATCCTTTTTCACTTCCATCCAACATTTTTCATAGTTATCCTTAAACAAATTCACATTCTTGGCAGTCATGTTAACCCCTAGGTATTTCACTTTCTTAACCAGTGTTAGCCCTGTCTCCTTCTGAAACCTTTCTTTCTCCATCACTGTTAACTTTTTCTCTAAGACTTTAGTTTTCATCTTATTCAACTTAAATCCCGCTACTTGTCCAAATTCTTGAATCAGTTCCAGTACTCTTTTGGTACTAGATTCTGGCTCCTGTAGTGTCAATACCAAATCGTCAGCAAATGCTTTCAGTTTGTACTGTTTAGCTCCAACTTGTATACCTTTAACTGTTTGGTCCCTTCTAATCATGTTTAAAAGAACCTCCAGGACCGATATAAAAAGCAATGGAGAGATTGGGCAACCTTGTCGTGTTCCTTTCTCTATCTTAAATTCTTCCGTCACTACATTGTTCACAATTAATTTAGCCTTTTGTTCTGAATAAATTGCCCCTATACCGTTTTCAAAACCTTGACCAACCCCCATCCCCTGTAAGTTTTTCTTCATAAAACTCCAGGAAATATTGTCAAAGGCTTTCTCCACGTCCACAAATATCAAAACTGCTTTAGTATTAATATTCACTTGTTACTTTTCTAAAATGTTAATTATGTTCCTCGTGTTGTCAGACAAGTGTCTACCCGGGAGAAAACCAGCTTGGTCTTTATGAATTTCTTCTACTAATACCTTTTTTAGTCTCTTAGCCAAAATGTCTGCAAAAATTTTATAATCCACATGAAGCAAAGATATGGGGCGGTAATTCTTAAGCTGTGTCTTCTCAGACTCTGTTTTCGGTATAAGTGTAATATAAGCTTCCTTCCATGACTCTGGTGCCTTTTTCCCTTCCAATATTCCATTACACACTTCCTTTAAAGGCTGTATTATCCATTCTTTCAAGGTTCTGTAGTATCTTGAAGGCAAGCCGTCCGGTCCTGGGGATTTACCCAATTGCATATTCTGGATGGCCCCTTCTATCTCTTGCTCCGTTATTTTATAATTCAACATTAACTTATTTTCTTGAGAGATTTTTTGTAGTCCATTTATTTTCAAAAAACTGTCTATATCCATTTGTTTCTGAGTTTCCTGTGTATATAGTTGTTTAAAATACCTCTGAAAACACTTTCTAATCTCCACTGGATTCTGTATATTTTTCCCTTCTACTTCCAAATTTGTAATAGTGTTAAGTTTCTGTCTTTTTTTCATTTGCCAAGCCAGTAGTTTTCCACATTTGTTTGCCGATTCAAATGTCTTTTGTCTCATCTGTTTAATTTTCCATTCTATTTCCTGATTTATCACTTTCATATATTGTACTTGATGTAACTTTATCTCTTTCAAAATCTCCTGCAATTTTGGCTTCGCTCTCAGTTTCTTCTCTCCTTCCTTTATTTTCTCCAAGATCTTGTCTTTTTTCTCATTTTGGACTCTCTTTTGGATCGCATTCTGTTGTATCAAAAATCCTCTCATGACCGCTTTACTTGCGTCCCAAATTACTCTTTTTTCTACAGTGGTATTCATATTTATCTCAAAATAGTCTCTCAAAGTTTTTTGGGCCTTCTTAGTCACTTCTTCGTTCCTAAACAATGTGTCATTCATCCTCCATCTGAAGGAACCAGTTGGTGTTAATTTCAATTCCATCTTTACAGCGTTATGGTCGGAGCACATTTTAGGGCATATTTCCACCTTTCTAGTCTTTGGAGCCAGCCCTCTAGTTACCCAAATTTGGTCAATTCTTGTCCATGTCATTTTGGCCTCAGAGAAGAAGGTTCCCTCTCTTCCCAAAGGGTTTTTAATTCTCCAAATATCAACTAAGTCCATATTGTCAGTCATATCAAAAAAAGTCTTTGGCAATCTACCATCCTTAGTAACTACCTGTCTCTGTGCTTTATCCATATTTGTAGACACCACTCCATTCATATCCCCCATCAAAATCATATTGTAGTCCATATGGTCCATCAGAGTCTCATGTAACGTCTTAAAAAATTCCGATCTTCCCTCATTTGGTGCATAAATACCTAGTATCAAAAATTTCTCTCCTTGCGATTGGATTTCAATTGCTACAAATCTTCCTTGATCATCCTTAAAAAGAAATTTCAGTGATAGGCTCTCCTTTACGTAAAGTACTACTCCTCTTTTTTTTACTTTGTCTGATGAAATAAATTCCTGCCCCAATCTTTTATTTACCAATATTTTCCTGTGTAGCCTTATCACATGTGTTTCTTGTAAGCAAATCAAGTCCAATTATTCCTTTTTTAATACATGAAAGACTCTTCATGTTTTCTCAGGGGAATTCATCCCATTAACATTCCAGCTTAATATTTGCAGTGCCATGATGTAGTTACTTTAAGTCTCCTCCAACTGCGCCCAGTGCTTATTCTTGCTCTGACGGTGGTGTTGGTATCCCTTTCGCTGGGCAATCCAATCCAAAATTTAGCTTTGCTATGTCCAGTATGGGTGATCTTTTGTCCAGTACTCTTTGCTCTGATCCTCTGTCTGGTGATCTTCTGTCCAATGCTCCTGGTTCTTTTCCAAGTCCCTTCTGTAGATCCTCTTCGTGGGTGCTCAGAAATTTGTCTTTATCTTCAACTGATCTTATTTTTATTTTCCTTCCTTTAAAGCTGAAGGATAGGCCTTGAGGAAATTCCCACCTAAAGATGATTCTGTTCCTTCTCAGCAGAGCAACCAAGTCTCCATAATTGGACCTAAGGTCCAAAAGATATTTCGGGATATCTTTGAATATTTCCACTCTTGACTGCAATATTTCCAAAGGCTTCTGGAAGTGCCAACCCAAAATTTTATCTCTCTCTTCTTAGGATCGGAGGGTAATCAAACAGTCTCTTACTCTATTCTTCTTCCCTCCTCTTCCAAGCCTAAAAGCACTCACGATTTTCACTCCTTCTTGTTCCAAGTCCAGCTTCCAAAACTCTGCGAATTCCTGCGTGAGAAATTCTATCAAACTAGCTTTCTCCAATTCGGGTACAGCTCTAATCCTCAAGTTCGTCTGTTTTTCCTTAAGCTCAATCATAGAAAGAATCAGCCTGTGGTCCTCAACTTGTCTATATATCTGGGACTCTCTTTGTTTCCAATTGTGTTACTTTAACTTCCACAACATCTACTTTTCCCTTAGCTTCCTCTGCAATTTGACGGGTCGAGGCAGACTCCTGTATCAGTTTCTGTATTGCTTCTATGTTAGTATTCACCTTTTGTCCCAGACTATTTATACTTTATTTATATCAATTTTGGTATTTGCAGCATCCACCTTCGCATTTGACGCATCGACTTTTACATTTGTCTCATCTACTTTCCTGCTGAGTTTTTCCAAAGATTCATTTATCTTACCTAGCACCGTCGCTAAAGCCTCTTCTGATAACATTCCTCTTTGTTTAAGTTGAGTTGGCACAGCTGCGGATGAGGCAGAAGGACCGGATGCTGACGCTCTTTGCTGCCAAGGCTTCCCAGATCTCGTTGTTGATAAATCTACTTTTTCTTTCCCATCTGCCATAACACTCAAAAAGTCCAAGGTCAATCCCACAGTCAAGCAGTTTTATCTTTCTAATGGAAAATTCCCCTGGTCCAGCTCTTATAACAGTTTCCACAACTACCTCTAGGGGGAAACAGTTGCAATCTGTGCTTGTATTTATCCAAAATAACTCCTTTTAAAGCATAACTCGAGAAGGAAATTTAGTTTCAATTTTCAGTTACTTCCCCCCCCCTTTAAAATCAGAGGGAACAGTTAGAAACAGTTAAACACAATGTATCTCTCTTTTGACAGCTAACAGTCAGAGCGCAATCCAAATACGGCAGCCTTATTGTCTAATTTGCAGCCCGTTCCCAGGTTCTGAGCAGTGGAGTTTTAATTTCCTTCCCTCTCTCTCGCAGGTATAAATAGTCCAAAACTTCTCCCCCCTCTTCTCCTGCTTCCAGGGGGGAGTTTCTATTTTTAGAAGTTGAAATTTTAATCCTTTCCAGTCGGCTCTCCAAGACTAGCTTGCAGCCTCTTTGCTTTGTTCTATCTACAAAAGCGGAAGGCGGACTTCCTGTTTATGCCTCCCCGCTACAATTCCGAATTAAATCTTTCTTCTTTTAAAAGTTCCAATTTGTTCTATTCTCAGATAGTATCTTTAAAATCCAATTGTTCTACTCACGGGTAGTATCTTTTTAAATCCAATTGTTCACAGGAAAAAGTCAGCGCTCTCTGGCAACGGCTGTGCGGCTTCACTCCGTGGAAAGAGCAGTCGATTCACAGCACCGCGCTGCTCACCCCACTTCGCTACGGAGCCCCGCGAACGGGTTTCCCGGCGAGTAGGGGAGGCGCCAAGGGTGCCCGCCGAATCCCGCGTTCACAGGCTTCACCCACCTGTGATTTCTGAAGGGTCTCCGCCTTCGCCGTGGCGGCCAGACCCGATTTTCACGGAGCAAATTCCTCTTAGTCAGAGGAATTCCGCCATTACCGATGGCGCCAACCCGGAAGTTTTTGCCCTGGCAATATATCTTGAATCATGAAATGTGTGAGGGCTGGATGATATACCATCTAAAACCAGTTTCAAGTCCATATCATGGTAATGGTTTCAGAATTTTTAACCTGGCAATATATCTCAAATCATGATGTGTGTGTGCGTGCTGTGCAAAAATCACCATGCAGGAAAAAATTGTGAAGCCATCCAGTGCCTCTATAGTTCCATCCTTATTTCAGACATCGTGATATATCAGTATATTGCGGTGTTTAGCTGGTGATATATCTGGTTGAAACCCAGGTATCACCCAGCGCTACTCCCTAGCTGCTCCCTTCCTCTCAAGTGCTGCTTCACAGCTTAATTCCTGAAGCCACTGCTCTCCATTACATCTGAGTGGTTGTGCAGCGGGGGTGGGGGACTATAACTTAATGCCAATTAACAAGCCAGGATAATAAGTCTGGACATCTGTTTCCCCCCACTTTCTGTGTGTGTGTGTTTGCAAAGTTTGCATACACAAGTACCCTTTGAAAAGCCTAACCTTTGCTGTTGTCCTATTAATGCTTTAATGTCCTCCAGGTAGTTCTCTGTGGCGGATCTTCTCGCATCCCAAAACTGCAGCAGTTGATCAAAGAACTTTTCCCTAGTGTTGAATTGCTGAACTCTATTCCTCCAGATGAGGTCATTCCCATTGGGGCTGCCATGGAAGCTGGGATCTTGCTAGGAAGAGAAAATACTTTTTTAGATGATGAGATACTGCCTATTGAATGTTCTGCCAAAGATATCTTAGTCAAGGTAAGCAAGCAAATTGAATGAATGAATGAATGAATGAATGAATGTCTTTATATCTCTTGCTTAGAATTAGAAAGAGAGCTCCCTCCCTAATCTGTATTAACTATCTTCCACCACTGCTACCTTTGTGGGTTTAGGTTTTAAAGTGAAAACTTTCCTGAAAGAGATTTGAGGTCACTTAAGTAGCAATTAAAGTAAATAAGTGAGAGACTGAAACTCATTATTTCATACTGATGCACAGTTAATATATTTGCCATTCAGAACTCTTTGTTTTTAATTGAAGGACTAAGTAGTTGAATAGGATTCCCTAAGATTCCAGAATTGACAGGTCATCTTAACACGCCAACATAAACAGTAAACTTTCATATTTTTAAATTTAATTAGGAGTCTATCAAATAAATCCAATTCATTTAAAAAAATTAATTTGGCCACATATTTCACCTTCACATCTGATCCATAAATTATTTCAACACTCATAGTATTTGACTAGTAGCATGAATCAATAAAGAATCATATTTAAAATCTCCCCTCCTTTTTACTCAAGGGTCACTGTTTGTGCTGTAATGTTTTCCTGTCTGTCGTCGCAGTGCACATGCTCTAACACATTGTGGTGCCTTAAGATTTGGGGTCCTTTCTGCAGAGTGCTTCTGTTGCATATCTCTTATTTCTTTACTTTATATTCTTTATTGAAAAACAAAAAGTACATAATTACATGTGCAGAGAGTAAGATGTGACAAAAAAGAAGAAAAAAGAAATAGTAGCTAAGTAGAAAACAACAGAACAACAAAATATTATATACGTTACAAAAAAAGGAATTTTTTATTGTAGTTAACCAGACTTTAACTTAATACGGTATTTAGAAAAATTAATTCCAAATATTATTAAATTTGGCCATGTTTGCACGTAGTTTGTTCAAGTGTAATGGGTTTGTCCATATCTTCAGGCGTGAAAATAAGCCACTTACTTATTTTTCAAGTTCATTAATACCTGTCTTTTTTCATTAATACCTGAGGACACAGATAGTCCATTCATATTCTCCCTTTGTTAGATTCCATGTGTTTTGGGTATATAATTCAAAAGGATATTTTCCTCTGCAAATTTATGATTATTCCATACAGTCATGTTGATCGTCTCTATTGCCTTCTGCCAAAAAATTATCAATATAGGACATTGTACAAACCTGTGTTTTAGAGAAGCATTATCTCCAGCAGCTCAGTGTCTTGGTCCTTTTATAAACAAGCGCAGTGGAGTCCTAAATATTTATTTTGCTGTATGAGACTGAATTTGAGGTCCAGAGGCATGCTTGTTATAGAACTTAACATAGCTTCCCATTGTTTGGTCGAGAATCTCCAGTTCTTTATACCATTCTTCCTATAGAAGGAAATGGGTGTGTGTGTTGTTACATAAGAGTTAATCAGCTGTTTTAATATCTCTGGGGTCTCTGCAGCTGTAAAAGCGGCTGGTCCGTTAATGGCAGTTAGCATGTGCTTTATCTGAAGATATTACCCTTGAGCATTTAAAGGTAATTCATATTTGTCTCTTAACATGGGATAGGCATAAAATTCATCCTTCTTGTCTATTGATTGCTCTAAGTTTAATATACCCAACTTCATCTCTCTTATTTCTTAGGCAATGGATCAGTCAGGGGCTGATAAATTTGTGGTGGTGTTCCCATCAGGAACCCCTTTGCCAGCCCGAAGGCAGCATACTCTACAAGCCCCAGGAAGCAACTCCTCTGTCTGTCTAGAATTATACGAGTCTCTGGAAAAGATCCCCATAAAAGAGGACAACAGATTTGCACAGGTGAAGAAATATCAATAGAAAATAACGCTTGTTTTTCCCCAGTGTTTACTCAAAAGCAGACTTCAGTGTCACAAATCTTATTTGTATGTTCATTAGGCATTTGAAGCTTTTGCCTCTTAAATTCCTTACCTTATAAAATGTTGTAAACACATCCACGGTATTTTTAGAGCAGGGTGGGTGCACAATAACCATTTTAAAAAAACATTTAAAGCAGATAAAAACTATCAAGTAACTTGGTTAATCTGAATTAAAATTGTAAACAATTGGGGCTGCAAGTTGCTCACCTGTGTTGAAATACATGCTAATTCATTACTCCCTTTAGCCTTACAAACTGATTCACTAGTTTTTTCAGAGCATGCTTTGTCTGCCTTAGAAAACCATTTTCCTGAAATTACCTTGAAACTTTGTAGCTCAATATTCTATATTTTAGCTTTTATATATGGCAATGTAGGGCAAATGGTTTAAATCAAAGTGCTTTTGATATAATCTCACTTGCATTTCTTTGGTTTTGACAGTTAAGATTGCTAAAATAGATAAGATGCAGATGACGAAGGATCTTAATGTTTTGTTTTGTTTTAAGCAGATTGTCCTCCAGGATTTAGATATAAAGGAAGGTGGTCTGCATGATATCCTAACTGTTCTCACAATGAAAAGGTATTGAAAACCAAAATACTACAACTTTGGTTTAGCATATCAAGTACATGTAAAATGTCCATTTTTCAGAACTTGGGTTTTTCTGTTGCAGCTTTTTGGTAGTATCTACTTTTCAAGGTAGAAATTCCACCTATCAAGTGTTGATGTATTAGGGGAGAACTGTGGATCAAATCAACTTCTGGAATATCAGGGATGCTTTTTCTTTCTCAGATCAGTGGGCAAGTGTTCTTTAACATTCCCTTCTGCTGCCCCTTTCCTTTTCAGTTAAGAGAGGGATGGGGAGCCTGTGGCCCTTCAGATGTTGCTAGATCACACCTCTCTTCTTTCCTGAGTGCTGGCCATGCTCCCCGTGGCTCCCCGTGAATGCTGGGAATCCAACAGCTGGAAAGCCACAGGTTCCCCACAAATGAGAGCATTTTTTCTGGGTAATGGGACTCCCCACACCTGACAGCTGAATCAAAGAATTCCACGGAGGAATGATGGGGACATCCAACGTGGGAGCTTAGTTTTTGAGACCTATTCAGCCCCTCTCAGGGTGCAATTAGTCTCCAGATGTTCACACTATAAAAATCTCTGTTTTCTTAGGGATGGATCACTGCACGTTTCCTGTACAGATCAAGATACCGGAAAATGTGAAGCCATCACTGTAGAAGTGGCATCGTAGTCTTAATTTAGAAGGTTCTGTTTTTTTAATTGTTACCTCAAACCAGGTTTTAAGTGAGTGATGCCATGTGTACAATACAATAAATATAATACAATGAAAATATGGAGTGCATACATCTTTGGAAAATGGAAAAGTTGGGTCATTACAGTCTTAAGAGGAAGCTGGTAACAGTTGTGCGTTCAGCAATGAGCTGCAGAAAATATGTCATGGGGAGCTAGAGTTTTATACATGACAACTGACAGATAAGGGGTGAGAGTAAACAAGAGTTCCTAAAACCCAACATATACCTTAAGCAATGGAAATAATCAAGAGGGGCTCCACTTCTTGTGTCCAAGATAGTTCCTCTACTCGCAACCCTCTAGGACTCCTCTGAATGCCAGAGGTTGTTTCAAGCCCAGCTAGTTTTGGCTAGTAAACATCTGAGCAATTATTTGGGAAGATAAGTGAGAAAGGAGGAAAGTTGCTGATTGTGTCAAACCCATGACCTGAACACTAGACTCACTGTTACAGCAACCAGTCTTTGCCTATTTTTGTTAAATATTTTCTTGCCTCCCAATTGGGCTATAGTTTTTATTTTCAAAATGGTACGGTAGTGTCCTTTGTGAACACAGGTTGGCCCCAAAGCAGTAAAATGTATATGAAGGTGCTACTGGTTTTGGACTAATAGTTGAAGCAAAGAACAGATTAACAGACCTTAAGGAAAATGGAGAATTTTAAATAATGGCAGCTTTGTTCTGCTGGTAAAAAAGACTAGGAAGAGTAGAAAACATTGTGTGGGTTATCGAAAGTTTTAGTGGTATCTGTATTAAAGTGTTAGAATGATCACAGAAAAGAGAAACTAAAATCCAAGCAGACTTTAAAGCCATGGTTTCCAAAAGGATTGCCAAGGTCATATTATCAAATCTTACTTCTATTGTAGAACCCTAAAATTCAGAGTGCAAATGGTTCAATTAGATTTCCAGGTTCTCTCAGTGTGAATGAAGCAACTTCCTATAAAAACAGAATCATAGTTTGCATTTTCAGTATAAAAATTAGAAGTTACAAAAGCAAAAATTCAAGTGGCACATGGTCAGCTGTCAAAATACATGATTTGAGGAATAACATCATTCATATAATAATAATAATAATAATTTATTATTTGTACCCTGCCCATCTGGCTGGGTTTCCCCAGCCACTCTGGGCAGCTTCCAACAAAGATGAAAGATACACTAAAATGTCACATATTAAAAACTTCCCTGAACAGGGCTGCCTTCAGATGTCTTCTGAATGTCATTCATTCATGACAGAAAAAAGTTGATAGCTCTTTTTGCTTCCTGATCAGAGCAGACTTTCCCCTGCTGCCAGCTTCTTGTACAGGCTGCACAGCTGGTCTGGTTTAGGAACCTCTGTCTCGGGGGTAGAGGGGATTTCAAAGTCAGAAGAGCTCTGAGACTCTAGTTGGTCCTCAGGCTTGAGCAGCCCTGAACTCCCTTGTTTGCTCCTCTCCGGAGTTGATTCATCCTGCACACTTGGTGTCAGAATAGGTGCTGCTGCTGCTGCTGCTGCTGCTGCTGCTGCACTTGCCTCCTGAGCTCTGCCTTGGCGATCCAACTTAATACTGTTTGTAGAAGGTGCACTGTGAGCCAAAGCCTTGCAACTCTGCATGTCTGTTCGGTTTTCCCCAGCAGGGAAACAAGATGCGTAAAGCATTGCTCGCTCTGCTCCTCTCTTTAAAGGGCTGGACTCAAAAGTCTTTCGCTCTTGTGGGGAAATGAGCACAGTATCTGCCTGACTGTCCCACCCTTGGCTACCTTGTTCAGATATGTGCGTTGACTGAGAAGAGTTTTGGGAGGAGATGTGGGTAGAATCACTAAAATCCTCATTATCGCTGAACAGGTTGGGAGACTGAGGCTCACTAGAATCTGTAGGAGCTGGAGCATAGTCCTCGTGTTCAGAGGTATCTGTGTCTTCCACATGTCGCTTAAAGTAGGCATCCCACTTGGGCACTTCCAGGTCCTCGTTTTGTTTGCAAGTGGGCTCTGAACAGACCAATCCTGGATTTGGCAACACAGTGGCAGACTCTGCACTGGGTGGCAGAAGTTCATCTAGAACCATGTCTTTCTCCAATTCTTCCTCCTCATCGTCATCCTCACCGTTGGATTCCTCACACTCTATGAAATCTACCTTCAAAGGGGCTGGCATGGAAGTTGCCCTATAACTTGTTTTGTCGCTGTCATCTTGATAGTTATCAGGAAGGGGCCTATTTTCAGATGCTGTCATTTCTGGGAGAAGTTTTGGAATCTTGTATCTTATAGGAATCAATTCTGTATCAAAGAGATCATCACTCCCACCATCTGTCAAGACAAAAAAACCAGGAACATGAGAAGGTAGTAAGATGACTTGAAGCCAGTCTCCAAATGCCTTACCATCATAAGACACCTTTTCCTGGATTATAAAACTTCCAAGCATTTGGGGGGGGGGGGCTTCTAAACCACAGCATGAAGGAACAGGTTGCCTAACTTCTCCCAGCTATTTTCTACATGCAGAGAGATTTACCATTGGTGTGCTTTTGTCTACACTTCCCTCATTGGAACGGGCACAGTCCAGGATTCTGTTGCATGCTTGAATCAGCAGAGCAGCCTATGAGGCTGTAAACCAATGTCTGGACTGTTGGACTCCAAGCTAACCAGGGTGACAACTTGCTGGGAGCCACTGTGATACTTGGGAGATAGGGTACAGGTGGAGAATGTCAGACTAGGACTTGGGAACCCTGAGCAAAATCCCTGCTTAAAGCTACAAAGTTTACTGGGTGACCTGAGGTTAGTCATGTTCACTTAGTGTAAGCTAAGTCCCACAGCCGTGTTGGAAATGTAAGCTGGAGGGTGGACAGCAACTATGCATGCCGTGTTGAGTTGGTTAGAAGGGTGAGATGCAAGTGAAATTAAAAAATGTAAGTTCATTAGAGAGATGACATAATCATGCAATAAACATGATTTACTGCTTCAAAACCACAGGAGTCCTTTCCTTTGCCATCTCCATCTGACACGGAAGAGAGAAAAACTTGCCTTTCTCTTACCTGTGTCTGTTATTTCTGAGGGTTTGGCTCTCTTCAGTGCTCCAAGTGGTTTATATTTCAGCTCGTTATTTTTGTTGTATGATGTACATAATGGCTTTAAACTGAGAAGAAGCAATACAGAATTTTGTAGCTCTTTAGACTTCTGAAACATTCATTAGTTCCTCTTTAATTTTCAGCAAATTCAGATCACTTGCATACTACACTGAACTTTACAAAAATTCAGGTGTTCAATGAAAAAACAACAACCAACAACCCTGCTAAAATAACCAGAAGTACTTTGCCAGACTTATTATAATTATGGAGGGGGGGGAATGCCCAACCCAGGCCCAAGATAAATGAATTGCTACTGTACAATACTTCCCTAAAAGTATGGTTGTGTCATAAAAATAGATCTATATAAAACCGATTTAAACATACTTCTTTATCTAGAGCCTAAGCTCCTCTCCCTGATTTTACTAGACAGCAGAAACAGGACGCTGCTTTCATAATGAAGATGGCTTTCACTTGTGAATATGGACAATGACAGCATGTTGTTTTACTATGCAGAGCAGAGATGGAAAATTACTACAAGGAATAAAGCTTTCTCAATTGAGCAGTTTCAGTGGGCATAACAGATAAATAAGTCATACAAGGCAGCGTCATTTTCAACACTAGTTAGAAAACATCTTTGCAGCAAAGAGCCAGAGAAAAAGACAGAAACTTACATTTCCATAAGTTTGTCTTCTGTCACACCTACTGGAATTACATTGGGATACACATTCACCGGGCGAATGTAGCTCAAGAAATCCTGAATCTACAAAATAGGATTGGAGGAGGAATTAATTTCTGCATTTAAACCTGGCTTGCAGTCCTTTTTTTGCTGTGATTTGCCATTGCTTTGAGAGGCTTTTTTTCTTTTTACAAAAAAATGAGGCTGAGAGCGAAAAACTCTCATAGCCGACATGGTAAATGACTCCAGTTCCAATTCTGCCCCCTGCACCACGCTGGCACTGTGTCTCACCACGTCACCATCTCCAGTCAAAGCTCCATCAGCATTCTGATTTGCGCACAAGACTGCTGTGCTTGTAGAATGGCCCCAGCAGGCATGAGGACCCCTTTGCTCAGGCATCTGTAGCTTTTCTCTCTGACATATGCATCCATTTAAGGTTGCCACTTTTTATCTCTCAAGTTCCACTTCAGTGGGGTGAAGCCAGTAGGTCATTAAGGGGCTTAAATGAAGCAGGAATCCTTGGATGACGGGCAGACTCCAAATGTGATGGACAACACACTCTGAATCAGCACCTGCTATTGTGGACATTCCTACCAGGAGGCAGATGCTGCCACCTTCTCACGCAGCAAGCGTCAGAAAACAATCAACCATTCAGGGGGCATGTGAAATCTATGGACGTTTATTAATGCTTGGTTCCCTTTGCCTATTTCAGGTTGTGGAGCTTCAGGGCTGAGTCGAAGACAGCAAGCTACAAAGTTTCTGGTTCAAGTCTCCTGTCAGCTGTGAGAGGAAAGAGGTGCTTCCCTAGGCATGCTACATCCTCCTCAACCTCAGTCCTTGCCTATAAAATAGAGAAAATACCTGCTGACCTCAAAGGGATGTTATCAGGATTACCAAGATAACATATAGCGGCTTCAACGTGCTTCATAAAGATGAAGAATAATCATTATTGTACTTTTAATAACCCCCAAAATGCATCCTATAAAGGCTACAAAATCTAAATATAAAATCTTGTAAAGGCTGCTCTGTATATTGTAAAAGGGGTTCATTTTACAAAACAAATACTATACACACCTCGCTGTAAGAAGAGTGGAAGGAAAAGCAAGCTCTGTATGAACTCTCCCCAGTCCTAAGCAGAAACCAGAAATTAAATTATCAGTATGTGAACAGCATCAGCACCTTAATAAAAAGCAGATCACATATAAAAACTGATATCCTGCCTTCCTGGAAGAATATCACGGAAAGTGGGAGGCCAGCCAGGCCCCACCCACAGGTCAGAGAAGGAGCACCTTCTTCCTGCAAGCCTTTAAGGGCAGCGAAAACACTCGAGAAGAACTTTAAAACTAGTAGCTCGTGCCCGAGGCTGGTTCTTCCCCCACTTTCGCTTTGTGTCGTGTGTTTTAGATCATGTCGGAGGGCAGGGACCACCTTATTACTCATCACTGCAAGACCCTATAGGGACCTTTTTCAGTTGCAGAGTCATGCTGACACCTACATAAAGATACCTATATTTATCTATATTCTGCCATGTGTGCCAGGGCAGCTATTAACATAAAATCCAAGTAAACTATATACAATAATCAAAGTGACAAAAACTGCAGCACCTAAATGTACCTATCCTCTCCCAAATAAAAGCGCCCTCGAGTTTCACTTGAGCGTGGGCTAGGACTGCCTGATCTCCTCTGGAAGGGAGAAAGCCGTCTCTTGCACTCACAATGAGGTCATTTAGTGCTTTATTTACTGGCAGCAACACCTTGAATGGGGTCTGGCAGAGCAGCTGCTCCATGCTCTGGACTGTTCGAGAATTTAAAAAATAGTAAGAATTGAAAAGAGTACTTGCCTCACTATTACATTCGTTTTCCTTGTCCTTTCTCCAAACCACATTGTGGATGGCTTGACGCTAATTATGTGCAACCGCTTTCCATTCTGAGAAATCACACCACAAGGCAACCTGTTCCCTCGGAACATTTCATCATCCTGTCATAGAGACAGCATTAACTGTAGCACCCAGGCAGATCAAGCACATCCTTTTTTCAATACCTAATGTAACTTTGCAAATTCTTTTACTTACTACCTTCCTCTGCTTCCCTGTGAGAAATGGAAACACACACACCCCCCCCCCCAATACTGGCTGCCTCCTGTGCACAGACTGCCCACCTAGTGGAGACAGAGCACCAGAGTTCTTACATTATTCTGATATTATAACATCTTCATTTATACCCCACCTTTTTCCCTGAGGAGACTCAAGGCAGCTTACAGATAAAAACAAATACTGCTAAAAACAGAAAATTCAAGCATTAAAATACAATAAACCCTAAGAGAATTAAAAGTACATACATAAACCTGTTTCAAACAGATGCAAAATCACCTAGATGCCTTTGTGCTCTGAGGATCAGAAGCTTCATGCAGGATAGGGACCACGAAGAGAGCAGCCCATCCAATGTGTCACCATATTGCCCAGCTCTATTGGGCAGCCATGTTTGTTCTTTCATGCATCTAAAACTGGGGTGGAGGGCTGTCTTTGCAATATTTTGAGGAGCATCGCACAATGAGGGGAGCTCAGCACTCCTCCCCCCCCACTAGCACCCTAGACTGGCACTTAGTATCACAGCTATGAAGAAATGTAGCTTCTCTCTATGCTCTTATCACCGGACACGCTTGGTGTGCTTTTGGGCTCAGTTGGAGGTGCTGAGTAGCATCTCTAAGCCCTTAAGCAGCCTGGATCCTGCACATTGCAAGGTACTTTTCCACCAACACATGCCTCCCTGAAGTTTCCTCTGGGATCAGCTGGGGCTCAGGAGCAGCTGTTCAGAGGCGGCAACCATTCCTGGAATGCCCTCCCCTTGAAGGTACACAGCAAGCTGCCTTGCCCCAAGTCAGACTACTGCTCCACCTCGCTCAGTGTTGCTGACTCTGACTGGAAGCAGCTCTCTGGTATTTTAGGCAGCAGACAGCTCTACCCAGATGTGCAGAGCTTGTGTGCTGTCCCTGAGGTACAGCCCTTCCACTCAGCCAACCCAGGAGTGACCTTCAGAGTGGTGTTTTCAGGGGCGGAAGGGGGGGAACCAGTCTAATAGCTTCCCTGATGGGTTTTTAAAAGTGATACTTTACTGTCATCTCCAGTGGTGTAGCGTGGGTTGTCAGCACCCGGGGCAAGGCAAGTAATTTGCGCCCCCTAACCCATGGATTTGCGCCCCCTAACCCGTGGATTTGCGCCCCCTAACCCTAACCCCCAGATGTTGCGCCCAGTGCGGCCGGCCCCCCCTGCACCCCCCACGCTACGCCACTGGTCATCTCATCTGTGCTTTAGTTTTATTTTGGTTTAGTTCATTTTATGGCGCTGTGAATAGCCGTTTTAGAAAAGCCATAGGAAAGTAAACCTTCCCTCCAAATAAGAATATTAAAGCTGCTTTGGCCAAACATCTCCTGGTTTCTTCAAAGCCAGACTCTTCTTTAACATGGAGCCCCCAGGGGCTCTAGCACTTCACCCAAGGGGGGTGTCAAATGCTGACAGATACGCACCCTTGGATGGCGACAGGCATGAATCTGAGTGTGCCGATTGGAGGTGATGTGGTAGAGGATTTCTGGCATGTTTTTAAACATTTCCAATTTGTTCACGTGCACCTAGGAAATTAAGTTTGCCATTATTAGTGCTGTTGTAGACTAACTGAGAAAAGAGACAGCAAGCTTCTCCTTCTCAAGGAATTTGCCTTGCGGTGGGGAGGAGGGATCATGGTTGTGCTCCATTCAGAAAGGGGTTGTATTGAGAACGACAGTCTTACCTTAACTCCAAGCTCCTCGCTGAGATTTGTGAACAAATACTCATATCCATAAGCTGCTTTGCAGTTCAGCCACACCACATGATAAGGACTGAGGGTGATCCAGCTTTGCACTAACTCTAATATGCCTTTCATACATTCTTCCTGTTGAAGGAAAAAGACTGCAGGGCATTCGCATATAGCAGATCTAAACGGATTTGCATTCTGTTCAGCCCACAACTGATCCCTGGCCATTAAAACCAAGCACTTTGTGCAGGCAGAGTAGGGAGCCTCTTTTGGCCAAGGGCTGCTGTAATGGTTCTAGGGGTTGCTCGTGCGTAAATCGGTGCCACACCTGGCAGGGTTGCCTGAATGAACCCTTTCTGTCCGGACAGCCTCTTCCCCGTGGCTGTCTCAGTCGCTGGCAGAATCCGTCAGTGGGCGTTTCTTGAACTTCTTCCAGCAAAGAAGTTCTTTGACGCCTAGTCTCCGCCTACTCTCCCTGCGTGGAAGCCTTCTGCGCAGGGAGGGTGTGGGCAGCGGAGGACCCGTGCTTTCCCCGCTGGTCCCCGGCGAGGAGTCCTGGAGCCCCCTCGCCGATTCCCCCATCTGCCCCCCTTCTCCACTGGTGCTACGCTGATTTCCTTCCCCAGAAGATGTGCTGCTTCTCTCCCTCCCGGGACGCTCTCCGGAATCCCTCTGGAGCCCTCCCTCTCCCTCTGGCTCCGATGGCAGTTCCCTGACAGCTGCCCTTCCACATGGGGGGGGGGGCTTCAGGGTCCACATACCAGCAGTGGGAAGGGCCAGAGGCACACACAAGTCAAATGTTTCTCCCTCCCTCCTGCCCCTTCTCTCTGTCCTCCATCCAGCTGAGAAATTGGCATCGACACAGTTCAAGACAACATTTCAGTCAGGTCAAAGCACTCCAGGAGGACATGGGCACCTACCAACACTCAGCACCCCTAATAAACTACAGTTCCCATTGAAAAGTTGAGTGCCAAAAGTCCCAAGCGGAATTCTGGCCAAGCAAGCAAGCTGCATGTTGGGTTTTTTGTTTGTTTAAAAAACCTCTTCCTTCAAATTGTACTTACCCTGCTGGGGATCTGATAATACTTGGGATCACAGAAAGTAGTATCCAAATACACACTCTGGATGTCTTTCACTCTGTAAGAGAGAAATTCAATATTCAAGATTGTGCTTGGCACAGCGCTATCAGTCGCGTGTTATGCAGCAACATACTCATATTTTTGTTGGCATCCAAAAGGTGACATTTGCCTTCACAAATGAATGCACCTAGAAGAAACCAAGCAGCCTTCCTACCAAAGCAGTGCCCAAATCTCCACGGCACACTGTGGCCATGGAAGGCAATATGCAAGCGCTAAGGCTCCGGGGTTTCCTTTCTGTCAGCTCCCGGGCCAAAGCTGTGACTGCTCTCTAAAGGTTTAAGAGGTTTGCATTCAGGGTCCGTGTGTTTTAGTGGTTTTCACGCGCAAAGCATACCATTTACAAGTTACTGTACCTGCAAAGGGTTAATATAACAGGGTTCTGCCTGTCACACACCTGACCCTCTAATCAAAGGGCAACGAAGCCAAACCAGAAAGGTCCACAATCCATTACCTGCTCCCCGAATGCAAAAGTTCCATTCTGGCCACTTCTCCCTTGGCAAGTCTGAAATCCCCAGTGTACAACACAGTGCCACTTTCACCTTGGAAGAGAAACCTGCACGAGAAAAGGCACTGCTGTCAGTTTCAGCATTGGGGGTTTTGCTGGGTTTCGGAACAATGGAATGGTGAAAGCCAGGAGAGTGGGCTATGGCACTGGTTTTCGGCTAAGAAACTTGGGCAGCAGTGACTGCACATAGCGGGACGAAGAGGCATATAAACAGGAGCAATGCCCCAAGTATCTTATCACGCTTGTAACTGTGTGCATTCGCTCTTGTGGCTCTCCCCAGTTCTCACAAAAAACCAAACAAGGCCCTGTTCCCCCAAGCTGTAAGTGCAGTTTCATTTCCCATCAGCATTGGCATTAACTGCAGCTAACACCAATGAGATTCTCTCTTAATTACAGAAACAGCCTCAAATCCTGGCTTCACTTTTTGGTTCAGAATAACCACTAGAAAAGGATGACAAAAGAGAAATTTAAGTCCCTCTACCACTCCCCCTCTCCCATTCTGCAACCTGCTGCTGGTTCAACTAACATTGCCATGCGTTTGTTTATTCTGTTTTTATTGTATTTTAAATCTTATTTTGTACTGTGTTTGATTCTATGTTATGTCAAAAGACCAACTCATTAATAAATAGTAATAAATATGAATACAAACTGCAATTTTGCCTGGGCATGGTGTGCGAGACCAAGGCATCCCATTAAAAGGCCCCCACGCCCATAACCAGGGACGGAAAGTAGGGGAAGTCAGCCTTTGGTAAACAAATCCAAAATAAACTAACTGCAGTTTAATTCTTATAGAACCACAACCCACTGTGACATATATTTTTCATATTGATTTCCATTAATTATTTGAAGGCAAGAAAAATGCATACATAACTGATCCTGGGCAATGGCCGGCTGGCAGAAGCGTTACAACTAAATCTTCTTTCTGGAAAGAGACACAAAGGAAGGAAGGAAGACACACAGACATTGACTCGTTTCATGTTAACTTTGTAATGAATAGTTTTTGCCTGGCTGCTGTGCAGAGTGAAGACAAGGAGGTGGGAAACAGAACCCTGTGCGCGCAAGGCATCTGGGGATAGGACCCCGTGGCCTGGGGGTGTGGGGAGAGACCAGTCTCACAGGCTCTTGCCCTGCCCCTGACTTTCATTTATATCAAGGATGGGAATCTGGCCAGTGGATCCACTCCTTATCTCCGTACCTCTCCCTCTCACCAGTATGACAGGCGGGTGCGGAGACAGACAGGTTGCTGACCTGTCAGTCGCTTGATGCCACAACAACTCACTTTTGCCCTTGCTCTGTGAATTCAAATGGTGCTGGCAAGACATGTCCAGTGCTTCCCTAGCACTGACAATCTGCTGATCACCAGCCCTGGGGAAGTCCTGAGAAGTGGTGGCTGGGAAGTGCTGTGCAAGGAGCTGTGCAGGCACAGACCACCAGCTGATCAGTGGTGCCTGAAAAACACCTGCCAATAAGGTGCATGGGCTAGAAATTGCCTGGTGGCATGGGTTCTTGTGCCATATGCTATTAGCATATACTTTTATTATAAAGATGCAGAAAAGAGGAGAAACCTGAAGACTTCAAAGCACAGTATAAAAGAGAGAGGAAATTAGGACAAACAAGGCAGGGGGAGAAAGTAAAATAGATACCAGGCTTCCATTTTGTTGGCCAAAATTGGAATTTCAGAGCAAAGAGTAACTAGCACTCCTACCTACTTAGGTGAAATATTAAAATGTTAAACAGTCAACATAACTGACTACCTCACCAGATGCTTCATCAACCAGAGAAATCTGCGTTGGAGTTTCAACTTCAATGGAAACCTACAGCAGACAGACCAACAAATGTACAGAGGCACATTATAGGTGATGAGAACTGTTTTTACAGCATGTACAAAACAGGTGTTTTTAATGGCATGGTAATAGCTAGGATCAGGAGACAAGCACATGCCTGTGGAAGGTAAGCCATTAACTTATGACAAGGCTCCCCAACTTTCTGGAGCCTGGGGGCATGTCAAAATCTAAGAAACATGTATGGAAGTCTAAGAAACTGTTGTGGGCCCCACAGAATGCCTGAGGACATGCACCTGAGGGACCTCAGATCTACGAAAAGCAACTGTTAATGGGTACTTCTTGCAAAACATGACCCAGCAAAGGAAGAAATATGACTCATTCAAAAAAACAATTTTTTTCACCAAGTTTCTTCCTTTTTGAGTCATGTTCCACAATTTCTTTGCAGCCTAATAATCCTCTGTTCTGCACCAACAGAAGCTCCACAAAAAGTCTGGAACATACCGTATATCAGACAGGAGCTTGAGATGAAATGCTAATGCCTGGCTTCGGCAGGGGAGGGCGGGATATAAATAAATTATTATTATTATTATCATGGAGTTCTCTCTGCATGAAGAGACCTGAGCCACCATCTCCTTCTGTGGCTCTGCCAGGGCAGAGAGAACCTGAGACTGAACAGTGTAAAGAAAGGAAGGAAGTCCCAGGATACACCTTTGTATTTCATTTTAAGACACAACAGGTGAACGAAGTAAAGCTTAGGGTGGTATTGAGTTTTACTCAGAGTAGACATACTAAAATTAAAGATGACGACTACAACACAGTTTAAATGGACTTCACCACCTAGGACAGGCATCCCCAAACTCGGCCCTCCAGATGTTTTGGGACTACAATTCCCATCATCCCTGACAACCGGTCCTGTTAGCTAGGGATGATGGGAGTTGTAGTCCCAAAACAGCTGGAGGGCCGAGTTTGGGGATGCCTGTCCTTAGGATTATGGCAGCTTCATCTTTTGCTGACATTGCTAGCTATAACAGCATTAAGATGCATTAATAGTGTCTGTTTACTTCAACTACACATGAAAAGAGGCAACTTACAATGTGATTCTCCCAAAATTTATACCGTGGATTAGTTAGCAGCAATTCCTTTGTTACTGGTGAACAATACAAGCGGACTTTTAAGCTTTGAAGAAAAAAGAGATACATGTCTCACAAAAAAGCAAATGGTGAAATATTACATGGAAGAAAAAGAGAGAAAAGAAGAAAAAAAAATACGAGGCATTACACTTACACTGTAAAACAAGAAAACCCTTAATAAAATATTTTTTTAAAAAAGCAAATGGTGGTTGTCCAATATCCAAAAAATCAAACAAAAAGTAGTTCCCATGCCTCCTTGCAAACTCCTTCAACAAGCAAGTCTGTGATATGGCAAAGGTGTCTGTGACTTAAGGAGGGAGAAGTAAGCAATCCCAGACATCATTTGCTGTATTATATACCCTTTAGTCTCTTCCCCTGCCTACAGACAGAAGACACCCATCTGACACCACACACTTGCTAGCTAGACAACTTTGCCTCTACCCCAGGGGTAGGCAACCTAAGGCCATAGCTGTCAACTTTTCCTTTTTCTTGTGAGGAATCCTATTCGGAATAAGGGAATTTCCCTTAAAAAAAGGGAAACGTTGACAGCTATGCCTAAGGCCCAATTGCCTTCTCAATCCAGCCCATGGACAGTCCGGGAATCAACCTGTTTTTACATGAGTAGAATGTGTCCTTTTATTTAAAATGCCTCTCTGTGTTATTTGTGGGGCCTGCCTGGTGTTTTTACATGAGTAGAATGTGTGCTTTTATTTAAAATGCATCTCTGGGTTATTTGTGGGGCATAGGAATTTGTTCATTATTTTTTTCCAAAATATAGTCCGGCCCACCACATGGTCTGAGGGACGGGGGACCGGCCCACGGCTGAAAAAGGTTGCTGACCACTGCTCTACCCAAACTACTCATCTTCCAAGATTTGAATCCCACATTCCAGCACCTTCCCTGCATTAGCCGAGTACGTTTAGGGGGTAAATAGAAAAGGTTGGCTACAATTCTCAGGGCATGTAAAAATATGCACTGCAGAAAGTGCAGTGTAAAACACACATTGATAAATGAATCCTAAAACTACATTTAAGAACTGGGCAGGAAAGGGGAGGGAGAAATCCTTAGAATCTGAGCTACACTTACCCACATGGGAGAAATGGAAGTGAAATTGTAGTTTTTACTAAGGACCCAGACAGAATGCTAAGAACTCAGGTAACAAACAAAGCAAAAGGGTGTATATGCAGTAAATTAGAGAATCTACTATGGTCATTTTATACATTACAGATTACTGTATTCAGTTGCAGAATATGAGAAGCTAAACTTCCATGTTTAAAATAAAAACAAGTTTCTTCTCATCCTTAAGGAGATCAGCCTGAGAAGGTGCTGATGCTTTCTTATCCCTTCACTCACCACAGGTCCCAGCCTATTCTCACACACGTCTTTCTCCCTTTTCATTACCTGCATGCCAGTCTTCTTTTTAGGGAAGGCGCTCTCAGGCCTTTCATGTGATCTAAATATTAACATATTAAAAGAGGAAGATTATTTTAGAACTCCGTCATGCTAAGAACAGTCTTGGGCCTCAGTACAGGCCAGAAGGACAGACACAAGCGTCAGCATGATCAGAGAAGCAGGGTTAAATCATGCTCCTGTCCCAGAATCTTCTAAAACAGTTGCTCAGGAAATAGCACCAATTGCTCAGGGGACAGGATCCTTTTCTGTCTGAGGAACTGTAGCCCAATTCAGAACCTCCCCCTTCTCCTGAAGTGTGCAATGAATGTCATTACAGGGAACTCTCCACTTATGAGCATTTAACTTGTGCGGGTTCAGCTTTATGCACTTGGCAATTAAAAAAAAACCAAAAATTAAAATGGGGGGAGTGCATGGGGGATAGAGTTTATCAATCCCACCTGTCATTAAACCCCAAATGCTTTGACTTTATGTGATTTTGGCTTTATGCAATATCCCTGGAAAGTAACCTGAGCATTGGCAGGTATCAGGAGCTGACAGACTTCTCCTGTTACTGCTCAGGGACAAGGGCTCTGGGGCGTCAGCAGAGGCAGGCGCAGATCAACAGGCAGAGCATGTCCAGGACCAGAGATTTGCCAGGAAAGTTTACCCAGCAGCTGGTTTCAACCAGGCGGGCAGCACCTTTTGAAACACAGTGAAGGGGGCAGTTCTGAGAAGAAAGGATGGCACTCTGTGCATGCTCAAAGACACTCGTCTCTGTGAGTCTTCTCTTCCCGAGGCTAAGCCCCGGCAGTGGATAGTAATAAGAATGAAAAATAGTAAAACAAAAGCAAAGCGTTGACCAACACTGGCTGGAAGGATGTTGGGGGGGCAGCATAAGCCAAGGGCTGTGAGGTGTAGCGGTTGGAGTGCTGGGCGAGGCCCTGGGGAGAGCGGGCTCGTCCCCCCTCGGCCCCCTGGCTGTGACTCTGGGCCAGTCGCTGCCTCTCAGCGGGGCCTCCCTCGCAGGGTTGTTGTGAGGGCGGGAGGAGGAGGAGGAGGAAGAAAGGGAGACGGCGAAGCAGCAGCAGCAGGAGCGGACCTTTGTGGCAGTGAGACAGGAAATAGGCCCTGGCGCGGAGGTTCTCGCGGTCGAAGCGGTCAATGGAGAGCCGGGGATACTCGCGCATTCTCCCGCCGAAGCTGCTCATGGCGCCGCCGGACCCAAGGCGGCGGGGCTGCGGGGCGGCCGGAAAGGTCCGCCGAACTCCCTTCCGGCTCTTCCGCCGAGGCCACTTCCGGCAGGCTCCTTTCCGCCCCGCCGCCCCCATTGGTCAGAAAAGGACCAGGCCCCGCCCACGCCTCGGCAGGCGCCGGAGCTGAGGTAAACCTCCAAAGCGTGTGAAGGGTAAACTTTGCACTGATTGGCTGCTTACGGACAGCGCCCTCCCAGGAGCGCCTCCTGATTGGCCGCTTTCGCCCAGCGGCTCGAGACGCAGTCCCATTGGCCGAACTCCCGCCGAAGGTTGCTAAGCAACCTCACAACCGCTGAGTGGGGGAGGGGAAAGCGGCGCGCGCGGAGACGCTCCCGTCCGGGGTGAGTCGGGGCTCCGCGGGCGGGGGCGGGGCTTCGGCCTGAAGTGCGGGAGAGGCGGGGGGCCCGGAGGGAATCACGGCGGGGCGGGGCGGGGGAGCGGGAAAAGGGGACCTTCCCTGCCCCAGAAAGAAGCGTTGCTGATTGGGTCCAAAAGTCAGACCCGCCCACCTCTAGGTCCTTGGTCCCGCCCCCTAGGTGGAGCCCCGCCCCTTTTAGGGCTCAAATATCGCGATATCTCGACCGACAGCCCCGCCTCCCGATTCCCTCGGGGAGTTAACTTTATATAAAAAAATAAGCCAAAAAGGTTGTTTCTTTTACGGCTGTTGGGGATTTGTTTACGCCTTTAAACTTTAAGTGGCCCCTGAACAAAAACTCCTCACTCCCCCCCCCAAGTTATGGTACTTGAGGCATTTCAATATATACTGTATTTTCCCGTCTATAAGATCCCCCCATGTATAAGACGAGCCGTATTTTTTGAGCCCAAAAGTAAGAAATATATATTTTAAACATTCCGTGTATCAGACGACCTCCAATTTTAAACTTACAAAATTTGGGGGGAAACATAGTCTTATACAGGGGGAAATATGGGGGAGAGAGAGAGAGAGCAATTCACAAGTAAATAAATGATGTCTATTCCAAAGTGATTCCAAAAGCACATATTAGACCCTTCCTGGTTTTTAATTCAGTTAAACACTGGATATCTTTGTATTCAAAGTTTCATTAAGTCACTCAACAGGTACTTGCAGGCAGCAGTAGGTGAAAATGCTCTACACACTTGGCTACGTTTCTTTGTTTTTGCAGGAGCTGTTATGGAAAACCCAGTAGCCTTCATGGATGGTAAGGATGTACCATGTTCAGCTTTCTCCTCTGAAGAAGCACCTGTGTCAGATGTGCCTGGGACATCGTTCAGGAGAGAATCAGATAGCCTTGAAGACTCGTAAGTGGTGATAATACAGAGTCTTCATGTTAACATGCTAGTCAAGTTTGGTTTCATTCTTCACTGACAGATAATATAGGCCCACATATGAACAGAACTAAGAGAAAGTTAATCCTTCACAACTTGCAGAGTTGGGACAAATAGTGGCACTAAAACTTTGTGTTGTTTGGAATGCAGTATTTCTGTTGCCAAAATCCATTTTATTGTATATAGCCAAAGGCCTTTATAATGTATAACAGAGAATAAAAGAAAAACATACATCTAAAATCATACAACATAACCTGTAGCAGTTTACAACATAAAAGAAATGTACAACATTATGTTTAAAATTGGAGTGCATTCACATAGCTGGAACGGAGCTTCTTGGCTGCCAGCGCAAATATGGCTACCTGGTGTGTAATATATAGATGTTTATCTGCTTGGGGTTCAACTGTCGCTTCTTGTGCAGATCGACCTGGAAGCCAATTAAGAATATAAATTTCCCTCTGGGCGTTGTATACAGGGGGGAAATCAGCAGATAGTGTGTGATGTCCTCTACCTGATGACATCTATATATACATTTGCAATCCATGTGGAGAATTCCCTGATATCTCCCCTCTAAATATGCTGAGGGCATCTGTTGGAATCTTAGTTCTGCAAAGGCCCTGCGAAGTTGTGGAAAGGTCAGAGTCTCAAGGTAATGGAGCCTTGAGTGATTGGTCTTAATTTGGGGGTACCAAGTAGAGTAATGGGCGGCAATGATGCCTCTGTCTTGGTTGGCATCCTGATCAATAATCCAATTTCTAAGGTCACGTGGGCTAAGGGCTAAGTAGTTGCTCTCACCAGCAGAGCTTAGTAAGAGTACGATACTCGAAGGCATTTAGCATGCACCAGTATCTCAGATAGGCTAGATCCATTCTGGCTGCTAGCAAGGGGAGGCACAACTCAGCTCTAAGGTGTCCTGCAGGGAAACCCTAAAATCTGCCTCATAAATTTATTTTGTAGGCCCTCTATTTCAGATTTAACACCAGTTCCCCATATCTCAGCCCCGTAGCGCATTTGGGCTATGATTTGAAAGACAAAGATTTTAATAGCTGGGTTGATTAGCTGCCTGCCCTTTGAATGGAATAACCTATATAGCTGCCCAGTAGAACGACCAGATATTAGCTTAATTGCTTCTGTTTGATGACTTCTTTTGCCAATCAGCGTCTGTATGATGCTGCGAAATAAGGCAAGTGGAGGTCCGGAGAAGGGACTCTGTGTGCTAGGATGACTCTCTGCCAGCAGAAGGAGATGCACCAACGTTGGCCCTTGCCTGCTTGGGTACAGAAGAAAACACAAGGGGAAGGGGAATTGTACCCTATGGACACATGTCCTGAGAGCCCAGTTCTCCTTTCCAAAGATCCTTTTTTAAAGCAAAGAGAAATTCCCACTTCACTGCTTAAGAGATCTCAATGGAAGAGAGAAATTGCACCCTGTGAAATTATACTACAAAGATGTCAGCTATTGTTTGCTTCCAGAAAGATCCTAGAGGAGAGGAAATTGGGATCCAAAGCCACAGTCCATGACATCATATTTCAGCAACAAAGACTTGGCTCCCTTTTGCCAAATGCAGGATTTTGGAGAGGCAGAATATACCCTGTAAATGTCATGTGTCCCAACTCATTTGTCCTGCATTTTACATATAGCTTCATGTAGTTGATAGATTCTTGTACTTAACACAGTTTAGAATGGGATATTGTTTACTTGTGTTTTAACAAACTATAATTAGTTGACAGTGCTCATGTCTTTTTATATTCACATTAAGTTGAAATTCACTTCTAACTCTCAAGCATTCTCCATACAATTGAAACTCTTTAAAAATTACTTTCAGCAAATTAACTGGTGATGTCTCTGGAGCCACAGCCGGTATTGACACCAAACCTAAATCCATACATCGTGCCAAGATATGGTCAGGTGAAGTTGAGAATCTCTACAGATTTCAGCAAGCTGGATATAGGGATGAAATTGAATATAAGCAAGTGAAGCATGTAGACATGGTAAGACTTCATAATTATGCAAGCATTTTGTAGTTTAGTGGCAAACATTCTGTCCTTTTAAAATATTGCATATAAATGTTTTCTATGACCATAATTCATTTTTTTACATTTGTGTTCTCTGCCTGAACTGATTTGCCCCTGTGTACACCCTCAGAAAATGAAGAACAAGAAGAACAAGAAAGCTTTTAGGCTGTGTTAGGGGACCAGTAACCTTTCACTTGGAGTCTACCTCAAATGTCTTGTCCCATAGGAACCAATTTGGGAAGTTTCACTGGCTTATAAAAGCTATTGGTGTCTTTGTGAATCAGTAGTGGTTACTCAAATCACACCTCCATCTTAAGACGTATTTGCAGGTCTAGCAATCAGTGTACATTACCCTGATCCAACGGGATCAAGAGTTCATTGTCCATGTATACCAACCATGATTTCTTCCCATTCACAAAATTCACTTCAGAAATGAGGTGGAGTAACAGCAATCCTAGGCTTACTCAGAAATAAGTGTGATTGAGTTCAATATTCAATACTCAGTTCTCAATTCAATATTCAATACTCCTATTCAGAGCAGACCCACTTTCATCAGTGGACATGACTTGTCCACTGATTTCAGCAGGTCTGCTCTAAGTATGGTGTATGGGGTGTTGGAGAGGGGTAGTACCTCTGATGGGGGACATGTCATGCTCCTTCTGGGGTAGTTTGTCCACCTTTGGTCCCCACTCTGCACTCAACTCTTACCTGTGGCTCCTAGAAGCTGTCAGGATGTGACAGTGGCCACACCCTGGGAAACAGCTTCAACTGACTGGCTAAACCAGGAGGAACGCTGGTGGGTCTCCAACCCCCCTGATAAGTTAGGGTCTTCCCCTGTAGGCCAAGACAGGCTCTGGTGGATTGAGTGGCTGAGACTGATAGTGGGTTCTGTTACGAAAAAGGAGCAATGCTGGCTGAGTGCTCCAGATGGCTGGAAAGCCAAACAGGATGTTGATGTTTTGGGACTGTACCGTGGGAACAAAGGAACAGTCTATTCACACCACTGAGCACCGGATGTTAGCTCAGAGTGTCATCTGACCTGTACTGGAAGTACATGGGAGGAGTTATTTCTCTCTCTGCTGTTGATGTAAAGAGAGTGCAGACACGTTTTCTCTGTACTGCTGGAAAGACAGAAATAAAGGCATGTAAATACATTTCTGTCTGTCTCTCTCCCCTCCCTGGGGATGGCAGGGGAGGGATGGTGTGTTCTTCTCACGTTTGAGGAGGATTGCCGATAGAGATCTCGCCTTGTCTTGCCGGGAGCCGCTGACGGGGGAGATCAACAAGGAACTCAAGCCGGGCACCTGGAGAGTGGCCAATTCCTCTGACTAAGGCTTGAATTCCGACAACTGGTAGCAGTAGCCGCTGGTTATCTGATCCATGGGAATCAGCATGAGAGGTGAGAGGTTGATGGATCGTGTGCCATCCTCTGCACCAAGGAAAGAAGATAACGTCTGCATTGCAGCCAGAAGCTGAACAGACGGCTGGACACCGAGAGGGGGTGTTTTCCAAGCAACGGAGCCCCAAAAGGTATGCTGAATTTTCGGGCTAAAAGTGTGAACGCAGGTTGATTCATTCTCTGGTTCACGGGAGCTGCGTTTGGAAAAACAGCTCTGAGAGCAAAGGCTTGCATACCAGGAATTCTTGTGGTTGATAAGATTTCTTGTCTGAAGGCAACGACAATCAGTACAGTGGAAAGTTACTGGCTCAGTCAGAAAGCCTGAGGAGTCGAATTGTTTTGACTATCTTAGCAAGGACTTTGAAAAAGCTTGCAGTCACCCTGCCAGAGAAGGCAGTAAATAGCCCAAAACAGACTTTTGGAATTTACTGGCTCGAAAGTGAGAGCAGAGACTTGGATTCAGAATGGATGCCAAGAAGGGGGGAGGTTTGCCTTATCCCCCTCCCCTGACTAATGACAATTATTCATCTTGGTCTGTAAAGATGAAGGCTCTGCTGCAGAATCAGAGGGTCTTTGATGTGATTGAGAACCCCATCCCTGCAGCACCAACGCGAGGTTGGGAATCACAGAATCTAAAGGCCAGGACGGCTATAATTCTGTGTGTCTCAGATAGCCAATTGGTGCATATTCAAAACTTAGAGTATGCGAGAGAGATTTGGGAGACGCTGCGTAGAACACATCAGAGGGATGCTGGTTCTTCAGCGTTGCTGTATTTTGAGAAGCTGACCAATCTGAGGCTTGCGCCTGATGGAGATGTTCAAGCGCACCTGACAGAGATGAAATATCTGCGCCAACAGATGGTGGAACGCAATTTCCGTCTACAGGAGGAAGTGTTTTGCTTCATGATGATAAACAGCCTAAATCGGACTTACAAAACGGTTGCCAGTCAGCTTGGTTCCCTTCCGGCTCAAGATTTGACCGCGGAGAGGGTGTGTGCCGTTGTTTTGAATGAACACGACCGTCTTGCTGCACTGGAGGTGAAGGACAGGGGGAGAGAGGAACGGAGTTCTAATTCCCCCACTGATGTTGCTACTGGAGAGAATGCTGTAGTTTTGAACGTTGTCCGATGTTACAATTGTGGACAGGCTGGGCATCTTCAGCGGAACTGCAAGAAGCCACGCCAGCCAAAAGGAGCTAAGGGCCGCTCAGCAAAGCCTGAGGCAGCAGGCAAAGGTCATACCAAGTCTTCGGTGAAACCTGCAAAGGCTTTGATGGCGAAAGGAACCACGCCAGATGTTGAAAACTCGTTTATAATCGACACGGGCTGTACTTTTCATATGTCCCCACACAGAGGACTCTTTTCAACGTTTAAGAAGCAAAGCTTCGCTGTGAAACAAGCCAACGGTCAGAAGCTGGACGCGACCGGGATAGGAACTGTGTATCTTAAGAGTCTGAACCTGACTATACACAATGTTTACTTGGTTCCTGAATTGAAGTTCAATCTGCTGAGTGTTTCGCAGATTGCAAAGAAAGGACTGAAACTGTCCTATGATGCTGAGAGCTGCAAGATCTTCAAAGATGGAGAGTTGTATCTTTCTGCCAGAGAGAAAGATGGACTGTATTTGTTGACTTATGAGCAAAGTGATTACATGGAATGTAATTCTGAGTCTAACTTGATTTCTCTCGCAGGTGTGACCAAAACGAGTGCCGAGAAGATGGCCAGGGTCGACAGAGCGTTTCAGCGGGTGTATGCTGATGTGATTGGTCCTCTAGAACCATCTAGAGGCAATGCAAGATTTTATCTTGTGTGTGTGGATCATTTCTCTAACTTTGTCTGGATTTATGTGTTACAGAGGCCACAGGAAGCCTTGGAAAGGTTTCAGGAGTTTTGTGACAAGGTTAAAAATATGCATGATGCTAACATTGATTGTCTTTTAACAGATGAGAAGCAAATTTTTCTTTTACAGGATTTTCAGGAGTTCCTGCAGAAGAAAGGGATAAGACACAAGGTTGCTGTTTCAGCGGAAGCGTGGAACAGGGGTGTCTGTGTACGGGTGAACAAAGAATTGCAAAAGGGGATGAATGCGCAATTGCTTAGTTCACATCTGCCACATGAGTTCTGGGCGGAGTCGCTAATGTCGTTTTGTTATGCGTGGGTGAGAAAGGTTTCGAAAGAGTTGGGAAGTTCTCCTTTTGAGAAACTGTTCCATAGAAAACCTTCTGTTGCTCATTTCAAGGTTTTTGGGTCTCATGTGAGGACAGAAGCTCCAGGTGGAGTAAAGAATGCCAGAGGCATTTTTGTGGGATATGAAAAGGGTCTCTACAGAGTAATTTTGTCTGAATCTGGTCAGGTGATTCTCACAAAATTTCTAGAGAGTGCTCCTGAACAGTCAAGAAGGCGGTTTTTGCACGTGCTATGGATGGAAGTGAGGAGTAGACAGGGCTCATGAATCTGGGAAGGGAGCTCATCTAGAAGAAGGAAAACTCTGATCCTAAACCTCTGCTCCGTTGTGGGATACCTTTGGCAGAAGAAAAGGCTAAGAAGTACACCCTGCAGAATTCTGGAGTCCATAAGACTGTTGGATGGTGCCTTGTATGCCTCCTTCCATCAGCACCTGCAGCCAAACTGGTGCCAAACGTCTTGCTTTGCTTTCCTCTGTACCCCGTCAGAGAGACTGAGAGGAGGGTCTTGTTGTCTGGGCAGCCCAGGACCTCCAGACACACTGCCCAGGCTTGTGCTTCAGGGAAGTCATTTCAGTGCTGCTGGCACAACAGATTGACTTCACCCTCAGACGTGCACTCCATTGTCTCTTGAGACAGATGGATACCAATAACTCTGAGTAGGACTCAGTTGGATCCTACCCCAGGTCCAGAAATTCTGACTGTCATGATTTTGTGTGCATGTGGTGGTGGAACACGCGAACCTGTTTCCCTGACTTTTGATTACTATTTGGTAGGGCCACTGGGTGTTGTATGCAGGTCTCCACTTCGCCACCCAGATTGCTTTTTGAGTCTCTCAGGGTGCAGAAGAAATGTATGATACATGAAATCATTGGCTGGGGTTCAAGGAATTGCATAAATAATTTCACATGCTCAAGAACACTTTGTACCAGCATTTTGTGAACGTCAGCTCCTCTCCTTACACATAGCATGCCAGTATTGAATCTGAAGGGACGTTCTGAAGCATTTGGAGGGTTTGATATATAAACTGGAAAGCCAAATATCCCACCAAGCATGCCCAGCTCTTTGGGAGTGCTTAAAGTAGCTCTTTGGATCCTGGCCATGAGTACAGCTCAGAAGTGGCTCTTCATATCATTCAGCCATGAGAAATGGATTGTCTCTGCCTTTTAAACAACTGAATGGCTGATACTTAGTTTCACAGTGTGCGGAGGTTCTGGTATCCTTGACTAATCAACAGGAATCACACACTTAATAGGGGGAGGAGGAGAATTCTGGTATTACAGCTGCATTTCATGTACGCTCCGGCTACATACCATACATCTGGCATTTGCCTGCTAAAGGATTGCCTGCACACCTTCCTGCCTGAGGAGCTGTTATGGTCATGCCCACTCCAGCAACAATGAAACTAGCTTGGACTGTAAAGAGGCAGTTATTAGGGTGCTGTGGTGCTGTTCACCCTACTCAGTAAGGTTGAGCAGTGAAAATGTTTCCTCCCCAGGGGGACATGATGCCCCAAACAGGCTTTCGCACCCTCCAGCATTTCATTTTGAAGAATTAATCCCTGTTAAGATTGTTTTTTCCAGGTGAGCATTACAGAGTCCTTTGTAGTCACCCAATGCTGACAATAATGAGAATGAATGGAGCTGGACCTTTTAGCCTTCCAGCTTCTGACCCTTCAAAACCCCTAGGTTTTTTGAGAACCATAATGGAACATATGGCTTTTTGTGTTTTGGATTTCATAAAAGCTGTTACCCTGGGAAATTCATATGTGCCAGAGAACACAGAGTTTCTCCCATTTTGTTTAGAGCAGATTTTGTTAGAGCAGATTTTAGCTCATTTATTCATAGAGGAACTGAGCACCCTAAATTTACCATTGAAAACATTTGAAAGTATCCTTTACTAATTGAGATGAATGACCTGCAAGTGGATGGTGGTCACAAGACTGGATAAAACAGTAAAATATTGTGGAATTGAAGATTTGTTTTTGTTCACTTTGGTTCTCTGTATCACTTTATTCTTTCTGAGAATCCATGACATATTTAAGGTCTCACAGAGGGAGGGAAACAGCTTCATTTTGTGGAGGAAGCACAAGTACAGAGATTTTTATAGAGGTACAGAATTGGGGAGCATCAACTTAAACTATTCATCACAGATTACAATCTAGATATCTTATCAAATATACAAAATGTATTAATGAAACACAACCAGGACCTGCACCCAGCCAATCTGCCCATCATGCTGCACCATGGTTTGGTGTTCTGTCCGTAAGCCAAGCTTCTGACTCTTACGCTCCCCAACTCCTCTCTGCCTCCTGCACAAATAAGGATTTCAGTATTTACTGTTAGTTTTCACAAGCTGTTACTTGTCATTACATACGAACTGGGGATCACAGCTTAATTAATCAATTAATTATACTGACCCCCAGGGCCCCAGCTCTTCATTGACTGGTCCCATATTACCTAAAGTATCACCATTTACATGGATGTATAGGGTGTTGGGGGAGGGGTTGTCTCCTTCTGGTGCCGTTTGTCCCCCTTCGGTCCCCACCCTGCACTCGGCTCTCAACTGTGGCTCCTAGAAGCTGCCAACCTGCGACATTGGCCACACCCCAGGAAGCGGCTTTGAGTGGCCCCAGATGGAACACCTGAGGAACTGCCCCTCTCCTAACACTGCATGCACTGCACTTATATGTCGCTGCTGATGGGTACCTTTTTGCATTGTGCCGGCTGTTTGAAAGACATGTGCGTCCCACCCTCTTGTCCTTCTGCACACAGGTGGAAAGGTGGCCTGAAACTGGATTCGTGAAGAAGCTTCAGAGAAGGGACAATACTTTCTACTATTACAACAAAGAAAGAGAATGTGAAGACAAAGAAGTTCATAAAGTCAAAGTTTATGCTTACTGATTTTTGTTATGCCCCAGTGTTGTTGTTTTTCTAAAAGTAAAGCGCATTGAAATCCTAATTTTTTTGTTGTGAATAATCTGGAAAACATTAAACAAGTTGTTTTAAAAGTAGCTTGATCACTTTTAATTATCTCTCCAGTCTTTCTGCAAAAAAAAGAAAAAGACCATCATTATTTTATTGAAACTATATAAAAAGACAGGTGAGAAATTGTAAAAGTGGGGTGAGATTGCAGTTGGCTTTTGGGACTCTGCAATCCTATGAGCCCCATTGATGGACTGTTGACTTGTTCAGGGTTCACACTGAGGCCTCGCAGATGTGTCTGGTTGCGGCTTTGCTCCCTGACTTTATTTAAGGTCTTTAAGGTGCTACTGGAAGAAAAAAATTTTTGTTTTGACTTTATTTAGTTAAACTCTGAAAGCTGGACCACATCATCCCCCTCCCGACTAGGCTGCAGACACTGGTGTGGCAGGAGGAAAGAGGCCTGCAGCTCTGCAACCAGTGCAATACCCTGGTTGCTAACTAAATTTTCACAGGGGCTGCCCTTTTCAACTGAGCAAGGACCGGAGGGCCAGCACTATGGACTTAGTCCCACACATGCCAATACCACAGTCACTCACTCACTCCCCTTTCTCTCTGCCTTAGGCTGGTTTGCTGCGTGGTCTGAGCAGCTGACAGAGGGCTTTGCCAAGTCCACTCTTGCTATTTTTACATTGTGGCAGAGAGGGTCAAAGAGCAAAGTACAAAATAGTGTGAGAGTGCGGATAGGGGTCCTTTACATCAGGGTCTAAGATGGGCACCTTCTGAGCGGAGTTCTCCAGGTACCTACCTTTCCCTAATATATGGAACTTTGCTTTTGTTCTCCTCACTCCACTCCAGTAAAGAAAGGGGTGACCTATTTTTCAGAGAGAATGGAACAGGGGCGTCAGTGTTGTCAACATGGAAACTGCCACAGCAAAACAGCTTTAATGTCAGGCTGCAAGATAAAATGTTACTGAAGAATGCTCGCATGTGTCAGCACTTGCATGGGTCTCTGGGGCAACACAAGTTGTGCTGGAGAAACAGAACAAGAAGTTTAGCTAAACTTAATTGGTTAACAAGTTACGAGAAAGGACTGTCCTCCATTTTTATGGTAGCTGAAAGTAAGTTTGCAGCTGCATTGTTGGCTCCTATAAAGGAGTCCTGGGTTTCTACTTTGAGCGCCAGTTGTATAGTAATGAATTGTTTGGCATATCAAATGATGCCTGCTGAATACAATGATGATGATGAGTCTTGGAATAAATAAAATATAAAACTTGGTTACGTTGATATATAATGTAGCTTTATGGATTATGGCCTCAGTGTTCCTGCAGAATTGGAAGGAACACTCTGTCTCTACCTTTCGGATATTAGCACTTCGGGGACAGCATGGAAAAAGGACAAGGAAGAGAAGAGTTTCTCAGGGAAGTTCCATAGGCAAAGCACATGCACTGCATGCAGAAGGTGCCAGGTGTAGACATCTCCAGCTAAATGAAACTCAGGCACTTGGGCTCAGAGTGACCCCTGCCCAGGACCTAGAGAGCCACTGTGAGTCAGAATGGTCAGGACTAAGCTAGACACTGTGATAGGAATTTTATGGTCTTAGATATATGGCAACGTTCATAACCACACATACATAGATCAGCACAGGAAAGCCAACCTGGAACCATTTTGATTCCTAAACTGAGTAAATGTTTCTCTGCATGGTCAAAATGGAAAAGCCTCCCCATTGTCTCTTCCTTCACAAATCCTGTCTTAATCTGTGTTTGAATAAGGGTGTGAGCCTTATCATTACAAAAGACTGCCCAGGCTCCCCAAGAAATCCAATCAAGTAACCTGCCAGACAGGAAATAAACAAAGCGACAGGAGAAAACAACATGCAAATGTTCTGTTTTAGACCGCCTTATCTGAGGGGTGGTCTTAGGTTACACCCCTTCTGTGATGAATGCATAATGTTTCTGGGGGTGGTCTTGATCTAGAGGATGGGAATTTCAGAAGTCTTTATAAGCCCTGGCACAGCATTTTTGAGGGGTCCTCTTCCTCTCCTGCGTGTGAGGGGAGTACCCTGTTGCAACAGATGAATAAAGATCAAGCTTACTAGCTGCTTTGCTTCTCAAATATTCTCTGGTTGACCTCTGTTATTTTCTCCTACCAATAGGGAACCTATGTAAGGACTCTATATGGGCTCTTGGATACCCCATAAGGGAAAAGGGCATATTTTTATTTACTACAACACAGCCGTGGCAGAGCCATAGGTTCTGCATGTGCAATCTAATAGCCTTATGTGCTGTTGAATCCTGAAGGTGAGACTGGTCAGTCCTGGACACCACAGTGAAAACATCAATGAGACATTAACAGAATATCCAGTCAGTCTATACCATGACTTCTTTCTTGCTTCAATTTTGTGTTGTGCCCTTTTGATAGAAGACTTATATCCTAGCCGCAATAAAACTTTTGCTGAATACAAATCACCTGGGGAGGCATCATTTTGGCAGGATATTGATTCAATTGATCATAATTGATAGATGTTTAGACTGTTCATGCAAGGATGGCTTGAGCCTCTGTAGAACCAAAGGTCTCCATCTGAGAGCCTGACCCCAAACTTGATTGTACCCCAGCTGGTGGGAGCCCCAGCCTTCCGCTGGTGGCTGGGTAGCCATGCCTGATCTCAAGTGGGCTGCAAGAGCAGCAATCCTGCCATACAATTATATGGTGAAAATAAAAAGAAATGGGTCTCCAAATGTATGTTTGTGTGAAAGGTGGCTCAGGGCCTGAAAACTGGATTTTCATTTCAGCCATGGACTCAGTTTCTCAGCCATAGTTGCTAATGTGTTTAGTTTAAAGGAGAGCTGGGCAGATGAAAAAGAGTGGGTGTAGTAATCGCACGGGCTATCCACCCCCCCAACCAGTCTTCCAGACAGTGGCAGGACCTGGCAGGGAGAGAGATAGTTACGCAAGTCACAAACCAAACGGTAAGCTGCCACACCTCCTTTCCTGGGACAACCCTCAAATGGGGTCCAAGGAGGAGGACCCCCCTTCAATATTTACCAGGTTGCCCAGACCTGTGTCACTGTACCGTGATGCAGACAGAAATCCAACAGGTAGATGTACCAAGTGCTCAGGCTTGTCCGGCAAAAGTCCTTTTCCAAATTTATTGAAAAAGCTACTCAGAGAGTAAAAGCTTGCACATTTCTTAAAAGGTTACAAACAAGAAAATAAAAATGTTGCACAGTATCACTAACTAAAACATACTCAGAAAGTATCAGTAGTTCAAAGCATAGCAAGAAGTCACAAAGTCCGTTCTTCTGGTCAAACGCCCTCAGGCGAACTCCACGGCAAGGTAGTCTGCCATTTGCGTCTGAATTACCCAAGCCTTTATCCTTGAGAAACCCCATGTGGAATACAGGTTTAGGAACCAATCATTTCTTTGGGTTAATTACCAAATTGCCAATGGCTGTATGATGAGACAATAACTCCTGATTGTCAGAAGACCCACACAGCTGAACTTTGTTTATTCTCAGAGACCTTGAGATCAAAAGAGCCCTCTTCCCATTCTCAGACTATTCTGACATATCCCAGGCTCCTGATAGCCTTTTCACACCTAGTCCACATTCAGGCCCCCAGCTGCCAGGATCTGTAAATCAGATAACATCCCATCCTGCTTAGAGTCAGGAGGCAATTTGATTTACACTTCTAAAGACAGGGAGTTTTACAGTTAAAGAGACCAGATGCCCATTCCCCAGAATTCCACAGTTTCAGCTCTCCCACAATGCCTCACTCTTGTGTGAACCAAAGTTTTAACATACTGTACTAAGATTTCCCAACTTCACTACAGTGGGAGATTTTCAAAAACTGATTAGCAGCAACAAAAATTCTCTCCACCCTGTTAACTAAAATGAAAGTGTGGTGTGGGGCAAGGGAAGCTGAAGTGGATCTGTGTGAAAGGACTTGAGACAAATTATGGGCTGAACATTTTCTCAGAGGCTTCCTGTTTCCTTAATTCTAAGGGTACCAAAGTCCTCCGATGTCATGATACTGAGCCGAACAAACCTGAAATAATAAATGGCATTAAAAAATAAGGCTCAGTCATGGCAATTGTTCCATATGTGCTAAAAGTATTGCTTGCTCATCTATAGAATTTACTACACAAAACAATCAGATAAATGAGGACACTTTTTTGGGGTGGTTTTGAGACCACATTGTTAGGTAAATATTGATGGAATAGGAAAAATAATTGTGACTAGAAACAATTTTATTGAAAATAAATGTTTTGTAATAATCAAATTAGAATTACCCTGGGATCCTTTTGGGAACAGTACTGGATCAAGCAGACTTAGGGATGAGGAAACATGTTTGTTCCTTGTTTTGTCCCCAATCAGAATCTGATCAGGGTTTTGCATTCTGGCCAATTCTAAACTAACTAAAGTTGCCAGCTTACCCAGAGTGCTGCTTTTCAAACCCTGGAAATCCTCCCCCCAAACCACATACGTATCTCCCCTTGCAAGGGAGCCTTTGTGGAGTTTTCTTGAGTGCACTCTCAATACATACATGCTGATTGTGCCAGTGTGAATTGAGTATGTGCATTCCAGAAATGGTCATGCATTGCACACTGATTTCTCTTCTGAGGAGCTCGCAAGCATTTGCCATGGAACCCTTGCAAGTTGCAGATGATTTTGAGGTGAGCCCTCAATTCATGTTACCCTGCAGCAACTGAGAACATACCTTAGAAATATACCCACAACCCACTAGAACTCTAGATTGCAGCAAAGAATGTCTGTCTTTCATGTAAGCTTCCCTGCCATTATGGTCTGTCTTACTGAGGAACCCATTATGTCTTCCTACAGACCTTGGGGCTTCCGTGAAGCACAGCTTGAAAAGTGCTGCCCTTGAATGTAGTCTACAATGCGCAGGCTTTCTGTGGCAGATGCCCATGTGTTCCTCAGCAGACAAGCTGATGTGGAACGTGCTCTGAAGATAGAAACCACCAACTTGCAATATAAAAGACGCCTTTTATGTAACCCAATCAAAGGTGGTATGGGGTTCCAGCTAAGTGCTTGACGGATGAGCATAAAGATCCCTGGGCACAGACCCCAGCCTAGTCTTGTTCTCTCCATATGGTGGCTGCAGGGTCAGGTTTGGGCATGGAAATCTCAGGTTCAGATAGGGTGCTTCCAGACTGCCGTTATTTCCAGGTGGGAGTCAATCAGGTTTTGGCAAATTTAGGTTAATTGGGAGCTCTTGTGCAATGAACCCATTTTTCCAAATCAGACTTTTTGTGATTAAAAAAAGGATGAGAAAATGCACTGAAAACTGGGAGATGAGACTTGCTCATCTAACTTCTGTACAAACAAACCAGGATGAATGTTCATTAATGTTGTTTAATCTTTCTGCAAACAAATGAGGATGAATGCTCAATAAACAGGTTGGAAGCATCCCCAGGTATAAGAAGCTCCCTGCAGGATTGTAACCAAATCACAATCTTTTACTCCAAGCTATCTCATAGTGCTTTCTTTAAAAAAGAGAGAGAGACTATAATGTTATTCTAAATTCTTTGCATTGAAGGTTAGATGCAAAGGTGTCAGTAACTGGAGAGTCCAGTACTTTGCCTCAGTTTGAACTACAGGGCTTACTGCCACTGCCAAAGGGGCTTCGCTGACCTGGACTATCCTTTCAGCCTTTAGCCCACTTAAGAAGCAGATAAAAAGAAAAAGGAGACAATTGACACTGACACTGAGCTACAATTCCCTCAGTGATGTTTGGAAGGGTTTGAGAAGAAGGCGTGTTTACATTTCAAAACTGGTTTAACTGTCATGGTTTCTCCCTATGGAATCCTGGGAACTGTAGTTCTGTGTTAGGCTTCAGGCTTGTCTAACAGAAGCAACAACCCCTTCAGAGCCCTCACAAAAGAATGAGATCTGCAGATCAGCCCCAGACGGGTGAGCTTTCAAACAAGTCTGATAGACACTGCTAGTGAGGCAATCCCTGCCTCAGTTGCTCATTAGTAGAGTTTAGGTAACATAGTAGTCGTGCGGGTTTGCCAATATAATGGAGTTGAGGATGTGCCCATCAGACCACATGGCTCAGTATAAATACAGCAAGTCATAAAATAAATACATTGTGATGGGCAGGTTGGAAGATTACCTCTTCCAGAGTATTATATCCTATTCAAACTGATTTTATGCATCATATGACTGATCCCAATAACCTTTGAGCAGAACCAACAGAGAGCGTTTACTTTGTGAATTATAGTTTTCAATGGTTAATATTTGGGGCTTATATTTTTGCCTATGAATATTCCTTATCATGTGACAGCATATTGCCAACATGTAAACAAACACATCCATTCATTCATTAGGAATGCTTGCCCAATTTACGTCCTTGGGGCTCAGCAGATACCACAAAGAATTGGCCCACTTCTGATTCAGAATTATCACATGAGATGATGAAAAGTTTCCTGAAGTGTTTGCTGAAGTCACAGACCAATGCCGTTTTCACCCACCTTCCCTTTCAATGGATATATTTGGTACATTCAACCCAAGCTCTTACTCTTTCATTTACTGACCTGTATGTAGCTAAGATAGAAATATAATGTATTTTGCACTTATTAATGCACTGGTGTGCCAAACTCCTAGGAAATTCCATCACTGCACTGAGAGTTATTTCAGGAGCCGAATGCTCTGAATCATGTTTATTCATCATTGACAGAGCACTTTGAGATCCTCACAGTGTCTGCCTTGAAAAGGTCATGGCATACTAATTTCCCTGGCTTTCAGTGCCAGCAATAAAAGCACATTTTTGGCTATCAATCCTCATCATCACCATTATCATAGCCATCCTTATGTTGCTCTGTGTTGGTAGGTGACAAATGAAAAAAACAACAACCACAAAGAGAAATGAAGAGCAAAGTCTCAGGTCCCCTGAAATAATTGAGAAAAGGAAAATATGCTAAGGAATTGCACTGGCACTCAAAAAGCACCAGGACATTTTAAAGAAAGAAAGGAGACAGCATGGGTAGACTCACTTTGGTCTCATGTGATCTACCTATTCCTGTGCTGGAAAGCCAGTGGTCCATGGCATGTGCAATATATTTTCAACGGAAGAGGGCATGATCAAGATCTCTTAAGCAGGGATGGGGAATCTGTGACCCTCCAGATATTGTAGGACTCCAGCACTCATCATCCTGACTACCAGCCATGCTGGCTGGGGCTGGTCTTTGAGATACGTTGCTGTCCGAATCCACCATTCTTTGCAAGAATCCCAGGAATCTAAAGCTGCTAGTCAACTGATCATGCATTAGGTAACATAAGGACTACCTTGTGTTCACCTCTGAGCGATATTATTTTTTGCATAAGGCACTGTAGAACAATAAAAAATACAGATACAGGTCCAGATGGAACAAGGAGCCAGTGTAAAGAGCCACAAAGAGGCCTAAGAGGACAAGTGGGAACACTGAGCTGTGTTGCAGAAGAACAAAAACCGAAGGCTGAGAGGGAGAAATAGGGATGCAAGACTACATTCTTAGCTCTCAAGTCAGTGCTTTCCCCCACTAAATTAGTGGGTGGACCATTCTGACTTCTGGGCTTGCCCTCCATGGGGCCAGTCCCATGACATCATCAGTTGATGTGGGGCCTTTGTAATTCTGGTATGCATGTGTGCTGGGCCTGGGGGTAACCCATGCAACGTGGTCCAGGACCAGTCCAGAATCCGAAGGTTCCGCTAGTCGTCAGTCCGACAGGGCCAAGGCAGGACACCAAGCAAGGACAGGTGCAGGATCTGGCATACAGCAATGTTGTTCCCACAACCTGGGGCGGGGCCCGACAGCCTTTTATCTTTGTCGGGGTAGCGGCCGGTCCTCATCCCCCAGCAACTCACCTCCCTGTTTCGCCTGAAGGTGAGCACTCTTCCTGCGAGTACTCAGGTCTCTCCTTCTCTCAGACCTCAGTCTCTGCAGCTCGGGAGACGTTGGTAGGTTACTAGACCCAGGGGCCTCCTCAGCCTCCCCTGACCAAACTGGTAGTGGAACAGCTGTAAGCGATAGCCCAGCTGAAGGCAGCAAGGTAATCTGGAGCCAGGGCAGGCTCAGGCCCCTGACTCAGCCCAGCTGGTGCTTGTTGCAGGGGAACCTGTGCAGACTGGTGCTCTTCAGGATCAGGCCCCAGACTAGGTTCAGCTGCCACCTGAGGCAAAGGATCCGGTGCAGACTGAGTCTCCTCTGGTTCCGAGTCCGAGTCCAAGGCCATCACAGCATGCTGCTTCCATTGGTGCCATGGGCATCTTTATCATGATTGATTTTTGCATTGTGCATGTATGCGCACCGTCATGAGGTCTGGGATTGTGTGCTAGTAGCCACCAAGAAACAGCAGGAACAGGTACAAACTCAGTGGGGAGGACAATGATGAATGTGAGGATCATTTGGTGCTTCAAAGAGGTCTGCCTGATTTTGCCCTCAGGCCTCAAGATCAGACCATCACAAGATCAGAGCACTGGATTTTCTGGTTCCATTATGACTATTTACTCATATCTGTGCAACAGGAATTTTCTAATGTTTAGTGAATACAGATATGCATGTGCTGATAGACCACCCTTGGAAAATATTGCAAATGCCCCCAAACTCAAATATGTTGATCATCATCTAAACGCTGTTGTATTGCCTGCAATAATGGGTATTTTTAATTTTGCATATATAATTCATGTGTAAAATACAAAGTACTTCTGACGCACAAATCATGATCTAGTAACTTGATAACTTTCTGCCTTTTCAGAACATACAAGCGATTCCTTGTGGGCTAAGCAACAGGGCTACTCCCAAAATCCTCCAGATTAAGAGCACTTGGGGCATGATGAGTCTGGAGAGATCCTCACAGAGATTGGAATCACGTGCTGGTTAAACACAGAAAACACCACAGTGTTTCATCTTTGGGTGTGCCAGGAACCTGTCACCAGTTTGATTTCACTTCCAGTCAAGGTGCACTGTTCTTTGCCCAGCAGTTTCATGACTGGATGGTCAATATGAAATTAAGGGGTTCGTCAGACTTCAGAAACACCACTTGAGTGAACAATGCTCTCAGCATGCGAAGATGATGATGCTTGAGAGGTTAAGGAAGTGGATACCAACACGAGAAATTTCTCACAAATTGTACTTTGGAATTACTCAGAGGTCAGGTACCATTCAGGCTCACTCAGCTTCCAATAACTTTTTCAAGATGGGCTCTTTGATGTGCCAAGGCACCCACTAGAAGTGTCATCAGCTTTCCAAGCCAATAAGGTTGCTCCTATTTGCAAAATCTAAACCACTCAACAGTTATAGGTGGCCAAGTCTCCTGTTGTCTCCTCTTTCCTCCCTCCCTCTTTTCCTTTTAAAAAATTATGGTTAAATCACAAAGCTACCAGGGGTTCAGTTTACTCCTGCTGAAATGATTTGGTAAGTGAAAATATCAAGCATTCAAGCTAGCTGAGGTCAATTATATATCCCTAACAATTTATTAAAATAGAGGAGAAGAAGAAGAGTTTGGATTTGATATCCCGCTTTATCACTCCCCTTCAGGAGTCTCAAAGCAGATCACAACCTCCTTTCCCTTCCTCCCCCACAACAAACACTCTGTGAGGTGAGTGGGACTGAGAGACTTCAGAGGAGTGTGACTGGCCCAAGGTCACCCAGCAGCTGTAGGTGGAGGAGTGGGGAATCGAACCTGGTTCACCAGATTACGAGTCCACCGCTCTTAACCACTATATCATGCTGGAATGCATCATTTTGCTTAGAATCATAGAATCATAGAGTTGGAAGAGACCACAAGGGCCATCGAGTCCAACCCCCTGCCAAGCAGGAAACACCATCAGAGCACTCCTGACATATGGTTGTCAAGCCTCTGCTTAAAGACCTCCAAAGAAGGAGACTCCACCACACTCCTTGGCAGCAAATTCCACTGTCAAACAGCTCTTACTGTCAGGAAGTTCTTCCTAATGTTTAGGTGGAATCTTCTTTCTTGTAGTTTGGATCCATTGCTCCGTGTCCGCTTCTCTTGTATCATAAGTTCCATTTTGTTGTGGTTATACCACTTCAAAAGTACTGCAGTATATTTGCCTCCCCATTTTTGTCATTTTTTAAAAAAATGTACATCTCTGTGTCTAGAAAACAAACAAACAAATTATAACAGAGTAAATTATACCCTTGATGCGAGAGTTAACATTTTCATTTTGCAAACTTGCAACACTAGTTCTCTCTGTGTGTGATGCTATTTTGAAAGGGGGTACATGCTCAAAAAACAATGCAATGCTGAGCATATCAGGTATTGAATCTTATAGGTCACACTCACTCTGGAAAATGCTGAGCAAATGTCAACATTTTTTCACTCAGGCTTTCCCTAGCCCTTAAGGGCAGACCCTATTTTATGTGTTGGAATCCTTCCTCTTTTACTTTTTCTTTACACTTTTATACTACTACATCATTGCTTTTATGTTGTTTTATATTGTACATTGTTAACAGATTAAAAAAGTGGTTTATAAATGCTTAAAATGTTTATTAATTTACAAAGGTATTTGTATACCGCTTTCTTACAATATCAGGGATAAAACTGTTAGCACATCTGCAAAGCTAAGCAGAGCTTGGTATGGTTTCGAATTGGATGGGAGCACCGTGTGCTGAGATTCCTGCATCGCATTAAAAAAGTTATTACTTTTAGATCATTTTTCTTTCTGAGTAAACCCAGGTGCATATATTGTGTCTGTAGAGCCCATTTTCTCCAAACGAGATGCCCGTTTGTATGCATGCGGACGGACGTGCAACAGTCAGGCAGCAAGCTAGCAGGCAGACAAACAAACGGAATGAGTCTCCCAGGATGAAAAATCCTTCTTCTCGTTTCCTTTGAAAACTCTGCCCAAGCAACGCGAAGGCGCTGCCCAGGTGGCACCTCGCTCCCCGCCCGGAGGAAATCAGGATCCCGGGACGCGGGCGGCTTTCCTTCTCCTCTCTCTGCCTCTCCGGGCCGCGGGGTCGAGACTCCCCGCGGAAACCCCCGTCCCGATTTGCAGCAAGGGGCGGGTCTGGCCCGCGTCGCCATTGGCGGAGCCGAGCCCGTGAGCTCACAGAGGAAGGCCGGGCTGGCAGGAAGGGCGGCTGCCGCTGCTGCTGCTGCTGCTGCTGGTTTGCGACACTTGGCGAGAGGGAGGATTATCCGGCCGAGGGGAGCGGGCACTTGCTCTTTCCCGGAGGGGCTGCTTCTCCCGGGAGCCTCGCGCCAGGTAGGGGGAGCGGGGGAGGCGGCCTTCCTTTGCGGAAGGTGGCGTTGCCATTTGGGGGGGGGTCGCACGTGGTCTCCCCCCTCGGAAGCCGAGAGGGAGCTGCAAATGTCTTCCTGACCGAGCTCTGCCAAGCGCTGCCAGGCGCTCTTCCTCGGAATCCTGCCCGGCGCGGGGGGGGGGGCGGGGGCGGTGTTGCTGCCGCAGATCCCGGGCAGAGAAGGGCTGCTCAGTCCTGGGCGGGCGGCGGCGGCGGCGGCGGCTGCTTTCCCGGGGGAGGGAAGAGGAGGAGGGACCTTCGCCTTCCTAGTTGATCGAAGTGCTCGAGGGACAGCGAAAGTTTGTGGCGCTTCGGTTGAAAATGGAACAGGTCCTTCGAGAATCGGGGCCGCCGCCGCCGCCGCCGGTACCCGGCTGTAAGAAAACCTGGTTTAAAACGGGGGAGGAGACGTAAGCAGGATGTGTAGGAGCAGTCGGTCGTCTCTTCGTCGGTTAGCCCGGTGGCTCCCGCATCTCATCGCCAGTGGATCCCTCTGGCTGGGTTCTTCGGTCGAACCAGGTGCAGTTTTTTGTTCTCAATCCCGGGGTTTCTGTTCACGAGGTTAAACTGCCCCTACAGCTCTCCTGTCATTGTGCATATTTCCTCAAAAATGGTTTGCATGCCATCTTTTCACAGTTCAAACCGTGCTCCAGGTGGCTTATGGCACCCCAAAAAATGTATAATTGCAACGTAACTAAAGCAGCCATAAATAAATTAAATGTTAAAAAAATACACAACCAAACTGAGCTGCATAAATTGCAGGGTCTAAAATAAATATTCAAAATATTTAAACAGCAACGCCCTCCACCCACCAACAAAACCTTCTAAACAGCCCCCCAGCGGAAGAGTCTGCTCAGCAGCCTCTGCTTCTGCAGCTGGAGTCAATCTGCCCCACCCCCCAGGTGCTGGGCCTCCCTCCCAGTTCTGGCCACAGCCCCTGCACAGCTCCTCGGGAGTAATGGCTCTGGGCTTGCCTCCAAGGAAGCCTGCCAGGGGCGGGAAGCAGGAGCGTGTCTGTTTGCGGACTGCGGCTGCGCTCTCCTGCCTGGGGTCTAAGGGCTCCCTTTCCCATTCCATAGGCAGAGGCGCTTCACCTGGAAAGGTGGCTCTTGCCTGTGACTCCTGGCAAAGAAGAATTTGTATCTGCTGCGCTTGCAGTGCAATGAGGTGACAGGGTGCTGAGACAGTAGGATGGACTTGAGGGAGGTTGCTGCTGCATGTGAGAATGAAAGGGAAATGCTCCCAGCCGGAAGGAAGGTTCTGCAGCCTTGCCTTCTGCATGGGATGCTCTGGTTTTCTGTTTGCAGGGAGAGTTCAACGCAAGGCAGCATTCGGAGCCGTAACCCCCCTCTCTTTCTGCAGTCTGAAGTGGTCGCAACAGCCCATTCTACTGCCTCTGAGTTAGGCCATTAGTCCCGCTCAGTATTGTCTGCTCTGGCTGGCAGCCCCTTGGCCAGGGTTCCAGTCTCTCCCAGTCCTACCTGGAGATGTTAGAGATTGAACCCGGAACCTTTGGGATGCAGAGCAGCGGCTGCTGTGCCTCTGAGATGCATCCTTCCTGCACCTCTTCTGTGTGTGTAAAACAGGCCAAAGAGGGGGCTTGAAGGGGGGGGGGCGAGAATGAGAAGAGTCACCTGTGCAATATAATCCTGAAATGGAGCAGCCCCTTGCTAGTTCTGCCCAGGAGCAGAACCAAAACTTTGGAACCGTGGGTCGTGTTGTTGGGTGGGTCGTGTATGCCATGTTCCTACTGAGTCGTCTTTCTCTTCTTCTTCTTCTTCTTCCCAGCTCTTGATCATGAGGAAGGGAGTCGTGCTTTGGAGGAGAGGAGGCTGGGTTCCCTGGCTTTGAACGCCCAAGTTGTACGCAGCCTGCGGAGCAACAAGAGAAATGTGTTTTCCATAAATAAACTCTTCCCTCCGCCTGATGCTGCGGCTGCTTTTTGCCCCGGGCTCCAGGCCTCTGAGACAAGGAGTGGGTCTGTTCTAAGAGGATCTGCCGATGTGGGAGTGAGAGATCACAGCCAAGCTTGAGAAGAGTTGGGGGAACAATGGAGGACTTTACCACCCGGACATATGGGACCAGAGGGCTGGACAACAGACCTCTCTTTGGAGAGACTTCGCCAAGGGTAAAACGAAATCCTTCGTGTCCCTTCTCTCCACCAGGAAGTGGGCTTGTTTGCGGGGCTGGCCCAGGGCAGTGGGGGGCTGCTAGAGGGCTGCGCTGGTGCTCCCTGAGCTCCAGCGCAGTGTTGCAAGCGATGGTGGCTGCATCTGCGCTTGAGCCTGGCTGTGCGCAAGCCCAAAAGTTTCAGCTGGTTGCTGCTTTGAAAAAGATCCTGGGATGTATCTCTGCTGGTTCGTTGGCACCTCTGAACAGAGGACTGCCTGAGCAGCTGTGTAAGTGTTGGGGAGTTTCATTGGAAGTATGGGCGATGGCGGGCATTCGTTGCTCTCTCTCTCCCCACCCCTTGTGGCTGGCAACTCACATCCTTGGTGAGGTGTTGTGTCAAGGACACATTATAGTTGTGCAATGTGTACAAGCCTTGCACCATCACATGCCCATATCATGCAGCATGGAAAAGCCTTGCTTCCTTGTGGGCTTTTCTGATACTGAGCACATAGTCAAACGCCTGCAGCACGAAAGTGTTTCCTATGACAAACCTACCTTGGAATTCTCTTGTCTTGGGTTAGATTATTTCAAGGCCTTTTCTCCTGTAGCAAATTGAACCTTGTAACGTTGCATTAGTCAATGCAGTGCTTCCATATGAATGCCCGTGCTCGTCTTATACAGTGGTACCTCAGATTACATACGCTTCAGGTTACAGACTCCGCTAACCCAGAAATAGTGCTTCAGGTTAAGAACTTTGCTTCAGGATGAGAACAGAAATCATGCTCCGGCGGTGCAGCGGCCGCAGGAGGCCCCATTAGCTAAAGTGGTGCTTCAGGTTAAGAACAGTTTCAGGTTAAGTACGGACCTCCAGAACCAATTAAGTACTTAACCCGAGGTACCACTGTATTGACCATACCATGCAAGAATTCTTATTTTTGAAATTATTTATGGAACGCTGTATCATTGATTGCACAGTGCTTCTTAACTCGCTCTTCCCATCAAGACCTCTCTTATTCTTTTGTAAGAGATCAGCTGCGTAGACCAGTGGTGGGCATCTGTTGGGGCTGTTGGATCATTTTCTAGGCTCTTATTTGGTTCCTTGGTCTGAGTGGTCTCGGGGGGTGCGGGAGCAGGAGGGTTGCAGCAGACTTGGCATGGCTCTGCACTTCTTGCACATTCTGCAGCCCACAAAAAATGTAAGCTTAGTACGTTGCATGTAGACTCTGATGTGCACTGCTCTCAGTAACCGCCAATGGTGCTGGTTTACGTGGCACTCTTCCAACAGTGTGCGCATGCATAAACATACATTTTACAAAATTGCCACACTGCCTTTAACACTTGAACCCAAGGTGGCTTATGGGAAATAGTGTCTGTGCTGGGTATATTGTCAGTGTTAGCAATTTTGAGGTGTTCCTAGCATCCTTGGTGATGTTGCAGGAGACACTTATTGTTGGCATTTGTCTGGGGTAAAGTCAAACGCTGGGTTGGCAGTACCAAAGTGATCTCTTTGGGGTGCAAGCCTGTGCGGTGTGTCTGGAGGTCCTGGGCTGCCCAGATGACAAGACTCCCCTCTCGGCCTCAGTGATGGGGTCGAAAGAAAAGCTGAGCATGGCAGTGGGCACCAGCTTGGCTGCCAGAAGGAGACATACAAGGCGCCATCTTGAGGACTCTGCTCTGGATTTGTGTAGAGTCTTTTCGTCTCCCAAAGATATCTCGCAAGGCAGCAGAGGGTTAGTGTCAGAGTTTTCCTTCTCCTGGATGGGCTCCCTTCCCATCTGCCCCTCGCTTCCCTCTACAGCACATGCAGAAACCACCTCCTTGACTGTTGGACCCACTCTTGGTCTCGCCTGCTCCATGCACCAGAGCCTGTCTTTGCATGCAGGGGAAGCCCCTAACGCCCCGGGGGTTTGAGACCCATCAACCACCCTCACCTTCTAGGAGCCACAGGTGAGAGCTGAGTGCAGGGTCGGGACCCAAGGTGGACATACTACCCCAGAAGGAGCACAACATGTGTCCCACCAGAGGTACCACGTCCTGTCCCCTAACACCCCATAAGCCCCAGGAGACTGCAGCGCATGATTTCAGAGGCACATCTTGGCTGATGTCACATGAAGCCAGAATTGTGTCCCCAGCATGCATTGTAGATCTGCAAAGCATGCTGTGTAATGCTTCTCAGCTCGCCTGCCACTTGGGCCAGGACATCCCCTCCCTCCTTTTTTGGCTGTGGTTAGAGATGCTTTCTAGGAAACCTCTGAGACCATGCTGCTTTTGTGCTTCATTTCTTTCTGGTCGTGAAACGTGATGGTGAGCTTTGCTCCTTGCCTTCTCTCCCCCTCCCACACTTGGTCTTGGCTGGCAGCGTGAAGATGGGGTCTCTGCCCCTTTATTGTGTTCACTAAAAATGGTTTAAAACATGAGGGCTTATTGGGCACTACTTTCTTTACGTGTTTAGGTAAAGGTAAAGGGACCCCTGACCATTAGGTCCAGTCGTGACCGACTCTGGGGTTGCGGCGCTCATCTCGCTTTATTGGCGAGGGAGCCAGCGTACAGCTTCCGGGTCATGTGGCCAGCATGACTAAGCCGCTTCTGGCAAACCAGAGAAGTGCATGGAAACGCCGTTTACCTTCCCACCAGAGCGGTACCTATTTATCTGCTTGCACTTTGACGTGCTTTCGAACTGCTAGGATGGCAGGAGCAGGGACCGAGCAACGGAAGGTCATCCTGTCGTGGGGATTCGAACCGCCGACCTTCTGATCGGCAAGTCCTAGGCTCAGTGGTTTAACCCACAGCGCCACCCACGTCCCTAACGTGTTTATAAATGTCATTTATAATATCACAAAGCAATAGTATTTCAGATAGTAATGACAACATAATTTTAAAAATCGTTGAAGAGCAGACACAAGAACAAAAGGAAAAGAAAGGAAAGCTAAGTAATTCATAGGAGAGAGAAAGAGAGCAATGGTTGCAGCTTATATTGAAAACTAAACTCCTTGAGAAATGTTGATTTTGTTAACCAAACAATGTTCCTCTACAGTGGTTTAAGAACAACTTAGTTTATGAACAACTTGGAAATAGAACGCTGCAAACCCGGAAGTAGGTGTTCCGGTTTGTGAACTTTGCCTTGGAAGCTGAACATGTTTCGCTTCCTGTTGAGTGTAGATGTGATATTTGAAGCTTTTGTTTTTGCCATTTTTTTGCGTTTTTGTTTGTGTGGCTTGCTTTGACTGACTTGTTCTTTGTTTTGTGGGACTGACTTGTGACTGGTTTGTGACTTCGTTTTTTGTGACTGTGTGGAAACCCAGTTCAGCTGCTGATTGATTGATTGTGTGACTGCAGAAATGGATAAAAGCCCCCCATCCAAACAATGACTATCATCAGTGCACGTAAGAAAAAAATAATTTTAATTTTTATCCTTTACAATACTGTCTTATTTATTTTATAGTACAGTACATTGATTATTGCTTTCATTTTGGGGATCAATGGTCTCGTTAGATAGTAAAATTCATGTTAAATTGCTGTTTTAGGAGTTTTTAAAAGTCTGGAACGGATTAATCAGTTTTGCATTACTTTCTATGGGAAAGCACGCCTTGGTTTTAGAACGCTTTGGTTTTGGAACAGACTTCCGGAACAGATTAAGTTTGGGAACCAAGGTACCACTGCATTTAAAAAAGCTGGTTTGAAATGCTGGGCATTTGGGGAGTTTTGCAGTAGACAGAGATGCAAGTGCTTCTTCCCGCAGACATTCCTTCTGTGCAGATTGGCTCTGTCTGAAGCCATGCAAAAGACCTCTGGTGAGGTAGTAGCTGAAGCAGAAAAAAATGCCATTTTATCCTTTGGCTTCTGTGCTGAATGCTGAATAACTGCTAGTTCCAGTTGACTTTGCTTGTAGGCAGCCGTCAATAATATTTTTGTGGGCCCCTTCAGAACTCCTGACTGTGTTTCTGAAAACTCTGAGCCCTGCCTTGCTTCGGGATTGATAGCTGCATGGGGGACGATGGCTGCTGTGCTTGCAGAAGTGCCCAGCATCTCCTGTTGGGACTAGTGGTGTCCCCTGCCCAGGACCCCGGAGAGCCACTGCCAGTCAGAGGAGACACAACTAAACTTTGGCAGCCCAGCGGACGGACTCCTAGGATAAAAGAAGAGCCAGCCCAGAGCAAGGAGCTTGCTTGAATTGCTTACTATTAATTTGTGAGTGTGAGACTGCGGATGCAATCTTAGACTTGTCTCTGGGAGCTAGCCCATGGTTTTTCATGGATGCCTACTCCCAAGTAGGCATGTTTGGGATTGCAGCCTAACTTTGCAGGATAAAGTCAGCCATCAGCAGATCCTACCGGAGCCAGCGGTAGGGGCCTGCACATGTTTTCTTGGGAGTAAATGCTACTGTATTGAGGGGGGATTACTGTCCAAGGGGAGAAGATTCTTCCCTGTTGGCTGATGGTTTGTCTGCAATGTGGTCTTTACCATACAAGCCTTTCTCTTCTGGGGAGAATTGCATTAGTGGCTACCATTCCTTGGTCTGAGCATGGAAATGATAAATATGTATAAGTAGGTTAGGAAAATGCAGCTCAGCTGATCTTGCAATGCCGGCCTCGACTTGCTGACCTTATGGCAGGCATTCACCTCCTGCATTCCTGATTTATTCCAGGGCAGCTGTTCACCAGCTCCATCTGGTACGCAGGCTGAGACCCTCCCTGCCCACAGACTGTCTTGCCAGAGTGGTGCAGGCTCTGGTTATCTCCCGCTTGGACTACTGCAATGCGCTCTACGTGGGGCTACCTTTGAAGGTGACTCGGAAACTACAACTAATCCAGAACGTGGCAGCTAGACTTTTGACTGGGAGTGGCTGCCGAGACCACATAACACTGGTCTTGAAAGACCTACATTGGCTCCCAGTACATTTCCGAGCACAATTCAAAGTGTTGGTGCTGACCTTTAAAGCCCTAAACGGCCTTGGTCCAGTATACCTGAAGGAGCGTCTCCAGCCCCATTGTTCTGCCTGGACATTGAGGTCCAGCGCCAAGGGCCTTCTGGCGGTTCCCTCGCTGCAAGAAGCGAAGTTACAGGGAACCAGGCAGAGGGCCTTATCGGTGGTGGCACCTACCCTGTGGAACGCCCTCCCACCAGATGTCAAAGAGAAAAACAACTACCAGACTTTTAGAAGACATCTGAAGGCAGCCCTGTTCAGGGAAGCTTTTAATGTTTAATAGGTTATTGTATTTTAGTGTTTTGTTGGAAAAGTGGCTGGGGAAACCCAGCCAGATGGGCGGGGTATAAATAATAAATTATTATTATTATATTTTTATTTACAAGAACACTCCTTCCTTCCTTCCTTCCTTGTGTTGGGAGGACACGCCGGCTCATAATGTGAAAAGTGATTCTGCCTTCTTCCTTTAATAACACTTCCAGCCAGCCTTGCAAATAAGCCTGGGAAAGTTACTAGTCCTCAAGTTTTTTGTGATTAGCCTGAGACTTGATGCTGGCCAGGAAGGAGGGGAAGGGCCAGCCAGTCAGCCTTTTGTTTATTCATCTGTTGCTTACGTACTTAGAGTCAGTGTTAGAAATTAGCCAGGTCGTTTTGCGACTGGCGCAGGTCCAGTTGCGACCATGTGGTGATCTCTGGGTGCCAGGCTGGCAGCTGACATCTCCAGTTTTAAGTAGGCAAGCAAAGAGCTTCCTTGCTGCATTTGTCTCCCACCTTTTTCTTCAAGGAGTGCCTGGTTCATGTCCCTCCTCAGTTAATCCCTGCATTGACTCTGTGAGGGAGGTTAAGAGGCTGTGACTGGCTCCAAGGTCACCCAGTGAACTTCATGGCTGAGGGGATTTGAACCCCAATCTGACACGCTAACCACTACACCCCACTGGCTTCCTAGGGTACTTCTGCTATGAGATAAATTAAGTAGGTAAATAAATATGGGGAAAGCAAAATGCCACTTAGAGAAGGATCTGAAATATTTTCCTTGAGACCTGGATTATTTTATTTGAAATTTTAATGTGTTGTAAACCACTTTTGAGGTTTTTTCCTTTAAAATATAAAGTGGTATAGAAATTAAATGAAAAATAATTCTAGTAAAAAATTGCATTGCAAAAAAAGGCGCCTAGACATTCTGCTGTGGTGACTGAAATCATTTGGTGATTAGCTTATTTATCTGAATTTCTAACACTGCTTGCAGCATTTATGTACCAAGAAGAACAGTTTTCTGGGCTCTTAGCAGGCTGGTTCCGGCACCCACATCCTGCTATTGTTTCTGTGATGGCTGTGAAGATACTTCCTTTCCTCTACGGTGAGCGCAGAAGCTGATGGATCTGCTCTTCTGCTCATTTGCCTGCATGGGATTCCTGGTCGCCTGGGGTGACTAGTCAAGCTGATAAACACAAGGCAGCTTTAAGTCGCAGTTTACCTCTTTCATCCTGCTCTGATCCTTCCTCCATGGTGCTCGGTGCACAAGGGCTCTCTGAGAAATGAACCGAGGACAAAGGGCCCACCTATGGAGGTTGGGGTGTCCCTCCTGTTTGCTGCCTCCTCCTGGCTGCCTCTCTACTGTATTGGAAGCCTTTTGATCTTTCAGTCACTTCTGGCACAGAAGCTCTGGAGAATAACACACCGTCCAAGGTTCCTGTCCCTTTTCTGATGTGTCTTGTTCCCAGGGCCAGCCCAGGTTAAGCAGCCATCTCGGCTGGTGGATGCCCCTGAGCCGCCCCCCCCCCCGCCCTGTGGACACCCTGCACTGTCACCTCCCCTGGTGCCAATTTCTGGCAAGATCTTGCTGAAATCTTGTGAGATCCTGCGAGATTTTGGTGAGGTGCTGGTGCCATTTTCTGGCAGCGGGCACAGCAGTTGCTGTTTTACCTTGAGTGGCCAAAGGGGTTTTGCTGCCCCTGCTCATTGGACTTGGGGCACAGACCCAGCCTTGTGCAGAAACACTGTGGAGTCAACCTTATTCTTGTGCCACACATGCGTCAGCTTAGTTGAATCCTGCCGCCAGGTTGGTACTTGCTGAGTCTTGTTCAAGAAGCCGAAGAAGCTGGGGAAGTGGATGTATCTGAGGGGAGCAAGTGACCATTTGGGCCTGTGTTGAGGCATTTGTCCGACCAGTTGAGCAGATGGGTCTGGAGGGGTGAAGTTTGTTGGCCTTCCCCTGTCCTCCCAGGCCATGTGGATGCGCCTGATGCTCTGTGTGGAATTTTGCCCCTTAAAGTGCCAGCGGCTGTATGGGGTCCCTGGTCTCCGTGTTGCGACTCTGCTGGCCGTGGTGAGTGTGGAGCTGCTGTTTGGTGAACGCTGTGAATGATCCACTTTCCAGCTCTGGAGCTGCAGAGGGGTGTGGCGATCATGCAAGTGTGCCCATGTGCAAGGCGGATACATGGGCAGTGCCCCCTCCATGTCTCTAAATAGCTGGTTCGTTTACGTGGGCCTTGTGGCATTTGCACTTCTGGCTTGCTGCTTCCCATAGGTGGATGTGTGGAAAGGGGCGTCTGGACTATTCTAGTGCTCCTTGCAGCTGAGGAGAGTGCCTCCGGTCACACTGAGAGATGCTAGCCTAGTGCTGCAGAATTTCTTCACCCGGGAGATGCAAAGCCCTCTTTCAGGCTGGTGGTCTTAAAGGGGGCTGCCTAACCTGAGCTCCCATCTTCCCCGATTGCTGGCCGTACTAGCAGAGAGAGACGGAGGACTCTGGGGTCCAGCTGCATCACAAAGGCTACAGGTTGGGCCCCCTTGGGGGGGAAGTGCAGTTCCTCCGGTGGCCAGGCTTTGTGGGGCTGGTGGGGAGGGAGAGGCAGCTCTGTGACACGCAGCCTTAAGAAAGGCTGGATAGCCTTTTCAAACCAAGAGACACGGCCAGCTCCTTGACAGCTCTTCCACTCCCTCGGTTTCCGTGTGTGAAGTTTGTTCGCAGTGCAGAACCAAAGAGATGCTGGTAAGTGGATGATGTCTGTCCGGCCTCCCTCATGAAAAAACCCAGATTATGGCAGATTTGGAAAACTGATGTCCCACACAAATGTGGGTGTGTTAGAGTGCACTACTATGAAAATGATTCTGTTAACCTTGAGAATACAGACTTTGTATAAAACAGGAGCTCCCTTTTCACCCCCCAGCTCCAGAGTGAGCTCAGCTTGGATACTAAGATGACAGACTTTTGTACCAGTGAACAGAAAACTTGTTCAGACGTCAGTCTTGCCTTTCCTTCCATGCTTCTGGCTGGTGTTTTTAAAATGTGCTGCACAAACTGTTCCTTGTTTGATTGTTGCATTTTGTCTTACAAGGAGACTTGCATTCTGGCCTCTGCTCAAACTTGCAGAGCTGTCCTTGTTTCATAGCTCAGTCCTGGAATAGGTTTGCATTGCATTGTAGAGTTGGAAGGGACCCCAAGGGTCTTGCAGTGTAAGAATCTCAGCTACACCCTCCATCCTCTGCTTAAAATCAAAACTCTTGGAATTCACAGAGGCCTTGCAGTGTGGCTTCTGTGAACTTTTCAAAGCCTTTTTATTTCTCCTTGTGTTCCTCTCTGTCCCTTAATGCCCTTAGTGAAGGGTGTGGACTTGCCCACGTACTTTGCTTTATCGTCTTTGGTTCAAGAGTTGGCCCCGTCCTTCCATCTTGTGCCATAAATCTGAGATTCAGCTGCTGTGCGAAACGCAGGGCCAGCCTTGGAGAGCTCCTGCCTTCCTCACATCTGAACTGGTTTGGCAGCTGGCAAGAATCTGGGGAGAGCAAGGTAGTTGTCAGGGAGCGAGCGCTGCAGCCATGAAAACTCCACTTTCTCTCTCTCTCTCTTTGGCTTTGCAGTGATGCATTGACAGCTGAACAACTTTCAGGGACCAAGCAGTGGCCGGGCCAGAGTGACTCATCCCTGAGCAACGGCCTCTGCTAAGCAAGGAGGGCGGCGACAGGCCACTTGGCCTCCTAACTTTTAAGCTTCCCTACAACCTTCCACTGCAGTTTTCTGCTGCAGCATTGCACCTGCTGAGTACAGTATTATTGATTGAATTTCTATACAGCCCTATGCCGAGGGTCTCAGGATGGTTCACAGAACAAAATCAAGATATAAAACTACAAAATACATAATAAAAATAAAGACAACCCAATAGCCCCCCCTTGATATAGCAAGAGGCACCATACAGCCCTGCTTGCTTGTTAAATATATTTTTGCCCAACCATCCCATAGCTTGGCTCCCAAGGAAACTTACCAAGAAAATCCAAACCATACCATATTTTTCCATGTATAAGACAACCCCTGTTTTTTGAACCCAAAATTAAGAAACCAGGCCAGAGCCCAAACCTGAGCTGCCCACGCCAGACATCGAACCCGAACCCCTGTGCATTCAACATCCGTGTATGAGATGACCCCCAATTTTTGACTAATTTTTTGAAGTAAAAAACATTGTCTTCTACATGGAAAAATAAGGTAATAGTGGTTTGTAGAAAGGTTTAGCACATTTAAAACCCTGTTGAAATTCAGTGTGAGAGTTAAGCACCTATGGTAATCTTTTCCATTGAATCCGAGGGGACTTAATAGAACATGCTTTTATACAGAGTCAAAATATTGGTCTCCCTGGCTCAGGGTCTCCAGGGCATTTTTTCTCCTTAACGAAACAGCAATGTTGAACTTTGTATAATTAGATGTATATTTGCAGGTGTTTTTTTAAATTATTATTACAGTGGGGTACCTCATCAAATTAGCTACTGGTGACCAATTAGCTTTTTGCTTTTTTACTTTACATTTAGGGTGCTTAGCTGCCTCCCACTCCTTCACCATGTTGCAAAGGCCTGGGACTGACCCACTTCCATTTGGTGGGTAGTGGTCTCAGGCAAAGCGAGCGGGGTGGGTGGGTGATTTAGGCCTCATCTGTACTATGCATTTAAAGCAGTCCCATGCCACTTTAAACCCTCATGGCTTCCCCCACCCCAGTGCCTTTTTGGGCAGCCTCAGAGTCTTACTCCTTGAGAACTCTCTTACTTTCCCCTGTTCCTGAGGTTTGTGTGTCGCCTAGTGAGCAATCCAGCCTGAGTCTCTGCTTCTGATCTGCTAAGCTGCCTTCTCTTGCCGGAGTATTTTTAACCTTTCCCTGGGCTAAGCTTGCCAGCAAACCATTGTGTTTCAAAGCGCTGCAGAAAGACCTCCTGAGATCAGCCTTGCGACTCCTGGATCCATGGCTTCTAACCTTGGGTTCCTGGGGCTGTGTGTGCCTTGAGGGGCTCTGAGTCCATGGGAAGGTGCTTCCCTCTCGGCTTGCCAGTGCCACCCTGGGGGTCACCTTGACCTCCATTTTTCAAAATGGCCATATTGGAAAACTTGTGTTGGGGGCAGTCACTGCCTGGCTGCCCTTCTCCCTCCTTGTAGAAAAGCCCCCAAGAGCTGCACACATGCTCCGCGCGGCTCGTGAAAGGGAGCACTGAGCAGAGCCTCCCACCTGCATTCGCTCCATAAGACGCACACACATTTCCCCTTACTTTTTAGGAGGGGAAAAGTGTGTCTTACGGAGCGAAAAATACAGCAGTTCCCGTTTTATATCTGAGTTGCTGAATTGGCTACATGCAAGAGACTGAGGGTGCACAGAACACAGAGGATAGTTTCTTGAGAGATATTGGAAGGAAATGGCCACATGTGTGGTTCTCCCACCTGCACACGGAAGAGGTGCAGTCTTAAGAGGGATCTACTGTTTGGTTTTCTGGAACATGCAAATCCATAAACAAACCTCTGGGGGTTAAGTGTTCTTAATTGGTTACCCTGCATCCTTTGTGTGCGCCTGACAGACGACCGTTGTCCCCTCCTCCCTTTCCAGATGGGATTTGTTGCGGCATCCCTCTTAAGCCACCAAGCTAATGGCAGCCCAGTTTCCCTATACTGGTGCCAGTGGGGACTTGCCTTTCTCCAGTCATGCTGCGGATGGGTGGTGGGCAGCAAGTTTTGCCAATCACGTTTGGAGAGAGGAGGGGAAAACCTCTGACTTTAAGAGGAGTTGGGGCAGATTGATGGAGGATGAGTGTGGGAGGCAGTTGTGGCGCCTGTCCTGTTCTGGGCTTCCTATGCGCATCTTGTGGGCCACTCTTGAGAATTAGGCACTGGGGTAGATGAGCCTTTGGTCACATCCAGCCAATCTCTTCTCGTGTTTATCAGCTGCTCTGCTGCGAACTCCCAGAGAACTATTGCAAGCCTAACCTGGAACATCTTCAAAGTAGTGCGTGGAAGCAGTTTTCCTTGTGGCGCAGCCCCACACAATGCGGACACCATTGTTTAAAAGGATGGATAGATGTCACTGTGCCTTATGATACTAGCATTGCCTGTCCCTCAGTGAAACATTTTAAGCTGCATGGCAGATCTTGGGATCCCTTCCAGCTCTACAGTTCTATGGTTCTAAGCTGGCAGATATCCGTCTAGTTCACTTTTGTAAGCTAATGTGTGCATATTCATTCTCTCTCTGTGTGGCACACAATACCTTTGAGATATCTGGGGCTATGCTTCTCCCCAATGTGAGTCCCCCCCCCTTGTCCCTGGTGGGGACTCCCATTCCTTTGGTGGTCCCCATTGCGGCAAAAAAATGGTAAGGAACAATCCCACTTTCTTTGGGACGCTGCATGGAGTAGTTTTGGACAGGCAGTGAGTGTTAACTGCTAATTCCCTGCAGAGGCTGCCAGATCCCATTTAATGCTATGACAACAACTGATCCTAATCCTGTTCTGGGCCCTGATTACAGCTGGGCAGGCCAGCTTGCTTCTGTTTGCATTACTTGACTTATTTTCCTCAAAGTGAGGTATTCCTAATTCTTCCCCCTCTGCCTCACCTTCGCTTGCTTGCTTTTTGTATTTGTCACCCTGCCTAGCCCCCCCCCCATAAAAATACTTTGGTTTCAGGGTCTGTCACCGACTAGGGAGGAGGGCAGGAATTGGAAGAGCAGTTTGGGGATGCAATGCCCCCCCAACCCCAAAATGGTCTTGGTGATATTTTGCCTCAAGAACAAATATGCAAACAGCAAACATTACAGTTTTCCCTATTTTACAAGGGAATACTCCAGTTGTCCGTGGTATCTTATCTTGGGGTGAATTACTTCGTCTGCCCTGCCTTTGGGCAAACTGTTTTTAAATGCCACAGTTGGTTACTTGGGTTGCCCTTCTTCAAGTGTCAGTCTCTTCCCCCCAGATTTTAAAAAAGTTAAATCATATGTGTGAATAAAGAAATCCTGGCCTCCCGTCTACACCCATTTTACAAGCATCTGTGTGAACGCTGAAGGCACCAGGCCATTTCCAATGTCGTTGACAGGTGAGATGGTTCTTCTTGAACTGTTCATAACCCAGGATAGTCGCTTTTCTCTTCCCTAAGTCTCCAGCCACACAGAAGGTCCCTTTGGCCAGGGCAAGCTGGGGCCGGGCAAAAGGTTTCCATTTGCTGTTTGTACTAGTTGTGGAGTTGTGAGCTCAGGCAGTCAGGCGTGTGTATCATTTTAGGAGGTAAAGCTTAGCTTTTGCAGATTGCTTCAGCGAGGGTTCATAAAAATGCTTTTGGGTTTGTGCCATTCAAAGCTGCTATTATTTTTGTGATCGGACAGCATTTAGCTTGGTAAATCTACATTTTGATGAAGAAGCACATAAACTGCTTTTGGGAAATCAAATAATTTTAATTTTACCTTCTGAAAATGTCAGGTAATGCTTAATAATTATAATGATATAATAATATGTGGATTCAACTGCCAACCAGTTGGACGTGCAAAATAAGCTCTCAAAGTTTATTTAAACAGTGCCTGTTTTTCTGGAATTAAGCAAACCAAAAAGGTAGCCAGTTTTCAATGCTAAACATATTTGGCGTGGGGATTTGCCCAGGTGGTTAACAAATGGCTGCTTTACACAGGTGTAAACATGGATGGTTGGCACCTGAAGGTGTGAGCTGCCTTTACTAAAGGGAGAACTCACTTTTGAAGACTATAGTCTTTCCACTCTATTTTTAAATCTTTATTGCATCTACCTCTGGTATGCCTTAAAATTCTTAAGATCAAAACCTGGGCATTGAATGCAAATCTAGCACAATTAGCACCAGATGTCAGCTGTTTAGAATAAGGCTTTAATAGAAATGTCAGAATGCTACGGCTAACACTGTGTTCTTTCTTCTTCCAGGATAGAATAATCAATTTAGCTGTTGGCAGCGTCACATCATTGCTGCTCATAGTAAGTATTCAAATCAGTATGGCAAACTTACAGCACAATCCTATGCCTATATATGCAGAAGTAAGTCCTGTTCAGTTTGGTGGTAGATGGGAGCAAGTCCCCAAACCAAGTCATGACATCCCTGGCTTAGAGGTTTCTTGCTGAATGGTCTGGGTTTTATTTCTAAATGAACTCATCTGCCTGGATCCCTCTGCCATTAGAGATGCAGGGGTCCTCAGGGGCTGGGAGTGACTTTCGCCAGCTTTGGTTGCTAAGACGGTGGTGGCTGTTCCTGGATAAAGATAGTTCGATCACAGCTGTCCATGCATGGATAGCCTCACAGTTGTGCTACTGCAGTGCACTGCCTGTGGGGCTTCCCTTGGGGCTGGGTCGAAGGCTGCAGGTGGTGCAAAAGGCAGCAGCTAACTTGCTTGTGGGGGCAAACTATGCCAGCACAGGACGCCTCGCTTGCAGGATTAGCGCTAGCTGCCAATCTGCTACTGGGTCCCATTCAAGGTGTTGGTGCCAACATAGGAAGCCCCATACAGCTCAGAACCAAGTGACTTGAGAGGCTGCCTTCTACAGGAATGTTTCTCCTATAAGTCCCAAAGGTTTCAGCAGCCCATTTTGCACTATCCCAGGGCAGAGCTTTCAGCATGGCTGCCGCTGTTCTGTGGAATAATCATACCTGTTGAGATAGGCCAAGTGCCCAGCTCCTGCACTTTCTGGAAACAGTTGAAAGACATTTTAGTTCCAAGCAGATTTCCCAGCTGGAAGAAGGGGTCTTTGCCTGGCTTTCAGAAGCTCCTAGCCGGCTTCCCCCCAGCCCTGCTGCTTCGGAGCCTTTTAACTTGACATGCTGATGGGAAGCATGCGCTCTATGGCTTCTCAACCAAGATCTCGAGAGGGAAATTTCTCTTTGCATCATGACCTGTCATAAAACTTTGTCAGCTCTCATCTCAACTCCACCATAATATAAACAACCCCGTATGCCTGGGCTTTTCCTCAAGGGAAGATGTCCCACCCCTTGCTCATTTTAGTTATATATTTCAAAGCTCCTCATAACTTAAGCATCACTGTAACACCCTTTCAGTATTTGCTAAGACCCATGTAAAAAGATGTTTTAGCATTGGTACAAAAGAGATGTCCACCTAAACCTATGAACTGTCCAAATGAGTGTTCCCTTCCTGAGCCAGTGGAATTGCTTGCTTCAAGTATGTGCCCTTAAAAATAGTCAAAGCATGAAAATGTTATTTGGTGTGGCACAAATGCACTTCAGCCACAACCCTTGGTGGGCTTCCAATTTCTGCATTCCTTAAGTGAGCCAGATGGTCTGGCAAAGGCAGTGTGCTCACTGCAGCACAGACACCCTGCATTTCCAAGGAATCCAGCGTGCAGCTGGGGCTTGATGGTCTGAAGTGGAGAAATCCTGTTGTGTGTGTGGTCTGGCAACACCAGCTAATGTTTGCTGAGCTGGTGAGGTTCCCCTGCCCCCCTTTGAGGAATGAACGGAAAGGAGCTCCCTGTTGTAGAAGCCTTGCTCAACAACCCTGCAAGCTGCTGAACCAGTCAGCGTTTGTCTGGCTTGTAAACCAGCACTCATGTTGTTGCCTACTTGGGGTAAGAATTGCCCTCTGAAGGAACGGGGGCAGAGGCTGGATCCTTTCCTCCCCACACGCCCATTTTAACCAAATGACCAACATAATTAAGCCTTGACCAGTCGTTTGTGTAGACATTGGAAAGCAGCATTAAGTTTTTTTGTCAAGAATGGCATGCAACTTTACATGGAAATGGAGCACCACCATGGTCCTCTTCAAAGGAACAGGGGCAGTTCCTGACTACAACTGGTGTGATGCTGTTTAAATAGAGGCGTGAGATGGGTTGGGCTGCATTGCATGGAAATGTAATAGGAATTCCTTGCTAGGCAGTGCATCAGAACTGTGTTTCATATTCGGTGTGAGAAGTAATAGCTGTGCCCTCCCATTCTTTCCTCTAGGTCACTCTAATCAGTGCTTTTGTCTTTCCTCAACTACCTCCAAAACCGGTGAATATATTTTTTGCTTTCTGCATCTCCTTGTGTAGTGTTTCGGCTGGCATTCTTGTAAGTATTGTGACACTTGCTATGCTAAGACTAAATGGACCTGCTCAAACTGGGGGGAGGGGAGAGCAGCACCCCAAAGCCCAAGACGGCACAGTAGTTTGTGGATTCCTCTTTGGTAACATGGCATCTGAGCCACAATGGAAGTTTACTTCTTTCCGTAGGGAGAAAAAGCAGTTGTTTCAGGAAATGTTGAACATGTCTATGGGGTGGGTGTTTGGAATGGGGAGGGGTTCTTTTAAGGGCCTAATACATTAGAAAGTTCTCTACAAACTCCCATGGAAATGAGAAGAGCTGCCCTGGATTGATGCATAAATCGTACAGTGATGGATAACACCAGGGGTGGGGAGTGACCTATTTTGTGTGTTGAATATCATGATCTAAATCCCATTGGAGAAGCAAATTAGCATCTGCCGGTATCTGCTCCCATACTTGATGTTTTAATTTACGTGGAAGGAGCAGCGTCTTTTGGAAAAATAAAAATGACTGCCTGTTTTCACTAAAATGAGCCTAGTGCAACATGGTACTTGCTTTGCCATAGAATTTGTAGGTGAAGGAGTGTCTTAACCTTTAGTTGTGCCTGCTTGAAATACTCATCTAACTAGTTTTTTCCCTCTCCTCAGATCTACTGGTATCGACAAGGAGACCTCGAGCCCAAATTTAGGAATCTAATTTACTATATCTTGTTTTCGATTATTATGTTGTGTATATGTGCCAATCTCTACTTCCATGAAGTGGGGAAATGACTCTTTGAGGGCATATCCTATGGATGCATCAAGTGGGTTCTGGGCAACACCATAGGAAATGCTTTCGGAATGGATTACTACCCCAGGCGAAGGCTTCATCTGAGCAAGCATCAAATGGGGACTTGCGTTTGCCATCTGCCATGACAGCTTTGTTTTTTTGGGGAGGGATAAACAGCTACCAGTGCACTTAATGAACATTCCAACTCTACACATTTTTCAGAATGGCACGAAATTTTTTCCTTGCAGGGAAAAATTCATTTTTTATTACACTGTACAAAAACTGCAGCACTGCAAATGTCTGTACTACAGTATAAATAAAAAGGCATCCTACTGTTACAGAAGACAAATAGGTTATTGTTTGTATTAAATTGAACAGTTATTTCTGTTGCCTCCCTAAGCAACCAACTGTTTTGTAAACTACTGTCATTTTTCACATGAACAGAGAAAGTCACAGACTAAAGACAAATCGACTTCTGAGGAAGCTAATTACAGCAATAAATATTGTTTTTCTACATATCTTTGTAGTGTTGAGTCATGTTTCCTACCCAAGTTGGACTCTAAGCTCCACTTAGTGTCTCCTTTTACAGCCCTCGCATGGGGGCAGGAATAAAAACCCAGCAGCCATCACTGAAGTTGGGAGACAGGATAGTCCAGACAGCACTGACCTCCCACACTTGCGGTGATGAATTCAATTGTGAAGGTGGTTTTGGCTTCTATAGCAGAGTTCAGAATAAGCACTGAAAGGGCTTTAAGTTCATTGCAGGGGTCAGGGTGGGAGTAAACAGTCTCAGGCGTCCTTTTCTCCTATACTTGTGGGGAACGGATTCGGTGCATTTGATCATTCTGGGGCTACTTCATCCATCGCCAGCAACAGATAATTCTTTTGTAACCTCCTAAAGTCTAGTATTCTCAGACTAGTAGTGTTTCCATATGAAATGCACTAGAAGTAACAGTAAAGGACTGGAAAAATAGAACTCTCCTGCCACTCCTTGTTTCCTGCACTGAGGCTCTATTTTGTCCTGTTGATGCTCAAGAGCTGCTATCTTTGCTTGCAAGACTTGCTTGTTACTGCACTATTAACCTAGAGCATCCAACTCTCTTCTTACCAGAATCTGGTTCCAGTCTCAAGAGGAACAACTTAAGAAGCAAAAAACCTTTGATCAGCTGCGGCCACAACTTCTTTAAACCTCTTCTTTGCCCAGAAAGGTGGGCTGAAGCTGTTTCAGCAAAGGTTTTTCTTTCTTTGGAAAAGGTGGTTCAGCACTCAGTTCTTTTTATTTTTTGCAGCACTGTGGGATATGCTCAGTGGCAGCTCACTAAATCTTCAACATCCTTGGAGTCTTCAGAACCAGGACTATCCAAAGAGGAGCCAATGATATGGGAGTTCTCTCCATGGTGTTGCAATATAGGATCTGTAATGAAAAAATGGTTGTGAAAAACAAACATTCTAAAAGAGATACAGTGGTACCTTGGTTTAAGAACAGCTTAGTTTATGAAGAATGCTGAAAACCCAGAAGTAGGTGTTTTGGTTTGTGAACTTTGCCTTGGAATAACAACATGTTTCACTTCCTGTTGAGTGTGTTCCATTTGTAAATTGAGTCCCCCGCTGCTATGGGAAAGCACGCCTTGGTTTAAGAATGGACTTCTGGAATGGATTGAGTTCGTAAACTAAGGTACCACTGTACATGCAGGTCCTGCTTACCGAACACACTGTGTTCCCTGGAAATCATTCATTATGTGAGCATTTGCATAACAATTTCCATTCTATTCATTCCCATGGGGAGCATTTCTGTGATCTCTCCTGCCTCCCACCCTGGTTTCTGCCCCAAAATGGATGTGGCCGACCAGCAAAGCACAAGTAAAGAAATAGACAAACTCTGGCTGTTTGGGGATCTGAATCAGTGGCATGTGCAGCAAGGTTTCAGCATAATTCTTTTTGTTGCTTTATTCACATCAATATAGTCTTGGTTTCCTGTACTGCGGTAACAGTGGCTCTGGAAAGTCCCCTTGTGACTTTCCAGAAATGTTTTGCTCAAAGCACAACTGCCATTGCAGGTGTGATCCTACTGCTCTTTGTAAGCTAGTTGAGTATCACAGGAAGCTTAGGGCTTGGGCTCTCTTTCCTTTCTCCCTCCCTAGGAATGATGGAAAGCTGCTTTAGAACTAAGCACAGTTCCTCAGCTGTATGAGCAGAGGAAAATGCCACAGTTCCACAACTGGTTAGTAAGGAATCCTAGTCAAACCACGGTTTGATAGCCTCGTTTATTTCAACTAGCAATAGTTAGAAGAAGTTAAAATCGCCCCCATCCAGACATGGGGAAAATGCACTTGGTTCTAACCTGGAAGATTTCAGAATCTCTTGTATGACATGGTCAGAGAGGGCAGCATGCAATCCAGAGGGCTGGACAGGCTTGTTCCCATAATGGGAAACTGGTCCAGTTACATTGGGCTTCTCACAAGAATCACTCAGAAACAGCATTGCTGCACACACAGGAAATTTGTACTTTTTTAAAAAAGGGCTGCTGTGTCAGCCTCACGAGTTACCTGTTAGTGTTGTTAGGGGCAAAACGGATTCGCTGTCTATGTCATCTGATGTCTGGATAAAGCCATGAGGCGAAGGTACAATGAGGACAGTGTCATCCATGGGAGACGCCTCAACTTGTTCTTCTGTCGTTGGAGAACTGAGATCCTGTGTGAAAACCAGCATTTTTCAACTAGTGTTTACAGAACAGAAACATGCTTTTTTTTTTTTTAAAAAAAGTCCACAATAGCAAATAAATGAAGTGCTGTGCAAAATTGCTTGCTTTGAATGACCACTGTGGGTGGAGGACGGCAATTTTTTAACATCAAAATGCTTTGACCTTAGTTGTGAACTGTGGCAGAGCAATTACTAGATTTATTTGAAGGATGACTGAGGACTGACTTACAAAGTAGACTGAAGACCTCCCAGTGCATCCATCACCTATCTCACAATGATGCATTTTTAAATTGGTGTAAGAGCTAAACTAAAGCAGATGGAAGCTGAAAGCAAAGGGGTTGGTGGGGAGGGGGGAGAGAGGGGGATTGGGACAGGAGACTAGTTCTCCCCACTCCAATGCCATTTCCCCAGTGAAAAGAGAGCTTTCAAGGGCAGGTTTGTTTAGTTTACTTCTGAGTGTTTTTAACAGCCACAAGCCACCAGGAGAATTGCTGGTTTCTTTTAACCGCCAGCAAGTGTTAGGAAATGGATTCATTGAAGAGCTGCCTTACACGAATTCGGACCATCGGTCCATGTAAACCACAATTCCAGTTCAACCAGCAATATTCCCCAGGCAGGCATCTCACTCCATGTTGCTACTTGACGACGTTTTAACCTCAGATGCAGGGGCTGAACAAAGCATATTCTAGAGTTATATTATCCCACTTCTTAAGTTGCTCAGAGGTGCTGACATTTCATTCCCTGCTCCCTACACATATGTACTTGAACCAGGATCATGTGTGTTCATGACCATTCTCACACATGTTCTCATCACTGAACGTTTGGCACTTCTCTCACTTTTGTCTGAAGCAATGAGGAACACCAAAGGGCACACAGGAGCCAAGAATGCACCACCTTAAGATGATCTCCCCTCGGAGAAATGCATAAGCAACTTGTACAAATTGGCCAAAAGCAATTCTGAATGTTTCTTGCGGCCCTTTCACGCAAACTCAATTTGCAAACTTGGGTGTTTTCCATGGAGTGCGCATTCCACGGGAAGCTGCAGTCAGTTCTCAGATGAGTGTACCAGCACAAAGCAGGTTTGTTTTACATGGTTAAAATATCAAAGATGAATTGCATGAAGTTGCACTTGCTGAGCCTCAAAAACAACTGCTACAGATCCAGCCATGTGCCAAACCCTCATGCTGCTAAGTACTGCTTTCCTTACCTCAGAAACGTAGGTGCCAGCTAAGTCAGACCGACAATCCTCTTCACACTTGATATCCGTGTGCAAAATCTCTCCCCCGGCTCTCGCCATGACCCTGTCCATGAGTTCACTGCTACTCCTGCCACCAAATTTGGAGGCGTTGTCTTCGCTATATGCAGACTGCTCTTCCACAGCCAGCTTGGGGTGATGGATGTCCTCTGGAAAGGCGTCTGCTTCCAGAGCCGCTGGAGGCTCCACCAGATTAACTGGCTGAATGTCTGAATCAACAGCAAGTTCTGCCTGGGTTACGGAGGGAGAAATCTCTTCTGCTGCAACAGTGCGGATTATGACACTTGGTGCATGGCACTGTACCGTGACATTGTCACTGGTGTTCAGCAAGTGTTCTGGCTGTGAGAAATGGCCACAAAATTGATGAGCGCCACATAGTGTTGTGACTGACTTCATTATGCCCCTCCAGCAATGGTGAAAGGGGACCAACGATGCATTTTATTTTAAATTATTCTATACATACATTGTAACATTGCACACAAAATTACCCATTCTTCACTATTTGCTAAATCACATAAAAAACATCTTCTCTATTTTCCTGAAAAAGTATGTTCAAATACTCAACAAATAAGCTTTACATTACATTTTTTCTATTAGCCAAATTGCACTAACAGTGAGAGTTTTACAATGTGCTCCAGCCTTTTGGCTCTGGGCCTTGTAACTCCCTCCCCTCTCCCAATTATAAGCTTTTTAAACCCAAGAAGAACCTTGCTGAATGAGACCAAAGCCCTTTCTAGTCTCTTTATCTTGGGCGGCCCCTGTGGGAGCAGGATGTGGGATGAGAGGAGCTACCAGCTGGAACCAGCAGGCGGTTCAAAGGCTTCTATGTTATGCTCTTATAAACCTGCCTTATCACAAACGTTCATATTTGGGGCTTTAAAAACACGAATTTAGTAATGTTCCAATCTTATTATTTCAATGTATATTGATTGATTTTTCTCACCCCCCTTGATCATTATATTTTACAAAATAGTGAGAAGTAACGCCAGACATCAATAAACAAAATTTGAGAGATGAGCACCTACTACTGTGCATTTATTGTGATCATGAAGGGTGGGGAAGGCACAGCCCTGACTTCCTTGGGAGAGACGGGTCTGTCAGAGGAAAAGCTTCAGAAATAGACGAGAAGGGTTGGGATCAACCAGGCACCTCAGGAGTGGCACGCTGGCATTGGTTTGGGTGGGACACCTGAGAGATACTGAGGGGCCATCGCTGCTCCAAAGGCTGTAGAACTCACCCCAAGAGTCGGTCTGAGGCTCTGTCCGTTCAGGCCACAACTCTGACGCTGCTGAATGCAACCTGTGTGCACAATGCCCCTCCCACAGCCCATCAAGCTGAACCCCAAGGTATGATGGGCACCATTTTAAGATTTGACTTCCCATAAATCATTGTCCCTTGCCACAACTAGCACAACTAACACTGCAGAGGATTTTCACTGGAGAAAATACATTCAAGTCAAAACTGTTCTGCACTGGTGTTTTGTTTGATGCAGCACAGCTGCTCCAGCTGACTAGCAGCAAATCCAAGCCCCCCCCCCGGCCTTTATCGCTCCAGTTTCTCCTTCGAGACACCTACGGATAAGGCGTGGACGATGATCTGGTCTGGTGAGGCTGGTGCCGTGGCAGCTGTGAGGGTCACTGTTGGGCTGGTGGTCAGTGTCAAAGGCAAGCCTTGGGAGGAGCTTGTCTGGAGTAAGTATGTGCCTGGAGTCCCCGTGGGCTGCAGATGGAAAGACTCAAGAGAAGAAGGAAGATCAATGGGAGGGTGCTCTGCAACTGACTCATGAAGGACATGGACTCTGAGGAAGTCAGACTCAAAACGTAAACTGTGTTCCTAAATGCAGCATAACTGAAATAACCCTAGAAATGTAGGACAACTGCCCCCCCATGTCCTTCCTTTCTCCCCACAAGGAGAATGTCCATATCCTGGAGAACAAGGCAGTGCCTGCGGTCACCCGTGTTATCCTCAGAGCCATCCTGTGAGATAGGCTTGGTTCAGGGACTATCCCAGGGGCACCCAGTGACTTCATGGTCAGGGAGGAATTCCAACCTGGTCTCCCGAGTTCCAGTCCAACCCTCTTCAATAGACTACATGGCTCTGACATGGAAGTGTTCCACCCGCTGCATAGAAAGGCAAGTCCCTCCTTGCTTTGAAATGTGCCAGGCTGCCTGGAATTTGACCATTGGCATCTACCAGTTAACCCAGCTAGCTGGGATAAGAGGTATGAAGGATGCCCATTTCCTATTGATTTATCTTGTCAGACAACTGGGGTTGAGACTCCTGCATAAGATACATTCTCTTAAAGGAGGAGAAGAGGGAGCACCATCATTTTTCTTACACAGGGACAGGTGGACTTTAGGTTTGTATGGCCTTTAAAACAACAACAACTAATATCTTAGTGGTCTACTAATACATTTTACATTTCGAAAAGAAAGATGTGCATAATTAGGACCTCTTAATGTTAAGTCATAACATTAAGACATCTTTTGTTTCATGATTCCAAGCACTGAGAACATAAGAAGCACCTTTCTGGACCAGACCAAACTCCAGAGTGATCCAACACTCTCCCATGAGAATCCCAATAGCCCTGCAGAAACCAGGTGCTCCATAAGAGACTGGCCAGTCGTCCAGCCATAGGGATGGCAATCCTACTTTTCAGAGTGCTCCTGATTCTTCCTCTGAAGTTTGACTTGCCTGCCCAAAGTGGCCAGTGGAGGGCTGGCTGGATCCAGTTACCCATCCCTGGTGTATGCAGATAATGTGACACCATAAAGTAAGTTGTTTTGCATGATTTTAAAGCTTCCAGTTATATTATGCTGTAATATCCTGCTAACTGAACCTCACACATTTTATAATACTTTATGTTGCCATAAGGACACCATTGAGATGCTCCTTTCCTCAAACTTTAGTCTGAAAAACACAAAACATCAAACCAGGTAGGTGTGGAATCTATAGAACTTACTGGCAGGATCTCAAAGGTCTGCAGTGTCCCACTATTTAGAGTTATCGTCTCAGAGTCAACAGAAGCAGCAGGGGAATCTGCAGAAGCTATGGGAGTAAGAGGGAGAAACATACCCTTTTTATTATTTATTTATTTATTTATAAATGAATGAATAATATATAGAGAGAGAGAGAGCGCGCGCGCGCGCGAGCGCGCGTGCCCTAGGTGTATTTAACTGATAGACAATCACATAATTTAGTATTGAAAGACAAAGGCTACAGTGGACTGCCAGGACAATGAAGCAGTTAGTGGGCATCTTAACAGTTTGTTTGTGATCCTTCAGCTGGGAAACACTAATTTTTTTACTACTAATTACATTGGGAAAACAGTTGATAAAAATACATATGATAACTACACAGAGATTAATTAAAACTTAAAACAAGCATTTCCAGGACAAACACCCGCCCCCCCCCGTAGGCTCTCATGGTGGGTGTCACCAAATCCATGTGAGCAGCTGTGTGTGAACAACTCATGGCTCCCTCTCACTGTGGGGTCATCTGAAGTGGCCCAAAGAGGCACCCGACTCCTGAATGGTTTTGGTCTGCTGCTCAACACGGAGAGGAGGTATCACTACTTACACACGAGTAACATACTAAGAAATACAGATATAAAATCTCATTGCCGCAGAAAAAAGCAGGGGCATGTGTGTCAATACATGAACTGTGTGGGAAAAGGGTGCCTTCCTTGTTTATGATTCTCTTCCTCCACACTGCTCTGAGCAGCTTATGTATGGTTCAGAGACAAGGCCAAATCTGCTTAGTTTCAGTAGAGGGAATCACTCTGGCGTCTTCAGGCTATTTTGTGAGCAGCAGCAACAGTCTGCCTTTGTTCAGCCTGCAGGAACGTGGGTGAAGTAGCTGGCCTTCAACCTCAATTTTCTGCATTCTTCCAAAGGTGCTGGCTGCATGCACTGTCCTCTACTGGATGAAATCTTCAGTGCTTAAATAGATTATATCCAATATAATGTGCTGTGCAGCAGCTATAAAACAATCAGGTGTTTTAGTACTTTCTGCATGTTCACTTTTTACATTAGCTGCCTGGAAAGCAATACTGAGAGGGCAGGATATCGTCGTTGTCCCGCCCCGCCCCCCCATTCAATAAATTAAAAAAATCACTGGCAGTGCTGCATTTGCTGCCCTCCTTTGCCTTCTTCCCGTATCACTCTTAGAATCACATGCAACTTTATCCCAAAGGGTGGGGTGGGGTGGGAACAAAACCCCCACTAGCAACCCCCACCGTCTTAGAAGCTACCAGCGTGGCATAACATAGCCATGAAATCTACTGCCTTCCTTACCAGGAGCAGACACAGGGCAGAACTGACCACAGCAAACCAAAGGCCATTTCCTTTTCCTCCCTGAACGCAAGAAGCCTGCCCAACTTTTCACGTTCTCATGGCTATAGTTATGGTTACCCATATTCACTGCTTGCGCCACGTGAATGGCGATGGCGCATAAACCATGATGTACATACTGTGTTCTGTCTTTGCTGCATATGCATGTTATGTATGGGGTAGCCTACAGGCCAACTTCCTGCCAGAACAAAGAGAGATCCTCTTCTCTCTGAAGATCAGGAAACCCCTTGATTTGAGGAAGGGCAATGATCGGAGGGAGGAGGAACAAGTGAGGGATCAGAGGTACTTACAGACATGGGTAATCTGAACTGGAATCTGCAAAGCTGCCATAGGGCTTGGAGAATTGCCTGAATTCTCATCCAAGCGAGCCACCCGAATCTGCACGTGCTGAACCCCAGAACCGGAATGAGCATTTGGCAACCCAGGTACAGGTTTCGTCTCTGAAAGCTGGTGCCCTGCAGCGTTCGTCTGGCTTTCGTGAAGCTGTTTCAGACCTTTTATAAGAACTGAAATGGGGAAACAAAAGGGTCACTCAGAATGTTCCTAGACGTAAAAGACATAGAGAAGTGTTTGGAAAAAAGCTGTGTGTATGACAAGAGTTCAAACCTCATGAGAACTTTATTAAAACTTATTCCCCTCCAAGAAAACCTCGAGTAAAGAGCTTCGTGCATCAGGCAAATCAAAATGACCTAGTCTTCCTAATGTCAGAGGCAAGCACATCAATCAGTCTGCCCACATCCTCTTCCTGAACTGTTTGCAAATAAGACGGGGAACCTTTCTTCAGAAGACTCTCACCGTTGCAAAACCAGACAGGGGATCCCATCTTTGGGAAAGGGGAAGGAGGAGGAGGGTTGCTCACTTTTAGGAATGGGCAGGGCTGGGCATGCAAGCCAACTCCATTCTCTTCTTTCCCTTTCTCCTCTTCACGCCCACTCAGTCACTCACCCACAGAGCAGAGAGCCACTCTGCCTGAAGCCCAGACAGTACAATGGCAGGTAGGCTAGGAGCCTCAAAGGCGCCCCCCACCCCAGAGGCGTCACTTAGCAAAAGTCCTGGCTAACCCCCACCAAGCTATGGCACTGGGGAGTGGCAGACTTCTTTTGACAACCTGAGAGACAAGAGAGTCACCACCCCGCCATGGGTGGGGTCCAACATTTGTCATACTCACAAGTACACCCATTGAAAGTTAGATGTCCCTCAATATCTATTTATGTATTTAAATTTGTTATTTGCCCTATTCTTATTACTTTGTATGTATGCATGAGTGTGTGTTCATGTGCTATTTTTAAGGAAACAAACTTTATGAAAATGTATACATGCAATATTCATTTAAATATGGAGAAGTTTAACAAACACAAAAACCTCAAAACACTACAATCTCAATCCTAGATGTCAAGAGCCAGCCAAAAATAAAGATTTCACTTTATGCCTTTGCTTTTTCAAAGTTTTTAGTTGCATTTTGTAACCCATGTCAGGACCACTGAAACTGGAGAAAGGCAATAAAAAAACCAAATGAGTCAACACAGGAATTAATAAAAAAAATTAATACCTTATCTTAGACAACAAGGATGGCTGGGGAGATAACTGCACAAAACAGCCTTAGGACAACTGCATAGGTTATTCAAAGCTCCTATCTGTCTAGTCCTCAACACGCTTCTCCAGTAGTCTTCTGTTGTTACCGTTTCCTGCGTGAAGTCTTCTCCTTCCTCTTTCGGGAAAGCTACATCTATTAGTAGCAGCAATCCTAGAGGAAGAACCTCTACAAAAGTTCGAGGTTTGAATCTCACCTTTGTAATGAACTCTAAGATAAATGTAGCCTCCAATCTGAAAATTTGGGGAGAATAATAAACTACCTCAAAAGACTGTGGAAAGGATTACAAGATATGGAAATCAGGCAGAGCACTCTTAAGGGCTATGCAAGCGCTGTTATTTCCTACTCTCTTCCACCCTCCCAGCAAACAAACAGCGAGCAGGTAAGGTAACCCTTTAACACTTTACCAGGAAACGAAACCTCTTTGTGGTTTGCGATCTGCCTTTTGATCGTCCACCATTTACTACGAAGCCACTGGGGTGAGCGCACACTGCTCCATCCTTCGGCCAGCAGATCCCAGTTGATATCATTTTCATCAGATACTTCTAGCTCTGCTATTCTGACAGGATTACATGGGAAAGAAGTGTGTGTTAGAGAAGACAGCTTCCAGCGCAGAGGGAATGTTATGTAGCTCCTGCTTTAAGATTTAGTAAGACTGCACAGCAACAAATGGCACGTGGTCTCAAGAGTGATTCCTGGGGGACTGTGGTCAACATCACAGAAGCCGCCACCGTACCTCCTTTTGGGCAGTGTCACTGGAGGCCCAAAGCCTGAAAAGGCTGAGGGAGTGAATGGCTTAAACCCAGACAAGAGCCTCTCCAGCATTCCGTCCTGCAGTGGCAAACCAGAAGTCTCGGAAGTCCACAAGCAGAGTCTGAGGGTAGTAACTCTCTCTCTCTCTCTCTCTCTCTCTCTCTCTCTCTCTCTCTCACACACACACACACACAGATTTGATCTCCTGCATCTAGTATTCAGGGGCAGGCTACCTCTGAGTCTGAAGGTAGCAGCATATAACCATCATGACTAGTAACTATAGGCAGCCTTAGTGTCCAAGGATTTATCTCTTCTCCTCTCAAAGCTTACATTGTCAGCTGCCTGCACTGTAACTGCCCAGTGTGGTGAAGCAGAAAAACCTTGGAGGATTTAAAGCAGAGACTGGGGGACCATCTGTCATGGATGCTCTTGCTGAGATTCCTGCACTGCAGGGGGTTGGACTAGATGACCCTTGGTGCCCCTTCCAACTCTATGATTTCAATCTTTATACTTTCAAAGCAAGAAGATTAATGTATCTGGGAACAAGGAATGCAGCGGCCATTGTTAAAGAGTTGCCTAAAGTATTAAATCAAAGTGACAGAGATGTTGATTTTGTCTTTTTAAATTCCCCCCAGCCCTGCTGCCCCATCCCTGGATGTGCTTTCCAAGAAAATGGCACAACCTCAGGATTAGGTTTATTTCATCTTCTTTAGTCCACTCGGTGCCTCCACTTTGTTTCCAGTTTAGGTAGTTGAGCCATTTGGAACGGCACTGCTTCTCAGACCGCGTCCCGACTCGCTCTGCCACAGCAGCCCAAGACACTCCTTGCGTGACAATGTCCCCAGGCTCTGTGCTGGTTAATTCATGTACCACTTCTGCCAGTCTCTTTTCTTCTTCTTCTGTCCACTTCCCTGAAGGGGGAAAAAAGTAGGAAACAATACATGGCAATGAAAAGCACAGTTTCCCTTAAAAATAAAAAATTAGATGTATATACGGCCTATCCTCCAAGCTCAAAGTGGCATGCAGACGACTCTCCCCATTTTATCCTCACAACCATCCTGTGATGTACATTAGGTTGAGAAACAGTCACTATCCCAAGGTTACCCAGTGAGCTTTACAGCTCCATGGGGATCTGAACAAGGGTCTCCCAGACCCTAATCCTGCACTCTAACCACTACATCACACTGGCTTGGGCACTTATGTTCTTATTTAATTTCCTATCTCTGTTTGATTCCAGCAATCCCTCTTCAGATTCTTAAACTGCTCTGACCTCTCCCATGGCCTATTTGAGAGAAATGTGCTTTTAGAAGCCTGGCAATGGACTGGAGGCTCCCTGTATCACATCAACAATTTAGCCAACCTTCTATGGAGGTATATTTGTTGTACCATTTGCAAACGTGCAAAAGGTTCTTTCAACATTTTAAGAATGGGCAGCAAAGGGGCAGATGAAGTTTAGTACAAGAACCAATATATGTGCATTGAAAAGTGTGAAGTCCTAAATTAGATGTGCTCTGAGTTACGGCCAGAGCCATTACCGCCAAGGGCGTTTCAAACCACAGAGGAAGCTCACGGGATACGGGTGATTCCCACACAAACGCTGGTGGACTTGGGGAAGAATATGCACTAGATGCTGCTGCCCAGAGTCCCTGAAACAGGCACACCTGACCCTTCTTCAGGGAGGAAGGACAGGATACAAATTAAATAAACAATTTCCTCTCCCTGTCCCTCCAATAGTTTGAATCAATTATTTAGCTATTTAGTAATGACAGAACAAATTTCTAAAGCAATCCTGAGATGTACAGTCTTGAAGATTATGAGATACACTTTCTGCAAGTCAATTGTGCATCCATTGGGAATGCCAACTGTTGTAATACTTGTACCTGTATTGCAGGTGTCCTTCATCAGCCTGCACCGGTCTTTTACTGAAGAAGCACTTCTTCCGAGGGCAGCTCCAATAGTCGCCCAGTCATTGCCGTGCTTTATCCGTAGCCTAAAGGGGAAAAGTGCATTCAGCATGGAGTGCAAAGCATTTCAATTGGTCCACGTCCTGCCCATCCGCTAGAGGAGCCCAGGGGGTCCCAACTCTATACAAATATAACCCACTTAAAATAATTAAGAATCAGGGCGTTTCCGGATGGGGCTTATTCTGACTAATGGTTTGTTCAGTTCTGGGTTTTTGATGAGCATGCTGGTTGAACAGCACAACATAAAAAATAAAATCACATTCTTAAAACAAGCACAAATCTGTAGATCAAATTAATACATCAACATAGCCAGATCACCCCTCAAGGAATGGCTGGGTATAGGGGGCCTATTTAGCAACCCCATTTAAACAACCACCTCTACATCTCAAACTGTCTGTAATGATCAAATAATTGATTACTTCATATTTTATCTTTAACCTGCTTTGGAATTCTGTTCTCTGACAACACATACAGACATCAAATCATTCTAAAACCGATTTCCTTGAAATGCTGCACTCACAGTAGCCTAAGAACGACATAGAATAGTGCTTAAGGACATGTCAATCCCTGCACTCCACAGTGAGTTTACTCTGAAGCCTCACAGGACACCCTGTGAGGTCTAGAACCCAAAGCTTGCATTAAACTCCTTTTTTGGAGAAGGGAAGTTGAACATATTTTCAGCCAACCATCACTGTATTTATTGCATGTGAGCATACAGAATCTTACCCTTAGTTCTGTATTGTTGTATTTCTCAATTGAGTGCATTGCTGCATTTCATTTTGAAATGACTAGCTGGTCATATCCTTTGACTACTGCTTTGGAATCTGTAGCGCTGAAGGGTTTTCCTCCCATTATATTTTGAATAAAGACCATTGCATCTGGTAATGCAGCCAAAGATAATAGGTACCAATTTCAAAGGATGTTAGGGTTCTTATCAGATATCACGGGGCCTCGATTACACAGGAAGGTGTTCACATGTCCTATGTCGTTCTTAGGCCACTGCTACTAACAAGGAATGGGGAAAGAAAGAGACACTGGAGATGTAGTGTGAAATTGCAGAGAGCGCCAAAAGCTGTGCAAGAGATCAATGAAGCACTTGCAGCTTACCGTATTTTTCACTCCATAGGACGCACCGGCCCATAGGACGCATCAAGTTTTTTGGGGGGGAAATAAAGGAAAAAAAATTTATTCCCCCCCCAGGCGCTTGTGGTGCCGGCAGCGGGGAGAAGCGCTCTTCTCCCCGCAGCCCGCCTTCAGACCAGGTCCGGGGACAGCGGGAAGACGCGCTGCGCCTCCCAGCTGTCCCCGGAGCTTGCGGGGCAGGCAGCGGGGAGAAGCGCTCTTCTCCCCGCCGCCGGCCTTGAGATCAGGTCCGGGGACAGCGGGAAGACGCGCTGCGCCTCCCAGCTGTCCCCGGAGCTTGCGGGCAGGCAGCGGGGAGAAGCGCTCTTCTCCCTGCTGCCCGCCCTCAGACCAGGTCCGGGGACAGCGGGAAGACGCGCTGCGCCTCCCCGCTGTCCCCGGAGCTTGCGGGGCAGGCAGCGGGGAGAAGCGCTCTTCTCCCTGCCACCCGCCCTCAGACCAGGTCCGGGGACAGCGGGGAGACGCGCTGCGCCTCCCCGCTGTCCCCGGAGCTTGCGGGGCAGGCAGCGGGGAGAAGCGCACTTCTCCCTGCCGCCCGCCCTCAGACCAGGTCCGGGGACAGCGGGAAGACGCGCTGCGCCTCCCAGCTGTCCCCGGAGCTTGCGGGGCAGGCAGCGGGGAGAAGCGCTCTTCTCCCCGCCGCCGGCCTTGAGATCAGGTCCGGGGACAGCGGGAAGACGCGCTGCGCCTCCCAGCTGTCCCCGGAGCTTGCGGGGCAGGCAGCGGGGAGAAGCGCTCTTCTCCCTGCTGCCCGCCCTCAGACCAGGTCCGGGGACAGCGGGAAGACGCGCTGCGCCTCCCCGCTGTCCCCGGAGCTTGCGGGGCAGGCAGCGGGGAGAAGCGCTCTTCTCCCTGCCACCCGCCCTCAGACCAGGTCCGGGGACAGCGGGGAGACGCGCTGCGCCTCCCCGCTGTCCCCGGAGCTTGCGGGGCAGGCAGCGGGGAGAAGCGCACTTCTCCCTGCCGCCCGCCCTCAGACCAGGTCCGGGGACAGCGGGGAGACGCGCTGCGCCTCCCTGCTGTCCCCGGAGCTTGCGGGGCAGGCAGCGGGGAGAAGCGCTCTTCTCCCCGCCGCCCGCCTTCAGACCAGGTCCGGGAACAGCGGGGAGACGCGCTGCGCCTCCCCACTGTCCCCGGAGCTTGCGGGGCAGGCAGCGGGGAGAAGCGCTCTTCTCCCCTCCGCCCGCCTTCAGATCAGGTCCGGGGACAGCGGGGAGACGCGCTGCGCCTCCCCACTGTCCCCGGAGCTTGCGGGGCTGGCGGCGGGGTCTCCCCTCTCACTCTGCAGGCTTCAGCGAAAGCCTGCATTCGCCCTATAGGACGCACACACATTTCCCCTTCATTTTTGGAGGGGAAAAAGTGTGTCCTATAGAGCGAAAAATACGGTAGTTATTTGCTCCACACAAAAAAGAGAGCCTGCCCTGAAAGCTTAATGCAATTGCAAAAAGGACTTGGGAATGCTCACTTTGCATGCCCACTCCTGTTATTCCTTGCCTGTGTCTTCCCCTTCCGCAAACTACACTGTGGCTCCTCTTAAAAGAAGCTTAAGGGTATTAAAATTGGGATTTGGAAAACCGTTATAAGGATATGCAATGAAATTCAACTAAGGGGAAACGAGGAAGTCATTTTACAAAGTAAATAACTGTTATTTTCAATAAGGTTATGATTTATGTTTTGTTTGTTTTATGTTTCTGTTTGTCATTGATATTGTAAAAACTAATAAAATTTTTGCAAAAAATAAAATAAAATAAGCTGGTGCTTGGGAAATGGCAACCTAAGGAGCCTGAGTAAACTCATGGGCCTTTGGCTGCCAACTGCACACAACTTTGGGGAAAGAGAACTGAAGGTTCTTCCAAACTGTTCACAAAACACTGATTAATGCAAAATAAAACTTACTCCTTGAGCTTTTCAATTTCATCAGGAGTGTACCTGTGAAATATACATACAGCACATTTAATTAACAGACACACATAGAATTTCTATCAATTTCTTGAATTCCCCTCACTAGGACTCAGCACAGCACACAATATGTAACATTATTCACAAAGGCAAATATAATTGCAACTTTCAGAATAAAGTAGAATTTCAAAGTGCAATATGCCATACTGGATTGTTACCAACACTAACCTGATGTTAAGGCACAGAAGAGAAAGCAATTTTTATAGTCTTTGACAAGGTTCTTAAGTTCTGTAGGATTCCCTACCCATAATGAGCAGACATACCAAATGGTCATTAATCTTGCCAATGTATTATTCAAAACTATAGTCACATGTGCCCAGCGTCATGATTAAAGATGAAAATCCATGTATGTGCTTAGATAAAGCTTCTGAAGTGAGCAGAAAAATAATGTAACTATTGGTGAAAGGTAAAGGTAAAAGTACCCTTGACCATTAGGTCCATTCGTGGAGGACTCTGGGGTTGCGGCGCTCATCTCGCTTTATTGGACGAGGGAGCCGGCGTACAACTTCCAGGTCATGTGGCCAGCATGACATAAGCCACTTCTGGCGAACCAGAGCAGCGCACGGAAACGCCCTTTACCTTCCTGCCAGAGGGGTACCTATTTATCTACTTGCAATTTGACGTGCTTTTGAACTGCTAGGTTGGCAGGAGCAGGGACCGAGCAACGGGAGCTCACCCCATCGCCGGGATTCAAACCACTGACCTTCTGATCAGCAAGCCCTAGGCTCTGTGGTTTAGACCACAGTGCCACCCACTGTGTTGGTATAAACTACCAATTATTCATCTATTTGGGCATACGATAAAAAGCAGCACTGATAACCCTTATATTGAGCCAAAAGGCCCGGGAGTTCCACACACGTCCCCATCATGCAGGTTGTACACATGAAGGGGTCCAGGAGCCAGTCTTGGACTCATGTACCCCTCCACTATAGAGAACCTCGTATCTGATCAAGAATCTGAGTGCAGTTTGTCCAACACACAGTGGATACACATACATATGGGTGTGGTCCTACACAGAATCATAGACTTGTAGAGTTGGAAGGGACCCCAATGGTCATCTAGTCCAACCCCCTGCAATGTAGCAATCTCAACACATGCTCCCCCACCCAATTTGAAACCATGATGGACCCGGCTCAGCTTTGCAAATATACTAGCAGTTTTATTGCTGCAGCAATGGCAATGTTGTATGACTCATTCCCATGGCTCTGCCACAAGCAGAGTTCAAGTATCATATGAGACTGTCAACTTACTAATGGTGAACATTAAGCAAGTGCTTAATTTGGAGAAATGTACTCCTCCGAGGCTTCATGGCTCAACATTGTTTTCCCCCACCTTGATTCTTCTGGCCGTACATAACATGGTGCTAGGACTTAAAAGGGCCCCCAGGCCATTCTTAACCCTTCTCATACCGTTTGGTCAAATGTTAGGAGGTTTCATACTTGCCAACGTGGTTTCGATCATCATACATGCGAAGTACTCGTCTATAAACAGCAAAGAGAGGCCGGTTCAGACCCCATGCAATGGTCCTGTAGAAATCTTTCCTTTCATCCTTTGACATCTCAAAGATGATTTCAGTGGCATCTTTTATTCCACGTGCCTAGTCACATCAAGATTTGGACGACAAATTTAAGTTTCCCAACATCTTACAATAGATCAAGACTGATACTTTATTATCAAGCTCTGCAAAACTATGTATTGAATGTTGAAAATGTGACCAAATGACTTTTTATCATTAGCTATTCAAAAAAATTAAATATGACTATAAATGCCCAGTTTCTATTCAAAATTTGGAAAACAAGTTACAATGCATTTAAGAACTTAAAAAAAAGTGATGCAGGAGATCCCAAGTGACTGCACTTGTTCTTTTTACATTTTATAAACAAACGGACAGGACAGGAGAAAGGTTCTGTACCTGTGCCTCATGTTGGTTTTTGTTAACTTGCATATATATGGTCATTTAAGGTTCTAAATGCCCATTTAATAAGATGCTCATATAACTAATATTATTTTTCAGTACCTGAGATCAGCAAAGTTAAATATATCAGACCAGTTTGCAAATCATGATAAGCCACAGTTAATGGCTTACCATGAACAAGGAGAACACTTGTCTACAGTTATTAACCATGGCTTACTGTAAGGTGCAAACTAGTGAAAGCCTAAGAAAGAAGTCTGTCTAAACTGGTCGTTAAACTAAGAAAACAGTAAGTAAGGGAAGTTGTTTGCAATGACTATCCCTGGATGCAAGGCTTGGAAATATTACAATACAGTGGCACCTTGGGTTAAGAACTTAATTCGTTCTGGAGGTCCATTCTTAACCTGAAGCACCACTATAGCTAATGGGGCCTCCCGCTGCTGCTGCGCCGCTGCAGCACGATTTCTGTTCTCACCCTGAAGCAAAGTTCTTAACCTGAGGTACTATTTCTGGGTTAGCGGAGTCTGTAACCTGAAGCGTGTGTAACCCGAGGTACCATTGTATCCTATCTTAGGATCCACTGGTTTATTACAACCAATAACCCCCTGAACAAACAGAGGACTCTACAGTCACCCATTTATTTATTTAAGATATTTATATACTGTTTGTCAAATGAACCTCACAAAAGGGGTTTACATAAAAACTTTAAACAAGCCTAAGTTAAAAATGGTAAAAAAGCAAAGAGCTACAAGGTACCAAAATGTTTTTTGAAAGCTACACCTTCCCATTCCTCAAGGCATGATGGTTCTTGGGTAGACAAAACATCTTATCATGGTGAGATTGCAAATACTGATAAAGTGACACAAAGAAAACTGGCTGCATTCTATAAATTGTGGCAGATTAGAATAGAACGCTGTTTGGATCTCTGTGACAACAGAAAGTAATAAGAAAATGAAACAACGGAGGAATTTTAAAAGTTGCTTGGAAGAGAACTAAGGCTGCTTAGAGAGTAGAGGCTGCCTGCAATGCTCCCTCCACATGTTCCTTCTTCTCCTATGGCTGACGATGACCAGCAATTTATTACAATGTTATGCTAAAGCTTTAAAAAAAGCCTTTTTGAAAAACTTAAATTCTGAGGCATAGTAGGCCTACTAAAAATATTGTCTATCAAAATAATTGTACATTTCTCCCTAACGTGTACTTTCAAAGGACTGAAATTATTCAAAGGCTGTTTGAGGAAGCTGTTAAAATATTAACATTAATAGCTTGTATCAAGATCCTGCGCAAGTGAAAGGCCCCTTAGCCAATGGCACTTTCCCCGTTCGGCTACTGAAACCAGTAGGTTAATTGAATGCAACAAACCTTTAAATAGCGTTCTATGTTGCTCATCAGAATGTCTATTTCTTCTTTTGACCACATTCCCTGCTTCCATTTATGACCTTAAAAAATGGAGAAGACACTATCACGCAAATTGCACATCACTGGAAGGACTCAGCATCAGGAAGAACAGCTAGGTAAGCCAGTGAAGAAATCAGGAAGCAAATTTCCATTACTAGCCAAAGGAAAAAAATGCTTAACAGGGCAATAAATTAAACAGCATAACCTTCCCATCATTCTCCAAGCAGGTGCCATGTGGAACAGCATTACATCTGTAGTCCTGATTCCAACAAACACTTATCAACAAGGCTTATCACATACACACACAACATCTTCAGAAAAATAAATCCTATATGTAGAGAAAATGGAAGCTTCTAACATCAATGGATTGTGCCTAATACTCGTAAATAAGAAGCCTCCAACGTTGCCAAACAGTAGCAAAGGAGTAAAAAGGCTGAAACCAATGCAACAGAAGGTATAAAATTCCATTTGCTTACGCGAGTAAAATATAAATCAAATTTAGTATGTTTTCCCTGAATGATTATAACGAAGCATATGGCCATTCTGTATCAAAGCAATCCTACAAAAATTCTTGTGTTTTTGCCGTATATGATAAATGTTTGTGACGCCCAAGAGTGCTTGAAATAAATAAATAAATTGTCTAGTAGCACCTTAGAGACCAACTAAGTTTGTTCTGGGTAGGCACACGTCAATTGATGTCACATCAAAACGCAACAGATAAACAGGAGAATGTGAATTTACCTTTGTTTGTTAATGAATCCTTATCCTCTTTGGTTGTAAACCAGGCCTGACTAACTGCCGACACTTCTTCATTGCCTAGAGAAGAGATTTCATCCAGTTGTTTATTCTGGAGAATCTGGGGAAGGTAAAATAAAAAAGGAGATCTCCAAATTGACATTTGCTCTCATGAAGTCCTTAAGAATCATGAATGAAGGATGATGCAGCCACCTCACAAGCACTTACATTCTGAATTATTTCACACTGAAATCCCCACGGATTATGTTGAATCAAACATGCAACCTTAAGCATTACATTTATTCTGCCTTGTATGGGGAACCCTTGGCCCTCCTGATATTGTCGGACAACCACTCTCAGCATCCCCAAGATTTAGGCCACGCTGGTTAGAGAGGAAGAAGATGGAACATGAAGTCTTAGGGTGGGATTCACTTGATGTGTTTCACCCACGGGAGCCCTGTGCAAGGACTCCTGCTGGCCCAGCATGGCTTTCCCCGCTCGTCCCCTGAAATCGAAGAGCCCCCAGAACAGTGCATGGGGGAAGGAGAGGGGCAACTGTTCCATGCGGCATTTTATATTTTATCTTATTGCACACCACTTTAGTAGCAGCTGGCTGCTTATAAACCTGCAACTAAATAAAGAAGCAGTACCTGGATCTGAGTCACAGTCCCTTCGTTGACCTCATTGTCAGCTACCTCAGTGGTAGCTGTCATAGTCACCTCAAAGCTCTGGTCACTTTCTGAAACTTAAGAATATGCAAAATGTGAAATTAGCACAGCACCTGCATCTCTGTTGCAACCTATGGCATACATTAAGGCTGTAATCCTGCAAGTAAGTCTCACACTGAATATTGTGCGATGTATTTCCGAGTAAGCATGCTTCCGCTTTAAAAATAATCTTATGTAGCAAGATCCTAATATCCCACCAAGACCAGAGGGTCTCATTTTTCCCTCTCCTACATGCAGGGTGAGGTCTGTGCTCCCTAAATGATCTCCCACTGGGGTCATGCCTCCTTGCCAGCTGCTCCTCAAACTACAAGACACTCATTTAATATCCTTGTGCAGCTCACAGAAAGAAGTCCAACCACAGACCATTTGTCATCAGGCATGGGCATCACCCTCTTGCCTTCTTGCCACTTCAATGCCCTATCTGAAACTAAACCACCCCTCACCTGCAGAAGCAAGGCCCATATTCCTACAAGTCCTTTTCTGAACTGGACTCCGGATTGCATTCCTTCAGCCTTCCATTAGCAGTGACCGACTTACTTGGAACGGCAACAACAGAAATGCATGGAGTCGTGTCATCAAGACTCTGGTCATCTTCAGATGATAAGCAAAGCCTTTTATGTGGAGGTTCGACACTGTCTTCAGAGTCTACTTCATCTGCCTCTAAACACACACACACAAAATGCTGTGAATGAAACTTAAAAGGAAAGCTTGCTGAGCACTTTCCAACTGCTTAAATGCTTTTTGCAAGTACGGTAACTTCTATATCAGCAATTCCCAACCTGTGGCTTGGAAAATATTTATAGTTTGCTATATATAAAATCGCTTGAGTAACTATGCTTTTAGAATAAATGTTTAAAGCTTCTGGAGCAGGTATCTTGCTGTTAGATGGTATTCTTACATACCTATGAACACAACTGTAAATAACTTTGTAAGTACTATAAATATTTCAATAAATTCCACAATAGAGGCATCAAGTACGGTATGTCTGCTTGGATGTCTCAAACAATGCTTCTAAAACAGGCACAAACCTGCAATTAAAATACATAAAACCAATGGCTGCTAAACACGGAAGACCAAAATTCATGTGACAATAAATGGATGGATCACCAAAGCAAATGAATTTGAGCTAGGGGGTCTCCATACTCGAAAAAGATGAGAGCCACTGTTCTATATGGCAATGTGACTGAGACTCCTGTGGACAATACTTTAATACTGTACACAACATTAAAATAATTATTTACAAATTTTAAACTCTGAATGAAAAGGGTATACCACTTAGCTGCTCTAAAGAAATAAGGAACAGTTTCTCCTCACTCCCTCGTATACTGGTTTGTGGAACTCCAATGGATGTTACACATCACACTATGCACATTAGGTAAGTGAAACAATGAGTTGATATTTAAAAGAAACCCAAGTGGAAGCTTTGTTGAAAAGGCCATGCTATACAGTGGTACCTCAGTTTTCGAACAGCTTAGTTCCTGAACAACTTGGAACTTGAATGCTGCTAAAGTCAGTGTTCCGGTTTGTGAACTTTGCTTCAGAAGCTGAATGTGCTCCTGAGCTTCTGTTTTCACTGTTGCGCTGCTAATTTGCGCCCCCCCCGCACTGTAATCAAAGCCTTCCGTTTCCTATTGCAGTGTTCTGAGGTGATATTTGGAGCTTATATTTGGTGTTTTTGTTTTTGCTATTTTTTGCGTTTTTGTGTGGCTTTTGCGTTTTTGTGACTGATTCTTCATTTTATGATTGATTGATTGACTGACTGTGTGACTGCGGAAATGGATAAAAGCCCCCCCCCCCCAAACAATGACTATCATCAGTGCTGGCTTGAAATTAATTTAAATTTTTTTTTTTTATCATCTACAATACTGTCTTATTTATTGTATAGACAGTACATTGATTATTGCTTTCATTTTATGCACCAATGGTCTCATTAGATAGTAAAATTCATGTTAAATTGCTGTTATAGGGGTTGTTTTTAAAGGTCTGGAATGGATTCATCCGTTTTGCATTACTTTCTATGGGAGAGCACGCCTTGGTTTTGGAACACTTTGGTTTTGGAACAGACTTCTGGAACGGATTAAGTTTGAGAACCAAGGTACCAATGTTTAGTGAAGAGTTTATCAGACTGAAAAGCTTGTGCAGAAATCTATATACATTTGGGTAATTTCCACAATACTTTGTTCATGAAACCCTTTGTATGCTAACTTCTTATCTAAGAAATCCAAGACCAATTCTAGCATAAATCCCCAGTTGAGGGGGTCGTGTGCCAGGCATTGCTCTGCACCTTCTGAGAACACAACATACAAAACCCAGAAGCTGTACATTGCAAGGGCGCTTTCTTAGCAGAGGGCAAGCTGTCTCTGAAGGAAGGACGGTAGCTCAGTGGAGCACACATGGTCCAAATGCGAATCCCTGACATCTACAGCTTTAAAGGATCAGGTGATGGAAAAGATCTCTGCACAGACTCTGGAGTCACTGCCAGTCAGAGAAGCCAAAACTTGGATAGATGAAGAAACAGTCTGACCTGGTATAAGGCAGCTTCCTAAAGGGAACCAGGGCTGATCTTTGCATCTAGAAGCTGCTGAAAAGCTTCCAGGGAACCCTCAGCAGTTTGAAAACCACTGTTCTAGAGCAAAAATCCCACAGGAAAATCTGCTCTACCTAAACTGCAGCACACAAATATCCAAAGGAAATATTAAACAGATCCCATCCTACTTTGTTTGTTGGTTAACTATAATTTGAAATAATATGGAGAAAGCATACAGTCAAATAACAGTTGTCTATACCATCCTGAGGGCAGTGAAGAATAAGGTTTCCTTCAGTGTCTTGGGTCAAAGTCACAGAATTCACGGTTTCTACTGTCACTGTGTCAGATTCTTCTTTAACTGTGCTCATACTCAAATCTGAATGAGAACAGATCACAGATTAGTAATGTTTAAATGACCACACCTGTTTTGAGTCTGTAAGCTGTCTATTATCCCAGAATCAACATGATCTCATGTGCTGCTTAAATCCTGGGTACAGAAAACATGCCTGCCAGGTAGAACCACCACATTATAGCCAAGGCACAGACCTGGCTAAGAGAGCCACAACCACTACCATTGTGGTGGAGGACAACGAACTCAAAGCACACGCCATGCTTACTCTCAGTGCAGACCTAACTATGTCTGTGTAGAAGTATTCCCAGGTAAGTGGGGTTAGGATTGCAGCCCAAACCTCTAAAGGTCTTAACCACACAAAAGAGGAAGGAAAGGAAATGAGGCACAACAGAGAAAGAAACTCAGGACAAAGTACAAAGACGCACATTTCTGGCCTAAAAAAGGAGCCCCCCCCCCCACTGCACAGTCTGATTAGGTAAAGTCTCTTCTTATTTGCCATGGGCAACCAGGTGAGCAGCAGTGCTTAAACCTTGGAATGCTGAGTAGCACTTTCATGAACCATAAAAAAATACATCATACAGAATAGAAAGCAGGGTAGCTGTGTTCTCAAAACTCCTTTAGGAGTCCCACCCCAAGTCACACTTAGTTTTCTCCCAGGAACCAAGAGCTGCTGAATAGAGGGTACTTCAATACTGCAAATACATCTGACCACAAGTCTCATTTGGAAGGTGATTGAACGCTAGTTAGTGCAACAGGACTGCTTGAGGTTCCCCGATTATATAATTGCAGAACACGAGAGATATGTTGCTGTCCCGGCAGCACACCTCCATTTCCTCGTATCCAGAAATGCAAGAAGGGCCTTTACTCTTGCCAGAAGTTTGGCTCTGCCCTCGCCGGTTCTGTAAGGATCTTGTGGGAAAGTCCCGTATGCTCAGAGACTGTGCCTGCCCATTAGGGGAAACAGGAAGCCCTGAACACTTATTTTTTAGATGTCCTTTTTACGATGAGGCACGTAGAGATACCATCGACCCCCCATCTAGTGAGGCTTGCTGACCTTCCGGACAAGCCTAAACTAACTTTTCTCCTCTTAGACAAAGATCAAAAAATGACCCAGATGGTCACCAGATTCTGCGCGCAGATTTGTAGGCGTAGAACACCCCCTGGAACAAATAGATCGCTAGGAAAACTGCCATAGCTGGCCTCCTGGGCATCCCAGAGGCAATCTGCATGTTAGTTTAACCTTAGGTCTTTTTGAGTTCATGCAACTATTTTAATTTTAATCTATAAGCTGTTATTGTATATTGTTTTAAATGTCTATTTCATTCTTGTGAAAGCAGTCTCAGTTGTGCTTCTTGAAGCAAGGGGACCTTGCGGGCTCTGCAAGATCTCTGTCCTTCACGACATAGTGTGTTACCAACTGTTTTGATGATGACTATGGTCCCAGCTGCCCGGAGATCATTGACAATTTCCCCCCATATAGTTCTGGGCTGTTTCATCTCTGCTTTCCTGATCATTGCAATTCCACAAGATGAGGTCTTGCATGGAGCCCCAGACCGAGGGAAGTTGACAGTTATTTTGTGTTTCTTCCATTTGTGAATTATTGTACCAAATGTTGTCACCTTCTCACCATGCTGCTTGGAAATAGTCTTGTAGCCCAGTCCAGCCTTGTGCAGGTCTACAATCTTGTCCCTGACATCCTTGGACAGCTCTTTGGGCTTGGTCATGGTGGCTACTTTAGAATCTGCTGGATTGATTGCTTCTGTCGACAGGTGTCTTTTGGACAGGTACTGTAACAAGCTGGGATTACAGGCAAGACCTCTCCCTTACAGCAGGTGCTTCTAATCTCAGCTCATTACATACAGTGAAGATACCAGGTAGTCTGACATCTGGCTGGTTGATAGGGGATCAAATACTTATTTCACTCATTATAATGCACATCACTCTCTGACTTTTGTCTTCTGGGTTTCTGGGGGTCTTCCTGTTGTTATTCTGTCTCTCACAGCTACAATAAACCTACCATTGAAATTATGGACTGGTCATTTCTTCATCAGAGGGCAAACAGGCAAATTTAGCAGGGGATCAAATACTCCCCCCCCCTCATTGTACTATTTACGGTTCTTTTTGAGTAACTATTCTGTCACAGGTTATATAATGAGTGTCATTCATGTTTCACAAAATGCCACCCAGGGCTGACTCAGCAGCTGTCTACAGAGCCAGGATTCCACCATGCTGGAAGCAGATGAGTTCAAGATCTTAAGTGTTTCTCCCTGCATGAACAGAGGCTCTGATCTGGAATTCTCTGCAATATCGCAGGTTCTGGAGCTCACTAAACTTGTACAGGGATTCTTGCTTCTGTAGCAGGAATATTTTGACTTGTGCCTACTGTAATCATAGTTTTATTTATTTACTGTCAGGGCTTTTGCCAAAGCATGCAAAAGTATCCAGAATTTTAAGACAGCATAAACTAAAACTCTGTGAGAACTTTCAGCTATTCCCCCCCCCCTTCATAGTATTTTTAGAATCACAATGCTCACTTTTACAGGAGTGCATTTTTCACTGAATTTGACTTTTAAAAATCCCATGTGCAAAGCAATATAAAAAAATGGAGGATAAAAGTTTCATAATAGAACCTTTTTATAGGGAGAATGAATTCCTTTAAAATATGGATAACGGGCATGAGAGATTACAATGAGAAAGTAGTAACAAAGGCTTTTGAATGCACAGGCGTATTTGGGCAGAGTGTATTCTTATAGGGTGGCAGAGGATGGTTGTGGGTAACACATGTATAAATATAGTGCACTAGTGGGGACAGAATACTAGTTTGAATAATGAGGTCCCCTTGACATCATGGCCCTTTATTTTTCCAAAATGAATGAAGAATTAAAACAGAGGTTCCCCCCCCCAGCCCTTAAGAGAGCAGTTTCTTATTCAGCGCTGCCCTTCGCCATAGCTAAAGCATTTAGGATCAACAATTCATGATCCCCTGCCTTAGGTATTCAACCGCATAATGCTTCAATTATGCAGCCATCACCATCATTGATAGCCTTATTCATTAATAATTATCTATGTTTATCTGTATTAGTCCTATTCAGCAAAGGTCCTTTCCAAAGTTAACTGGCAGTGTCCTCATTGCACTTTTCATTCATTTCTTCCTTAATTATTTCTTGAACAGCCTATCAGAACTGCATCAATGTCTGCTTCTATTACGGATTTGCCTCCACTTTTTTATAGTGGAACAGTTCTATTCTGCTATAAGATATAAAAAGAAATGCAATGAGCTAATAATTAAGTCTATGGTGATCATGCAAATGGCAGAGCGGACTCTGGCCCATGAATGCTAATATCTCAGTAAATGTCTTCAAAATGCAATGAGGCTCTTTGCCATTTGGGCTAATTGAAGACTTTACAAGTTCTGCAGGAAGTGGCTACGTTTTGTGTGACACTTTTTGAGGAAACAGAACCTAATTGAAGGGATTCATCCTGGAAGGGGGCATACAAAGATGCTGAGGGTTTCTCTTTCTGAAGCACTAAGTGTGACCACAATAATACAATACAGCATGTAAGATTCTGTGCAGAAGAGAAGATTTTTTAGAAACGTTATTTATTCATTCATCAGTAGGTGAATGCAGAACAAGGCCGGCCGCTTCCCTCAACATGCTGAACGGTCAGGGATGGTGGAAGCTTCAGTCCATCAATATTTGGAGGGCACCATATTAACTACTTCTGCTCCAGGGTGCAAAGCCAGTGACATGCTGTGCATTTTGGGTTGCAGTGAAACAGAAACAATTGACTTCAGGGTGTTGTATATGAAGATCTCACTACTTACTTATTTTACATTACAATGTCTGCGTCACTTTTCAACCAGAGATGGACCTCACAACAGCTTACAAAATATACAGTACAGACAAAATAGCATACCAATAAAAACCTAAGAGCCCTGTCTGAATCAGACCAAATGCCTATCTAGGCCAGCATCCTGCTATCACAGTGGCCAACCACATGCTTATAGGAAGCCTGCAAGGAGGACAGCCCTGTATGGCCCATCTCCCAAAGGAGGGAACTCCAAAGACTGGGCATCACCAGCAAAGGACCGGTGGGCATTACCAGCATACCCACCGACATAACTCAGGAAGAGACAGGATGCCAGGCAGAATCCCTCCTCATGGCCAACAATGCTAATGGGTGAGCAGAATCATATAGAAGCAAGTAAGCCTGGGCCCAAATAATTTAGGGCTTTAAAGATGGTAATGAACACTTTGAGCAGGGTTCAGAAATGGATCACAAGTCAGCGCAGATTGAACACAACTGAAGTAAGAGCTCTGAATAATGACCACCCCCCAGTAACCTGGCAGCAGTGTTCAGCATTAGCTGCAGTCCGAGATCTCTTCAAAAATAGCCTTTATACACAGTCCAGATGTGACCACAGCATGTGCAACAGTGGCTAGACCCACTGGCAAAGGTTGGTCCAGTTGCACTCCCCAACTGCCTGGTCCTTCGGAGGGAATGAAACCCCCACCCATAAGCATAAGACAATTTGAAAACTGAACCTAGAGTAGATCAGCCTCTAGGGTGCCACAGGACTTTGCTGTTATGGGCAGGGCACACAAAACTGAGATGGAAAGATACCATTAGTTTGGAAAACCAGCCTGACACTAGGGAGGGAGGAATGGAATGCTGGAGCGTTAATATTTTCTGTAGGATGGGGTGCAGCTTGTGAGAAAAGTTGTTAATGGAGTGGGGGGAGGTGTCACACTACATTCTGACAGCATTATGCAATACTTCAGGGGTGCAAAAGAAGAGGGCTGGGGGTGGGGGGGATAAACTGGCAGCGCTACATTCTTTTTCTGTTCCAAGTTCTGTAGAGAACAGGAGGTGCCAGAACAATTGGAGACAGTGTGAGTTTTGAAGCCGTGCAACGTTACATAATATGGAAATGCAGTGCATATGTGTAGGGGTGCAACAGGAGAAAGGAGTAAAGAATAATTAGCAGGATGATGTTCTGGCTACTTATGGGATAACAACCTTTTCTCCAAACTCCTCCTCTTCTCCTATGGCACCCCGACACATAAGCACACTGTATTTCTGCATTATAAAATAGATGCTGCACAGCATCTTATCCCTGTCTCCCCCATCTGCTTTATTCTCATGCTCCTCTTCCATGGCCCTGTGAACTGCCTCAAAATTCATTTCACAGGGCAATGTAAGTTAACACTGTTTGTTATTATTTTTTATATGGCGGGTGTTTTGGGTTTTTATAAATGAGATGATAGAGGATATATTGATGTATTGTATGATCACCCCCCCTTCTTTATGGTATTGTTATAAGTTTGTGAAGGGGAGGAAAGACTCCCCAAAATTTCTGGAAGCAGGAAAGTTAGAATTTAAACAAGTCCCATGAATCTTCAGATACAGCAGGGATTCAATGGCTGACCATGGCAGCCATTGAGAAAATAAAGGCAGGGATATGCGCCCTTAGCAGACTCTGTACCATGTAGCAGAGCAGTGGGCCCCCTCCTCCAGCTCTGTTAGTCAAAGCTGTTTTTAGGATTGCAGTTTCCTTGATGTGAGCTTAAGAAAAAGGTGTCAGTCTGCAGGCAGTGAGCTGGGATAGAGGGCTATGGCTGATTTCTGTAGACTGTACGTCCAATGTTGTGTAGACTCAATGTCCAAATAAGAAGACTGTAGCCATGGGAGAAGCAAGAACTCTTTGAGAGCGTAATGCTGTAGGCCCCCGTCGTAGGCTCAGGCTGTATATATGTGTAAACCATCTATCAAATAAACACCACAGTCCCCTCACTGGCCTCAATGTCCAAATAAGAACCCTGGGCAAGCACCCCTGGACCTCCTGGAACCTCACACCCCTCAGAGATGGAGGATGTCAGAAGTGGGAACCTTCCCGTTACTTTTCTATAGGAGAGCTGTTAAAGACACACCTGGGTCAAATGTATGCATTTCTCGGAGGGTGTAGTCTGTGGGGTACCTGGGCTCCCCATCTAATTTAGCATGTTAAACTACAAGTCGGGTGCCAGCCTGGTGCCTTTTGGGGTGGCAGGCTCAGGTGGTAGATATGGTGTCAATAAGCCATTTATCATAAGGACCCCCTGGTCTCCAATGTGACCACAGAGTAAAGGACCCTAATCCTGGAATCTCCCGGTGCTGCGGAGATTGGGGGGGCGCGTGAGAGCGCGGGGATGCCTGAGCCCCGCTCCCCCTCGGGCCCCGGAGGAGCCTTGGGCAGCGCAAGCCCACCTGGACCCGGAGCCCCCCGGGGGGAAGGAGACTCCGGCATGACTGTCGCTGCTGCCGCTGGTCGAGTGCGCAGAGCGCCCTTCGTGCCCCAAGGCCTCGGGTCGCTCACAGCGCTGCTCAAGGGCGGAAGGAGAAGCCCAGGGAGCCTCGCGGGGCCCCGAGGGGCTCCCAGGAGAGGACGGAGGCGCTTCCCGTGCGCCCCCCCCGAGACCTCCCTCCCCTCCGAGGCGCCGCTTTTCGGGCGCAGCCAAGGCCCCTTCCCTCCCCCCCGCCCCCCAACCGCCGCCTCCGCTCCGCCCGGCCTGATCCCCGGCCGCCTCTCCGCCCGCCCGCCCGCCTCGCGCCTCGCTTACTTCCTGTTTTGGGTCCGGGCACTTGAGAAACCAGGATGGAGGCGCCAAGTACCAGGATGGAGGGAGAGAGAGCGAGTCCGCCCGCCCGCCTCGAGCGGACGCAGAAGGAGAAGCGGAGGGAGGGGCGGAGGAGGGGCCAAGGCGCGGGGGGGGGGAGGGGGGAGGAAGCCGCCCGCGAAGTCCCGCCTACGGCTTCCGGCGCCACAAAAGTCGCCCAGCGGGGTCGGGAGACGCGCGACGGGAAGCGCGCGAAATAGGTCCCGCGTCGCGCGCCTCCTGTCCGCCCGCCTCCGCCTCCGTCCCATTGGCGGCCTCGTCGCCTCCGCGCCCGTCGCTCTTCTCCCGTGGGGGAGGGGAAAGAGGCGCCGCTTCGCCCCTCGCAAAATGGCGCCGCCGCCGCCGCCGCCTCGGCTGTTCCCTCAGCGAAGCGCAGGAGAAGCGGGGACTGGGCCTCCCCCGGGATGTGAGGAGGAGAAGACGCGGGGATAGGATAATATTGTACTGTGTTTTCTGCTGGGGCGGGAGGAGGAAGCAGCCTCTCCAGGGACTTATTACGGATATATAGCAAGTTCTCATATATATTAGAAATCAAGCGTTTCTGTGAATGAGTATGAAATCATAGAACGTGACAGAAAATATCCCAAGTTTCCCTCGACCTCAGAACAAAACTCCCAACGGAAAGGCGGCAGAGTTTCCTTCCCTCTAAAGGAGAATCTACCGCAACAGCCTCTCTCTTTTCCTTCTAAAAAGCAATATATAAAAAGTGTTGCAGCATCTTAAGGCTGCCACATTGAACACAACGGGACCACGCACAGGAATCTGCAGACATTTCATAGAATGGCAGAGTTGGCAGGGACCCCCGAGGGTCATCTAGTCCAACCCTCTGCAATGCCCAGCGACAAAAGCACCCGAGATTAAGAGGCTCCTGCCGTACCTACAGAGCGATATGAGCCGGTTGCCACTGTTCTTTTAGGAATGGTGGGAATGTGCTGTTGTGGAGGCAGATGATTTGATATTGTTACACTCCTAATCCCACCTTTCCTCCCAGGAGCTTCTCCCCTTCTCCATTTTGCCTCAACCCTTTTGGGGTAGGTGAGGCTGAGAGATGGCAACTGGCCCAAGCTCCCCACCCCCACCCCGTGGTCTTCATCACTGGGTGTGGATTCAGATCCTGGCTTTCCAGGTTTTAGTCCAAATGCTCCAGCCCGTCTTCCTTGCTGGCTGCCCAGGAGTCTCCATGTGTGCTCTTTCGGGTGGCCATTGATGTGCAGCTCCATCCTCTTCCAGTGCCACTGAAGACAAAGACAAAAAGATTTAGAAGCCGCGATGGTGTCCTTCTACTCTGGCCACAAATATTCCCACAGCATCTCATAAAGATCAATGGTGTAACAGTTCTTGGTTTCAGGCTTGCAGTCTAATGACACAAAACAAAACAAAAGGGGGAAAAACAAAATTCCGAGCTACAGTCTGCTGTTTTGAAGAAGACTTCTGCCATGGGCATGATTGACTGTGGATCAGCCATGTTTTATTCACATACTTTTTGGAGAACATTTGCTCACTGCAAACAATACATCTCCTTCCAATGTTTTTTCTTCCTGTGATTTTTACACAATGACCATTGTAGGTAGACATAAATTCTTGATGAATGGGACCTCCTAGGAGGGGTGCCTTGTCATAAGGTTGGCTTCACTGGATAACGTTCCCTGAGCTAAGTTGTACATGACTTAAGGCATTTCCTCCACAAGTCTAGCATTTGACATTATTAACGTAGGCGTGAACTATATATGCAAAACGCTTGAGGCATGCATTTATGTTGGTATCCATTTGTCTTGGGAGACCATGGAGTGCGCCTCTGGAGGTGAAGTCAAACTGCTGGAGCATCACAGCACCGGCTGTGGCTGCAGAACCCACCCCATGCACCATCCCTTTAGACCAGGCTTCCTCAACCTCGGCCCTCCAGATGTTTTCTGGCCTACAACTCCCATGATCCCTAGCTAGCAGGACCAGTGGTCAGGGATGATGGAAATTGTAGTCTCAAAACATCTGGAGGGCCAAGGTTGAGGAAGCCTGGTTTAGACTGAGAATAATTAGCTGCCAACAGTGAAAGGGGAAGTGCTCTGCTGGAGCCGATAGAGCCCAGGCACCTCATTCAAAACACAGGAGAAGAGTCGTCAAGGAGAATAGCCTCTACGTTCCTTGTTTCATGTGCTACGCCACGTAATGGACAAGTCCACCTCACTGTCCACCAGGCAGCCTCACTGGCGTTCTGCTTTCCTTTTTCTGGCAGGGTTCGGTTTGCAGCTTGGACTGCCAGTCCCGGCTTCCTTCATGGGAAGGCACTTCACCTGAGGGTGGCTGCTCCTCTAACGTGTGGTGACGGGCAGATTCCTCTTTCTCTAGGGCTCTTTGGCCTCTCTCCTGAAGGACCCTGTGTTGGCTGTGCCTACCTCTATGGGGATTTAAAGAGAAAAGCAGAGGATCATATGTTCCTATGCAGTGTTTTACCTTTTTCTTTTACTGCGTTCAAACTCTGACCCCCCTCCAATGGAATTTGAGGAGCGGTGTTAAAATGTGACACCAGAGGGCAGAGCAGAGCAACCAGCAGCACGAAAAGAAACAGAATTTTGGAAAATGATATGATGAGGTATTACTTACCGTATTTTTCGCTCCATAAGACGCACTTTTCCCCTCCTAAAAAGTAAGAGGAAATGTGTGTGCGTCTTATGGAGCGAATGCAGGGGGGAGGCACGCAGGAAAACCCCCCAAAAGCCGCGCGGCTCTTGCGGGCTTTTCCTCAGGAGGGAGAAGGGTGCGGCCAGTCAGTCCCTTATCCCTCCTCGTAGAAAAGCCCGCAGGAGCCGTGCACTCCTTAAAGGGTGCGCGGCTCCTGTGGGCTTTTGCAGGAGGTGGGGGTATTGCCATAGCAGCGCACAGCCTCTCCCTGCCAGAGAGCTTGTGCGGGGCTAAAGAAGCCATAGCCCCGCGCAGCCTCTCCCGGCTGGAGAGATTGCGCGCGGCTATGGCAGAAGCCAAGACTTTGCTCTTTGGGGCTGGGGGGGGGGACCCGGGCTTCCCCAGCAGCCCCGAGAAGCTTGCAGAGCAGCAGAAGGCTACGTGCCTTTCCGCTGCTCCCCAACCTGCTTTTTGGGGTTGGCGGTGGGCTTCCCCCCGCCAGCCCCAAAGAGCAGGTTGAAAGGAACCCGAAGCCTCCAGAGTGCAGCGGGAACTCCCGCTGCACTCTGGAGGCTTCGGGTTGCCTTCACGGAAGCCTGGAGAGCGAGAGGAGTCAGTGCGCACAGACCCCTCTCGCTTTCCAGGCTTCCAAGGTAGCTGCCTGAAGGCGACTGAATGCACCTTGAACGGCACCTTGTTTTAGAGGGGGAGAACAAGGGGGGGAATTCTCCCCCTCTCTGCACAGCGCCTCCTGCCGCTTCGCTGAAGGGGCGCTGGGCAGAGAGGGGGAGATTTTTCTTCTTGTTCTCCCCCTCTAAATCAAGGTGCGTCCTATGGTCGGGTGCGTCCTATAGAGCGAAAAATACGGTACATTTGACCAAAAAAATGAAGGTTAAAAAAATGTTTTAAATAACAAATATGCCCTGTGACACTTTAGAATGATATATCTAATATTGTTCTAATTGGGGCAAATAGTGTTAAACAGGTCAGTGTAGATCCAACTTGTGTTATGAGCAATTTCTAAAGCATTAAAAAGATCCAGTATGACAAAGATACCCTTGAATTCTCCAGTGACCATTGGGATTGTTCAGCAGTTGCTGGGTGAACAATTAAAAGAGATCAGATCAATGTATGATGAATCGGAGAGAGATGAAATGGAAAATTGAGATGGAGAATATCTAGAGACCTCAGACCAGGTTGATGAAGAGCTGACAGGACTGGATGATGGAAAAGTAAAATGGGACAAGACAGATGCTATAATGGAAATGCCCTCTATTCAAGGGTTTGGATGAGAAGAGGATGGCATCATGAATGGAGAGATGGAGAGCTATTTGGATTTTTCATTGGTGGAGATGAGAGGAAAAATCCAGTCCTGGCCATTCTTCAGTTTTAGCAGAGAGAGGGTATTCTGCAAGCAATTTGGAGTGAATTTGGAGAATGATGTTATTTATAGTGCTGTCTTTTGAAAAAGACTGAGAAAAAGAAAATGAAAGGTTTTAGGTGATGATATCAAGACTCCATCATAAATATAACAGAAAAATCAGGAAATAGATTCTGACTATACAGAACTGGGCATGAACTCAAGGATATACAATAGGGGTAAAAAAAACCATGGAATATTACTTCAATATGTGACCACAGCAGAGAAATTTTTAATATGAGCATGGATGGAAGAACATACTATTATCCAATGCAGAGGAATGGTGATGGGAATTAATAGAAGTATAGCTAATTATTATTATTAATAATAACAATTTGGAATTCCCTCGGAGTTTCGTGGGAAGAAGAAATAAATGATGTTGTGACACTTTGACTAAAAAGAAATGTGATTAAACAGAAACTGGAGATGATGGATACCAACATGGACTGGATGGTTTAAACAGTCCTCTTCTAATGTAACCAGCAGACAGAGAATCAGAAATATTTTTTAATCTTTGGTGTTTCTTATTTCTGTGTTTTTCCTCCCCCCCTTTTTTCCTTTTCTTTCTCTTTACTTTTTTCTTTCTTTCCTCTCTCTTTTGTCTTTTTGATTGTATTTATTCTATCCATTATTTTACTGTATTGTGAAAACTTTAATAAAAATCAATTTGGATGTAAAAAATGGGGGGATGGAAAATTGTAGGGATAGTTTTATGCCCTAATTTCATGTGATGAAATTTGTGTTGGTATCCTGGCATACAGTTCTTTCCTGCTGTTTCAAAGTTCTTAGCTTGCTTCTGAAACGCAAGTAAAATAAACATGCTAAATTGGATAAGAATTTAAAAGTATTCTTTTAGCCCATTTTGATGCCAGGCACCTGACTGAGCCAGCACCTCTAGTGCTCCTTATGGTTTCGTGGCCACTTGGCATTTCCCTCTTGGTTCTGAAAAGAAGACACCTGTGTCATGGTTGGGAAGGTTGGACTGCAGTTTTCCCCAAAGACAACAGATCCGCATAGTGAACCCTGTGGTCCTTCAGCACAGGCTGCTCTGTGATGTTTCATTCAGAGAGCTCCAGGACACCTCGTGCTGTAGAGGACCAATTGTTGGCATCCATCTGTCCCAAGAGACAATGGAGTGTGCCTCTGGGGTGAAGTCAAACTGCTGCATTAGCAGAACCAAAGTGACCTCCCTGGGGGGCAAGTGTGGGCTGTGTGTCTGGAGGTGCTGAGCTGCCCAGAGGACAAGACTCCCCTCTTGGCCTTGCTGAGGTAACCCAGAGGAAAGCAGAGCAAGACATTTGACACCAGCTTTGCTGCAGGAGTTGCCAGAAAGAGGCGTACAAGGCACCATCTAACCATAGTGGGGACTCCACTCTGGATTTGTGTAGGGTTTACTCCTGAGCCTTTTCTTCTCCCAAAGATATCCTGCAAGGCAGTGGAGCTTTAGAACCAGAGTTTTCCTTCTCCTAGATGGGCTCCCTTCCCGGGTAGATGAGCCCCACCGGCCTTCTTGACTGTTGGACCTACTATAGTAGTACCTCGGAAGTTGAACGGAATCTGTTCCAGAAGTCCGTTCAACTTCCAAAACGTCCGGAAACCAAAGCACGGCTTCTGATTGGCTGCAGGAAGCGCCTGCAGCCAATCAGAAGCCCCAGAAGCCCTGTCAGATGTTCAGGTTCCAAAGAACGTTCACAAACCAGAACTCTCACTTCTGGGTTTGTGGCGTTTGGGAGCCAAAATGTCCGAGTACCAAGGCGTTTGGGACCCAAGGTACAACTGTATTGGTCTTGTCTGTTCAATCCACTGGAGCCTGTCTTCACATGCAGGGGAAGCCCTTAACTCACTGCAGTTTGGGACCCATCAGGTACCCTCACCTGGTTTAGCCAGCCAGCCAGAGCCATTTCCCAGGGTGTGGTTGCCGTTGCATGCTGACAGCTTCTAGGAGACACAGGTGAGAGCTGAGTGCAGGATGGGGACCAAAGATGGACACAGTACCCCAGAAGACGCATGATGTGGGTGTCCTCCACCTGAGGTCCCACCCCTCCCCAAACACCCCAGATAAGCAATTGGTAAGAAAACCATTATACTGAAAAGTTCATGAGTCAGTCACATAAAATATACATGACTGTAACTTGCTGTTTATTAACTGGATTTTGAATCCACTTTTGAACATTTTCATGACATGGTATAAAAACTTTGGAGCTTTTCCTTCCACTTCTGAAGTTTCCCAGCAATGATCGATGAGGTGACTAAGTATCACAGACCTGGCACTTTCAATAACTGACTAAGTCCACCGTCAGTCCCCTACCTGGTCACTGAGTAAGCTGCCACTCCCTGTGTACACACCCCATTTACTCTGCATAGAGTGCACTCCTGCTGCACTTTTGGTTCTCCACAGCCACCAGGTGTCCCCGTTGCTCATGCTTGAGCTCTCTGGTTGCTCACTTTCACAAAGGGGGTCCCCTTTGACAAGGTTCTGTAGACGATGAATGGGTATTGCTCTACACCATGGGCAGGCAAACTAAGGCCTGGGGTCCAAATCCGGCCCAATTGCCTTCTCAATCCATCCCACAGATGGTCCGGGAATCATTGTGTTTTTACATGAGTAGAATGTGTCCTTTTATTTAAAATGCATCTCTGGGTTATTTGTGGGGCATAGGAATTTGTTCATTCCCCCCCAAAAAAAATAGTCTGCCCCCCCACAAGGTCTGAGGGACAGTGGACCAGCCCACTGCTGAAAAAGTTTGCTGACCCCTGATCTACAGCAGCTGTTCTTGAAATTGTGCTGGGTGCACAAGGTAATCACTGCAACCGCCATGAGAACAGGACAGAAAAATGAGTGGGGCTTACAAGAACAGGCTTGCTCACACTGAATGAGGGTGCAAAGTGTACAGCTCAACTATCTGAGTACACAGATTGTATACTGTGCCTCTTAACCTAATAGGTACTCAGAATGCCATACCCATTGAGCATGCTCAGTCCTCTCTGGGCCTTTCTGAGGTCTGCCCCTCACTCCTTCCCCATATTTATTTTTATTTCCTCCAACCTGTGGTTCCTACAAACCTTAAGATGTGCATGAATGGTGCACAGTTGGCATTGTGTGGACATAAGCTCCCAAAACGTTTTCTGAGTGTCCCAGGTAGGGAATAAGTTTGGGGGAAATTGAATTAAGGGGCGATCTTGGTTCCTGGGTAGACTATGAAATTGGGCTATTAAATTTAAGTTGACTTCAGATATGGTTTGGGGGTAACACGGGGGGAACTGAAGGAACTGAATGGATCTGGAGCCAGTCTTTTCAAAACAAACAACCTGTTTTGGTGTGAACTGATGTGGGGAGCAAATTAATTGAATAATTTGTCTGGGGTGGTTTGGACAGATAAATTGGTTGACTCACTTTATGTAACACTGGATGTCTAAACCTGTAAATCAGCATTTGCAAATTTTATGTAAATATGTGTCCATGGCCCTATGGCCCAGGCCTTTTAAGTTCCCAGAGAGAGTTTCCTCTATGGCACTGCACTGCACTTCTTATCATAGGGGATCATAGGCTGGGAGTATGTTATGGGTACAGAAACTTAAGCCTGATAAAAGACTGCCAAGCCGATAAGACTTAATGGAGCTGATGATGCATCAAAATGAGTTTGAAAAGTTTGAAAGCAAAGCCAGTCAACCCTAACACATCATGCATAGCTCTCTCAAATGAACTCATGGATTCTTTGGTGGAAGTTATGACTGTTTAAAGTGGCATGATGCTGTTTCAAATGTGCAGACGAAACCTTAGACGTTTCATGCATGCCATCTGTTTATTTTCAAACTCCCAATAACTCTCATAGTCGTTGTTGAAATGCAGTACAGCAGTTAAGTAGCTACTCATGGAAGATGGGGCTGCATCTTAAGCAGCAAAGAAGCTATGGAGGAAAAAGGAGGCCTGGGATTTTTATTTTCCTCCCAGCTAACTACAATGCCATAAATCAATACAAAATGTTGGAAGTTGGATAAGGTGAGATTGAAGAAATGTCCTTGAAAATCTGCAAGTCAAGTGAGCTAGACTGTAGCAAAATTTGATGCACAGATTATAGGCTTGATGACAGGGTGAGGGGCAGCGGTGACAGAAAGGGGCAGTGAGGTTAGATGGCAAGGAGTGACAGCATCTGTTTTCTCTCATGCCATTTTGACTTCATTTCTTCCTTTGCAACATGCTAAATGGACTCCTTCAGAGAAATTAACATGGGCACTGGAGTGCAGGAGATGGCACAGAAAATTTATCCAGAAATTCCAAAGTTCTTAGCTGCCTTCTTCTTCTTCTCCTCCTTCTCCTTCTTCTTCTTCTTCTTCTTCTTCTTCTTCTTCTTCTTCTTCTTCTTCTTCAGATTCATTTTTATTTTTTAATGTGAGTTTACTGTCAGATCTGTCCAGAATCACAGGCTGGTTTTGATTGGTTTGCTGATTTTGGATGCAATGGACAGACTGTAGGTCATCTTGGTTGCCCCCTGCCATGGTGCTAGTCATTCTCCACCAGAAAACTGCTCAGCAAAGATGATTGCAAATATGGACTCGAGGGCGTGCTCCAGCCCAGAGAGAAGCATGCCGTTACAAAGATGGGCGTTTGCGTTGTCTTTGTGGGTGCATGGATTTGTTTGTTTGTTTTGCAGTGGGGGACCAACAATGGAAAGCTGCCAGCTGAGTCTTCTAGACGTACTGCATTCACTTGAGTTGAATGCGCCATCAAATCTCACGCACACCTCAGTTTTCAGAACTTTGAAACCAAAAAAAGTATTTTCTGGCGAATGTAAATGTTCCATTGAATCTAATGCACACCTTACTTTGCACAATGTAATTTGGCCAAAAGAAGTGAGCATTAGATTGGAGTAAATCTTCAGCCCTTTTCGGGGGTGGGACCTGATTCTCCTTCTGTGCTGTGCCTCAAGTAGATGCATCTGGCTGTCCTTGCCTGCCTGTGGCACTGTCAACACGGAACACCAAAACTTAGTCTGCCATCCACCAAAGAATCGTGGTTATCACCTTGCTCACCTCTCCTCCTTATGGGTTGGATCCAGTTTTAGTCATGCTTAGAGTAAGCCAATGAGAAAAGTTAGTTGCAACTTACTTAGTGATGGGGGAGAACTTTGTTTCAGTTTGCATTTAGAACCTAATTTACCAAATTTGCACTTTACAACAAAAACATGAGAACTGAAACACAGCCATCCTTCAAAAGTCACACTTACTTGAATTTTGCAACACATTTCTCCAAATACATATTTACAAAAATACATATGTTGGAGGCAGGGGGGTGGGGAAGTGCCTAAAAATAAACATATTAGTGAAAAAATATGGAAAATGCATTATATTGGGATAAATTACTTGCAATGATGCATGCATTAGTCAAAACTGCATACAAAAAGATGTGTATTAGAAAAACAGACATTAATAACAATGTGATAAAAAATAAAACACAAGAAGCTTTCAATGATGAATTCAAAAGAAAGATGCCAATTTTTCTTTTCATGTGCATTGCCTGTCTTTGTTGTTTAGAAAAATTAAAGTATTTTAAAAAAGGAGAAATGTGCACTAAAATTCTGAAGAAATTTCTTTCTTTTTTGGAAAATGGCAAATTGCTGCTGAAATGTGGAGAACTGGGTTTCAGATTGCTATATTTCCAAAAGGACTTGTCTCTGTCTGTCTGTCTGCCTGTCTGTCTGTCTCTCTCATAGCAGCTCCAGGGCAGCGTCCACAGTCTCTTCTCACACTCCCTCCTTTTAACTTGGCCTTCCATTCAGTGGCATATGCAAAGTGCAAAGCCTGCCACAGCTGTCTGCAGATGCTGATGAAGATTTTAGCTGTGACAGACACAATGGGAAATTGTTTAAATGAGCTGGAAAGGGCCACGTTAGCTTCGTCATGCTTGGTGGCCCCGTGGCAGGAAACGTCTCTGAGGCAGGCAAGCGTTAATCCGAAGACACAGATGCTGAGGGACAGAATCTGCACTCCTCCCATATGTTGGGCCCCTGCTGATAATTTAATGTGTTCATGTCAATTCCTAGTTATGATCTCGGAGAAGCAACATTAAATATGCTTGATTATTTTTGTGCATGATCTTCTGTAAATAAGCACGTCAATTTCTCTCTTTTTTTGTAATTATTTTTTTCAGAAACAATAATCAATCAAATAAGGATATAAAAATCAAACCACCATCTATCATTTATACTTCTAATAAAAAATCCTACTGTTTTACAAACCATCTTTTGAGGTTCTTTAAACCTCAAGACTTCCTTCCATCCCCTTCTACTGGTTCTTTACATCTTACATCATTCTCTGCATTTTGTTATCATTTTTATCTGCTTGTTACACCTTTACATTCTCTAATTCTTTACTACTTAAGAAGTGCTTAATCTAAACATGCCAATGTACCAACTTGTTTACAGTATTTCTGCACATTCACAATAAATTTTCCCCATTCTTTTTTAAACTTCTCATTGTCAGTCTTTGAGTTTTGCCGTCAGCTTTGCCATTTCTGCATAGTCCATAAGTTTTCTTATGCCATTCTTCTATTGTTGGCAACTGTTCTTCTTTCCATCTTTGGGCTAACAGGATCTGGGCTACAAGCACGTTAATTTCCAGGAACAAAGTTGTTGACCTTTTGGGGGGAACATCTACCCCCCAAAAACTTTTTTTGGATTTTTACAGCATTTTTCTTTAAAAGTTGCCCTAGTTTTCCTGGACATTTTGCTGATTAGGCAAAGATCCACCACAGGCCATTTTGACAGTCCAATTCCTGGACATATCCTGGTTAGTCCAACGTTTGGCCTTTGATCTGAACAACAAGATTATAAATTATACGTTATTTTATGATCAAATTGAAAATCTCACATTTATTATTGATTGATTGTTCAGCATATAAATGGTGCCTCACGCAACACATGCAAAAAGACGACGACTGCAAAGAGCTTATCTAAATTTCTGCACTGGAGGAAGACTACAGACAGATGGGAAGGAAGATGAAAGGGCAACAGACAGACCAGAGAGGAACATGACAAAGATAGTTACACGTCCGTTGATTTTGTTTGATCTAAGCACCAGTTATCTGACAGTATTGTGATTTTGCCAGCCTGTTTCTCTCCACCCTCCCAATACAGGCCATTCCCCAGAGGCCATGTGGGCTTCCACACTAGGGCTTGCCATGCTTCAGTTGCTTCCTTTTATAGGGTAGAGGGAGGTCCACACAAAATCACCACCCATTTGTGACCCTCCTGTGTTTATTCCTTGCTTCTTTCATTTCCCCTCCAGCTGAGAGCACTTCCAGATGGGGGCTTCATATGATAAACAGGTTCACAATAGGTTCCTTGCAATAGCTTTTAATTTTTTTGATTTATCCCATTCCCCCCCCACCCCAGAAGAGCAAATTCAGATGAAATGGGAAATGTATGGATGCTACTAAAAAAAAATGCGTGCATGAGGAGACCCTTCCCACAATAAACCCCTGTCTGGAATCACCCACGGAAATCCCCCCCTTTTAAAAAAATATACCTGCATGTTAGCACAGTCCTCACAGATGCTGACAGTCCTTAGCCTTAGCACTCCTGTCCTTTAACACGTGTGTAGTTTGGCTGGTACACTGACATTCGGGGGAGGGGGGATGACGACACCACACCTCCTCACTTTCACCTGAGCACAACTTTGCCATTTCATTTCCAGTCACCACCTTTTCCAGGTACAGTGGTACCTCGCAAGACGAATGCCTCGTAAGACGAAAAACTCGCAAGATGAAAGAGTTTTACGTTTTTTGAGTTGCTTCGCAAGACAAATTTCCCTATGGGCTTGCTTCACAAGATGAAAACATCTTGCAAGTTTGTTTCCTTTTTCTTAAAACCGTTAATACCCAGGGTGCATTGCTTGAAGAGGTGCAGTTCCGTGCTTCGCAAGACGAAAAATTCACAAGACGAAAAAACTCTCAGAACGAATTAATTTCGTCTTGCGAGGTACCACTGTACCTTCTGCCATGAAGACTGGTTGCTTAGGGCAAATGGGTCACTTGGTCACTGTCTGACCAGCCTCAGCTGGCTGCCACCTGCCTCCTTTCTTACATCCGTCCATGGCGTGGCCTCCGCTGGCAGCTTCCTTCTCTTTAGTCCATGGAGACTAATACCACCCTTTGGCCTGTACTTCTAAAGCCAAAAGTAGCTCACTGCAAGGGATACCAGGAAGCAGGCGAGGAGGTTCTTGGTTCAAGTTGCAGCTGAAAGTGTTAGCTGTCAGTCTGGCGAAGTCTGGTGTTCATATTTTGTGTTCTAGGCTCAAATGCTTTGTGTGTGGGATAAACAGGTCTCATTCAATGTGTTCCTCACAAGCTCAGCAAAGGTTCTTAATGTGCCAAATCATGATTGGTACTTGTGACAAATCATTCAAATAACTTGTCCACCTGTGTTCAATTTTTGTTTCAGGGAGGTGGGAGATCTTATGAAAATATGATAATGCTCCTTTGTGCTGCTTTAAAGTCTTTGCCACAAAACCACTGAAACAGAGTGGCTGGGTGCATAAGCTCTGGGTAAGTAGCCCTTGGGATGAGCAATAACAGCTTAGAAGCCATTTCATAATAAAATAGGTGATTTAGAAGCAGAACGTAATCTGAACGGTTATACTGCAGTATAAAGGTAAAGGGATCCCTGACCATTAGGTCCAGTCATGGCCGACTCTGGGGTTGTGGCGCTCATCTCGCTTTATTGGCCAAGGGAGCCGGCATACATGACTCTGGTCATGTGGCCAGCATGACTAAGCCGCTTTTGGCGAACCAGAGCAGCGCACGGAAACGCCGTTTACCTTTCTGCTGGAGCAGTACCTATTTATCTACTTGCACTTTGACATGCTTTCGAACTGCTAGGTTGGCAGGAGCAGGGACCGAGCAATGGGAGCTCACCCCGTCGCGGGGATTCGAACCGTTGACCTTCTGATCGGCAAGCCCTAGGCTCTGTGCTTTAGACCACAGCGCCACCCATGTCCCTATAGTGCAGAATATAATATGCATAAAGCCTGCATCTGTCTGTCTCAAGAGACAATGGAGTGTGTCTCCGGGGTTGAAGTAAAACTGCTGTGTCAGCAGCACCAAGAGACCACCCTGGGACGCAAGCCTGGGCAGTGTGTCTGGAGGTCCTGGGCTGCCCAGATGACAAGACCTTACTCTCGGCCCTGCTTATGTGGTTGGAAGGAAAGCAGAGCAGTATATTTGGCTTCTGGCTGCAGGAGCTGCTGAAAGGAAGCACACAAGGCACCATCCAACTACCTTTGGGACCAAAGGAGCCAACTCCTAGGGACTGAGGTCTTCTCCCCCTAAAATGTTTGAGGGGGCTAGCCCCACCTCCCACGTTGGTGGGCATTGCCATTCAAATGGTGTGCATGCACTGTGTCTGGTAATTGATAATGTAGGGTGGTGCTTTCCTGGCTCAACCCAATATTTTATTCAAGTTGGCACCCTTGTTAGAGACTCCACTCTGGATTTGGGTGGGGCTTCCTCCTTAGCCTTTTCTTTTCCTGAAGATATCCTGCATTGCAGTGCGAGTTTTCCTTCTGGTAGATAAGAGTTTTCCTTCTCCCAGATGGGCTCCCTTCCCAGGTTGACGAGACCCATCTGCCCCTCACTTCCATCTACAGCACGTGCAGAAACCGCCTTCTTGACTGTTGGACCCATTCTTGGTCTCGCCCACCCAATCTGCCAGAGCCTATGTTCGCATGCAGGAGAAGCCCCTAACTCACTGAGGGTTTAAAACCCATTGGCTCCCCTCACCTGGTTTAGCTGGCCAGGAGAAGCCGTTCCCGGGGTGTGGCTGCTGTCGCATGCTGACAGCTTCTAGGAGCCAAAGGTGAGAGCTGAGTGCAGGATGGAGATCAAAAGTGGACAAACCAGCCCAGAAGAAGCATGATGTGTCCCCCACCAGAGGTAGTACCCCTCCCCTAATGCCCTATGCACCCCTCATAAAGCTAATGCATGTCAAAAACATGTTTACAGTCGTACCTTGGTTTAAGAGCAGCTTTGCCTTGGAAGCAGAACATGTTTCACTTCCTGTTGAGTGTGTTCCATTTGTAAATTGCATCCCCCGCTGCTATGGGAAAGCAGGCCTTGGTTTAAGAATGCTTTGGTTTAAGAATGGGCTTCCGGAACAGATTAAGTTCATAAACCAAGGTACCACTGTAGTTCAATTCAGGCAACTGATCTTGAGTTGTCTGTAGAGGAACTACTCTTTCCTCCATCAAATGTGACTTGCTTTTAAGGACTCTCAATCTGTGTGCAGTGGGCGAAAGGGCTTACACAGTGTCAGGAGAACTGACAAGCTGAAAAGGAAATTAAACGAATCAGGCTTTCTAAAGAAAACACAATCCAATTAAAGGCTTCTCTTTCAAAGTACTGAGTAGGATTTGAAAAGTAGATTTCTAAAAGAGTTAGCTGTCAGTCTGGCAAAATCTGATGCTCATCTGATGACCACTGGCTACTCTTACACACCAAGTCACCTACAGGCTGATTATCCAATAGACTGTTTTTCTCCTTAAATACACATCTATAGACACAAACCCTGAGAAAATCGTAGATGGGGGCAAATTACTGAAAAGGAAAGTGTTAACCACCCCTCTCCCTGCCTCCCCCAAGCTGTGCTGTTCAAACTAGCAGCTTCTCAAGGCTGTATTTAGTTTCAGAAAACAATTACAGGGTTGCATCTCTGTAGTTTGCCACTAAGAAAACAAAAGAAGAAAAACTGTAAGATCTTTACTTGGGAAGTGTGATGGGATGATGAGCTGCTTGTGCGTGAAATCCCTAGTCCCTCAGAGTTTGGCTATGTACGCAAACCTCTGTCTGTAACGGAGCTCCTAAGCATGGCTCCGTCAGTCGCTGGTAGAATCCGACAGTGGGCGTTTACGGAATTTCTTCCAGCATAAAAGCTCCTTAACGGAAACCCGCCTTCTGGACTCTCGGCGTGACAGTTTCCGGCGAGGAGTGGGTGTCCCTATAGGAGGTCCTGAAACCTCCCCACTGTTTTCGCTGGAAGTGTCTCTGAGCCATCCCCCCGACTCACTTTCCCTAGGAGCTCCTTCCCTCCCCCTGCTGGTTCCTTCCTCAGCTGATAAGTCTCTCTCAACCTCTGGGAGTCCCTTCACCTCCTGTTCTCCCGATGGCAGTTCCCTGACATCCACCTCCCCTCCAGGGCCCCCTTCACCCCCTCCCCTTCCCTCCTCTGCGGGCAGCGAAGGAGCAAAACCCCTGAAAGAACCTCCCTCATCTTCCGAAGTCTCGAACATTTCCCTCCACCGGTTGCTGTTTCTGGTTTCTAAGTACTCCTCCTCGCCGGAGTCTATTCCTTCTTCCAACTCCGATTCCGCGAATCCTTCCAGTTCCTCCTCCTCGTCGGTGGTGCCAAAGTATTCCCTCCAGAACCTCGCTACTGACTGAGGTTTCCTGGGGAACCTTTGATGAAACGTTTCGATCAAAACCTCGTCATTGACCTCCTCTGCCGTCACCCAGGTGTTTTCTGACTCCGGTTCCCCTTCCCACGCTACCAAATACTCCACCTGATTACCCTTCCACCTGGAGTCGATGATTTCCGCCACATGGTTGCTGCTTTCCCTCTCTTCTAAGACTGGTCCCCGTGTGGAAACCCCTTCACCTTTCCCCCTATACGGTGACAGTAATGACCTGTGGAATACTGGGTGCAGTTTCATGTAGTTCAGTAACCAGAGCCTGAAAGCCACTGGGTTGACCCGTTGAATGACCTCAAATGGTCCTAATCTTTTGGGTCTCAATTTCTTGCAACCCCCCTTGAACAGCAACCCTTGGGTTGACAGCCACACCTGATCCCCCACCCTTATGGTTTCACCTTCCCTCCTGTTCTTGTCTGCCTGCCTCTTATATTCTTCTTTGGCCCTTTCTAAGTTGAGTTGGAGTTGACGATGGATAGCTTCCATTTCTTCTACAAAATGTTCGGCGGCCGGGACGCTCCATCTCTCCCCTCCTCCCCCTGGAAATGCCCTGGGGTGGCACCCATAATTAGCCAAAAAGGGGCTCATCCCGGTGGACACATTCTCCGCATTATTGTAGGCAAATTCCGCCAGCGCCAACTTCTCGACCCAATCATTCTCTCTGTCATTGACATAACACCTCAGGTATTGTTGGAGGATACCGTTTGCTCTTTCCGCCTGCCCGTTGGTTTCAGGGTGTCGGGCAGTCGAAAAATTGACCTCTACGTCCAGAAAGCTCATGAGCTTCCTCCAGAACCTGGACGTAAATTGTTTGCCTCTGTCTGAGACCACCCTCAAGGGGGCGCCATGCAGCCTAAAAATATGTTCTACAAACAATTTCGCTGTCTCCTCCGCCGTGACTGCATGTGAGCAAGCTACAAAGTGGCCCATCTTAGTTAACAGGTCTACTACGACCAGGATGGCGGTTTTCCCCTTGGATTTTGGCAGGTCAGTCATAAAATCTATCGATACCGCCTCCCATGGTCGTTCTGGTGTGGGTAACGGTTCTAATAACCCCGCCGGCGCCCGCCTTTCTCCTTTGGCTCGCTGGCATTGGTCACACCCTCTTACATATTCCCGTACATCTTCCCTCACCTTGGGCCACCAAAATTCCCTGGTAACCAACCACATGGTCTTGTGTTGCCCAAAATGCCCCGCTGTGGGGCTGTCGTGCAGCTGTCTGAGTACTCTCCCTCTCAATTCCCCTTCGGGTATATATAGTGCCCCTTTGTAATACAATGCCCCGTTTCTTTCTTCAAAACCTCCGGGGTTTTCTCCCTCTCCCCTTAGACATCTGAGCTTATTCTGGGCGTATTCATCATTCTCCGTTTCCTCTACCAGTTCCTTTTGCCCCACCAATGCCGCCCCACACACCCAGCGGTCCTCTGGGATGATATGTCTCTCTTCGGGTGCTCCCTCCCCCTCCAAATATTCAGGTTTGCGTGAGAGAGCGTCCGCCCTGACGTTTTCCGGACCTGGCACATAGCAAATTTCAAAATTAAACTTGGAGAACTCCTGGGCCCATCTCACTTGTCGTTGGTTGAGCACTCGTGCCGTTCTCCAATACTCTAAATTCTTGTGATCCGTGCACACTTGCACCTTATGTTGTGCACCAATTAGTAAGTGTCTCCATCTCCGGAACGCTTCGTGAATGGCGAGTAGTTCTCGGTCATATACCGTGTAGTTCCTCTCGGATTTGTTTAGCTTACGCGAGAAGAAGGCACACGGTCTCCACTCCGACTTACTCTTCCCCGGCTGAAGAAGCACCGCCCCCACCGCCCGGTCTGATGCGTCAGTTTCCACTCTCATCGGTTTTTGTAGATCCACATGCAGGAGCTGTTCTTCCGAAGCGAATGCCCTTTTCAATTCTTCAAATGCTTGCTCCGCCTCCGCCGTCCAAGCAAATTTCTTCTTGCTACTGAGACAGTCCGTAATGGGAGCCGTTAAGTGGGCAAAGTTCTTGATGAACTTACGATAAAAGTTCCCAAATCCTAAAAATCTTTGCACATCCTTTTTCGTTTTCGGTGTCTTCCATTCCAGCACCGCCTGGACCTTGCCTGGATCCATGGCTAATCCCTTGTCTGACAAGCGGTACCCCAGGAATTCCACCTCCTTGGTGTGAAACTGACACTTCTCCAATTTCACCCACAGCTGGTTGGCTTGCAGTTGGCTCAGCACTTCCCTGACGTCCTTTACATGCTGCTCCTCATTCTCTGAATAGACTAACACGTCATCTAGGAACGCCACGCAATTCTTGTAGAGCAGAGGTCCCAGGACGTGGTTCATGAACGATTGAAAACATGCTGAGCCTGCTTGTAATCCAAAGGGCATAACGAGATATTCGAAAGCCCCCAAATGGGTGAACATGGTGGTCTTCCATTCATCCCCCTTCCTTATCCGTATCAGGTTGTATGCTCCCCTCAGGTCCAGTTTAGTAATAATCTTTCCCTTCCTCACCCTGGTCAAAATGTCATCAATCCTGGGCATAGGGAAAGCCACTGGTTCCGACACGGCATTTAGGGCCCGGTAGTCCACGACCAGTCTCGGTTTATCCGTGTTTTTTTTTGTCCACAAAAAACACTGGGCTGCCCCCCACCGCTCTGGACTCTCTGATGAAACCTCGCTTCAGGTTTTTATCGATAAACTCCCTTAACTCCTGCATCTCCCTGTCTGACATGGCGTACAGCTTGCCTACTGGGAGCTGGGCCCCAGGGACTAGATTGATTTGGCAGTCAAAGGCTCTATGCGGTGGTAGTTTGTCTGCTTCCCTTTCGCTGAAGACATTGCTTAGGTCAGCGTATTGTTTGGGCACCTTCCCTTTGTCCGTTACTTCCATCCCTGCTAGGAAGGCCTTTGCCCCTTCCGGAGCCTTCCCCTCTTTGCAGTGTTCTAGGCAATGTGCTGACCCAAAGGAGACCACTCTCTGATGCCAGCCCACTAGCGGATCATGCAACGCTAGCCAGCTCATCCCCAAAATAATGGGAGCCCCTCCCAAGGTGGCCACATTGAACACTATTCTTTCGGTTTGCCTGGCCACCCTCATTACCATTGGGACGGTCTGTAGGCTGACTTCTCCTCCCAACAGCTCCCTCCCATCGATCGTGGTCACCTGCAAGGGGTTACTTAAAGGGATGGTCTGTATCTGGTGTTCAGCTGCAAACTCCTTACTCATAAAATTACAGGAGCTGCCTGAGTCCAAAAGTGCCTTTATCTTTAGTGGGTGTCCGTTTGGCAGCTCTAGCAACACCTCTATCACTAGAGCTGGTCTTGGAGGTTCCGGCGTGGGCACTTTTACTGCTCCTTGGCCTGGCTGCTGTGCCCTGACGGTGGCAGCCAGGCGTTGGCTTTTACTTGCTCCTGGACTTCCTCCTCCTTTCCCCCAACAGCTCCCGCCATCCCTTGCCATTCCTTTCTTTGTGGACAGACTCTGGCAAAGTGACCTGGCTGCTGGCAGAGATAACATTTCTTGGCGCTCTTCCCCTCCTTCTTCCGCCCTTCACTGGGATTTGAAATTGCGCGCGCGCGCGCTGTTCCAATTTCCATCGGCTCCCCTGGCGGGAAAGTTAGCTCCGGAATCTCTGGAATGCGGAAATCCCTCCAACGCTCCCCTTTCCCTTCGCGCTTCTCCAAGGCTCTCGCCTCCTGGCGCGCTCCAATGGTGAGCGCTGATTTGGTCAGCTGGTCCATAGACTCCGCCCTGGGCGCCCGGGAAAGTTCGTCTTTCACCGCCGAAGAAAGCCACTCTTCGAAAAGCATTTGAATGGGTTCCGCCGATAGATCCCACCCCAATTTATGGATCAACATGGTAAACTCAGTCCAGTACTCACGGACAGATCGGCTCCCCTGTTTGCAAGCCATCAACTGTCTGCGCAGCACTCCCTGCTCAATGTCGCTAGAAAACATCAGGTCCATGGCGCGAAAAAACTTCCTTGTGTCCTTCAGGACGGCATTATTCCCTGCCATCGGGGGTCTAACCCAGTCTCTTGCCCCCCCTTCGAGATGGCCCACCACAAACGCCACTCGCGATTCCTCGTCGGGAAAGTCGTGAAACTGCAGATTGAGAGCATACTGCATCTCTGTCCTGAAGGCTTGATAGTTCCTGGGGTCCCCCCCAAACTTCTGCACCAATCCTGGCATCTTTCTTGCCAGTGGGGTCCCTTTTGCCTTTTCTGCATCCTGCGCCCTCCTCTCCTCGAGCCTCGCCGTTTGCAGCGCTAGCTGGACCTCCAACACCCGGTACCTTTCTTCCAGGCTTGGACCCGCTCCAGCTCCTCCTGCTTCTCCGGTTCCGGCTGGGTTGCTCATGATGCCCCTCTGCACAAGCTGCTTTCAGGGACTGTCGGATTGCTGTGATGGGATGATGAGCTGCTTGTGCATGAAATCCCTAGTCCCTCAGAGTTTGGCTATGTACGCAAACCTCTGTCTGTAACGGAGCTCCTAAGCATGGCTCCGTCAGTCGCTGGTAGAATCCGACAGTGGGCGTTTACGGAATTTCTTCCAGCATAAAAGCTCCTTAACGGAAACCCGCCTTCTGGACTCTCGGCGTGACAGTTTCCGGCGAGGAGTGGGTGTCCCTATAGGAGGTCCTGAAACCTCCCCACTGTTTTCGCTGGAAGTGTCTCTGAGCCATCCCCCCGACTCACTTTCCCTAGGAGCTCCTTCCCTCCCCCTGCTGGTTCCTTCCTCAGCTGATAAGTCTCTCTCAACCTCTGGGAGTCCCTTCACCTCCTGTTCTCCCGATGGCAGTTCCCTGACAGGAAGGAAAGGCAATTTTTGCAAGATGGGGTTTCAGGTGCTGTTTAAAGTAGGTTGAGGTGTGATGGAAAAATCTGTCAACTTCAGTTCCTCCCAGGCTCTAATCTGTTCAATCTTTAATTCAGTAATCAACATCTGTGTATGTTTTTTTTAAAGTCCTTATGAAAATTCACCAGCAATTCAGTGTCAATTTCTCATGCACATTTTCTGTGCAATTTTGCCCAATCTATGCATTCTGTAAAGCGGTATCCCCTAATAGAATGCCCTGCAACATATGCATTTCTATGCAAGCTTCAGTCTAGTATACACATTTTTTTCTACACATTACTTGGCTGGAGAACTGCATTGCAAAATCTGGGTAGAAAGACTGGCTGCTTCTTGAGAACACAGACATTTTGGATTTGGAAGGTTTTAATAATGTTTTTGGGTGGCATGCATATTTGTGGTACGACAAGGTTAAAGCACATAAAGCATTTAAAATCCATATTGTCAGGAAAGCATTGTTCAATGTCTGGATAAGATACAAAGACTTATTGGAAAATAAAACACCAAGGTGGTTGTCACCAATGGAAGCGAAGGCTCAGAAAAAGCTCAATATGGAGGCCAAATGGCCGAAATATTGGGAAATATTCGAACAAGAAGGAGAGAAATTGAAATTGCAGAGTTTTGAGAAATTAAAAGATAAAGTGTGAGACTGGCTTCATTATTATCAAATAAGAGAGGCCTATAATTTGGACAAAAAATTGGCTTCCAGGTGGAAAAATCAAAATTGGAAACAGAACTGTTAGATCCCAAAACTAAGATACTTTCAAGAATGTATAACTTGCTGTTAAAATGGAATACGCAGGATGAAACGGTTAAATCTGCAGTGATTAAATGGGCACAAGATATTGGTCATAACATTATGTTAGCGGACTGGGAACAGTTGTGGACCACCAGTATGAAATTTACGGCATGTAATGCCTTAAGAGATAATATTATGAAAATGATATATAGGTGGTACATGACACCAGTCAAGCTTGCAAAAATATATCATTTGCCTGATAACAAATGTTGGAAATGTAAAGAAAATGAAGGTACATTCTTTCACCTTTGGTGGACGTGCCCAAAGATTAAGGCTTTCTGGGAGATGATCTATAATGAAATTAAAAAGGTATTTAAATATACCTTCCTGAAGAAACCAGAGGCCTTTCTCCTGGGCATAGTCGGCCAATTGGTGCCAAAGAAGGACAGAACTTTCTTTATGTACGCAACAACAGCAGCAAGAATACTGATTGCAAAGTATTGGAAGACACAAGATTTGCCCACCCTGGAAGAGTGGCAGATGAAGGTGATGGACTATATGGAACTGGCGGAAATGACTGGCAGAATCCGAGACCAGGGAGAAGAGTTGGTGGAAGAAGATTGGGAGAAATTTAAAGACTATCTACAGAAATATTGTAAAATTAATGAATGGATTGAATAGGGGGTATTAGCAACAAAGTTAATAAGAATATGCAAAATGAATTGATAATGGATGAAAATATAGAGTTATAATATGTTAAGATATAGAGTTCAGATAAATGAAAGAGGGTAAGGATTTGCTGATTTGATTATCTAAATGGGAATACAAAAAGGGGAGGTGTGAGGAGGTCAAGGAAACAAGTTAATGAGCATAAAGTTATAAAAAATGGATTTGTTTTTAATTCTCTTTTACCTATTCGTTTTTTGTACATTGTATTTTTATTTGCAATTTTTCTTTTTTATGTATTTTTTTAGGTTTTTTTTATTTTGTTATTTTCATATGTTCTTTTTTGTATTTTGTAAACTGATGTTTTTGTAAAATTCCAATAAATATTATAGGGGGGGGGGAAAGCAAAATCTGGGTATTTGCAGATTCTGAGGGATGGTTGTGTCTTTTCAAAAAGCGCAAATTAGATATATTTGCCTTTAAATGCAAACTGAGTCTGATTTCTCTCTCATCCCTAGATGGAGCATATTCTAGAGAGGAGAAAGAAAGAGATATTCCAATTCAACAAAACTAGTGACTTCCCACTCGCCCAACTTTGACGTTTATAACCCAGAGTACATACAATTGTGTTTTAAGATTCCACCATGTCATCCTCTCTAACTTGTTTTTTTTTTAATATGTTATGCTATTTTCTTACACTTCAGACCCTGCTGTGGTCTTTGCATATGGGAAATAACATACAGACTTGAAAGGGTTTCTTTAAATATTCTAAATTTGCATCTTTAATCAGTGCAGTCAATTTTGCCATCTCTGCATATTCCAGGATTTCCACCCTTTGAGGGTGTTTTCTCCTCCTTCCATTTCTGTACCCAGAGAATCCTTGCCACTGGAGTCATATACATAAATACTGCAGAGGTTTTCTTTGGGCTTTCGCTGTCTAGTCTCCCCAGCAGGAAGAATTCTGGCCTCTTGGGAAAAGTCACTTTAATTTTAAAAATTGTTTTCATTATATATCATGTCTTAAAAGGCCTTTGCTTTCCTGCAGGTCCCCACATATGATAGAATGACCCCTCACAGGCCTTTACATTTCCAACATTTGTTTGATACATTTTTTACATTTGAGCTAGCTTCTTGGAGGTTAAATGCCATCTATACAGCATCTTGTAATAGTTTTTTAAAGCCATAACATGCTGTAAATTTCATTCCTGTTTTCCAAAGCTTTTCCCAAGCAGCCATATCTATATTATGTCCAACATCCTTAGCCCCAGGGCTTTTCATTCAGCTGGAGAGCACAAGAAGGCAGGTGTGCGCCATTGCCATTCCAAGAGAAGAAGGGAGGCGTTGATGATGAGTTCTTGTACCTCTTTCTCAAGAAAAATAGCACTGCTTAGCTCACTTAATCCTTATTTTAACCACTTCATCCTTTGTTTCCCATGCTAACAGCAATTTGTACATTTTAGAAATTAATTTCTCATCATTTTCACATAAACCTACTTCAAAGGTTGACTTTTGCTCTGCAAATCCATTCTTTAAATCCTTTTTATAGATTTCATTTAATTCATGATATTGGAACCAGATACCCATTAAGTTTTGTATTTAGTTGAACTTTTTAATCTTACATTCATTGTCCTGAAAATTCAAGAAATCTCTATATAAAGCCCATTTGGGTTGCAGATTTTATTCTTTATGTGCTCAGGCCTCCATTGCTGATAACCATAAGGGACTTTTATGTTCCATCAGATTCCTCCATATATAACATAAAGAAAAGCTTTCTGTACTTTGCCTTTGTCACACCACAGATATGAATGCCACCCAAATCTTCTGTCAGATCTTCCCAAGTCCAATAATGTAGTATTTCTTAATGTCACCCACTCTTTTAGCCAAGTTAATCAAGCTGCTTCATGACACAGTTTTAAATTAGGTAAGGCAAGACTTATTCTTTAGCATCTCTTAAATTCTTAAAACTTATTCTTGTTAAATAAATATAGTTTTGTCTTTTTGCCATTGTTTAAAACAGGGAATCCCGTTGATTACCAGCACAGTCTGAAAGAGAAACAGCATTTATTTTTGGTACTACATTCCTTTTGATGACCGGGATTCTACCCATCAGGGATTCTACCCATCCTTCTTCTCCATCTCTGTAAGTCTGCTATAACCATATTCCATATTTTCACATAGTTGTTTTGAAATAGCACTGCATTTTTATTTGCCAACCAAACACCCAGATATTTAACCTTCTTTTCAACCTTCAGCCCTGTCAAATCCTGTAATGTATATTTGATCCATTTTTTTTGAAACTAAAACCTTAGTTTTGTCCTTATCAAAAGAAAAGCCATCTAATTGACCAAACTATTCTGTTTTCCCCAGAAGCCTTTCTGCAGCGCAATCTTGTTCTCAGGGAATTCAAAGAGGACAAAGGTGGCAGGTGCTCTGTGCGAAAAGAGAAATGAGGACACCAAAGAGAACAAGGTAACACAAACTTCCATGGTATACATTTCTGGAGCCTATACAAATGATAAAAACTAATCACACTGTTGTTCTTTCCTTTTGCTGCTGTTGTTGCACTGATTAATCTGCTTCTCTCCCACCAGAGAGACTTGCCTGGCGCCATCATGACATGTCTTTAGGCTCCAGGCAAAATGTCCCTCTTTGTCCAGGCATTCAGCCATTAAATAATTTATGGCCTGTTAAATGGGGGCGGGGACTGCTACTGTGATTATTTTATTATTATGCTACGTATTATAATGCTTTCTGTTATTTTTTAATCTTATGCTCCACAAAATGTATTCTTCATATTGTGCACAGTCCTGGGTGGTATGTACGTAAATTGAATAAATAATAATAAAAATTATAATTCTGCTAATCATGTGGAGGGGCAGGAGGGTTGCCAAGGCACTGATGCCCCGCTCTTCACCAGCTGATTCATAGCCAACCACCTCTCTGGGTTGGGAGATATTTTCAGGCACCTAAGGAGAATGCAGCCGGAACACCAAGTACCCTATTATAGTTGGAAAGAGGTGCTGCAGGCCTCCGGCTTCCACCTACAGATCCTGCAGCAACAGAAAACCCCAGTAAAAATAATTTTGCCAAAAGGAGGAAGGTTTAGGGCAGACCTATGTCAGAGCACATCTCTTTATTACAAGTGTGGAGCATCCAAACCGAAAGCTGTTCAGCTGCAGTCTGAGGTGGTCTGCCCACAACCAAATTCTGTATCCTGTGCAGTGGCGTAGCGTGGGGGGTGCAGGGGGGGCCGGCCGCACCGGGCGCAACATCTGGGGGTTAGGGTTAGGGGGCGCAAATCCATGGGTTAGGGGGCGCAAATTACTTGCCTTGCCCCGGGTGCTGACAACCCATGCTACGCCACTGATCCTGTGTATGATGGCTCTGAATCAATGTTTTGGATAAATATCTTCCAATCCTTACTGTCACTCCAGTATATATTTACATGAATTTACTGTGTCACTGTGTTATTGCTGTTTGTTTGCCCAGAGTTTGTAAGCGCAGCTTTGTTTTGTGTAGCCATTGTTTAATTGGCTTTCAGTGTAGTTGGGCTGATCTATGTATGCGAGAGAAAGAAGAATAACAGAGAAGCAAACGGCAGCCCATAGCCCTCATACACACTGAAATTTCATCCCATTATTTATTCCTTAATAATCTGGGAGGGAGGCAGTGGTGCCTTCCAGCTCTTCCTCCTGTGCTCCCTGACCGTACCCTTCTGTTGGAGAAAAGAGCCTTGCACCTGATATTATACTACTCCAAGGGACCTCCACAGTTTTTAAATCTACCTGTATCTTGCTAAAACACCAACTGTCACTTGACACATAAGGTTCTCCACAGAAGCAGCCTCCTATTAGTTCTCCATGGCATTTGTGATAAATGTCCTCATAGAGGCTGACTCACCTGTCCTCTTTGCACTGTGGATTTAAGCTTTGAGTGGTGAGTGGAGCTGGATGGTGGTTTTTTAAAAAGGAAGAATCCTCTTCTCCTCCAGTAACAGCATGTAAGTCTCAACATGTAATGCCATCATCCTGGGTGAGAGCTTCCCTGGTTGCGCAAACTCCCAGGGGCTGAGGCAGCCCCCCCAAGTATTTTTGAGGGGGCCAAGCCCCCTCAATATACAGGGAGCATTTGACTCCCCCCTGGCTCCTCACAGCATTGCAAGTGCAATGTCAGGGTGTTGTGTAACATTGCGCACGGACCCCTTCAAACCTCCTAAGGTGATTACGCCCCTGTGTGTCACACATCGAGATTGACCAGATATTTCTAGGATAAATGGAAGGAGGAGACTGGGGGCAGCTGCTTTTGCCATTTTTAATGTATAAAGGGAAATCCTCACCCCCCAGGAATAATAATAATAATAATAATAATAATAATAATAATAATTATTATTATTATTATTTATTATTTGTATCCCGCCCATCTGGCTGGGTTTCCCCAGCCACTCTGGGCGGCTTCCAACAAAGATGAAAGATACACTAAAATGTCACATATTAAAAACTTCCCTGAACAGGGCTGCCTTCAGATGTCTTCTGAATGTCAGGTAGTTGTTTATCGCTTTGACATCTGATGGGAGGGCGTTCCACAGGGCGGGCGCCACTACTGAGAAGGCCCTCTGCCTGGTTCCCTGTAACTTGGCCTCTCGCAGTGAGGGAACCGCCAGAAGGCCCTCGGAGCTGGACCTCAGTGTCCGAGGCAGAACGATGGGGGAGGAGACGCTCCTTCAGATATACTGGACCAAGGCCGTTTAGGGCTTTAAAGGTCAGCACCAATACTTTGAATTGTGCTCGGAAACGTACTGGGAGCCAATGTAGGTCTTTCAAGCCCGGTGTTATATGGTCTTGGCGGCCGGTCCCAGTCACCAGTCTAGCTGCCACATTCTGGATTAGTTGTAGTTTCCGGGTCACCTTCAAAGGTAGCCCCACGTAGAGCACATTGCAGTAGTCCAAGCGGGAGATAACCAGAGCATGCACCACTCTGGCGAGAAAGTCTGCAGGCAGATAGGGTCTCAGCCTACGTACCAGATGGAGCTGGTAAACAGCTGCCCTGGATACAGATTTGACCTGTGCCTCCATGGACAGCTGTGAGTCCAAAATGACTCCCAGGCTGTGCACCTGGTCCTTCAGGGGCACAGTTACCCCATTCAGGACCAGGGAATCCTCCACACCTGCCCGCCTCCTGTCCCCCCAAAACAGTACTTCTGTCTTGTCAGGATTCAACCTCAATCTGTTAGCCGCCATCCATCCTCCAACCGCTTCCAGACACTCACACAGGACCTTCACAGGACCTTCACCGCCTTCACTGGTTCTGATTTAAAAGAGAGGTAGAGCTGGGTATCATCTGCATTCTGATGAACACCCAGCCCAAACCTCCTGATGATCTCTCCCAGTGGCTGCATGTAAATGTTGAAAAGCATGGGGGAGAGGACAGAACCCTGAGGCACCCCACAAGTGAGAGCCCAGGGGTCTGAACACTCATCCCCCACCACCACTTTCTGAACACGGCCCAGGAGGAAGGAGCGGAACCACTGTATGACAGTGCCCCCAGCTCCCAGCCCCTCAAGACGGTCCAGAAGGATGTTATGGTCGATGGTATCAAACGCCGCTGAGAGATCCAGCAGAACTAGGAAACAGCTCTCACCTTTGTCCCTAGCCCGCCGGAGATCATCAACCAGTGCGACCAAGGCAGCTTCAGTCCCATGATGAGGCCTGAATCCCGACTGGAAGGGATCCATGCCTGAGGAAACTCAGGCATGATTTGCCAACCTATTTTGAGCACAGCTTGCACCCATGTAACCTACTTGGCTTATTTAGGTCTGCCTCTTGCATGCAGACTTGCATTGTGGAGGACTGGGGGCACTTGGGAGAAGATTTAAGGGATTTTGGAAGCCATTTTGACTAAGGGCTGTAGGACTGGAATTCAGGGCAGACGCAGCTCACCAAGTTATGTGGAAAGGAAGAGCCTTTGTTATCTCATTATTACCTTCGAGTCTCTCAAATCCATATGAAGAGAGGAGCATATTTAAAATGAATTTGTGTGTGTTTTCAATGATAGCTGGTATTTCTAGAATACAATAAAGCTGTGATCAGGCAATCCATTTGATGCCAGTCTGTCCTGCTGAGACTCTTTCCTTATCTCAGTAGGCCTGCCTTTTGGGGTAGGGAGGCTGGAGAAGGCCCTGGATAGAAGAAGTCTTTAGCTCAGTTGGTCTCTATTTTGGACTCTCTGGTTAGACCTGGCGAAACTTGCACTGAAATAAGTTTGCAACCTTGAAGGGAATCCCACTCAGTTCTTCCAAGTAAGTAGGCACAAAATTACAGACTTAGACTGAAAAAATTACATATGAATTTTTGAATCTGTGTTCCTGGAAAACACTGGGGGTGTAGAAAGAACTCCTGAAGTTGTCAGAGCAAATTACATCTGCATTTCCTGTCAGATTGCCTTCTGTTCTGGGATGTTGCCATAAAAAAAACCAACCAGCTCCCTGAGGGAGTCGGTAAATCAAACAAATACAAGCAAAAGATCTGCTGTTGTTAAAATAGTTCTACATTCTTCTCTACCCGAATGCTCCTACAGCACTCATGCTCACATGGGCTGCAACCCAAAAGGTCTTAAAGGTGTGCAAGGTGCTTTGATGCACCTACTAAGACTTCCCTTTAAAAAACAACAAACTGTTTTAAACTATTGTTTAAAGGAAATTGCTCCCATTGTCAGAGACAGTCTATCTCTGAGTCCCACTTGCTGGCACCACGAGCGGAGAGAGCGATGTTGCTGTCCAGTCCCACTTGCAGGCTTCCCATAAATGTGGTTGGTCCCTTGCGAGAACATGATGCTGGACCAGGTGGGGCTTGGCCTGATGCAGCAGGACTCTTCGTCAGTTCTTAAGTTAAAAACAAGAGGGGGGAGAAAGCACAACAAATGAGGGGAGCTAAATTACAAAGCGAAAAAATGAATCCTGAAATGGGCAAACAGTGCAATGGAAGAAAGGAAACAAAATAACTCTGCCCAAAATCAAAGTTGTAGTTAAACAACAGAGAAAATACAGAACTTGGTCAGAACACCTTTGGCAGAAGCTCCTTATACTGTATCTGTTCCACCTTAAAGCTTCCCTGAATTTCAGGACAGTGGCATATGGAATATATGTGGAATAAAGCTCTATAGTCGTAGTGTAACTGTTCTGAGTTAGGACTTCAGCCATGAAGCCTCCTTGTTGGGCTGGGGCCAGCAACCATCCCTTCGCCTGACCTGCCTCATCTCAGAGGGTCGCTGTGAAGATAAAATGGGAGAGAGGAAGAATCCTGCAGACCCCTCTGAGTGCCTTACATGAATACATTAAGTGTGCCATTTCCTCTTGTCACATCAAGATTGCTCTTGTCTCTTTCTGTCTTTCTATGGGCCCAATCCACAGCGGCCGCCTGCCAGCCAGTATTGCCTACAGGTTTATTCTTGGCAGGGATTGAACCTGCCCCGCTTTCTCATTAAGACTGAGTTTCATTAAGAGGGGTGTAGGAAATAAAGTCCACTTAATTAAAATGTGCTGCAGTTTATGTACGCTTGCCTTGAGTTATAGGCCTATAAAAAGGTAGGTGGTTATTTTTAAAATGTTTTCCTCATTAATTTATAAAGCATATTTGGGGAGCTGTAAACAGTTTTACAGGAAAATGAAACCGGATCTGCGACTGCACATCTAACAGGATGCGTTCTGTTGCCCCAAGCGAGCGCTTCTGGGGAGAGACACCATAACTGCAGCTCTGAAGGAGGTCACATCCCCGAAGGCCCTGAGGACTGAGGGCTGTGAAGCATTCAGCTCAGGGAGGCTGCCTGGGGCACCTGGCCTGACTCACAGCTGGCTGGCAGCTCCATCTCCAAGGGAGGACTTCAGGGCACAGAAGCAGCCACTGAGGGATGGGCAAGACAAGTCAGTGGAGAAGAGGGTCTGAGCTGTGAAGCAGGGTGGAGTTTTACACTCTGGAAGTGACGGCTTTATTTTTTGGGAGGCGAGGAGTGCTCTTTATGCGGCAACATGTGCTGCTTTGCTTATTTTGGAATATGCCAAGGCAGCCCGGCTCCTACTCATCCTGCCAAGGGGCCCTGGAGTTCTGTCCCCAGAGCTTGGGACCCGTCTAGGAGTGCAGGAGCGCCTCTCTTTGCATCTTGCTTCTGATGGGAACTCACTAAGTGGCCTTAAGGAACGGGTAGGCAGAAAATCAAGCAGAATTTGCCGGTACATCCCCAAGTGATTTTCTTTAGTAAATGCAGAAAGGTTTCTGGCTCCCAAGTGTTTGATGAGAGCAACAACAAAATTACTTTTCCCAGCTAAATTCGGCTCCTGAAAGGAAGAAAGTGGACCAGGAGTGGCCTTTTGTGTGAAATGACATTGAGCAGATCTGGTACAGAAAATGAATTTCTGGACTCAGAAGGACTGTCTCATTATTGTATCCCATGTTAGTTCTACTCCAAGTAGACCCACTGATATTAATGGGTGTGACTAGTGTAGGCACATTCATTTCAGTGGGCCTACTCTGAGAACCTAGTTGGATACAACCCTCTGTCCTTTTGCATCTGGCTCTCCTTGGCAGATCTTGGAGTTCTAATAAACAGAAATGCACACAGAGCAAAGACCCCAAAATCTTTGTCTGCCCAGCTCTGCCTTAAGTAAGGTTGCCACCATGGGCATAGCCGGGGGGGGGGCAAGACTTGGTTAGGGGAGGCAGGACTTTTTTGGGGGGGCAGAACCAATGTGATTGGTAAATTAGTTAAATATTTTTATTGCTTTACTTGATGGGGGGGGGGCTGCTGCCCATGGTTGCCACCCATCCCTAGAAAAATGGGATCACCCTGTTTCTGGACCAAAGCGTCCCCTGTTCTGTTTGGACTTTTAATGGAACACCTTTCCTCCATATTCGAGCTGTGGGTCCAGGCTGGCATGATGTGAGGGACAATGGAGAGTAGGGGGAAGGAGTTTCCTTCTGTCTCTTGCAGGTGCTCCTCCTCAGCTGCCACCCACTGGGCTAGCATGGTGGGGGTCTGCCCTGCTTGGCCCTTCTGCCAACCTCACCTCAATCCTCCGTCTTCCTCCATGCTTGAATCTCTTCCGAGGCCAGCATGGGCGAGAGGCTGGAGCTGCAGCTCAAGTTGCCCATGGGAGCCAGCATGCAGGAATCTTTTCGCCCAACATGGGGCTCAAATGCATGACCCTGAGGTTAAGAGTCTTATGCTCTACCGACTGAGCTATCCCGGCAGTAGGGTGTGTACGGATGTGATAATATAGCCTTGTTGTGACAATCTTGTGGGTCTGAGAGCAGCTGAGGGAGCACATACTTCCACATCCCTAATAGAACTAGTGCTTCTAATAAAAGAGAACTAGAAGGAGCAAACAGAAATACTTTATGTGCAAAGGAATCTCACATCCCAGAGAAGAGAATGAGTGAGACCTCGCCTAAAACACCACTAGACATTACAATTAGCTGAGCAGTTATCACTGAGGAGGTTGATCTCTGCAGCAGCAGCAGCTGAAGAAAGAGTTTAATTGGAAATCAGCATCATATACTGTACTGATTGCCAGTTGCTTCGTGAAATTTTAAAGTAATAAAAAACCCAACCCAACCTATTTGCAGAACCTCTCCCCCAAGCATGGTGGTGAATAGGCATTTCATGCCCAAATGTTAAAAATCTCAGTCCTTTTCTCTCCCTGGAAGCAAAGCACCACGAATTCGTGGTACTCTATTCCAGCAGTTGTGGTGTATCTTCCAGGCATTTGAACTGTGGGGACAGAGGTGGCCCCCATGCACTTCAGTGTAGTAGAAAGTTTTCTAATGAATCTATACAAACAGCAAATCATGTTTTAATTTTTTTCCTGACGTGTCCAGGAAAGGTTGCCTCGGGATGGTGGTGTGCTTGGAAGGAAGAAAAAGCCCCTGAACCATTTACACATAGAAAATGAGAAGGGACGGCTGGAACACTTCTCCCCAACATCAGGTTCTCTGTGTGGAGGGAGGAGCCAGCAATGCAACATCCCACCTTTCTTGTCTGACGTCACACAGCCCAGGAAAAACGTCATCTGGTTGTCATCATAGTTACGTAGAGAAGAGAATTTTAGCAGGAGGTTTTCTCAACCTCCATAACTTATGACAAGAAAATCAGCACCTTCTGAAATTTCATTTCCCCCCCCCCCACTGATAAAGGCATGTCCTACTGTAACTTCCAACAATATAATATCTCCTGTTCTATTTTTCAAATAAATATTCTAATGATAGATGATAATGGAGTTCTGCTAGGGTTGACATGGGCATTTTTAATCCCCAATCTTTCTTTAAGGGAAAAAAAATTCATTTGACTGTTCTCTCACCTCAAGCAGGATGTATCATTTCCTGATATTTTTCACTCCTTATCTAGAATTCATCCCACTGACCCTCCTGATATTTCTGGTGAGTGTGCAGTGAGTTTATCCCTCACAAAATGTCAGAAAGAAAATGCCTCAGGAAAGCACAAAGGTTTTGAGTTTCACTCGCCTGATAGGGTTAGCAGCAAAAGGTTAATGGTTTCTCTCATCCTTTTTTGTTGGCGAAGGCACCATAATGCCAACCTAGAGACCAAGCTAATCTTGGAGCAGCTGCTAATGGTTTTCTTCTAAACATGAAGACATCTGCTTAGATTCCCCTTTTCAGTTGTGTGTTGGGTAAAAACATCAGATCAGAGGAAAATATGATACAGCCACTTTTATGCCACTGTTTGTTCACAACATATGGCTTAGTTGGGGGATGGGCAGATCACCCCCCCCCCCATTTGTGTTGCTTTCATATTTGTTCATTCATAAGTCAGTTTCGTACTATTTCTGCATTAATTTGCAAATGTTTAAAAATGCTTGAAACTTCATATTTAAATACATATTTTAATCAGTATATATATAATTGTGCATGCTTTTAATGTAAAATACATTTAGATATGCACTTTATCTCAATGTATGCATTTCCAAACCCATTTTTATCCTAAAATTCACATTTTAAACACATTTTGGTCTCTTTATCGAGGTATAAGAAAAATTGGGACAGGGTAATTATGTTCTAGGTGGGATGTGAGTGGCGCTGTGGTCTAAACCTCAGAGCCTAGGAAGGTCAGCGGTTCGAACGGGGTGAGCTCCCATTGCTCTGTCCCAGCTCCTGCCAACCTAGCAGTTCGAAAGCACACAGTGCAAGTAGATAAATAGGTACTGCTCTGGCGGGAAGGTAAACGGCGTTTCCGTGTGCTGCTCTGGTTTCACCAGAAGTGGCTTAGTTATGCTGGCCACATGACCCGGAAAAACTGTCTGTGGACAAACGTCGGCTCCCTTGGCCAGTAAAGTGAGATGAGTGCCGCAACCCGAGTCTTTTGTGACTGGACTTAACTGCCAGGGGTTCTTTACCTTTTAATTATGTTCTGATCGTCCTGTTAGTCTAGAAGGTACACATCAGAACAATCCGAAGCCTGGGGCTTTGTATACATGGAGAAATGCACTTGTTTAGCTGATACATAGGGTTACTTGGCTGATAGCCTAGCAAAATGTACTGTGTCCACACAGTACAGCCAGCCAAACCCCCTGTAGGCCAGGTTGTGGGGAAGGACAGTCTGCTGGGATTGAACCCCTTCTTCCAATTGTCGAATGTGTGCATGGGCAGAAGTGCTGTGGGTGGGGTCCTAACTGGTGACAACCCAGGAAAGCCCTGAAACCAGTCTGCATGTCAGGGGTAGGTAGCTAACTTGGTACCCTCTAGATGCTCCTGGACTACAACCCCCACTATCCCTGACCATAGGACATGGGGCTGATGGGACTTGTAATCCAACACTATCTGAAGGGCACTGTGTTGGATACCCCTGAGGGAGGGGGCTTGGCCATGGCCTGAATAGCTGGCAACTATGATATCACAGGGGCTCACAAGGATATGGTTGCCAATGGATCAGTGGGGGGTGGGGTGGTCGAGCCTGTTCTGGTACTTAATAAAAATATATGGTGGTTTTTCCAAACATTTTTTTTTATTCCATACTATTTAAATTATACAACAATGGGAACAGAGAAGCGGGGATGGACTGAAAGGGAGGAGGAGGAAGCAAGAGGAGGAAGTAAGGAAACTCAAGCTTCTCAGCTACGCCAAGGAGTTAGCAATATCCCCGGGTCACTAAGCACAAGTTTCAGTAAACCCAGACACAAACAGCCATGTGTGCCTCTTCTTGCTGTTCTTGCCTGTAGGCTCCAAGTTCATAGGAGGACAGAGAATGTAACTCTGTGATCCTGTATTGTACTCAAGGTAGAAAGATCTCCTTCCAGTGTTGCAGCATTAACTGTTTTGCCACAAACAAAGCAGAGAAGATCCATTGCTCTTGACTTGAAAAAAGGTTTCATATGGAGAGTATAAAATCACAATAGATACACATCTTTAAACCATAAAGAGGACTAGGTTGGTGATAACCAGGACTTCTGCCCAAAGATGGTTTTTGCCAAGCATGCCCATATGGAGAGGATATATTAGATACCTTCATCGTTGATTATAGTTGGGAGGCAGGCATCCATTTTATTGTTGAAGCAGACGTGCTTCCAGATCTGGCAAGGACCATGCAATAGAAGGAAGCACTATTTTCCATAGCTCTGGTGGCTTTAAAAGCACTTTGATCTAGTCAGTGAAGCTTTTCATGGCACAGAGATGAGCACTGTCATCTGCTAATGTTTGTAGATCAAGCTTTTATTAAAGCTGCGCAAGAGCAGAGTCCAGTAGGAAAGTGGGCAACGTAGGGCTTTCTCTTATCAGCATGAGAACATCTGCAGGATACATAGCAGCTACATGGGGTGTCTGCCTAAGGCTTAAAAGTAAGTTGTGGTAAACTCAAGCAAACTCAGAGGGCATGGAGGATTATTATGGAAGTTGCCAAGAATCTGAGTACTTTTCTGGAGTTTTAACAGGACACAGAACAGCGTTTTCAAGACACATTGTGCTATAAAAACAGGTGCACTTCAATTCCCATTGCGGAGCATGACATCACTGTTAAAATCCCATGGGAGCTGAGTAAGGAAAACATTGACTTAATACTGCGGGCAAATAGTGCAAGAAGCAGAGAGCTTTGTTTACTTGCAAGACATGCAGCCTGATCCTATGCAAAGTGGCGCCTACTGTTGAATCCATGGGCTCAGGCGCCCCAAACTCTGCCTGGTTTGCAGCTTTAGAGTTTGGCTAAAGCAGAAGTGGGAACCTGTGGCCCTCCAGTGGTTACTGGACCACCTTCTCCATCTTTCCTGATCATGGCTCTGCTGGGGGAACTGCAGTCCAGCAACATCCAGTGGGAAATGTGTTCTCCTGGGTGAAAGGAAGACATGGATAAGGGAGGCTCCAGGGTGAAACTGCTGAAGTGAATCAAGGTTCTGAATAAATACTCGTGCCTTTGAGTGCTCCAAAGCACCACAGAAGTGCTGAGTATCTATCAGTATTCCAGGAACTGGTGCAGCCATTCCCAAGGGGTGCCAAGGGACACACTCCCTGCCAGGCAAGTGGGCACAGACCGCAGCTGAGAAGAATGAGTGACTTTTTACAAAGTCCTCAATTCAAATCTTGCTTTGTCACACCCACTCTTTCTCATACATACATACATCATTTTATTTGTTCAATAACTACAAACATAACAAAAGTAATCGTGAGTAACAAATAAAATATCAGCAAGTACACAATGAAATGGAACATTTCCACGTAAGATTTAAAATTAATATACCAGAAAATTCAATCAATACCAGCAATGCCCCAACGAAACCCTTTAAATAAGGCCCCCGCGCAGGGGTCTCAGTCTAGGGGAATCGTGCAAACCCACAGAGTAACGTGGGCTCCCAATCTGTGGCCCACGGGCTTCATTCAGCAAGGCTGCGGATTTTCGACGGAAGACGGCACACGCGACGCGTTAAATATTCACACCGATTTTTAATTATGCTCGTGCCGCTTTTATTCCTTCCATCTTAGTGTATTGCAGTTTGAAGTCTATGGAATTCCATAAAAACAAGACCCCATTTAGCCTGGTGCATTCAAGATGCTGCAGCAGGTGCCCCAGACCCCCAGCCGGGCCAGGCAAGATCTGTCGTTACCGGAGACCCCGCGGCCGCCTCCGACTGCGAGCCGAAGCGCAGGAGCCCCGCTCGAAGCCCGCTTGCTCTCCGGCTCCCCCTCCTCGCTGCGCCCCGAGGACCCCCGGCGCTTTCCCCGGCCCGCCGCGCCCTCGAGGGCCGCCTCGGCGCCTCTCCCCCCTCGGCGGCGCAGCGCGCGCCGGACAGGTGCGCCCTCGGGGAGCCGGCGCGGCGCGGCGCGTCTTCTGGGCGGCGGCGGCGGCATCTCGGATGCGGCGGCGCTGGGGCGGCGCCTGCGCACTGCGCGCCCCTTCCTCCGGGGCCCCTCCCGCGCCGGGCTGGGTCCGCCCCGTTGGCGACGCCGCGGAGGGCGAGCGCGAGCGAGCAGGTGGCGCGCCCGGCAGCCGCTCCGTTTCTCCGGGCTGGGAGGACCAAGGAGCAGCGCCTGCGCCTGAAATGCGCGCCGGCGCCGGGAAGAGAGCAGGAGAGGCTCCCGGCGGGGAGGGGGCGTCGTCGGGGGCGAAGGGGGAGCGGGCGCGGGTCTGAGTCGGGGTCGGGGGCCGGAAGCCCGGCCCGGAGCTGCCCTGGTGCCAGGATGCGGCGGGCGAGGCGGCGGCGCGGCTGTGCCTGGAGGGGCGCCGCGCCGGCCCCGAGCATCCTCCTGTGGTGCCTGGGCGGATGGGCTCTGCTGGGCTGCCGGAGCGCCGAGGCGGTGGCGGCGTCGTCCATCCTGCAGCTGCCTCAGTGCCAGGAGGTGAGATGCCGACGCTGCTTCTTCTTCTTCTTCTCCCCCTCTCTCCCTCCCCCTCCCCGTCGGGCAGACAGAGCCGGGCAGTTGGGGAGCCCGGCGCCCAAGGCGGCCAGGAGGCGCCGCGCCCCCCGCTCTCCAGCTCGCTCTCCTCGGGCAAGTAGGAAGTTGGTCTGGCGAGAAGCGAAGCGGGCCGCGTCCCTCGCGGGGACGTCCATCCCTCGAAGTATCAGCGCTTCTTGCCCGAGGAGGGGAGATCCCACATAAGCGCGGGGCACTAATAGGATTTCAGATAGGGCTTTTTAGGGGGAAAGCGCTCCAGGTCTGTGAACTCGGGCTGCTTCCAGGCGCCGTGTTCCTGGCGAGTTCTTCCCGATTTGTTTCCGCGGAGACTAGACCTGAGCTACTTTAGACGAGCGTTTGTTCCGATTCATTTGCAGGGGAGATGGATGATGTCGTTGCACCGAAGCAGGTGTGGCCTCACACTTTTCTTGTGGCCAAAACCTCCGGTTTTTTTTTTGAGAGGTGGGACTGAGTTTGCTGTGCAAGAGCGACAGCAATTGTGCAGCTTGAATCGGGTGGCGTGCGATCGAGTTATACCCCAAAGTAGCGACAGCAAGAAAGCGCACTTCCTAATGCTTGCAATAAGCAAGTTAGCCGATTAGTATTACTGTATTAGTATTCTCATTTTGCGAATAAAAAGCGGAGGCTGTGGGGTCGCCCCTCTCCCCTCCCTCTACTCCTGTGCCATTTGCAGCAGGAGCATCGTGACACGGAGAAATTAAGCGAGCAAGGAGATAAATGGACCGGGGTGGGGGGAGCAGCTCCTGCTGAATTTTTCTGGGTGTTAGGAGCAGAGCCAGCAAAAACGGTGGCATCCTGAGAGATCGAAAAGTCCTCGTGCTTGTCTGGCAGCACAAAGCGAACACGCGTCTGCTCAGAAGTCAGGCCTATTGAATCTAATGGGGTTTGCTGCTAGGAATGGGTGTGCGCGATTGCTGCTGGATCACTTCATAACTGAGGTGCGATTTTAATTGAAATCTTCCTGGTTCTTGGCTCCTGTTCTAAGGAGCCAGCTGCACACGGCAACTAAGCAGATGCCGCGAGACCTCGATGGGCTTTCTAAAAATTAAAATCAACTCTCTCTCTCTCTCTCTCTCTGTTTAGCTTTGGGCAGAGGAGCTTGAGGGAGTGCTTAACCCTTTCCCTGATGACTGTTGTATTTTCTGAGTATTTTCTGAGTTTAACAGTCTTCTCCAGCAGCTTTTCACCTCTGTAGTGCCTGTTACCCTGGTATAAATTAATCTGGAACTCATGTGGGTGGGAGATGCATTCAGCGTGTGTGTTATTTTGAAGGAAGGAAAGAAAGAGACTTAAGTATCCTCATCTTCCTTAAAGGTTGCTTTGTCCAAAATCACAACCTCCTGAACCTGCTTTTTATTAATAGCAATAAAGCAATACTTTTAAAAAATATGTGCTTGTATATAATACAAACTTTCCCTGTAACGATGTCTGCTCATTTATGGAGGCACAAGCAGAGCCATCCTCAAGAAATGTTGATTTCATGGTTGGCTGCCCGACACCAGACCTGGGCAGACTTCACGTCTATAGGATCTACCGTACTTTATGTCTACTTTACCGTTACAAGTCCCCAAAGCCAGACCCACGTGCACCCCATGAGCTACACACTAGCGGGACTTGTATGTACAAGTACAAATCTCTATTTCAGTTACTTGAGATCAGGGCTTCTAATATGGGGGGAGGTGGGTGCTGCTTTTTGGTGCTGCTACTGCTAAACAATTGAGAATCAGAAACACTTGTTGACCTACTGCAAATCAGATCCAGATTGTCTCCCGCCCACCCTCTGCACTATGGGATCTAGTGCATTTGCCAGGATCCCATGCTCGGAATGCAGATAGCTCCCTCTGGGAGGAGAGTTGCTCCCCAGTGCCCCCTGCAGCATTATGGCAGAGGTTTCTGGGGCATCCCTCTGGCACTGAATTCAGTGACGCCCTCAGTCCCATTGCCATGCTAAGCAGCATGGGTTTCTCCTGAAAGCACTGGGCCTGAGGTTTTGCTTGTTTACTTTGTTAGATCTGTGAAAAGGACCAAGAGGGCATTGAGCTTGGCTTTTCACTTTTCTCTTCACATTTGAAACCTGTCTTCATCACCTCCTCCAGAGAACTCAAGATGGCATACAGTTTGTTCTCACAGCAATCCTGTAAGATAAGTTTGGTGAAAAGCACCGGAAGCTGCCTTTCACCGAGAAATCTTTGTCCATATAGCTTAATATTGTCTACACTGACTGGTAGCAGTTTGCAGACAGGGGTTTCTCCCAGCCCTACTTGGAGATGTTGAGGATTGAACCTGGGACCTCTTTCACGCAAAACAGATGCTCTACCACTTAGCTAGGTTAAAGGTAAGTTGGCTGAAGCCTGCCTTGCCATAGACCAGGGTCTCCCAAACTTGAGTCTCCAGCTGTTTTTTGGACTACAACTCCTATCATCCCTAGCTAGCAGCACCAGTGGTCAGGGATGAAGGGAACTGAAGTCCAAAAACAGTTGAAGACCCAAGTTTGAGAAACCCTGTTCTAGACGATGCACTGAGTGTCCTGACTGAGGCAGGATTTGAAACCTTATTTCCTAGCTCCTTCTTCCAAATTCTATCCACATTGGCTCCATAAGGTATTATTACACTTATGGGCTTGCCATATGTACGTATCCTTTTCATCCGATGCAGCTGATGAGGTAAGCTGTTCATTCAAAAAGGGCAGGACACACACTAAACCACTCAGCTCAGCCTTCTTCACTCTTGGGACTGCGGGTGTTTTTGGATGACCTTTGGCTAAGTTGGTTGGGGCTGATGGGAGCTCTAGGGCAACAACATCCAGTGGGCAGACGATGCTTTCAAAGGGCAGCTCCGCCCTCTCCTGATCGTCTGGCTGTGAAGTCCTTCACAGTGTGCCATTGGTTGATTGACAGGTGGGCAGCCTCACCCATCTGTCAGATTTGGCCTGTCAGGGATTGAGGAGATAAGGATCTGGTCGGCCTGCCAGAAAAAAAAGTTCCCCAGCCTTGGCCTACAAGGAGCTGCAACCATTTCCTCCTTTGCAACATTTGAGTGCTGATAGGATGTTCTGTGCTGTGCCTGCAGAAGTCCAAGGGGAAACCGCTGGTGTCTTCCATTAAAAGGTTCAAGAGGCAGGGGCTGGGAAGCAATTCTCTGCTAAAGAGAGCTTCTGCCGGTTGCAGTAGACAATAGTGGGCTAGATGGATAAATAGCCTGACTCAATATAAGGCAGTTTCAGAAATGCCCACTCTCACTGAAGAGTCTCTGACAGGCTGTGCTGCATGCTCAATTTATATTGGGAAAATGTTCCATGGCTGCCTCTGCAGAGTCTTTTCTGTGGTGGCACAAAGAGTTGAAAATTATTCCTGAAGGGAATTGGCTTATTTCTTTCTCCTCCTTGTTCAGAGTAAAGCTAAGGCATTCTTATTTCACCCAGATTATGGCACTGCTGAAAAATGAATAAAATGGAAACTGAATCCCCCCCCCATTGTTAATGTTGACATTTTGATTAATTCTGTATTGGTATTTTGATTTGGGAATATTTTGAATATATTTTAGACAGTTGGCTTATGGAGCATGTTCAGTAGAAGCACAGGGCTATGTACTCAGAAATAGGTTCCATGGAGGTCCATGGGCCCTACTCGCCAGTAAATGTGCTTAGCATTGCAGCCTTACAGAGCAACAGAAGCCTCTACTCTACCCTTCTGGATGGTGTTTGGATTTGATGTGGGTGTCCCTGTGCTTGGCTCTGCTAGGCCTGCTGGCAAGCCCTCTAAAGGGAGCTTTTGGGAGGCAGGGAGGGGGTGAAGCTGGGCTGGCCGAGAATCTCCCAGATCCTCAGCCAGTCCACTTACCAATTATGTGCCCAACTTTGACTTCTCTGCCAGAGCAGTTGCCGCTTCTGCCCAGTGAAAACGGCAGAGTTTCGGAGATGCTGGTGATTCCCTGCAATGTTCACCTCTGCTGTTTCTGACCAGGAGTTGTTATTATTTATTAAATTTATACACCACCCTTCATCAAGAGATCCCAAGGTGGTTCACAGAATAAAATACAGTGGTATCTCAGGTTAAGAACTTAATTCGTTCTGGAGGTCCGTTCTTAACCTGAAACTGTTCTTAACCTGAAGCATCACTTTAGCTAATGGGGCTTCCCGCTGCCGCCGCGCCACCAGAGCACGATTTCTGTTCTCATCCTGAAGCTAAGTTCTTAACCCGAGGTACTATTTCTGGGTTAGCGGAGTCTGTAACCTGAAGCGTATGTAATCTGAAGCGTATGAAACCCGAGGTACCACTGTACAAGATAAAACACAAGTAAATAATTAAACCAAAAGGTTGTAGGATATTAATCTCTGTATATAATAAAGCCAGTTCCTGGGTTGTTCCACACCAGTCTCAAGTGATCCAGAAGCAGAGCCCAGGGTGGAACTCTACAAAGAAAAGGATAGGGATATGCAGATAAATACTAGCTTGGTTTTCAGCCATGTCCATTTGGCTCTACAAAAAGAAATAAAGAAACTTCAAAACAGATTGCATATCCAGCACTGGAACCTGAAGTGAGTCCTTAGCTCCCTTCCTTGCCATTCTTTCTGCTTTATTATGGGTATTTTAGTAGTAAATCAGCAAACCAACCAACAGTATAAAGCCCACTGTAGGTCCTGCTTTAACAATACAGTACTTCACGAGTCGTCCTGTTCTGCCTCCTCCAAGCAGTTCTTTATGTTTCTTAATAACCAGTTATCTGAAGAGAAGCCATAGCAAGCAATTTGTTTTTGCCCTGGATCAAGTGAAAGTCAAGTTTTGAGGTCTGGCGGACATGCATGCTGAACTCAGCAACTTTCTGGAATAAAATAGTTTGGGGAAATGTTGAGGTCTTTCTCTGCCTATCTGTTGCTTTCATGGCCGGTGTGTTCAGTTTTCAAGGCCTTTTGACCTTGTAAGCAGTTTGAGAAGGAGGCAAACTTGTTGTCATTCTAGCAAAAGATTTTAGATGGTAGCAAGCTGGTGCTAAGACATAATATACATGTTAACAGAAACACATTCTTTCTCCCCAGAGTTTGATCATTTTTTGTTTGTTTTTAAATGATACTGCCTTCAAATGATATCCCTCTTCCCAAAGGATAGAAAGTGGAATTGAGGGTGGGAGTGGGGGGAAGAGACTGATGGGCAGGTCTGGTTGTCTGTTGTTACTCATGCAAATACTTGTGATAAATGAATGGCAGGAGCAGGAGAATGAACAAAGGGGCAAAGTTGACCATTTCAGCTGATACTAAATTTCCTGCTGCAGTTGCAGTGACTATTAAGCCAAGTCAAAATCCAAACTTGTACATTTTAAAAAATGACATATCTATCTATCTATCTATCTATCTATCTATCATCTATCTATCTATCTATCTATCTATCTATCATCTATCTATCTATCTATCTATCTATCTATCTATCTATCATCTCTCTCTCTGTCTCTCATATCTATATCTCTATCTACCATCTATCTCTATATCTCTATATCTCTATATCTCTATATCTCTATCATCTATCTATCATCTATATCTATCTATCATCTATCTATCTATCTATCTATCATCTATCTATCTATATCTATATCTATCTATCTATCTATCTATCTATCTATCTATCTATCATCTATCTCTATCTATCAACATCTCTGTGAGTTGAGGGAGGAGTTAGCAGCCAGTAGCAAACTTAACTCATCTGGGAGCTTGCAACCAAGAGCTCTCAAACTGGGGCATTTGTGGGAGAGTTTGAGGCGGAGGCCAAGAGTAGTGTTTCTCGGTGTGAGATGGGTGAGCTCCCATTGCTCTGTCCCAGCTCCTGCCAACCTAGCAGTTCGAAAGCACACCAGTGCAAGTAGATAAATAGGTACCGCTGCAGCAGGAAGGTAAACAGTGTTTCCTTGCGCTCTGGTTTCCGTCCCAGTGTCCCATTGCGCCAGAAGCGATTTAGTCATGCTGGTCATATGGCCTGGAAAGCTGACTGTGGACAAACGCCAGTTCCCTTGGCCTGGAGCGAGATGAGCGCCGCAACCCCATAGTTGCCTTTAACTGGAATAAACTGTCCAGGGGTCCTTTACCTTTACATTTTAACAGCAACACCAGAACTTGCAGCATACTAAGTGAGGAATAATCCTCATTAATGAATGTCTTTTTCTAGTCACTTTGCGATAGATGCGATAGATGTTCCAGTACTTATATTGATATCTGAAGCAGCTCTTAAGGAGGCAAGTTAGGAGAATTAGCATCTAAATCAGATGTGATGAAGCACAATATATTCTGCATCTACAGCAGAAGTTGAACTTGTTCCGAGTAACTTCATGGCAAAGTCAACTAGCAATTCATACTTTCAAATGAGGCCCCTATCTATGTTTTATACTTATGTAACTCTCTAGTCTTTGCTTATACAAGGACCCACCATTATCCCTTTTTCTGGCAAGGAAGAGTGGGTGGATTGAGAGCCTGTTTTGACAGCAAAACTCCTACCCTATGACTAAGGGTACATATATATAAGCCAACACAATGTGCCATAGACTGCTAGCGTTGCCAATATGTTGAGCTGAATAAAAACTGTTGCATTTTTTTTATAAAAAAAGTTAGGCTGATAAGAAAGTAGATTGAAGATATTGTAAGAGTCATCATCAGTCTTAACAACTAATGCATAACTAAGCACACTGACTGCCAACACCTGTTGGGAACCCCCCTCCTGAATCCTGCCTGGAGGTATTGGCCAGCTTTCTTTCTTCTTAAAAGGATTATCAAACTGTGCCTTAAGAAGTGTGTTCCTGCCCCCAGGAGAGAGCAAAGGCATGACCAAAGCAGAGCAGGTGAGTCAGGAGTGGAGCCTCATGGGATTGGATGCATCAGGTGCACCCCAAAGCATTGTGGGATGGAGGCTGGGGCTTCTGGGAGTGGGCTTTTCTGCAGCAAACTCTTACACAATTAATCTTCTGGAATCGATAGAAGTGCAGACACACTACAATGTACGTATACTTGAACAGAGTTAGGCAAGTGAGCAGAGTGTACTGCCCTGCCTGGCAGAGGACAGCAATGACAAGAATTATTCTCAGTTAGGGAGAGGGAAACCCTCAGATCACTTAACTTCATCAGAAGACTTGGGCAAACCATGTCCCAACTCCCTGAATTGGATAATACAGTCACAGTGTTGCTTCCAAAAATGGTCACAGGAGCATATAAGCTCATTAGTTGTTAAAACTGAGTGGTATGAATGTATTTAGAGGCATGGGGAATGTTACTTCTTTGGCTGCTGGCAGTATTAGTGTGTGTGTGTGGGGGGGGGGAGTCCCTGTGGAAATGAAAGGCAAGGGAGAACCTGGGTGAGCAGGCAGAGGAGGTGTCAGTGAGGATCCATCCCATGATTCATTTGAGATGACTAAAGAAGACAGAGGGAGACTTGGCAAAACAAATTGTGGGTTTGTGGCATGGGAAGGAGAGTGCTGTGGGAAAGCGTAACCAATGGCTTCATTCTGCAGCACATGGGGCAATCAAACCTAGACGCAGCCTCTAGCTGTGGTGAGTCCCATCATGCAATCTGTTCGGAGATGCCCTCATGGTTCACCAGCTTTATTAATTCAGCAGCAAGTTCCTGTAGGATACCAGCAAACTCACGGTTCCAGCGCCGGGGCTTCCTGGAGAATCCAGAAATTTAGGAGTGGCTTTCCTGGCGGAGCAGGGATACCCCTTTTCTCCTTGGCAAATCCAAAGTTCCTATCCCTCCCCTTTCTGATCACTTTGCTTTTCCATGGAGACGGATGCCATTAATTACTATTAGGTTCCAGTTCTGCTTAGACTTTGTTGCAACTGCAAAGTCATATCTCTTTCTGGAACATTTTGTTGCATATCTCTATCCTACTTTATCAAATAATTCCTTCTTTTTATGTTTCTATATCAATATTTGAAATATTTAGGTAAAGCCATCCAATCTTACTGTTTTTCAATTATAACTCAAAATCATTTTTTAAAATTACTTTCTTGGGTTTTGATTTTGCTCCAGTTTATTTAAAAATGACCTTATTTGGGCCACTTTTCAGTGATGGCTTAGCAAATGTGACCCTCTCTCCCTACTGATGTCTATCTTGAAACTTTACTTCATATTTTTAAATGACAGGTGAATATGCACCTCTTCCACCAAGTTTTTGAAGAGAGGGATTGGTTTTGATGAATTTGATGAGTTTCCCCCTGTTGGGCTGTTGTTTTATGGTGTTCCTCTTTTATGCTGTTGCAATTTTAATTTGGTTTAGTTTTTAAGTTTGTTTTATTGATGCATATAGCCCCGTGGCTGTAAATAAATAAATGAAGCCCATTCCACTTCTTCCCTGGTTGGGGAGAAAGTAACACAGGTGGGGTTCTCAGCATACACCAGCACAGCCCCATTACGGCCAATAGGAAAAATATCTATTTTTGTGAGCCACAAGTAATAACCCTTGATTTTTTTTAAAAAAACATGCATTTTTAAAAACACCAAAATAGACTGCAGTTTGAAAACAAATAAAGTCTGGAGTAGGGTTACCAACAACTGGGTGAGTGGGTGGGAGTCTGGCTATTTGTGTGTGTTGGCCAGTTTCTGGAAAAGGGTAAGACAGGGGTTTATTGGGGTGCCTCCCCTTGCCTGAATGGACAGTGTTTTGTGCACCCGTGAGTGCCGAACTCTACCCTCCCGATCTCCCCCAATGGGCTGTGCCAGTAAACTCTTCAAAGGCCCTCCAGCTGCAGATCCAATGCAGGCTCTGTCCCCAGGTCTTGCTCAGATGCTCAAATTCAATCATTGGAGTTCTTGTTATTAAATATACCAAGAAAAAAGCACACCAAGAACTCAGGCCAATATAAGAACTCAGGCCAATATCAGGATTATACATCATTTCTTTAAGACAACTGCAGCTGTCTTCTGAACTTTAGAACTCTATGCCTTTAAGAAGATCTAGGGGATCTCATCTACCCCTTTAAACGCATATAAAAGGTAACAGGCTCACTTTCAAATTGAAAATGCACAGAAAAGCTCAAGATACACATTGATCTACCCACACGTAGGTGAGGAATCATATGATTATATGCTGCCTTAGAGTTTTTGATTTGATTCAACACATGTAACTATTATTAATATTGATTATTTTCAGTTCTTATCCTTGAGAAACGTAGAAAATAACAGGATATATGTATCCGAAAGTATTCAAACTTACACAACCCTTTAAAAATTAGGTAAGGAACCAAATGTTATATAATACTGTTTTATAAATTATAATTCATGATAATTTAGAATTTAAATGTATTTTCATGTAACATTTGATACATCCAGCTGATGAAGGTGAACACATCGAAACAGGGCCCTGTCCTGATTTAATCCATAATTGACTTCTGACTTCTGCTCAGTGATTGAAACTAAGACCTCCACGATGAATCTGACTATGGACTAACATGAATTTATCTCTACTCATAAACTCTTATCTCTAATTCTGTAATGAATTATTGTGTTATACATATTTTTATGAGTTTGAGTTTGTAATCTCTATTTGAGTTTGTAATCCTTGTCAGAATACATACTTTTGAATGGATTAGTTTCTGTTACTATTGACTATTGAATTGTGAGTAGGGACCACTCCCACTATTGAAACTTATATTGGCCTGAGTCCTTGGTGTGCTTTTTTCTTGGCAAATTAAATAATTGGCAGGCCTAATCGGCAGGACATTTTATAAGAGGCACCAAGGACTTTAAAGCGTTGAACTAGTGTTCAGCTCAAGAGCTCATTTAAATCTCACAGCAGCTGCTGTGCATGTGGAGGAGTCATTCCAGTTTTGCTCATGTCAGACCTGTTGTTCTTCGAGGATCCTGCCTGCTCTCTTTTAATGAGGAGAGGAGAAAATGCCAGTGAAAAGGTCTCTTCAGAAAAATCTTGAAGAGGAAAGTGAGCTAATCACGATAAACCTTGTTGAACGGTAAACCTTGTTGAAATGGATTTCCTTCCTAGAAGTTTAACAGCTGCTGTGCCAAACTGTTCAAAATAATGTAAAAACCATTTGCTATGCATTTATTTTGATTTTTTTTTAAAAAAAACCTCAGTCTTTGTAGCCCGGAAGCGTGGGCCTGTTAACAAGGCTTATGGACTGGAGCAGGTGGGTTTTTACTCTTGAGCCTTTGCTGTCTACTAGAAGTCTCTTGTGGAATTTAGGTGGTGGGAAATAATCGGAGGCGGAGCTTTGTTCTGTGGGGCTGCTTCTCAAGGCAGCCCCCTCATCTGTTTGACTTTTATGAAAGCAACAACTCTGTATTAATGCCTAGGTAGTGGTTTAATTTTGTCATGGTATCAATGTAAACATGCAAACTAGCGATTGTTACTACATTAGGCAAGCAGGAGCCTTGGTTCGAAGTTTACAGCTGCTTTGTATGTGGCAGAATCATAGAGCTGGGGAGGTGGAAAGAATCATCTAGTCCAGCCCCCTGCAATGCAGGAGTCTCAGCTCAAGCATCCCTGACAGATGACCACCCAATCTCTGCTTAAAGACCTCCAAGGAAGGAGCGTCCACCATCTCCCAAGGGAGACCTTTTCACTGTCCAATAGCTCTTCACAATACTTCTGAACTGCTCTCCATCCAAGGGCTATCACAGCCAGGTTTGGCGGTTCAGGTAACATACTGTGGTCAATAGCTATGCCAATACCACAATGTAGAGAACTCATGATGAATAATCGCTCATTTTCTGCTGAAGGCATGTGATCACCAGAATGAAAAACATTGGGTGAAATCCAATGGTAGATATACTCAGAGCTGACCCATTGACACCAAGTGACTTAAATTACTTAAATTCATTACTTTAAATGAGTCCACACTAGAGTAACAATGGTTACTGTTCATTGTCACAACTTGCCCTGTCCCTTTTCTAAATTACCTGACACATATGAGATCCAGGAGAGGCTTGAGTACTTCCCTCCTAGTTTATACTGGAGGCACAAAGTGGCAGAGAATGGCAGCATGGTGAGAGATGCCTTTTCCCTCGGGGGGGGGGGCAGTGGCATTCTGAGCCAGGGGCAAGTGGTTGCCAAAACAAAAGCCATGCTTTCCTCAGTGGACCTGGGAGTCCCATTTGTGGGCACTTTGTCGTGGTGAGAGAAACACCTGAGCATTGTCATTGGGGAGGATTTCTAGGCCCATGCTTTCCATGTGTTTTTATTCATCATAGATAAGTAGCATGTTAGGGATAAGATGAGGCTAGACTCTGCTCCCTGAGTCACAAGTATTCTGCGTGCACGCATCTCTATTCCTGTTTTTGGTATGGATGAGTATTGGGTTGTGTGAGTGCCCACTGAGTGCATTCTGAAGTGGTGCAGCTTAGACACAGGTTTCCCATTTCAGTGACAAGCAGGCTGAATAAATTGGATAATTATAGCAAATTAAGGCCACAAGGACTTAAATGTTAAGATAAAACCTTTTGCTGCTGTTCCAGTTAATTTGTGATAGCAAAGTAATTCCTGCTGCCACTTGGGAAAGAGACCTTTTGTTGTAGAAAAGGATAACATATATTTAAAAAAATGTGCCACTGTACCCACGCACATGTCTGACCTGCTGCCTCCCCTCTGTGTGTGTGTGTGTGTGTGTGTGTGTGTCTAATGCCAACTGCTGGATTTCAGCCCTGAGGTTCTGCCCTGGCTGCATCACCGTCCTTAGGGCTCCTTGCCCATGTGCAGCAACTGACCTGCAGGAAGAAAGTTTGAAACCACTGTCTTTTCCGTTATTACTGTCACCCATGGTTAACGTGATGCCATTGTTCTGGTGCTGGATGTAGCTGTCCTTGTTTAGAAATGGAAAGCGCTGTGAGAGAAGTTCTATTTCCTGGTAGTTCAGCTCTAGGGAGGCTTCAGTATAGAAGCCAGCAAAAGCTGTCATGTTCCATATCACCTTCTGAAGGAAGGCTATCCAAAACAACACAATGATAAGGTTTACAAACTGACTGCTGACCAACTGGTCAGGCGCAAAGAGTAATTCTCTACCTTGGAGAGTGCAGGGCCATGCATTTCTCTTAGTCCAAGATAAATGTCTAACTGCAGAACCAACTTAATAGAGGTCAGAAATATTTAGATTCAGGGACTCTTCATAGTTCCACCCTAGGTTTCACCTACAGATATTTTTTTTTTTTTTGATTGTTTGAAATTCACATAAATGCATTGTGTTTTATTTTTGAAAACAACCAGTCAACCAAACTGTTTTTGGAGCTGAAATTTGCTCAAATTTTAATCCCCATTCTTTTTTCTTAAACTTAATGTAATGGCAAGAACCAAAAAATGTTCTGGTTAAAAGGCCTTCTTATACTTTTTACATGAAAAGAAATTGTTTTCCTCTTCCAAGGAAGGCTGTTTAGAAATCTCTTGAGAATATTTTGTGCATCACACAGTGCAATCCTTTGGAGAATTACCAGCACTTTAAATACATTATTGCAAGGAATTGTATTACGGCTTGAAGCAAACTTTCAGTGTCTGCAGGACTTTAAAGAAAGTCTCATGCTTTTATGGTGAAAAAGTGAGAACAATTTCACATAAACCATCCATGGTGTAGAATCCCTGTGGAGGCCCCTAGGTAGTCAAGATCTTGGGGGTGCCCTTCACAAATTATCTTCTAATACGTTTTTGTAATTTCCTTTCAAGATCAAATCAATATTATTTTGATCCGTTGTCATGGGGCCCATAAAAGGTGTCTACTTTGACTGTTTGGTAATCTGGCATTCTGTAGAACAGGGTCGGCAACGTTTTTTGAGGCCAGTCAGGTCCACTCCCCGGCAGACCTCTGGGTGGGCCGGAGCGTACGCCCCCGTGCATGCTCTCAAGCTATTTCCGGCACACTTCCGGGACGGAGGAGCGCCCATGTGCATGCGCACACACTATTTCCGGCGCTCTGCCCACCTGAAAGTTGGTCCCCTTGGCGAGAAAAAAATGGCACCATGGGGGGAAAAGCACGGAATCCCCACGCCGATCCACGGAACGGCTGCGGGCCAGTTCCAGGAAGCTCATGGGCCAGAACTGGCCCATGGGCCTTAGGTTGCCGACCTCTGGTGTATAATATCTACTGCACAAATTGGGTAACAAACTGACTACCCTGATCAAAGAGAGAGCCAAAAGGCCCTCAGCAGGGAAATCTTTGGCTGTTTTGGCCCTTGAGCCACTTGGTTGCTCAGTTTCCAATGTTCAGGCTGTGAGCGTGTTGCTGCTTATGTCTCCAAAATGGCACCACCTGCGCATAAGAGCAGGCCTAGGGTGACCCCAAGACTTGCAGAAGTTCATGCAAATCCAAAACCACATTTAGAAAGCCAGGAATGCAAAACCAGGTGGGAAGGGAGTATCCTGGATTAGGGCAGTAAATTCAACACGGCAACATTTTATTACAGGTCTTACTCGTTAGAGCTTCTTTTTAGTGAGTGTCCTATTTCCCTGCATTAGGTGCTCAGATGCAACAGTGACAAGTGTGGCTAAGGGGCACAGAGGCCCTGAGTGCCTTGCTAACTGCCTCTAAGGGCTGGCTTAGCCTGGTCATCGCACAGGAGAGGTAGTAGCTGTCCCTGCCTTGAGAAAATATGCAAACTGAGACATTGCAAATTTCCTATTCTTGAAAAAGGCAATAAACTAGACCCCAAGTTAACCCAGCAATCACTTCTTTATTCTGAGCATGGGTGAATTTAGCTGATCAGGGATCATTTCCCATGTTTTTCCTCTCATATATATATATGTGTGTGTGTGTGTGTGTGTGTGTGTGTGTGCGCGCGCGTGCGTGTGCGTGCATGCGTGCACAACTTCAGGGGAAGATATTGTACCACACACTAGTTCACCAGCACAAGTATGCTCACAAAGACAGTGAATTTAATAAAAACAATAACCATACATGTGACTTACATGGGGGGGGGGGAACAGACTGATACCTGGATGCTGAAGAGTGAGACAGTGTTGTGTTTCATAGGTGCAAAAAGGGGGGGGTCATTTCCCCTCCTGATATGCAAAACAGCATCTGTGGCCTTATTCATTATTAATGAGAAATAGATTTTACTTAATTACCAATGTCAGGAGGAAACGATCCTTTCTGCTAATGGCTATCTCCATTGCAATTATCTCTAAAGGGTAATGAGAGCTCACTTTTTGTTAATGTATCTCATTAGCCATGGATCATATTACAGCCAGCTAACCTGCTGCCCTGTTAGAGAGTGAAACATTCCCCCCCCCGCCGCCTGAAGAAGTGTGGAGATTAATTCCCCCCCCCCCCAGCCACACAACCACTGGGATTTTCCTTCAGGTTTTAGTGGTTTGTATCCTGCTCAGTTTGCAAGTCTGTTAAGCCCGTGGGAATATGTTGGGTCTAGATCTCAGTTCTTCTGCTTACGTGGTTGTGATGCAGGCTGATCATCTGATATTATGTGTTTTCATTCAGATGTTGGCCAAGGCTGACCAACAGGAGTTGAGGGGCTCATTTTGTTTAGTCTCCAAATGGCTGCAGGCATATGGGCGGCAATCTGTTGGCTGCATATTGGACAAACTACTTTCTGCATCGTTTTCTGTGAGCTGGAAGTGCCATTTCAGATTTCAGTAAATGGAAGGAAAGATTTTCAGCAAGGCTTAAAAGTTAACCCTACTCATAGATGCATTCAGGATTAAATTGCAATTCTAATCCCACATGTTTTGTAAGGCGTGTGAAAGCTGCTTACAAAATATCTCCTTACAGAAATGGCTAACGTGTTCAACTAGCGCATTATGTACGGGGGGCGGGGCTAAAATACATCCACATAATATATGCAAACTCCAGAATGCTGTCAAACTTAGCTTGTGCATGTAATGGACTGTCTGGACACAGAGGGAAGTTGGGAGGAACCAGCTGGGGAACCCCCAAGGGAAGAAGCCTCAGAGCCCGAGGAATGGTGATGGGTCAATGATTGGTGGTCAGAGAGAGAAGACGGAGAAGACTGAGAAGAGGAGGTGCTGGAAGCTGAAGAGGTAACAGGGTTTAGTGAGTGGGGGTGGGGGAGTCTATGACAGATAGAAGTCCAGGATCAGAAGCAGAAGCTGGCAAGCGGGAGGAGGCGGTCATGTCCTAGATTGGGATGTGTAATTTAAACTGGTAAAAGTCTTCCCCATTTAGCAAATCTGAGTGTTGTTGAAGTCAACGGCGCTATCAGAAGTCCACTGTCTTCAGTGGGTCTTCTCTGAGGATGACTTAGTTGGACATCACCCCTTCCTGCTAATCAGTCCATTCTGGAAGAAAGCCAGCTCAACAGGAAGAAGCTTCCAGAATAGCTCTTTGCCTCTTCTGCTGGTGTTCTATCTGCAGAGAGCTGGTTTCAATATGAAAGAACTTCTGGAAATGTGGTTCTTCCACCTGAGGTGTGGCAGACAGCCCTGTCACCTCAAGATACCACCACCCAGCAGTACTTTCCAGCCTTGCAAGGGGTTGGACTACTTGACCCTCAGGGTCCCTTCCAACTCTACAGTTCTGTGATTCTAAAATATGCAATAAAACAATCCCATTAAAACAAGAGAGTAATTAAAAGAGGAGACTCTGGTTAAGAGACCAAGGAAATGCTTGTGTAAACAGGAGGGTCATCAAGAATATATACCGTAGTTCTTTATTTTCTGTCTTTCTCCTTAAAATGAACTTCTTTTAATTTGGATTGACACTATTAACTTAATCAAAGCCGCCTCAGAAATAGACTTCCACCCTGAAACTCTTTTGACACAAGCATGGGTTTCCTTCCTAGCAGCATGTGTGTTACTGCGTCTTATACAGCTACTGCCTCAATATTTGCCTTAATACAAATAAGTTTGTATTAAATAAGAGATTTTGATAATTTTTCCTAGTTTCTCTCTCGCCCCCTCCCCCCATTTTAAAACGCATCTCCATGTTTTATGAAGCAAGTTTGGAATTAAATGTACATGGGAGACAGTTTACAGAACATCGTGGTAAGCGAGAAATGCCAAAATGCACTTCGCCATCTGCTAGAAAATCAAGGGAGACAGACAGTGAAGAATCTGATGAGAAACATGGTGTGCTAGTTTCTGCTACCCCAGCTGTAAATTTGCGCACTCTTCATTCATGCAACTAATGATTCACGACTTAACACTGGTGTAATCAAGAGCAACATTTGGCCCATTACAGTACATATGTTTGAAAACAGACTGTAAAACATTATTTTTGCAAGGAATATGAAAGGCACCTAATAGGTAGAACAAAGCTTTTAGGGTCAAATAAATAACTGTGCTGAAATATGAACTGATTTCATTTTTATCAATTTCAGCGAAAGTTGTTACAACAGGTGCTTCCAGACAGGTGTTTGGTTGTGGAATGGATGCTCCTCAAAGTGTGCAGGTTTTTTGCAGCACCCATAAGGTGACAGCGTCAAAATCCCGGCCTATTTTCCTAACCCCCTTTAGTATAGATTTACCCTTTTTAGAAAGAATCCAGTAAGTTAACACACACACAAATACACACACACCTATTGCCAACGACCCATAACTGAATGACCCTTTGCAGTATTAAGACACCAACTGAAAATTCCCCAAGAGGATAAACTTTCCTTTATTAAAGTGTGAAACAATTATTTGTGTGGGTGTGAAAACATGCATTATGTAAGGGGAAGGAGATTCCTGGATGTCTTTTGGGCAGGGATTCAAACTCATCACTATGGATAGACAAGGAAGTTGATAAGAATGCCAGGGGGCTGTAATAGGTTGGTGGCGTCTGCGTGATTCCTCTGGTGTATGAAACGTCTTTCCCATTTTACTGCCTGTGAGATGCATCCCACTGCCTATGATGCCTCCTTTTATCTCTGGTTGCTGCATGTTGAGAAGGTGGTAGAAAAGTGTACTGCCTCTGAATGTGAGTGTTTGATTTACCAAATGCCTAGAGGGGCCGAGATGCCTCTCTCTCTCTATGTGGCCCTTGGGATTCCCCCAGGCCACACCCATCCTCAGCCCCGCCCCTCTGGCTAGGCCACGCCTCTCAGCAGTCCCACTTCATGCCCTTCTTGGTTGCTTCTAACAGAAAGGAGTGTAAGTAGAAATTGGACCACTGTACAAAATTACATTTGCTGCTGCCATGTGGCCCCCAGAACGTTGCCTATATAGGAAGAAGTTCTTGGTTTGAACAAGGTTCCCTGTCCCTGCTGTGTAGTTATCCAGGAAGGGTTATGCAAAAGGTCACAGGGCAGCTTCAGTTCCCCCCTCTCCAAGTTGGGCAGAGAGAGGCTCCAGTTGGAAACTGCAGAGGACTCTTGCCAGGCAGGGTTGATGATTCGGAGCTAGATGGGTGGAACAAGGGTCGTGATCTGCCTTTAACCAACCTTTGGTTGGAGTGACATCATGATGAGTTCATTGCCTGCTCACCCATGGTGAGCAAGATGCTGTTCCAGGAGACCTGAAAGGGAAGCTCATTTAAACTGAAAATGAGCCCCCAGCCCCACCGGCATTTTGTTCTTACATGGTTGTGCATGGCCAGCTAGACTGACTTATGTAGACTTACTTGCTGGCTTGTTTTTTGTCTTGTTGCACCAAGTCCTCTTCCTTTCTAAGCACAGATTGCAATGGTGTCACTCACAATGCCTTCTGTCTCAATAGGTGACATATTTTACATACAGTCCTTAATGGGAATTGGGAGGTTTAAAGTGTATAAGCAGTAAGAGCAAAGGATGACAAGAAGAGCGCAAGATGAATCACGCCAAAGGCCCAGCCAGGAGAGCATCCTGGTCTCACCAACCAGATGCCAATGGAAATGCAGAAGCAGGACCAGAGCTGCAGGTGCCCCCCCCCCCCCCGGAATCCTAGGACTTAGTGATGTTTCTCTTTTGTGGAGATGATGGATCCTGTGTGTGTGTGTGTGTGTGTGTGTGTGTGTGTGTGTGAGCCCTCAGGAGAAACCGCCAAGTTCCATGGTTGGAACCAAGCCCTGCTCTTTTGTTTTCATCTTAAGAAAGTCCCTGTCACTCTGCATTGGCTGTTGTCACCTAGGCTGTCACTGCCGGTAAGATTAAAGTGAAATAATAAAAAGGGAGGTTGGGAAAGGGCTGAAAATGGATGGTTTATATAATATTTCTGCATTTTTAAAACCAATGAGAGTAAAGAAAAGGAAGGAATCTACCCTGGCAGCAGAGAATTAATAGCAAATGAGCAGTCTTTTGACTGCTTTCTGAGCTTGTTAATTCATTTCACTTTCTCAAATATGACAGCCCTGCAAAGCTCATTTCAGATGCAGACTGAACTGCTGAATGCTCCAGCTGCACAACAGTGTAGGTTTCCTTCTTTCATCATGCTGGTGATGTGAGCCTTGTGGGTGCTGCAGGCAGTATGGCCCCATTGTGCACCCCAGGCTAACATGGTAAACTCTGGGTCAGGAAGGAGGAGCTCCTGCTCACACTTCTCCTTAGGCTGCTTTTGCCAGTTCTGGAAAGATTTAACATCTTTGTGTAATGATTACCAACTTGGATGGCTTTGAAAGGAGATTACATAAATTCACGGAAAATAAAGCTATTGGTTGCTACTAGTCATGATGGCTGTATCTTCCCTCTCTGTATTTTGAGGGAGGGATTAAACGGCATACCAGAAATTTAGCTTTGAACCATTAAAAATCAAAGAACCATAGAATCTTAGAGTTGGAAGGGACCCCAAGGGTCATCTAGCCCAACCCCCTGGAATGCAGGAATCTGCTAAAGCATCCCTGACAGATGGCCACCCATCCTCTGCTTGAAAACCTCCAAGGAAGGAGAGTCCACAACCTCCCAAGCGAATCTGTTCCACTGTCAAACAGCTTTTACTGTCAGAAAGTTCTTCCTGATGTTTAGTCAGATGGGTGGGGTTTAAATTATTTGTTGTTGTTGTTGACCCTCCAAGTGCCCCTATTTTCCAGGGACAGTCACAGATTTACAGAAGTAAATCCTGCAGAAGTAAAGCCTGCAGAAAAAAGGCAGCTCTAATGAGAACATGGTGCCCCTGAAAAGTATGGGATTTTTAAAAGTAGTAATGCTTTCAGATCAGTCTGTCTGTGGTGGACACATTTATTTTATTTGCTGTCATTCCAGGCTACTTTTCCAGGTGGTTTAGGTAATAGCAGTTCTAACTGAGGGCTGATCACTGTTGTGCCACCCAGATGCGGGACTACAATTCCCACCCTCCCCCTATTGCCTGGGGCTGATGGGAGTTGTATTCCAGCAGCATCTGAAGGGTACCATGCTGGCTCCCTTTGTCTCTCAACAATTCTAGTGGTGAAACCACTGAAGCAGCCAGGTCCTCAGGTGGAGTCTAAAAACCAAAGAACAGAACCAGCTTCGCTAGCAGAAGATTAGAGCCGCACCTGTTCTCCAAAACATGCTTATTCTTCACCCTTGGCAAATAAATAAGTGTAAGGCATCGTGTCTTAAACGTTCCAGTGGCAAGTGGGGAGATGCCATAAGCCTGGAGCCCCAACACAACTAGCTGTAGTTGCTCTCTGGAGAAGGCAGCCTCACACTGCTTTGAGGTTTTTTCTTACAGTCACGTGGTATAAAATTTTTATGAAATAAACTAAAATAAAAACAAGGGCAACAACTGCAGGGCAGATGCATGTCATACATTTAAAGCACACACAACACGCAAGACTTCTTCCGGAGAATTCTGGGAACTGTACTTTCCCTCTGCAGAGTTTCACACCCCAGGGCCCTTAACCAACTGCAGTTTCCCAGGAGCCCTTGGGGGAAGCCGAATGTTGTAAATGTGCATAGAAGGAGCTTTAAATGTGTGGTGTGGGCCTGCCCTCTGAGTAAAGCCTTTTTAACGCAGATCTTCATGCCAGGGGCTTGGGGAGACGATGCTGCCTAAGATTTGAGAACTGTTATACCTTCAACCCTTTTCATTGGTGCTTCAGTGCTGTCTCTCTCCCTCTGTCATTTATAAGAATCTGCTGAAGAGCTAACAGCTTCACAGTTAACTGTGCTTAACCATAGCACAGAATTGCAAACTTGCTCTGTTGTGAGACCTTCTCATTTTAAGAGCTTCTTCAACCTTGAATTGCAGTATTCACAATCAGAAAATGCTGTTTATTGCACATTTCTAAGCCTCGCTGCTGCTGCAAAAAGCAAACAAACCTCCAGAACATGATTAAGGGAGAGACTGAAGGCTATAATTGAGGATGCCAGAGATATCTTTTACTTTTCTCTTCCTGAAGGTCACCAGTCTTCAGTTGTCACAAATAGGCCAACAGATTTTCAAACAGATACTGCATATATTCACAACAAAAGCAATGACCATCTTCACAGCCCAGAAGGGAGATATGCTGTTTTTGTGGGCTTATTGCACAGAACAGGAAAAGAAGATCTGAATGTGTTGCTTCAGTGGAGAGGAAGGAGAACCATAATCTGGTCTTCCTCCTACATCAGGTGTATCTCTGACACTGACATGCAGAAGGTCTCTTACTATCCCCCCAGACAGTGTATTCAGTGCAGACCTAAATAGTCCAAAAGTCTAACTTGGTATAAGGCATCTTCCTGTGTCCCTAGAACATTTTTCCAAAGTAGGGCTAATTCACACATTAAGCACATTACACATACAGCACATTAAAAAAATACAATTGGGTGATGACTGGGAGCAGAAAAACCACCCATGTTTCTTCTCCTCCAAAATCTGAGCTTTTCAATAGAGGTAGTTCACACTCTCAGTTGCCATTCTTCTTTAATCTTTAGCCATAAAATGTCTAAATCTCTAATTTCCTCTTGTCGGGATACCTTTCTCTCTCCTGGTGTCCCTCCTACTTTTTTCCCATTCCCCCCCCCCCCCGACATTTTATGCGTTAATTCTCAGTGGCTGGCTTTACTTTTTTCTCTCTCCCCTAGGGGGCTCACAATCTTTCCTTTACCCTTTCAGTAATTTCAGTACCTTTATTTATATATTCCTATATTATTTTCTTATATCACTTTGCCACTCTTATTGACATATCCTCTTTAATTACCATCCAACCTATATTCCCCAAAGGAAAAGAGAGATCTTTCAGTGGCTTATTCAGAGTTATCCAATCCCATTAGCTTTACCAATAGTCTTTTGTTATCATATATTTAAATTGTGTTAATATGTTAGTTTAGCTGTTTCAACAACAAAGAAAGAGAAAGACAGAACAGAGGGCAAAAATCAAAAATAATATTCTCTTTTTACAGTCTAGAAAAGATTGTTCAGTTTCTGTACTCTTCAGCCACTTGTCGGCCTAATCCGTTTCACAGAAAATACGTCAGACTTTCATTGTTTTCTATTACCTCGAGATTTGAATTTATTAGTTCACTTTATGGTCCTAGAAAGGATGTAGATATTTCAGGGAGTTCTCAGTGAATTATATCAAATAGTCTCCAACTTTTCAGAATCTGAAGTTATTCAGCATGTCATTTACTTAAAAAGACGTCTTGGTTTAAATGCTAGTCCTGCTTAGGTTGGTGGAATCAGGGTAAATTTTCCTCAGGGCTAAGGGTAGGGAAGATAGATTATTAGTTATGTTAATTATAATGGGGAGCGAAGGAGAAAGGAAGATATAAGGTAAGAGAAGAAAACAGATACATAGAAATAAGGAAAGAGAAAAGAGAGGGACAAAATAACCAGATAATTTTCTAATTCAAATCAAAATGTAAATATCCTAAATACCATAAGAGAACAAGGAGGGAAGGGGAGAAAGTGGGAAGAGGAAAGAAGCCAGGGGTTTATGAGCGGGACATAAATGCAGCCTCTGCGGAAAGTTCCAGAGTTCAAGGGGTCCTAGGGTTCTTTGGACTAAAGTTCAAATAAACATACGTAGAATAAATCCCAGAAGCGTCGATAAATTCCCAAGGTTGGGGGAAGTTAGAGAAAGTTCTTTTTCTGAGTATTTCTTTAATTTCTTTGGGTCGTATTTCCAGCTGTCCTTTTAAGCAGTTCTAAGAAGCTCCATTTTAAATGGCTCTATGAAGTTTCCTTGCTTGCTCTTTTTTTTTTTTGTCTGCCTCCCCCGAAAAGAGCAGAGCATGTGTCATAACAGTGGAATGTTTCAAGTTCTTTTAATTCCCCACAATAAATCCCGAAACGTTTACTTTGTATTGACTCAGTCACTCAGTCAGGCGAGGGGATACTTCCTTCCTCCACCTTGCGACTTTGTAGCCTGCGCCATTTTAATCCTCTTCCGAGGTGAATTCCTAAATTAAATCATCTAACATCCGACGTTCTCTTAGTGTATTTTCAAATTTTGTAGCATTAAATACTCACACTAAGGGTTCCGTTCTTACAGTTTTGGAGGTCAGTCGCATTCTTCAGTGGGAGTCAGAGGCATCGTAATACAGGGTCGTTGCTCTCCCTTTTGTGCTAGCGGTTTTGCTGCCTCGAGATCTTCCAAGAAAAAAAACCCCCGAAAAAACAGCTGACCGCATCCACACGGCTGGGTATCTCTCCCCCAAGGGTCTCCCCCTTGAGATTTTTGGGGGGCGCAGTGCCTTTGCGGCACCCCCAAGCCCCTGTATTACTCGGAAAACTCCTCCGGAGATTTTCCTCACTCCCTGTCTGTTCGCGACGAAAACCGGAAGCCCGGATAAATAAATATTTCAATACTGGAGGGTTGTTTTTGTTTTAGCTGAAAACTGTGTCAAAATTAGGGAAGCACAAAACCGCTGAATAACTTAAGTTCTACTCTACAAATTAGTCCATGAAGTGCAGATCAGGCACAAAACTCGGGTGGAAGTTTGGTTTTGTGTAAAAAGATGTCTGGCTATTAATTTTCACTCCAATAGACAGAATGACATTTTGATTACTTCTTCAAGAGTTCTAAAAGTTCCTTGCAATATGATGCTATTGTGGGAAGCCTAAGATGAAAAGACGATCTGTGACTTTGTGCAATCCTTTATCATAGGGAAAAGCTAACTCTTAGCTCTTGTGAGTGTGACCCCATTCACACATGCGGTAGCAGCCCATATGGCAGGGCCAGCTGCTGTGGGGTCTGCCTCCTGACACTGGTGCCTCCGCTGCTTACCTGGGTGGGACTTTGGGGTAGGGCAGCAGAATGGTCTAGACTGTGTGCGTGCACTGCTGGTGTGCCCACACTGACCTGTCCGCTATCCCAGTCCTGCCCAGGTAAGATGCAGGGATGCCAGTGTTGGGAGGTTGCTCTTGGGATGCTACTCCACACACGCAAATGATCGCTTAAGGTTGCAGTCATGTTGTAGCCAACCTACATGTGTGGACTCCTTGAAAGGCTAGCAGGTTAATACAGTTGGTGGGCTGGGTGCCAGCTATGGGCAACCTGGTGCCCTCTGGATGTTGTTGGACTCTGGCTCCCGTTAGCTTCCCAGTACAGCATGGCCGGCGTTCAGGGCAGCAGGTTTCTCATCTCCCCACGCGGCAACACCACCTTTGCCTTGTTCTCTTCTTGGGTCTCCGTCCATAGTAACTATGCTTTATGGGCATGAAACATGACTTGTCCATACCAATTATGACCAGATGGCAACAGTGCAGATGAACCCAAAGGAAGGAGAGAAAAGTGGGACCATCTAGTTCAGGGGTCTGCAACCTTTAAGACAAAAAGAGCTACTTGGACCCGTTTCCGAAGAAAAAAAAACTGGGAGCCGCAAAACTCGTCATTATAAAAATAACTTTTTTGTCACTTTTTTATTATTTCTTTGTTTGACCCCTCAGAATTACTCCTCCTCATAGAAATAAACGTTAAATTAACAAGCTACCTTTGTGTGTGTGTGTGTGTTCTTCACTCCCCTTCAAAACAGTGACCAGCGTACATGCCCCTTACAATGGAGCGGGCGGGCGGGAAGGTGACGTCAGGACGGTGTGTGACTAACGCACACACCGCCCCCATGCGACGTCACAGCCAGTACAGCGCCCGCCACAGTGGGGAGTGTCGGGGCACACAATGTGCCTCCTCCTCTCGCTAGTATCCGCCCCGGAGCCGCGGCAAAGGTGTAAAAGAGCCACATGCGGCTCCGGAGCCACGGGTTGGAGACCCCTGATCTAGTTCATTAGAGCTGTGCTGCTGCTCCCACTAATATGGTCTCCTGAGGCTCTCGAAAGGTCTCCATGCCAACCCACCTCCCAGAACACCAGCAGGAGAGCAGCAGCACTGGGGAAGTCAGTGTTAACCTTTCCTCTGTGCCAGGGAGGTGGAAGCTGTGCCCTTCAGATGACGCGGGATCACAGCTCCCATCATAGAGGCAAAAGGTAAAGGTAAAGGACCCCTGGACAATCGTCCAGTCAAACTTGACTATGGGGTGCGGCTTTCATCTCACTTTTCAGGCCAAGGGAGCCGGCATTTGTCCACAGACAGCTTTCCGGGTCATGTGGGTAGCATGACTAAACGGCTTCTGGCACAACAGGACACTGTGACAGAAACCAAAGTGCACGGAAATGCCATTTACTTTCCCTGCCACTGCAGTACCTATTTATCTACTTGTGCTGGCATGCTTTCGAACTGCTAGGTTGGCAGTAGCTGGGACAGAGCAATGGGAGCTCACCCTGTCATGCAGATTCAAACTGCTGACCTTCTGATTGGCAAGCCCAAGAGGCTCAGTGGTTTAGACCACAGTGCCACCCGTGTCCCTCACGGCTTCCATCATATCTGCCCATTGGCATCCTGGCTGCGTCTGAAAGGAGCTGGAGTTTCTGGAGGGTCACAGGATGCCTTTTTCTGCCCAGTGTCTTTTGCTGATGTGATTCCTCTCCCATCCAAAGCTATTTGCCTCAGAGCAGAAAAAATGCAGGCATGGCATGAGGCTAATAGTACCTTTGGAGGGGAAGAGATTTAGATTGCAGAATTGGCAGGGGAGATTGGTTAGCTGCTTTTAGGTAAAAGCAACATCGGGAGATGTGATTATGGGTTTCCTACTTTGTGTATCTTTTGGCCCTGACAGCAAGATTCCTGATTTGTCTCCCCTGTGAGCATACCAAGGAACCAGCAGCGTAAGGAGGGTTGAGGGCACCTGTGGTATCCTGCCCTCATTGCAAACTGGAAATGGATTCAAAATGTGTATTAAAGATAATGGAATATATTGATGGTTGTCATTTTGCAAGCTTCTCTTGACTGAATGGGATAATTAGACATGTTCACAAAAAGGAAGCTGGAAAAGCCAAATAGTGGCTTGGTCAGTGTCTGAATGAGAGCATCAGACCAGGCTGAGTGGCATCACTGTGATTTCTCATTCTGGCATCCCTGCAGCTGGGAAGGGACAATGGCTCAGTGGGTAGAGCACATGCTTTGTCTGCAGTAGGTCCCAATCTTTGGTATCTCCAGTGAAAAGGACGAGGTAACCAGTGATGTGCCAACAAAGGTCCGTATAGTTAAAGCTATGGTTTTCCCAGTAGTGATGCATGGAAGTGAGAGCTGGACCATAAAGAAGGCTGATCGCCGAAGAATTGATGCTTTTGAATTATGGTGCTGGAGGAGACTCTTGAGAGTCCCATGGACTGCAAGAAGATCAAACCTCTCCATTCTGAAGGAAATCAGCCCTGAGTGCTCACTGGAAGGACAGATCATGAAGCTGAGGCTCCAATACTTTGGCCACCTCATGAGAAGAGAAGACTCCCTGGAAAAGACCCTGATGTTGGGAAAGATGGAGGGCACAAGGAGAAGGGGACGACAGAGGACGAGATGGTTGGATAGTGTCTTCGAAGCTACAAACATGAGTCTGACCAAACTGCGGGAGGCAGTGGAAGACAGGAGTGCCTGGCGTGCTCTGGTCCATGGGGTCACGAAGAGTCGGACACGACTAAACGACTAAACAACAACAACCAGTGATGAGTGGGACCTCCCTGAGACCCTAGAGAGCCACTGCCAGTCAGTGTAGACAGTATTGGGCTAGATGGACAAGTCATCTGATCTTGTATAAGACAACCTGATCTCTGGCTGTGTGTCCACAGCCTAATGCATTAAAGCATCTTTGGCAGTTGAATCCTGCTAGCAGGCGAGGAGAGAGCTGAGGGCATGTGTGATGGACAGTGGATTTTCATGTAGCACCTTTTGAGCTGTCTTATTATAGAGCAGTAGGGGAAGTCCATCTTAGCTAGAGAGGTATAAAATCAGGAGCCTGCCTCGAATGTAGAAATGATTGGCTATGGCACTCTGAGGAATGTTCTGGGATGCTCTCCGTCAATGTGTCATTTCGTGGCAGATGAATGTGGAAGCTGAGCTGGTGAGTGCTTTGCTTAATGCAGGGATGGGGAACCCAAGGCCTTCCAAATGTTGCGGGACTACAACTCCCAGCAGCCCTGACCACCCCCCATGCTGCCTGGGGTGGACAGGAGTTGGAGTTGAGCCACATCTGGAGGGCCACAGCCCCCCCCCCTCCGGTTTAACATCATGTGGCTTTGTGGGGAAAGGAGGAAGCCTATTCTGTGGCTGAGGAGGAGGAGGACTGGCCGAGGTGTTGCAGTCGTCTTTGCCTGGCCCTTTGCACATCTTCTTTTCATTTACATGTATAGTGGGTTGTACCATCCTGAGCTGCTGCTCATAAAGTTGCACCGATGCAACAGAATTCCAGTCTTGAGCCTGATCCCAGACGCCAGTTAGAGTAGCACCAAACATTATATATGATGTCGGGATGTAGCCCAAATGACATCCCTGCCGTGGGCTCTTCCCCACTTCTCGGTCATGTCCAGCCACACTTGCCCATGCCATGGTGTCATTCACCCTGTTGTGCATTTGCACTCTCACACCACCAGCATCTAGGGATCAGATGTAGCAGCAAAGAAAAGCCATGAGGGGATGCTGTGGTGCCATGGGGGGAGCATGCCTAAACATTATAGGGAGAGCTGGGAGAGTTTGATGTGGACCAGCTGTTTTTGGCATCAGCCCTGCATCACCGTTAAGACCCAATCCCCCGGTTTTTGTTTTGAAAGATTTAAATTGATTTAGTCCTATAAATGTCAATATGGCTAAAATGAGTTCAGGCTGAAGTGTTCTCTTGAACTGATTTGTAGTTCACAGCCAGAGCTGATAATCTTTTATTTATATCCTTAGATTTGTTATATCAGGCTCCCTTGCCCAAATGAAAATGTAATCTACAAATCACTTGAATGTGGCTAGGATCAAAGCATAATAGCATGTTATGTATGAGCTGCCTTAAAAACCTGTGTGGCATGAAAAATGAGGCATAGGTAATCAGTAGCTGGTTACCGTGCTCTGTATTAGAGTGATTTAATTGCTCACATCTAGATTTTCCTTCCGCTGGAAATTTGTATGAGACCTTTTTCGTTTTCTGCCATTGGCTCTTGTCCCTGTAACTGACCAGAGGAGCTTCATTCATAAAACATAATGTGTTTAGAGGGAACTTTATACACACTGTGATTTGGGACACTCATTTCCTTTAAGAATTCAGTCTAGTCCTGTTTAACCCCCCCCCCCGCAAACTCAGGACAGTTACTCAAAAGTCAGTTTATTTATTAATGAGATTTACATGTCACTCATTACATATATTTTCTGGGAGGCTATAAGTGATAATTATATACAAGTACAATGAAAATGTTATATACAAGTACAATGAATATTTTCTGATCTTTTGTTAGTTGGTACCCATTAGGCATTGTAACAAGACAGGCAGGCACAGGACACAAAGCAGCAAGGTCATTGCAGCACCATGGACAGCTCCTTGTGCCTATTGGCTCCAACAAAAAAGGCCCTTGAACATTTGCCTCCAATGCAACCCTCCTAAGTTTGAAGAATGGAGATTCTTACAGGAACAGACACCACTTCTCTTTTCTCCCACCCGAGTAACTCCCATGTGTCAGGAGCAGCAGTGCTGAAGGCCCTTGGGCTCAGGGGAAAGTGCTCCTCAGGGTTCTGGCTCCAGTTCTGCAGGTTCTTGTCTGCCAAGTCCAGACTCAGGGCTTGCCCACACCTCCACTTGTCCCACTGACTTCCCCCAAGGAAACCCACTCTTTGCCGCTGAAACGGAACAAACGTCAATAAGGGTTTCTGCAGATTGTTGTTTGCTCTGATTCAGTGGTAAAGAGCACGTCTTCCTGGGAGAGTGGAGGGGGCAGAAGAGCCCTGCTGTTCAGGCAGGAGACAAGCAGAAGGGCAGACAAACCCAGAAGTGGACACCTGGTCACCAGCCTCAGGCTCAGTGTTAGAAGCCCAGACCAATTTCCGAGGCAGATGCGTGGTGGCCTTGGGTTCAGCAGGTGTATCTCCAAGCTTAAGGTCAGGGCTGTGGCACTGGTGCAAATCCACTTCCAACCCTCTTTGCAAAGTGGGTGTGGCACCAGTTAGTGAAAATGCCAGAGCCACCATAATGCGAACTTCAGATAGCTCTGAAACTGGTGAATGAAGCAAGGCTGACCTCCCTTTGTTGCTTCTCCATAGCCTCTGGCAGGCAGAGGTATGCTGCCTTTTACATGGATTTTCCATTTAGCTGAGATGGTTAATACCAATTGATGGTTTCATTTCTCTTGAGATCTCATTGGTCTGTGCGGATGTAAAATAGACTTGGGGAAACTGGCCTGATTTGCTGAGCACATAACAAATTTGTGGTGATGCAACTGGTCTCTCTTTCTTAATATTTTATTTAGAATTTTCAGACACTCACTACATATTTAATTTTCACCGTTCTTTCTAGTACATGTGAGCTTCCCCTCCAACCCTCCATGGTTTCCTTATTTTCCCTTACCCTGCTGCATATTGTAACTTACGTAACATCCCACTTTCATCCTAACTTAATATCTTTTAAAAATAAATTTATTTATAAGCTTTTACAACATACAAAATAAAAATAAAAATAAATCACAATCATTCTCTTATTTTGACTACCCTCCCACTCTTTCTGTGGTTCCTTCTTTATATTTTAATTTACTTCATATACAAATTATACCAATTTGTTATACAGTATTGGCCTGAATATAAGCGGCACTCCCCCCCCCCCCAAATTCTGATCGTGAAAAGTTAAAGTGTGGCTTATATTTGCAACCTTACACGGCCAGAAAAGCGGCACAGCTCCCCCCCCCCAAAGCAGCCCAGGAGCACGGGGCAAGGGCGTGCAGCCCACCCACCACTCCAAAGCCTCCCTTGAGCTACTGGAGAGAAGGGGAAGGGGGGGAAGGCTGCTGGCAAAGCGGCATGACTCCCCCCCCCCAGAGAGCACCCTGGGAGTGCGGGGCAATGGCGCCCTTCCTGTCTGCAGCTCCCAAGCCTCCCCCGAGCCATCAAATTTTAAAGGTGCAGTTTTTTTGCAGGTGCAGCTTATATTTGGGCCAATACGGTATATGTTATTATTTTATTATTATTACTTTGCATTGTTTACATTAACCCTGCTAATGTCTTAATTTGTTTACAATAACTTTATGCTATAAATGAGTTCCATTCTTTCTTTAAAACTTTATCTTCTTGATTTCTTGTTCTTCCGGTATATAACATTCTATCAGCAGTGGCCATACATAAATACCTTTTTATTTTGCTTAGGTAATTCTAATCCCATTATTCCCAAAAGAAAAGCCTCTGTTTTCTTAATAAAGGTTAACTTAAACATTTTAAAAAATTCATTATCTTTCATTTCCCGGTAGACTTTTGCCTTATTGCAAGTCCACCACATATGGAAAAAGGTACCTTCTTTTTCTTAACATTTCCAACAAGTACTCGATTCAGTTTTGTACATTTTTGCTAGCCTATTAGGTGTTAAGTACCATCTATACATCATTTTCACATAATTTCCCCTCAAATTATAACAGGCTGTAAACTTTATATCATTATTCCATGATTGCTCCCATGCCTCTATTGCAATATTATGACCAATATCCATTGCCCAATGTATCATTGAAGATTTCACTTGTTTGTCTTTTGTTTCCCATTCTAATAACATCTTATACATTTTTGACAACACGTTAACATTGCATTCTAGCAGGTTTCTCTTTAATTGGAAGATTTTCTTTATTTTAAACACTTCATTCAGATGTTGATACTGAAACCAAGTTGTTAACCTTCCTTGTAACTCTTCAAACTCTTTTAATTTAATTTCACCACCCTCCTCCTTTAGTAAATCTCTATAGGTCACCCAATTTTCAGTCATATTTTTCTGTTTCACATCTATGGCTTCTAATGGTGAGAGCCAAAGTGGTGTTTTGTTTTCCAAAAGCTGTTTATATTTATCTCATATTCTATATAGGTTTTTCCTAATTATATGCTTCAAAAAGCTTCTGTGTACTTTTGTCTTCCCATACCACGTGCCATATGCTTGCCAACCAAAACTGTTTTCATGACCTTCTAGGTCTAAAATATATGGATTCCTTAAAGACAACCATTCCTTTAACCAGACGAGACAAGACACCTCATAATATATTCTCATGTTCAGCAGAGTATCCTAACAGTATCTAAATTATTTTTCACTGCTGTTTACAGTTCAAATCCTACTTTGCATATTAATCTGGTTACTATCTTCCTTCAAATATTCTACATAAGGTTTCCACTGCTCCCTAGACGCTGACTCCTCCTGATCTTTAATTTTCATTGTTAAACTTCTGTCAATTTGTTTGCCAGTCTTCCTTGGTTGGTATTTCTTTGTCTTTTCACTTTTTGTTCTTGTTGCTGTCATCACATATAGTAATAAACTGACCAACTTATTGGGTTATTTGCATTAAAAAAAAAACCCATTGATGCTCCTGGTCTCAACATCTCTGTCAGAATAAAGGAGGAGAGAGTGTTTTCTCTCTGCCTCCAGCCTAATTAGTTAGAAAAGATCACTAGAGCATTTGACCGGGTTAAATCCACCCCCCCATCTCATAATCCTCCTTTTGTTCTTTTCTTAAAGAAGCTTTAGTGTAGTGTTTTTTTTGTACATTTAATTCCTGTTCACATGTAAATATAGATCACACACGTGTCTCTAAAGATTATGGAAGCCCCTTTTAGCTGAGGAGATCTTTTAATAGCATTGTATGCTGTTAAGCAGTTAATCAGGTTAAGGGGAAAATGTCTTATCTGCAAGATGAGGAGAAGTGATGTGTCCTCTCTTCAGAGGGAAGGAGGAAAATTACCTGCTTTCAACCATTTGTTCTACAGTGATTACAAGATAGGCAAGATGAGAGCCATTATGTTGTTCTTAGTGTTTGCACTTGAACAATAGTACTTATCTATCTTGTAGAAAAGCTATTTCCTGAGAGTCCATCACACTCTATAGTGCAAAGGGGGGGGGACTTCAGGCTCAGGGGCCAAATGTGGCCCCCATCTTCTCTCTCCAGTTCATGGAGAGCCCATATCCACACCCCCATTTGCTCAGGCCACGCCTCTTGGCAGCCCTCTTTGCATGTGTCCTTGACGCCTCTGGCTTGCCAGGTTGGAAGGTGGAGAAATGAGTGTAGAGAAACCTTTGTGTGGCATTGTGAGCTGAGTTCTATACTAAAGTGCCGGTTGTGCACACATTTCTAGTTTTTGCCTCTAGTTCCTCCCACCACCAGTGTGCAGTCCCTGGAAGGCTGCCCCTGAGTGAATGTGGACTTTGGATGGAAAGAGGCTTCCCTAGCCCTCCTCTAGCGGGGCCAAGAAGCAACCCAGCCTTAAGGATGTAAAAAGGTAAAGGTACCCCTGACCATTAGGTCCAGTCACCGACGACTCGGGTTGCGGCGCTCATCTTGCTTTACTGGCCGAGGGAGCCAGTGTACAGCTTCCAGGTCATGTGGCCAGCATGACTAAGCCATTTCTGATGAAACCAGAGCAGCGCACGGAAACGCCGTTTACCTTCCCGCCGGAGTGGTACCTATTTATCTACTTGCACTTTGATGTGCTTTCGAACTGCTAGGTTGGCAGGAGCAGGGACCAAGCAACGGGAGCTCACCCCATCGCGGGGATTCAAACCACCGACCTTCTGATCGGCAAGTCCTAGGCTCTGTGGTTTAACCCACAGCGCCACCCGCGTCCCGTAAGGATGTAAAATGGTGTAAATGGCACTTGTCAAGAAAATCTGACACATTTGACATATTTCACTTCAAAAGAGGGAAGTCCCCAAAAAGGATTGGGAAAAACAGGGCCAGCCCAATACATTTTGGCACCTGAGGCAGACCCCAAAATTGTGGTTCCCCCCCCCCCAGGGAAAAAGGAGTGAGGAAGATCTACATTAGGAACAAGCGGAAAAGGAAGATCTACATCAACATCTGCTGCCCCAGTGTATCCAGCTGCCTGAGGCAGTCACTTCCCCATGCCTCATGGATGGACCAGCCCTGTGTAAAAAGGAAGTTGCTGAAAGGCAAAGGCAACAGGGTCAGACCTCTCCAGAATGCTCGGAAGTTGTTTAAAAACACACTATTAGGAGCTCAACGGGAGTGTTGATACCAGGAATCAGAACCAAGATGATGCTTGCATTGTTACTGAGCAGAGTCCAGGAAGTTGGAGGAGGCTTATTCCCTGACAGTGGTGCGTGGAATTACATTCTTGTGCCATTCCTGGTGTATCAGTGATGGTATCAGTGGATCTGAGCCTGGCTGCATATTCCACTTGCCACACAACACATACACAAGCTCTAATTGTTGAGAGCTCCTGAAAGGTGCCTCTTCACAGGCAAGGAAAAGTGGAGGAATTTGCCCTGACACCATACAGCTAGGGAAGGAGGCACAGCTAGCAGGTGGATCTCAGGATCTGTTTATCTCGCTTAGCTAATCTCTGCTGATCTTCAACTGCCAGAGCAGACTGTGCTGTGCTGAATTTCCAGAAGGCTTGATTTTTGATGCAAAAACGTTTGTCCGCTGCGGGTGCTGCAAAACTTCTCGGCTTTCCACTCTTCCAGTATTTCCCCATGTCACTTCACTGGTATTGTTTCCCCTGCTCCTGCGCAGCTTTAGCAATCCCCCCACCCCACCCCAAAGGGGTGCCCTTACTGCACGGTGCATTGTGGGTTGTGAAGTGAGCATGATGATGTCATGGTGCTTTGGAGCAAGTCAGACTTTACTGTGTGATGATGTGGCTGAGATGATGTGGCTCCCATTGCTGTCACTCTGATGGGAGGCAATTTGTCCCTGTGGCCCTTGGCCTTCCAGCACTGAGCAGTGAGAAGGTCATCCTGATCCAATGTTAGTCTCGTCCGTTATGCATGACTAGCGGGGCAAAACGTGGGCATCTTCCATCCTCATTTGACATGCCTTTCAGTGGAATATGCATCAGTACCACAGCTATGCTTGCATTTTGTCCCCGCTGGTCAGTGTTGTATAATGTGTAGCCAGGGTCCCGGTCCCCCCCGCACACAAAAAATCAGTACAATAGCATAAAAGCAAAGGGTGTGTGTGTAGAGACCATGCTTTGGTTTCCTCGGGTCATCAAAATGGATAGTGGAAGAAAGTACGAAGTGTCTTTGCTATTGTTGAAGAAACACAAATTGCAACGATTGGAAGGAGAACATTTATAAAACTGTCCTGCTGAGCTAAGTGGTTGTCAGAGGGGGATGGAGCAGATTATCACCATTTATTGCGCAGAAGGAGTGTGCTCAGTGCAGTCAGTCAAGCAGGGCACCATAGCAGCAAAAGGGATGATAATAAATGCCCCCCTTCATCCTTAGGAGGTCTTATAATGTTAAGATGAGTAGAGTTGCTGCAGTTGTATCTGGCCTTCCTTGGGCCTGTGCTTTCCAGATGAAGGAAGATCCTGTTATGTTGTGTGCTTGAGAAATTCTTACAACATTGTTGGACGACACAGATACCTTTTCACTGTCAGAACAGTACAAGTCAATGCATCGTGGAAGCTATCTGGAAATGAACATCTATCTATTTTTGGCCTTGCTCTCCGTGTTACTGTTAACCTTTTCAGCTGAATCTTACAAATTGATTTTGGTATGCTTCCTGGAATACTTGGAAAAATGTCAGCCTTCCATTAAGAAAATTATGCAGGTTAACTCTTAGTTTGGTTTTCACTAGAAATAGACCCCTTCAGCTCCTAGCATTACACCTCAGACTCACCATAGTCTTTGCAAAAACACAAAAGCTGAGAGGAAAGGCCGGCAGGTTGCAACCTAGATTTGCCTTCTGCCTTGCTGCTGAAGGGGGAAAGGAGGCAAGCACAGCTTTCCCTGCTGGTCCCTTTACTGTTATCTATAGACATCTTCCCTTCTATTCTCCAACTCCAACTCTCACATCATGAATCAATGTCACTTTCTTCCTCGGTTGGAGAAGGACCCCCCCCACACACTAAATAGGCATGTAAACCCTTCTGGAACCATCCATGTTTATCATAAGAAACAATGTGTCGATATTTCTCTCTGCAATGGAAAGTCTGTTCAATAGCATATTGGATTCATTTTGCATGGCATTTCATACTGTTTCATCAGCTCAGATGACCACATCCCTCTGAGGTGTCTAAGAAGGGACTCTTCCCAGCAAAGCTAGAAACAAGGCGGAGAGGACAACTCGCTATTTTTGTTTGTGAGCTTTCAGATTCCCTTTTTGTTACATCTAACCAGTGATGTGTTAGCTACCAACTGCACTTTGTGTTTCTAAGGGGTGTTTATTTAGTGAATCTAATGCAAAAGGACATTATCACTATAGTGGAGGTTTTTGGTTGTTTTTTTTAAGTTCCCCATGAGGCTTGTATGAAGTCAGGCACATTGTGCTGCTGCAGAAAGAATTGCACTGGCTGCCCACCAGGTGCTGGGTGAGCTTCGAAGGCTGGCATTGGGGTACAAAGCCCTGTATAGATTGGCACCAGGATCCCCACAAGTCGCCTCTTTCCTTGCATCCTCAGCCAATCACTGTTCTGCAGGGGAGGCATCTTGCAGATACCGTCCTATCAGGAGCAGGGCTGGAAGAATCCCTCAATTTCAGTTCTTTCCGTTTTTTATTTCTCTCATCTTGAATTCAGTTCTCCAAATTTATGCAGCAATTTTCTTTTTATTTTATTTTAAAAAATAAAATCCTAGTGAGAATTATTCAGAATTTTAGTGTAAATTTCTCCTAATAAACACATTTTGGGGGCAGTTTTGACTAATGGACACATTTTTACAGGAAATTTCTCAACATATAATGTATTTTTGCATATTATTTTCATTTGTTATGCCCACTTTCTCCTAATATTTGCATTTTTGTAAAGATCATTTGGTTGGAGAACTGCATTGCAAAAGTTTGGATAAGTGCAAATGTCTATAGGGTTGCCATAATGTTTTGGAAGGTGGAAATTTGCTAGCATTTAAAGCAGGATCTAACTGAATCAAATTCGTCCCCACCCCTAATCCAGAAGTCCATTCCACACCTCAGTGGAGTAGGCTGTATGGTGAAACCCTTCTAGTTCCTGGATCCAGCAAGGATTCAGATTCCTGGAGCAGTCAGGCTAGCTTCCTGCTGAGGTAACGGGTCATCAAGGTAACAAAGGAAGTGGCTTGGTGCCAGAGGACAAATGGGTGGGGCCCCCTCCCTTCACTTTCTGGTAGTGAGAAAGACAAAGAGTTGAGTTGTGTGAGCTGGAAGCTGGAAGCAAGGCAGCAGGCTGGGAAAGCAGGACGGCAGAGCCATGCCTGATTTTTGCTGGAATCCCAGGCTGTGGCTGTGGGAGAAGCAAGACCCTCTTGGGGTGTGAATGCTGTGAGCCCCTCCATTGTAGACTCAGCTTGTATATATGTGCAAATAATCCATATATCCTAAAGACACCACGGTCTCTGCTGTGCCTCATTCTGAAGGAAACATGAACCCTGGGGAAGCTCCTGGAACCCCGGGAATCTCTCACCTCTCAGAGACTGGGGAGGTGAGCAACCGTGTGTGTTTATTCTACTGTAGGCTTTGGGATCTCTCATTGGAAGTGATTTATAAATGAAATAAAAATAATAATAGGCCAGTGTGTGTTAGTGAGTAAACAACAATATGGCAATGTCTATTGATCAATGATGATCAGTGATGATGTTTTCCTTTCACATGTAACATTTGGGGCAAATGTCCCCCATTGCTCCCCTAAGGAATGGTGTGCCTGATAGATATGGATTTTGTTCATCGGCATCTTTATGGCCACTTGTCTTGAAAGAGAGCTCTGCAGAATCATAGACTCATAGAATTGCAGAGTTGGAAGAGTCATGTAGTCACAGCCCTGCACTGCAGGAATCACAGCTCACGTTTATGAGCCACTTTGAGTATTTGTGCTCAGTCCTTTGAATGCCCATGAGCATTTTCTCTCACAAGCCCTTCCTCTGGCTGCATGTTGGCAGCCTCATTTCCAGAAGGCGAAGCCCACACTCTCAGAGTTGACGCATTTGTAGCCAGTTAGAGGAAATTTGGGCCCAAGTCTCGTTTTCTATGCATTTTCATTTAAGTCCTGATACTTTGTGACCCTTGTGCATTTTGTCACTTCATGTCCACCCAGACACTGGCAGTTCAATATTTTGTATATTAATGTGTTTCCTCCCCTTTGATGTTCCACTGATGCATTGGGATTAAATAGAAATGTAAATATATCATAACTGAAGCATTATTATTATGGCTTGCAGACAGAGTACCACTTTGAATACACGGAGTGCGATAGCAGTGGGTCCAGATGGAGAGTTGCAGTCCCAAACGTGGAATGTTCTGGTTTACCTGATCCTGTCAAAGGGAAGGAATGCAGTATGTATTGATGCTTTCTTGTTACAAATCTCATGTAAAGCTTGCCATTTCTAGGTTTGTTTTTTGTTGCTTACATAATCAAGCACGACTTAGGATGTGATCAAATGCCCATTTATTTGGGAGCAAACCTCACTGAGCTTAGTGGGCCTTCCTTCTAAGGAAACACACGTAGGGATATTCTGTAGATACATTTGAAAAATCAAGTTGATATCTAGAGGGGTTTGCTGCTTCTTACTCTTTGCCGGAACGATGCTGTTTTATTTTGCCAGCCTTGAAGCATTGGATAAAAGGTGGGTTGCACATTTTAAAATAAATGAGCATGGCTAAGATTGAGAGAGGTTGGCGCGAGGTGGCCGGGAGCTGGGCATGGGGCAGATGCACTGGCAGAGCCCATCTGGTGTTGCTGACAGTGTTTGCACCATGTCGGTCCCCCCACCCTCCCCCCTCCCCTCAAGCAGCAGTGACTCTGCAGCAGTGACTCCCCCCACCCTCAAGCAGCAGTGACTCCCCCCACCCCCGCTGCCATCAGCTGCTGCTCCTCAGACAGATGTATCTGGACTCCCCCCCCCACGGGGGAAAGTGCATTTTGAGTGGGAAACGTCCGCCTCCTCCAGATGCTCCTCTGTTCAAAACCACCTCATGGGGTGAATATTTATTTCAGAAGACCTGGCAGTGCTCACATTCAGGTATTTGCTGCGTAGGACTAGAGCTAAAGCCAGAGCTGATCTTGCTCTGAATGGTTAACAGTCCGGCTGTTGCAGCTCCCAAGCTCAGCTGACTCTGTGACTAAGCAAACGCATCCCCTTTCTGTCAGGTCTCGAATGCGCCAGCAACCAGCTTAATAACAAAGGGTTTTCTGCTCTTGTTTGCGTCTGACCTTGGTGGGTTTTTTAAAGTACATTTCTGGGACACGCTGAGTGCTGCTGAGCCTGAAGGCTGTTTTATCTTGAGAGGATAATGACCAGCAATAGCCCAGGATGTACAAGAGATGGGGAGCCGGTGGGCGGAATAGGGGCAAGAGCCCTGGGCTCCTGGGGTGGAGCTACGCTCTCCTTTGAAGTAGGAGGGTGGACCAGCCAAAGAAAGGACTGGGCTTTCTCTTGCCACAGGTGTACTGCAACGCAGGGATGAGAAAAGGTATTGAAATATTGGAGAGCCAGAGAGCAGGAGATGTCAGTGTTGGGTTCTTGCTGCTCCTTTGACTTCCTTCATCCTTCCTGGCACCAGGATCACACGGTAGTTCAGTCTCTCTCCAGTCTGTGCCAGTTTCACTGTTGTTTGTTCATAAATCCCTTAAGTTCATAAGTTCACAACATAAAAATACTAAAAAAAAAAGAAGAACACAAAATACGGTACATAAAAAAGCAATACACATTTAAAATACATATTGCTTAAGAAGCCAAAGGCCTGGTTATAGAGAAACATTTTTGCCTGGCACCTAAATATATGCAATGAAGGCACCTGGCAAGCCTCCCTGGGAAGAGGATCCCACAGACAGGGAGCCACCACAGAAAAGGCCTCGTCTTGCCACCTCTGGCCCTCATATAGAGGAGGCACACAGAGAAGGACCTCAGAGTCTGGGACATTTTATATGGAGAGTGGTGGTCCTGGAGGTATTGCGGTCCTGAGCCATTTGTGGCTTTATGGGTCAAAACCAGCACTTTAATTTGGGCCTGAAAACTGATTGGCAGCCAGTGGAGTTGGGCCAAGATTGGTGTATTATGTTCAAACCGTCTTGCCATGATGAACAACCTGGCTGCCAAGTTCTGCACCAGCTAAAGTTTCCAAACCGTCTTCAGAGGCAGCCCCAGGTATAATGAGTTGCAGCAGTCTAACCTAGAGGTTACCAGAACATAGAAAACAGAAGTTAGGCTGTCCCTACTAAGACAGGAGCACACCAGCCAAAGCTGATGGAAAGCATCACCTGAGAAATGGAAAGCATAACCTTTAAACAGTTACCATGAGATGCACAGTAGGACTTTTAATCCCATGATTGGTAAGTTTACTTAGGAACCCTTTTTGAGGACGTAGACTTTGTTGTCGAGTTGGTAGGGACCACCAGAGTCATCTAGTCCAACCCCCTGCAAGGCAGGAATATTTTGCCCAACGTGGAGCTCAAAACTATGACTCTGAGATTAGGAGTCTCAGGCCAAGTCCACAACCTCTGTCTTCATTTCAATGTGAGCTTTTTTAGAGCCTGGACTATTTTAGCAGCACCCTTTTAAAATTAAGATTCAATTGAGGCTAAGAGTGTAGGCAGTTCTAATAAATGGGGTGAAATAAGCATGAATTCAGGGTCTATTAAGAAGCTCCACATAAATGATTCAGATCTGGCATGCTGAATCAGGAAAAGGAAATTATAGGTTATAGTATTCATATGAACATTTTGAGTTTAATTTTCTCAGTTTAATTCTTTATTCTTTATTGCTTCATGATATTCCTTGGTGTCTTCATTCAGTGGTACTTTAACCAGATAAATTCTATGATGCTATGCAAACCCCCCCCCCCAAAAAAAACCCCATGGAATTTGGTATGAGGAAAATAAGTATCCTGAGAATATTTATTTATTTTAAAAGTTTCTAACCCTTATAAAATTGGGGCAACAGGCTTGAATGAGGAATGTCTTGTGAATTGATCCCAAATGATTCAAGGTCAGGGGGAGGCTGGGGTGTTCGCTACCCCATGAGCGGAAGCAGCATAAATATTGACACTTGCCCAGGACATTTCTACAGGTTGCAGGATTCCGCCTTTCACAGTGCAGAATTTGGGTTCCTCAAGTGCAAAATGGTTGACTTGATAGCAAGCAAGCAAAGAAGCAAGAAAATAAACACACACACACATGGGCAGCGGAAGAGCCACAGCTTTTAACGCAGGAATTTTCAAAGCGTGTTCTTCTGGGGAACTTTGGAGCTCTTTGGAAGGTTTCGCGATTTTCTCAAGGAGAACATTAGTAAGGACAGGCAAACTGCCACCAAAGGCAGCTTGGATGTAACTTGGCAACACAGAGTTTCAGAAATTGAGTGATGTTAAAACTGTGGTGGCGGGGGACTGTTACTATGATTATTTCATGATTATGCTGTTTGTTATGTTTTTATTATTGTGCTCCATAAAATGTGCCCTTAATGTGTACACTGCCCTGGTATCTTTTGATAAAGGACGGTATATACATTGAATGAAGTTAATAATAAATGTATTGGGCCCACATGTGGAGGCTCAACAGGCCTGGCCAGCCCTCTCCCCAAACTGAGCTACAATGTGCAGAGGGACCTCGGTGGGCATGCCAGCATGGAAAGAGGTCTCTGGTGATAGACAAATTACCAGCTGAAACACAAATCAAGTTGCACAGATTGTCCCGGATGTCAAAAGAGATTCATTTTGCCATTAGCCATGCTCAGCCTCAGATTGAACCAGGCAAGCAGCTGGCTTCCTCCAAGCTACTTCTGCTCATGGAGATATGCATTGTGACGGGAAAAGAGCATTCTCCTGTGAAACGTGGAAATAGTTGGCCATTTGATAAAGAGACTGTAATGAAGCAGCAATGAAGGCTCCTGTAGCAGTGAAGAGCCCTAAGGACTTAATGCTGGTCTAGGCTCTCCTCTATGACATGTTCATTAGGACGTTCATGTGAACATAGTGTTCATCTGACGGAGGGGATGGCCTGTCACAGGGATGAATCACCTGCAGATCAAGGATGACTAACTGCATAGAATGGGGCAGGCATCCTTTACTGCATGTGCGGCAAACCTGAAAGTCAGGTTTGGTTGGAATGTGCCTGTAAACTGCATTCTTGTAGTTCCTTGCTAGCAGGTTCTTCAGAGATTAGATGGGCATCGGGAAGAATGTCTGGCCAACACGTTGCACAAGACAGCCTCCGGGGATGCGGGATGCTTTTAGATTTGAAAGACAATCAAACTTGTTGACTGCAGAGCTTGTCTTCTCCTTCTCCTGGGCGTCTCTGGCATTTTGACATGGTGTAATTTGCGACTAGCAGATTCTGGTCATTCATGAAAAACGAATTGGTATTTAGCTGCAAAATTAAAAGCACCTTTTGGTTAAAAGGTGTGAGTGCACATTTGTTCTAGGTGAATGGTGAAACTAAGTATCTTTGCTGCAAGTTGTCAGAAGTTGCGTTAATAAATTTTATAGTCTGCACTATTCAAAGGGCTGAAGGGAACAATTTGAAGCAACAATTTTATACAAAGAAATTATTCTGTATGGGGTGTGTGGACTGCCGTGAACATTCAATTCTGTTATTTTTATTATTAAAAGGTGTAGTTTCTTCATCAATGTTTAAGCTGTCCTCATTGTGAGATCAATGAAAATAATTTGCTAGGTGTGTCAATGGTACTATGTAGATGACCCAAATATTGTGTGCTGTCCATGTTGAATAAGGTATTGGTTTACAGAAATAAAATTCTTACGATTGAGATTTGTTTTCAAATCGGTGCTGTGGTCAACACAACTTGCCTGTAACGGATACCAGATGTGAGAAACAGGTGCCAATCAAATTTGTGATTTTCTACATTTGAGGGTTGCTGAATGCTTGTTGAGAAGAGAGCTTGCAATGGACCAATTGCTTGTGCCCTTAATCAGCTGTGCATGTTTTCCTTCTCAGCTTTCTCATGTGCTTCTGGGGAATACCTAGAAATGAAGAACCAGGTGTGCAGTAAATGTGCCGAAGGAACCTACTCCTTGGGAAGTGGGATCAAATTTGATGAATGGGACGAGCTGCCTGCAGGATTCACAAATGTAGCCACTTACATGGACACAGCCATGGGCTCAGCAGAGAGCAAAGCAGACAGCTGTGGCAAGTAAGGACCTGGGGGGCTGTGTGCGCATGGCACACAGAGGCTTGGAGAAACCATTATAACTGAGGTGCAGTGGTGCCTCTGATTTTAAATTTTCCCTTCTCTGGTATATTTATATTCATAGGAATGTTGGAAGCCACTTGTACAGAGTCAGACCATTAGTCCACCCTGCTCAGTATTGTCTACACTGATTGGCGGCTGGGAGATGCTGGGGACTGAGCCTGGCACCCTTTGCATGAGAAATAGGCCCTCTACCACTCTACGGCCGTTGCCCACTCTTCCTAAGTTCAAAGTGGCTTACATGGTCTTCTAGCAGTTTCCTGTTCAAGCACTGACCAGGTCCAGACACTCTGAGCTGGAATGATGCTGCAGAACCAGCGGCTCTCATGCAATTTACGGGGTCTCAACTCATTGACTGAAACGTTAACAATGCACAAAGGGCCCGGTGCTCAGAAATGTATGTAGTGGTCTTCCTTCAAGGAGTTGACACCACCACTTGGACCTCAGAAGTAGCTGTGAGAAGCAATTTAATATTATTTTTGTAGGTCCAAGACTGCCAAGCTGATCAACAGGGAAGGAGAAATTTTCAAAAGGAACCCACTGCATCTTGGAGAAATGGTCTCCTGATAGAATGTTAGTTGCAAAATGTCTTTTATTTCTAGAAAGCTTGAAAAGCAATTGAATAACATTCTATTGTCCTCCTAATGTATCAGTGAATGCTTCCCTGTCATCACTGTATAGGAATTGTAGCTAACACAAATCAGCTGCAAAATTTAATATTTTCTAGACCAAGAGAAGTGATGGATGAGAAGCTCCTTTATATTCTTGCCTTTATTTTCCCAGGATTTTTAATGCAGCAGATCATTAAGTAGCATATGGGTTAAATATGCCTGATAGATGGATATTTATGGTGCCTATATGGTAAAACAATTCTTGTTTCTACTCATGTTTGCTCAGATCGTCGTGGACTCCTCGTGGGAATTACATTGAGTCAAACAGGGACGACTGCACCGTCTCCTTGATCTACACAGTGCACCTGAAGAAGTCGGGTTCCGTCATCTTTGAATACCAGTATATTGACAACAACATCTTCTTTGAGTTTTTTGTAAGGGGGATTTGTGCACTAAATCTACACTAAGGCTAAACTGCAGAGGCAGCCTTCTGAAAAGAACTCTCGCAGCTTATTTTTGAGGCAGTTTATTGGCATCCTGAGTGTCTTTGCCTCTATGAGGCTTATCGAAATGTGAATCTGCCTTATACTGAGACAGACCACTGATTTTATTTAGCCCACTGCTGATTCACAGCTGCCCCCAAAATATGCTTTGCATAGACTCATAGAATCGTAGAGTTGGAAGGGACTCCAAGGGTCATCTAGTTCAAGGCAGTAATCTCAACTAAAGCATCCATGACAGATATTATTATTATTATTATTATTATTATTATTATTATTATTACCCCACCCATATGACTGGGTTGCCACTCTGGGCTCTGGCCTCCAATGAAGGAGAGCCCGCCACCTCCTGAGGGAGACTGTTCCACTGTTGAATAGCTCTTACTGTCCAAAAGTTCTTCCTGATGTTTAGTTGGAATCTCCTTTCTTGTAACCTGAATCCGTTGGTTCGGATGGTCCTCCCCTCCAGAGCAGGAGAAAGCAAGCTTGTTCCCTCATGCATGTGACGTCCCTTGAGATATTTGAAGATGGCTATCATATCTCCTCTCAGTCTCCTAAACGTCCCCAACTCTCTCTTCCTCATAAGGTTTGGTTTCCAAACCCATGTTCATCTTGGTTGCCCTCGTCTGCACATGGAATAGAGTGGGACTATTACTTCCCTTGACCTGGACACTATGCCTCTGCCAACTTGAGTCCTTCCCAGATTCACAGAGGAAGTGTTTATATGGTGTCTAGATGCTGAGAAGTCTAGTTTAGCCAAATGATTTAAGTGCTTTTTGGTCATCTTGTCTCAAGCACATCAAAACCTATGGCCTGTCTCAAATGCTTGCTGAATATCCTTCCTTCCCAAAGCTGCTGGCAAACTCATGATCCAGCCTGGAATGCATGGAGATTCTGGATGTAGGAAGTGTATCCTCTATATGGGTTTGTTGCAACTGGTGGCAGCTTGCCCAAAGGCCGCTGACTGTGTTGATCCCAGTGGCCGTGTGTCTAACCTCCGTGTGCGGATTCATACTGTTCATGACTGGCTGGATCTATAGTTTTCCAGAGGGCCCTTATCGACACCTGTTTATGCAGGTGGAGGTGTTTCATGCCAAGAATCAGGAACTCCACAGCCTTTTATCCTACAGAGCAGCCAATGGCTAGCTTACAAACCTTCCAGTATGAGTGAGTTCAGGGACTCCCCATGCCAACAAATCTACATGTTGGCATGGTAAAGATATGTACAGGCCAAACTCAGCCGATAACGCTCTAAAATGTAGAGACTGTAATACTTTGGATTAACTGGGTTGTAGCTTAGGTACTCTGTCATTTTATTTACACGACTGGAAAGAGAACCTGGAGCGGGCCAGGAACCACCCACTCCAGAACTTTGCCCAAGAAGTGAACAAGGGCTCCACAATTTTTTAGATTTTCTGGGTTCAGCTGGCCTTTCTTAAGGCGTGGTTTTGCCGTTGTTAGGCTGGCAGGGACCAGCCCCTTTCTAACACAAGCGGCCCACCTTGTAACTCCCTCAGCAAAATGAAGCCCACCTGTGAGCTCCCTGACAGTCTTTACAGTCTCTGGCGGGAAGAGAAAGTCTGGCTTCTGGTGAGTCTGGCAGGCAGATGCATTGGGTGGGCTTGCCTTCGGCTTTGGTTCAAAAGGAGGGCTGGCACCTGACTTGAAACAAAAATGTGATGTAGCTGGGGACTTCCCCCCCTTCTTCTTTGTCTTTTTTGCAGTTTCCAGAGCATCTTGTGTGAAAGACAGAATTTTGGCTGGGTTCCCAGAATTGTTTGAGTGAACCTCGGGTTTTTCCTAAGTTAAAGTCAGCCAATACATCTTTACACAAATTGCACTGCATATGAACCGTGAAATGCAGGACAGACCATGTTGCTCCCCTGCATTTCTCCCCAGATTGTTGAATGTGCAACTGGTGGGTGCCTGGGTGTGCTGTCTCTCTAATTCCCCCACCGCAGGCTTTGCTGAGCCGAGGGAGGCGAGGTGGGTGGTGCCAACACAATGTGACAGCTTGGCAGCTGCGGGCATTGCTCTCCCGCCCACTTACCTTCCTGCACAACTCCTTCACTTGGCATTAGGATCTGCTGGCAGAAGTCACAGGAGCAAAAAATGTCTGCTCTCATCAATGTCCAAAAAGTCCAGCCCCTTTACACCCCCACAGCTCTGTCCCTAGCACTGCCCAGGCCCCATGATTTTTGAAATCAAAAGCTGGCAACCCTGACTTGCACATTATGCAAGCTCACAGCCAGTTCCAGCCGCTGGGCCAAGTGACCTCTTTCTATATGAACTCAGAAGCCTGACCTGGGTCTAGCCATTACTGTATTTTAATTCCCCAAAGCGATGCTGGATCAGGGGTTCTATGGAAAATGAAAGGGGTGGCTAACTCTGGCTGTCTGGCACTGCCATGAGTGCTGGTACCAGTGGCGTAGCGTGTGGGGTGCAGGGGGGGCCGGCCGAACCGGGCGCAACATCTGGGGGTTAGGGTTAGGGGTGCAAATCCACAGGTTAGGGGGCACAAATTACTTGCCTTGCCCCGGGTGCTGACAACCCACACTACGCCACTGGCTGGTACAGAAAAAAATAAGGGAGACCAGGGCAGGCATCCGCATTGGGCTGCAGCGGGTTCTCTGGTTGTCAGGTGTTGATGCCCTTTGCCGGCCTGCTGTCTAATGGGCATCACAAATGCCAGGGGAGTGAGGGGAGCTCCTAATTCATGTTGCCGCTTGTGCATTCAAACAATGCTGTGCAGGTGGCTGGATGAAAGTAGAGGAAGACTAAAGAAGTGGAGGATGGAAAATGTTCCTCTTGCTCATCTCTCCCCCCCCCCCCCGCTTTGTGTGAGGGATGAATCACTCCTGTTTCTCCTGCTGCCACAAAAGGCGTTTGGCCCTAATTAACATTTGCAGACTGTTTGGAGACAATGAGATGCGCCACTGTGGGCAGGAAGCTCCATGTGCCAGCTCCTTCTATGCGGCAGGCATGGAAACGTGGGCTGAACAAGCATGCCGCCCAAGGCACCTTCCTTCTGTTGGCTCAATACCATCCATTGCCCTTCGCTAATAAGACGGTACGTGCTCACGGGAGATGTCTTTTGAGGTCTATATTTTTAACCATACTGGCTTGTTAGGGTTCTGAAAAAGGAAGCCACAAGTGATTCTGCTGCAGTTACATTAATTTGCTTCCAGATACACACTTGTAGCAGCCGCTTGGCTGGGCAGCAATTGATTTCTTTCTTTCTCACAGGAAAGCAAAAGCATCGACTGCCTGAGTATGAGGCCCAAGAATCACTTCCAGCCAATGACTGACGTTGATCAAAGCATCCTTGATAGCTTTTCTGCACTCTGGGGGTGCCATCTTTAAGTCTCATTAAGCAAGAGCAGCTCTAGTGTAGCAGTTAGACCAGGAGCCACTGAGGGGAAAGACAGACAGACAGACACGCAGACATCTAGCTCCATACTTAGGCAGATGCGCAGCTGGGTGTCTGAACTTGCCCAAACCTCCCCTGACTCTGCTCCTTCCTCAAACCTGAGACTTGCTTTGGGATGTCAGAGAATTCCAGTCAAAATGGGAGCAGGAGCAAAAATTGCTGATGCTTGCTTATTTCTCCCATGTCCAGAAAGGAAATCAATCCAGTGAATAGAATCTGTATTTGCTGTTATTCTTGCTTTCAGTCCACAAATGAGTAGTAATTGTTTACATTTTCCCATATTTGCATTCCGTTTCCTTTGCATTGAAAATAATGGGATGGAATAATGTAACAACAATATATGTACATTTTTATTTTATTTTATATTTCTAGTACCCCACCACCACTTACAATATAAAAACACAAAAATATACAACATAGTAACAAAAAAAAACACCACCCCAAACCCAGTTTAAAAGGCCATACATAGATTGTTTAATTGGCCAAAGGCTTGGGAGAAGAGGAACACTTTTGCCTGGCACCTAAAGGTGTATAGCAAAGGTGCCAGACAAGCCTCCCTGGGGAGAGCACCCCACAAATGGGAAGACCCGTTCTCAGGTTGCCACCCTCTGGACCTCATGCAGACGAGGCACATGAAGAAGGACCTCCGATGATGATCTGGATTGGTTCATACGGGGAGAGGCAGCCCTTGAGGTGCTGCAGTCTCTGCTATAGGGCCAGAATTGATGCTCTATATACTCTGGTGAGCAACCTGGCCACTGAGTCCTGCACCAGCCAAAGTTTTGAACCATCTTCAAATGCAGCTCCACATATAGCGCAGTGCAGTAGTCTAGTTACATTTTTTTAAAATTTGTGTTTCTGATACATTTCAACTAATCTAGTTACATTGAGTTATGTGAATGGATAAGTTACTTAATTTCACCACGGTGAACACGGGATGAACAATTTTTCATGGAAGCAGCAAAACTGAATCCGAATCATAGAATTGCAGAGTAGGAAGGGACCCCAAGGGTCACCTAGTCCAGTGCAGGAATCTCAGCTAAAGAATCCCTGGCCGATGGCCACCCAAGCTCTGCTTAGAAACCTCCAGGGAAGGAGAGTCCACCGCCTCTCGTGGGAATCTGCTCCACTCTTGAACGGCTCCTCCTGTCTGAAAGTTCTTCCTGATGTTCAGTCGGAATCTCCTTTCTTGTAACCTGAATCCATTGGTTTGAAACAGAACTGCCTGTGGAATGAATAATGAAGCCTTCTTGCACCTCGTTTCACAAGGCAGAATATTATTTTTAGACACCATTATGTCTATAATCACCTTTAAAAGCTCTTTTATTTCCTTGTAGTTAGTTACTCCATAAAGCAAGGTCCAATTTTTCTGTAAGACATGGTTGTTGTTTTTTAAAAATTAATTATGTCAGTATGGCTCACATAGAGGTGCTTTCCTGTGGATGTTGCCCCCGTCAGCTTAGAAGATGCTCTGTCTCACTTTGTCACAGGTTTATTCTTCTGAACATTAGGGTTTCTGATTAAGCACCTCTCCCCGCTCTTTCTTTTTACTCCAGTGTAGTTACGACAAAGATGCTTGAAATGTGAAGCTTAGGCTCCCCCCCAACCCCACAGAGGCCTCCAACATCACTGCTCTAGATGAAATAGCATGTTATTATCACTTTTCTTAAATTCCTGCTGTTACAGAATAGCCAGTCATTTTATCTGCACTGCTATTGAACAATTTTGCTATTCCCCTGAACAGTTATTTGCTAGCAAGTAAAGTAAAAGTGCCCTGCAGGGGAGCCTCCCCCTCAGGCACGGCCACAGAAGATACTCAGGAATCAGCAAAGCCATCTCTGCCTGCCAGGTGGCCCGGCTGCGGGAGAGAGGGGTGCATCAATTCAGACCAAATCAGCATCTTTTCAGTTTCCAAGTATCCATTGCTACTGTGTTTGAAAACATATTTGGAAAGTTTGGATTCATTTGCTAGATCAGGCCAATGATCTGCCCAAGCCAGCATTTCGTCTTTGGTCCATTCAGTCCACGGTTGCTCCCTGCCTGTGCTGGTGGCAGGTGCCTGAGGTCTGTCCCAGCACTGATCTAAACCCAGGGCCTTCTGCCTTCTGATTTAGAGACTCTAAAACATAGAGGCTTCCTCCTTTTTGCCACAGGTAATAGGGGGGAATCCCCACTTTTGCGGGGGTTCTGCCCCTGCCCTGCCTCATTCTTCCCCATTCCACCCCAGTCCCCTTTCAGTGCATTAAGCACATGATTTGCACGTTAAGGAGATGCCTGCAGTCCTCTCTGGACCTCCAGGCAGATTTGAGGGAGGCAATCAGTTCAGTTGCGTGGGACATGGAGCCTGGGCAGGGGGGCGCTGGAGATGCTGCGAGAGGCGTCAGGGTGCTGAATGTTGGTGTCACACAGGGTGCTACTGAAATTTGAGACCCCAAGATCTGCTGCTCATGAATCTATCCCCCCCCAGCAAACTCAACGCTAACTCAATCAGATCATGACCACCACCGCATTTTGTGGCAGCGAATTTCACAAATTCAGTTAGATATTGCATTGCACAATGCTTTCCTAGCCTTGAAGCTGCTGTTGATCAACTGTTTAGCACGACATGCATGTGTAACGCGAATCAAGGCCTACAGCCGTTATCGGCAACCTGTGAGCCTCCAGACCTTGCTGGGCTGCAGCTCCCATCAACTCTGAGCCGTGGCCATACTGGTGTCCAGTGAATGGGGGGGGGCACAGGTTGCCTTGCCAGGACTAGAGGAATCCAGCTGGCTTTTGGGTGCTGCTGGAGAGCAGGACATAAGTGAAGTCTTGGTCAAGTAGTCAACTCCTTACATGTAAATAAGTGTGGGAGAGGAAGCAGGATTATGCCGGCCAGCCCTGTCCCCTTAAGGTTCATCACCTTTTTCATTCTTTACCGCCCCCCAAATTTGAGGCTGAAGGTCTGAAGCAGAGAGCCTTCTCTGCTATGGAGACTCCTGCCATGATTTAGGTGCCTACTTGTGTGAATGAGGAATTGTCCTATTCCAAGGGGATAGCATATCATGTGAGCTATGAGCTCACTCAATAACCTTAGGAAAGGCTGTGTTGTCTCCACTCACACTCCTCCCACCCCACTCTGGAATATTAATGGCTTAACAGTTTGGGTTTAAAAGGTAAAAAGGGTTGCAGGTCATGCTGTGGTCTAAACCACTGAGCCTCTTGGGCTTGCTGATCAGAAGGTCAGCAGTTCGAATCCACATGATGAGTGAGCTCCCATTGCTCTGTTTGAGCTCCTGGCAACCTAGCAGTTTAAAAGCATACCAGTGCAAGTAGATAAATAGGTACTGCTGTAGTGGGAAGGTAAATGGCATTTCCGTGCTCTCTGACTTCTGTCATGGTTGTCCGTTGTGCCAGAAATGGTTTAGTCATGCTGGCCACATGACCCGGAAAGCTGTCCGTGGACAAATGCCAGCTCCCTCAGCCTGAAAGCATAGATGAGCACCGCAACCCCATAGTCACCTTTGACAGGACTTCACTGTCCAGGGGTCCTTTACCTGTTTATCTTACCTTACTGGCTGGCACAAGGATTACTGAGATGCATGTGAGGGGTTTTTGAAAACATTCAAAGTGTTACATAAATATTGCTTCTGTTATTGGCTGGCAGCAAATTAACTCAATATCTGAAAGCTCCCATTTTTTAAATCAATAGATTCAGAATGATCAGTGCCAAGAGATGGACTCCACAAGCGATAAATGGATGAAGCTGACAGATAATGGCGAATGGGGCTCCCATTCTGTGAGTATAATGTTTCATGGCTTGGTGAATAGAATCATAGAATCGTAGAATTGTAGACTTGGAAGGGACCCCAAGGGTCAAGTCCAACCCCCTGCAATGCAGGGATCTCAGCTGAAGCGTCCATGACAGATGGCCACCCAACCTCTGCTTAAAAACCTCCAAGGAAGGAGAGCCCACCACCTCCCAAGGGTAACCGTTCCACTCCTTTCTTGTAACTAGAAGCTACAGTGGTACCTTGGTTTACGGACTTAATCTGTGCCAGAAGTCCATTCTTAAACCAAAGTGTTCTTAAACCAAGGCCTGCTTTCCTATAGCAGTGGGGGTCTCGATTTACAAATGGAACACACTCAACAGGAAGCGAAATGTTCTTATTCCAAGGCAAAGTTCACAAACCAAAACACCTACTTCCAGGTTTGCAGCATTCTTAATCCATGCTGAAAACTCTCTTGCACATCCACAACCTGCAGGAAGCAGGATTGAACCCCCCCCCCCTCACAAGCCAATGACAAGGGAGATAAGTTCTGCCTGATAAGTATCTTTATCCTGCCCTCACAAGCCAACTTTGACAGGTGGGTGGGATCACCTGATATCTCTCCCCTGTAGGCTGGCAGGGAGATAGAGACAAAACCGTTTCTCCACTTGCTTCATGTGGCTGCATCATTCAAAATTCCAAAGGGTTCACTGTAAAGAAAAAGTTCAAATTTTTGAGACTGAATGAAGGATCATTCTCAGAACCACACAGAAAAAGAATCACCTTGTGTGAGCTGTGTGTAGGCCTGAGGCAGAGTTTCTCCTTTTATTTGCATGCAGATACCTTATCTCACATTTTTATTCCATGTCAAACCCATGAGCTGAGTAAACAGGGCAAGGCTTCATTTCTCTTTTCTGGGTGAGGGGAGAAAATGAAACCTCTGTATGTGTTTTAAGCAGACCTGTCAGTATGTTTGACTGAATTGTTTGCTCTCTAGGTCCTTTAAACTAGTTCAACAAAACTGGGGTGTGGTTTCTCAAAGATTCTTGTGCCTCCTTGTCTCTTTTAGCTCCAAGGCAAAAAGTACTCTGTTTTCAAGTACTCTGTTTTACTTCTTGGAGTTTGCAGCAACAGTGGGGGGTGGTTGTTTTTTCATTTACTCCTTGGTAGTTGCAAAGTCCGAAGCAGCAGCCGGTGTGCGTGAAGATTCTTCCAGGGGTAGCTTGGCTTTGTGCAGTGATGTCAAGCTTCAGCAAGCCTTTCTGCATCAACTTTTTCCATTCAAGGAATGCTCACCTATGTGCTTGGACACATGCACAGATCATGTAAAATGCTGGTTGGCGGGGGCAGCCCGTCTCGTCTTGCCACCTCGGGTGACATGTCTTAGTGCTGCTCCCACTGCTGCCACCCTTCTGCTAAAGCCTCGCTTTCTGCGGTTGTACAGCATCTTCTGCTGGGATCCTGTGGCGTTCTTGTGAGATCTCGCTGTGAGAGCTGCTGTCGCCACTTCTCACTTCTCTGGCAGTGGTGGCAGGAGCAGGTTTTCCACCTCTCAAGGTGGCTGCCTCGGCCCAGGGAGGGGAAAACTGGGAGCAGTGAGCAAGCAGACCATCATGGAAACTTGTTTGCAAATTCCTGCTCTCATTGGAGAGACACCACATAGCTTTCCAGGGAACCCCAAAGTTCCCCGGAGCACAGTTTGAAGTCACTGCTCTTGCCTAACATCCTGGAGTAACTATGACACCAAATGAGGCCAATGAGGAAGAGACCCCATTTGGTAAAGCAGAGTGGACTTTGGGCTGATGAACATGAGCAGCAAAATGACACTGAGAGTCCTTCCTGGACTGTTCTACTCCCCTCTGCAGATGGGGAGTTGCATTTGGAATACCTCCCTGTCTTAATAACATCCCTTCCTGAATGTAAAAGGCTAGTACTTGGGGGAAACACGTTAGATCCTTTATCCCTGGTAGGAGACATTTCTAAGTCAAGGGGATTGGGGATAGAGGGATAGCCTTGGAGGAGAAACACCTGGGTTGAGGACGGTGGTCACCAGGGAAGTCTTTCAGCTTCACCCACATCAAAGAGCTGTGAGGAAAAGATGAGATAAAGCCACATCACAATCACAATATCTATCTATCTATCATCTATCTTATCTATCTATCATCTATCTATCATCTATCTATCTATCTATCATCTATCTATCTATCTATCTATCTATCTATCTATCTATCTATCTAATCATCATCATCTATCTATCTATCTATCTATCATCTATCTATCTATCTATCTATCTATCTATCTATCTATCTATCATCTATCTATCTATCTATCATCTATCTATCTATCTCTATCATCTATCTATCTATCTATCTATCTATCTATCTATCTATCTATCTATCTATCATCTATCTATCTATCTATCTATCTATCATCTATCTATCTATCTCTATCATCTATCTATCTATCTATCTATCTATCTATCTATCATCTATCTATCATCTATCATCTATCTATCTATCTACCTATCTATCTATTTATCTATCATCTATCTATCATCTATCTATCTATCTATCTATCTATCATCTATCATCTATCTATCTATCATCTATCTATCTATCTATCTATCTATCTATCTATCTATCTATCATCATCATCTATCTATCCATCTATCTATCTTTTATCTATCATCTATCTATATATCATCTATCTATCTATATCTATATCTATCTATCTATCTATCTATCTATCATCATCATCATCTACCTACCTACCTACCTATCATCTATCTATCTATCTATCATCTATCTATCTATCTATCTATCTATCTATCTATCATCTATCTATCTATCTATCATCTGTCTGTCTATCTATCTATCTATCTATCATCTATCTATCTATCTATCTATCTATCTATCTATCTATCTATCATCTATCTATCTATATCTCATCTATCATCTATCTATCTCTACCTATCATCTATCCCCCACAGGCCTGAATAAAAATAAGATGTGCAACGGTTTTATTTGCCATTTGAAGTGAAATAATCCAGGAAGGCCTTGCTTGGTGACTTTCTGATAGTTTAGTTCCTCTCTTAATATCTCTTCTAGGAAGTGCTGGGTTTTATTTGCCATTTGAAGTGAAATAATCCAGGAAGGCCTTGCTTGGTGACTTTCTGATAGTTTAGTTCCTCTCTTAATATCTCTTCTAGGAAGTGCTGGTCAGGCCATTGTGTGCTCAGGGGAAGCTCCTGACTGTGAGTCTACCCATACCCTTGTACGCACAAGTCTATATCATGTTCATATCAGGGTGAGGTTTGAATGACCTTTTCGTGTGTGTTTTTGTGTGTGTCTCTTCTCAGGTAACGTTGAAATCTGGCACTAATGTATTATACTGGAGAACAACAGGAATCCTTATGAGTTCTCAGGTGGTGAAGCCTGTCCTCCTGAAAAACATCACCATTGAAGGTACAAAGCAGGAGTTGGCAACCTTTTCTCTCTGTTGAGGGCCACATGCCCCATGTCAGGGGCAGCCTGCTGATGGTGGGCAGAGCCAGAGACACAGTGTTCTGGATCTACTAATCCAGAAAAAAGGCTTTATCACACAAATATTCACCATGGCTGCCACATATTACAATTCCCAATTCTATGCAAGTCTACTCAGAAGGAAACTCCACTGGGTTTGGTGGGATTACTCTCAAACGTACAAAGGGGATGGGTTTAGTAAAACATGTCAAGAATCAGTGCCCTAAGACTCGGGACGCCCCATCTTGTTCATTCAGCAGAGTAGCAGAACTTTGGCAACGCTTGAATTCCAAAAAGACACAGAGAGCAGGAAATGTCTTTAGTAGAGATTTACTAAGGCATAAAGTTGGTTGCTAGCTCCCTAGCAAGGCAAAACTTAGCTCATTTAGAGCAAATCCAGTTTCCAGCAGTAAAAAACAAACCAAACAAAACAAATATAAATGCAAAAACAGAATAGCAGTAGGAGAAAGAGAGAGAAAGAGAATAACAGAGTCTCCTGGGCAGACAGTGTGTCTCCGGAGCGAAAGGCCTTGAAGTTTAGAGATAGCCCAGCAGGAAAAGAACATCCGTGCTTTCTCTGCCTTTGAGAAGACCTGAGAACCTTTTAAACACTAGAATGTCCCAGAATGTTTCTGGGGGCCTATGTACTTCACAAAACTTATTCCCTGACAAAACATCCATACAATATGCTGCTCTGAAAAGCAAGTGAACAGTACAGTAATCCCTTTCTGACATAAGTGTCACCCACCCCAGCAGAAGCATATGGATTTCCTCTTAGACAACCGGGGAGGGGGGATTTGAGCAGCGTACACACTAATCTATTCACAGCACAAAAACTGTATTTTCCCCCAGTCTGGAATGATTCATGTTCATGCTCAATGTGCTGCTTTAAATCTAGATTGATTCTAGATCCTTTTAGATCCACCAGGGTGGGTGTGGTTACTTCACCAGTGTGTGAACTCCCTGCCCCTCCCAGTACATTATCTACATTTCTCCCATGCCCCAGTTGCTGAAGAAGGAAGTACCTGTTGCTCTCTTGCCATTCATCCATGGCAAGCAAACTAATCTTAACTAACAATCACCACCACCACCACTAAGGGCAGGGCAAACCATCAGTGAGAAAGTGAGGTTTTTAATTTAAAGGGAAAAACTAAAGGAAGTACATGCTGCATACTTTGTGTATCACTTTCCTTTCCACAACAAGCTTCTTTAGGTTGGGAGAACATATACAGCAATTTTGTCTTGTTTTGTGTTATTCCTCTTTCTCACCGCAATCTGTACTGGACTTTAGTTTAGACAATATGCTTTTGGAATGCCTCAGTTACAGGACGACTGCTGACCTCTGTTGGGGATAACTAGATTTGCAGTGATACCAATATACGTACTGTATACCTAGAAGATTTGCATTTAGGATTTACAGGAGCATGGGAGTACTCCTGGAAGTGAAAGTATCACTTTGAGATATTGTCATCAGAAGCAATTCATAAATGGAGCAAAATAAATAAAAATGAAATTCATATGCCACACCTTTCTCGGCTTCCATGCGGGCACACGTTCCTTGTCTTGTGGCAAGTGGCTTTGGAACAGAGATTCCACTATAGTTTGGGATATATTTAGGAACATGCATCCTAGAGCAACACATTCCAGAGGTGTGATAAAGTCAATCATTGACAATTAGGGGTGAATGAATAAGTTTTTTTTGGTTTTTTAAACAGACTTCATGTTACTTTTGCATGTCTTCTTTCTGCAAATAGTACACATATTGAAACATTTTTATTTCAAAATATGTATTTTGTGATATATTTTATCTGAAAACATGCATTTTTAGATGCATTTTGTTGTGTTTTTTTGAGCCAAGTAGTGTATCACAAATTTTTTAAGAAGTGTGAAGATAAGAATGCAGTGTTGGATACTTCTTTCCTTAAGTTATGCTGAGCCTAATGAACTGGGTCTAATGCTGTTGCCTTTGTTTCTATACTTGCTGAATTGCATTTGCTTTATAGGAGTGGCCTATACATCGGAATGCTTTCCCTGCAAACCTGGCACATTCAGCAACACACCAGGCTCTTCCACTTGCCAGGTCTGTCCTAGGAATACATACTCGGAAAAGGGTGCCAAGGAATGCACCGAGTGCCAGGAAGAAACACATTATGCAGGTATTGTGGAGAAATCTGAAAGGCTGGGTCCAGTTCAAATTAACCGTAAACTGTCATGTCAGAATAGGATTTTGTAGCCATGTGTACAATTCTGATTTGTGGTTATTTTTGTCCCCTCCAGTCCCAAAATGTTGAATGAGAATGTCCCGTGATACGTCTAGCTGAGGAGGTTGTGGAAAGGGCTGCTTCATAGATGAAGTGGTGTCGAGAGATATGTTGAGGACTGCAAATAGTTTTCCTAGAGAGGGTCTCCTTGAAAAGGATTTGATGATTGGTTCAAAAATGCTGGACTCTGCTGTCTCCTCCAAATGGTGTGGCACTTCTCTGTGCATGCAGTTTGGTCTGGGGAATCCAGATCTCTCTTGTCTCTCAATAGAATATACAATGGGGAGGGCTGTGGGTCAGTGGCAGAGCATCTGGCTTGCATTCAGAAAGTCCCAGGCTCATGTGAACAGGATCTCAGGGTCCGAGTAGGCCACAAGCATAACGTGAGTCAACAGTGTGATGCAGCAGCAGCAGCAGCAGCAGCAAGCAAATGAACGAACAAACCCAAATGCTGTTCTAGGGTGCATCAACAGAAGTAGAAATCAAGGGAAGTAACAGTTTCGCTCTATTCTGCTTTGGTCAGACCACACCTGGAGTCATAGAATCATAGAAGTGTAGACTTGGAAGGGACCCTAAGGGTCATCAAGTCCAAGCCATTGCAATGCAGGAATCTCAGCTGAAGCATCCATGACAGACACCATCCAGCCTCTGCTTAAAAACCTTCAAGGAGGGAGAGTCCACAGCCCCCCAAGGGAGACTGTTCCACTGTTAGCAACCCTTACTGTCAGAAGCCCTGTGTCCAGTTCTAGGCACCACAACTTAAGAAGGATATCAACAAGCTGTAACATGTGCAGAGGGCAACCGAGATAATCAAGGGCTTGGAATCCAAGGGACTGGTTGAGGCAATTTTGTATGTTTAGCACGGTAAAGAGGAGATTGAGAAGAGAAAGGAACCCAGACCAATGGCTTCAAGTTGCAAGAAAGGAGATTCCAATTCAACATCTGGAAGAACTTTCTGACAGCAAGAGCTGTTCAACAGTGGAACAGTCTCCCTCGGGGGGCTGTGGACTCTCCTTCCTTGGAGGTATCTATGCAGAGGTTGGGTGTCCCTCTGTCATGGATGCTTCAGCTGATATTCCTTCATTGCAGGGGGTTGGACTAGATGACCCTTGGGTCCCTTCTACAATTCTATGATTCTGTGCAAAGTATATTTTGGGTTCTGTGTTTATAAGTATCTGTTCTGCTTTCAGAGGAAGGATCAAGCCAATGCATTGAACGTCCTCCTTGCTCAAAGAAAGACTTTTTCCAAATCCACACACCATGTGACCGAGATGGAAAAGTGAGTAGCAGACTCTCCCAAAGCATTTCCATGGGAGTCTTCCACGGTGTGGACTGAAGTGTTGGTGGTCCTCATGGTTTGCACCCAAGACAGGGCGGCCAAGATGGTACCCTCCAGGTGTTGTTGGACTGCAACTCCCCCCATTTCAGGCCAATGGTCAGGCTGACTGGAGCTGAGAGGAGTTGGAACTGGCCCCCTTGACCTAAGTTTGATCCTTGGCTTAAGGAAACTTGAGATATTAATTGTAGTGGAAATATCAGTCTATTTGTTGGCCAGCTGCTCATAAGATAAGCATTTGCAATGTTCTTGGCAAGACTGTGGGGTTTTTTGTAAGTTAATCATCTATTTAAGTTCACAGAATTTATGAAACATGTTTTAGGTCATATGATATTGTGGTCTGTGACCTCTGCAACAACCTTGTGAATTAAGAGCATTTACTATTGAACCTTGAGGTAACCCGCTGTAATTGCAGATCACTGTGTAATTGAGCTGTGAAATCCAAATCCCTCCCCAAGGCTCTCTTATTTTGATTAGACTCACAATCCTTCTGCTTTCTCTTCCTGACCTTTTCACTCAAGCAAGAGTGAAATTATCCCTCTGAAATATAGAATGACTACATAGAAGAAAGCTCTCTACTCTTATGTCAGAGAAAGGGACTCATGTAGATACGAATGTTAGAAGAATAATTGGTTATTGTGCACAAGCTCTTTTGACACATAGCTGTTTAAGTGCCTAGACTCTCTATGTGGTTCTGTCCTTTCACTCCATTTTTTCTTTTACAAGGCTCCTTGCAAATGCTTTTCTTCCTTGCTGTGTTCACATTTATTACATTTGTCCAGGTGTGTGATCTCACTTGAGCTACTGAAATAAATGGAAAACATTCAGTGGATTTCAGATTGGACTATGTAAGATCACAGGAAATTCTGTTGAACTGGCTACCCACAAATAATGGTTGAATAAGTGACAGGACTGGGTAGTAATTTGCAGAGGCCTTAAGAATATGCAGAAAATGATGCTGGATCCTGTCCCACGACTAGGCAGCGTGAGAGGGCCGACCTCACAAGGCAGAACGGGTTATCATTGAAGGGCAGCAAAATGATCCATCCACCCAGCCATCCGTGTTCTCTTTCCACCGTGTAAAATGCAAGCACTTGCAATACATTTGTTATTTGTTATTATCCTTCTGTCTCTCCCTATTCAGTCATTTCTCCCTTGCATGGGGCTTCTTCACACATTACACTGAACAAGCTGTCTCTGCACACATACAAGTATTTGTGTGAAAGCATGTCCACTTGTTGATTTGTATGGTTCAGCTGTTGTGCGTACAGGGACACAGACTGTATACCTGTTGAGCATAATGTGTGAACACCTTTGTGATTAACAGTCACACAAAGGGAAGCTGTTCATGCATTGCTGGTGTGTGTGCAGAAGGGAAGGCTACTGAACACGTGTTGTATCATCATCATCATTATCATCATCTTATTAATATACTGCTGACTTGCTAAATGGACTTTTAAGCAGTTTGCAGGTATAAAACCAATTACAAAATACTGTTGGCATCCCTCTGTCTTGAGAGACAATGGAGTATGCCTCTGGAGGTGAAGTCAAACTGCTGTGTTAGCAGCAATGAAGTGACCTTTCCGGGGCATAAGCCGGGGCAGCTTGTCTGGAGGTCCTGGGCTGCCCAAATGACAAGACCCCCCTCTCAGCCTCGCTGATGGTGGTCCAAAGGAAAGCAGAGCAAGGTGTTTGGCACCAGCTTGGCTGCAGGAGTTGCAGGGGAAAGGCGTTCAAGGCGCCATCCAATCATCTTAAGGACTCCAGATTGCTGTCAGGTTTACTCCTTAGCCTTTTCTCCTCCTGAAGATGTCTCACAAAGCAGTGGAGATTTAGGATCAGCATTTCCTCCTCCTAGATGCGCCACCTTTGCAGGTGGATGAGTCGTCCCCCCCCACCTCACTTCCCTCTACTGCATGTGCAGAAACCACCTTCCTGACTGTTGGACCCACTCTTGGTCTCGGCTGCTCAATCCGCCAGAGCAATTACAAAATATGAGCATGCATAAATAAAACAATCCGATCCAAACATTAAAACAAACATGCACAGTTGAACTGTGCAATGGAACAAGCCCATTAAAACAGTTAATTATGATGTGTAAGCTCTCTCTGTGATCTGAAACCCTGGTTTCATAGGGCTCCAGTTCACAGGGAGAGTCTGTGGGTGTTCTGCAGGAATGCCGCTAATAAGAGGATGACAGGGTAGGCCTGGGAGGGGATGGATGGGGAAAAGGTCAACAAGAAGGGACCACTTTGCAAAGTTGTTACAGTAACTGTGTGACTGTCTGATGGGAACTTCTCTCTTGTCTAAGGGTTCATTGGTTTGCTGGCATTTGTTTTCTGCAGGGGAGACTTTGGTCACATTCCTCCCTCCCCTCTCTGACTGTTTTCCTAAGAATTGTTCAGTCCTGTGAATAGCTGAGTAAAATATTCCTTATCTTAACTCCACATATTTTCTCTCTTCCTTTCAGACTCAGCTCATGTACAAATGGGTAGAGCCTAAGATCTGTAGGGAAGATCTTTCCGAAGCAGTGAAGCTGCCTCCTTCTGGAGAGAGGAAGGAGTGCCCACCTTGCAACCCTGGTTTCTACAACAACCGCTCCTCTTTCTGCACTCCTTGCCCCCTGGGCATGTTTTCTGATGGAACTCGGGGTATGAGAACCTGAGCCCATTGAAAAGACCAGGTTGTATCCCACCCTGTTGCTCAACTGATGGTACACTTTTGCTGGTGGAATGGAGAGATCATTCCCTCTCCCACTTGCAGTCCACCCTCCCCACCAATAAATCTGCTCCAAATGGTTCCCCAACCCTTTGGAACAGATATTTTTCTCGAGTGGGGGGAGAAGTGGAGGGGGAAATGCCAGAAAACTGTTTCTCTCCTTGTTCTGCTGACGGAAGCCTTGCTGTCAGCTTAGCAGGCCTGTTGGGTACTACTGTTGTGGCACTTGCTGGCCTGCCTGGCTTGGGAGAGAGAATTATTTCTATCCCACCTTTTGAAGATGATATAGAGGCATCATTGTCCTCGGCTTATGCACTCATTGCATGGTCATCTATGCTTCACAGGATCTTGCAGGATATTATCTCATTCTTTAAATCTGTAAGATCCATTTCACCAGACGCCACGAAAAGAAGGCTCAAACACCAAGGGCCGTGTTGCCTCTTTCAGCTTTATTACAAAAAACTAAACTCTTCTCTGCCTTCTGCCTTGGCTGACTTCCTCCAACACCAGGCAACTTGTCCACACACAGCCTCCTTTCTTTCTTTTTATTGTAGAATGGCTTTTGTGGGTGTGTTCACTTTTTACATACTGCAAGTCGTAGGATACCCATTATTTATTTATTTTTGTTTCTTGCCTAATAGAGTACAACTCTTTTTAAAGCTACCATACACGGGATAATTTATTTATTTCAGAATATTGTCCTATGTCCAAAGATCTCAGGGCAGCTTGCAGTGCTTAAAGCAACAATAGTGCATCAAATTAAATAAGCAGAGAGCAGGCAAAAACGTAAATTTAAAACAAACCTGACAATGGATTTATGCCCCATGAACATATTGTGGCTCGAGAATGTCAACAGGGTGCTGTACAGGCTGGTGCTTGGGGCACCAGTATCCTGTGACACCATTCACTGTATCACTCAATGCAAAAGAGTGTATCGCTCTGCCCCAGCTGTAATAGGATGCTTCTTCAATGTCCTTCCAGCGCCACTTGGTCCTCCCCAATGTGTCCTCCAGTCATGATGCCTTCTCAGTTAGGATGCCTCCTCCCCATATCAACATTTCTTATGTGGAGGAAGCCATCATCCTGAGGCGTACTCTGCCCTGATCCCCACAGTCCAGCATGGAGAACCACCCAAGAATGGCTAGTTCTACCTGATTCGTAACACATCTAATAAAATGTTTCATTCTGAAACCGGCTGATTTTCTGCATTTAGGCTCATCCTGTCCCATTTCTCCTTGTAGATTGCGAGGCCTGCCCTGCTGGCACAGAACCTGCTCTGGGCCTGGAATACAAATGGTGGAACGTGCTCCCTTTCAACATGAGGACTTCTTGTTTCAATGTTGGAAATTCAAAATGTGATGGGATGAATGGTGAGCATGGCTGCCTTCATCACTAGCTTATTGTTCCTTTGGATGTTCTTAAGAGCTGATGTGAGGGTTAAGGGAATGCCTGTGGCATTTCTAAAAACAGATAGTCATACTGACCAACCTTTAAAAGGCTGTGGTAAAAGTTGTTGAGGTGGGATATGTTGGGCTCTTTGGAAAATCTCTGGATAAAAGCTAAATATCATTATTGTTGGTTTTCCCCCAAGCTCATCAGCAGCATTTGTAAATTAGTACTTTTATTTGTTGGTTCAGTTTATCTTTGTCACTGAAGGAAGGTCCACCAGCTCCAGTCGGAACTATGGAAAAGAGGTATACATTCAGAAAATAATGCATGGTACCAACCAGGCAGGGTTGCATCAGTCAGACTGCAAGTGTGTTTGTGGACTGTCACAAGAATAATGACTCCTCCATAAAAACTTCGTTTCCATGGAAAGGTAGCATATCAAGGGACAGCATTCCAGTATAGCCTCTTCCCTGACTTGCTAGTTTTCTCCATAAATAGAGTTTTTTTTTAATGGGGCAGGGGCACTGAAACACTGCAGGAGAGTCCAAGGAGGATTTTGCTTATATTGGCTCTGAGAAAGATCAACAACAGGCAAGATTACTTGTTTCTTTCAAATATTGTAACTAAGGTTTTGTTGAAGAAATGTGGGTTTATCCAATAAAATTACAGAAATGAATGTTTGCCCACTGGTTAGATGGTTTGTTTGAAATTATGGATACCTGTGTTATTTTCCTACTGTGCCACAGATTTCTTTTCTTTGATTTTAAACACCGTACCTTAGGCTGGAATAAAACAATCAGTTACATAGATTCCCGTAGACTTGAGCCAGCTTTGTTGCATCTAATTGCACTGAATTGGCCTAAATATATTGCATCTGTGTTTAACCAGTTGATGCAGCTGGATATTCCCCCTCCCCGCTGTGATTTTTGTATACTTTTTAATAAACCAACGTGCAAGATTATATTTACATGGGGTTTTTTCTTGTTCAGGCTGGGAAGTAGCTGGTGACCACATCCGAAGTGGGGCAGGAGGGACGGATAATGATTATCTCATTGTGAATCTTCACGTACCAGGATTTAAGTAAGGAATCATTAAATTTCTATGCTATTCCTCACCTTTCCCCTCTCTTACGTTATATTCTATCTCAAATGGTTTGTGCTTAGACAACATGAGGAAGAAAGTTATAAATGGGGATTGAGGTCCTAAACGCCACGTGGAGCAGATCTGTGAAGACAAACGCAGTTTCTGCTGGAGACGTGTCGATGGGGCAGGGTGGACACACAACTGATCACTTCATTAGTGCGCACCCATTTACTTGAATGTGAGACCTCTGAGGGCATCCAGGGAACATGATCCAATGAGTCATCTTCTAACACGTTGCTTTCATTGACATTTTAAGTCGGGGAGCATTTAAGCCCACCCTCAGCTTTGTACCACATCCACATGGGTATCTGCAGGGAAGACATGGGACCATACCCCTGCCCCCCACCTGCACTTGGATGATCTATAGTCCCCACATCCCCAGCTTTCATTTTTAAAATGAAAGTCTGTTTCCAGCATTTACAGAACCTGCAAGGTGAGGCAAAATGGAGAGGAGCTATTCTTCAGCACTTTTGTGTGAGAAACTGGCTTGCGCCTTCATTTGGGTGTTTCACTCTGGCAGGGACCTTTGGAAGGACCTTGTAATTGTGCCATTTCTTCTGTGTTGAACAGGCCTCCGACTTCCATAGCAGGGGCGACGGGGTCAGAACTTGGACGGATTGCGTTCGTGTTTGAAACTGTCTGTTCGGCAGATTGTGTGCTGTATTTCATGGTGGTAAGCAAGAACATGTTCAACATTTTGACTTGCCTTTATTTATTTAGATTTGCTGAATAGATTTATATCCACCTTTTTTACAAGGTGCGTCACGATAACATATAAAAGATTATTTTTTAATTTTTTAATGAGATATCCACATTTTTATACACTTTATCTCTATCCAGTTCAAACATTAAATTATGATAACATATAAATTAAGCAAATTCATCACAGAATATGAAACTAGAAAACACCATAAACAGCTCTGAGCCCAGTAATTCCAGAGGTTTTTGTTCCTGGGCATATACCAAGGATGGGAAATCTCATTCCTGTTTTCCCCACACCATTTCCAAGGGCTAATGACTTATAGGGCAGTTTAATCAAGCACAATGGTGTCATGTTACCAGGATTCTAGATTGCTACTAGTAGGTATGTGTAATAATGTAGGAAAAGAAAATGAAGGGAACTGAATGAAAAGTTCCTGACAAGAGAGAATCTGGTATAAGATCTCTTCCTTGTGGCCAAAGCAGTAGCACAAAAACACCTACAATGATGAAAGTTGGCATGTCTGCTTTAGTAAATAGCCCAAGTTCTGCTAATTGACACTGTATGTTTACTTTATGTCCTTTGCTTCTAGGACATCAATAAAAAGAACACAAATGTAGTGGAATCGTGGAGCGGAACTAAGGAGAAGCAGTCGTATGCTCACATCATCTCCAAAAACGCTTCTTTTACATTTACATGGGCTTTCCAGAGAACAAATCAAGGCCAAGATGTAAGTAGCACAGGCATCTTAGTGGAAATGAACATATTTCATTAGGTTTCAGAAAACACTAATGCTGTGGAACAAAGCTTTTTTTAGGCAGTTTTGGGAGGCTTGCCACATTCTAAGCCACCAGGGGAAGTTTGGGTGCAATGGGTATTGTGCCCCAACTTTGGGCTCCAGTCCTATGCTCTGCCAACCCGCATGTCCCTGTTATCCACAGATCCATTTCTGCAGGTCAAGACTCTACAGAAGTCTCTGAAGTCAGGGTGGTGAAGATTTCTAGATGATTTTGAGCAAATCATTCTCTGCCATCCTAGCCTCTCAGGGTTGTTGTGAGAATGAATTGGGTGTGGAAAGAGAAGGAAGGAGAATGTATGGACTCCTTGGAGGAAGGACGGAATATAAATAGAATTAAGAAATAAAATAAAAGCCGCCTGTCCCTCTTTGACTTCAAAGATCAGCAAATTGTGCTGGGCTGCCAGTTTAAATGAGATTGCAGAAGGAGATCAGCAGCAGCAGCAGCAGCAGCTGGGAGGTCAGCTCATCATCCAACTGAGAACTGCACTTCCTAGCCTATCAGTGATCCCTGAAAATGATTTACTGATTTATGGGGAACCCCAAATGTATCCTGTATGGCTCAGAGGGCTTACAACAGTGTGGTAGGCCATGCACGAGGTCAGCACCCCTGGATTAACTCAACTTGCCAGGAGCTCCTTGAGTCACCTTGCTTTCCATTGCTGTCTTGCTATTAAAGCTTCATGTGTTTTGCAAGGTTAGCATCAGCAGTGAGAGAATAAAGGCGGTGTATTTGAGGAAATGGTAGTGTGTCCCCTCAGTATGAGTTATTTTTGCCCATTGCTCTTTCCAGACCAGGAAGCTCATCAATGATGTGGCAAAGATCTACTCGATTACTGTGACCAATGCAGTCGATGGTGTTGCCTCATCGTGCCGTGCCTGTGCCGTTGGTTCTGAACAGTCTGGCTCCTCCTGCATTCCCTGCCCTGCTGGTCACTACATAGACAAGGAAACCAACCAATGCAAGGAGTGTCCTCCTCATACCTACCTGTCAATTCATCAAATGTACAGCCAAGAACCATGTATCCCTTGTGGGCCTGGCAGCCAAAGCACCAAGGTAGACAGGTGCCATCAGTAGTTTTGATGTTTAAAAACAGACAAAGATAAGAATAACCTGAATCAAGTCAATGGTCCATCTTGTTCAGTACTTTTTAAAGCAGTGGTCAACAAGCTCACAAGTGGAACAAAAGCGAGATAGTTAACTCAGGTGGCATGTCCCATCATCTGGTGATCAGAGTTCTCTGGCTCTGAATTTGGAGTTTGCATTTAGCTCTCAAGGGAATGGCTATTGAAAGGTCTACACTCTAAGCCATCTAAGTCTTACATGAAATTTGTCGTTGTTTAACTTTGTTGTACTTTTACAGTAGGGAAGATATTTGAGCAGCCCCCTCCCCCACGGGATTCAATGTTTCCCCAAATGCTCAAGTTTGTTGAGCACAATTTATTTTAAAAGGTACATAGAGAAGTATACTAATTTCAGGAAACTCCAGAGTTTTAAAGGTAACAGTGCCCCTCATAGCAAATGCAGTGGACCTGCCTTCTGGGCGCTTTTGATTGATCCTAATGACCATTTGTGTGGGTTTGCTTCTTCTGGTGCAGAGTTTACAACTTGATTATCTGAAACTTTCCTTCACTTTCATTTTGCTTTCCTTTCTTAAGGACCATTCCGCCTGCTTCAGTGACTGCTTGTTCTCATATGCCAAGAACAACCAGAGCCGGACTTACGACTTCAGCAACCTGAGCAAAGGAGGCTCATTAATGAACGGACCAAGCTTTACGGCGAAAGGAACAAAATTCTTCCACTTCTTCAACATCAGCCTGTGTGGAAACCAAGTAAGCATCTGCCTTTCTAAGGCTAGCACTCCATCCCACATGTGAAAAGAGGAGGCCATCAAACCAGGGCATCTCCTAGCCTTCCATGTACCAGTGCCAGTCCCTTCCCTGAAAAAAAATGAGGTGCCAGTACTCATGCCTTGATAAATTGGGAAATGCCACTCCCACCCCTCCTGGGGTCTTTTGCACCCCTTCTCTCCTGAATTTGCGATGAATTTTTAATAATGCATTTATATTTATTTACTCTTTTGAAATAATAATAAATTAATATATTCATGAAAAAAGTTCCTACATAATATGTACTTCTTGCTAAACTAGTAGAAGAATATATTTATATGTATTTAAAAATACTTTACTGAAACTGATACAACAACAACAACCCATTTCGTTTGGGGGATTCTTTTTCTAATTCACACACCTTGAGAAAGAGTACATTGAGAGAAGTCTGCTGCTCACTCTCACGGTGGAGATCACACTACTGATCCCCCCCCAATTACGCTGTTTCTGTCTAGAATCATAGAATCATAGAGTTGGAAGAGACCACAAGGGCCATCGAGTCCAACCCCCTGCCAAGCAGGAAACACCATCAGAGCACTCCTGACATATGGTTGTCAAGCCTCTGCTTAAAGACCTCCAAAGAAGGAGACTCCACCACACTCCATGGCAGCAAATTCCACTGTCGAACAGCTCTTACTGTCAGGAAGTTCTTCCTAATGTTTAGGTGGAATCTTCTTTCTTGTAGTTTGGATCCATTGCTCCGTGTCCGCTTCTCTGGAGCAGCAGAAAACAACCTTTCTCCCTCCTCTATGTGACATCCTTTTATATATTTGAACATGGCTATCATATCACCCCTTAACCTGCTCTTCTCCAGGCTAAACATGCCCAGCTCCCTTAGCCGTTCCTCATAAGGCATCGTTTCCAGGCCTTTGACCATTTTGGTTGCCCTCCTCTGGACACGTTCCAGTTTGTCAGTGTCCTTCTTGAACTGTGGTGCCCAGAACTGGACACAGTACTCCAGGTGAGGTCTGACCAGAGCAGAATACAGTGGCACTATTACTTCCCTTGATCTAGATGCTATACTCCTATTGATGCAGCCCAGAATTGCATTGGCTTTTTTAGCTGCCGCGTCACACTGTTGGCTCATGTCAAGTTTGTGGTCCACCAAGACTCCTAGATCCTTTTCACATGTACTGCTCTCAAGCCAGGTGTCAGCCATCTTGTATTTGTGCCTCTCATTTTTTTGCCCAAGTGCAATGCCCATTTCTCCCTGTTAAAATTCATCTTGTTTGTTTTGGCCCAGTTCTCTAATCTGTCAAGGTCGTTTTGAAGTGTGATCCTGTCCTCTGGGGTGTTAGCCACCCCTCCCAGTTTGGTGTCATCTGCAAATTTGATCAGGATGCCCTTGAGTCCATCATCCAAGTCGTTGATAAAGATGTTGAATAAGACCGGGCCCAAGACAGAACCCTGTGGCACCCCACTAGTCACTCTTCTAGTCTAACAACAAGGAAACCTCCTTCCCCCCAATTCCAGTGATTTGTGGGGCAGGAACTGGGGGTGGAAGAAGAGGAAGAGTCCAGGTAGTCAAGAGGAAGAAGGAGAGGAGGTGGGGGAAGAGCAGAGAGGTGGAAGAGGTGGTCCCAGAGAGATTCTCTCCTCTGCCTCCAAGGTCTAGGGGGGCTTAAAGCAACAGGAGCAGCTGGAGATGCCGGGCAGGAGAAGCCTCTGGTTGCTCATGGGCCACGTCAGATGAGGGGGTTTAACTGAGCTGGAAGGGGTATGGTGATGGCGTTGATCCTTCTATCCAGGTCAGAGCACAAGTCTGAAGAAGAAGATGCCCAGATAGCTATTTAGCAGGAGTAGTGTGTATATTTGAGAATTTTGGGAGAACAGGTGAAGTCTATGTGGACTGGAGGCAGGCAAATGTTGTCTCCATTTTTAGAAAGGGGAAGAAAGAAGACCCAGGTAACTATCAACCAGTGAGCTTGATGCTGATACCAGGAAAGGTCCTATAACATTTAATTCAACAGTCGGCCTGTAAGCACTTAGAAAAGGATGCTGTGATTACTAAGACGCAGTATGGGTTTCTCAAAAATAAGGCATGCCATACTAATCTGTCTTCTTTTTTTGATGGAATTACAAACTTGGTGGATCAGGGAAATGCTGTGGATGTGGTGTGTCTTGATTTCAGTAAGGCTTTTGACAAAGCCCCCTATGATATCCTTGCGAGGAAGCTGGTAAAGTGTGGGTTGAATGAGGCAACTGTTAGGTAGATTTGCAGCTGGTTGACTAACCAAATCCACCAAGTACTCATTAATGGTTCCTTGTCATGGGAGAAAATGGGGGGCTGCAGGGTTCTGTCCTGGGCCTGTTGTTGTTCAACATCTTTACAAATAACTTGGATGAAGGAATTGAGGGGATGCTCATCATATTACTTGAAAGAGCAGCAGGAGCAGATGGGAGGGCTTTGCTCGTGAGGAAGCCGGGGCAAGCATTGCACGGTGCATGGGGGAGGGGAAGGGTACACACTGGGTAGCTAATGCGGATATACTTTACTGCCCACACCATATGCCCAAAGGTTGCTCATAGTTACTTAATTTAGGGCTGAGGCAAAACTGCTCATTTCTTTGCAAAGATTGCTGGCAGTGTTAAAGGTGCCGTTTCCCACTCCTTGAGAAAGGAAGATTTATGTTGCCTGAGTTACTCTCCCTCTTGGTGGTATGCTTTGCTACGTAGCATGGACATGGTTATGGATTTGTTGGGATCACCCATGCAACTGGCCTTGGAGGCCTCTCTTCCACTCTTAGATGTCCCCATTTGCCTTCAATGGCATCATCACATAACCAGATCTGGTTGGCTGTGGACCGCCTTCATGTCCTCCCATTCAGGATGTGATCCCATAAGAGCAGGCATGTAGACGATGACAAAAAGGCAACCAAAACTGAGAGAGGGAGCAGGAACCAAAGAATCAGATAGGAATTAAAAGATTAATGTCTGCACAAAATGTTTTGGGAGGAATTAATCCCCCCGCACAAATATTTGCATCCTGAAACTTTAACCTGGAGAATATTCTGTGCTACCCTATTTAAGCAGTTTTGTTACTGCTACTGTGAAATGCTGGGTGTCTGCAAATTGAATGAAGTTTTGTTATATTTGAATAATATGAATAAATATTTCTACATCGATTTATTGGGAAAACTAAAGAGGTCTATAATTAGGGTGCAATTACACAGACACTACATGGTGAAATATGCCAGCCATTTTGCTGATGCCATCCATGAAAGGTACCCCTTCTGTTCACCAAATTCTCACTTTAAAGTTTTAGTGAGCTAATGTATCATTATCTAAAGGCCAAACTGCATTTAGCTAGCAATTCACAATGCCCTGCAAGACAGCAACATAGTTCATTAATGGATATCTTAAAAAAGAAGCAACAGCTATTTCTCAAGATCAGTTCTAATTATGTATTTTCTAAAGGGGGTAACTGCTTGATGATCTTTAAAGGAATTGCCTGGGTTCTTCCATGATGGTGCAGCTCAAGTTTTGTGATTGTCTTTATAATTTGGTGGCAAATTGGTTTTCAGCTGCAGCAAGAAGTGCCTGACCTCTGATTTGCAAGAAGGTAGGAAATCCAGCATGAAAACAAGAAAATTATCTCCCTGTTCATTTAATGTCTACAGGGAGAAATGACAGCAATTTGTGCAGACAATATCACAGATATCAAGCTAAAGGATATGGTTGCTGACTCAGAAGATTATTCCGACATTGTACGGGCCTTTGTCTGCCAGTCTACCATCATCCCACCTGACAGCAAGGGATTCCGAACTGCTTTGGCACTTCACTCCAGCAGCCTTGCAGACGTGTTTCTTGGTAAGCACTTTAATCTTCTGCTTGTTCTGATCAAGGCTGAACAGCTCTAAAGCCACGGGAGGAGAGGAGGAGGAGGAGGTTGTTACACGGCCTAATCCAGCAACTACACCCAGGCTGCAAAGTTGCCACTTGGGGATTGGCTGGGATCTGCTTATGTGTCTCCCCCAAGGATGGCGCCTGTATAACACGTGGGACACACTGGGGGACCCCCACCCCACTCTCTGCCAAGCGGCTGCACCAGGCTGGTGTTTCCTTTGGGAAATCAAGGCACAGCGGAGACGAGGGTCATTAAGAAATATGCTTCATTTACACTTACTTACGCTGGGTCTTGGGTGGAGGGGTGGGTGGTTTCCAAGGCACCTCTGTGCCTCTGTCCCAGCCTGCCTTCAGCCACCCTGCTTCCTCCTCCTCGTTCCCAGAATGCCTTGCCAAAAAACTGTGTAAAAGGAGACCCTCTTTTCCTGCAGTGACATCACACCCCATGTTACCATGGCAACCTCCCTCTGTGCCTGGCAGTGCCTGGCAGTGCCTTCTGCCCGGGTGATGATTTCTGCTGAGGGGCTCATGGCTGCCCATCACCAGGCTGGCCTCAGGAGGAAGACCATGCGTGCTCTTGCCAGCCCTTCCCCCCACAGCCCTTGGGAACTGATGAATTTTTCTCAAATGCTGGCACTTCACTGTATGTACAGTGGTACCTCGGGCTAAGTACTTAATTCGTCCCGGAGGTCCGTTCTTAACCTGAAACTGTTCTTAACCTGAAGCACCACTTTAGCTAATGGGGCCTCCTGCTGCCGCCGTGCTGCCAGAGCACAATTTCTGTTCTCATCCTGAAGCAAAGTTCTTAACCCGAGGTACTATTTCTGGGTTAGCGGAGTCTGTAACCTGAAGCTTTTGTAACCTGAGGTACCACTGTATATATAAATGTATATAAAATATGAGAGAACTTTCTTTCTCAATGTCAACATTTATTCCTTCAGGATATTGAGATGATTTATTTTTATTTTTATTTGCAGGAGCCACCATTGAAACAACTCTGGGAAATATTAATGTTAAGCCAGAAATATTTGAGCATTCTGAAAAGACAATACCTGATGTGTATTTCTATTACAAGTAAGTAGAAGCATCAACCCTACAGGTGCATTAAGCTTTACTCTTTGCTGGAATGTAAAAATTCAGAGGAAATCCACACAATTATAAGAGGCCAACGCTATAGAACCAGGGGACACCAACAATTTATTAAATCCATTCCGGCTGTTACTACCTTTTACTCAACAAGTCTCTCTCTCTCTTAGCTGCAGACAAGCCACAGTCACCAGGAGAAGGAAAGCTTCTGCTTTAGATTAACCACAGTTTAGTTTTATATCTGCACTCCAAACTGTGGTTAATCTTACCGGGGGAGAGGGGAGCTAGTTTCACAAACTATTGCTTGAAGTTGGCTTATCACTAACCATGGTGAACTTAGCTGTGGTTAACAAACTGTTATTTGCTGGGTTCAGATGACACAACAAGCTGTGCTTAGTCTAGACCAGAAGCAAAAACTACTGAACTCCTCATAGATACAGGGTATCTAGGCTCGTTCATTAAATGCTAACATATGCACTGGCGGAGGAGAGCGCACTGGCCCGGCACCACTGGGGAGGGGCGAACCATCACGGCCACCCCCCCAGACATGCTCCGCGCACCCTCCACCACGCTGGGTGCCACGTCACCATGGGCGGCACACCACGCATAGGAGGTGCTCTTGGAAAGCAGAAGCCGAAAATAACAAACAAATTGTTTTCATTTCTGTTTAGGTCTTCAAGAGTTACAGCCACTTGTGAAAATGGGCGTGCTTCTGTCGTGATACTGAGATGTAACCCAACAAAATCTGACCAAGGAGAAATTTCAGTTCCCAGGTATTTGTTAGTGATGACACCAGGGGTGGGAGAGCTCTTGACAATGGGGGCTTGTACCCATCTCTGGCCATTCCTCTTCCAAACTGGCCCTCCAGCACAACTAGTTGCGAATGGCAAAACTCTTTCTTATCACAGATCTGGGGTCAGACCACAGGAAATGCAGAGAACGGGACCTTGCTGTGTTACAAGATGATTGAAGGCCCTGATCTAAGGGCCACCAAGGCAGCAAAAACCACCTGCAAAAAGTTAGGACTTGCCCCCTTAGTCCTGAGCACCATCAGCCAAGGCTTGTTGCAATGGCCACAAGGGGAATGGCAGGCTCACAGGACTAAATGAATTATGTGTCCTGTGTTTTGTGAAGAGTTTCACACATGTGCACCATTGCTTATTTCAGTTAGAGTTGCTCCTGTAACCACAACATTAGGTGGGGACTTGCAATTCTTAGACACAGATCAAAGCCGGCAGAATTTTCATATCCGCAGTCCATCAATTCAGACATTGGACAATTCACCCATTCAGCTTCAGGCTGAGTATTCTGTAGGTGAGTGATGAACTCTAAAGAGCCGTATATGCAAGTATAAATTAGCCCTGTCATTTATGACAGATTTAGCCTCAAAATGGTGTCCTATCATTCTGCTGTGGTGAAGCTTCCTTGTGCAGGGATCTGCATGTGGTCAGAGCTGTATCTACCTAGCAGTGGCATGACAACAGATATTTTGTTTTGGACTCCCAGAACACAGGGCCCCTCCAGGCATCCTTTTAAATGTGCATTCATCATGATTTGTGCCCATGATGGTATCCACAATCCCTGCTTCAGTGCTATTTGCCCCTGCAGAAGCTTTAGGGTTGGACATGTTCCCTTGTTTTCAGTCAGTGCATACTTCCTGCTGAAATGCTGTAACTTTTTATATCACAAATGTTCCACATTTTTGGGTCCCATTTCATAAAATCATAGAACTGCAGAGTAAGCAGGGAGCACAAGGGTCATCTATTCCAGCCCCCCGCAATGCATGAATCTTGCATCCAACATGGGGCTTGAACCCACAACCGAGATTAAGAGTCTCATGTTCAGCCCTTTTGTGACAGTACCACTCTAGATGGCCAGAATGCTGTAGCATTGAAGAAGCATCACAGAACAACAAGTAAAGCTGAATAGTGTGTGGGTGCTCTAATATAGATTCACCACTATTGCACTGTTATTGCATTTCTGGAAATTGTTATGTGAGAATGAACTCAACTAACCCCCCAAGCTTTCTTCATTTCCGTTTATAACACAAGCATTTCTCTTCTTCTAGTTCTTGCCCTGCAGGTACCTGTGACGGGTGTACATTCCACTTCTTGTGGGAAAGTGCAGAAGCCTGCCCCTTGTGCACAGAGCAGGACTATCATGAGATTGAAGGGGCTTGTAAAAAGGGGCATCAGGTAATAAACAGGTTGCACATCAAGGCAGGGGACTGAAAAGGCTGGAGTTTCCAACGGCAATCCCAAGGGGGGGGGAGGTCATTAGAAACACTCCACCTGCAAACTTCCATGGAGGGCATGACATGATTTTAGAACAGGATTCTCCTCCTCAGGAATCAGCTGAAACATACGGCACTTTATGAAACACTATTAATCTTAGGCCTTATGCAAAACACGGCATGAATACCAAAGGAGGAGTGCAAGGCAAGAAGTGGTCTGTAGGCCATCAGCTGACCTCTGGTCAACTTACATAGAGTCAGTGCTTTTTTCCTGGGGGTACTCAAGGATACGCAGTACAGGTACCTCCCCTCCTCCAAATGTTAAAAGGGTGGCACTTTCTGTTTCTTTTATATATAAAAAGCACTGCATAGATTTTAAAGCCTTTGGGGATAGAGATAAATGCTATAAGATGCCCTGAATCCACAGGAAAGGGTTAGGGTATTAGCTACTTGGAATATGGCTTCATGGGACAGAAAAGGGATAATGTACCATTAAATAATATGCATATAAATATATTCCTATTGCCTGCTGGTTGCTGGAATTCTTGCTGAGAATACTCATCTGAGCCGACCTCCCTAGCAAGGTGCTTCTTAAATTTCAGTAAGGTACTTCTTATATACTGTTCAGGAACACTTAAGAGGTGAATGAGTATGCAGCCATCCTTTGCAAATTTAATGGAAATCAGTAGACCATTGGGATGCTAGTTAATTTTTAAAAAATAGACCATGCAAGGCTGCAGTCAGTTGATCCCTGCACTAAAGGTGAACCAATTATCCACAGTGGGAGCCTTTAACGGTTTTATAATTTAATAATAATAATAATAATAATAATAATAATAATAATAATAATAAAGTTTGTTTATATGCTGACCATCTGACTGGGTTGCCCCGGCCACTCTAGGCAGCTCCCAACAAAAAAATAGTAAAAGCACCATACAACACCACACACTGAAAACTTCCCTGAACAGGGCTGCCTTCAGATGTCTTAAAAATCACAGTTGTTTATCTGTTTGGCATCACTGGGAGGGTGTTCCACAGGGTGGGTACGCCTACCGAAGAGGCCCTTTACTTGGTTCCCTCTCGCAATGAGGGAACCACCAGGAGGCCCTCAAGTAATCTCATGCCATGCAATTTGGAAGTTACTGACTTTGTGTGCAATCCTATTCATATCTATTCTTAAGTAAGTCCAAGTGAGTTCAGTGGGATTTACTCCTTAGTAATCGTGTGTAAGATTTCAGGCTTAAAAATGATTTATTTATTTATTCATTCATTCATTCCTTAGGAAACCTTATATGTATGGAATGAACCAAAGCTTTGTACAAAAGGGGTTTCCCTGCCTGAAAAAAAGACAATCATTTGTGAAACAGTGGAGTTCTGGCTAAAGGTTGGTGCAGGTGTTGGTGCTTTCACAGGTGTCCTGCTGATTGCCTTAACCTGCTATTTCTGGAAGAAAAATCAAAAGTAAGTATTTTGTGTTCCATAAGATTATACGTGATACCTAACTGACCAGAAGCTTTGCCAGTGGACAGTATACTTGGGCCACCATCTGTTGCTTAACCATGTGCTACCTGATGGTTTTGGATATACTCTCACAGGAGCAAATACCCATCTCTCTGTACTATTTGAGTTTCTTCTTTTCAGTTTTATTGACTGCTTTCTTGTAGAAGCTGCTATGCAAAATTGAGAAGATCCATTGGGAGGCACCATATTTTGGCATTGCGCAGGGCGCCATATTATGAAAGATTACCAATGTCTGCCCTGCATGGAGCTGCTCTCCCCACATAGGTGGCACTGCAGCACACCTGTAGGGTGGTGGCGAGATCAGGCCTTCTTGGCCACACCAGCAGAGCAAATTTGGGGCTTCCACCAGGGGCGCCATTTCTACTGGGGTTATAGCAGAGGCCATTTCATACTACAGTATGGAGCTCAGTGGCATTGAGTGCCTTCCATCAGTTTTGGCTGGTAGCCCAGCTGTGCCCCTGTCTATACAGGGATAACCTAACTTCTGTCCTTTATGATCTGGTAACCTCTAGGTTAGATTACCGCAATGTGTTATATGTGGGGCTGCCTCTGAAGATGACTTGGAAACATCAGCTTCCACAGAGTTCAGTGGCCAGGGTATTCGCTGAGGCAAGACCGCTTGAGTATACAACACCAATCTTGGCCCATCTGCACGGGCTGCCAATTAGTTTCCAGGCCCAATTCAGAGTGCTGGTCTTGACCTATAAAGCCTTATGCAGTTCAGGATCCCAGTACCTCAAGGACCAGCTCTCGCCATCCGAACTAACCCTGACCCTGCAATTGTCTTCTGAGGCCCTTCTTTGTGTGACCCCTCCATGGGAGGTCTGGAGGGTGGCAACGCAAGAACAGGCCTTTTCTGTGGTGGCTTCCCTTTGTGGAATGCTCCCCACAGGGAGGCTCGCCTGGCGCCTTTGTTGTGCATCTTCATGTGCCAGGCAAAAGCTATGGCAGTTGGAGCCAGGAAAAAGATGTGCAGGAAATTTAGCTTTGTGGCCAAAGGAGTACGTAATGAGGCCCAAAGAAGTTGGGTCTAGAGGTTTTGGGAGATCCAAAGCACCGTGTCCTGGAAGCAGAAGGCTGCTGTGGTGTCATGCAGAACCATAGGCAGCTCGGGGGCGGGGACAATGGCAGGAGATGCTTCTGGAGGTCAAAGTCAAGGAACCAAGTGGAAACACTGCAGAGCCAGGAAGACTCTTGTTGCTCTGGGGGAATCCTCCACCCCCCAAATGGAACGGGCTGCCCTGGATAGCCCTTGCTGTCTAGGAGCATGGATGGCTGGGGCTGGTCCAGAACCTTGGGAAGCTGAACTGCTCAGAAAGATGTTCTCTGATGCCTCCCCCACAAGGGCCAGCTGCACCCACAGCCAAGCGCGGTCCCTTTAAGCCCTGCTGGTCTCTTCTGTGGACCACATCATGTCGACTCTCTTTGAAATCTGAGAATGATCTACGACTTGAGTTCCACCTGGTACTTTGCTCTTTGGAGCTGATGGGAATCCAAAACTGCTGGACGGCATCAAGCTGGGGAAAGGCTACTTTAGTTCTGACAAATCTGCAATACTAAAATCCGCCATGAATTCTTATAGTGAGGTTTTGTCACAAGGTTTGATGTGTTGGAAGATGATAGGACAAAAATGCCACTCTCTCCATTTATACCCTTTAGGTTGGAGTATAAATATTCTAAACTGGTGATGACAGCAAATTCAAAAGAATGTGAGCTTCCTGCTGCTGACAGCTGCGCGATCATGGAAGGGGAAGATAACGAGGAAGAAATAGTATATTCAAACAAACAGTCATTACTAGGAAAACTCAAATCATTGGCAACCAAGGTGAGCAGCTGCTGTCAGTAATTTGCAGCTATATATTGTTTTCAGGCTATTTTTTAAGTGTGCAGGTTGATATGCCATTTTTTACTGGTTCTGGGAACAAAGCAGCACAGCTGGATACCCCCTGCTATTCCCATAGAACGGATGGGAGATAAGGATGTCTATTTATCTGAAGTACTTGCATCCCAACCTCACCAAAATCTGAAGGTGGCTAACAGAAAACCACAAAATTTTTAGACAGTAAAAGCTTTCAAAATAGAATGGTTTTTCTATGAAGGTTGTGAGGCCAAATAATCAAATGAATAAAAGCTTATATATTGATTTTCTCAAGGCTTCCGATATGTTTATTTGAGAAGTGAGATTTTGAGATTCAAGTCCAGCTCTGTTTCCTGGATGGTGTTGACTTTAAAAAAGCAAGCAAGCAAACCATGAATATATTAACTAGCCCACATGGATTTTCAGTCTGCAAATGCATGTTGCTTTGGGGTTTTTCACACGTTAAAAGGTAAAGGTAAAGGTACCCCTGCCCGTACAGGCCAGTCTTGCCAGACTCTAGGGTTGTGCGCTCATCTCACTCTATAGGCTGGGAGCCAGCGCTGTCCGCAGACACTTCCGGGTCACGTGGCCAGCGTGACAAGCTGCATCTGGCGAGCCAGCGCAGCACACGGAACGCCGTTTACCTTCCCGCTGGTAAGCGGTCCCTATTTATCTACTTGCACCCGGGGTGCTTTCGAACTGATAGGTTGTCAGGCGCTGGGACCGAGCGACGGGAGCGCACCCCACTGCGGGGATTCGAACCGCCGACCATGCGATCGGCAAGTCCTAGGCGCTGAGGTTTTACCCACAGCGCCACCCGCGTCCCTATATGTTCACACGTTACATAATGGCAAACCTTGGTTTTGCCACTTAAAGTATACTAGGCAGTGAGTGACAGCCAGTCCTGGGTCCGAAATGAGTTTGTGTGCATGATGCATATCTTTGCAACATGGGTGTCCACATGTTTTGTTTACAGTTTACCTTTTCAAATGTATAATTAAAATAGCATCATACCCCAAACTGTTAAGAAATTCTTAGTCCCTGGCCTGAAATAATTTCTTAGTTAAACATTCTATTCTATTCTATTCTATTCTATTCTATTCTATTCTATTCTATTCTATTCTATTCTATTCTATTCTATTCTATTCTATTCTATTCAGTGGATATATGTCTTTGGCAAAACTGAGCCTTAGGTAACTTGTCTTTGGATTGGGCCCAGTGAGTAGCCTGGGTGCATCTGGGACTGCAATGCTGCTGAACAGATCACATCCTTATGGGAGATGATCTGGAGCCCTCTGTGTGAATGGGATCTGTGCATCGTATCTATATCTGTTTCTATAATATAAGCACTTATCTCTTTGCCATGCAGGAAAAGGAAGACCGCTTTGAATCTGTTCAGCTGAAATCCTCAAGATCTCAAAATATATGAAGACTTTAACTCTGCCTTTGAACCACCAAACCTGATCTTGATTTATGCGGGGGCACATTTCTAACATGTCCTGGTTTGTGTCTGAAGGGTGGTTTCCTGTGGGAAATCTTGCACAGTCCAGCATGAAGAAACTAGCAGGGAAGAACACGAGAGACTGTTGCCTTATTGTGAGACTGAGTCACTTGCCAAAAAGGAAAGTCAAGCAGATGAGCTCATGAGCTGGGAATGAAGGTCTGCTCAGGGACAGAGGAAAGATGGGCAGTGGCAGCCCAAGATGTTTGGGTGCCTGCTGCAGAAAATCCAAAATGGCACCTCCCAGAGTAGTAACAATATATTAAGAAAGACAGAAGATGGTTTGTGGCCCTTTAATGTTCTCTGCCCCTGTGAGGTGGGTTGCTTCACCTTGTACTGCCTGAGAAAGAGGTCATATCCTGACATGAAGTTTACATGGCATGGCACAGGCTTCATTATTTCTATCCCCTTTTAGTCCCAATCACTTTTGTCACTTAGCCGAAACAGAGACTGGCTTTTAGAAAGAATAGAGATGATTCCTTAGTCACTACAGGTATCTGCAGAGGTGTGGAGGTGGCAGGATCCTGGCTTTCCCTTGAAATCACACCACTAGTCACTACTTGAAATAGAAGACCTGCAGACAGGCTTCTTTCTACTCCTCAGAAAGGAGAGTGCTTGTAATGTAAATCTGTAGTGTTTTGCCTAACATTAAGAATTCAACTTCTGCTCCTGCAGAATCAACTTCTGGAGGTGAAAAGACATCATTAAAATGGAAGGCCTCTGAAAGGCTAGCAGTACAATCCTGTGTACGTTTACTCAGATGTGGAGTTTTCTCCTGTGTAAGCTTCACTTGAAGGTCACTTTGCTAGCTGAGGAACATGGCGAGACTTAAGACGTCTAGCTTGGAGGGTCGTCAGGTGGATGTTACTCACCATGGCAAGCCCTTTTGGGATGGAGCAATTCTTCCCATTCCAAATGGTGCAATGACATGGTCAAGATTGTTTCAAGCATGTGGGCTGGATGCAAGGGGCAGCTTTGATCGAGTTTCAGGTCAAGCAGCAACCGTATGGCTTTTGGCATTTAAGAAATGACCCTTAATGACCCTTAATGTTCAGAAACTAAAAAGGAGAAGGGATCCCGAAGAGGTCAGCCACTTTGCACACTGCACCGGGGCAATGCATGAGTGCTTCTGTAAGTCATTCCTCAACCTGGAAAATTCCTCAACCTGGAAATACTTGATCCAAATTTGACTTGTTTGGGCCTCAAAAGAGAGACATTGATACGCTGTGGTGTTCCTGTGACTTCTCTGCCTCTTTTTGTTAGGTTTTCTTAGGTGTGAGACTTGACCCTTTTGAAATGAAAAGTAATGTCTGAAGTAGCCCCGGTCTAATGACTGGGAAGCACTGCAGTCGGGTCCTAATGCATTCACCAAAACAGAACTTCTTACACTGGAGCTTGTATTGCAAATTCAAAGTCTGCGGACTAATCTGAAGCAGGTGAAGGCAGCGTCAACCCCTGGATTGTGTCCCCTTTCAAACCTCCCTCTGCCCCACCCCACTGACTTACAGGTGAATTGCCCCAGAGGACTCCCCTGATTACTTGAGCGTCAAGTGCGGAATGCCCAGGGGCACCTTCAACAGGGTAGCGGGAGATGGCCCATCCGCAGATACAGCAGCAGTAACCTATCAGTGGTGACCATGGCTTCATCAGTGAAAAGATTGTGACTTTGACCACGGAAATCATTCTGAGTCACTGCAACTGTAGCCGTAGCTGAGTGACTCTTGCCCTGGCTCTGGATGCATTGAGTGGAGTCTAGTTTGACCACATGAAAATATGTGGTTTCCTCATTTGGTTTCCTCATATGAGACCTCAGTTTCCTTTAGCCCAGCAAGTTTTATTGCTCTGCCTGTAGTTCACCAAGGGCCTTGGCCTGAGATCTTTCCCAGCCCCGTCTCAGATAAGGGGGATTGACAATGAAACTGTCTGTGTACATTTCATGTGCTCTGTGCACAGCTAAGGACCCTCCCTGCCCCACATGAACCAGCTTGTGGAAATTCTTTATGGAGATTATTTACATTTTTCTCTTATCTGTAGTCCTCAAGTAGAGCTGCTCTTCCCTCTTCTTCAGGGATTGATTAAGAGGTAGAAATAACTGCACGCATGGTACTTTTTCACTTCTGCTTTCTCTAAGCCATGGATTTCTGTGTAGGCATTTGGGAAAGATCTGGCAATCTTCCGTAGGCAGTGTGTGCTGCCCCATGGCCATTATTTTCCAAAACATCCCCCATGTTTGGTATTTATTGCAACAGCATTGTAGTGGTATACCTGTCTGATACTAAGGCCATGTGTAATAAAGCCATTTTATAGTGTCGTCCATGGTTAAAGTGTCCCATCTAATTGGGTCATCTCGGAGGCAGGCAAGGTGGGGAATTTGTCAGAATCCCCAGAACAGCCTTTGGCAACCGGGTGCCCTCCAGATGTTTTGGACCACAACTCTCATCAGCCCCATCTGAGACCGACAAAGAGACCTCTGCGCACAACAACGTTGTGCTTCTTTCTCTGACTTCCAGCTTTGCACATCCCGTTTCATTCAGGTAGATCCAATGAGGGACCCCCAAGGCCAGCCCTGGATGCACTGGACTAATTGATGTCATCGGCTGTGATTGAGAGCTGTGCCTGCTATGCACTGAAGTTTCCTTTTTTGCTTTTTAGAAGCTAAGAAATCTACAACAAAATGGCGTGCTCCTGTTTAGTGTACCAGCCAGCCGTTCCAATCCATTCCCCTTCCCTCCAAGTTTTCATTTCTCACCCAACAGGCTCAACAGGGACACAGCCCTCTCTCCCTACTTCTGTAAATCTTGAGGTTTCTCAAAGCATGCTGTCAAGGCTGCCCAAGGTCCCAGCTCACAAAGGACCAACGCTGCTTTCTAATTAAATACAAAAGTCTTTATTGAAGTTCAGTTTCACTTCCAGAGCTGCAGCGCGCAGCCCCACGTCTCAAGTGTCAGACCGCTGATGCTCCGTCTGAGTCTCCTCCCCCTTGACACCAATTTAAGATTCTAGCCTTGCTCCACCTTCTCCGCTGCTCCTTCCTCCTCTGGGTCCGCCTGCCCGCCGGGGTCTCGCCCTTCCTAGCCTCTTCTGACGCTGATTCCCCTGAGCCTTCTCCCTCCCTCCGGCGGGCTTTAGGAGCTGGTTCCCCATCCGGGTCTCCTGCTGTCCCGCGCGCCTGTACATTTGAACTTGGCGCGCGCGCCCAGCCAGCAGTTTTCCTCCTAACCGTTTCACTGCTGCTGTCACTGCTTCCCCCTTCGGGTGGGCTAGCTGCAACTGACCTCCCCTCCATTCCCCCACTCTCCGATGGAGGCGTGGTCAGCCCTGACTTACTCTCCCTCCCCTCCGGAGGAGACGCTGGCCCTGACACATGTGACTCTTCCCCCCCACTACGCTCTGGTGGGGAAACTGGTCCCGATCCTCCACTGTTGCTTTGGGGTTCCCCTCTGGCTCCTTGTTTCTGGTGCGTCCCCCCTGGGACCCCCCTTGCCCTGACCATCGGCGCCCCCTTCTGGGAATCTTCTGATTCGCTGGAGAAGCTCATGGAATCTCTCGGGCCACTGTCATACTCCCCTACGCTGCCCTCGGATTCTTCCCCTTCGCTCTCCAATTCCTCTCTCCCCAGTGCTCCTGCTCCTGATTCCCTGACACATGCTAATAACTCCCTCTTGTTTCTAAACCAGGCAATTCCCGGTTTAGGCGCATCCAATATGTGCACAACCGTGCACATGCGCATAGCGCTGAACCAAAAAATGACCCCCCAAAGTCATAAAGACATCACTGAAACATCACTAAAAGGTTGAAATGGGGTGGAGCAGAGGCAGGGGCAGAACAGGGTGTTTGCAGGCTTTTTAAATGGGTGTTTGATGACATGTGATTTCACGCATTGACCTGGAATGCAACCTGTGCACCAACAGGGAGTTGTCTGCAGTCCTGTTTTTGGCTTGTGTTGTAACTCTGCACTTCAGTTTGCTGTTGGCATATATCACCTCTTTGCTAAAGGGCACTGAATTCTGCCTAGCCAGGAAGTTCTACAAGTAACTTTAATTTTTGGAGGGCAAAATTTGGTACCTACCATATGCCCAGTCCACCTGAATAAAAACCAAACTAATTTCACCTCAGTCAGATGTTCACACTTGAAACATTATACAGTGCTCCCATTGCTTTGTCAAGTTATCTGTTCTTAAACTTTTATAATAGCTGTTTGTCTCATAAAGTTCTCTTTTGTTATTTGAGCTAATGTATACCACCTACTTATAATGGACAAATACGGTTTAGACCTCTCTTAGCACATAGCGCAGGTATGAAACTCCAAAGTGTAAAAACTGCCCTTCGTTGAACTGGATCAGGGAGTGTTGGGAGGCAAGGGAGCTCCAGCTGGATACTGGAGCCAGGTGTCAGTCAACATATACTGGGTAGAGGGAAATCAGAATTAGAAGTTATTTGCCTCCCAAAGTCTCGGTATCCAGAAAAGCAAAACTCCTGTTTCTGAGACCAATCCAAAGTGCTGGTCAATAAAAGTCCAAAATAGTTTGGGACTAGGATGTTGACAAGGTCATTTTCTCACACAAGATCCTGCGTACTTATTCACATCTTTGGTTGATGCTCTGGGTCAGGATCCCAATGACTATTGGACATCCTGGCCTGGGGGCCTGTTCTGCCACTTTTCTCTGTTGATATTTAGATTTCCAATGGAGACTTGTTTGTTCCAACCCAGAGAAGATCTTAATTATATTTTACCAGCTCAAGTTGAGTTGACTCTTCAATTTTGTTGTGGGTGGGTGTGCTGCTGACGCTGTTTTAATTTTATTAATTTTAAATATCACTTTATATTTTATTGCGATCTTATAAAATGGTGGAAGTTACTCAGTGTGGCAGGATACACATATATTTTTAATAAATAAGTAAATTTGTCGTCCTTTTCTCTCTTTCCCTAAAGAACAAGGTATGGTTACTTCTAGTTTCCCCCAAAGTGAAGACCTTTGCTTTCTTAATAGCCTCCCTGGGCAAACCTGTTGCCTGCAATGCCTTATCACTGCTTATCACTGCTGAGATACAAGGGGATTGGGGGAAATACCACTAGTTTTCATCATACACCATTTCACTGTTCATTTCCAAAGCACCTTCATGTTTATTACTGCCACCACTCAACATTTGTCAAATGATTATTTTTTCCATTAAACCTTGCAGATAACACACCCCTCTATGTCAACTGAGGCTCGCATCAGTTTCCTTTCAAATTTGGGACACCCAATTTCATCCTTCAAAGATTAACATGCTATTAACATGTTAATAGTGCTTCTCTGTGTCTGACTGGGGCTGCTGTCTCTGCTGTTATGCATTTATTGAACCTGGGGGAGGATGCCCATAGTTCCCTGGACAAGAACACATTTCCAACATTTTGAACTGATCAAGAGTGAAAGGGCCAGGAGCAAGGAGTCCTGATTATTGGCTGGTATTCAGAGCTGAGAGGAAGACCTCACTAGTCCCACATGAACAGCACGGAAAGCATGGATAAAACTCTGTTCTGATTATGCAGAACAGAATTTATTTCTATTTGTTTGTTTGTTTATTTATTCATAACAGTATTTCTGTACTGCTGTCTCATAAAATATCAGGGTAGTGTCCAACAATGTGGAGAACATAGAACCTATTAAAACAGTACAAATTTGGAGTGAGAAGCTGGAGACTCCTAGCCGCCGTCTTCATGATGGACCTCTGGAGGGTCTCTTCTGCACAGACAGACCAGCCTCAGCCTCTAGATGCCACTTGGAGCGCCAGCCATGCCCTGATAATCAGTGTCCATCTGGAGGCAGCCCTGCATGTGGAAAGGTCTCTCTCCATGGAGACTTGAACCTTAATTGAAAAGTTTTGCATCCCATGGAGGGAGCCCCATGTGACTCCATACTTCCAGGCTGATGTCACTTCCATGATGGCTGTGGTGCATGATGTAGGCATCTAGGGGTCAAGGTTAGCCCACACCTGCATGGATGTTCATATGGAATGCCTGAAAAGGGCTTCTGTCAGAGCCTCGTTTTGTCTTGAAGCTATGTATTACATAAGCCCTTGCCTGCCTTTTCTGTGGGATGGTGTCTGAGAATGATGTCATCAAGGGCAGCATCAGGGACCAGAGATGAAATACTTGGTGGAGAAAAACGGTTTAGCCTTGGGGCTGCCCATTGTCTAGGGCAGAAAGGCTGGTGAAAGTTTCAGCATGAAATGGCACATTTTGGAAGCATGGTTATAACATAACTTCATAACTCTAGAGTGGTTCATGGAAGCTACTTTAAAGTTTCTCAAAAAATCTGAGTCTGAGACTTTCCCAATTGAATTTTGATTGTGCGACTGGAATCTCTCTTGTATCATGTGTAGCCATATTGGTTATTAAATTGCTGCTGTTGTTTTCATTTCTTTTTCTTTTTTGGAGATGGGGGAGGTTGTTAAAACTCTTTATTTTAACTAATAAATGTCTACATTTATTCAGCTAATTTAACTGACATTGAGTAATTCTTCATATCACACTCACCAGTCAAATCTGTACACAGAGGACCAATTTCCATCCCCCATTACATTTGTGTGTCCAGCGCTCCCAGCCTGGGAGAGAGAGACTAATAGTCAGCTGTAAATTGCAAACTCATCAGGGCAGGGACCAGTCTTTTACTTATCTTACTCTGCAAAATGTTTTTGCTCATTGATGCCTCTCTCTAATAATAATAATAATAATAATAATAATAATAATAATAATATTTATGCATTGGAGGTAGAGGCTGCCCCAACACAAGAGTTTCTTGCAGATAAGACAACATTGTTTGTTTGTTTTTAAAAATTTATACTCCACCCTTCATTGTTAAACAATCTCAGGATGGGCCACAACATACAACATACATGAAGTTAAAATCAGATACAAAATTACAGAGCAAATGAACCACTGTATAAAACTTAGCATACACCACTGTCACATGGGCCAAATCTGTTTACTCAAAAGGTCTGATGGAAATTGAAATGTTTCCACTTGCCACCCAAAACTGCATAGTGTTGATGCTGATCTAACCTCCAGGATAAGAATGTTTCACATCCGAGATGCCATCACCAAGAAGGCCCTATTATGAGTTCTAAAAGGCTGAGCCTTGCTTGGTAATCACACAATGAGAAGGACTTCCCTGGTAGATCTCAAGTAACAGACAGGATGTTACAATATTTAATTATGGGTGAAATCCAACTAAGTTATACATGCAGTTAATCCACTGAAATCACAGGATCTACTTGAGTGTGATTAATCTTGGGCAGAACCCCAATATTTTACTCCTTTAATCTGCCAAGGAAGCCTCAATATTGTACTAGCAAATATAGGGAAACAGCAATAAAATAGGAAATTGCTCAACATGTTTCAATGGAAACCTTCAGGTGCACAAAATTTAAATTTGTCAAGTTAACTAGCAAGGTAGTGTTGCCTTACCATAACAACAGGACTAGTCCATCACTGTTGACTGCCTCTTTTATTTGCTCAGATTTAAAGCAGTTGCCATTTACCTCTAAGCTTTGTGAATTATATGCCCCCATTTTTGGGTGTGTATTCAGTGTCATGGTGCAAGCATGTGGACTACTACCTGCACCGGCAAGGAACTCTGGCTGCAGCAGGCTGACAGTTGCCACCCTATGAAGTCTGCTCCACAGAGGTTTCTCCCTGGTGACCATAACCTGCAGATATGATGGCTCAAGATATTTTGGTGCCAAAAGATTGAAAGAGCCAAATGAAGGGGTCCTTTAATCTCAGCATCTGTTCTAGTGGTTAAAAATAAATGATTGACATTTGCAACCCTCAAAACTGTCACCTGAAGTGGGATACCTCACCCTTACAATAAAGGCCAGCCTTGATAATATGTAGACCAGACCCGAAGAATCCACAAAGAGCTTTGTAACCTGGTTAGGATCACCCAGGTTTGTAAAATGGTTATCCTCTGAATGTAGAGTAATTTATAAATTCTGAAATAAAATAATAAATAAAACCAGTATAAAATAACTGCTCTGTTAAGGCATATTTATCATTACCCTGCTGGGGAAGAAATTTAGTAACCTCTTAGCGGGGAAAAGGGCAATTATGCTGAAAAGCTTTTCAGGTTTTATTATTGACAACTTTACATTAATTAATACAGCTGTGAAAACCATTTGTTGCACAGAATGTAACCATAATATACAACATAGAAATGCGGTCTAAGTAAATTACAACAAGGAATTACAAAAAGTCTCATTAGAAAGAAAGCCACCAAACATGGCAGCCGACCTTCGGCTCACTGCGGAGTCAACATGGTGGCACAGCAACATCCCTTAGAACAGTTAATCACAGAAGGCTCTAAATTTGTTCTAAAAAGAACATCACTATATACTGTACAGTCCTCAAAAATAATTTATTACACTGTTTCTAGAAAAAAAAGCTAGTCTTTTTTTAAAAAAAAAATTGTTCTTTTTCCATAGTCCACAAGAAATGTGCAATTCTTCCCAGCTGTCTAGGAATGCCAGCGCCAGCTGTATGATCACAGAGATGAGGTGGTGGAATCCACAACTTCTCTTCCATTGCAGACGGTTGGCACATACACATTAGCAGAGGCTGAAAGAGAAACATTGCCAGCAGCTACAGAGAGTTTTTAATACAAGTGCAAATAGCACTTGGTCTTGAAATGATGAAGAGGAGAACTAAATGCCTTAACACCAGACAGATGATAATACAGAAACAGCCATTAGGACTGCATAATAGTAGGGCATCCTATTTAAAATGTGGGGTTTTTTGGGGGGGTTATTGTGTTGTTGCTTTCATTTTGATTATATATTTTGTGGTTTTATATTCTTATTTTGTTCTGTGAACCACCCTGAGACCTTCGGGTATAGGGCAGTATATAAATTCAATAAATAAAATAATAAATAATAAATGTAGGCCACAGTTTCAAAAATACCATAAATCTGAAGTATGGAATCCTGAGAATTGCAGTGGCTAGAGATTTTTAGCAAATAAGTCTCAGCACTTTCAAAATCCCATGGCTTATGTAATGCCTCTTATCAGTAATCCAGTAATCGGTTGCTTTCAGTTTATTAGAGCCCAGTCAAAGGAAGATTTGCCCCCGTCTTGGGCTGGGGGAGTTCAGGTGCTCACCTCCAGTCTCTTGCCTCAGAAGACATCAGGGAGAGTTGTCCCTTGGCAACTGCAAGCAAGGCAGGATTTGTCCCCCTTATGGCCTGAGCACCATTCAGCTGCTCAGATCCACTCCCTCACCTCAGAAGGCCTTGCTCCTAGATGGCAGCTGAAGGGTCAAGACCAAGGATGAGGGAGGGAAGTGTTGCCCCAGGGAGCTGCTAGGCACCTTAGAAGCAACGTGTTATTGAACTAGAGCGTGCTTTTCTTGTGCAAGACACTTTTAAAGCCTCTCGGGGATAAAAAGTGAGAAATAAGTATTGCAACTAAGTAAATCAATTGTTCAATCAAACTACCACTGGTTCAGTTGACTGACCTACCAATTAAACCCCACACACCTAGCTTTTATAGATATAAATTGAAGGTGATGCTTCTTCAAAGGAACTCAATGAATTCTTGCACTGTGTACCCAGGACTCTTATCAGCTGGATCATGCAGGCTTTGAGCATGTGTTTTGTGTGCATGTTTAAGGGTTGAAAGAAAATATAAAGGGAATACCCTTATTTTCTCTCACATCCATATACCAGTTGTTTCTCTGGTGCTGTTTATTAACAACTGCATGGGAGGCAGAAATTCAGCAGGTGAAGGGCTTTGTCCATCCTGCATGCTGATGTCTGACCTCCCCTTAGATTCCTGCCTCTTCTGTGGCTCTCAGCAAGCTGGTTGCTGAGCTGGTTGCTTTATAAGTGTCTTTAAAAAACAACCTAGTTGCGTCTGTCCCATTTCTGGAACTTGGGGTTTTAAAAATAAAAATAAAACCAATGCTGGTTTTTTTATTGCTTGCTTTCAACCAGAGGCGGATTTAGAGCAGCGCAACAGGTTCCTCCAGACTGGGTGCTGGGCAAAGGGGGCACTGCAGGGCATCACAATATATGATGCAGTGAATTGAGCAGAACGGAAGGGGAAAGACGGGCAGGGCAGTTTTTGCCTTGCACAGGGTGCTGCTGAAATTTGAAAGACCCAAGTCCCCCCCTGTTTCAATACTGGGTGTTTCAGTTGCTACTTCCCACCCGCCTTGGCGCTGTTTATTTCAAAATTCAATTACCGTAAACCATGACCGGGAAATCGCAGCCCCCTGGGACCAAATGTGTTCCTCCAGGCATGTCCAGCCTGGCTGGAAAATGTCCTCAAATAAAGTGTCTTACTTTGTTGAAGGGGGGGGGCATGTTATATGCCCTTGCACATGGCAACTAGCCTCCTGCACAAACGTAGAATTCACACGTGCTTCTCTGCCCACTTTTGTCTCTGCCTGCTCCCCCCACCCCACCAAGTGATGGAGAAATTAGGAGGGCAAGAATGGGGGGGGGGGCTCTGAAGGCAGCAGCCATGATCTTTAATTACCTTGGGAATAAGTGGTTCCTGTTCCGCTGACGCTGAACCTGTTGAGATGCAGCCTGTGCGTGACCACATTCTTCTGTGGCTGGAAGAGGACAATATGCACTTTGGGGGCAAACAGACACCCCAAGACAACAAAGCCGCTGAGACTTACGGAGATGCACATGGTTGTGGTCTGAACCTGCATGGAGAAAAACCAGAAGGGTCAGCAGGAATGAATTCTGAATTCCCAATACAAACACAATATCAGACCAGAGGCCCCTCGAACCCTGCGGCCAATGGGATGCCTATGGGAAACTCACAAGCAGGGTGGGAACGCAAGAGCAGTCATGCTGCCACCATGATGAGCAGCCTTATTCTCCAGACATACAGGAAGACAAACTCAATTCCTTTTGGAACATAGGAGCAGAAGACCAAAAATATGTCCCAGTGAATCAGATCAAGAGTTCATGTAGTCCAGCATGAACAATCTCCAACAATAGTTAAATGCCTTCACACCCTGCTTGAAATTTTCCTGCAAGCAACAGACTTTTACTATTGTTTGTCCTTGAGCCATTAATATTCAGACCCAAGCTGCCGCTGAATAGTATTGACCATATTTTCACCCAAGTGCTTATACTTCCAACTACCATCTCATATATGCTTTCCCTCCAGCACTACAAAGATGACATCCAGCTCTTTTGGTAGAGCATGAGACACTTAATCTTAGGGTCATGCGTTTGAGCCCCACATTAGGCAAAAAGATTCCTGCATTTACTTGTGTAAATGTAATGACCTTACTCTCATGCTAAGTGCCAAACTTTGTGTGATGTTAAGTGTGTTTAAGTTGTGTAAATGTCAAGTGTGAGGGAACCCAATCAGGTTCAGAACTGCAGGTTTCATTTTCTTCCTACACCAACATAGTCCCAACAAAATTGTCCCCCAAAGCTGCTGTTTGTCTTGGGAGGGAAACTGGGGTGGTGGAGTGATTTTTCATTTGGACCGCAGTTAAGGGAGAAGAAAGGTTAACCCCCCTCTCCTTGAACCCAAAGCCCCAATCCTGCATTAGCATCCTGTGTATTCTAAGAAGCAGTGGCTGCGATTCTCCTGTTCCTTGATACACTGCTCCCTATCCACTACACATAAAAACAGCAGACTTTCATTGGTTAATCTGAGCAGAATATTTAATATTGCACTGGAATGATGGTGGAAAACTTACCCTGTAGTCACTTGATGTCACATAAAAGATTGGCAGAAAGGCCAGCCAAATAATGCATGTCGTATACATTGTAAAACCAATAAATTTGGCTTCATTGAAGTTTTCTGGGCACTTCCTTGTTTTGAAGGCATACACAGTGCATAAGACTACAAGGATCACATCATACATTAAGGAGATCAACATACTAGAATCCTTGACATTGCACTTCAATATGACAGTCTGCCTTTTCTCAGGGATGGTGTATCGACGAGTGCCCGGGGCCTCCAAAATCAGCCACACAGACACCACCACAATCTGCACCATGATAAGGCTCAGGCAAATGAGGACCTGAGAACGTGGGCTGATGAATTTAGGCCTCTGAGCCCCGTTCTTCACCCCATTGAATATTCTGGCAATGCAGTTCGTTTTCGTCAGGAGGGCAGCATAGCACGTGGCAAACGATGTGCCCAGGCCCAGACGGCGCAAGGTGCAAATGGCTGGCGAGGGCTTGGCAATAAAGAAGAAGGTCATGCTGTAGGAGAGGAAGACTCCAAAGAGGAGGATGTAGCAAAGCTCACGGCTTGAAGCTTTGACCAAGGGAGTGTTGTTGTGCTTTATGAAGACCCCCACAACTAGGAAAGTACAAACAAAGCCCAGGCATGCGATAGTCACAGGCCCTATGGCCCAGGCATCTTCCCACTTGATGTAATCTTCCGGTAAGTCATAACAGCTGGTGAGATCTGTAGAGGGCCATTGCCCAAGTCCACAATCTGAGCAGGTGAATTCGTCAGCAAGGTACTCGAAAGGTTCACAGGGGATACAAATCCAACAGCAGACATCTCCTGGCTGCATGTTCTTCATCTCATTAGGTTGGCAGGGGTCACTGCACTGGGCAGTTGGAACAACATCTGTGGACCAGTGGATGGAGTCAACATCAAGGGTCAAAGTTTCTGCCCACTGGCCGATCTTTAAGTAGGCATATTTACCACCATTGTGCTGGAAATTGAAGACATTGTATCGGCCTATCCCATCACCGTAAATATCAAATTTAACAGTGTTGTCTGCAGATTTGGAAGAACTGAATGGAGCTGCCAGAAATAAGAGAGAGAAAACAATGTTTCTAGTCTATGCATTTGCCCTTCTTTTCAGTGTGCATAAACAATCAATTTCATTTTTTGTCAACAGAGCTTCAACAAACCTAAAACCAGCAAAGAAATAATTTTGCATAAACTAATCTTCTAATCATTTGTACAGAGTTATGGTGTTGTTCGTTTTTTACTTACAATTTGGTTCTACCTTTATTACCATTCCATGTCAGAATATGAAGAATTAGCTATGGTTAACAGCATATAGCATGAGCTTAACTGTCTTGATGAAACAGACTCAGATATTCCAACAAAGAGTCATCAAAGTGTTGTGCCTCAAAATAGGACGGCCCTCAAAATAAACGGTTGAGGCTTCCTTCAGACATCCTGGATGTTACAGGTCTGATGACTATTTGCATCTGTGTTGCAGCCCCATATACTTACCACAGCATCACGGCTGCAAGGAGCCCTGGGATGTGTAGTTCCAGGTGCCTGACATTCCAATTAAGAGTTCTCACCTATGGCAAACAGGATGCTCCCAAGGTCTTTCAGGCACAGGATGCTTCTTCTGGAGTACTAGAGAGGAATGGAGACCTTGCAAAGAGGCCTCTCCATGGCTGTCATAATTGCTGCTCTAACCACTAAGTTTGGGGTGATGGGAAGAGGCAGCGGAGGACCCCATGGGTGTGGCAGCTGGGGCAGCAGGAAGGGATGAAAGAGGTGTTCATGCCTCATGATCCCAATTATGTCTACTTTTACAGCAGAATGGAGAATTGTTACTCATTTCTGGAGCATGATTCAGAAACAGTTGCCTCAGCTACGCCGTTGCTTCCTGAGAAACTACATTTTCTGCACATTCAACTCATAATTTTGAGTTGGGGAAGGTATGCTGTTCTCTCTGTCTTATACCCTCACACTCAACACATCCAAGGTTTTGCAATAATGAATTTTGCATGGATCACAAAGAACACGGGCGTCATGGGCAGAAGCAACCTTCCCCCCATTGGCCACTAAGCTGCAGCCAAAATTGTCTTGAGGAATTGGTCACATTTTCAGATAACATTTTTAGACATGTTGTTAACATCTGTGAGGGATACACCTTAAAAATATATATTGTCCCTTAGCCTTTCTCTACAGCAAGATGTCTGGCCACAAGACTGAGTCCTGCTATCTGGATTAAGCAACTGCAGACAAACAGATCATCCTTGCCGAGTTTTTAGAACTTTCAGAGACTTCCTTACACATTATCCATCAAGTGTTACTGGCACAGCCAATGTTTCTCCTATCTTCTTGAAGACTTTGGGGTTTTGTGTGAAAGTAAAACTTTGATAGTAGGAGACTCAGGCAGAAGAAATAAAGAAATATTTATTATACAGAGTAAAGTTGGTAAAACAAATGATTTGTCAGGAGATGAAGTTCTTTCAGGGAACAGTTAACTTAATAAATCTAGTGGGTGTTTCAGGCTTCTAAACAAGGTAGTAAACATGGAGCTTCTTTTCAACTTCAGCAGCTTATTTTCAGTTAATACTCTTCAGTTCGATGTTACAGGTTTCCAGCCTAGATGGTCGATGCTCAGCTTCTCTCCCGTTATTTCACTTCAGTTCCTTCACTTAGTGGTTGTGTAGGTGTTTCAGCTTAACACTTTGGCTCCTAAAGAAGGGGGGACTTTCTGTCAGTTTCCCAACCTTTCCTCACTCCCACTCCTGAAGTACTTCCATCCCTTGGATCCCCACACCCCTCTTAACTGGCCTGGGAGCTTCTCTGTCTAGAGGATCCCTCCCCTCCTGACTGACAAACTCAGCCTTCCCTTTCTTCCTGTCTGAATACTCTCCCAAGATACTGCACTTGGTCTTTGCATCTAAGCTCAGAGACTCCTTTCTCTAGCTGTGGATGTTCAGCTCCTCAGAGTGGATGTTCCACACACAGACCAGAACCAACTCTGCAACTCCACCTCCTGCTCTTTCCCTTAGTTAGACTATCGGCTTCTCTCTCCTTTTATTCTCCCTCCCAAAGTGCTGGCTCCACCCCCTTCTGACTAACTCTCTTGGCAGCCAATCAGAGAGAGGCGCCAGCCCTCTGGTGGAATTCTGTGGCACTGCACCCCCAGGCTCTGTTAAAGATATAGGCTTAATGTGCATAAAATGCTGTGCTTGAATATATTGTATTTGAAAAGCTAGAAAGAGAAGTTTACATTAGGAGTTTAGCTATAGTAAATATGCTAAGGAACAGTTGGGTGTTGAATGTTTCCGTTTGAGGATTTAGGACAGCAGGAAATGTTGGAGGGGATGTTCTGTTATGATGAACAAGTTTATTATCTCTCTCTGGAAAGTTTACTGAACTGCATTAAGGACTAAAAAAGAAGATGGGACTGCATTGCTTGCTTGTTTAAGCATAAATTGTAACTGTGTATCTTTATAATGTTTATATGTAGCTATTTTCAAGTAAAGCTTTGAAACTTTGGAGAGCAAATTCATTTCTACTCTGCACAAGGGTCAGGTCAGGGGTACCATTTGCAGCAACTCTAACAATCTGAACTGAAGAAAAGTTAATCTTAATTTTGTATCTCATTTCCATTGGCTGCCATTCCAATTTTCATTTACTTTTTTATTTTTGGTGTGTCGGGGGGAGGAATTATGACAATATAATTAAAATGGGAAAAAAGGAATCAAAACTCAACATAGATATTTTTTTTTAAGAAACATAATTATGTTTCATTTATAATTCCCAGACTGAAGGAACCTACTCTGAGATTTTAAACACTGATGCCTTGGGGTTGATAAGAGTCATTTAATTTGAAGTTATTCACTGTGGGAAATAACTTGCACAAAAGGAAGGAAGCATTGCAAGATAATTTATGCTAGCAATCAAATTCTAATTACAAAGGAAATTAAAAGCCCATTCCCCCCTCCCCCCACAGCCTCACGCCACCTCTGGGCCTTTTGGAAAACCACTGTGTGATCCTTAAAAAATTCCTCTGATGCACAGTTCTGTGAAGTGGATGGAACGTGGGCCTGCAAGTGTGTTTAGAGAGCCATACTTCGTAGCAGGACCTAGTTCTGCTCTGAAGATTGATTTATAGCCTTGTTAAAGCAGCTAGCAATGCTCAGCCCACAGAACTTGATGATCTGACAAAACGTGTTGTTTCCCTCTGCCTTCCCTGTGTACTCCGCCTTCATTGAGCGCTTCTGACTGTGCTCAAAGGAAAATCCATAGTCTGGTTCAGGAATGAGGCTGGTTCAGACTTTTACCTTCACAGTAACATCCTTTGTGTGCTGGGAAAAAGACTCACAACTCGGGAGCAAGTGCAGCTGACACCGCTCAAAGGATGGAATCAGGTATGAGCCATACTCTTTCATCCTTGCCAAAAAGGGAAAAGCCATTAATGAAGTGAGTCACACAAATTGGCATGTGCAAATTCCAGGTTCACATATGGTGTCTTTTGTGTGGGGCTGTGTCCACTTCTCAGGTCCACTCCCCTCAACTCAAAAGATCATGCCTAAATTGTCCCCTGCATGCACGTGGCTTGACTGCAGCACCAAACAAGGCCAGGCATAGTTATTGCAGACTGTTTGACATTACTCTAAACCCCGAACACTCATCAGGTGAAACTATGGACATTTCTCACTCCTCCCCCCCACTGACCCTCCTTGACTGCCCAATCTGCACAGAGCATTGCTACCAACGCTATACCCACAGGGTACAGCACACTCTCCACTGTCCTGAGAAAGCCCCTTAATCCTGATGGTATTTTATTCTTTGTTAGATTTACAAAAAGAAAAACACCCACCAATAAATAAATATTTCTGTCCAGCCAAGCAAGTGGCATGATCAGAGGCCAAGGCTACATTCTAGCTGGGTAAAAGCAGCCATAGTGGGAGCCAAGCAAGGCAGGTGAAGTGGTGAGGGCCACACTGGGCGTCCCATCCCGGAGGTCTTCACATCTGGCTTAGATGGCAGAGATGACTTTTAAATTTCATAAAGGATGGATCTATCAACAGCTGTCTGCAGCGATTACTGAATGAAAACATCATGTTCAGAGATGGTATAACAGTTGTTTGGGAGAAACACAAAAAGACTCGTAGGCCATGACTGGAAATAGAATACAGGACTAAATGGGTTTTGGTCTGTTTTAGAAGGGCTTTTCTTATAGGAAACAAATTAATAATAATAATAATAATAATAATAATAATAATAATAATAAATTTATATACTGCCCATCTGACTGGATTTGACTCAGTCACTCTGGGTAGCTTCCAGCAAATTAAGGAAGGTAATCCCATGCAGGTAAAGAAATCCCCAGGGGCAGCAAGTGATAAACAGAAGTCAGCTTGTACTTCTCCTCCTCCTCTTCCTCCTCCTACTCGTAGAAATGAAAACAGGTGTGCTCAAAATGCTGCCCTTGCTAGACAGTGAGGGAGCCTGCAGATGGCACCAGAGAATAGTGCTGCATCTATGCCGTGTAACTAAAAGGAAAGGAAATTGCACTATTGGGAACTGGAGCTGGGTTTGGTGAAGTGGGCACTTTTTACTGCAAGCTGTCTTGGAAGGATTTGGGAGAGTTAGTCTGCTCTGAGCAGTTTGCTTCTTTATCTCCGGTAGCCAAAATGTAATAGGGTGAGAGAGAAAGGAAAAAGAAATGTAACCTCCCACCCTTTAAGTTCTGTTTTTCCTGTCCCCTTCTAAAACAGTGTTTTGTGCAATGTTCTGGCAGTTCCCTCATTGCGAGAAGTGAGGTTACAGGGAACCAGACAGAGGGCCTTCTCGGTAAGCAGCTATCTTATCTTTAAAAGACATCTGAAGGCACCCCTGTTTAGGGAAGTTTTTAATATTTAATGCTGTACTGTTTTTAACACTCGATTGGAAGCCGCCCAGAGTGGTTGGGGAAACTCAGCCAGATGGGCGGGGTATGAATAATAAAATATTATTATTATTATCATTGGAGGCAGCACTACAGCCACCTGCCAGCTTTGCTCATTGTCTTTGTGGGTGCCTGGTCCCCATAATTATATTATTGTGGGTGCCCAAGCACCCACAGTCCCCTAGAGTGGCACCTATATTCCTTGATGGCTGTTTATCTGATATACACTTTTGTTGCATTCACACATTTCAATTTAAACATCTTTGTTGTATGTGTGAACATGTGTGACGTGGCTATAATTGTGGCTCAACATGGTCTAAAGAATTGCTCCCAGGTTCCACTTCCTCTTGACTTGAGTCTGTGCAGAATCCAGGCAGAGGCATCTAAGTGATTTTAGCAAGATGTGAGGAGATCAATATCTGCAACTACAACATCTTCTAAGTGTCATGTTTGGCCTGGCAGCTTTTACAGCTTCTGAGACACGGCTAAGGGAGCTGGGCATGTTTAGCCTGGAGAAGAGGAGGTTAAGGGGTGATATGATAGCCATGTTCAAATATATAAAAGGATGTCACATAGAGGAGGGAGAAAGGTTGTTTTCTGCTGCTGCAGAGAAGCGGACACGGAGCAATGGATCCAAACTACAAGAAAGAAGATTCCACCTAAACATTAGGAAGAACTTCCTGACAGTAAGAGCTGTTTGACAGTGGAATTTGCTGCCAAGGAGTGTGGTGGAGTCTCCTTTGGAGGTCTTTAAGCAGAGGCTTGACAACCATATGTCAGGAGTGCTCTGATGGTGTTTCCTGCTTGGCAGGGGGTTGGACTCGATGGCCCTTGTGGTCTCTTCCAACTCTATGATTCTATTTCATGATTCTATGACACCAGAGATATTGGAGCAACGGAATAAATTTTTTGAAACTAAAAAACTAGTGATCACTTTCCATAAATATTTATTATCAATAAATAAGTCTGACATGCAGACTTTAAGAAATGAATGGAATAAAGAACTGGATCTTCCAATACTACCTATGCGGTGGGAAAAAGTTTTAGCTTCTATAGCAATCCTATTGATGGATCTTAAATATTGATGGACTTATACAACATAAAATAATATTTAGGATTTATTGGACTTGTATTTAAAAAAGACTGTCTAATGTAGCTCTTTGTTGGAGATGTAATAAGGATTATGCCTCTTTGATACATATGTTTTTACAGTGCCCCATACTCACTAAATATGACTGTGGGGGAAAAGTTAAAAATTTCAGAGGAATATATTATTCTGAATATATTGTATGGAAGCTGACAATGAGGCAACAAAAATGGATTCTACACACCCTAACTGTGGCCAAGAGGCTGATTCTGATGAACTGGAAGAATAAAGACAAACAGTGAATTGACGACAGGACAGCATTTGCAGCAGAGGAACGGATTGCTTATAAACTTTTTCTGGACAAATATATTGACATTTGGAATGAGTTTGTTCAGAATATTGTAGGTTATTAATAATCATAGATGAATTAGGACAATAATATTTTTATATATCTATATAACAATGTGTGGAAATGTAACTGATTATATTTAACGTACTATGCTATACTCTTTCTTAATGTATTTTTTGCACTTTTTTCTTTCATCACTTTATTTTCTATCACTGAAACTCTTTTTTAAAAAATATTAATTATAAAAAGATGTGGGGAGATCTACCTTATTCTTCAAAACAGTCTGATCTGTCATTGCATTTAATATAGATGCACAGCCCGAGTTGTAGAGGCCAGGGACGTAAGATATATCGGCTTGTCTGCCCAGTGAGCCTGTGAACTTCATGGGGGAGGGGAGACCAGCTCTGAAGGAATAATTTCCTATTTCACAGCAGCATCACTTTGCCACTTGATAGGGCGATCTGTCTAGATGCTGCTGTTCTCAAGTTCTTCCTCAGATCCATTGAGAGATAAATATGTAAATGGGGTGTGCTAATACAGGGAGGGGCAGAAAGTTGATCGGGAAATTTGCAATAGAACAACAAGAACTCGCAGAAGGCTAATAACAGAAACAACCGAAAAGCCTCACTTCCCAATTAGGTTGCTAGAAAATAATGCCTAGATTTCTATGTGAAAGGAGTTGTGAGTGAGCTTGGTTCTGATGCTGATCACAATTCCTAATTCCTTAATTCTTGGCAACTGTTTGCTCAGCTAAGGAACTATTTTCTACTTTGCTCCAGCTGGTTGATTTGGAGTTTGAATATCAGTATCAATAATGCCAATAATCAATACAAGGAAAGTTTGCAGGTTTGGGGACTTTTATAGTTCAGAGAAAATGTGAACAAGAGGTGACCTGAGAGAAGGTTATATGTACTTTTCTTTATCTTTTTGTAGTTGGTTACTTGTATATTTTTTCTTTTTTGTACTCAATAAAATTTAATAAGAGAGAGAGAGAGAGAGAGAGAGAGAGAGAGAGAGAGAGAGAGAGAGAGAAGGTTATAACATGAGGCCTGGCATGGAGAAAGTGGATGGAGAACAGTTTTTCTCCCTCTCTAATAAAACTATCCGATGAAAGTGACTGTTGGAAGGTTCAGGACAGATAAAAGGAAGCCCTTTTTCACCCAGAGCAGAGTTCAATGATGGTAATTAGTTCAATTTGGATGGCATTAAAAGCAGATCATACAAATTCATGGAGAACAGGGCTATCAGGGGCCACCAGTTATGACTTTTTAGTACTCCCCCCAGAGCCCCTGAGCTCTTGAATCTGCAAGTAAACCTCTGAGACCTGGCAATCTTGGGATGCTTGGGATGCACACATCATGCAACCGACACTGTCTGTCTAGAGCATGTAAGTTGCACACCCTCCTTCCCATTTGCAAATCCTTCTGCCCTTGAAGAGTGGTCAGGGACCACTGCGACACATTATTTCCCTTCCCAATACTTTGCTCCACTGAATCAGTTCAGGAACAGAAGAGGACTGTGGATGTATAATAATATCTTTGCTTAAAGGCAGGAGAACCGACCCATGGAGAGACTGAAGGTGGAAAAAAGCCTGCAAAGTTCTTCTGAAAAGGACATTAGTAACACTAGCCTAAAATTCATTAAAATTCTCTGCCTCGTCTCTTTTTCTCTTAGCCATATGCATTTGTCAACATATAGCTGAGAGCACAGTTGGGTTCAACCCTAGGCCAAGTGCCCTGGAGAGAAAATGCTGTGTGAGATACTCTTTTCATCTGTAGCATCTCATCATCTTTCCACTCAATACAAAACAAAAAGTGAAGCAAAAAGATGACATAATGATGCTTGTAATTGCAATAATAAAGTGGGCAGCAGGGAAGGCACACAAAGACTGTGCTTTAGGAGCTGTGATTCACCGAGATTTCTTGCTTTTAGATCAATGAATTGAAAGTTGGAATAACTGTTTAGCTATCAAAGACACCCGTGAAAAATAGAACTGCAGTTCAGTTAAATGGCATCGCTTGATCCTCTGTTGGTGTTGCTTCCTTGTGACTCCCTTTTCAAGTGATGCTAGCATTGTGGGAGCCATGAAACTCCTTACTCCCTGTGCCACCCTGGCAACATGACAAGCTCCAGGTCAGAAGGAAGGAAGGAAGGAAGGAAGGAAGGAAGGAAGGAAGGAAGGAAGGAAGGAGCAAGCCGATCGGGTGCCTGGGGCCAGCTGCCTGTGGGGCGGGGCAAGCTGAGGCAGGACGCTCCACGGGGCCTCTGGAGTCTGCCTGCCTGCCCCCACTCAGCCGCCCTACAGCTGAGGGGGAGGCAACGGGTGCTCAAGCCCGTTTGGGGCAGCGCGGAGGCTGTGGGCACTCGAGCCACTGCATCACTCCCAGGAGAGATGCATGACTCGGGCGCACTGCAGGCCCCGCGGTAAGTGCCACCCACCATTTTGTCACCTCCCTCAGTGGGGACACCCAGGGCGGCACCCACAGCACCCCCCTTGGTACGCCCCTGGAAGGAGGGAAGGACCCCACACTGTCGTTTGTCATCATAGTTGGCTTGTGGTCTGTACTATTTCAGGCTCCAAGGGTGAGAGGGAAACCTCTCTTTATATGGCAAACTAGCTCACAGGCAAGAGTGCTACTGTAAATATTTTGCTCTGATCTGCTAATTTTCTACATGCAATGATTTTTTTTTTAATGTGAGAGAGCACTTTGAAAGTGTATGGTTCAGAATTCTACCAGAATTCATTTTGCGAAATGTGTAGATTCCTTGATCCAAGAACTATCTTGTAATACGAGGCAAGCTACGTATCAACTTTTAACAGGGCCCCGGTGCCATTAAAACCAAAAGCAAACCTGCTCCAGGTGTATAGGGGGATTTAGGATGGAGAAATGGTAGGAGCAAGTGCTTCATCCTTTCAGCAGCCTCGTCTTTCCTGCTCTGTGGAAGTCCTTTGTTTGGCTCCAGACCCATCCATCCTCTGGGTTCCAGAAATTCCCATTCTGAGAGGCAGAAATTTGTATTTTGATCAGCTCTCCTCAAGTGAATTTGTAGAAAACATGAATATTCAAAGCAGCAGAAGTGAAGATCAAGAGGTGGCATGCTGTTCCAAGAACATCAAAGTTCCCTCATTGAAATATGCTGCTTCTAAGTGCCTCTTTCAGTCTTTGCTTCTTTTTAGTACTGCATGCTTTTTAGGAATGGAAGCTGGCTGAGCACAGGACAAGTTCATTATGTTCCTCTCTGATTCCTCACAGAACCATAAAGAATTGAATGCTGCTTTAGTCACCCAAGAATCTGAAAAAACAAGATTCAGGTAGGTAGCCGTGTTGGTCTGACACAGTCAAAATAAATAAAAAAATAAAAAATTGTCCAGTAGCATGAAAGCTTATACTCAGAACAAACTTAGTTGGTCTCTAAGGTGCCCCTGGACAATTTTTTTTATTTTTTTAATTATTTCATCTGAAAAAACAAGTATCTGTTCACATGGAAACAGTTCAATGAGGCGTTTAGGTGAAAGTACCATATTTCTAAAAGTGTGTGTAATGGAGCTGTTAAACACTTTGGGCTTGGTCCTGATTCAGGTTGATAAGTCTGTGACTGGTTCTAGTTTAAGCCCGTAAAGCCGTGTTCTCCAACCTGGAGCCCACAGCGGCTGTTGGACAGCAACATTGGACATTGCCCCCGGTGGCCATGAGGGCTGGTGTTGAAGGGACCTGGAGCCCAAAACACCTGGGGGACACTAAGTTGGTGAAGGCTGGAATAAAGGTTTGGTAACTGGTTTCGCACACCTCTGGAACTAGTCTCAGTTCAGTTTTGCTTAAATCTGAGTTGCACAGCTAAATCTGAACTAGAAGTCCAGAGGCTATTTCCAGTCCAATGAATTATCTAGAGTCTAGAGACTTCATTCCCACTGCATTGCATGACACAAATATGACCCCCCCCCAACCTGAAAAGAGAGGAAATGCTATAAAATGACTTGAGATGATACTTTTACTTTTCTTCATTTGGCTGCCCACCAGGGAAAGTTATTCAACTGCAAACCATGTAGACATAACATCCGGCCCTGACCCTAAAGCCCCTGCTGCTAACACGATGGGAGACTTAATGATAATAATAATACTCATCTGTGATGCAGAGTTTGTTTTCCATCCTGCAGAATGAATTTAAGATGCATGCTTATTTCATGGGTGGAAAAATTCACCGAGTGCTCACATTCACAGTGGCTAGTACTGGGAATGATGGATTTTTAAAAAACTCAACCACATGCATTTTTTTAAAGGTACTATGGTGCCATAGTTTCCATTTACCTTCTGAGAGACCTTCAAGCTTCCAGTCACATTCCCATCAATTATAATTAGTGAACTTCTCCTTAATTGTTCTATAAGCTGGCCCATTATATACAAAGGACTGTGATCAGCAGCTGTGTTCAGGGGCCATAGAAAACTCCACTGAGGTAATAAGTATACCCCTATTAGAGAGGGATGGAAACACCTGCACTTGTGGAGTCTCTTCATATGATGTAGATCCTGGAAACCCTGGAGAACCAGAGTTCTACATCACACCTCCACAAGCAGAAGCAGGTTTCCCATTTCAGACTGTATTTGTAAATAACAGATTGAAACTATATATATATATTTAATTCTCAGCCCTAATATTTTATACAGTGGTACCTCGGGTTACATATGCTTCAGGTTACAGAAGCTTCAAGTTACAGACTCTGCTAACCCAGAAATATTACTTCGGGTTAAGAACTTTGCTTCAGGATGAGAACAGAAATCGCGCAGCGGCGGCAATGGGAGGCCCCATTAGCTAAAGTGGTGCTTCAGGTTAAGAACAGTTTCAGGTTAAGAACAGACCTCTGGAACGAATTAAGTACTTAACCCGAGGTACCACTGTATATATTATATATATATATATATATATATATATATATATATATATATATATATACACCCAGCAGGTTTAAGATCAGAGTCAGAGCTATCTTACATTGGCTCATGCCCCACAAAGCCAGGAAAGTGAAAGCGAAGGCAGCAGCTTTAACAGACCTGCGCCATGATCCACAATGAGGTTGTGCAATGTCAAAAATGGTGCTTGCTTACAACTTACCCTCCACCCCCCCCACTTTTCCTTGGTCTTTTAGGCCCAAATCCAGATAGGGAGGAGGGAGTGTCAGGGACCATCAGAGATGCCCCACATTGTCCTGCTCCTGTATTGCCTTAGGAGGCATCTGAGCCTGACGATATTCTTAGAGCAGACTGTGGGCACGTTTGCAAACTGGAGAAATTATTCTGGGCAGCCCCACAATCAAGCACACACACGAACAATTCTATTAGCTAAAATGGAATGCTTCTTGCAAGACTCATTTCAGGGAGGGGAATATCCCAGTTTTCCTTAGGACATCCCTATTTTCATTGGAGAAACGTTGGAGGGTATAGAGTTATGCAACCCCCGAGCCAAGGAGATAAGTAACTATGCAACCTTTAGAAGACATCTGAAGGCAGCTCGGTATAGGGAAGCTTTTTAATGTTTAATGTTCTATTATGTTTTCATATATATTGGAAGCTGCCCAGAGTATCTGGGACTACCCAGTCAGATGAGCAGGGTATACATAATAAAAGGATGATGGTAGTGGAATAGGACATCCCTATTTTCCTCGGAGAAATGTTGGAGGGCATGTTCTACCGCCACAGTTGGAGGCAGCAATGCTGCTGAGTAACAGTTGCTGGGAGCCACAAGAGGGGAGAGTGCTGCTCTTGTGCTCATGTTCTGCTTGCAGTTCCTCATCTGTTCTGCCCCTGTGAGAACAGGACACTGGACTAGATGGGCCATTGACCCAATCCAGCTTGCTATTCTTAGGTTTTTGTGTTCCAACCAGCTACCCCACCAGAAAGAGAAAGAGGGAAAGAAACATGTTGATATGCAGGGAAAACGTAAAAGGTGGGTCTTGTGAGCAGGTGGAGGTGAAAGATGGCTCAATGGCCAGTCAAGGTTGACATGTGCAGCTGGCCTTCTCTCTTACACCCTTGTAAGAGGCTGTGGCTGCCCCTGATGCATGGTGACTCTTGTGCACAGGTTTGACCCAGGACAGATCTAGCATAGAACTGAATAGCTTGAGTAATTCATTTTTTTTCACATTTAGTCAACTGAATGGCTGAACAAGTGCAAATGGGGCATCAAGTTTGTGTGTGTGTGTATGTACTCAGAAGCCAGGGAACAAATTCCTGCTGCAGGCCAATGGGTCTTTTGCTTTTTTTTTACCTGAATAAAGTGGTTACCATGGAAATGGGCTCTCATGGCATGTTTTTTCACCTCTTGAAGTCCAGCAAATCCCACAAGTAAAAGGCAAGACAGGTTTGTTTGTAAGTGGAGAATGGGCAGGGCTGAGGGATAGTGGAGAAAAATATACAACAAATAATTTCTTGATTTTTTTTAAAAGAGTTGCAGGAGGTAAATTTAGCTCAGTATTTACTGCCTTCTGAGATACTTTACTCACATTGAGCCTTGTTTCTAAAGGGATTATTCATGAATAAGGATGGGCAGGTCTGTGAATTTAGTTTTGCTACATTTCTGCATCAGATTTTTTTTAACCCTCTCAAAAGTTCATCAGCCTTTTAGTGTGCATTCGTCTAAACTTTGTATGCAAGTTGGCCTAATATGTACATTTTGGGATACAATTTTGCTTAATATAATGCACTTTACTATGTCATATTACTAATATGTGGATTCTTATGCACACATTTCCCTGATATGCATATTTTTGTACACATGTTTTGGTTGAAGAATTGCAACACAAAATGTAGAGAAGTGTAAATTCAGGATCGCAGATAGTTTTGGAAAGCCAAATTTCTCCCTTATCCCTGCTCATGAGTAGAAATGCCTAGCCCACAGCACACCTTCTCCTGGCAGTGTAGCACCTAATGCTGTGCTATGTATGTGTCTGTAGGGCATTTTCCACCACACTTTGCCAGTTGTGGGACTCTGATCTACCCTTTCATTATCACCATCTCGTTGCCATTGGAAGGTACCTATTATTCACTCAGACTTAGGGGAGAAGCTGAGAAATTGAAACAGTGAGTACGTATATGACTGTGAATGTGAGATGACTGAGTCCACGGCATGCTTTTTAGTATGTCTTAAGATCACACAGTATTTATTTTCTTTCTTCATTCATTCTTTTATATTGCCCTGTGACTACCAGATGAAGGCCATCAAGATATAGAAATGATGACAGTGATGATGATTGTAGGGACATTTTTCATGGCTGGTGGCCATTTGCACTGAAATTTGTCACTTTAGTTTTCTGCTGTATTTTAAATTGTTATATGGTACTGAAATGATTACTTGTTTGTACAGTTGTCTGGAGCTGGAGTAAAGCTTTCTAGAATTTTCTAGAATGTTTAAACATCATTTTGCTTTTAATCAGTTAATTGATCAGTGACCAGCTTTAAATAAAAAGATGTCTCAATGAAGCTGAGGATTTTAGCATCCCAGACGAAGCTAACAATCTCTTCTGTTGACTGATTTACAAAGATAAATAACTGCAAATGCCTTTGGTGCTATTTTTAAATCTAGCTATATAAATCAAGAGACAACCAGCAGCTCCACCGAAATCCATGGAAATGTCAGGAAAACAAACGCAGATGTCAGTTTGCAGTGAAGCAGTCAGGATGAGAAAGGACAGGTAGATCTGCGAGCTGTCGGAGGATAGCGGATTTTTTCTTTCTTTCTCTCTTTTGTCTCTCTGTGTGGGAAGGGGGTATTTTGTTTAGAAATGAGGCATGGCACTAGCCAGGGAACTCGATGCAACCTCTGCAAGCTTTCCTCACAGCCCCAGATCAAGATTCACAGAGAAGCTTTTGAAACAGAAGACCCAGCTGTTGCATGTTGACAGGTGAGACGGCAGAGGAAGAATAATTGCTGTACAATCCTCTGCCTGCCAGTCTTGTCCATCTGTACTCCACTCTTCCGACACAGATGGCAAAGTGGCGTTCTCTTTCACAGCTCTAAAATATTCAGTCATGCTCTCTGCGCCTGTGAGGTTTGTGTGTCAGCTTTGTTTCCTCTCTCACCTGATTCTTCTACAGAATGGAGAAACGGGAAGAATGCGAAAGTGACTCAGTCATTGGAAATAATGTTTGGTGGATGGGGAAATGATGTAATGCAGCTTACAGTGCCACACCACTGTTCACCTTGTGTGCTGCAACTAAGCAATGCCATTCCAACACTCTCAGGTATTTGCACAGTGCTTGGCACTTGGAACACCTTGACACTGAGATATTTCAAGTATGGTTGTCACCCAGTAACAGAAAATGGAGTGAATTACATACATACATCTTGTTCTGAAATCACCCTCTAGATAAGAGTTACCAACTCATAGGGCCCCCAAAGCCCTGAAACCTCTTCTTTCCTTCAGAGAGATCTTAGTGAGTCTAGTGTAAGGCGGCTGAGACTCATCCTCATTGAGTACTTTCTTGTGTTTCTGGCCTGATGTCATTCTCGCTTACTCATCCCTCAAGAGCTGTTCTTGTAAGGAGTTCACTTTCCCGGCTCACCCCTGGGTCACTGTAACCCAGAAAGAGTTCCCTGGCAGTTCCTATTGATGCAATGCTTTACTTTCCCAATCCGTGCTGCTTCTGTGGTTGTTCTCCCCCAGCCCAGCTCCTCTCTTTCACTTGAGCAGGTCGAGGAGGGAAGAGCATCCCACACAGCTCTGCAGATACTAGCTCTAGCCATGTCAAGCCTCTGACAAGTCCTAGTTGCAATCCATTAAAATGATGGTGATGATATGGTGTGCATGGTTGTAGCCCCTCTGTCCTCCCAGAAATGCTGTGAAGTAGGCTGGGCAAAGAGAATGCTACTGGAGCAAAGCCCTTCCCTGAGCCCCATGGCTGAATGAGCTTTTAAGTTTCAAACTCCCTATTCCTAGCGTGACACTTTCCTTGAACCACTGGCAGTGGGCAGGTCAGTGTGCTCTGTTTACAGGGGCCCATTGCATCTACCCACCTCTGTCAGTGTGGGCTGTGCCACTCAGGTCATGTGGGGAGGTGTGCCTTTCTGCAAGGTGTTCTCAAGTGCATCTGCTTTACTGCTCCACGGAAGTGCAGGAGAGCTATTTGCTTATGCCATACATGAAGCATCATCCATCAGTTGCTTCAGACGTCAGGCAGGTGAGAAATGCTTTGAAGCCAATCATTAAAATAAAAGACACCAAAAAGGAGTGCATGACTGGTACAGAGGGAAACACAGTTTGTGCTGACCACTGACCACATACCCATCCATCCTGGGTTCTCGCTTCTTGGTCAAGTTAGTTTGTGGTGGGATGTCAGGACCTGCTTGCTATTTCACTAGACAGACAAGATTTTCCTCTTTCCTTTTCCTAATGCTGCTTAAACAGCCTAACCAGGCCTCTAGGAGCCCCAGGAGGTGGGGCTGGGCCTGCCTGAGCTGTTTACAGTAAGTACGGTATGCCTGGAGGTAAGGTTCACAGACACACATCTTGAGTTTTTAAAAAACTCCTCCTGATTATATGAGGAGGTTTCAGGGGCGAACAAAGGGAAAATGTGTATTCTCCCCACCCAGCCTCAAACCTCCCCCCACCCATGTAAGTCCCCAACAAGGGTTTGTTTCAGGCTGGCTGGAGACCTAACCAGGTACGTTCCTGCGAGGGGCTTGGGGTCTGCTTCAGGGCTCCCACTTGTCACAGTCCAATTCTAAAAGGCTGAACAAATCCATAACATGCTTCTTCTTTGTTCTCCAGCGGTGACATTACCTTGTAACCAATCTTCAATTGTTTGGGCATGCATTTTTTGTGGACAGGTATCAAATAGCTGTCAAGTACTACAATTCTATGATTCTGTGAATTTGTCTAATTTGTCTACATTCAAACATATTGCTGGTCAAAGACTTTATGAATGGACAACAGCCAGCCAATGAAAGGTGTACATCATCTCTTGGTTTTAGGATGAAAGGCAGTTAGGCATGGGCTATTAAGGCTTATTTTTATGGTTCTTAGCAACTGTTAGGCTTGCCGTATGTATTGACTGTCAGTGGATGAATATGAACCATGAAAATAGGTTTACCAAAGTTACTAGTCCATCCATATACACAGACCTCTGCTATTTATTTGCGGCCAAAAGAAGAGCCAAGTTGTGTAAAACTTTAGTACCTGGTTGTCTGGAGATGTTGTATACAATGCCGGCACGTAAATGTTTAAAAGCCTGACCTACGGGGATATATATTTTATAAGACTGGATTATTATTATATAGCCAGTGAAAATTCCACTGAGCCTCTTTTAATCATTGTTATTGCATAGAGATGTAACATACAAACTTGCTTTCCTGTGCACTTTCACTCCTGCACGAGTGTCTTCAAAATCAGTGGAACTTGTGTACGGATAAGGAGGCACAGGGTTAGATCACTGTCACAACTACAACCAATTCATCGCCAAAGCTGCAGATAGTGTCAAATGTTGTCAACATGTCAGATCAATAGATCTCATCATTGCAGACTGCCCTGAAGACTGCCCTGTGCTGTGAAATATTGATTACCTAGCAAGTCCAAATCAAATGGCAAAAATGATCTATAATAAATTATCAAAGCTAGTTAATCCAACACCTCAATCTCCTTATTATGCAGGCTGTTTTGTTGAATGATTCATGCTCTCATTTGCTAGGACAAAAAATTGCTCCCTAGTGAGACATTGGACAGAAATACCTTAGCTACAGTATTTGTGGGCAGAATAGTAAAAACAAGCTACAACAAACAGACGCATTCACTGCACTGTTGGGGCATAGGATGTGCCTGGGAAAAGAGGAGCTGGGGAGAGCAGGGGGCAATCCCGGTGGTTCTTTGTGCGTCCTCCATGAGAGGGTGGCAACATGAGAATGGGCCTCATCTACAGTGGCTCCTCATTCAATCAACGGTTTAAAAACATAAAATAATATATCAACTTTTTTTGTCACAACCAATTTCCATAATAAAACATCACAGATGTCCTGTAAGGTTAATGACCCACCCCTGGATGTGTATTGGGATGCTTGCAGGTAAAAATGGACATTTCCTTGGATTTGGCAACTGACTGTGATGTAGAGAAGCTCAGGGCATAAGGTGGTTGCGCTGGGGTACTCCCATTTATCGCCATACAAGCTGAACCACAAACCACTCTAGAACAGAGATGGTGACAATGTTTTTCCAAACCAGGCTCAGAAATGAACCTTGGCAAGGTCCCTAAAACCCCTACCCCCCCCCAAAAAAGAGGGGAGTGTTTTCACTTTTCCTGAACATCTGATCCCATTCAGATCGAAATCTGAGCGCAGGATAAATCCTCAGCTTCCCTTCCGCCCATCTTCCTTTACTACAAGCAACAATGCCAGGGTCAGATGCTTTCCCGTTCCAGCAACATTTTTGTAGTCCCCTCATCAGAGGAGTGTTGTTAATCGTTTTACCTGTAAAGTTGACTTTCAGTAGGTAGTCTTTGTAGAGCTTCTTGCCATCCAAATGCTTCATGGCATCACAGAGTTTGGTTGTGTTTGGACACATGGTCCGTTGCATTTTATGCAGGGCGTGCGCCATTGCATATACCGCATTCACCACAAACATGATCTTAGACTCTTGTTCGTAGTTGGAACTGTTGATAGATAAATGTTTGTCACACATTTTTCTGTGGGGTTTCCTGTTCTGGAGGCTGCACTGAAATTTCTGCTCCCAAAAGTCCTTGAACCAGGGGTTGCGATGGTTAGTGTAAGGGGTGAGGCTTTGGAAGTATCGATCGAATTCTTTAACTGGATGAGAAGCAAGCTCGAGAGTTATTGCGCCGTAGGCAACATGCTCATTGCCCTTCACAACGCTTTCCTGTGCTCCCCACCCATCACTGGCAACCCATGTGAAGGAAACGTTGAATCGGTTGGCTGCAGCAATCAGCTCCCGGGAGTCATCACTGCGCATGAAGAGGACGACCACCTTGGCATTGGGTTTCTGGAGCAGCTCTCTGATAACGCTGTCATAGGACTTCCGAATATTGGAGCGACCAACCTTCTCAGAGGTGGCAATGCATATATTTCGGAGGCGTGCCTCTTGCTCAAATGCTTCAATGCCTGTTTCACCATAGTCTCCTTCAGAAGCGACCGTTGACACGTAAGTCCAGTTAAAGAACCGTAGGATCTCAGCCATTGCTTTGGCTTGGTAGAAGTCAGGTGGCACCGTCCGTGCAAAGTAGTCATAGCGAGACTTGTCACTCAGCTTGGCACTGGTCGAGGCGTAGCTTATCTGAGGAATCTGGAAAAGCCTGAGCAAGTTTGCAACCTAGGAAGAAGAACATATATATTAGCTCATATGACCCCATTGCAACCGTGAGCAGGGGGCAGATCCAGAGCATTTGTTTAAAGCACATTCAACATACACTTAAAAGTATATGACTTCCTCCCTAAATCCTGGGAACTGTAGTTTTCTCCTCACAAAGCTGCGATTTCTGGCACTCTTGACAAACTACAGTGCCAAGGTTTAGTTTGGGGAAGTCACACAGTTTGAATATTGAATGTGCTTTAAAGATATGGGGTGGATCTGCCCCACATGGCAGATGATGACAGTTTTACACAGATTGGTTCCAGATGTATTAGAGGGAATATGTGATGAAAATTTCTCCTTGCTGGGTTTGGGGGTCCCCCCCCAGGAAATATCTATTTTTAAATGGTATTTGCTACCTGTTTTCTAAAACAATACATCTTAGTATTCTGCCACCACATTCTGATGCAGATGTTGGCCAGGCTTGAATGTGCAAAGCAGCTCCATGGAAGTTTATTGTGTTTGAGGGTACCTGAAAGGTTACTTGCTAGAGTTTTATCTGTGCTGGCTTTTTCCTGCAGGCAAATCAGCTACTCGAACTTACTATCATCAAGTGAGCAACATTCATGTTAAAATGCTTTTTGACATTTTATCCAAGAAGCTGTAAAGAGGTAGTCTGAAAAGTCACCGAGTTATTTACTCAAGCCCCAGTCAATAGATACTAAAATTATACAGTGCATTCATGGAAATTTGAGAGCTAAATCTGTTAATTGCATCACTAGGATATTCTAAGAAGATTTTATTGCATTCGCTTAAAACAGATTCTCTAACCACATTGGTGCCTGCAGGGAAAAAAATTAAGAAAAAATAACTCTGAAAAATGAAACTGTGCCTGTTCAGAGTTATTGCCTGCCAGCCATCTTGGATATTAAACTGTAAAAATCTAGCTAAATATTCATTATCTGCTATTATAGCACCCCAGGAAGGCAGTGCCTTAAAGCCTCTTATGGCTTGATTAGCAAAGCAGAACAGTCAGAGTGGAGGCACTTTCCTTCCAAAGGAGGCCCCTGATTCACACCTTTTTGATGCCAACTTTACAGCATTGCCATTCCATCTGCAGAGGAACATGGATGGTATGCCACCCCCACCCCCCGTGCCCTCCTGCCACGGACATAGCCCTGTATTTTGCAAAGGCTGTGCTCTCAGACAACCTGCAGGCCTAAAGGTCCTGCCCACTGGGGAGGGGGCCTGCAGTAACGATGGATGATTCACTGCTCTGGCCTTGGCTTCTCTGGCACTGGACAATTTTCTCAGATGCTTAGGGAACCCTGTTCATCATGCTGTCCTCTGTATGTAGCGCTCATGTTGAGCATGGACCCCAGCAGCCACACACCACATGGGCCTCCTGGAGGGAATCTGCTAAGAACATCTGCACAGGCACAGGCTCTCCCGTGTGATTGGGACCCCAGTTGTGCAGGGACTCCTTACGATAGGGAGATCTGAGCTGCTGTTCACTTGGATATGCTTTCTTCTGCTACGGAGGCTGGGCCTGAAACAATGGCTTCAAGTTAAAAGAAAAGAGATTCTGACTAAACGTCAGGGAGAGCTTTCTGACAGTCAGAGCTGTTCAACAGTGGAACAATCTCCCTTGGGAGGTGGTGGACTCTCCTTCCTTGGAGGTTTTTAAGCAGAGGTTGGGTGGCCATCTGCTGTGTTGTGTATGATCTAGTTGAGATTCCTGCATCGCAGGGGGTTGGACTAGATGACCCTCAAGATCTCTTCCAACTCTACAATTCTATGATTCTATGAAAGTGTAGATGTTGAAAGAGCAGGCCCAGCAAAGCACATGACATCAGGGAGAAATGGGAGAGAGGGGTTCTACTTGGACCAGCTCAATCTGAACATTTGTCTGCTGTTCTCTCCCCCAGGTATTTGGTGATTAAAGTCACACATCTTGCTTGAGGCTTGGTTCTCTGGCATAAGCTGAAGAATGAAAAGAAAGGGCTCTCAGCCTGTGGCTCTCAGGTGGTGGATCACAGCCTGGGCAGAACCTGGAGGAGATGCCTGAGGATCCCTGGAGGTCATGTCCACCCTCCTGCCATGCAGGAATCTCAAGTAAAGCATCCCTGACAGATGGCCATCCAACTTCTGCTTAAAGACCTCCAAGGAAGGAGCGTCCACCATCTCCCGAGGGAGACCTTTTCACTGTCTAACAGCTCTTCAAAATACTTCTGAACTGCTCTCCATCCAAGGGCTATCACAGCCGGGGTTGGCGGTTCAGGTAACATACTGTGGCCAATAGCTATGTCTGTACTGTCAAACAGCTCTTACCATTAGAATGTTTTTTCTGTTGGTGTACCAGGTGCCTTCACCATTGTTCTCTAATCTGGTGCTCTCTGGATGGTTTGGATTTCAACTCCCAGCATCCTTGAACACTGGTAATGTCAGCTAGGCCTCCTGGGAGGTTCAAACCTCTTGAGAGCACCAAGTTGGGAAAGTGTACTTCAGACTATGTCTGGCCGTTTCTTGATACCCTATATGCTGGTTTCATTTGGAGCCAGGCTCAGATTATGGAGCTGGGGGGGGGCTGGCTGGCTGTGTCCCCTCTCAAAAATGTGCCTGGATCCACACACCCCAGGCCCCCCCCATTATGCCCCTGTGGTGTCCAGCTTTTATGGAGCTGTTGAGTTTACAGAACTGAGAAGCGATACTGTTTATATGACCAATTAGACCTCAGAATACTGGAATACCTTCTAAGGTGGTGGAGATGCCTACATGGTTGGATAGTTAGCAGATACTGAAAAGTGTGAACTATATTAATCATATCCTATTTAGAAATTGTTAGTAAACCAGACTGGGGGAATCCAAATTGCATCCAAAATGAAATGACATGAAAAATCTGGAAGGAAAGCACAGCTAATTAAATGGAATTACATTAGAAGAGCTCAGGAATGAGGGGTGCATGAGAAGAATGATATTCTTCCTTCTCTAGGAAAGCTAAATTCACACAGTGCTATTCCCCCACTGGTCTTTCTAGGCAAACTCTTACTGCCATCTCTCTTTCAAACTCACATGATTTTAATTGGCTCCAGATTATGCTCTTTAGATTTTTTTTTAATTTTTACTATTGACTGTGTGTGTCAAGATGCTCATTGCTTATTTACCATTTTTGGGGGTGGGAGAGATGATGAGGGAAGCAAGAATCTGGCAGGAGAAAGAAAGGATCAGACGGACAGCTGTCCAGACAGAATTTGCAGGACATTGTAAATATTGCTGCAAATTACAAAGGCAGAAACGGAGGAGCTCTTGGTTGGAATAGCTCAGCTCAGCGCACATTATCACTCTGCTTTCGCAATGTTTATCATGAAACATGCAGTGAGGGTGAGCTATGAGCCTCAAGACACATCCTGTGGAGCCTTCCTGCTGATTTTCATAAGGATATTCAAGAGAAGGTGGCTTCAAACCTACTTCACCCACTGCCCATATTTAAGCAATATGATGCCCCTGATTCCCTTTGTTCTCTTTGACAGGCAGTTTTGGAACAATGATGGTGATGGATCATCCCACTCCAGGGATTAATGAAAGCAAGCCACCCCCACCCCCACCCGCAACAGAACACAAAGTGAGAGAGCGAATGGCTTAATGGGAGAGCTTCTGTTCTGCACGCAGAAAGACCCTGCTGTTAAAGGATCTTAACAATACACGGAGGAAGGCTTTCTCTGCCTGAGACCTTGGAGAGCAGCTGCATTGAGGAAAACCCTGGGCTATTAGATAGACCACTGACCTAGCTCAGGGCAAGTCAATTCCATACGTTCCATTTGCGGCAGAGAAGCAGGGAGTTCTTCAGATGTGCATACATTTAAAACTTCCAATGTGTGGAAGTGTGAGGTTTTGATGTGAGGGTACATCCCTGGGAGAACCCTCTGTGGAAGCCTCAGAAGAGGATCAGAGCCGGGGGAGAGGAGGTGGACTTGGAAGACAGGTCAGGGGATGAAGGGGAACACAATGGTGGAGTGCTGACAGGTGAGAGAGAGAGGAAGAAGAGGCAGCTGGGAAGGAGGGGGGGTGAGGCTGTAACAGAGTTGGAGGAGCCTGCCAGTCCTGCTGTATTGAGCTCCCCTCCCTGCTTATCTCCAGCAGCTTTTGCAGAACAAAGAGCACAGGGAGCACAGCCCCCCCCCATGGAGTTTAAGAGTGCTGCGAAAAGAGCCAGATGGGAAGGAGACAGGCGGAAGCGGGAGACTCAGATGGTCAGTTCTGGCAACTGCATTACCAGGGCCAGTCTTGCCCATAGGATTCTCAGTTTGAATTCCGTTTCCTTGAATAAAGAATCACCTTTATTGCTCATCTCTGAGTCTCAGTGCTGACCTGCAGCTGAACCAGCCCTGACATCCCCTATGTCAGGCATAGGGAACCTTTTTGGCTTTGTGCACCCAGTTTGACTGCCCACCTGTCAGTTGCCTGACATCACAGGTGCTTTGAAGTCCCGAACTTGGGACTTCAAAGCACCACAGGAAGCCCAGACATCAGGTGCTGGAGGGAATTGCCCAATCCAGGAGACTTCAGCTCTAATGCCCATCAACTCTGTCACCCATTGGCCCATTGAATTCTAATTTAGGAGTGTATATTTAAGACTCTTAAACTCTCTTTGGGCATTCAGTGCTCCCCCACGAGCGAGGGTGGCCCCACTCATGCTGCCATTCTAGGCTTTGCCACCCTCCATATTCTGGAAGGTCAATGCTCACAGCAGGAACATGCAGGATGGCCAGGGTTCAAAATTATGTCCAGCGGCTTCCTGAGTACAACAGGCTCCCTTCTGTAGACGTTCCCCCTTCAATGCTTGGGCAATGGTGGGTCTGGGCATTGGGATGCTGTAGAGCAGCTGGGCTGGGCAGCAAGGCCATGCTCACCCTCAGGCAATTCTAAACATGTGAGGGAACTGAAAGCCCAAATAGATCTAAAAGGTTCAACAGATATTTACACGTGGAAGGACCATGCCACTAGAGCAGAGATGTATTGTAGCATAGTGACTAAAAGGGACACATCAGTGGTGGTGCCTGAATGTGCAACTTCCACTGAGGTGCATCTGGCCCCAACTCTCCATATTTTTAGGTGACTGGTTAGGACATACCTTTTATGGTTACTGGAGGAGACAGACCTGATTAGAGAAAGGAATTCATTCCTGCTGCTCCTATTAGTAATTGTGATTTAGGGATTTGTTGCATTGTTGTTGTTGTTGCTTTTAAATGGATTTTATGTATTCTTTTAATTTTATTTGACCATTGTAGTAAAATGTGGCTTATGCAAAGAAGAGCATATAAATAATCTAAATCAGGGGTGGGGATCTGGATCTGGCTAAAAGTCCAGATCCTTACCTCTCCCACCCCAACAGGCCAATTTGACAGGTGGGCACCTGATGTCACAGTGCTGTCAGGTGACCCCCTTCATCCGTACAGTTTGAAAATAAACCATGTAGGCTTGAGCTTACAATGCACAACGCCTGTTGCCCTGAAATCAGCTTGTGGTTGGAACTTCAAAATGCCACACACAAGTCTCTACAGGTTCAGATGATCAGTGGAGCCTGCAAACCCATTTTTGGACCCAAAGAGATCTTTACTTACCCCACACCTGACACGTAAGACAGGTGGCTGTGGCTTGGTCAACATGGCTTCATGAGCCAAATGGTGAGGCCTGGTGGGTCTGCTTTAGATTTCCCACTGCTGCTGGAAGAGTTGGGGTTTTTTAATCAGCTGACAATCAGGAAATCACAGGTGCAGATTTTTCTCTGCCCACCTTATATGTGTGTGATGTAGTACGCCTCCATGTAACCTTAGATGCTATGTTACATGCACCATGGGAGGCAGGGTGTCTGCTCACCTCTCCACTGTCCAAGGAAGGTCCCTGCCTATTCAGTGTGTGCTCTACAGAGCAATGTGCATGCACAGATCAACCCTGTCTCCCTGACTTGTTGCGACCATGGTTTTATGCTGAATGGTCACAGAATGGCAACCTTACTGAACATAGAGTGCATATAGAGTGCCCCAGATGGGCAGGGTGGTATTACTACTACTACTATGTACATTGTCCAGTTGAGTTCTTTGTCACCTTGTCCCCAGTTTGAGTTTCAAGTGCTTGAGCAAACTTTCAGATCCACAGCTGTTATTTCTTTCCCAGAAAAAAATCTTTTCAACTGGACCCTAATCCTGCATTCTAGCATTGAGGCCGTTTGCTATTGATCTCAGGAGGAAGGTCTGCTTGAGTCAGAAGCTTGTAAACACATATAGCTGGTACAAAATGCATTACTTGTTACACCTTTATAATTTCAAGTCATGAAGGAGAGCCTGAGCATTTGGAACTGGACAATGTACTACAGTGCTCTGAGCCTTCTGTTAGCCGTGGAAACTAGATGAGATGACCCCAAAGGTCTACATTCCTTAATGCCATTTCTTTGATTCTAAGGTGGGCACTATTAGTCCCACAAGTGATTTATGCCAGTTTCACTAGAAGAAGAAACCAATATATGTGTAAGTTTCATTATTCCATATTGCAAGGTCCTGCCCCCTAGACTGAGTCCAAAACTCACAATTCTTTGAGAACAAAAGTCTGCTTACAGCTCCAGAGCACCCAGACGTTCTTGGAGAGGAGCAACTTATTCTCCCCAAGCTTCCCTTTGTCTGGAAACAGTTAGAGTCCACCTTGAAGATCTAGCTGAAGTGGGCCCTTCTTTGAGAGTCTTCTCAAATAGCCTATGTAGGGTGGGGTGAGGGGAAATGGAGCATAGTGCACCCTTATTCTTCCCTGTCAGGCACTACCTCCATGGCTCGCTGTCACTCTGCTTTTGCTGGTGGCCCTCTCCACCAGCAGAATTGTCCCATTTCAAGACATCTCTGGGACAGCAGTGTTCCTCCATCCCTTCCAGCCTTGGCTCTGTTTACATCTAGCTGATTATGCGGGAAGGACATCAGAGGGCCTGCAGGTACAGTGTATCTGCAGGTACAGGTACAGAACTGGAGACAACTGTGTTGGTTTAAGACTCAATGAATGAGGGCAAATTTAAACACGAAAGAGCTGCTTTCCACAGCAACTGGGAACCAGGCAAGCATCATCTCAGTTCAAGGACACGTTCCAGCCAGGCAAAAGAGCTCAAAGAGCCAAGCGAGTGAGGGGTGTCTCTTGGGGAGAGGACCAAATAGAGAGGCCAGGAGGACGACATTTGGTCTCCAGGCCAGAGGTGACCCCCCCTCTAATATTTGAAGTGACCCCATACTGAATCAGATCATTGGCCCATCCTTACCCCAGTATTGCCAACGCTAATTGGCAGTGGCTCACCATGTTCTCAAGTGCAGGATTTTTTAAATCAAGAGTCTGCCTGAGAGCCTGGAGATGCCAGGGGTTGAACTTAGGACTCTGCGCATGTCAAGCATGTGCTCCACTACTGAGTTAGGGTAAACACAACATCTCACATTGATCCAAGTTTGACTAGAGAAGACATTTCCAAATTGAGCTCAGTATTCTTATGTCAAAGTCATCCATAGCAGAATTGAACCCAGCTTGGTCCACCACATGCAGTGTGAAGGCAATTCCTGGGCTTTTGGAAGGAGAATGCGCTCTCTTCCACTAGTCCTAATTCTGGCATCAAGCTAGAGAAGGAAGGAGATGACCTCCTGCTCCTGCCAGTGAACATCATGCTTCAGGGTTATCCTCCGTGGTCAAATGATGATCACCAATCTTCATCAGCAAGTCTCTCAAACTCCCTTTCACCCTGTGGCTTCTCTGCCCTTTTATACCCAAAGCCACACTCCACCCATCCTTTGCAGCCCTGGTTATGCAGCCGTCCTTTTCTGCCTGCTGAGTGTAATTCAGGTGGCTCTGCCTGACAGGAGCTGCTACACTTTCCAGCTCCTTTTGGGAGGAACCTCAGCTGGGTAGCATGACCCACATGTCTGGTTCTTCCCTGACACCCACATGGGCTTACGAGTGTTTTCCCATTGGATTCTGTAGAGTAGGTAAAAGGACATTGAGATGGAAAACTTGTTCTTAAGAGTTAAGATATCTCACCTGTATGGAGACGCTGCTGTAAGAACCTCCAATGACTCCTGCAATGAGTAGTGGGATGTTTTCTTGAATCGCGTACGACCCATCAGGACACATATATTCGGCTTCATCCACTTTAGTCAAAGAAGCCCTGACAAACTCCAGGGACTGTTCTAATGCATACGTGTCCCGGGAGCAAGTGTCCAAAATGTGAACTCCAAGCTTAATTCCTGGGAGCAAGGAGCTGTCTCTGTTGATCTCATCAATCGCAAACAACATTGCCTCCAAACGCTGGATACCTCGGTCTTCATTGATTCTCCCACATTCTTCTGCTCCACTGCCCTTTTCCTTAATAGGGAACAGACCACCCAAAACCAGGTCTCCTTCAATCTTAATTTCTTTCCTCATAAAGTTGTGGTCACCTAGAGAAAGGAAGCCTCCTTTGGAAAATAAAGCCAGCGCAAGCACATGGAGCTTTGCAAACATCTTTGTTGGTCCTGTTCTGACAGCTCTAAGAAGCATCTGTAGGAGTGCTAGTGACCTTCATTCCTTCCAGCGCATCGTGTGGCAATCTGAAATGCCATCCCATGGGCGAGGGAGGCGCAAGCCGGCCAGATCTTCCATCAAGTCTCTAGAGAGATGAAAAATGGTTAGAAAAGCCTAAAGTAAGACACATGATGGCTTTTCCCCACTGAACACATACTGAGCTGGTCTTTAAGGTTTCAGAGGACTCTGAAAACATTTTCTGTGGTGTAGGAGTAACCATGCACCCAAACCCTTCATCTCACAGCTCCTGAACATGTGGCATGAGGGCTTTGCAGAGATAGCCAAGTTCACATAACTCTTCCCACTCAAAAAAAGCACATGGGGGCAGGCAGTGATGTGATGAGTGTAGGCGACGATTGTGCACACAGTGATACATGTGAAGCTCTTGCATTTTATGAAATGGGCCTCTGTCCTTATGTCACAATGCAGTGAGAGTGATCTGTTAGCACAAAGAAGATTCAGCTGTGGAAAAGAAGAGCTCAGGAAAAAGAAAAGGCCCCTGCACCCAAATACTGGGCAGTACAAATGTGATGCACATGGACCAATATAAACTGACTAACCATTGACCAGAGTTGCCAGCTCTGACAGTGTCAACCACATGTTAGTGTGCTGTCAATCAAGACACCTGCTTTACCCTTCCTGGCTACATAACTAGGTAAGTGGCTTTCTGGTTCACTGTTCTGCCTGGGCACATAAACATGAGTGTAGGCAAGGGAAGAGCAGGTTCATTGTCCTTGTCACAAACCCTACTCCTGTTCCTCTTCAGAATCCCCCTAGTTTGCCCAAAGATACTCTTCAGCCATGCACTCCAAGGAAAACCCCCACATAGATACCATATATTGCAGAAATTAGGGGTGGCTAACCTTTTTGGGGCCTAGAACCACATTTGCCCAATCCTCAGGGTGGGGCTGAGCACTTTGATCAACATGCCAGTGTTAGGCAGCCTGTACAGATGGTAGGGAGAGCCAGGTACACCTGCTGTTGACCTCAGAGGGCTAAGCCAGCTTATGCTGTCATGCCAAGAATGCCCCATGCCTCCCAGCTGACCAGGGACTTCTGCCCTGCACCTCAGACAAGCTCTGTATGGGCCTGGTGGTCTCTCTCTCTCTCTCTCTCTCTCACACACACACACACACACACACACCCTGATCTGCACAGATCAGCTGAGGAAGGAGGGTTATCTGAGAACTAGGGAGCAGTTGACTTGCATCACATCCGGTCAGATGTGTGAGAGAGCACTAGTGTGAGAGAGCACTTTCATCTGCTTTAATTGCGCAACCTCGAATTTCCCGGCATGTGCATATATTTTCCCCTGCAAAATACTGACTGTCCAGAGTTGCTTTGGCTGACTGCTGTGGGAAACAGGATGTGCAACTCAAAAACGATATTGTGGACCTAAGAAATAATATGGGAAAAGTGGGCAGAGAGAAGACTCGCTCTTTTTTTCTCATAATACTTGAACCCAGGGTCAGGCAGTGAAGATGAATGCCTGATTAAGAACAGACAAAAGGAAGCACTTCTGCACATAGTGCCCAGTTGAACGACAGCATTTGCTCCTGGGAGATTTAGTGGTGGCCAGCGACTTAGATGGCTTTAAAATGGGACTGGACAAATTCATGGAGGGTAAAAGTGGTTATTAGTCATGATGGCTATTTAGTGCCTCTAATATCTGAGACAGGACACCTCTGAATAGGAGGGATTTGGTGGGAGAGGGCTATTGTGCTCATGCCCTGGTGGAAAGTCATTTTGAGTTCCACTTTTCTGGAAAAAGCATCATCATCATTGGCATTTGGTTGGTCTCTATGGAAACAGAATGCTGGACTAGACAGGGCTTTTGTCTGCTCCAGTAGGACTCTTACATTTCTGTGTTGAGATTGAGCCTGGGTCACAAGCAGGAGGACTATTCTTACATTTTTGTTCTCTTGGGTTCCCCCGGATCCAGCTTCTCATTCTGTCCACTCTGGTGGGGCTGATACCAGCTCCCCGCTAGATGCATAGCACCCCTGATCATGCCAGAAGCAAGCTTAAGCACTTACACACACCATATATTCTGGGTGAGGTATGCATATTGGGGGGAGCACCGGTTGTTGTTTTTTGTCCTTGATCCTGTTTCATTAAATTGCAAGATTGGTGTGTTAGCCCTCAAAGTAAATCAAGTATGGTAATATTTATATAGGGCACTTTAATAATGCATGACTGTACTTACCTTTTTCCTTAAAGCAGAATTTATAATGATGGCACTTGCAGGCCTATGTATAATTTAGAAACACTTAGCATTATTTAAAAGAGAGTGCTAAGAAATTTAAAGGAGAGAAAATTAAAATTTAACACCAAAAGAAGGAGAAACAAGGTTGTTTGTTGCTGTAGTTTTCTTCTCTTTCTTCTCCTTCCCACCCATGTGATTGTGAGGCAAAGGAGGGGATCTGCAGGCTTTAAATTGGTAGGAACTCCTGTAAAATGGTCAAGACGCTTTTTCTATTGACAAACAGCCTCAACTGTAGCTCATCTAAGAAGTCCAGAGTTTTGCCTTCATGGACGAAAAGTGATATCTGTGCTGCAAAAAAGTGTCTTCACTGTTCACCACTGCCAATCTGCTTTTGTTATTTCATGTGCACAAGCTCCAAGGTTAGCAAAGAGGATGTCTCCAAAGGATAAGAGATACCAACAAAACACATATCCCTGGTGTTTGGATATGAATTTCAAGGACTCATCTCAACAAAGGGAGGAGTATTGAGAGCCCTGGATATTTCATAATTAAATTCCAACTGGAGAAGAATTCACATTTAAGCCCCCTTCACCTGCGGAGCACCCACTTCCCTTCTCACCCAACTGTATTGGAGAGTGAGGTTTAGAAGAAAGATTCTTAGTCTCTCATAGCAGATTTAGCAACATGGAGATTGCTCCAAGCAAATTAAAACCTGGTTAGATTTGCATCTACCCTCAACCACCTTTCAGCAAATGTTCCTTACAAAAATACTTGGGCTAGAATAAATCACAGACAGTTAGCTTTGCAAATAAGTGAAGATTTTTCTCACAGAGGTTTCAGAAGTTACAGCAAAAAAAATTAAGACTGCATGGTTCCTTCTTGTTCCAGGAAGCAGAGTAGAGCAGTTCAATAAATGTAAGGTTTCCGCTGCCCTTGGGGAAACTACATTTCCCAAGGGCTACCAGGATATTGCATCTTTGTGGTATACTGACATATACCATAAAGTCCTGCCTCGTTCCTTCACCCAGTGACTAGTTGGGTGGGAGGGATTTGGGGGCTTATTATTTTATTTTATTTAACAAAACTTATACACTACTTAACTGTACTAACATGTCTAATGGGGTTACAGTGGAGACAAAGGACAGCCCAAGTTCAGAAATGAGGCAAGCTATTTCCCAATTTTGGGGGCAGATAACTTGGCTTACATTCTAGATAAATCTGGTGCAAACCAAGAGTTGTGCAATGACTGCAGATTAAGAACTCTCTGTTTGCAGCCTGATGCTGTTCTGCTCTGTTGATGTTTTCTAAAAAAAGTCATATATAGTCTTGTTTAATTCTGCTGCTGAAATCAGTGGGAATGAAAAGGACTTAAATTTTGATGGATCACAATCTAGTATTTAAATAGTAAAGGTAAAGGGACCCCTGACCATTAGGTCCAGTCGTGACCGACACTGGGGTTGCGGCGTTCATCTCGCTTTATTGGCCAAGGGAGCTGGCGTATGGCTTCCAGGTCATGTGGCCAGCATGACTAAGCTGCTTCTGGAGAACTTCAATTCTGGTATTTCAATAAAGGGGCACAATTCGCTAAAAGGAACAGGAAGTGTGAAAGTGGGAAGGTTTCCTTTAAGTTTAGTTTGTTTAGACGAAAATCCACTGAGTTCAGTGAAAGTTATTTTGTAGAAAATGTGCCTCAGAGACAGGAATGTACATATACAGGGAATGAGGAGTTAAATCTAAATTTTGTACAAAGGTAATAAAATTCTAGTTGGAATTAATCATGCAAATCGTAAATCTGAATATATTCATTTTGCCATACAAAGTAAAACTAGTTTTTGTCATTAAAATTATTCTTCCCATATCCTCACAACCACCACTGCAGAATGCTAGCATTTGAAACTAGGCATGGATGTCTGCAACATTTGAACAGCTGCTTTCCTTGCATTGCTTCTGGGATCACCTGATCAGAGCTAGAAATTGACTTAGCTGTGGTTCTGAAGCCATTTCTGTCCATTTGCAGTGTGACTTGCTCTCCCAGGATCTAATTATTAGTGATTTGACAGACTCTGAAGTATAAAAGGCTCAAGTCAAATCACACCAGTGCAGCAGAAGGAGCTGACAAGCTCGATTCAAGATTCCCAGATCAATTGTGAGAAGACTCAGAGAAAAGGCCTCCCCATTATACAGAATAAGGTGGAGGACGAATGGTGGAAAGTGGGAGGTTTGTCGTGTTTTTGATGCAGTGAATGAATTGGCAAAGGGAGGGGAGTTGGCTTAGCATAGCCTGATGAGCAACTTTACTCTCTGCAGATTTTTTATTTTTATTTTTTTAAAGACTAGTGGTCGAGTATTCAAAAATAGGATATTCCTTCTGTATTTCGACATGCTGCCCCTTAGCTGACTTGTTCATACCCATAGCTCTTATGTGAGAGCGCATGAAAGTAAAAATGCAATTCCAGCGTCAAGTTTGGTGAAGGTGCTGATTCGCAGACCCAGTTTCTGGTGGCATTTCCCCCAAAGGCCCACCCGTGGCCTGGCATTGTCTTCCAAGACAGATGAATGCCAACACCAGGTTCCTGCACATTAAATGTTAGTGTATCCAAACAGAGCAAATCATGTTATTTATCATCAGGGTTTTTTATTTTAAAAAATGGGTTCACAGACTTTCAAAACAAGTCATCCGTCAGATGGCAATATTGCTTGACTGCAGTTTTTCATACAGTTGATTGCTCCCCCATGAAAAATAAAACAAAAACTAGCATCTTCAGGAAGGCCAGGAAAAAAGCATAGAGAGTTTCTCAAAAGATCCTTTCAGTGCCCTATTGTGGTACATTTTCTGGAGATCAGATTTTAAATGTATGCAAAAGAGTTCATTTCACTTATCTGTTTCCTTTCACTTTAAAAGTTTAATCTGTTTCATTTTCCATTTATTTGAATTGTATTCATTTCTTTTTGCCCATTGATTTCAATGGGTGTATTCTGCTGCCTGGAACTTCTGTGTCTTCCAGGACTTCTGACCTGTGAAAGGCTCCAATTCTAATGGGCTTTAAAAACCAAAAACAAAAACATTTTTATAAGCTTTCCTATACTTCTAGTGGGGGATTTGGTTATTTTTCTTACATAATAACAAACTATACCCACTTAAAGTAGATCATATGGAGCTCATGAATGCATTTTGTATTTTTATAAAAGCCTAAATAAAGTAGGGATGGGACGTGGGTGGCGCTGTGGTCTAAACAACAGAGCCTAGGGCTTGCTGATCAGAAGGTCGGTGGTTCGAATTTCTGTGACGGGGTGAACTCCCATTGCTCAGTCCCTGCTCCTGCCAACCTAGCAGTTTGAAAGCACGTCAAAGTGCAAGTAAATAAATAGGTACCGCTCCGGTGGGAAGGTAAACGGCGTTTCCGTGTGCTGCTCTGGTTTGCCAGAAGCGGCTTAGTCATGCTGGCCACATGACCCAGAAGCTGTACGCCGGCTCCCTCGGCCAATAAAGCAAGATGAGTGCCGCAACCCCAGAGTCGGTGACGACTGGACCTAACGGTCAGGGTTCCCTTTACCTTTAAATAAAGTAGACAGAGCACTGGTTTGCACATCGCTTCCAAATTTCTATCATTACACGATCCCCTCTGTTTCTAATGTCTGGGCACCGAAGGCTACACATAGCCCCCAAAGTACTGAGCATGCCCAGTAGCCATGGAATGCTGACTGACGGCTGGGGCAGGTGCAGAAAAACAAGGGGAGCAGGGGAAGGGAACAGAGCAAATGGGATCCCAAACGGGAGGCACGTCCCACTGTAACAACTGAATGGCTCATTCTGCTAGCTACTTAGATTTCTGTTCATTTCTTCCGTTTTCCTGCATTTTTAAGACCAAAGCAACCCCCAACACTTTTATATGAAAAGTATTAAGCAGTTTAATTTAACTTTTTAGTGTCTTAATTTTGTTCATTCTGTGTCCCCTGTTTCAGGAACATCTGCAGTGTTACCCCCTGCAGCCCTGCTCCCTGTGAAATTTGCTCACTCCATGGCCAAGAAACATTGCATATTCATAGCTCCTTTAAAAGAGCAATATTGGAATCTGCCAGGTTTCCTTACAGCTCTGCCAAGGCAGTTTCATCTCCCAGGATTCCGTAGGGAGGCCAAATTACATTTTGCCCCTGGGAAAGGCAGAGTGCCTTTCTCCCCACTCTCTTGCAGCAAAATGATTGCTTCTCTGACCATCCTTGGTTGCAAGGCTGCAGAGGCAGATGGGCTATTTAGACATTGCAGAAAAAACACATCCTCCCAGAGACACATGAGCATCATCATGAATTTTCCCCAATACAATCCTAAGGAGCCGACAGGAACAGTGTGGTGAAAATGAACAGGGATGGTCAGGTACACAGTAGCTGCATGAGATGTACTGCTGGTGGGACAGAAGTATGACTTTTGTGTTGTGGCAGGGATGTAGACTAGATGACCCTTGAGTAGATTCCATTCATGCCCTAATTCCCTCCCCTTCAAACAAAATATACAGGCTTTGAGCCAGACTGCTATGGGTACAGCCTCTAAGAATGGCCCAACACAGCATGGCTTCCCCTTGTCCCCCCCCCCACAAGGTGATCGTGCAAGCACTGTGTCAGACCGTTACTGGAACGGGGCTCATATGTGCACCTCCATATCTCAATGGGACTTACTCCCAGGGACGCAACTGCGACTTTAAGCAGGGCAGAGTGTAGGCGTTTTGTCAGCTGATTGCAAATCTTGTCTACAGGGCTTTAGACAATTAACTTCAGCAGATTCTCTTAAAGCTAACCCATACACATGCACACTGCAGAGCCGCAACTGTTCCATCGCATGAATGTTACCTCTAGGCCACGGGAGTCAGTGGTGCATGAAATCACAATTAACGGAGCAAGTGTTTTGCAAGTGAGCAGAAGCTGCTGCAAATTACCCTGCTCGATTAACTTGGGGTTTTTTTGGCAACAGCTCTGTTGAGCAACAGCCTGATGATTGCTGGACTGTGGCATGCGTTAAAAAATCATTAATAAAGCATAATTGATTGTGAATCGTGCTTGCTTGCTTGTATGTTTTAATTGTTAATGTCACAGAAGTTGGCTGGCAACAAAAGCTGCCCTTGGCTATAAATCATTAGAATGTTTTCTGTGACAGAGACAACAGCATCTGATAAAGGCAGCTTCTCAGTTTGTCACAGCAGCCCTGTCTCCCCACCTCAAGATGGTCCAGGTCAAATTCTGCGTGGTGCATTTTTCTTTAAGCTTGGCAGTAGGCTGAAGGGAAATTTCTTCTTAAATCAACCACAGACATCTACTCACTGAATTTACAATCACCATCATGTTTTCAAAATACAAGTGGAAATAATAACCAGTCAGGTCAATGTTCTCCCGGAGTCGACACAACAACTATTTAAAAAATAAATCCCACTTCCCTTGGTTCCCAGGGATGCTCCCACTTCATGCATGCTGAAGTAATTGGTCTTTAAAACTCGAAGGCACTTGACTCATGTTCAGGCAACCCAGGGTTACAGCTCTCATGATCATTGGTCCATCAGTGGGTAGATTAGAGGAAAAGAGATTGGAGATAGTGCTTCTTGAGCACTAAAGAGAGAATAATCAACCTAGGGAGAACTGAGGGAAGATAGAGCAGATAAAACATGGCAGATGCAGGTTCCTAAGTGCATCATAGTGATGCAAATTCTGCTTTTTAAAGCCATGCATATAATTTTCTTTAATTTTTTACTTGGAAAGTTAAAAAAAAAAAGTTCACCATTTGTATTATCATTGCTCAAAAGAAAGTGTCTATCTAGTTCAGCATTCCATTTCCAAAATTAGCCAGTCAGACCCTTCTAGGAAGTCCACTTCCGCCTTAAGGAGGAGGTGGTGGTGTGGGCTCTCACGACTCCTCCACGTGCGGGGGGGGGGGCAGCCCTGCACGACTGGGGGATTCCTGGCTGCATCACTGGCCAGGCCGACCAATCTGGTTGGTCTGGGGGTGTGGCCTGCCCCATAAAGACAGGACGCAGCTGGGAGATCTCTCTCTTTCGGGCTTCCAGCTGCTCCGGTTTTCCCATCCTCCAGCCCTTTAAGGTTTTCATCTCTTTTGACCCTGCTTTGGACTCCGGTTGGTCACTGTTGAGGGGCCTGGTAGGAATTTTTCCACTTGGCAAATTGGCACCAGCCACTTGGTTTTCGCCTACCTCATAGTAAATTGTCACAACTTTTTAAGGTTTGGAGGTTAGGCATTGGAATATTTCTGGAGAAGAGAAGAGGGGAGGTAGCACCATCACCTGCCCCGCATATTGAAGGGTATTCCGTTAAAGGATTCCGGGGGGTGTGGCCCTGTCCAAAGCCTGGGGAGGTTAGGGCCTACCTAAGGCACGACACCTATTGGTGACCCCTGGGGGAGCTCCTAGTTGATGTGCATCAGCAGGACTCCCCCTACTGGTGGCTAACGCTTCCCAGACTCCCTGCAGACGAACTGGAGTCAGATATAGCCAGTTAGATCCAATGCCTAATACGGCTCATCATCTGTAACCAATAAAGTTGTGGCCTTTTTTTAGCCCATTAACCTTAAATATTTGAGTCATGTGTCTTTATTCAACCGGGGGGGTGGTGGTCGAGACCTTGCCACACAAACCCCCAAGCAGGGCACAAAGGCAACTGTTTGCTCCCCAGCAGCTGGTATTCAGAGGCTTGCTGGCCCTGAATGTGGAGGATTTATTTAGATTACCAACCACAGATTCACAAGTGCCCAACTGAAAACTCTTGGAGCTCTATACGTTCTCTATTTAATTATAAACTCAAATTGAGAATGCTTGAAATATTCACAGACTATTCAGATCAGCTGTTTGTCAGGAAAACCAACGTATGATTGGGAAAGTAAAACTAAATAACCATTTCCTCTGCAGAGTGCGACCTTTTCTTCCATACCCATAGGAACTGGCAGGAGAGGCACTTCAAAGTGAAAAAGGCGATGTTCCTATTCTCTGAAGGCAGCCAATTACTTGAAAAGTTCCTGCCTTCTTAAGTCTCTGTTACTGTTTCACAGTTTCTTCAGGACCGATTCCAGTTCACAGGGCAAAGAAGAAAAGGTCAGCATGATGGACAACACCCCCCCCGGCTGATTTCAGGCTGACTGGCTTCTGTCTTGAAGGACACCTGCCATTTGCACTACAGTCCATGATTTTCTGTATGAACATGATATGCTGTTTTGAAAAAGTAACAGAGTTGCCCCTGGAATTCTGACTAAAGTAAAATTCAATGTGTCATAATTGGTGTTTCCACCTTGGGCAAAACACCTTAAGGATTTTAACAGAAGCCAAGATAGCAGAGAGAAGGCTCTAGGTGTTTCATGAGGCGATTGAAAATATTCTCAGTGGTGGTCTACATCTCCATTCTTTGCTTTTTAATTAAGCCAATTGTAAATAAATTTGCACGTAATCAAACCTTAATATACACACTATTTTGAGTGTAATATAACTATGCAAATCTACTCAGAAGGAAGCCCAATTGAGTTCAGGTAAGTGTGTATGGGATTTCAGCTTTCAAAATTTAATGAACTATAGCTATCACTCATTTTCAGGTAATTTAGTTTAATTCCGTGTAACAGTAGCACACCAAGTAAAAATGGTTTCAAAACCAAAGTAAGGCTGTCTCTCTGTCTAAGCCCAAGCAAGTGAATTTTTCCTCTCCAATTCAAGTTAACAAAAGCCTTTGTTAACAAATCTGCGATTAAACTGTGTAGCTACCAAAAAAAAAAAAAAAAGCTTTTGTTGATGTTTGCATATTTGGCTTCTAAAATTATGCACAAGGATCCAATATTTTAACTTTCAGTGAATTCATCAGCAAATCGGTTCTCCTAGTTCAGTTGCATATTTGAGTAAAAAAATCAGCCCAGTTCTGGTGCAGACATAAGGCATCCTCATGAACACACAAACCCTCTAAGTCTAGTTGAGACTTGGGGCAGACACACCAGCCTCACTCGCAACATCCTTGCACCCATTGTGCTCCCCCCTCAGTGCCTAACCTTCCCTGTGCTGTGTGTGTTGTGTAGTACCCTCCTCTGGAGGCCCTGATAAAGCAAGGAGACTACTTGAGTTCAAGAGAACATGAGTAGAAACCCCCCCACAGACATTCCCTGTGTAACACAGAGAAGGTCAGGCCCTGGAGGGGGGCACCATAGGTGCAACAATGTTGGGGCAGTCCTTTGTGTGCCCCTTGTCCTTGTGCACACTTTGAGTGTTTGTGTGCTCAGAGGAGTGCCTGAACATGCCTGCAGAATTAAGTTGCATTCAAGCACACCTTCACATAGTTAAGGGGCAACAGGACCATCCATGTGGCACTTTCTCCAAGGTAGCACAGGTTCCTTTCCCCACATTAGGGATGAACATCTGCAGAGGGGAAACCTGTGCATATAGAGCTCTATGGATGTGGATTTTCCCCAGCAGATGCTTCCACCTCATGCATGGAGGTCGGTCTTTCAAGGAAAAATGGTTTGCTTAATTTGTATTACACAAGAATTGTGGCTTGGGCTGATACAGGTTTCCCTTGGGGTTTTATTCAAACTGCAAAACAGAAGAGAGGAGAAGTGGCCAACAAACCATATTTTTACTATAATACACAAATGTGGAAACTTAAATATATTAACAAGTACAAAAATGAAAAGTTATTATTCTGTAATATTCCTCCTTGCTCCCTTCCAAATGACCGTTAGTTGTCACTGTTTGACTCTTGTGGAATATAAAATTGTTTTCTGAGCTTGGGATCCCACTCAGTCTGAACAATGTTCTGATGTATGCCTTAGACAGATAAAAATGTAGAACCCAGCTCTTCAGTGCTCTGCATAAGTCAACTTCTTATGTTTCTATGTTCACAGCTGTTTCTCACTGTTCCTTATAAATCAAAGCACACTCAGTCATTGAATAACGCTGGGGGGCCCAAGAATGTTAGACGTGTGACATTGGCCAGCAGGAACAAGCAGTTTTCGCACACTATTGGTATGGTAACAATGTGAAAGTTCAGCAGCAGTGTCCTCCAAGGGCCACACGTATTCTTAAATTGTGCCAGGGCTGGTTCCTGGTGAAGAATTATGAGCCATCACCAGGTTTAAAAGGATGTGTTCAGACCCTGCATCTGATCCATGGCTGCGCCCAGGTCTTTTAATGGTAAGAACAGATGTTGGAGGGATCAAGGGACGGCATTACAGAGTTGGCTTCATAAACATTTCCTATATATTGTAGCCAAGGCTTTGCAGCTACAGGAGGTCTGTGACTTCATTATAATTCCTTCTTTCCCACCAGAATTGTTATTATACATGATGCAGCAAACAATCAGAACTTCTAACATTTGCTCTTTTTATGGATAGTTTGCTCTGCTTCCCTTTGAAAACTCTGATTTGTTGAAATTGATTGGCTTTCTCCTTCCAGCCACAAATAACATTGCCCTAGGGTTGCACGTCTCTCCACATTTTGCTCTCTTTCTAACACAGCTAATGGGCACAGATACAATGTTTGCTTCATATCCTGCCATAATTAGGGGGCTGAGGGTGAACCGACACATTTTGTGGTCTAGTTGTTTGTGGGGAGCGGGGGAATGTTTCTTGTAAAGATGCCAAGGTCACTCAGCTCACATGGATCATCAAGATGCTGAAGAAGTCTTGACAGTTCATTAAAATTATAGTAAATATGGTCTATATGGTGTCAAATGGATAGGAGGAAAGGTTAAGATAAAACCATTAGAGCTATTGGGCTCAACAGATCCATCAATCTATTTGCATGAAATATTATTATTATTATTATTATTATTATTATTATTATTAGTGTGCTTGTGTTTTAAGGCTCCCTATGTAATTGCTCTGGGCTGAGCAGGGGCAAGATTGAATTTTGTGTCTATGTATGGCCCCCTTCACAGTATTGTAAAACTTGTTAGAAAGATGGCCGAGGCAAGCAGTGGGCAATGGAAGGCCGGTGTGAACAAGTCATCGGCGAAAGTCAATGCATCTGCTAGGTGTGGAAGATTAAGCTGCCTTGTTTCTTACATTTAACTTCAGGAAAGCCATGATGCAGAATGTTAGCTGTGCTTCGGTGCTGATGACAAGCATGAACTAATGGCCTGGGCCGTCTTTTCAGACTCCCTTCCCCTTTCTTTTAAAGAAAACCAAACTACTGTGATCTCTCTCTCACTGCCCAACACTTGTCTAGTTCAAGTATGGTTTAACTTCCTAATTTAAAAGCATTGATCTCCACCTCGAGCTTGAATATACTTAAAGAAATACAACAGGCTCTTAGCAACAGCTGACCCTGCAGTGGCCATAAGACATGTAAAGTGGTGAAAGCATACATTCATATTCACCGCATATCTCAAGAACTACAGAACAGGGAGTAAGCCTGAATATTGCAGTGGAACTGTGTAAAGGTAAAGGTAAAGGTAAAGGTAAAGGTAAAGGTAAAGGTAAAGGTAAAGGTAAAGGTACCCCTGCCCGTACGGGCCAGTTGTGACCGACTCTGGGGTTGCGTGCTCATCTCGCTTAAGAGGCCGAGAGCCAGCGCTGTCCGAAGACACTTCCGGGTCACGTGGCCAGCGTGATGAAGCTGCTCTGGCGAGCCAGCACCAGTGCAGCGCACGGAAACGCTGTTTACCTTCCCGCTATAAAGTGGTACCTATTTATCTACTTGCACTTAGGGGTGCTTACGAACTGCTAGGTGGGCAGGAGCTGGGACCGAACGATGGGACTCACCCCGCTGCGGGGATTCGAACCGCCGACCATACGATCGGCAAGTCCAAGGCACTGAGGTTTTACCCACAGCACCACCCGCGTCCCTAGTGGAACTGTGTAGGATTATTTAAATCTTCTCTGATGCTATGGCTGATCTGGGTGAGGTCAACATGGACTTCCTTTAGAAAAAGAAATCCTCTTGTTTATTTCACACCACCTCTGTGTGTTAGATCTTGTCCTTGTCCTTGAAAGGGAGCCATCCATGGAGCAATCAAATAATCACCTCTTAAGAAGACAATCAGCACCTCCATCTTATCTGGAGCTAGCTTCATAGAATTATAGAATTGCAGAGCTGGAAGGCACCCCAAGGGTCACCTAGTCTGCAATGCAGGAAACTTTGCTAAAGTATCCATGATAGATGGACAATTTGTTTATTCCCATATAGCCCATCACATTCACCAGAAAACTGTTCAGCATTTTATTCCCTTTAACAAATTTACTGGGCTCATTTGAATGAAGACCACACTTCCCTTTCCACATATGATCAGAGCGGATTCTCAGGACCATTGGATTTGTGATTTTTGCACATTACGATTCCCACTCCAGAGCCACCCAGTCCTATCCATCTGCCACCATGTGCAGAATCCAGTTTTTGGCATGCACACGAATATGTTGTTATTTCCTGCCTGGAAAAACAGATTGCTGTGTTTGGGGTCCTTCCTGCAGAGCAAGGCCCATGGAGTTCTGCTCCAAGGTCTGTCCCTACTGGCATGACTGATTTTCCTGGGTTTTTGCTGAATTCTCTGCCTGCCAGTTAACGAAGTCTGAATGCTCATTCTCCCAAAGCAGAGAACATTTAGAACTCAGGACTCATTCATGCAAAATAAGGGCATCAACACGTAAATAAACCCAACAGACACAGATTTAAATGTCCTCTATTTATTTCCTTGCTTGGCTAGCACAACGTTGTAGGTAGTTAAAATAAATTGAGTTGGGAGATTCATGTCCATGTGTTGCTCGTTTGCTCACTTTATGTTGTACTAAAAAGCAGCCTGGAGTAGAGATTTCAGGATGATCAGGAAATAAAATTACGGTAGATATAAGTGTTTTCTTCAACTACCTGCCTCCAATAATACTTTCCCAACTTTAAAATATGGGAAACAAGAATAAAGGACACCCCCCAACCGTCAACAATACTTCTTATATTTGGAAGTTATTTAACAAGCCTCCATCACAGCTGGCAGTTTAGATCCAAAGCGAGCGTTGTCCAGACAAACCATAAATCCAACAAACAGACAAGAGGGGTGCAGAAACCACATGTTTAAAGCACCTTGCTTCCCCCAGCAAGCATTGCATGTATGTTTCTGTTGGCAGCAAATTTTGCATTAAGTTTCTTCACCTATCCCTTTGTTTGTTTGAAAGCAGAGGACCTGCTCTTAAGTGCTATGGAATTTGAAAATTCAGATACTGCCTGCTTCTTGCCCAGGACCTAGAGATGAAGGTGAGAAAAGCAGGTAGGAAAGAATTGGTTTGAACTGGGCCTGAACTAAAATTCCACCCTGCACAATGAAAAACAGCCTCCTTTTGGAGTCCTCCCTTCTTGATGTTCTGCCTCCAGAAGGAAAAAGCATTGTACCCACATACCCAGTCATGTCACCACACCTTGTCTCAGTTTTTAAGGACATGGCATCTGATTCCATTCACAGACATGTAGTGATGCCATAATTCATTCCAGTGTAAATCACATTTTAAAGCCACCCATTTTGCTATGTATCATGTGATTGGGTGCATAGCATGTGTAACTGTGGAAGTCATTGGTGAAGGAGGAAACAGAAAACATGTTTTTAAAAACTGGTGGAAAGCCTTACTCCCACCCCCCCATAGTTTGATCACTGAGCTAACGTAAAATTCAACCCTATCGAATAAAGAATCACTGCCAAAGAAACAAAATCACCATATCTTAATTCAATTAATCAAATAAACAAAATCTGTTTTACGGCATATTAAGCAAATGATGTACATCTTTTGAATGGCCTGCCTTACTTTGCCAGAAGCCAATAAATGGTTTCCAATTTCAGAACGGTCTATTATGATTCTGCCTTCCTTCTTTTAATCTAATGTAATTGGTTAGTTTTCCCATCATGGGATATTCATGCAGTATAGCTTTCTACTCAGCAAGAGAAGAACGTAGCATAACATAATGTTGCAGCAATAATCAGGTAGGATTATTTCATGAAGATACATTTGTAGGCTTTTGGTGTAAGTTAGCAAAAGCAACAGAAGATCTAGTTTTAGTGATGATGATGATGATGATAATTACGGTATATCCTACCCATCTGGCTGGATTTCCCCAGCCACTCTGAGTGGCTTAAAGCATATATTGAAACATAATAAAACATCAAACATTAAAAACTTCCCAATACAGAGCTGCCTTCAGATGTCATCTAAAACTCAGTGGGACTTACTTCTGAGTAGAAATGCTTAGGATTGCAGTGTAAGCCTGCTCAGTCTTTACCTAGTTAGTTACCTGGGAGTATGCTCCATTGATTACAGTGGGACTTACTTCTGAGTAGACATGCAAAGCCTTGCAGTGTAAGGCTCCATTTACAATAAAGGAATCAACACACTGTGCTTCCTAAGAAATGGCTGACTGCTGAAGCATTGTAATTAAATAATTTAAAGTGGATTGGTGACATTTTCCTTCAAAATTATAGGAAGGGTTTCATATGTCAGCTTCACTATTTTCTTCATTTAGTACAGGTATTTTATTGTCAGTATAAACAGGACTTTTTCACCAACACACACACACACACACACACACACACATCACTTTTAATTACAGTGTTACCTTGGGTTACAGACGCTTCAGGTTACAGACGCTTCAGGTTACAGACTCCGCTAACACAGAAATATTACTTCGGGTTAAGAACTTTGCTTCAGGATGAGAACAGAAATCGGGCTCCCGCGGCACAGCGGCAGCAGGAGGCCCCATTAGCTAAAGTGGTGCTTCAGGTTAAGAACAGTTTCAGGTTAAGTACAGACCTCCGGAACGAATTAAGTTCTTAACCCAAGGTACCACTGTATTCTCTGAGATGTGGAGGGGAGGAAAAAGGAAAACTGGGACATTCTGGGATCAAATCAGAAACCGGGATGGCTTCTGTAATTCCAGGGCTGTCCCTGGAAAATCAGGACACTTGGAGGGTATGATTTTGTGCTAGCACCCACAAAACCTTTGGAAAATTTCAAGTGTGCCAACAGACCCACAAGGTTGGTGGCCCAAAAGGGCTACTCCCCAGAGTTTCAAGAAGGATTATTTCCCCTGAAGATGGCAGTGATGGAACCCAGGACCTTCTGCACACAAAATATTTGCTCTGCTATTGAGCTCTCGCTCTTCTCCAGTTTTTCCAGTTTACAGAACTGGCTGTTGTTTCCGCTTGCATGTTATTGCCTGTTCACTCTACAGAAGTCAGAGTTAGGTTATATTAACAAAATGAAAAACTTTGGAACAGTGACGTGATTTTTTTAATGGTTGATTTTCAGGATAAAAAAATCTTCTTTGGGCAGAATCAAAGTTCCTGCAGAAAGGTGAGCCACCCATCAAAAAACAAACATTGCCTTTTGCACTACAGATGTACAGCACAATCTATCTATTTCTCCTGGCAAGCACTTTCTTGCGCAGCAGTAGGGCTGGGTGTGGAGATATATTGGCTGTTCATTGTGTTGTTGTCTCAGTTACTGATAACTGGCTTTGGGTACATTTCTAAACCATTTCAAAGGAGGCAATTTGCAGATGGGAAAGGAATGTGGATTCTGCATGGTGAACATTTTATCTCCTGTTTCACCTTCTTCCCAATCACTACAGAGTGTGTGTGTGTCCATTTTTGTGAAAAGCAAAGGTTTCATGAAACAAGAATCCGCATTGTGATTTTGCACTATTTTGAAGCAAGTTACTTGTTTTTCCTGTGTGAAAGTGTGTGAGGGAACATTCCCCAGTGTGTGTGAGAGATATACAAACTATGACAATTTTGTTATGAAATAATTTTATGGTTTGATGCTACTGTAAAATCAATTCTACAAGATTTTGATATGACAAAAATGGGTGATTAATTCTTGATTGTACTGAGGTTTTTGGATATTTATATCAGAGCTTCAAGGGGTTTAAGGCAGTGCTTTTGAACTACAGCAATCCTGTGAGGTAGATAAGACTTAGAGATAGCAATTTGAGCATCCAACATCTGCTTAAAAACCTGTAAAGAAGGAAATTCTACCACATCCTGAGAGAGTCTGTTCCGCTGCTGAACAGCTCTTACTGTCAGAAAGTTTAGTTGGAATCTCCTTTCTAGCAACTTGAAGCCGTTGGTTCGAGTCCTCCCCTCCAGAGGAGGATGAAACATGCATGCTCCCTCCTCCATGTGACAGCCCTCAAGATACATGAAGATGGCTATCATATCTACTCTCAGTCTCCTCTTTTCCAGGATAAACATAACCAGCTCCTTCAATAGCTCCTCATAAAGCTTGGTTTCCAGACATTTTATCATCTTGGTTACCCTCCTCAGCACATCTTCCAGCTTGTCAACATCCTTCTAAAATGGTGGTGTCCATAAGTGGACACAGTATTCCAAGTGTGGTCTGACCAAGGCAGAATAGAGTGGTACTATGACTTCCCTTGATCTAGACACCAGACTTCTATTGAAGCAGCCTGGAATAGCATTAGCATTTTTTGCTGCTGCATCACACTGTTGACTCATTTAAGCTTGTGGTCTGCTAAAACCTGGAGATCCTTTTCACATGTACTACTGGCAAGTCAGGTGTCCCCCATCTGATTCTTCCTGTCTAAATGCAGAACCTTACACTTGTCCCTACTGAAATTCATTTTGTTAGCTTGTGCCCAGTTCTCCAATCTGTTAAGGTCATTTTGGATTCTGAATCTATCTTCTGTGGCATTAGCTACCCCTCCCAGTTTGGTATCATCTGCAAATTTGATGAGCATCCTTCCAATTCCTTCATGCAAGTCATTCATAAAGATGTTGAACAACAACAGATCCAGGACAGAACCCTGTGGCACCCCACTGGTCACTTTTTCCAGGATGATGGGGAACCATTAATGAACACTCTTTGAGTTCAGTCAGCCAACCAGCTACAAATCCACCTAACAGTTACCTCGTTCAACCCACATTTTACCAGCTTCCTCACGAGAATATCATGGAGGACTTTGCCAAAAGCCTTACTAAAATCAATATTCACAATGTCCACAGCACAGTGGCGTAGCGTGGGGGGTGCAGGGGGGGCCGGCCGCACCGGGCGCAACATCTGGGGGTTAGGGTTAGGGGGCGCAAATCCACGGGTTAGGGGGTGCAAATTACTTGCCTTGCCCCGGGTGCTGACAACCCACGCTACGCCACTGCCACAGCATTCCCCTGATCCACCAAACTTGTAATTCTATCAAAAAAAGAAATATGATTCATCCATCATAACTTTTTGAGAAACCCATGCCAGGTCCTTTTCTAAGTACTCACAGACCAACTGTTTTAGGACCATTCCTGGTATCAACATTAAGCTGACCAGCTGGTAGTTACCTGAGTGTCCCCCTTTTTGAAGATGGGGACAACATTTGTCTGCCTCCCGTCCACATGGACCCTACCTGTTCTCCAAGAATTCTTGGAAGCTCTTGACAGAGGCTCTGAGATTATACCCGCAAACTACTTTAGTACCCTTGGGTTCAGCTCATCAGGCCCCAGAGATTTGAATTTCCTACAAAGAGTTCAGGGCAGTGCTTTTGAAGCGCAACAATCCTTTGAGGTAGACCATGGTTAGAGATAAGAACCTGCTCATTGCCATTGAGTATGCATCATAATGCTGCCTGAGTTTAAACCAGGGCTGGGGAGCCTCTGGCCCACAAGCCTAGTCTCCCTGTTTGGTGCATGAGGCCATTTTGACCAAGTCACGCCCACGTGGTTCATCTGAAAGTGGGTTTGCAGACACTTGGTTTGCCTGTGGAGCTTTTTCTAGAGCATTCTGCAAGAGAGTGCGCTGAGAGGGGCTTCACACACTCCTCTCAGCTTTAAACCTTCATTTTCTACATCCTACACCCAGACCTTCTTTTCTCACCCACTTTTTTTCTAAAACGGGCACTCAGCTGCAAGTATTATCAGGGGGGATTCATCCCCTCCCTCATCTCAAATATTATTCTGGATTGAAACATGGAAAACGTATATTGCATGTGTGATAGGTTGCACATTTATATGCAAGGCTCAACACAAATGCTGCTTCTTTGTAGCCAGAGATGGATGAAGGCTGGCAGAGAGAATGGAATAATCACATAGTCACCACTCACTGATCATTATTCTGCTATATATCTATTATCTCTGTTTGGATAGAGAGCAAATGGCACATTGTGAATGCAGATAAAACCAATCATTCATAAGCAGAGAGGCAGCAGCCACGGTTTGTTTGGGATATTTTAGATGGAAGGGATAACCTGGTTGTTGCTTTAATGACCTTTGACACTTGTGTGGCCTCAGTGAAATAAATGGAACTAGGGTGCACAAGCTAACACTTAGTTAGCCATTATGATGTAATTAAGACTATTTCCCTGGAAAATCTGAAAGGTGGCATTGTGTGTTGAGTCAGTATTTGTATTCTCAGAAGAATCCCACTGATGTCTATGGGGCTTCTAAGTCACTGTGCTTGGGATTACACTGTAAGTGTCAGAGCTCAAGTCAGCCATCGGTCAGCAGTTCTCCTGAAGTCAGGAAATGTTAACTCTTTATTCAAAGTGAAACAGAAGCACTCTGGCCTAGTGGTCCCAGCAACCCTTCTCTGCAGGCCTTGCCCTGAGGGGGCAGGTGTGAGGACTGAAGACCCCGCCTTCCCAGGCCCAACGAAGGCTACGCCTCCCCTGGGTCTTTCCCAAGCAGTCTCAAACTGGCTTGGCCTGCCTCTTCCTCCGGCTCTGAAGCTTCCTCTGCCTCTGAGTTTTCCCTCCTGGCTGGTACAGGTCCCCACAACCCACGGTCTCTCTCTCCCGAGTCTGACTCCAGCCCCCTTCCCTGCCAGTCCCTGACATCGTGCAAAGATTCTCTCCCCCCTCCTATAGCCAGCTGATCCCTGCACTCTGCAGGTGAGAACTTCCTACAGGTGCCATCTGATCAGGAGGCCATGGGGCATTGTGGCACCTCCTCTTTGGAATTCCTGCCCCTCAAATATTATTGTCTGGGTAGGGTTGCATGGGAAAACACAGAAGACATTAGAAACAAAAACCACTCACAATATCATCGGGGGGGGGGGGGGCGGGCGGCGGCGCTCAGTTGTATATAACTTATCTCAAAATGTGGAAGTTTTGTAATAACAGGCGCTTCTTTTACACTTTCTGTTTTACACACAGGTTGATGGTGAAGCTGATGTCTAGATGTTCATGAAACTATGGGTCACCTTCTCCCTTCGGATTGTTCTGCAAAGTTGCTTACGACCACAGAAATGCACAGGTATTTGCAATGCCTGCCTTTTCCTTCATTGATTTTTGTTGCTTTTACTGGCTTCTGCATGCAGTCAAATTAAATAAAGTAAATGAATTTACCCAATTAACCAGATTAAACAAATTAAACTAATTAAGATAAATGATCTGGGCTCAAACTAAATTAGAATGAAACCAAGTGTTACAAATCAGAGGGGAAGTTCTCATTTATGCCAAAGATGTGAAGTCCAGGCCATAAGGGGAAAGAGGGAACAGCTGCATTAATCGAGGCTGGCTGAAAAGTATTGCTTTGGTCACCAAGAAGCTCCTTAACTATAAAAGCCATCCTTCCACCAATAAGCATGATTGCTTTAATGCTATTTCAGCCCAAACAACATCTCTCTCTTTCCTGGCATTTGACCCAATATCATAATCTGTGCTGTCAAAGCCTATTGTGTAAAATCAAAATATATATCTTTAGTGACAACTTCAGACTTTACATTACAGTTCCTTCACAAAGATAACCTCAGTGTGCACTTTCAGATATACGCTATGTAAGTGTCAAGGAGCTGTCAAGGAGCCAGGTCATCCACACAGAATGTGTGGGCAGGTACACACACAGAAGACACGCAATGCAATTAGCTTTTTATGAGCAGAAAACAACACAGCAACATCCCTGGTTCATCTTAAACTCAACGGAGGCAGGCGTTGTTGAAACTAAGCTCTAGGTACATCCACTCCCCTCTAGACTTTCACTCTGGGTCCCTCTTAAGCAGATGAAGGCTGCGTTGAGAGGGTGGCCTCCTCCTCTGGGCTTTTTTGGTGCGTTGCTTCTTGAGGGGAGAGCAAGGGGCAGAGGAGAGCCAGCAGGACGGGGACTGTCTGAGGGCCCACGGTGGCTCTCAGCTTCTAACCCTGTCCTGGAAGGCCCTCCTTCTCCTGATGTCCCTTGATCCCTCAGGTCTCCTGCTTCTATCAGCTCCCAGCTCGTCCCTTCTGCTGACTGCTCCTCAGCGTCCCACCGCCAGGCTCCCTCCCTGGGAGGCACTTGGAAGGCAGGCTCCCCCCACTCTTCTTCTCCCAGCCTGTCCCTGACACAGTGTGCTGTGATAGGGAAAGCTTAAGTTTTTACACTTGAGGGAGAAAAGAAGAGGCATTTGGCTCAACCTGTCAGTGCATCAAAATCCTGAAAACTTGGTTTATTGTCAGCTCCATTAATTAAGTGGTGTGTTAATGTGACATTTTGGGTTGATTCAATACCATAATTAATCAGCTAGAGCAGGTGTGGTAAATCTGTAGCCCTGTAGTTGTTTCTGAACTATCCTTGGTCATTGACCTTGCTCACAAGTCCTGATGGGAGTTGAGGCCCCACAACATTTCATACATTTAATAAATATATTATAAAATACTGTGGGTTTTTAATTGTTTTTGTCTGGTACTACATTATGTATTGTTGTGTTTTTATATTGCAAGCTGCCCTGTGATCCTCAGATGAAAGACAGTATAGAAATTTATTAAACATGTAAAATGAGAAATAAATATGTAAAAATGGGGCAAATTTATTTCTTTTGCAGGCACCACATGTGTGGGATGCAACACAGCACATCACTACTGTGGTGGAATTAGGATAATCATAGAATCATAGAATCATAGAATCATAGAGTTGGAAGAGACCACAAGGGCCATCGAGTCCAACCCCCTGCCAAGCAGGAAACACCATCAGAGCACTCCTGACATATGGTTGTCAAGCCTCTGCTTAAAGACCTCCAAAGAAGGAGACTCCACCACACTCCTTGGCAGCAAATTCCACTGTCAAACAGCTCTTACTGTCAGGAAGTTCTTCCTAATGTTTAGGTGGAATCTTCTTTCTTGTAGTTTGGATCCATTGCTCCGTGTCCGCTTCTCTGGAGCAGCAGAAAACAACCTTTCTCCCTCCTCTATGTGACATCCTTTTATATATTTGAACATGGCTATCATATCACCCCTTAACCTCCTCTTCTCCAGGCTAAACATGCCCAGCTCCCTTAGCCGTTCCTCATAAGGCATCGTTTCCAGGCCTTTGACCATTTTGGTTGCCCTCCTCTGGACACGTTCCAGTTTGTCAGTGTCCTTCTTGAACTGTGGTGCCCAGAACTGGACACAGTACTCCAGGTGAGGTCTGACCAGAGCAGAATACAGTGGCACTATTACTTCCCTTGATCTAGATGCTATACTCCTATTGATGCAGCCCAGAATTGCATTGGCTTTTTTAGCTGCCGTGTCTTGAAGAAGCTGAGTTACTGATGTAAGTAAGTTCCTGATTTACATTTGCACTGATATTGAATGAATTAAGACCATATATATGTCTAATATGGAAATGGATTCAAGTCGTACCCATTCAGTTTCCTTTCTGTATCATTCTTCTCCTGTGATTATCTAGCACCAGTTGCATGATTGAACTTCTCTTGTGCTCTTTCTAAGCCAACGGGGTTGTGAGCTACTACCAGGCACCCCACACCTCAGGTCGGCCTGGCAGTGGTGTCCCCCCCCCATAAGAGGCTTTCACAAGGTGGTGGCAGAGGGAAGTGGCAGCAACAGAAGTGGTTGGGGGGTGGGGAACAGGCAGAGCTGGGATGCCAGTGCACTGGTGCTGCTTACATGGGCAGGGCTGGGGCAGAGCAAGGCAGTGGTGAGGTAGGGGCTATGCAGATGCGCTGGCAGGAGGGACAGGTTGATTGTGCAGCCCTGATCGTGCTGCTGCCGTGCTTCATCCAGGAAAGCTGTAGCAAAGCCGGTGTCTGTTGACCACTACTGGGCAGTGGTGCTCAGACATTGCATTTGGGGAAACTGTATCTCAGGGGCCAGGGGCACAGCAGCCATATGCTAGAGATGGGGAGAGAAGCTGGGGGAGGAAGGGAGGGGATCTGGGGCAGCTTTGGTGGCAGGCAGGGGGTAGAAGAGGAATTCTTCTCTGGCTTGGATTAAAATTTGGGAGTTGGAACATGAGGAGAGCATTGCAAGTCCCCAAGGCTCGTATTTCCAAGCTTGGAGGGATAAGTTTCAGCGGTATCCCTAATCCAGATTGTTTGGTGGAGAAGGAGTTCATATTGCAAATCAGACACCTCCCCCAACCCAGAATAAGGAGAAAGGGAGCAGGGAAATCTCAAGCCGCTTCTTCTCCAGTTTTCAGATGAAAAGCTGCTACGGCTCTTCCTCCTCCATTCATTCCACCAGGCTCTATTCTTTCTTTGTACTCTCCCAGCACTCTGGAGGCATTTTCCTAATCTCATTGAAATGTCTACACTTCATTCATCCTTACAGCCCATTCAACAGGTCTCCATAGAGCTGTGAATGGAAATGTGTTTAAACACATCAGCTGGGCTCTGGAGGAGGGGAGGAGGCGGTGGCAGGGCTCTCTAATGGCCAGCCAGATGCTCCTTTTCTTGCTGTTCTTGTCAGGAGGTGGCTTTCCAGCCAGCAGGGGCCCATTTCCACTTAATCAAGGGCAATGTGCCCTCAATTGGCATTTGTCTTTTTCTTGGCATGCTTTCCTGCTGTTAGAAACATTCATCTGCACAAACCTCCCAGTAGCTCTGGCACTGACCCTGGCCCTGGAGAAAAATTATCCAATAACAGTGGCTTTCTACAGCTGATCACCAAGGAAAAGCCATTATACCCTCTCCAACATGTCTCAGGTGAAAGCAGGGATACTTCTGCATAGGAATGGGCCAATATGACCATTTTGGTTCCTCACTCTGCCAGATTTAAAAACAGTTCTCCACATTTCCATATCTGTGATTCTTTTCCCCAAAGAAGTTCTAATGAAAATTCACCAGTGTTTTTCTCCCAAAGTACCGTGCACATCTTTGACTGATCTTCATTGACTTCTGAAGCACAGTTTGCTTGTTGGTATACTGACCCTAACAATTTACGTAATACCTCCCAGTGGATCTGGTTGTCCTATTGAAACCACATTCAGTTACATTTACTATCTGAATGGGGGTTATGGGGAGGGGGGATATGAACCCCAGACATTGTATTTAGATATTTTGGTTACATCATAAGATAAAACATACGGATAAACTGAATACATCAGACTTAAAACAAAAGGGAAAAACTAGTAGTTAAAAGGTGATTATATTATACATACAGTGGTATGTATAACCTCGGTTTTTGAACGTAATCCATTCCGGAAGACTGTTCAATTTCCGGAACGTTTGAAAACCAAAGCATTTACTTCTGGAAGCATTTACTTATGGAAAACTCAATACAGAAGCCGCGTTCGAAAACCAAAGCAGTTACTTTCGGATTTTCGGCATTCGAAAACCAATACGTTCAACTTCCAAGATGTTCAAAATCTGAGGTACCACTGTACATACATAACTTTAAAAGATAAAAACAGGGACAAACCTTTAAAAGCGACTGTAAGGGAGGGAGTGCGGAGGAGCACAGGTCTTGCATCTTGGGCCTAGTTTGTGGTGCAAACTATCATTTGACCAATATCCATCATGGCAGTGCAAAGTATAGCAACTGAGTGTGCAACGTCTGGGTTTTCATCTTGAAGTAGCAGGGAAGTATAAAGTTGTACTGTGCGGAAGCTACATGGCTTTAGCAGAAATGTTATAAAGAATTAAGTAAAAATAGATTGTTAATGGGTTAAAGTGGAAAATTTAAGGTTAGACTGGGTTAAGATAAATTATAGAATAAAAATTGAGCAAGATGGAAAGGATTTGCTGAAACAGCTAATTGAATTAGAATACAAAAAAGGGAGGTGTGAGGAGGTCGATGAAACAAGTAAATGAAAGATAAAGATATGGAAATACTGGATGTGTTTTTAACTGCTTTTGTTTTCTTTCTGTTTTACTGTATTGTTTTTTCTTTTTTTTCTTTCATATGTATTGTAAGGTATTGATTTGTTCTATTTAATTTTTCATTTTTTCTTTCTTCTTTTTTCTGTAATCTTTAAACCTTTAATAAATATTATTTTTTTAAAAAAATAAAGTTGTACTGTGCGACTTGGAAATTTATGTAGTAGAGGCAAGATGACCCTAGCTTGTATATCTGTATAGTATTGGCAGTGAAAAAAGACATGTTCCGTTGTTTCCGGTTGCTCAGAGCCACAGGGGCATTTCCTCTCTTCGTATGGTGTCTTCCTAAAGCACCTTCCTGGATGGCTGAAGGAAGAGCCTGGCAGTGGGCCTTCGCTGTTTTGGAATTTCAAGGTTGGTTATACATGGCATCTGGCTCGGCTTAGTGCACCCCTTGCCCCTTCTCTGGCCACAGGCCACTCTTTCCCCTGGCTGGGCTTGTCTCCTTCCACTGGGCTTGACTGTTTGGTTGAGCTATCTTATTCTTAACTTCCCTCTGCATCTCTAAGCTGGTCAAGTAGGTTGTTGTTTGCAGGCCAGGGCCAGCCCAAGACATTCTGGGGCCAACCCCAAAATGGTGCCAGGGAAGAATGGGTGAGGGAAGATCAGGAAGAAAGATTGGCATCAGGACCAGCTGCCCCTGCGGATGCTGCCACCTGAGGCAGTCGCCTCATCTTGTCTCATGGGTGGGGCTGGCCCTGTTGCTGGCTCTGTGCAACTGAGCAATATTTGAGGGAATGCAAATCCCATCTGCAGAGATCTAATATTTAATAACTTATCAAAATTTCTACATCAAGGTGAGCTGGACCAAGCCATTTAGGTGGCAGGTGCAAGAATGGCACGACTGAATGCTTCATCAAAGAGGTGGAGGTACCTCCTAGATATCAGGGAGGACAATTGCCTTGTAACCTCTTTGCTGATATGCTAGCTTAAATGGACAAGGGTTTATTCTAGAAACAAACAAATTCTCCCGCCTGAAGTTTGTTTTTAAAATCTGATTGACATTTATGTGAACTAGGCCAAAATCAAAGCTGTAGGAGCCAGCCAAGCCCCAGTCAGACCAGAGAAATCATGTAAGAAACACTGACTCAGGTGACTCAGGTGAGAACTTCCAAGGCAGGCTTTTTTCTTTGAACTGAGCAACTAAAGGATTTAGCTTGCTGCAGGTCTTGGCTGCAGACACCCTGTTGATTTTACAAAATGTCACTCTATTCCAGACAATAGGAGTCCCTGCACATATTTTATACATCTAACTTTACAATATAAAATTCTTTGCAACTGAGAAAATGTCTTTTCAGATATAAGTTAGCTTTGTGTGAAGCATCTCTCCCCCCCCCGGTAGATTCTTCATTTCCATATTTGGACTTTTCTTGAAAAGATACAAGACTTGGTTCTCAAGTAAGACTAGTGCGCAGTTGGTAAGGTTCAGTGTTGAATACAAATTCAGTGAAACCACAGAGGCGAAAACATCTAAATCATACTGAAAATATGTGGTTCGTTTAGCCAAATGTAAGTGGTGGCTCTTCCTCACGTACATATAGGAAAACAGAAAAACGCATATATTCATTTGAACTATGTTCACTATGACACCAACTTTTTAAAAATTTGTATTTTTAATTTTCATTTATAACAAAATGACATTTCAAACAGTAAAAAAGGTCATCATTACGTGTTAAACCTCAACTCCCCTCCCCCTCTTTCTGCAGTTCCTTAAATTTACTCCCCCCTTCTTTTTGACCATTAAAATGAATGTATTACCAAGGATGTTATTAATATTTCAATCAATACCAGTGATTGGTAAGACAGATTGCTTCCAGAAATGGCAAAACATATTTCTAAATATATCTAGCAAGGGAAAAAACTGAGAATAAAATATGAAATACTGATACAGTGATACCTTGGTACTTGAACGGCTTGGCTCCCGAACAAATTGGCTCCCTAACGCCACAAACCTGGAAGTGAGTGTTCTAGTTTGCAAACGTTTTTCAGAAGCCGAATGTCCGACGTGGCGTCCTTGGCTTCCAGTTGAGTGCACGAAGCTCCTGCAGCCAATCGGAATCCGCGCTTTGGTTTTTTTGAACCGTTTCAGGAGTAAATGGACTCCCAGAATGGATTAAGTTTGAGAACCGAGGTACCACTGTAGATGCTAAGGAGAGAGGAGGTTTTTCCCTGCCAGATATGAGATTATATTATGAAGCTTCCTATCAGGAATAGTTGTCATTGAAGAATCCACATATCTTAGACGTAGAATCAATATATTTGGCTGGCATGCGTATTTGTGGTATGAAAAGTTGAAAGTACATAAAGGATTTACAAGCCATATAATTAGGAAAAATTTGTATAGATTATGGGATAAATATAAAAATCTATTGGAAAGAAAAACACCACTTTGGCTTTCACCAGTAGAAGCTATAGAGTTGAAGAAGAAGAACACGATGGTGGAAAACTGGGTAACTTATAGAAACTTATTAAAGGAGGAAGGTGGAGAATTTAAATTAAAAGAGTTTAAGGACCTATCAGGAGTGTTAACAACATGGATGCAATATCATCATTTAAACAAAGTATTTATAAAGGATAAGAAACGGGGGTTTGCAGGACAAGTATCTCAATTAGAGAGAGACCTGTTAGACTATAACGTTAAAGTGATGTCTAAAATGTATAAGTTGCTTTTAGAATGGGAGACAAAAGACGAACAAGTGAAATCATCAGTGATACACTGGGCAGTAGTTATTGGTCACAATATAGAAATGGATGCATGGGAATGATTGTGGAATACAGATATAAAATTTACAGCACGTTATGGTTTAAGATAAAATTATATGAAAATGCTATATAAATGGTATCTAACACCTACCAGATTGGCAAGAATGCATAAACTGAAATCGAATAAGTGTTGGAAATGCAAAGAGAAAGAAGGTACCTTTTTCCATATGTGGTAGGCTTGCAATAAAGTTAAAGCCTACTGGGAAATGATATATAATGAATCGAAAATGATGTCTAAGATAACATTTGTAAAAAAACAACAGAAGCTTTTCTGTTTTGTTTATGGGATCAGAAGTACCTAAACAATATAGACATTTATTTATGTATGCAACCACGGCTGCGAGAATGGTATTTGCCCAAAGATGGAAAGAAGAACCAGTCCTGACGAGACAAGAACGGCTACAGAAATTAATGGACAATGCAGAAATGGCAAAACCTACTGGAAGAATAAGAAACCAAGACAAACTCTTCAATAGGGAATGGAAATCTTTTATTGAATATTTACAAATTGTAAACAAATTAAGACATTAGCAGGATTACTGTAAAAATGTGGAGTTGCTAAAACTTATATGAAATAGATGAGGAAAAGCATAAATAGATTTAATTGGGAAATATAACACCAACTTTAAATATATTCGAAAAAAATGAAAAAAATAAAAAATTGTCCAGTAGCACCTTAGAGACCAACTAAGTTTGTTCTGGGTATAAGCTTTCGTGTGCGTGCACACGTATCTTCAGATACACGGCTACCTACCTGAATTTAAATATATTGCCATACACACACACACACACACACACACACACACACACACATATATACAGTGTGAGAGCAGGATGGATGCTGCATGCTAGACTTGATGGGCCTTTGGCCTGATCCAGAGCTGCTCTTCTTACATTCTCACATTTGGTTCCCAGGAAACAGCAGCCTAACATATGTGCTGGTTACAGTGAGAGTCCCGTGTTGAGTATAAGTTCAACGACTGATAAACGCTGTGGAAAAACTTGCACTCCTCTCAGAGTGGGACAGTTGGGGGACAGGGTCCCTATGAGTCATAAAATATTTCAGCAGGAGCAATGGGACCACAAGGGCAGATTTTCATTTGGGCCAGAGCCAGCTGTGTAACCTGATTTCAGTGTCAGAGGACATGTGAAACAGCAGAGGGGGTACCTGAACATGTGCAGAGTGCATTTCCTTCAAATCCTATCCACAATAATGGGAGGAGTGGAGTTAGTTGGGAGTGGCTGCCAAGCAGATTTGAGCCCCAGCACATGCCTTTTTAGAAACCAACAAATGTGAAGGGAAATGTGTGTGGGGGGGGATGGGACGCAAGAGTCTAATTGCAAGGCGAAGATCTGTTTCTGCCCTGCTGAAATAGCCAACCAGCAACTACAGGGCCTGGTGCCCCTGTCTCCCCCTGTGCCGGCCTTACAAGGAGGAGACTGGGGGAGTTGAGTGGCGCTTGCCTGAGTCTGCAGCTCAGCAGTCTAGGGCAAGAGTGGTGGGTTGTGTAGTCTGAGCAGCAGACTGGAAATCTTTGAAGAATAGACTTCAAAGGGAAAGGGGAGGGAAGAAACAATGTATAATCTTCATACAAATGTGCTCAAGGGTCTCTGAAGCTCAAAGCCTTTCCTGATTTTAGAATTAATTATCACTTGCCACTAGCAAGCTTTTATTCACAGGTAACTGGTACAGCAGTCAGAGGCCTTTAGGTGTAAAATTCATGAAATTGTATTAAACTGATTAAAGCTAAGTAAACCACCAGATACCTTTGGTATCTTTGCAGCACTCCCCCTCCCCAAATTCTCTTCCAAATGTTTGATGTCAAATCCTCTGCATCATTTATATGCAGGGAGTGGGGCCAGCTCCCAAAAATTCAAATGCTGAAAGGGCTATATTGGAAATACTGCAAAATATAAATTAGAAATTATCCTTGCCACGCTCTCCGGCTTTTTGGTGAATAAGTGAGCATATGCAAACTCAGGCACCAGTGTTCCTCGACAAATGCAAAAGCAGTTCCAGGAAGGAGTCTTGCTGGTGTAAATCAGCATGCCACACTTGAGTTATATTGTTGGAGAGTCTGACCCCAAACCATTTGTCAACCCCATGACTCTACCGTCTATATTTTCAGCATTCTTTTTTACAATGGAAGGAGAATGTCACAAAGATAACTCTCTCTAGACTAATAAATAAATAGTTGACATAGTTCTTCCCATCATCTCTGTTTCCCAGGGACAGTCCTGGATTTACAGAAGCCGCCTCGGTTTCTGATATGATCCCGGAATGTCCCGCTTCTCCTTAGGTCATCTCTATTTCCATTGGAGAAATGTTGGAGGGCATGAGGTAAGACTGGGAACGTCCCCAGTCTCAAACCCTTAATAGCCACTACCAGTCAGTGCAAGCAATGCTGACTCCTCGGGTACCTTCCTGTGTTCTGATCTGCCTCCCTTACTTGCAATCGAGAGTAAAGGCATTTTAAGAGGGGTAACTGATTTGTGATAAGTGATCCCGGAAGAGCTGCTGATTGTCTAAATTGGCCTTGGTTCGGTGCTGTTAATTGCTCATTTGTATGGCATGAGACTAGTGCTGCAGAAGTCAACAAGTTCAGCAATTCCAGGATCGGGACCAGCATGCCCTAAATACAAGCATTTTAAAAGGAGAAGCCAGACAAATGTAGTACAATAATGTAAAACTGTTAAGATTGTTTTTGATCTCTCACTCACTGGTTAGGTGTCAGCATTGCTCCAATAGCTCCCAGCTTGTGCCTACAGAGAGATGTTTTCTCAAAGCTCTGCATGAAGAAAGTTTGGTTCCTTGCTTGTTTTGTAGGGCCAGGAACCCATGTCTGGAGGCACTTGTGGGCTGGATGAGGCAAAATAATCTGAGCTTGAATCCTGGCAAGGCTCTGTGGGCGAGTGCTTCTCGTGTTGGAGAAATTAGTCAATTACCTGCTCTGGACGGGGCTGCCCTCCCTCTGAAGGAGCATGTGTGCTGCCTTGGGATGCTCCTGGATCTAGCTTGGTCGCTGAGGTCCAAGTGGTCTTAGTGGCAAGGAGTGCCTTTTAGAGGCTTCAGTTGGCAAGACAACTGCAACCATCCCTGGAACTGCAGAGCTTGATCACAGTGGTCCAGGCACTGGTAAGTTCAAGGCTGGACTACTGCAATGCAGTCTACATGGGGCTTCCCTTGTGCTTCATCTGGAAACTGAATTTGGTGCAGAATGCTACAGCATGATTGCTTATAGCAAGGGTGAAACTAGGCTTTATTTCACCTGGGTCAAAGACCCAGTTTGGCACCCCCACATGCACACACAGAGAGACATGCACACACAGTGCTCCAAGAACTGCACTGGCTGCCAGTTCACTGGGTTGAGCTCAAGATGTTACTTCTGGTATATGAAGCCCTTAACAGCTTGGGGCCAGTTTCCTTAAGGGATCCCCTTGCCCCCACATGCCCGCTCTGTCATTTGGAACTGCGGAACGGCCCACCTGCATTTGTAAGGAGTGCGGCAGCACTTATACTTTGGAACTCCCTGCCTATTGACGTTAGGCAGGGGCCATCACTACACTCCTTTAGACGTCTGCTGAACATGTTTCTGTTTCGGTCAGTTCTGTATTCAGACACATTACTGGTTACATGTGTTTTATTGTTTATAGATGCTTTTAACAGTTAAATGTTTGAAATATGTTTTTATTTCAACTGTGTTTTCATCACAGATGTGTTTGCCACCCTGAAAGGAGGAATGGACGGAGAGGAATGGACATATGCAAGAAAGGTGGTGGTCATGGTTCAAAAGGAGAGGTGGCCCTCAGCCCTGCTCTGTGATCAGCTTGGGGCTCTTAAAACCATGAGCAGGACCTAAAAGCAGTGGTTAACGCCAGTGGCATAGCGTGGGTTGTCAGCACCCGGGGCAAGGCAAGTAATTTGCGCCCCCTAACCCGTAGATTTGCCCTAACCCCAGATGTTGCGCCCGGTGCGGCCGGCCCCCCCTGCACCCCCCACGCTACGCCACTGGTTAACGCTGAGCTCTGGTGTAAGAGCAGGATGAGAATACTCGGAGAGTTGTGACTTTGTGGAACTGTCTTTGTTCAATTTTTAGATTTCTTGGTAGATCAACTCATCCACCCAGACTGCTGCATATAAAAAGGGGGTGTGGGTGTTTTCTTCTTTGGGGGACATTCTTGTGTGATGAACATTTAGATGCCAAGCCCATCTCTCTTGGCTCATTGCTGAGATTCCCAAGACTGCAAAGCCGCAGGTGACTGGCTTTGCTTCCTGCCCCCTGCCAAAGAGAAAATTGTTGACCTTCTGGAGCATTTGTTTGATTAGAGATAGTTGACACAGCTTGTGGGAAATCATTTTGTAGGGGGAAAGAATCTTACTGGTTCCTCTGTATCCTTAGCTTTCATCTTCCCTCCTGCTGCGTATCATGAACAGCCCACCGAAAATATCTTGTGAGGACCAAGGGTGAGGCCAGGCAGATCTTCCCATCAGGACAGAGGACTGCAGTCTGCAAAAAGGTTGGGCTGTTGATTGTGACTCAAATGACCTCTGTTCTGAATTCTAGGGTTGGAAAGCATATCTCAGGATTTAAAGATGGTATTGGGGATGGCTATAATACAATTCCGCCAAAGCCCATTCTCATGACCAGCTGTGGTTTTTATTTTATATATTATTTACTAAGACCTTCCACCTTTTCTTCATGGAGCTCCAGCGGACATGCCTGCTTCTCCCCCTCATTTTATCCACTTTAAAAAAGACCCTGTGTGGTACGTTAGGCTGAGAGGCAGTTCCTGGCCTCAGGCCGCTCAGTGAGCTTCATGGCTGGGTGGGAACTTGAAGCCTGGTCTCCCAGGCACTAGTCCAACACTCTAGTGGTCTAGTGGACCACTCCAGCACATGGTCGTCTTCCTCAGGGACGCCTCTCTTTTGGAGTGACGATAGGTACAAAGTGTTAACTGGGTCATGTTTTAGAAAGGGCTGGGGTTAGACATCCTCCCTGGGCCCACTACCCCCTCTGTCCATGGGGCTGCTTTCTCACAGCTGCTATTGCCGGCTGCTGCTTCTCTTCCTCACCCTGGTTAGGGCCTGGCTGTTTGCTGCTTGGAGAGCCAGGGAGCTGGCGGGCCATGGCATTCACTCCCCCTTACACCATTTACTAGGGGACAAGTGAGCCATCAAGCCTGACCAAGTCTTGTCAGTCAGCCCAGAATGTTTTGCCACTTGGGGCAAAACAGAAAATGGGGCTCCACCTCTTTCTCCTCCTCCACTGCATGAGGCGACTCAGGGGGGGGTGCAGGGAAGCACTGGGGGGTGCTGAAGGTGGTGGGGGATCAAAAAGGAGGCTGGAGAGGAGCAGAGGATGGGGGGGCTGTGGGCACTGTGCTCCTTGAGGCCCGGATCTGCTGCCCCTCCCAGCTGTCCCCAGCCAGCTGTCCAAGGCAAACTGCTTCACGGTGTCTCATGGTTGGACCGGCCCTATGTCCTTCACAAGTGCCCAGCCAGCCTAGTCCTTGTTGCTGGCCCTCAGTTGGGCCTCTGTCTGCAGTGAATATGCTAGTCAAAAACACCTCTCAAGTTGTTTCCTTTCCTTTCTTTTTTTTAAAAAAAACCATGTGATGTTTTGGTGATTATTGTGAAGTTTCTCCCTGCCCCAAATGGAGCACTTGGAAGTTGTTAAGGGACCACTTAGCATACTTTTTTTGTGCTAGAAATCTAAGTGCATTCAGAACTTATATTTTAATCACAGTAGTCCTTCAAATGCAGTGGTTGTGCATCAGGAGTCAATAGGAAGAAACAAGGAAATCACAGTTTTTTCTTCCATGCTGGGCCCCATTATCATAAAAACAGCACAGTATGATGAAAACCATGGATCCTACACCAAGGCCTTGTTAGCCTATTTGACCATGGTCAAAATGGCTTCAATCTCCATCGGGAAAGAAAATAAGTGAAGTACAGGGCCAAGCACAGACGTTCTTGACTCTTCAACAATCTTCAGTGACCCACCAGTTCAGGTGGTCTGCTCTGCTCTTCTCTTCTCTTGAAGCTAACTGGCAGCCACCACCAGCTCTTGCCAGGCTTATTCTTTATGAGACAGTTCCTGTCACAATTCATGGAGACGCCCCCTGTAACAAAGTTGGAAATCCTCTGATTCCGGTCAAGCTGCGTCCATGTAAGGCCAGCAGAGCAGGCTGTGACTTTTGGCGTCGTCATTCATCCTCAGGTGAGCTAGTTCTGGTGTAACTATTTATGAATGATGCATGAGATGTTGCGTCATGTGACCCTTAAGCAGTTGTCAGGTCTAGTGTGATCATTGTAATAAGCAACATGCAACATAATTAAAGTCAGAAGGCGCGGAGACATCTAGGGGAGATGATGCATTTTACTATCACCTACATCAGGCTGTTTAACTGGCAGGAACAATGGTGGTAGCAATAAACTGATGTCTAATAATTTTATGGAATCAGGAACACTGGTCTTTAAAGCACTGGTGGAACTACACTGAACAAAATGGGGCTTTTCATAGCATCACTTTTGTTTTTGGCAGTCCAAACAATTTAGAAAACATTTTCTGTCAATAGTTGAGGAAAGCACAACTCAACCGTGTTGCTCTACTGCTAGAGATACTGTGATGGGCAGACTGAGTTCCTTCCCTATGCAAGAACGGACACGCCAAACATTTGCCTCTGCTGCCACCATGTCCTCTTCTCCTGCCCCAGATGAGGCTTATGAGCCCTCGGGTGGGCAGGGGAAGGGTGGTGGAGGTGGAAGCAGAAGTGGGCACACGAGGTTTGAGACAAGCGGACCCCGACCCTATTCATGAAGCACTGAGAATTTGTGTGCATAACTGTTCGATTCCTTGCAACATCTCTAGTGCCAGTTGCAGTGGGTCTGAACTGGGATCCCTGGAAGTCCCTTGCCCCCTCTGGCTGCTGCTTGCAGGATGAAACCACAGACCTTAGCTGGGACACCAGCACCTCTTCTCATAATACTCCTGGTCCTGGAAACCATGTGACCACAGAAAGCCAATCCCATGCCAATGACGGCCAGATGGACAGCACCCTTTTGGTTTGTGGCTCTTACTGCTTTAGGAGCCCAAAGGTGGGGCCCTCCCTGAGGGACAGAAACCAACTTGCTTTCTGTCCCAGCTGCTTGACCTGCCTGCTTGCCTGGATTCTTTCCCTAACTGCTCAGCTCCTTATAAATTAAATATACTTCCATTCATACATTGTATAACAGTGGATGCAAAGACATGTAGCTGTATGCTACCCATATATTCCGTCCCAAGTCTTACTTAGCTAACCATATGAATTGCACTTTAAACCAGAGAGAATGCCATGAAATTATGAAATTTGCTGCTTTAAATTAGCTTTGAGCATGCATTCCCCCCCCATGTTGTTCTACTTGGCCTCAAATTATATTGTCAAGACTATTATGAACTTTCTATTATGGCTTTTCAGAAGGATTTTTCTTTTTTAATTCACTCGTGTTTAAGCACTTGCAAGATGAGGGCTCTTAAGTGTTATTATCCTAATGTTTTCATGAATAACTCTTCTATGTTGCCAGATATCTTGGGGGTGGAGGGAGAGGGGGGAATGGCAGCTGCAAGCTCTCATACTGCACCACATCAAAGGAATGCTATCATTCTTACTGATTTTGTACCTTAAGCTGCCATCTGTCGCCAGAAAGGTAACGGGTGAAGCCTTAGCCATCACTTGCCTCTACTTCACAACAACTCAATTTCACAGAATCATAGAATTTGCTTGAATTACGTGTGGTGCAATTTTGTTAATGGCACAGATGCAGACCCAGGGTGGCCAGCACACTGGTGGCCAGCACTGGAGTGGTGTTTGGTTAGAATCTGGCTATCTGGCATTTGGTTTGGGTGGCTGAGTGGATTTTGGAAAAAGCAACATGATTGTCGCCATGCCTCAAACAATGCCTCTGATCTGTGGACAGCGGCAGGCGAGACTTTTCATGCCACGATAATTGCCTGCTAATGCTTGCAGAACAAGTGGCTGTTAAGGCAGAGCAGTATAGCCAGTAAGCAGTTGACCACTGTGCTCCCAGTTGCCCTCTCCCTCTGTACAGAAGCCAGTTCAGGATGCAGAAACATCTTTTGAGTATTTAGGGATGCTCTGTTTCTTAAATGATCTGTGGAAGGTTATAGCTGTATCTGGCAGCGGTCCTGTTTAAATGCAATAACTCAGCAGCGCCCTGTCCCCATGCTGCTGTGATTTATTGTTTTGCACTGTGGTCCATGTTATATTTTGGAAAATTTGAATTTGGTCAGGGCACGGATGGAAGACCTCCAAGGAAATCAGAGGAGCTGCAGGATGTGAGATGGCAGTTAGAAGAGGGGGGCAGTTCATACGTTGACCCTGGCTTAAAAGGCTTCTACTTGATGTAATCGGAGCTGGTTGAAAAATGTATCTGAATAATAATCATCATAAAATAATAAATATCATAAAAACCTGATGTTTTGCACATGAAAAAGCTTCACATGTCAGTTTTCTTTCACTGACGATCACATCCTAGCCAACTTCAAAAATAGTTATTGAGCTTCCTCATCTACCTTAGTGACAGTTATCCACTATTCCCCCCTCCTGCCCCCCACCCCAGCCCCTCATCCCAGCCACGGCAAGCTACAGATTGGGTGGGTGTCAGAGGAATTTTGTGTCACGCCCACTGGGCTGCGTGGGGTTTGAAAGGAGCAGTTTTTACCCTGAACAATAGAGGCTCTGCTAGTTGCCGTCTTTGAGGGGACAGACCATGTCTTTTTCTCTTACTTCATACAGTTGGGTGTTGCCTGCATGACTGGAGTGGGGCTTGGTTAGAATCTGGCTAATTGGCATTTGGTCCGGGTAACTAAATGGATTTTGGAAAATATCTGACAAATATGGGAGCCAGAGTGGTGTTTGGGCCTGTCAGGCACATCGGGGCGAGCGCTGGCCAGTGGGGCCACAGTGTGCCCGTCAGGCTCATCTACCTCAGGAGCCTGCAGTGAGAGAGAAGGCGTTTCCTGGGGCCTCGCGGGGGATCACAGCGTGAGGCTGGCAGCTGGCTCAGGAGATGGGAGAGTTGAAATGCTCCCATCAATCCAACTCAGCGCCCAGGCCTCACTGGTTTGGGTTAATTGGGTTGAAATATTATGATTGCAGATTCTATAGTTATATTTTTTAAAATATAGCCAGCTACCCATCAATTTTGCGTCGTGCCCACTTGCATGAGTGGCATTTGAAAGGAACGGTTTTTAGTGTGGACAGAAGACAGAGATGTCTTGAATGTTTTGAACTTTTTGCAAAAGGTTGCTAAGGTTTTTCTGGCTGGCAAAAGCAGGCTGCTCAGATTCTTGGGTGCCTCCTTGACTCTGCTTTAGGACTTGTGCTGCATACCTGAAGGAGCATCTCTGCCCCCATTGTTCATCCCACAAACTGAAGTCCTCCTCTGAGGGCCTTCTGGTGGTTCCCTCACTGCAAGAAGTGAAGTTACCAAGAATGAGGCAGAGGGCCTTCTCAGCAGTGGCACCCCCACCCCCACCCCCGTGGAACGCCCTCCCTTCAGATGTCAAAGAGATAAACAATTCTACGACTTTCTGAAGACATTTGAAGGCAGCCCTGTATCAGTAAGTTGTTAATGTTAGACTTTTTTGTGCTGTTTCTATTCTGTTGGAGGGGGAAAACTCAGAGTGGCTGGGGCAATCCAGTCAGATGGGCGGGGTATAAGAAAATAATAATAATAATAATAATAATAATAATAATAATAATATGCTTGCTTTCCATCGGCACTAGCTACATATTTGTCAATAATAAATTGATTACAAAACCTCCATGCACCCACCATGGGCATTGCAAAACATAAAGGAAATCAGAGTTTGATGGCAGACTTTTAATTATTAATTTTAATTCTTATTATTTACTAGTCAGTCACATAGATAATTAATCCATATTAGACAGTGATCTATTGAACAGATCCCAGTAACATTCACAAAGGCAGCAGCAATGTGTAAAATGTTTTTAAATCCATCTGCCCATCCCATTTTTTTGCTCTCTGCTTAAACCCCATGGAATTCCTTTATATTCTACACGTCCAACTACCCCTGTAGCCAACAGTGTATCCCTATCAAAGTGGAGCGAGCACAAAGTGACCTGGAAACAAATCAGGATTTTAAAAAAATGCACAGATACAAGGTGAATCTTGGGGGCAGTGCACCCTAGTAGTATTTTGTGGTATCCGTGAGATTTTCTTAGATTTCCTTATGTACCCCCAGTCCCCAAAACATTGGGGACCCCTGCCTTAAAATTACGGTTTTTCACGGTTTGGACTAATTTCCACACTAGGCGTTCCATTACCCATTTCAGTGTAATGTCTGTAATGAAAATCAGCTGTGTAGGGAACAGATCCACAAGGATCTATCAGTTTCTCCAGCTATCTATAAACCTACCAAGGTGTTATAGCCAAACAGAATTCTTAACAAATCTGTCTCCCTGTGTAGCTAAATTTGCAAAGTGCATTTTGTTCTACCTGATTTGAGTTTCCTCCAAAGAAAAACAGCTTATGGACCAAAAATAGTTTTGTCAAGTGTGAAGAACAGGCTAGATTCAACTCGGTGATGTGTGTCATTCTATTCTATATGTGAAGTACAACATTTGTGTCTGCAAACAGGGTTTTGCACATGGCTGGATGGGGGCTATTTGGCAGAAACCCATCAGGTGAAATTGGTGTGCAAGGGATGATTAATAGACATAATATTTGCTGATGTTCCTAGCTTGAAAACAACATTTCTTGGAGCAGAGACAGCCAGCACATTGATTGTTGATTCAGAAAAGTAATCGGTATGAAAAGCACCTTTTCATCTGACAAATGCCAAGACCTTTTGGTTTATTGAAGGTCCTATATTCTCTGTGACAGACAACAAGGGAGTCATTTCAGGAGAAGATTTTTGATATTTAAAATGCAACCAAAAGGACACAATTTCACTGGGTTTAGTCACTAACACAATTTTGGAGAAAGCCAACTGCTATCCATCACCAGGTTTCTGTGATGTCTTTATTGGTGGAATCCAGGAATAGATCAAGGTAAATGTCTAGCACTTGGTGGCTCTCCCTGGGTCCAATGGTCAAAGGCGGTGTTTTAGTTGCTCATAATTAAGCCTGTTCTACCGTTGCTTTGTTGTGATGTTCTGTGTCACTATATTGATTTTTTGGGGAGTAGGCTTCACTGTTGTAATATTAACTTTTATTTTCAGTACATTGCCTTGAATAACTGCCGGAAAGCTGACATACAAATTTATGTGGCAAATAAAACACAATGGCCTTTTATGGGCTAGCATGTCTAGGAATGCATGTCCAGGGACACGGGTAGCGCTATGGGTTAAACCACAGAGCCTAGGGCTTGCTGATCAGAAGGTCGGCGGTTTGAATCCCCGTAATGGGGTGAGCTCCTGTTGCTCGGTCCCTGCTGCTGCCCACCTAGCAGTTCGAAAGCACGCAGTGCAAGTAGATAAATAGGTACCGCTCTGGCAGGAAGGTAAACAGCGTTTCCGTGCGCTGCTCTGGTTTGCCAGAAGCGGCTTAGTCATGCTGGCCACATGACCCGGAAGCTGTACACTGGCTCCCTCGGCCAATAAAGCGAGATGAGCACCGCAACCCCAGAGTCGGCCACGACTGGACCACCTAATGGTCAGGGGTCCCTTTACCTTTACCTTTTTATGTCTAGGAAAGGGCAATACTATTATTTTATTTGTTGTGGTGTTTATTTCATTTACATCCTGCCTTTCCTCCAACAATCACAAGGTTGTGTATGTCATGGTTCTTCTCCACCTCTTACAGCAACCCTGTGAGGTTGGTTAGGAAAAGAGATGGTGACTGGCCCAGTCATGGCTGACAGAAGATTTGAACCGGGGTCTCTACAGCTACAGTCTGCCACTCTGACCTCTGCAGACTGTGCCAGAAATACCCTCTCCTGGCTCCTCCCTGCACCCCACCTTGCTCTTGGCAAGGATTGATAACTTTTTTCCCTGTCAGGCAAAATCAATAAATAAATTGCTTGTCATGTTGGAGCCCTGCCAGAAGAAAAAATGGGCAATCCTATGGGCTGAGGAAGGCGAGCAATGATGGCACATAACACATACTGTTAGCTTTCTGCTTCTTGGGAACAGCAGTGCGAGGTTGTGCTACATTTTCCTTGTCTTAAATTGTAGGACATTGCTGCCCCCCCAGCCCAAATACAGCATGCTGATTTCTGCCCTGCAGCTGAAACTTATATTTATGCCAGGCTGTAAATCCCCACCCCCCACCCCCGCCGCAGGAGTCCCCAGCCACTTGGTCCAGGGTGGGCACAGTTGGAATTCTGAGAAAGTGTTGTGGTTGCCAGTCACAAAATGGCTGCTGAGAGGGTGTGGTGTAACATCCCACAGAGCAGAAAAAGAGGCAAGGTGATGGCATGCCCATCCATCAACCATCAATGGGAAACGGCACCTGCACTAGCCACTGCTGTACTCACTCACAGAGCAAAGGGTTTCCCACCTGACAAAATCCCTCACACTTTGATCTCTGAGGATTAAAGGGAAACTGGAGCAGAGGTGCGAAGCCTTTTCCAAGGGTACCTGCACTTCCCTTTTAAGTCTCAGAGATCAGAATCAGACTTAAAGGGGGGAGGGACTTGCAAAAGGCTTTAAGACAGCCCCACACTTCCATCTGAGCAAACAGGAGTGCAGAAGCAGTCTTAAAGGCTTTGCAAAAGCCTTTTTGAAGTTTTCAAAGGGCACTTTTGCACAGGACTTTAATTCCCACTCAGCTGATGAGTAGGAATTAAATCACGGTGCCTTGGCTGAACAATTTTGTTTCCTGCTGATAACAGGATCATGCAGCTAATGCAGAATTAAACTCTGTCCCCTGCACACCAGCTGATTTCCTCAGAGGGGGAAATGACCCTGTGAGCCCAACTGGACCCTCTGGTGGGCCAAAACTGGCCTGCAGGCTGGTGGTTCCCAATCCTTGCTCTACCTGGGAGGTACAACAAAGCTGGCTGAGCACATGCAAGGAAAACATAGCAAGTTTCCTTACCTTGAGTCAGACCATTGGTACATTGAGCTCAGTATCATCTATAGTATCATCTCCCTCCCTCCCCAGCCAGTGTGACCAACGGGCAGGGATGTTGGGAGTTGTCGTCCAGCAATACTGGAGAGTCACAGAGACAGATAGCAGTTCTGGGGGCTTTCAGATGGCTTTTGCAGCTAACTGGAGATGGCAGGGATTCAATGTGCATATGAAGCACCCCTTCCTTTTATTTCCTCAGTTGTGTCAGAAGGAATGCACAGAGGGCAAGCAGTCAATCTGTGTGATGTGTCCATACTGTGGCTATAGCAAAAATGGATTGGTGACCCAGTAGTATTTCTGACATAAACTTGGTTGTTTTCTAAATGTGCAGGCAGCTGGACAAGCGAATGAGTCAAAGATTTTTTAGAATGAAAAAGAAATCTAGTTTTGAGTCTTGCGTTGTGTGTATTCCCTGTTTGCAAAAAAAAAAAAACACAGAGTAGGCTTCCTCAGCTATTATCCAGCCTAAATGCAGCATAGCTGTGCCAAGTTCAGTGCTTTTATATATATATATATATATATATATATATATATATATATATATATATATATTCAACAAAAGCCTTCCTGAAGGCACACTTCCTACAGCCGTTTCACCAATGATGACTAATGAAGCTTCCAGCTACTGCTCACAGGGGACTGAGACAAGTGTTAGGGTGTGAGAGGCTGAGAATGCATTCAGGCCAGGACTTGGCTGAACTATGAATCAACATATTTGGGCGATTCATCTTCTGTACCTGATGGAAAAGTGGAAACAAGCATGCCCCACCATGCAGATGTGCATTACACAAAAGGTCATCCTTTGTCCACCTTAAAAGAAAGATTTCACACATCAAGACTACCTAGCTGTATAGTTTAGAGAAAGGAGGGCTATGGGGGGGGGATGAACAAGGATGGTGAAAATCATATCTTGTTTGTGGACAGAGACTTCCCGCCTCCCTCTTACTTGATAAAATAAATTATGGTGCCTAAAAGTAGCTAGTGATGATATCAGGCCCAGCTCTATAAATGGGAACTGTTCTCATGTTGCCAACCTCTGCACCTTCCTCACGGAGGTCCCATGGAGAAGCACTGCATATGCAGATGAAATCAGCCTTCTTAAAGTCCAGAGGGCATGTTTGACTACTCTCAGCTTTCCCTTGCCTGTGTATAATGAAATCCAATAGAATACGATCACTTCCTCCCAAGGTTCCCTGTACTTTCACTTCATCATTCAGTTCCTTCCTGTTCATAAGGACAAGGTCCAAGATAGATGATCCCCTTGTTGCTTCTTCCATCTTCTGGGAAATGAAATTGTCAGCTAGGCAATGGAGGATTTTGTCAGACCTTACTTTCCTGGCAGAGTTTGAGTTCCAAAAGATATTGGAGAAGTTGAAGTCTCCCATGACTGTTATATATCTCCTTTTTGAAGGTTTCATAATCTGCTGTAGTAAGGCACCATCCAAGTCTTCAGTCTAGCTTGGTGGTCTATAGCAGACCCTTACAATAAGGTCACTGTTGTTTCTCTCGCCTACAATTTTTACTCATATATTCTCAATCGGCTTTCCATGCTCCAGGTCATGGATCTCTTCACAAGTGTTACACATTCTTTACACAAAATGCTGCTGCTCCTCTCTTTATGTTTGGTCCATTTCTTTTGAACAGGTTATACCCCTCAAATCCTACATTCCAGTCATGAGTCTCATTCCACCAAGTTTCAATAATGCCTATTAGGTCATATTTGCCACCCTGTATTAAGAGCTCAAATTCAAACTGCTTGTTTTCCAAGCTCTGTGCATAAAGACAAGAATACAGACAACTGAAACTATGAGTCATTCCCTCCAGCTATTTCCTTCCTGTAGTTTCCTGCCCTTTAGCAGGTTTCTGTAGCACCATCTCAGTTTCTTGTGCATCAATGAAGATATTATCCCCAGTGCCAGGTATTTCCCTGTTGTCTATACAGTGGTACCTCTAGTTATGAACTTAATTCGTTCCGGAGGTCCGTTCTTAACCTGAAACTGTTCTTAACTAGAGGTGTGCTTTCACTAATGGGGCCTCTTGCTGCCACTGCGCCGCCGGCACACAATTTCTGTTCTCATCCTGGGGCAAAGTTCTCAACTAGAGGTAACTCTTCCAGGTTAGCGGAGTTTGTAACCTGAAGCGTTTGTAACCTGAGGCGTTTGTAACTTGAGGTACCACTGTAATATTTTCTCCCTCCCCCTCAGGATTTAGTTTAAAGCTCTCCTGATCAGGTTTGCAAGACTCTTAGCAAACACATTCTTGCCAGCCGTTGTGAAGCGCAGCCCATCTCTTGCCAGAAGTTCTTCCTCAAAGAAGCCGAGACCACAGTGCAAGAAGCTAGACCTTTCCTTACAACACCACCTGCACAGCCAATGGTTTACTTTTAGTATCTTCCTGTCTCTTTTTAAAAAGCGGATATTGCATTTTAGTTACAGCTATGTTGGGTTTTATTATTATTATTCATGCAAGTTATTGTAAAGACAAGAGAAGGTTTACTGTAAATGTCACATCAACAAAAAAAATATGTTTTCAATGTTGTTTTAACTACATCGAACTCTTTTAACATTTTAAAAAAAAGAGTCACACCATTTTTATTCCCTAATCTTGAAAATCTCCCCGTGTGGAATTGCTTTGTGATTTATAGGAGCATTTGAAGCCCTGGAGGAGTTGTCTGAATTTCAGTATCATCTCATGCTTTTATTGAAGGGGGGGGGGAGAGTCCTCCAACCCACTCCAGTAATTAACATTACACATTAGGCTTTTCTTTCTAACAAGTAAGTGCTCACAGTAATTTCGAGCATCATTTGCTGCATATAATATCACAAGTAATTAGTAAGCAGTATTAGGGATTTACGGAGGGCAGGGGCACATGACAGTTTGTGTTGCTATTTAAATATGTTCTCTCCAAGCGGGGCCTGCAGCAAAATGCTGGTATGTGGGGTGCTCCTGCTCACTCTTCCAAGTCCCCTTCCCCGCTGCCTTCCATTTCATGCACACTGAGCATGCTCAGCCATCACTGGACCATTTTTAAGTCTCCCTCCCCTGGGCCTTTCCCCTAGAGCTTTGTTTTTGTACTTTTGCGGAGCCCACTTGCACCTGTGTTTTGTGTGAACAACTGTGTATAGAGTGATTCACTGCATGCATTGCAGATGGAATGCTACAGATAGACTGTCTCTGCAGGGGAACCAGGCTGGGTGACAGAGGAGGGCGGGCTGAGCAGGGGACCACAAGAGCAGGGCAGGGCAATCAGATTTACACCAAGATGCAAAGGCTTTCGAGTAGATTCAAGGGAACAATGCAGTGTTTGAAGAGCATTGATATTCATTCTCACATCTCTTTATCTCGTGAATCCTCTTCTCCCAAGAGCAAATCATGTGCCAAAAATTAAAATCAGGCTGGATTTCTTATGCACCAAAAATAATTCTTCTGAAATTAACTCTGGGATTGATTGAAGGAACAAGAATAACATCCTCTAGTCATAGTTGTTGAAGGGACCGCCCAATAGCATTTGTTCTTAAGAGTGGGCTGGAGGAATAAGATGGAGCAAAATTTCAGAGAAAATAAAGGCTTTCAAAAGAGGAGGGATTCAACAAAGAATAGTGGAGGAGAACAGAGAAGGATTATGTCCCAGATGGTAGATGTTAGCACATAGGGGATAGAAAACTTAGTTGAAAAATATTTTTCCCCTCTGATTTGAGATTACAAGGAACTAGGGGCTGGTGGGAGATACAAATAGGCACCCACCCTCATACAGATGGAGAAAATCAGGCTGCACACATGCAATCTGTTTGATGATCAATGGAGACTGTGCTTTTTTCACCCTGTGTAGTCCACACAGAATTTGGATCTATTTTGTAAAGATCTATTTGCCCCTGTAAAGCTCTTCTTGAGAAAGTGGTTTCATTCTGACAAATTTTGCAGGAGGTGGTCTTTTTTAAAAAATCAATCAGTCACAAACTGAAGTGGTGAAAATGTCAGGTAGAAATGGGAAACTGAGAGAAATTGAAATGAACATATTTGTCCATTGGGGCATCGCTGCTTCATGATAGCAGTCAACGCTAGAGCATTTCTCCATTTTCTCAGGGCTGAAGGAAAAGTTAGTGCTGGTAGCAAGCTGACTTATCAGATGAAGTGGGGTAGATGGGTAAATGGGAAAGCACATCCATCACGGGAGATCCTGAAAAGGGAGGAATTCTTCATCCATCTAAAAGGGCTTTAACTTCTCAGTGTTGAGATGAAAAGAGAAAAAAATGTGTTAGATCTTGGAGTTCTTCCCCCTCATTGCTGTCATTGATGTTTTGCCTGGGTAAGGATTGACTAAAGAATTAAACCTTGAATTACAGGTAAATTCCTTAATTAACATACAGATTTGGTTAAGCAGTATGCAAGGATGGCTATTGGCAGCTGAGATAAGGGAGAGCAATGGTTGAAAAAAATTAAATGGATTAAAACATTTAACTGGCTTTAGGTTGTCTAATGAGTTATTAACAGACTATATAATCCTCCTCTATCCATGTCCTCCACCCGCTGTACTTATTATTCTCCAAAGATAAACATGGCTGCTTCTAGTGGGGTTTTGTTTTCAAGTGACTTGTGTCTATATCACTGAAGACCTGCAGCCAGTGAAGGTGAGGATCTGCAAAGCAATTCAGGGGGCTGGGCAATTTTATTTCCCCAGCATGGGGAAACAGCCATTGTGTCCCAGGCTCATTCTACGGTATTTGTAGTGAATAGGACCTTGAGTATCAATGTGGGGGAATATCTTGCCAGAGATCCTGGAAAGTCAGGGAAGGTATAAGGTTGCCCAAGGCCTTTTCTAGAATATGGAGACTCTCCTTGAAAATAACCATATCCTCTGGTTAGGAGTGTGGGATGTGCTACATAAGTGGCATTCAAGTACAACATTCCTTGTTTGCCTAGAATGGACATGCAAAGGGAATGCTTGTTCCAGCCAGTCGAAAACTTCCTGTTTCCTCCTGGGCTGGAGCATCCTTCCTTTTGCATGTCACTAGAGGTGGGCGTGACCTTACCTGTGCAGGTAACAAAAGCACAAGGTACAAAGCCCTTCTCCCTTCTTTTTGACTTCCTCTCGTTGTTGAAGCAGCTTTTTAGCTAGAGATGCTTTCAGCCAACAGAGGACAAAGAGACCATCTCCATATGGGATAGACTCACATGTATTTTTCTGTAACTAAGTCTGCCTTCAGGGATCCAACTGTGAACTGTTGCTGCTGCTGTGAGTAAACTACTTTTATATACACTCATACCTCGGGTTGAATGTGCTTCAGGTTGAGCGCTTTCGGGTTGTGCCCCGCGGCAACCCAGAAGTAACGGAGCATGTTACTTCCAGGTTTCGCTGCTCACACATGCGCAGACGCTCAAAATGATGTCACGTGCATGGGCGGAAGCAGCAAAACATGACCCGCACATGCACAGACGCGCCATCGCGTCTTACGTTCTGTTCAGGATGCAAACGGGGCTCCGGAACGGATCCCGTACGCATCCTGAGGTACCACTGTACCTTAAATAAGATTGTGGAGTGTTTATTCTTTTAACAGGGAAATAAGGAATCTTACCAGGAAACTATATTGAGAAGCTTAAACAAAGCTTGCAACCAGCTACCCGCTGTTGCTAGTGCAAGTTAGGAAGGATATTAATAAACAATATATCCTCTCCGGCCTCCCTGAACATTCCCACAAGGAGTGACAAACCTTGCCTGCTCCATGGGATGAGACAGGATGGCATTTATGCAGTCAAGAAGACCAAGGCATTTGGAGAGAAAGAGTGGCATGAGAGTGTGGAATATGAAACAGTCAAAGACCCCGCTGGGGTACCAGTAGGCGAAGCTGCATGGGTTTGATTGTGTGAGCTTGTGGTGCCCAGTCTGGGGCCTTTGGGTGCTGTTTGACTACAGCTTCTGCAGTCCATGGCATTTGGCCTGCAGTTAAGCAACATCTGTGACCATTGATTTGGCGGTGGGTCGTTCTGGGTGATGTGATATGAAGCATAAGGCTGCCAACCCTTGCTCCCTTGACATAGTGACTCCAACAAAATTAGTTATTGACTGGATCTATAGAGGAAGAGGGAGACCAGTGAGTGAACAGGCCTGGGGAGGGGGGCAAAGAACTGACCTAGGTGACCCTTTTGGCCCCCTCAATCCTACAATTGCAGGAAAAACAATCTTATCATGTCAGTGACTAAGTCTTAAGTCCTCTGTGCACTAACTTACCTGGAAATAAGCCCCTTTACACACAGCAAGACGTACATCTGAGTAAATAGGAATGGGATTGCAATGCAAGAGAAAACAAAAGGGCACAGGTGAGTTTCCTTTTCTAAACAGTCATATTGACACTGTAAATGTCATTTAAATAGCCTCACAAGGAAACTTCAAATAAATATATCTCATCATTATGTGTATTTGACTGATCATGTTTCTTCTAACTTCATCCTCCTCTTGTTTTCTCGGGGGTAAAAGATAATATTTTCCCCCTGACCAGCTTGCTGAGTCTTAAAAATTGCTGCAATTGCATTTGAGTTTATATTACAAACAAGATAAAATTCCCTAGTCTGTCTCAATTTCTCTCCTAGGAAAGCAGAGTTCAGTCAAACTGCACAATTAATTTGAGATCACTTTTGGGTGGGAAGAAGAGGGGTGGGTTAGGAAAAGATTGCGTGAAGCTCTGCAGCTCTCTTCTGGGGGATTTCAGGTCTATGCAAGGAAGCTTAACTCACTTTCCTATAAAAAGTAGCTCATTTTTTTCCTGGAACTGTCCTATCAGATATGTTCTCCTTTAAAATTGCAGGTTGCATCCTTTTCATTCTGTGGCAGATGCACACCCTCCATATGCTTAAGTGTCTCGTGCGCCAGAGCTTGCCTTGTAATGCCAGAAAGGTACCTCTTGCACAGCTGAGAATCACAAGATTTGGATGCTCAACCTTTTGTGTGTGCATGTGAATCATTGCAGATGATGTTAAGTATAACAATTTAATTTACTGAGATTGGGAATGTTTAAATGCATTACTGTGTGTTTAATTCTGGAATGTTCCCCAGTAATTATCCACCTTCCTCATCCAAAGGAAATATGCATTCTGTTGCCTAATGGCTGTGTGGGTTGCAGTGCTCCTATAACCTTATCGTCTTTGCATATCAGCAGAGATGGACCTTTATGGCCTGATCCCACCAATTCACTGGTGTTGTTGGGTTTCCCCCCAAAAGGAAGGAACCACTTTGATCACTTAACATGATATATTGATGCTAACTATTCTGATATATCTCTCTGTGATTCCATCAGCATTGTGCTCAAAATTGCCACAATATCCTGCTGTGTGATACTGCCTCACCAGCACAGCTGCTGGTGTATCACTTCTCTTCAGCAGTCATGCGCTGGCGCATGAGTCTTAGGCTTGGGAAGAAAGAAGCTCTTTGTAACAGCTGTAGATGTGAATGAAATTTTACACGTGCAATATTGATATCTAGCCAAAAAATAATAATGTGAATAAATCCTGGGGAGAGATTTGAAATGACTGAAATGACTTGAAACATTTAGAGAAAAAGTAGAATCTCTCTCTACTGTTTTTTTGACAAAGTGAAGCTGGGCCCCATAAGGGCTTATGCATGTTCCGTTGTATTTTTACTTTGAGAAGAAGACTCCCTGTCTCCTCTTCAGAGCTTACCAATACCTGCTTCACAAACTTTTGGCAATTAGCTATTTGTACAATAAATGCCATGATTGCAGGTGTGCAATGCAGGTTTTGCATTGCATAACCCGTTTCAGAGGGTTTCCTTTTGCAGAATTTGGAATGCTGGTTCTCATAATTTTGTCATAGTCTGGGAAGAAGGACTCATGAAATACAGGGAAGCACTAGATGCATGTGAGTAGAGATATGTGCCAAGCACAGAGGCTATGTCTGTTTCCTGGTCCTGTCTTCTAGTTTCTTGCTGCTCAGTCCATGTGCTTTCAGGGCTGGAACCTTGCTTAGACAGAGAAAGGGAAAATGAGAAAGAAGGAACCATGTGGGCTAGATTAAGCAGAGAGCAAGGAAGCACAGTCTCCCAGCATTTAGCAACAGCTCTCCGTTTGTGTGTTAAAGCCCACGTTCTATCATACCCGTTTTGGGTTTGTCCTCTGTCACCCAGAATATGATAGTAATTTGTCCATGATTTTTGTGTTCCTAGATAGTTTTCCACTGAATTACTCACTCCCAGTTTAAAATTACACTACATTTCATAGGACAGGCCATCAATTTAACAGTGCTTCATAATGTTAGTTTCACCTTGTTTTGCTTGCAGTTATTATGTTGATTTGGTAACTACAATTCAGGTCAACTGACAGTGCAAGCTGAACCATGTCTACTCAGAAGTAAGTCCTATTGAATTCAGTGGGGTATACTGCCAGGAAAATGGGGTTAGGACTGCAGTCTTTGTCATGATAACTAGGTTGCACCGGAAATCAAAGGTAAAAAGTTATTTATTCTCAGTGAGCTAAAGTTTGGGGATTGGGGCAAATGGCAGGATGAACTAAGTCAGGCCGTGAATTAGCATCTTGCTTCCATGTGTTTTGAAAATGTTTTCATTGTACAAAGGAACAGTCGCTGAGAGAAAAAAATAGGGGGGATAGACTCTGTAGCTGTGGCTCTAACTGACATAGCCTATGATAATTTGGACACAGGGGAGCTTTGGGTGTTAGGAATGGGGTAACTTCAGCTGGAAAATTCATTCTTGTATCTTACAGCTGGTTTGCAGGCAACACTTAGAATCAGAGATTTGGAAGAGACCCCGAGGGTCATCTAGTTCAACCCCCTGCAATGGAGGAAACTCAGCTAAAGGGCCCATGACTTAAGGGTGATGTGATGGTTTAGCCAGCTTACAGTCATTCACACATCTGAAAACCCAAGAGATTTTTATTTTTGCCTTATCAAAAGCCTTCGGTGTTCAATTTGGTTATTGTGTTAATTGGAGCCCCTATTTATTAATGGGAGGCTCTTGCCTTTTACCAGCTACATGGCAGGCAGAACTGCATGAGGTTCAGTTCAGTCACTGATCCCCATGTCCTTAAAAAGCTTTCATTTGTTGGGTTTTAGCTGACCACACCCCCTTTTAAGGCACAGAGCCTCTGTCGGAAAGAAAGGTGGCAACCTGGTGCTTAAGCTTCTCTGCACTTGGAATGGACCCCTTCCTATTCTTTAGAGGAAAAGATGTCATAGTTGTAACACAGATTGACTGATTATATCTGTGTGAAACATTTGCTCCGTGCAACTGGTTCTCAGCACAATGCTCACTTTTGCTCCTTCGTTATTTCTACACTTGCACCTGGAAACTATAGGTTCAGCTAAGGCCAACCCCACATTATTTATTAGGGTTCTAAACTAACCAGGAAAGGGGGGGGGGATAATCAGCTTGACCTGCTCCTGTGCCTTGAGTGGCAGCTTGATGTGTGGAAAAACTACAATCTGAAGCTCTTCACACCATAGAGCTAAACATTATTACTTGCTAATGTCTGCTCTGCATATCAATCTGTGATCAAAGGCAAGGCTGAAGAGTTGGCAGCCCTCAAATTCAGGTTTTTGTTTCACTGAAGTTGCAGTTCTGTGGGTGGAATTCAACTAAATTTTAGCACATGGCTAAGTTAGGTCCATTAATTTCAGTAGGTCTATTCTGAGTAAACTGAATCCCACCCTATGCACACTTACCTGGGAGGGAGCAGCTTTGAAGATAGCATGGTTTAGTACACATGCTTAAGAATGGGCTGAATCTGTTCAAAGATAGCACAGCACAGAACATTAGCTATATATTACTGTACCCTATAGGGTCTGAGCTGATTCTCATGGCAGATTCATCTAGTGAAGAATGCAAGTAACATGTGGTGAAGACCAGCATGTGTGAAAATGTGATCACAAATCTAGCACACTCCACATAAATTGATTTTGAAACAATAAGCTCATGTACTCAGCTGATAGCCACCAAGTGTAGTCAATTGATGTCTATGTCTATGTGAACCACAGTTCTCAGTATTGGGAGGATGATTTCTCGCTGGTATTTATTAAAAATGCTGCATTTTATGTAATGTATTTTGAACATATGCTGGCAAATAGCACCCCCTAAAATGCCATTTTTTAAAAAACAGCAACAGCAGCATCAAAGAGTCTTGTAGCACCTTAAAAGACCCGCAGTTTTTTATTTTCATATTATTAAGTTATTTTAGTCTCCATGGTACAGAATTTGAGAAAAATTGTTTGTGTTCTTATGGCTCTACAACAGCTGATCACAGAAACATTGATAGTTTTTGGATAGTTGGCACAATGGATGATACAGGGGTAAAATATTTATGAACAAAGAAGTACAAAAGGCTGAGCTGTGTCTCTTTCCACCATTGAAGTTCTGTGGCTCTGATCACTCACTAATTAATGGGTCAAGAAGTTTTCTCATGCATATTCACAGATCTGCCCTACAACTGAAAGATTATGTTCAAATATTTTAAAGCACCATGATTTTGTTTTTTTAAAATGTGTTCACTTGCAGCTTCGTCTAGAGTAAATAAATAGTATGGTTTTACTCTGATTGCCTGGATCAAAACATGCAAGCAGCAAGCAATATCATTCATGCAGAAGAGAGAGGAATATCCTGAAAATGTACAGCCATTGTTCTGTGACAATATATTTGATCAGGTGACTTCTACACCTTGCAAATTGTTTTCATGAATATTTAACCAACCAAGGGATTGTATGAGTGGAAATTCAGGCTAAGTCAGTGTCCTTAGGCTGTTTGACTTTACATTCTGCCAAGAAAGGTATTTTAAAACTAAAATTTGATCACTTCCCTACCAAATCAGTTAATGGCATTTCTTAAAGATTAAAAAAACACAGAGCTACAATTGCTTTTCTTAGATAAATACATTTTAAAGCTAAGTCCTGGATTCCACCCCATTCCTCTGAAATTGGTACAAACAGTAAAATTATTAAGCAAATAGACTTGAAATTAAAATGCACACAGTAAATTAAAAGGTGTGGAAAATAACTGACATAAACTGTGTATAGTGCTAAATATATACATATGACCCACATTCCAAAGGCAAAGATAACTTCTATAGCAAGCATAAAAAGAATATGCATATACACAAAACATACAAAAATGAGTATAAAATGAGAAAGGTCTTGCCAACAGAGAAAACAGTGAAAAGAAAGATATAAATGAGGATTGGGCTATAGTTTCATAACTAAACAAATGTGCTATGGGTAGGTCGCCCTAGAATATTGGTGACTATGGAATCACAATGGGGACAAGGAACCGAAGGTGATCTTCTGTTTTGGTCCCCCTGTCTGAGGACTGACATTTTTACATAAAATAATGAAGACACTCTGACAGCTCAACCTAACAGGAAGTTCTCTCATGCAAGTCTCCTGGAAATAAATGGGAGCTTTGCAGGAGCATTCAGTGGGGCTTGCACAGCACCTCCTGGCAGATTGTCCCCAAAATGTTTAGATCTCTAACCACTATATCTGGTCATTTCTGTGTTCTGAATCTCTTCACTCTTGCTTTGCCTTTAAGGAGGAAATTCTGTTTGTTATTGGCCATCAGATTTAAGAGCCAAAAACCTCATGCAACAAACAAACAAGTAAAGCCCTCTTGGCTGCAAGTCTCATCATTTGCTTCCCTCAAATTTCTCTCTCCTCTCTCTCTTTTTTATTTGGGGCATGCAGGAAGAGGTCAAGAGAGAACAAGAGGGCTCACACCTGCTACATCTTTTGAAGGCTCCCGTTTACACCCAGGAAATAAAACAAGCCGGATTTCCAGCCCCTGCTTCTCTGCTCTCTTCCCCACTGCAGGAGTGCCAGGTCCCTAGAGATGCTCTGCTGCAAACCCTTTCCCACTTGCCCATCCCCTGCATACGAAGTTCGAAGACTTCCCGGGAGGAGCAGACCAACGCTAACCATCCAGGCATGCGAATCCAGAGTCAAACCACACATGAGCATGAAGTCCATCATAGAGGATTAGAGTCTTGGAGGGGGTCTTGGGGGACATCCAGCCCACCCGCTTGCTCAGCAATCCTTAACCACAACACCTTCTCTATTCCAAATGCATATATAATAGCAATTATTATAAATAATAATATTTGGGGAGCCACTGCATAGGGCTCCACCTTCCTCCTGGAGGGCTCCTGAGCTCTCGCTTTCTCTCTGCGCGGATCCCCTTCGGATTCAGTCATTCCTCGCCTGGGCTGCTGGCCCAGCTTATCCCGAAGACACCACGACGCTTCCCGAGCGAGCCCTTGCGCCGAAAACTTTCCCCCTGCCGCCCTCGCCCGCTTTCGGTCCTGGGCAGCTTCTCCCGAGGAGGAGGCGGAGGATGTCGCCTTACCTGGCGCTGGCGGGCGACGCTCGCTGGCGGCGGCGGCTGCACTTCTGGTCCTCCACCTCGTCACCATAGCGCGGGCGGGCGTCCTTAGAGATCCGAAAGAGATGTGGAGGCACCCCGGGGAAATGCCCGCACCCTCTTCCTTGGGGAAGGTGGTCCTCTTCCTCCTCCTCCTCCCCCTGACCCCCCGCCCCTCTGGGCATCAAGGCTGGCGTGAGCGGAGACGGGTGGGGGCCAGGGGGCGTCGGGAAGAGGCAGCGCGCAGCGGAGATCGGCCCCCTTTCCCAAGCCCTCCTTCTCCTCCACCCGCCACCCTTCCCCACACAGCCCCAAATCGGAGAAGTTTCGCTGTCCCCAAGTGATGCGCTTTGCTGCAGCCCCGCATCTGGGGACTGCTTCTCCCTTCCAAACCTATCGCCTCTCTCTCACACACACACTCTCTGCCCCCCTCAAATCCAGAGCTCTGGGCGACCCCCCTCCCGTGCTCGCTTGCCTAGGATTGGGCTAGCGGGATGGACATGGGGCTAACTTCGCATGGCCGGCGGCTGAAATCGGCAGGTAGCCCTTGAGAGGTCTAAATCTGCCTTTCCTCCTGCTGCAGCCCCGTGTTGCTTCTGCTCTGGAGTGACAGCCCTGGAGAGGCAGACTTTGATGCGCGCCTCGTCCCCCTCGGCTGTTTCACTCCACTTGCAGCCCGGGCAAGAGCCCCAGCCCCTCCGGTCCCTGCTTCTGGAGGACCAGACGCGGCCGTCTCCTAGCAACGCCCTCATCAATCTCCGCGGGATGCTCTGTGATTGGGCCGGGCGGAGAGGGAGACGCGCCCGTTTCCCTTCCCCGAGAACGCTCAGGATGCTGCAGCCTGTTGTTTGCATCTTTCCCGCAGCGATAGGTAGACAAGACCCACTGGCTTGGGGGAGCTGGATAGTGTTGCGGGGGGTGGGGGATGACACAGAGAGGCTGGAATGCAAAATCAGGGTCACTATCCGCTGCCTCTGTCTGCTTCTGTCCGGGGTGGTATATCAACTTAGATTCTCCTATTGTCTCTATTCTGAGAAATAGCCATTCACAAACTCCTCACTGTGGTTCATTGATCTTAATGACAGTTTGGCTTGGAATTTAAAATGTGCCTTTAATAAAGTGTGCTTATGTTCTCTGACAATCAACAGGGGAGTGAAGGGGGGGGGGGAAGGTGAAATAATCATGATGATAAAAATTAAGAATCTTTTAGGATATTTAATATATTAGGTATTGTACACAGTATAATACATACAGGTATATAGTTATTATTAATACAGTATAACTTTATATATATATATTCATATATATATTTCATATATATATGAGAAAAATGAAGGACTTGTACCAGAACAGCCAGGTGTTAGCAAGCTCATTGTCTTTCAACACATGGAGGTGAAAACTGAGTTTAGAATGAAGATAATTCAGCCGCCCTCCCCAAAAAACCTTGGGGGCAGTGGTCCAACTCTGTACGGGTACAATATCATTTGAGAGCTAGCTATGGATGCATCTAGGGAAAAGACATTTATTTATATCCTACTTTTCAAAATTAAAAATCCCTCCAAGGCAGAATGCAACAGGAGAAAACCATAAATTAAAGTCCTCACTAAAACCAACCTGTATAAATCATGAAGAGTGAAATGCAGGAGTGCACAAGACTTGACCCAAACCCAAGCAATGGATAATTTGGCAATTTGTCTCACAGAAGTAGCATGTGCTTTGTTGGCAGACACGCTTGCCATTAAGTATCGAGAAGCATTTCGTAAAAGAAGGGGCAAAAAGGCTTGGAAGCAACAAGGAAGTGCCTTATGTGGAGCCGAAATTAGGGGATGTTGTAAAGAGAAATAAATTTGGTTTCTTCTTCACTCTAAAAAACTTTGGAAATAATCAAATCAGCAAATCCTTACCCTCTTTCGTTTATCTTAACTCTGTATCTTAACATATTATAACTCTATATTTTCATCCATTATCAATTCAATTTTGCATACTCTTGTTAACTTTGTTGCTAATGCCACTTATTTTCAATCCAACATCATTTTAACATTCATTAATTTTATAGTGTTTCTGCAGATAGTCTTTAAATTTCTTCCAGTCTTCTTCCACCAACTCTTCTCCCAGGTCTCGGATTCTGCCAGTCATTTCCGCCAATTCCATATAGTCCATCACCTTCATCTGCCACTCTTCCAGGGTGGGTAAATCTTGTGTCTTCCAATACTTTGCAATCAGTATTCTTGCTGCTGTTGTTGCGTACATAAAGAAAGTTCTGTCCTTCTTTGGCATCAATTGGCCGACTATGCCCAGGAGAAAGGCCTCTGGTTTCTTCAGGAAAGTATATTTAAATACCTTTTTCATTTCATTATAGATCATCTCCCAGAAAGCCTTAATCTTTGGGCACGTCCACCAAAGGTGAAAGAATGTACCTTCATTCTCTTTACATTTCCAACATTTATTATCGGGCAAATGATATATTTTTGCAAGCTTGACTGGTGTCATGTACCACCTGTAAATCATTTTCATAATATTCTCTCTTAAGGCATTACATGCCATAAATTTCATACCGGTGGTCCACAACTGTTCCCAGTCAGCAAACATAATGTTATGACCAATATCTTGTGCCCATTTAATCATAGCAGATTTAGCCGTTTCATCCTGCGTATTCCATTTTAACAGCAAGTTATACATTCTTGAAAGTATCTTAGTTTTGGGATCTAACAGTTCTGTTTCCAATTTTGATTTTTCCACCTGGAAGCCAATTTTTTTATCCAAATTATAGGCCTCTCTTATTTGATAATAATGAAGCCAGTCTCGCACTTTATCTTTTAATTTCTCAAAACTCTGCAATTTCAATTTGTCTCCTTCTTGTTCCAGTATTTCCTAATATTTCGGCCATTTGGCCTCCATATTGAGCTTTTTCTGAGCCTTCGCTTCCATTGGTGACAACCACCTTGGGGTTTTATTTTCCAATAAGTCTTTGTATCTTATCCAGACATTGAACAATGCTTTCCTGACAATATGGTTTTTAAATGCTTTATGTGCTTTAACCTTGTCATACCACAAATATGCATGCCACCCAAAAACATTGTTAAAACCTTCTATCATCCTTGCGCAGGGGCCATGCTAATCTTCTCTGTATCGTTCCAATTTTAGTATATGTGCTGCCGAATGGGAATACAAAAAGGGGAGGTGTGAGGAGGCCAAGGAAATAAGATAATGAGTTAGGGTTACAAAAAATGGATTTGTTTTTATTCTTCTTTTTTCTTTTTCATGTATTTTTCTATGGTTTTTTTTGTATTTCTTTCTTTTTATATGACCTTTTTAAATTTATGTTTTTGTAAAACTGCAATAAATATCTTTAAAAAAAAAACCTTTGGAAATAACCCTGCAGTGATCTTGGCAATCAAAAAAGAAGTGTTTATTTATCACCACAGGGCAGCAGAACAACATATTTCATTCCCAAACCACACACATACAGAGAGAGAGAGAGTTCATATCCTGCTTGACAAATATATGGTATATTTATTTCAATTATTTGTTTTAAATGTTTGTAAAGCTCTTCATATTAAAACACACACACACACACAACATTGCAGTGATAAACTTTCTGTCATTAAGGATGACAGAATACAACTCATTTTCTTCATTCCCTAAACCTACCAGAATCATTTCCATTCTAACTCTGTCACTCCATAGATGCTCCCACACAGGGCTTCTTTGCCCTGATTCTCTCCCTCCCTGCCGACTTTCATGCATTTTATTTGTATGCCACTTTTACACACACACACACACACACACACACACACACACAAATTTGTGCTCAAAGTGGCTTAGAACAAATAAATTCCTGAATTGCAGGGGGTTGGACTAGATGACCCTTGGGATCCCTTCCAACTCTACAGTTCTATGATTCTATGAAACAGGGATGCTGCCTGGGCATCAAACAAACACTCCAAAAACATTTCATAATACCACAGCAAAACAACAGCAAATATAACAACATACCAAAGAACCCACATTCCAATACTATAAATTATAACACAGTCACTTAAACAACATGTAGCACCCATGTGCTAAACACCCAGCCCAACCCCCTGATGATCTCTCCCAGTGGCTTCATGTAGATGTTAAAAAGCATGGGGGAGAGGACAGCCCTGAGGCACCCCACAAGCGAGAGCTCAGGGTCTGAACACTCACTCCCCGTACTTCCTGAACACAGCCCAGGAGGAAGGAGTGGAAGGACTACATAACAGTGTCCCCAACTCCCAGCCCCTCTAGATGGTCCAGCAGGATACTGTCCTCGACGGTATCAAAAGCCACTGGGAGATCCAGCAGAACCAGGAAACAGCTTTCACCTCTGTCCCAAGCCCACTGGAGATTATTGACCAGCACAACTAAGGCAGCTTTCATGATGGGGTCTGAAACCCGACTGGAAGGAATCCAAACTTTCTGCATCCTCCAGGCGTGCCTGGACTTGTTCAGTGACCACCCGCTCAATCACCTGGCCCAGGAATGGAATATTTGAGACTGGGTGATAATTGGCCATAGTGGCTGGGTTCTCTAAGATGGTTTTCTAAGAATTGCTTTAATAGAATAAGAAGAATCAGTCAAATTAACAAGGATAATTGTGTTGCATAATAGAGGAGCAAGTCTTGGGTTTATGCCACACAGTTTTCACCATGAGGGCCAATGCACACTGAAGCATTTCATGTTCAGTCCAGCATTTTCATTTGGGCCAGAATATGTATTGCATTTGCCATAAGAATGCTGCCCAAGATAGCTTTTCCCCTATCTATGGGCTCCCTTCTCTACCTAACATTTGTGAATACTGACCATGCCTCTCTCCTTGCCTCACCTCAGATTGCCTCTGGCCCAGAAATTCATAGTGATATCAGATGCTATATAATATTGGATTCCCACCACTGGGTACTAACACCTATGAAATGGCATCCTTTGTCACTTATCAAATATTGAAATGAAATATCTTAGATAAATATTGTATGAACATTTGAGAATCCAGAGAACAGTTGAGCTACGTATTAAAATAATTACAGTGGTACCTCGGGTTGCATACACTTCAGGTTACAGACTCTGCTAACCCAGAAATAGTACCTCGGGTTAAGAACTTTGCTTCAAGGCATGTAATGCCCTAAGAGAGAATATTATGAAAATGATATACAGGTGGTACATGACACCAGTCAAGCTTGCAAAAATCTACCATTTGCCTGACAATAAATGTTGGAAGTGTAAAGAAAGTGAAGGAACATTCTTTCACCTTTGGTGGACATGCCCAAAGATTAAGGCTTTCTGGGAGATGATATATAACGAAATGAAAAAAATCTTTAGATATACATTCCTTAAGAAGCCAGAGGCCTTTCTCTTGGGCATGGTGGGCCAATTGGTGCCAAAGAAAGATAGAAATTTCTTTATGTACGCAACAACAGCAGCAAGAATTATCATCGCAAAGTATTGGAAGACACAAGAGCTACCCACCCTGGAAGAATGGCAGATGAAGCTGATAGACTATATGGAATTGGCGGAAATGACTGACAGAATCCGAGACCTGGGAGAAGAGTTGGTGGAAGAAGACTGGAAGAAATTCAAAGACTATCTTCAGAAATATTATAAAATTAATGAGTGTTAAAATTGTGCTTGGATGGGTAATAAGTGGTAATTAGTGATAAAAGTTATTAAGATTATGCAAAAAAGGTATTGATAATTGGTTGAAAAATAGGGATATAGTATATGTTATGGTACAAAGTTTAACATTTGATAAAGGGTAAGAATTTGCTGAATTAAATATTTGAATGGGAATACAAAAAGGGGAAGGTGCGAGGAGGTCAAGAACATAAGCATATGAAATTGAGGTGATTGGAAAAATTGAATGGTTTTATTGTTTCTTTGTTTAAATGTAATTTTTCTTAATTAGTTGTGTTTTTCTTTCTGTATTTTTTTTTCTTTTGTGTGTTTCTTTTTTCTGTAATTTATGGTTTTTTATTCTGTGAATTTCTATTTTTCTTTTTTGTAAAACTTTAATAAAAATCTTATAAAAAAAAAAAAGAACTTTGCTTCAAGATGAGAACAGAAATCGTGCTCCGGCGGCATGGCGGCAGCAGGAGGCCCCATTAGCTAAAGTGGTGCTTCACGTTAAGAACAGTTTCAGGTTAAGAACGGACCTCCAGAACGAATTAAGTACATAACCAGAGGTACCACTGTATTGGGAAGAAATTTCTTGCAAAGACATTTCAAATAATGCAGCAGAAAGGAGGGGTCAGTTGCCATGTGGCAGCCATATATATACCTATCCATGACAAATACAATGCATACTTTGGCACTTCTGAATGTTTCTTCATGTTCTCAGATCCATGGGGGTGGGGGCAACCTGCTGCTCTATTCTTTGTGTTCGTACAGGTGGAAAAGAAGGGAGAAAACTGGGGGACATGCATAGGGGCACAGGGCTGGCCCTCATTGGGCAAGGTGAAGCAATGCCCTTTTGTGGGGCAGCAGCAGGCCACACCAACAACTCCTGCTTAGCCCTCTGGCCAAAGATATGTGTGCCCATGCCTGTCATGCACCCCATAGACTGTTGTCTACTAGTGGAGTGGGGGGATGTTATCCCATTGCCAGTGTTGAAAGGAGATTCAGCTGCCTGTGGAGTTTGTAGGAGCACATGGAATAGGTGTAAGTCATTATCTTGTCCTTTGCCTCAGGTAGCACAATGTCTTGGGGCAGCTCTGGGGTGGATGAAGAGAGGGGTAGGGCAAAGAGGGTTCTCCACCCAGTTTTGGCTCTGGTCCTGCCCCCTCCCCCAGGCAGGAGGCTCCCAACAAGGGGGGGGGGGGAGTATCATCCGCAGAATGCAGTGAATGAGTGTGGCTGCATTCAGACGTGGGGTTTAATGTGTTCATCTGACCAGTTATTGTGCTAGCATTTTCTCACATTCCTTTTGTACTTGTGGTACCTTTTGAATTATGGCTCTGTTGCTCTTTGATCAATATATTGCCATGCCTCACTGAATTTGAAATGGTGGGGAAGAACCTCAAGCAAGGATATCACCCCAAATTTTGTGTGGTGTTATCTTGAAAAACCATGGGAGGAGGAGGAGTTTGGATTTGACATCCCGCTTTATCACTACCCTAAGGAGTCTCAAAGCGGCTAACAATCTCCTTTCCCTTCCTCCCCCACAACAAACACACTGTGAGATGAGTGGGGCTGAGAGACTTCAGAGAAGTGTGACTGGCCCAAGGTCACCCAGCAGCTGCAGGTGGAGGAGTGGGGAAGCGAACCCGGTTCACCAGAATACGAGTCCACTGCTCTTAACCACTACACCACACTGGCTCTCCAGTAAATGGAGAATTTACAGTGCAACATTCCTGTGATTTTTCTAGTTAACAGGGTTGCAAACTGACCCCCCCCCCCCCGGAAACAGTTAACATCAAAATGAGCACTCAATTCTGCTTGATTTCTAGAAGTGCGGTAACTTTTTTTTAAAAAAAAATTTTTATTTTCAATGCAGAATCATAACAAAAATTACAAACATTGAATCCAAAATAAAACTATACAAACAAAAATCCCCGGAACATATAGGAAAAAAAACAGAAAAACGAAAAAAAAAAAGAGCAAAGGAAACAAAACAAAACTAAACAAAAACGAAAAAGCACACATCTGCAGAAAAAAAACCATATTATTACGTACATAAACACAAATTGACTTCCTTTCTTTGTTCTAAGACCTCAAAAAATTTACTCTTACTGTATTGTTGTGTCTAATTAGATTACTTCCACCTTGGTACTTTTTTTTTTAACACCCTTTTTTCTTTTTCTTAAACCCTGTAAAGCATCATTCATTACATACCAATATACTAACTCCAGAACAATGTTTTTTCATATACTCTTTAGCACATCCCCATTCTTTTAATAATTTCTGGTCCGATTGTCCCCTTATGTAAGCTGTGAGTCTTGCCAGATTTATGTATTCACAAAATTTAATTTGCCAATCTTTCACTGATGGAATTTTTCTGCCTTTCCAGTTTTTAGCTATAAGCATCCTGGCAGCTGTTGTTGCATAAAGGAATACTTTCCTTTGATTTTCGGGGATATCATTTGTAATTAAACCTAAAAGGAATGCCTCCGGTTTTTTCCTGAAAGATATTTTAAACATCTTTTTGAGTTCTTCATAGGTTTCATTCCAGAATTGTTTAATAGGTCGGCATTCCCACCACATGTGAAACATTGTTCCTATTTCTTTTTTACATCTCCAACAGGTATTCGATTTTAATTTGTAAATTTTAGCCAATTTTACCGGAGTTAAGTACCATTGGTACACCATTTTCATAAAATTTTCTCTTATTGTATAACATGCCGTGAATTTAATATCATATTTCCATAATTTCTCCCATTGGTCCAGCCGAATTACATATCCTATATCACATGCCCATTTAATCATAACTTCTTTTACTTCTTCATCCTTTAATTCCCATTCTAATAATAAATTATACATTTTGGATATATATTTTTTTGAGTTTTGTAATAATACTTTTTGTAATTTTGGTTCTTCTTTTTCAAATCCTATTACTTTATCCTGGTTGAATATTTGTGCAATTTGGTGATATTGTAACCATGTGGTACAGTACTGGGTCACCTCATCATATGGTCTTAGTTTTAATTGGCCCTGTTCTTCCTTTAGGAGCTGCTGGTATGTTGCCATTCTTCCTATAGTATTTTTCTTTTTAACCGATATTACTTCTAGCGGTGAGACCCACCATGGGGTTTTTGGTTCTAACAACCTTCTATGTCTCACCCAGACCTTGTATAATGCATTTCTAATTACGTGGCTTAGAAATTCTTTATGGACTGCCACTTTGTTATAAATTAGATAGGCATGCCAACCATATCTGTTGTTCCATCCCTCCAAATCCAAAATGTCACTGTTATCCAATTTGATCCAATCCTTGATCCAAGTAAAGCATGCTGCATCGTAATATAGTCTCAGGTCTGGGAATCCAAAACCTCCCCGCTCTTTTATGTCGGTTAATAATTTATGTTTGATCCGTGGCTTTTTGCCTTGCCATATAAACTTTGTTAGGTCCATTTTCCATTTTTTAAAACAATCATCTTTACCTATTATGGGAATCATTTGAAAAAGGAACAGAAGTTTTGGTAAGATATTCATTTTAATAGCCGAAATTCTACCCCAGAGTTAATTTCAATCTTGTCCAAGTTTCCATTTCTCTTTTTGTTTCTTCCCAATTTTTTTTATAATTATCTTCAAACAAATTTATATTTTTCATTGTTATTTGTATACCTAAATATTTCACTTTTTTTACAATTTGTAATCCAAATTTTTCTACCAGTTCCTTTTTCTCTTGATCTCCCATGTTTTTTACCATTAGTTTCGTTTTTTCTTTATTCAAAGCAAAACCTGATACCCTTCCAAAGTTTTGAAGTGCGGTAACTTTTATGATATGTGAGTGAGTGGGAACTGATTTTTAATGAGTGGGCTGCTGCCATCCTATTTGTGCTGCGATTGCTGGTATGTTTTTAATTGAAATTGTGTGTGTGTGTGTGTGTTTAATTGTTTTTTAATAATTGTCCCCACGACCACCACCAGCACTTCTGCCAATGTTTTTAGTTGTTCTTATTTTATCTGTAAGCTGCCTTGAGTCTCTATCAGGAAAATGATGGGGTATAAATAAATTAATAATAAACAAACAAACAAACAGCAGGTAAGGAAGCACCAAGAAGAAGGAATAAAGTTTAGCCTGAAAGTAGCCTCTGTGTTTACTTTTGTTTGGGGATTTTTAAAAATTGTTTCACAATAAATAAGTTTTCACAATACATTTTCACAATACAATGAAATACAATGCAATGAACGAAAGAAACTAATCTACAGGAAATAAAGAGAAGAATGAAACTGAAGAAAGAAGAAACAGAAAAAGAAACTCCGTCACCACTGTATCTCAACTTTCATCCCCTACAGAGGAAGCCGTGCTCTCACCTGGGCTCATCCTTCTCGTCTCACAGCCTCCCACCCTGTGAGATCTCCCCTGACCCACCTCTCCCATGGGGTCCATACTGTCCTTCCCCTTCATTTGTATATAGTTCTTACCAAAGTACATTGAGAGAGAGCAAGAATATAGGGATAATAATATGCTACCAAGAAATATAAACATTAAGAGAGAAGAAATAAATAAAAGGACCTCCAGCTACCCACCTGTCAGTTGTGTATACAAAATTTCTTCAAAATAGTCAGATGCACAATCTGGGTTACTCAGTTATGTTTCCATTTACTGGACATTGTTTTCCTCACCTTCCATCCAGAGCTCTCCAGTTCATTTACTTTTTTTCAGCGCAGAAATTCTAAAGGAGATTCTCCAGTTACTGCCTTCACAATTATAAAACATTCCCTCTTTATTCTTTATCTCCTCCTCCAAAAGAAAACTTTTTTTTACTGTATTTGTATATTAACATATAGTAGTTCAATTGTTTTAAAATCTTAATTCACATCCCAATCCATTTCCTGTGTCATTTTCATCCAGATATCAGTCCTGTATCCATATATCAGTTCATCAATCCTGTTGATTTTTCTCCTCTTCTTCTAGTTAACCAGAGGGACAAGATTCCATTCAAATTGCACACAAATTCTATCCTTTCTCTGCTGTACTTCCACTCCTGGGGGTTTCTCCAAAATCAAAACTCCAGTATTTGGCAGTTCTGTTACCTCCAGCCTTTGCTCACCCATTTACAACTCTGCCATTCCATTCTGCATTCCATTCTGCATCTCTGATTCAAGGATTTTTTCTTCTTTCCCTTTGGCTCCCCCCTCCCCCAAGTTGAGTCTGCAGCTTGCATCTCCTTTTCTTGCAATTCTGGCACTGCATCAATATATTCTCTTAGGATCATTTCCCCCATCTATGCATTGATTTCTTCAAACAGTGCTCTTGCCACATTAACTGTCAATGGGAGGCCTTTCAAACTCTTCATATTAGCGGTCACGTACTTTTGTAGTCCGGGGACGCGGGTGGCGCTGTGGGTAAAACCTCAGCACCTAGGGCTTGCCGATCGCATGGTCGGCGGTTCGAATCCCCGCAGCGGGGTGAGCTCCCATCTTTCGGTCCCAGCTCCTGCCCACCTAGCAGTTCGAATTGCTGAGTTCCCGTCTTTCGGTCCCAGCTATTGCCCACCTAGCAGTTCGAATTGCTGAGTTCCCGTCTTTCGGTCCCAGCGCCTGCCCACCTAGCAGTTCGAAAGCACCCTTAAGTGCAAGTAGATAAATAGGTCCCACTTTATAGCGGGAAGGTAAACGGCGTTTCCGTGTGCTGCGCTGGTGCTGGCTCACCAGAGCATCTTTGTCACGCTGGCCACGTGACCCGGAAGTGTCTCCGGACAGCGCTGGCCCCCGGCCTCTTAAGTGAGATGGGCGCACAACCCTAGAGTCGGACACAACTGGCCCGTACGGGCAGGGGTACCTTTACTTTCGTAGTCCAGTCCTCTCACAGTTAAATGGTGTGTCCTTGGAATGCTTAGAATTCCAATCTCCCCCCGCCACACACACCATTTTTCTTACCAGTGGCATAAATCTTAACAAGGAAGACTGAAAAGCACCACAGAACAAGCCCAATAGAAAACTTTTCAGAGATAGAGAATCTCCTGTCTGTGTCTATATTTCTTTGATTTATATTTCAAATTGAGCTTTTTGCTTATGTTCTCCTGAGCACCATCACTAATAACTTGAGTCAGTCCTCAGGTCATATTTTGCACAAGCACTTAAACTGACACATAGATAACTTCCCAATTAATTTATAGGTGTAGTTTCAAAGATAGTTAAAGAGAAAATAGAAGGATTGGAGAAGTGGCAAATCTTTTTGTTGGATTGATCTCCAGCATCTTAAGTCACTTAGAAGAGTGACTAGTGGGGTGCCACAGGGTTCTGTCTTGGGCCCAGTCTTATTCAACATCTTTATCAACGACTTGGATGATGGACTCAAGGGCATCCTGATCAAATTTGCAGATGGCACCAAACTAGGGGTGGCTAACACCCCAGAGGACAGGATCACACTTCAAAACGACCTTGACAGATTAGAGAACTGGGCCAAAACAAACAAGATGAATTTTAACAGGGAGAAATGTACTGCACTTGGGCAAAAAAAATGAGAGGCACAAATACAAGATGGGTGACACCTGGCTTGAGAGCAGTACATGTGAAAAGGATCTAGGAGTCTTGGTGGACCACAAACTTGACATGAGCCAACAGTGTGACGCGGCAGCTAAAAAAGCCAATGCAATTCTGGGCTGCATCAATAGGAGTATAGCATCTAGATCAAGGGAAGTAATAGTGCCACTGTATTCTGCTCTGGTCAGACCTCACCTGGAGTACTGTGTCCAGTTCTGGGCACCACAGTTCAAGAAGGACACTGACAAACTGGAACGTGTCCAGAGGAGGGCAACCAAAATGGTCAAAGGCCTGGAAACGATGCCTTATGAGGAACGGCTAAGGGAGCTGGGCATGTTTAGCCTGGAGAAGAGGAGGTTAAGGGCTGATATGATAGCCATGTTCAAATATATAAAAGGATGTCACATAGAGGAGGGAGAAAGGTTGTTTTCTGCTGCTCCAGAGAAGCGGACACGGAGCAATGGATCCAAACTACAAGAAAGAAGATTCCACCTAAACATTAGGAAGAACTTCCTGACAGTAAGAGCTGTTCGACAGTGGAATTTGCTGCCAAGGAGTGTGGTGGAGTCTCCTTCTTTGGAGGTCTTTAAGCAGAGGCTTGACAACCATATGTCAGGAGTGCTCTGATGGTGTTTCCTGCTTGGCAGGGGGTTGGACTTGATGGCCCTTGTGGTCTCTTCCAACTCTATGATTCTATGATTCTAAGTGGTGCTTGGGAATGCTGAAATTTTCTCCCACTCCCAGATCACTCACCCGATAGAATTTTTCTATCCTGATGGTGAACAATCCACTCTAGAGCTTCTGGAAGTTAATCCCTTGTCATCTCTGACAGCAGAGATAAAGACAGCAGATAAACAAATCTGTCATTAAACACCACTTAATTGCAACTTTCAGAGCTCTAGTGGCGGTTCTTAAGAGTTGCGACCAACGGGTATAAACTCCTCCCATGAAGTCTGCAGTCTGTGTGTTTACATTCATGGTCAGGAAATAATGAACCAGGGGTTGGGAACCTTGTGATTTTCCAGATATTGCTAGATTAGAACTCCTATGACCTCTTGAGATGGAGTCCAACAGCATCTGAAAAACCACAGGTTCTCTATCGCACAGGCTTCCCTCTGCATGACCACAGCCACCCACAGCTGAATGAAAAAGCAGAAAAGAAAGGGCAATTTCAAGGAATCTGCAATGTAATGTCATTTAGCTGTTACAATGTGGGTCATGGTTTGCAGATGTGTCAACAAACACCATGAAATGACTGGCCTTCCGTGTGTAATGTCCCCAACACTGCCATCTCAGCCCTACACCACTGATGTAGACCTGTGGGTGGGATGACAGAATTTCCCACGCTACTGCAGAAAAATCAATGACTGCAAATGCACGACAGACTGACTCATCCTTAGGGAAGCTAGATCAACATTTCAAGAAGGGTTCATCATATTCAAGATCACATAGTATGAAATAGTTGTTACCCTTTAACATCCTTAATTACCTTTTTCTATGTACACAATCAGCGTAGTAAAAAAGGGTGTAAGATTTTTTTAAAAAACTTTTTCAATCCACATTGAAGTGTAAATCAAGGGGAACTTAAAAGTGTTTTGATGGGAATGATTTCCTTTCATAAGCTTGCCATGACTGAAATAATGGGTTTATATTGCAGTTGATTAAACGCCATATTAGTTTCTAATGTGTCACTGCAGCTTTGCGATAACATTTTTCACATCATCCGCCAGTGAACTGAAGAAATTCTATTACAGAACTCAAAGTAAAATTCCTTATATAATTTTCTGGCTGGGACCAATGGCCTGCTGATCTGTTCTGAAATTACTGTAACACTTGAAAATGTGTCATTTCCTCCTTGGTTAAATAAACAAGTGTTATCTCACAGTGGTTTATTGTTCTGTAAACCATATTTACTTTTGCTTAGCCTCTAGACCCCCCGAGTTGTAGTCAGCTAAGTTCCAAATTCATCTATTCTGAGCAGGACGAGTCAATTCTGTCTGATGAGTCTATTCTGACTATTGAAATGAATAAACCTAGGTTAGTCACTTTCAGTAACTTCAGTGGGTCTACTGTGAGTAGGACTACATGAAGTAGATCTGACCATTCTACACGTTGGCTTTGGTGTTAGATTGTTTTGTTGTTGGACTTGGGGAACAGTGTGTGATTTTTCTAATTGTTAGGCTGCACCCACTAAGCTGTGAAAAAACTCTGCTGGTTGTTACCCCTCTCCTGCCTTGCAAGATCCACCAGGTTCATAAGACCCAAAGAGCCCTGCTTGGTCAGATCAAAGGCCTATCTGGTCCAGTATCCTGTTCTCACAGTGGCCAGCGTGAGTCCTATGGGAAGCCCAAAAGCAGGACACAAAGAGTGCTCTCCACCTGGGCTCCCCAGTCTCCTGTATTCAGAGGCACACAACTTCCAATATCGCAAGCAGTACAGAGACATTATTACATTGAAAGTCGTATCTTCCATCAATTTGTCTAAACTCCTTTTAAAGCTATCCAGATTGATCACCACCACTACATCCTGTGGTAGCAAATTCCATAATTTATAGATTGCATGAAGAAGTACTTTTTTGTGTGTGTCCTAAATCTTTCAGAATTCAGCTTTACTGAGTGAACTTTGTTTCTAGTATTTTGAGAGAGGAAGTAAAATGTCTCTCTGTCCACTTTCTTTACACCAAACATTAATGCTATGCACCTGTCACGTCTCCACTTCCCCACCCTTTTTCTGAATTAAAAAGCCCCAAATGTTGCAGCTTTTTCTCATAGGGGAGATGTTCCAGCCCCACAGTCATTTCATTTGCCATTTTCTGAGACTTTTCCAGCTGTGCAATATCTGTCTTGGGGGCGCAGAGATCAGAACCGAACACAGCATTTCAAGTGCAGTTTCACCATTGGATTGTTTAATGGCATTATGTTATAGGCAATATCCTTTTCTATTTCTTTGAGAATGTTTCTTAACATGGAATTTTCTGTTTTCACAGCTGCTACACACTGGGTTGACATCTTCATCAAGGTAACCACTATGAGCCCCAGGTCTCTTTCCTGGGCAGTCTCCTCCAGTTCAGATCCCATTTGTACATATGCAAATTATTATTATTATTATTATTATTATTATTATTATTATTATTTTGCACCAAAGTATATGTATTTACAGTTCCATAGGACGAATTGGCTTTGTCATACTGTTTATTTGCCCAGTTTGGAGATTGTTTTTGAACTCTTTAAATCTCTTTTGATTCTTATCACCTCAAACAATTTGTTGTTATCAGCAAACCTGGCCAGCTCACTGCTCTAGGTCATTTATACACAAATTAAAAGGCTCAGGTCCCAAAATTAATCTTTGGAAGACTTCACTTCATATGTTCCTCCATTGGAAGAACTACGCATTTATTCCTACTCTCTGCTTTCTGTTCTTTAACCAATTACTCTTTTTATCCCATGACTGCTCAGCTTACTCAGGAGACCTTGGTGAGGGACTTTATTAAAATAATTTTGAAAGCATAAATATGCAATATCTAATGGATCACTCCTTATAGACTTTCGCAAAGAAGCCTAAAAGTTAGTTTGGTAGGACTTACCATTGTGGACTTACCATAGGGGACGCGGGTGGCGCTGTGGGTAAAACCTCAGCGCCGGACTTGCCGATCGCATGGTCGGCGGTTCGAATCCCCGTGGCGGGGTGCGCTCCCATCGTTCGGTCCCAGCGCCTGCCAACCTAGCAGTTCGAAAGCACCCCCGGGTGCAAGTAGATAAATAGGGACCGCTTACCAGCGGGAAGGTAAAACGGCGTTCCGTGTGCTGCGCTGGCTCACCAGATGCAGCTTGTCACGCTGGCCACGTGACCCGGAAGTATCTGCGGACAGCGCTGGCTCCCGGCCTATAGAGTGAGATGAGCGCACAACCCTAGAGTCTGGCAAGACTGGCCCGTACGGGCAGGGGTACCTTTACCTTTTTACCATTGTGGAAGCCATGCTGCTGCTGCTTCAGCAAGACTTGTTCTTCTATATGCATGATGACTCTGCATGAAAAAGAGAAGGGGTCAGCAAACTTTTTCAGCAGGGTGTGGTTCACTGTCCCTCAGACCTTGTGGGGGGGCCGGACTATATTGGGGGGATGATGATGAATGAATTCCTATGCCCCACAAATAACCCAGAGATGCATTTTAAATAAAAGCACACATTGTACTCATGTAAAAACATGCTGATTCCCGTACTGTCCGCGGGCCAGATTTAGAAGGCGATTGTTTTCCTGGTTTCCCAAGGCCATAGTTTTCCTACCCATGCTCTGAACACAGGCCAGCCTCTTACTCCAAGCATGGGCCATGTGTTTGCAAAATTACAAGCTGAGAAAGCTACTCTTAACTTTCTTACATGGGCTGAGGTGCAGTGGAAATCCTACTATCTACAGCAGGAGGGAACATAAGAAGAATCTTACTGGACAACTCAAGGCCTGGAGTTGCCAGCCAGATGCCTCCAGGGAGCCAACAAACAGGGCATGAAGGCAATAACCTCTCCCAATACTCCTCACCAGCGACTGATATACTGTGCATTCTGCCCCTCGTGGTGGTGGTGCCATAGAGTTTCCATAACTAATAGGCATTGCTAAACCTATCCTCCAAGGATTTACCAAATTTCTACTCTAATGCAGCCCAGGGGTTTAACTATTAGCTAGGGCTGGGTGATATATTGCTATATCGTACAAAACCGGTTTGAAGTCCATATCGTGATATCAGCTTCATAATTTTTGACCTGGCAATATATGATGAAATATCGCCAGCTAAACATCATGATATCACTGATATATCACAATGTCTGGAATAAGGATGAAACTATGTAGAAGTGAACAGAGTCATGTCCTGCAAACTGCTGATACTTAGGGGTCTAAAACTGATACATTTTTGCTTACCTTTAACGTATTGTTAAAACTGTTATGTTATGGTACAGAAAAACAGGGGCAGAAGGAATCTTTAGAGAAGCCATGACTGGCTTCATGGTTTTTCCCACGTCATGGTTTTTTACATAACACACACATTGATCATGACTTGCAATATTTTGCCATGTTGAATATTATAAAACCATTACCACGATGTGGACTTCAAACCAATTTTTCACAATGTACAGTGGTACCTCGGGTTACAAACACTTCAGGTTACAGACTCCGCTAACCCAGAAACAGTACCTCAGGTTAAGAACTTTGTTTCAGGATGAGAACAGAAATTGTGTGGCAGTGGCGCGGCAGCAGTGGGAGGCCCCATTAGCTAAAGTGGTACCTCAGATTAAGAACAGTTTCAGGTTAAGAACGGACCTCCAGAACGAATTAAGTTCTTAACCTGAGGTACCACTGTATTGATATATTGCCCAGCCCCAATGTGTGTGTGTGTGTGTGTGTTATGCAAAAATCACAATGTGGGAAAAACCATAAAGCCAGGCAATGCTTCTCTTGATTCCTGCAGCCCCTGCTAACTCTCTCGGCTCAGCTCTCCCCTGCCTCCTGCAGGCAGCAAATCACCAGAGCAGGTGCCAGCAAAAATCACAATGCAGGAAAAAACCGTGAAGCCAGCTGATGTCTCTGCATACTGCCTGCCATCCTTATTTCAGACATCATTATATATCAGCACATTGCAATGTTTAGCTCGTGATATATCAGTATGTTGAAAATGTTGATATCGCCCAGCCCTACTATTAGCATCAAGAAGTACTCAAAAACCACAGCCTTCTTTTGCAGACTTGAGCAGGGGAAACATGTTTAGTGTGAGCCTCAGAAATAAATGACATAAGCATGTCTAGAGTGCAGCTGCCTCAATAGTGAGGAACCTTTATATTTAATAAGGTGATTCAATGACAGGCATTCTTTGTCTCAACAGTTCATCTTATAATCACCACAGTAAAAGAGCCTCCTGGATTGGACTAAAGCCCCATCTAGCCCTGCATCCTGTTCCAACAGTAGCCAAACACATAAATAATTGTCAAACCTAAAGAAAGCAGACATACAAAATCTCCATACTTCTATCAGCTCTAAAGACACACACAAACACTACAGTTCCAACAGCACACGAGTACTGAAAGTTGCAACACACACAGTGCCCGCCTCCCAATCCTCCATCCCATTCACAAACTAGATGCAAGTGATTAAGTAAAAATAAATAAATGTTAGAGTCTCACACTGCATACACCATTGCTCACGCCTAACAAATATGAATAAAAAACAAGCTGCTCAAACTACAAACCACACCCTTCTCATGACTAGCTACAAAGAATGTGCTTTGAGTTGTTTGGAGGAACAAGGAAACAACCCTGAGCATGCTCAGAACAGATTATTGGCTCCCAGGTCTAAACAAAAGGGTAGACCTGCTAAGGTTAGATCCCTCATAAGATTGCCATCATGACAGCAGGAGGGCAGGGAAAACAAAATGTTTCTGCATGAGACAGATAGTTGGGAGCTTCTGGCCAAACTTTTTGAACTGACATTGGCTGCAGGCTGTCCAGAAACTGGGAGTATGAAAGCCATGTCCCTAGAAGAAACATCTCTAAATTCAATGGATTATGCAAGGACATATGGAACAGGAAAGAGTCTGACACTGAGATTTGTTTGCTGGGTGGAGGGAGGGAGGGAGGGAGGGAGGGAGTAGAAACTTTTGCTTAACATTTCAACTAGTAGGAGCAGTGGAGCAGCCTCCACTGTCTGTGGGGCATCCAGTTGGCAAAGGATTTCTTATGATGATGCAAATGGAAAATTCCAAGTCAAAACTTGGACACTGCTGTGCTCATTCTCTCATGGGGGTTTCTGGCTTCATGGTAAGTGATTATGTTACCAATATCATCCAATCCATTTTGCTTTTTACTCAAGTCACCATTAGGCGGCTGCTATAGTCTGATACTCTGTGAGCATTCAAGCTGTTTCCAGTTTTCTCTCTTTCAAACACAACAAGCTGGCAATACAATATTTCCCTTCCTAGCCTCACAAACCTCCCATACGGATGACCTACTTTACATATTTTCTTTAAGGTGCTTTTGGATGCCTTGAGATGCTAGCTTTGCTTATTGGGGTTATGCAACATTATCAAGCTGTGAGCCACTTAGAAGCCATCAGTGGGTTAAATTCAAAGACCAGTTTTCAATTTCTTAAGAGAGCATGCCATAAAGTTCAGTGCATTGCTATCATGGGCAGTGACACATGGAGACATTTCCTTTATAATCCCATCATATCTATGACCTGCCACATGCCAAGCAAGGCGGCAGAGTGACATTTCCCTATTAATGTGAGAATTTGTGCAAAAATAAGAACACCCACAGCTCACAGGCAACAGCTTCTGTGAGTCTAAAAGCTCCACTTCAGCCTGTTTTTATTATGTCGGCAAGTGTACTTCTGCTTCCACACACACTGCGAATCCATCTGTTTGTATTGCTGTCTAAACATCCTGCAGAGATCTTCCTTTGCTCCCCTGGTTAAAACTGGAAGGTGCAATTTATAAACAGAAACTTTACTGTTTTCTTTAGTGGAATGATATTCTTCTGAGAGAGTGGGACAATTGATCACTCTTGGTGTGCAACCATCAGCCTCTTTGACTGACAAGATACATGAAGTCTCTAGATTGGCTAGGCAAGACATCAATAATACACACAACATCTGTCCATGTTTTCTGATAGGTGTTATTGGCAAATCTCTGTTTCTGTTTCATGCTAACTTTGCTTTTTAGGGAGGCTTGTGGAATGGGATATATATATAAAATTACATTCACAAACTAGATAGATAGATGATAGATAGATGATAGATGATAGCTAGTTGTGAACGTAATTTTGTATTGATTTTTTAAATTTGCAAGTTGTCCTGTAAAGTGATGCTACATGGCAGTACAGAAATTCCTTAATAAAATATGTTGTTATAAGTTTGGGGTGTTGCTGGGGAAGATAGCTTCCTGGTGAGGTGATGGAGGGGTGAAGGGGCTTGTTGAAAAATAGCAAAAGGGTAGGACCCCGTCCCTCAAGAGAGAAAGCCAAAGTTTGGAGCAGAGTTTTGCAGTGATGTCACCTAGAAGAAAAGCAGCAAGCCGGAAAGAGAGTCAGAGCAATGCTTCAGAGCAATGCTTGATTTCTGCTTGAGTCCAAGGCTGCGTCTTTGGGAGAAACAAGACTCTTTTGTGGTATTGATGCTCTGGACCCCTCCATTGCAAGCTCACAGTGGCGTAGCGTGGGTTGTCAGCACCCGGGGCAAGGCAAGTAATTTGCGCCCCCTAACCCGTGGATTTTAGTAGGGGCAGAGAGCTGTGAGTGTGAGCGCGCCCCCCCCCCGATGTTGCGCCCGGTGCGGCCGGCCCCCCCTGCACCCCCCACGCTACGCCACTGCAAGCTCAGGTTGTCTAAATGAGTAAATCAAGCATATGTCAAAGAAAACATTAGAACTTTCTTTATGTACGCTACAACAGCAGCAAGAATACTCATCGCAAGGTATTGGAAGACACAAGATTTACCCACCCTGGAAGAATGGCAGATGAAAGTGATAGACTATATGGAACTGGCGGAAATGACTGGCAGAATCCGGGACCAGGGAGAAGAGTCGGTGGAAGAAGATTGGAAGAAATTCAAAGACTATTTGCAGAAACATTGTAAAATTAATGAATGTTAAAATGATGTTGGATTGAAATCAAGCGGCCTTAGCAACAAGGTTAATAAGTATATGTAAAAATGGATTGATAACGGATGAAAATACAAAGTTATAATATGTTGAGATATAGAATTAAGATAAAAGAAAGAGGGTAAGGATTTGCTGAATTAACCATGTGAACGGGAATACAAAAAAGGGAGGTGTGAGGAGGTCGGGGAAATAAGCAAACGAAATTTAAGATATGAAAAGATTGACTTGTTTTTAACTGTTTTCTATTTATTTTTTCTGTATTTTGTATCTTTTTGCTATGTATTTTTTATTTTTTGTATTTTTTTCTTTTTGTTTTCTTTTTATTCTGTAACTTTCTTCTTTTTGTAAAACTTTAATAAATATCTTATAAAAAAAAGAAAAGAAAACATGAACCCTGGGTAAACCCCTGAAACCCCTGGAATCTCACACTGCTCAGACATTGGGGTAGCAGGCAAACACACACACCCCCCCCACACACACACACACAGAGAGAGAGAGAGAGAGAGAAGAGCACAGATACCTCCCCTTCTGTCCACACATCAGTCCTGCCAGTCCTGACAGCTACAACACAAAACATTCAACTATGTGTAACTGATATAATTAGTACAATCTCCCTGAGCCTCCTCATTTTCCTCCGTGAAATGTTGGAGGGTATGGAATATTAGGTCTTTAGCCTTCTGTCTGTGTCGGGTCAACAGAGCTGTTACTTTCTGCTTATTGAACTCTAATCTCCACCTGCAAGAACAATAATGCAGTTAGACTCTGCATTATTTTAGACTCTGGATTCAATGCTCTGCCCTCTCTTTAGATGATAACATGAATGTTTTTGCTTATTACAGAAAGCAATAAGTTGGCAGCACTGCATTTGGAATCATCTGCTCATTATACTGAGTGGGGCACTGGAATTCCACCTCCAATCCTGTTCTGACAGCATCAGTGCTCCAGCTGAACCCACTAGCCTCAAGGATCACGTGTTGATTCAGGTGTGGATGACCACGGTGGATGACCAGTGTCGCCCTTCCAGCCATGCACAGAGCAGCCTCTCCCAGCCTTCTGCCCTCCAGCATGGACCACGGTCAGGGATGACGGGAGTTGTGGTCTACAACATCAGGAAGGCACTTTGCTGGGGAAGGATGGCAGCATAGACTCCTGTAGATGAGGGGCAGCCAACCTGGTACACTTCAGATGCTGTGGACTGTGACTCCGTTCAGTCCCAGTCAGCGCAGCCGATGGTCAGAGGGCGATGGGAGTGCACTTCACAATCCCCAGAGGACACTACACTGTTGCAGACCGGTCTTTATGTGGAATAGCTGTTTCTGTGGCACACAGTCCCTGCTGTGCTCAGAAAACACTGAGCCAATTATTCGACAGTAATATTACTATTCTAGCTCACTGTCCAAAAAGCAACGAAATGTTATCATCTATTGTTGCTGGTGTAATGAGCCAAACAATAACTGGCTAAGTTAAGCAGGAATCATTTGCAATATTCCAAAACTAGCATTCCCCCGAAATGAGGGAGTTACTCAGATATGAATATCCTAAATTAATAACTTGTGGGTGGCTGCCTTTTCAAAAAATCTGAGTGAATGCAACAACAATTCTGTTCCATTTTCTGCCTGGAACTATGCTGAGGGGGAAAATGTTTTAAATATAGTAAACCTGCACACACTTTCCTCAAATAAAACTCAAACTCACAGATGTCGATGGGGGAGGTGTGTGACTGGCAGGGTAAATAAGCAAACCCTTGTTAGCACCTTTCAGCCACAGAGTCATGCGTGGCAATGGCTCCGTTTTTGCAGTGTCTGCTGATTCTATGGAACGTGCAACTGTGGGGAGGGCTGAGGGATGCTTTCTGTTGGAGGAATGGCAGAAATAGTGTTGAAAAGAACTGCAGTGTGAAAATCTGCTCAGGGATATATTGTGGGCTTAGAAGAAGAAAAAGCTTTCCTAGAGGATTTACAGTTTTCATTGACCAATCTCTCATGAATAAAAATACTGCCATTTATAATATGCTACAGACTCAAAAACAGATACCAGCTTATTATATCTGGAGGAGGAGGTGTCAGGGTTGAGTGCATATTTTTCCTCCCAGCGAGGATGTGGCTTTTTAGATTGGTGCTTTCAGAAATGCAAAGCGCCAAAGAACAACACAATGCTCCCCAACGCCTGTGTTTCTTTACTTTGGATGTGATGTTGCTCTTTGGGTCCTGGATAGGGATGGCTGAACCTTTCAATTTTGGTTTCTCTCAGTTTTGCATTTTTCCAATCTTAAATTCAGTTGTCCACATTTCCACTTCAGTTTGCATTTTGAAAAAGTCCCAATGAAAATTTATCAGCATCTCAGTAAAATTCCACCTAATATACAAGGGTTGGGGTTTTTTTGCATTTTCTCCAATACTAATTTTTTTGCAAAGCAGTTTTCCATAGGATAACATTTTTAGAAATGTAACAAGACAGAATACAACATAAAGAAACAAAATAAACAAAGATATCATTACAAACATCATTCAAAACATCAAGAAATACTGTCCCATGGCAACTCTATGGACACAACTCTGCAGGTAGGAATGGAGCCACCATGGTGTGGTGCCACTGATACTCACTCCACAGAGTCAGTCTAGAAGAAGACCATGGACAATGATATTAAAAACTGGTGTGAGGTCAAGCAGAAGAAGCAAGGTTGCATTCCTCCTGTCTTTCTCTCAAAAAATGTCATCCATCAGGGAGACCAAGGCAAATTCAGTCCCAAATGCAGGCCTGAACCCAGACTGGCATGGATCCAGATAATCAGGCCATGTATGGGATCATCACCAACACATGCATTTTTATACACACTTTTGACCTTTTGTACACATTACGTGGCTGGAAAACTGCCTTGTGAAACCCGGAGACGTGCAACTTTTGAAGGACAGCTGTGCTTCCATTCTCATATTGTTTTGGAGAATGTGAATGAGGTTGGTTGACCTTTAGAATGTAGACTGGATCATGTTTCTCCCCCTGGTTTATACATTTACCAGGCACCACTTCAGTTTTCTTGGTGGAAGAGCAGGACCCTCACACTCACCATCATGTGACGCAGGTGCCCCACGCAGAAGTCAAACTGCAGGCTTGGTGCACTGACGTCTCTTGCTGATCTTCCCCCAGCCTCCAGCTCTATCACAAAATGCTTCTTCACAGCATTCATTGCTATCAGAAGCTCACTTGGATCATGACTGAACAATGCTGAGTCTCTTGGATTGCAGCTGGGAAGAAGCAGATGGTGTTTTGGGAGCACCCAAATGTCTGCTGATGACCATGTGCAGGTGCAAAGCATGCCAGTCAAGAATGTGCAAATGCAAGAAGCTTTTGATTACTTGCTATACTTTATGCACACAAGAAAAGCTGTGCCACAATGCATAGTCAAGAAGAAACTCGGGTTCAAAAATTTAATTGCCATTATCAGTTGAAATGTATGTTCTTTGAATGTTGATTCTGATTTCAGTGATCATTAAATGACTATTTACTTTCCATTTTTATTCCATTCTTCCTCTAAGAAGACCAGGGCAGGATAAATGACTGTATCTCCCCATATCCTATAAGCATCCCCACAGTTAGGTTAAGCGATGGTTACTCACTGAAGGATTATTGGTGAGCTTCATAGATGTCAGGGACTGGCTGGCTGGAGAGGAGTGGGGGGAGGCACCAGTTGGGGAGCCCCGCAGGGAAGCCTCGGAAGAGGAAGGCTCAGAGCCAGGAGAGTGGTGGTGGGATGCTGAGGACAGATCAGAAGGTGAAGGGCGGAGGGAGATGGCTGGAGGCTGAAGATGCAGCAGACGGGAACGAGCAAGAAGAGCCCGGTGAGGCTTCACAGAGGAGAAGAGGACAGCATCTGCAGAAGCAGCCCAGGAGCTTGCTGTTCCTACTGCAGAGCTCTCCTCCCCCCTTGTCTCCAAGGGCATGGAGGGCTTCCCATGTAGCAGAAGAAAGGGCACTGAGGCCCCTCCCTCATAGTTTAAGGCTGCTAGGGAAACATCCTGCAGAGGAGTAGGAGGGGTCTTCGGGGGTGTAGAGGGCAGAGACCCTCAGTCCTGGCAACTGCTCGATGGAGCAGTAGGCAGTGCCAAGCTGTAAGTTGTGTTTGTGAATAAAGAATTAAAATACACTACTGAACTCCATGTCCTGTGTGCTGACAATAGCTAAGCAGGGATATGAACCAGAGTCACCCTCCTGTTCCTAGTCCAGCTTGTAATAGTTCTTCTATCTCAACTGTAAAAAAATCCTGTTTTGCCAGAAAAGGAGCTTTCTACACAGACTCATTCATGAGTTATCACATGCCCACTTTTGCATGTCAGACATTCTGGAAATTGCCAGCTTCAGAATGAATGTCACAGGGTGGGCTTCTCTGTGCAAGCTAAATATGCTCCTACATAAGGATGAAAATAAAACAAAGCCCAATATTCTCCATTTGTGGGGGGTTTTAAGTGGGGCCTGTGGCAGATCAAATATTTCTTTCTCTTTCAGACTTGCAAGATCTAAGTTGAGAGTTGCTGCTTTCATGGTATATTTGAATTAAGTAGCAGTGAGACACTTGTACTTTTTCCAAGAGCAAAAACAAATCTGTTTTTCAACATGTGACGTGATCACCCCATGAGTTTTAATGTCTATTTAAGTGATAATCTCTATCGCCTCATAATACAGCAACTAGCGAACAGCTGTTCTGGCTGATCAAATGCAGAACCAAAGTTGAGACACTAATCTGTTGCAGAAGCTGTTTATTGCTCCTGGCGCATAAAGCAATAGGGGTTACTGCCATTCTGTAACCAGCAGTAATGAGAAGGAAGAGAAAACAAAAATGGTCTTGAAGCAGATCCCACCCCCGTATACTCTAAAAACCACCACGGATTGTTTTAGGGGTTTTTATGTGAGGATAAACTTAGATACTTGGAGACTCAGGCAGACGTTGACCAAATAAGAAAGATTTATTTTACAGAACAAAGTTGGTAAAACAAATATGTCAGGAGATAAAAGTATTTCAGGAAACAGATAACTTAATAATACTTAATCTACTGAATGATACAGGCTTCTAAACACAGGAGGTAACCCACAGCTTCTTTTAAACATCAATTGTTTAATTCGGTTATTACTCCTCAGATGTTACATGTTTCTAGACTAGATGGTCAATGCTCAGCTTAATTGTTTATGTTACTTCAATTCCTTAAATTAGTTGTTGCTTAGGTGTTACCGCCTAACACTTTGGTTCCTAAACAAGGTGGAAATTTCTGTTGATTTCCCAACCTTTTCTCACTTCCGGTAGTATCACCGTTCCAGGGGATCCCCACGCCCCTCTTAACTGGTCTGGGAGTCTTCAGAGGATCTCTCTCCTCCTGACTGACATGCAACCCAAGGAGACAGTATCCTCACAGCTTCTCCTTCTCCTGACTCAAACTCAGCCTTCCCCTTGCTCCTGTCTTTGTATCTAAGCCTAGAGACTCCTTTCTCTAGCTGGAGACGCTGAGGCCCCCTCAGCCCCCTCAATATTTGCAGGCAAGGGGCCAAGCTCCCCTCCCAATGTTGAGGGGGCAGAGAAGGCCTCCTCCCAATGATGTGCATGCCCCACATGCGCCACCCCGCCACCCCATGCCCACAAATGTGGCTCAGAACCCCTCAAACCATTGCTGCTGCTTGCTGCCTGCCTGCCTGCCAGCCGCCTGCTCACTCTTGGCAGGCTCTCCAGAGCAACTAAGTCAAGCTGTCCTCTGGCCCCACAAAGCCGCCCTTGAGGGCTGCTGCAGCCGCAAAAGTACCTCTAGAAGCCGGACCACACTTCCAGAAGGAGGTCGGCAGTTGCAGTGGGCCTCAATGGAGGCCTTGCGGCGGAGGCCTTGGCCAAGCCGGCACCCCAGTAAGGTGGTGGGTGGCAGAGGTGGCGGAGGCCTGGGCTGCCTTTGCAGGCAGGGGGTAGTAGTGGGACACCTTGTGCATCGGAAGGAGGCCGAGCACGGAGCCCAGCATCACACACATGTGGCATTATGCATGATGTCATGACATCACATTGCATGTGCAACACTAGACCCCCCCACACACACCATCTGGGGTGCAAGTTGGTGCCTCTGGCTGTAGATATTTTCCTCAGAGTGGATGTTCCACACAGAGACCAGAACAAACTCATTAACTCTCCCTTCCCAAACTCTCAACCTTAACCCTCTCTGCCCATCTCTCAGAAATGGCACCTTTTCTTCTCCCTCCCAAAGTGCTGGCTCCACTCTTGGCAGCCAACCAGAGAGAGGTGGGATTCTGAGGCACTGCACCACCCGACTCTGGTCTGGCTCAGCTGTCCATCACAGGGCTCCTCTTCCTTCAAAATGTTTGGGGGCGTTACATTTCCAAGTGTGTGTGTTTCTGGTTCCATTGGATATCTTGATGGCAACCAAGAACATATAATAAAGGACCCTCAAATCATTCCAAGGGGCCTCATTATTCTGCCCCCATAAAGAGTTGTTGTACTCCCCTACTACTGGCATGTCTCTGCAGTCACTCTGTACCCCAAATCCTACCTGCCAACGAATTAACCTATTCCTCTGAGTGAGCTCTAGTCAGGGCCAGCCCACCCATGAGGTGGGTTGAGGCAGCTGCCTCGAGCAGCAAAACCCCAAGAGGCGGTGCTCCCTTGGGCGCCCTGCTGCCTCCACTCCTGCCTGCCAAGATCTCACTGGGACCTGCCGTTGTTGCTGCTGCTTTGCAGGCACAACTGCACAACCAGTCACGGGAAACTTCAGCCATGATGGGGCAGCATCTTCCTGTTTCGTCTCAAGCAGCAAAATGGAACACACCATCCCTGTCTCCAGTAGTCAGGGTGTTCATCACACCCGTGAAGCATTTGTTGCTACATTGGTCCAGCTTTGTTACGGAACCTGACTGACAGTGAGGAGTGCAAAGCCGTATCCAGCTGTTATTGCAGGAGCCCCTGTGCCTGTGGAGTACGTTTGGAGTAAGCAACAAGCCTACCTGAAGTGGGATGGGGAATAGAAATCAAGGCAACCTACTCTTCCTTCACTGGTTCTTCCTTAAGCAACTACTTTTTTTTAATAATATTTATTACTTTTAAGGATTACAAAGAAGAAAAAAGGAAAGGGAAAAAAAGAAAAAAAAGAAAAAACAATACAATACAATATATAAACAATACACAACACTACACTAACACAATAAACTAAACAAAACAAAGCAAAAACAATTTAAAATACACATCATACCATTTCAATATCATATCTTACATTCACTTGTTTCAGCGACCTCCTCACACCTCCCTTTTTGGAATCTATCAAACTTTCCTTCTCCAGTTCAGGTAGAGCTCTGATCCTCAAAATCTGATTTTCTTTAAATTCATTCATAGAAGGCATCAACTTATGGTCATCAAGTTGCATCTGTAAGGCTGGGACTCTCTCTCTCTCCAGTTGTGTTACTTTAGGTTCAACGACAACAACTTTCTCCCTAGCCTTCTCCGCAGTTTGCCATGTCAAAGTAGATTCCTGTATCAATTTCTGAATAGTTTCTGTATTGATGTTCACTTTTTGTCCCAAATTATCCACCTTCTTGTTAAGCTGTTCCAGTGAGTCATTTATCTTACTTAATGCAACCGCTAAGGCCTCTTCTGTCGACATTCTTAACCGATTCAAGGTCAGTCCCAGAATCTCACAGCTTTTTATCTTGCAGCTGGAAATTCCCCCAGCTCAGCTCTTGTAACAGTTTCAAAGGCTTCCTCTAGAGGGGAACAGTTTCTATTTGTATTGGTCCTTTTAGACACAGTTCCAACAATAAGATTAGTTTCAGTTTTCAGTTACTTTTACTCCTTTTTAAACGCAGACGGAGACAATGGAAACAATGTATTTCTCTTATTTGACTAGCTGTCAGTGAACGTTCTAATCACGGTCAATGAACATTCTAAAGCACGTCAGTCCTGCTGGCAGCTCGTTTCCAGGATCGGAGTGGTGGTATTTTAACTCTGTTCGCTCTTTCCTGCAGGTATATTCAGTCCAAAACTTTCCCCCCTCTTCTCCTGCCACCAAGGGGGGGCTTAGTAATTTTTACCGATGGAAATTTAGTCCTTTACAATAGACTTTCCGCGACTTCAGCTTGCATCCTCATTGCTTAAATCTATTTACAAAAGGGGAAGGTGGACTTCCTGTTTTAGACCTCCCCGTTTTGACACCAAATTAAGACGTTTAAAAATCCAATTCTCCGCTCTACTCACGGGTAGTTGCTTTAAGATCAAATTGTCCACAGGAAAAAGTCAGCGCTCTCCGGCAACAGCTATGCGGCTTCACTCCGTGGAAGAAGCAATCAATTTGAAGCACCGCACCGCTCACCCCACGTCGCTCCGGATCCCCGAAACCGGGTTTCCCCGTGAGTAGGGGAGGCGCAAAAGGTGCCAGCCGAATCCCACGTTCACAGGCTTCACTCGCCTGTGATTTTTATTGGGTCTCCGCCTTCGCCGTGGCAGCCAGACCCGAATTTCCACGAGGCAAATTCCTCCCGATCAGAGGAATTCCGCCATTACTGGAGGCGCCAACCCGGAAGTTACTTTTTTTAAATGTATTTTTATTAAAGATTTTCTTGATTTACAAAGGTATGTGCAATGTCTCTCTCGTGTTTTTTTCCATGTAACTTTTTTTTTACAAATCGGTTTCATTTGTTGAGACATTAGGAAGAAAAGGGGGAAAGAGGTGGAGGGGGAAAAGATGAGTGGGGGTGGGGTCGGGTGCCAATGTTTCTATTTTACTTAATATATGTGGGGTTTTGTGTCAGCATTGCTTGTGCAGGTTCTCTGCTGTTCACTTGTGTTCCTTTGGTGGTGAGAGAGGTTGGGGTTGGCCTAGGGTGTGGCTGTTCATTTGTGGTTGGCTGTGGTGGTCTTTGTTTTCATGTGTGAGTGGGGTGGGTGGTAGCAACTACTTATTGATATGTAGATTGTTTTCTCCTGCTTTAGAATCACAGAACTATAGAGTTGGAAGGGGTCGCAAGGGCCATTTAGTCCAACTCCCTGCAATGCGGGACTCTTTTGCCCACGACCCTGAGGTTGAGAGTCTCATGCCCCACTGATTGAGCTATCACAGGAGTTTACTGCCTTCCTCCTTCTTCTCCAAGGTCAATTAGCAGGAATTTCCCCCACTTGGCTGATTGGCTGTAGCCATTTGGGTTTCGCCTGCCGCGTAGCAATTCATCACAACTTGAACAACTGGTTCAGATGATAGGAATGGGAGAACGCTCTCGCCATCCCTATGTGAAGGGTATTCCGTTAAAGGAATCCAGGGACTCAACTTGGTTTGTGCCTGTGCCTGAGTCCAGGGAGCATCTAGGGAGTGAACAGAGTCTGTTCCCAAACTTTTCACCTGCCTCAGGTGTTCACCCTTGGCTGACCTATGATAGAGCTCTGGGTCAGTGCTACCTGCAAGGGTGCAGGGAGCTAGTCAAACCAGAGCCTATGCAACCACTCACTTTTCTGTAATCAATAAAGTTGTGTCTTTATTTAGGAGGGAGGTCTCTGGGTCTGAACACACAACTGAGTACTGCTAAGCTTGTGCTCAGAATGACTTTGTTTGCCATGAGCAGTGAATCTTTATTTTCCTTATTCATTCAACCAGCACTGTCACCAGACTGTTTCTTTCTCCACTCCGCTGCATTGGAATGCAGAGAGGACTGGGGGCAGTGCATCCTAGCGCCTCCCAGTGTCTCCATGCAGGATGCTCACAATGCAGGCTACCCACTCACACGGTTGGTGCTGTGTGTCTTCAGCTGCATGCATGAAGAATCCCCCTTCAGGCCTCCTTGTCAATGCTGGAAGGTCCCAGGTGGACCCAGCATGCGCACAGACATTTGTGGCAAGCAGCTAGAAGGCCCAGCCACACTCCTCCCTACACAGGTTGCGGCAGTCGTCATACAAACCAGACTTTTGGCTCCTGAGCCTGTGCAGAATATTGGTGCCCTTAAAAGTTCAAAAGTTGGCCATCCCTACTCTGAACTGAGCCAGAATCTGTTTCACGGGGCCAGTAAAAAGAAAAAGGGGGGAAGCCTGTTATTGCAGCATTTATTTACTTATTTTACCAAGAACACAGAAATGAGATGCAGGCAGCTTAGACTTCCCACATTGATAAAATGAAAGAAAACAGGCTGATTTGGGGCATGGATTGCCAGAGGTAAGGGAAAAAGGAGAACAAACAAGTCGAATGAGACTTAAAAGGAGAGCTCTTGAATATATAAGAAATATTCTGCTTTGTAACCCAAGATATGTTATCATAGCAAAAGAGAGAGCGCTGAGGAAACATTGACTTCCTTTAGGATTTTGTTCCACTTTGGGGGTCTCTCTGTGTTGTATTTATGACTCCTGCGCAGTTTTGTTAGGATAACCTTGGCACAGTCATCCAAATGCCATGGTGTGTTTTATTAGGCACTTGCCTTGTGAGCTGCTCCGACCTGATAACCATTGGAAATATCTAGCCGTTTCAAAAATAAATATTTCAGAGATGCTCTGGCAAAGGACCTTTGTATTAATCGCTGTGAAATCACAAGCATCGGTCTTGGAGTCCCTGTGACTCCTGATGGAACTGCTTTCAATTCATTTCTGCTCCTTGAGGGATGGGTTCACTGACAGTTCACCGGATCCCTGCCAAGATGTTTGTCATCACAATATTTCACATTAACGTGACAAACTTCACTGCATTAAGCAACCATGCCACACTGAAGCAATCCTTCGAATGCATCCTTGCTTCTTCATCTCTCCTGCAACGGATTCTTTCTTGCTTTGGGAAGACTTCAGTCCCTGATAGGAACATGTAGGGGGGGAATGGAATCATGTGACCCAATCTCAATATGGTCATAATAAAGGCCTGAAAGGAGCACTTCCACTGACTGCTTTCTCTGTGCTATCAAGATTCTAAACAAGAAATTGCATTCCAAGGACTCTTTCCAGACCTCATTATCAATTCATGGAGGTCAAGCATGCGCAAGCCTGATTCTCCCACATACAACCCAAAGACTCAGGACTTATCTAATGAATGCAGAGATACACCTTGAACCCAGGACTGTAGAACTTCAGACTCACTGAGACAAGCACAGTCCACCGATGTTAGAGACTGGCAGGATGCTGATGAGTGTGCACTGGGGGCAAGGGGCTGGAGTCTGACTTGGGAAAGACAGGCAGTGGTTTGTGGGGAGCCCTCCTGCACCACTGTCTCCTAGAAGCAAGAGGGAATGAAAAAGAAATGAGAAGTTTCCATGCAGGCACAGTCTTCAGCTGTGTGTGCAGCACATCAGGGGAAGATACATAACCTGGTGGAGGGGGAGTGGTCCTCTGTTTCTGCAACTCTTCCATAGAACATGGACCTAGAAATAGCTGCCTAGCTGTTAGATTGGTGTGCGCAGATATCCAGAGCCGCAGAAGGGACTGTGTTATCTCTGACAATAACATAAATACTTAAGCATCTGCCAGGAGCATTTCTTTGGCTGGGAAGTGCCTAGACAACCAGGCATATACTGTATTTTGGTCTGCCCAGGTGCTTGAGGGTAGAGAAGCCAAGATGAGGTGGCACCTAGTAGACTGGGGCAGAGCTGAGGGAATCTGTTGGATCAAGGGTGGATCAAAGAGAGAATCTGGTGGGTTGTGGGTAAAGCTTGATAAAACTCATTTCCTGGCTGAGCACCATGCACAGCTGTGTTTGGCTCCATGGGTCACAAGCTGTGCAGAGATAATCTGACTAATATCTTTGGAACTGCCTCAGCATGAAGCCCCCTCTGCTAAAGGAATATTTAAAAATGTATGTGACACAACGGAATGAAAATGGGTCAGAGAGTAGGAATGACAGTCCAAAAGATTGGACGTGATTTGCTGGAGACAATTTTTCTGAGCTGCAGTGAGGAGGGCAGCTGTAGAATGTGGCATGCCAAGTCAATGCATCAGGAGATAGGCCATATTAATGGATTTCAACTGGATTTCAGTGGGAGCAATGCATGCAGGTCTGCAAGCCTAGAAGCAAGAGGGAATGAAAAACCCCTGAACAATTACAACAACAGTGGAGGCCAAAATATACAACCTCACCCCACCCCACTCAATGCGTGTTAGCTAGTATGTTGCCTGAATAAATGTGCATTACAACTGTGTATGCTGCAAAGTGGTCCTTTGATTATCTCACTAAGCTCGGAGCAGCATCCGGAATGGCAATTAGGTGTATGGTGAAGCAAATGACATACATTTAATTGCCAGAATTTTGCCTGGGTGTTTGCAACAGATACACCTTTTCTGACCTCCCAAAGACTAAATGCTATTTAGAACTGTTTCACATCATTGTAAGTCATTTATGTATCTCTGTTGATTCAGGCAATGCATTACAGGAGACCTTCCAAAATGTAAGAACATGCCTGATTTATTTAGCCAAGACTGAATGTTATCATCACAAAACAACCCCAGAATATTACCAGTACTTAGAAACTGTTGCATTCATTTTGTTGGTTGGTTAATGGATTAAAAGCAAAATGACTAAAGAGCTTTAACCGGTTGACACAGCATTAGTGAACATGGCAGGCAGCCCTTGCTTCTGTGTACATACTGAACTGATGAATCAAAGTGGCTAAGAGAACAATCCTATTTGCACTTATCTGAGAGGAAGTCTCATCAAACTCAATGGTTCTTCCTTTTCAGCAGATGTGTTTATGATTGCGTTACAAAAGGCTGGTTCATGCCTTACTTTTTCTGAAGTGCACTCCTAATATTTTCTGTGTATTTACAGATGTTAAGTGCCATGGACTGATTGGATGCAGAGCGATGGTGGGAGGAACCAGCTGGGGAACTCCCAAGGGAAGATGGCTCAGAGCCTGGGGAGTGGTGGTTAGAGGAATAAGAGGGAGAGGACTGGAAGGAGGAAGAGTCAGAAGCTGAAGAGGCAACAGGCTTTAGTGAGCAGAGAGAGTCTGTGGAAGAGGGAAGTCAAGAAACAGAGCTAGAAACTGAAGCAGGGGAGGGCAATGAGGGAAGCCAAGAGGCAAAGATGAGCCAAGCTGGTGAAGAGTCACAGGTGTTTCCCCCTCCTGCTGCAACAAGCTCCCCTCCCTGTGGGTCTCCCAGAACCAGGAGAGGCATGAAGAAGGTAGAAGAGAAGTTAGCTTCATGCAAGCGCAGTCTCATATTGCTTGAGGGAAAACCCTGGAGAGGCAGCAATGGGGAGACTTGGACCTTCAGAGGCAAGACCTGCTGGAAATGAGTTGCTGTGCTCATGAGGACTGACACTTCTGTGCAGATCCTGTTGTTGCTAATAAAGAGTTAACTCCAACTTGCTCGGTGTGATTTACTGCTGGCTCGCTCCTGTCATTAGGTGTGACATTAGCACATGCTAATTTGCACATTATAAGGTAAAGGTAAAGGTACCCCTGACAGGTCCAGTTGCGGAGGACTCTGGGGTTGTGCGCTCATCTCACTCTATAGGCTGAGGGAGCCGGCGTTTGTCTGCAGACAGCTTCTGTTGTGTTTTTTTTATAAAATATTTATTAACATTTTCAAGAAACACACAACAGACAAAAGACCAAAAAATAAACAAAACAAAAAACACAAAAATACATAATATTCAAAACTAAACACAAAAAAATAGAAAAAACACATAAAGTTTCTGTAACTTATAATTCTTAACCTTATTTCTCAGACCTCCTCACACCTCCCCTTCTTGTATTCCAATTTAAATTGTCAATTCAGCAAGTCCTTAACTTATTTCTTTACCTTAACTTAAACATTTATTCTAACATACTATTATTTTATTTTACTTCTTTTTTCCATTTCCTCAATTTATTTTTAACAACCTTATTTTCAATTAATTTAAAAAGAAAAAACCAATTTTACCTTATTAATATTATACATCAATACTTATACCTCATTATTTATTCTTAGACCTTTTTCCTAAAGTCGACCAAAATTTCCCTTCCACGATTTACCCAATATCCTTACCACTAGCAAAATATAAAAAGCAAATTATCCTTATGTACCCTTTGGATTCCCAACCTCCACCCACCCTTTTCCCGGTTCCAGTCCCCAACCAATATCCGTCAGTCTTTATGTTATTTATTTAGCCTGGAGATCTCATGTCCGAGGCCCTTATATCTCTCTCAGTTCCTTTCTGCCGGTCTCTTTGATAGTCTTTGATATTAAGCCCCAAGTCTCGGAGGGGCTCCGGCCCAACAGAATCCATGTTGCTTCCAGCCGGTCCTCCATCCTTAAAAGCAAAGCCTATGGGGTGCTCCAACTCTTGTTTCAAATTTCTTTCAGATCCAGATGTCCCCAAAGCTCCAGCTTTCCCCTTCAACAAATTTGTAATCCTCAGGTCTTCAGATCTCCTCCAAAGAGGGTCTCTCCATTTTCCAGACTCCCATTCAGACCAGGCTTTCCACATCCAGTTTTTATTGTCCTTTTTTGTCATCATGTCAGGCCTCATATTGTAACTCTCCTTTAACTCCTGCAAATCTCCTGCTCCTCCTTCATTTTCTTCAAAAGCCACATATTGCTCCATCGTATCTACACTTTCAGTTTCATTTATTTGTTCAGTAGAATAGGCTTCCTGTTTCAAGTCCTTATCAGACTCAAAAATGTTGTTTACTGTCCAGTGTAGTAGTGATGCCTCTGTAGACAAAGCATTGTATTCATCTTGCAAGTTTCCCAAGAGAACGAGTGCTCTGTCCAATTCTGCTTGAAATTTACGTACTCCAGCCATTTTTATGATGTAGTGTCCCTATTACCCCTCTAGGGGGATTTTAGTTCCTTAGTATTCCTTTCAGCTCAAAACCAAAAGTCCAGTTATTTTGTAACAGTCCTCCTTGTTTTCAACAAATTATACCAAATAAACCAGCAAAAACAGCAGAAACAATGTTCTCTTTTTCCAGCTGACAACTAGCTGACTAGCAGCTCACTTGACAGCTGTCAAAATCTTCAATACAACAGGCTTTCTCATAGGACGTTCCCGGGTCTCGGGGGGGGGGTGAAATTTCAACTCCCAAAATTCTTTTTATCCTCCAGTAAATCTTCTTATCGTGTCAAAACCGTGAAGTCAAGATCTTTCATTAAAAAACAAGAGACAAATTCTCTCGACCTTAGCTGCCCAGTCCTTTGCTTTAAATTGTTTACAAGAGGGGGGGGTGGACTTCCTTTTTAGCCCCTTCCCGCTCGTTCCAAATCCAAAATTAAAAAAATTTTTAAGGTTCCAATCTCCGTATTACTCACGGGTTTATATTTTAGAGTCCAATCGGTCTTGGAAGAAGTTGGCGCTCTCTGTCAATGGCTTGCGGCTTCACTCCGTAGGCGAGGGAGTACTCTCAGCACCACCACCCTGCCTCCGTTCCGAAGCCTTTAAAAAGACTCCGTCGCGGATTGGGGGGGCGCAAATGGTGCCCGCCGAGTCTCTGTGTTCACAGGCATCCGCGCCTGTGATTTTAAGGGTCTCCGCTTCGCCGCAGCGGCCAGACCCAGACACTACGGAGCCGATTCCCTCCGGAGCTCGGAGGGAATCCGCCATTAAACAATGGCGCCAACCCGGAAGTCCTGTCTGCAGACAGCTTCTGAGTCATGTGCCCAGCATGACTAAGCCGCTTCTGGCGAACCAGAGCAGCGCACAGAAACGCCGTTTACCTTCCCGCCGGAGCGGTACCTATTTATCTACTTGCACTTGACGTGCTTTTGAACTGCTAGGTGGGCAGCATAAAGGAGTATGTAAAAATGGTCTGTTATTAGGTGAGAATGTAAAGTTACAATACATTAAGGTAAAGGATTAAGATAAAAACAAGGAGGGAAAGGATTTGCTGAATTAACTAACTGAACTGGAATACAAAAAAGGGAGGTGTGAGGAGGTCAGGGAAACAAGCAAATGAAAGACAAGACATGAAAAGATTGATATGTTTGTAACTGTTTTATTTTTCTATTTTTTCTGTACTTTGTATTTTTTCTTTTTTTCTTTTTTCTTTTTTTACTTTGTAACTATTTTTGAAACTTTAAAAAATATCTTTTTTAAAAAAATGAACTGCTAGGTGGGCAGGAGCTGGGACCGAGCAACTGGAGCTCACCCCATCGCGGGGATTCGAACTGCCGACCTTCTAATCGGCAAGCCCTAGGCTCTGTGGTTTAGACCACAGTGCCACCAGCATCCCACATTTGCACATTATACACATATATTAATTATGAAGCCATGGCTGGTTGTGCTTTCACACAGAGACACATAGCTCAGTGGTAGAGCTTTGCATGCTGAAAGGTGGGGCTGCTGGTGAGCTGCTGCCAAACAGTGCAGACAATACTGAGATACAGTAGGTGGACCAATGGTCTGATTGCCTTACAGGGGTGTCCAACTGGTCAATCCCCGGGAGGTTTGGGTTGATCATGGTCTATTTTTCCTTTGCGTGGTAAAAAGAGGATCCAACCCGCCTGTCCTCCATACTCTGACTTTCCTTCCTAAAAAAAGCTCAGCAGCTTTGACCCGAAAGCCCCCTCCCAAAAGGGATAGATCACTGCCAGTTTTTTATTCTGTGAGTAGACTGCAGTCTCTTGGGGCTGGACGTCCCTGCTCTAAGGCAACCTCTTAGGGGAAGGGTGCAGCTCAGCAGTGGAGCCCATGATTTGCATTCGAAAGGTTTCAGGTTCAATTCCTGGCATCTTGAGGAAGAGCTGGCAGAAGCCACTGTCTGACTGGCAGCCTCCAATGTGCCCTGAGCTCCACCCTCATTGAGTAACTTTCAAAGACCAATCTGGTGTGGAAAGTAAATGCCTTCACTTGATCAGTCGTTTGTTTGAGAGATTGACTCCAATTTATGATTTTCAGGGTTTATTATAATTTCCTTATTACATAAAGCATCTTGGATTTGTAGAAAAATGGGGATATACACTTGAAAAGAAATACATGTTCAAAACACCTATTATTTGTCATTTAATACACTGATCAGCAAGCAGATATCTGCTGCTATTGTTTCATTAATGTCACTTTTTCAGATTGTAATTCCTTATATCAGAAAGGATAAAGATATGAACCAACAATGTTCCTTTTGAGGGTGGAAGGAATGTGAATAGCCTGACATTTAGCTAGGCTGAAGGCTGACAGATATGTCCAGAGTATATGTACACAGACACGCTTTATTTTCTGGCAGACGGTCTGGAGAAAGGGTACATCTGCAAAAGCGGCATGTGTTTCTAAGCAAACTCTATTTAGTTTACTTTTTAGAAATAGTCCTTCCAGGTGTTCAGAAACGCACTAATTTGAAGACATCATTGTGTTGGGGAAATTGATATTTGTTCGTGAGGAAGAGAAATGGCCTTCCATACAAAGGGGCTGGGTGGGCACCTTCCCCACAAGCTGAGAAAAAGAAGACAGAGCAAGAAGATGGGGTTCGGCTGAGGAGGGAAAGGCAACATCAAGTCACCTGAAGACCTTTTTCAGTTTGCTATTATTTACCAGAAGTTTGCTATATGATGATTCTTCATTAGTACCTTATACTAGCTAGATTGTTGCATTTATTTGCTTAATTATTTAATATATGGGCCCTGCTCCTTCCTGCCACTTAGCACCTGGCCCGGGGCGGGGCCTGACAGGCCTCACAGGGACAGTTGCTGTTACTGCTGCTGCGACCCAGGGGGATCCGGAGGGGAGCAGAGTTCTTTTTAAAATGTTTTAAAATTTTCTTTTTCCTTTTTATTTATTTATTTCTTTTTTTGTATATGCGGGGATGGGGATGGGGGTGGGATGGATGTTTAGTTGGGAATTTGTTTGATTTTGATGGATTTGTAATTTTTACAGTTTTTTATTTGTATTGTCTTTTGTTTTCTGGGGTTTTTTTGTTTTGTTTTGTTTTTATTGTTTTAAGGTCTTATTTTCTTCTTAAGGGGAGGGGTCAGGGTGGCCGGGGAGTAGGTCCCAGCCAACAAAATGGCTGAGGCATGTTCCACAGAGGGGGATGCGCTGGGACAACCGATCTCAGTGATCACGGGTAGGAGGAGGAGTTACGCTAAGACTAGACCATGTCATTACAGAGGAGGCAGGTTTAGTCGTTGTCTGAGGACTATCCCTGCCTCCGGGTCTGGTCCTGACCGGATGGATACTAGAATCAGCAAGGGATACCCACATGACCTGAGGGTGCTGCTGTGCAATGCCAGGTCAATGATTCATAAGACCACTGCCATCCATGACTTGATCATGAATGGAGGATTTGACCTGGCATGTGTAACAGAGACTTGGTTGGATGAAGCAGATGGGCCTGTCCTTGCCGCTGCTTGTCCACCAGGTTTCTCTTACGCACAGCAACCCAGGCCTTGTGGGTGGGGAGGGGGGGTTGTGATTTTTAGGAAGTCATTAGTTTGCACCAGGCGTCCTATTGGGAAGACCCAGTTCTCTGAGTGCATGTTCTGGAAGTTGGGAAATAGGGGCAGTACAGGATTCCTTTTGGTGTACCGACCTCCCCGCCGCACCAAGGATTCCCTGCCCGAGCTGCTTCAGGTCATGGCGGATGTACTCCTGGAGACACCTAGCTTGGTCATCCTAGGGGATTTTAACATCCATGCCGACACGACCTTACAAGGGGCCGCTCGGGACTTCGTGGAAAGCATGGCCTCCATGGGGCTGTCCCTGAATAAGTCTGGCCCAACCCATGCCTTGGACCTGGTATTCACCTCTATGGATGTTGGTGATCTGACACTAAGTAAAAGCGAAACGAAAGAAGTGCCATGGTCAGACCACTTCCTGGTACAACTTGACTTCTCCGTGACCCTTCCCCTCTGCAGTGAGGTGGGACGGATTCGGATGGTCCACCCCCGCCACTTATGGATCCAAATGGTTTCCAGAGAGTGGTAGGGGATGCTTTATCCCATGTTGATGGCCTTTCAGCTGATTCCCTGGTGGCCTGCTGGAATGTGGAATTAACCAGGGCTATTGACTGTTTGGCTCCGAAGCACCCTCTCCGATTGCATGGAGCCCGGACAGCCCCATGGTTTTCCACAGATCTGAGGGCAATGAAACAATCGTTGAGATGGCTAGAGCGCCGGTGGCGGATGACCCATTCTGAAGCTGACCGGACATAGGTTAGAGCTCAGTGTCGAGCCTACCAAGTGGCGGTAGCGACGGCGAAGAAGACTTTCTTTACCGCCTCTATTGCATCTGCAGAAAACAACAGCAGGAGACTTTTTCAGGTGGTCTGCAATTTAGCGGAACCACCTGCTACATCGGGGCCCAGTACGGGCCACATGATCTCCTGCAATGATTTTGCAAAGTTTTTTGCAGATAAAGTCGCTCAGATTCGGGAAGAGGTAGACGCCACCGTGGGAACAGGGCCGGGGTGGGAGAGTGCTAGAGTCCTGTCTAGTCAAATTGCGTGGGATCAATTCCAATCTGTTACCTCCAAGGATGTGGACAGGCTGCTTGGACGAGTGAAACCAACCACCTGTCTCCTTGATCCTTGCCCATCCTGGCTTATAAAAGCTAGCCGGGAAGGGCTGGGCGATGGGCTTCGTGGGGTGGTGAATGCTTCCCTCTGTGATCCCTCTGAAACCCGCTCAGACTCGCTGAAAGAGGCGGTTATTAAACCGCTTAAAAAACCATTTTTAGATGCGGCCACAATGGCCAACTATCGCCCAGTCTCAAATCTTCCATTATTGGGCAAGGTGATTGAGTGAGTGGTTGCTGAACAACTCCAGGCACACCTGGAAGAAGCGGACCATTTGGATCCCTTCCAGTCGGGATTCAGGCCTCATCATGGGACTGAAACTGCCTTGGTCGCACTGGTTGATGATCTCCGGTGGGCTAGGGACAAAGGTGAGAGCTGTTTCCTAGTTCTGCTGGATCTCTCAGCGGCGTTTGATACCATCGACCATAACATCCTTCTGGACCATCTTGAGGGGCTGGGAGCTGGGGGCACTGTCATACAGTGGTTCCGCTCCTTCCTCCTGGGCCGTGTTCAGAAAGTGGTGGTGGGGGATGAGTGTTCAGACCCCTGGGCTCTCACTTGTGGGGTGCCTCAGGATTCTGTCCTCTCCCCCATGCTTTTCAACATCTACATGCAGCCACTGGGAGAGATCATCAGGGGGTTTGGGCTGGGTGTTCATCAGTATGCGGATGATACCCAGCTCTACTTCTCTTTCAAATCAGAACCAGTGAAGGCGGTGACGGTCCTGTGTGAGTGTCTGGAGGCGGTTGGAGGATGGATGGCAGCTAACAGATTGAGATTGAATCCTGACAAGACAGAAGTACTGTTTCTGGGGGACAGGAGGCGGGCAGGTGTGGAGGATTCCCTGGTCCTGAATGGGGTAACCGTGCCCCTGAAGGACCAGGTGCACAGCCTGGGAGTCATTTTGGACTCACAGCTGTCCATGGAGGCACAGGTTAAATCCGTGTCCAGGGCAGCTGTGTACCAGCTCCATCTGGTACGCAGGCTGAGACCCTATCTGCCTGCGGACTGCCTCACCAGAGTGGTGCATGCTCTGGTTATCTCCCGCTTGGACTACTGCAATGTGCTCTACGTGGGGCTACCTTTGAAGGTGACCCGGAAACTACAACTAATCCAGAACTCAGCAGCCAGACTGGTGACTGGGAGCGGCCGCCGAGACCATATAACACCGGTCTTGAAAGACCTACATTGGCTCCCAGTACGTTTCCGAGCACAATTAAAAGTGTTGGTGCTGACCTTTAAAGCCCTAAACGGCCTCGGACCAGTATACCTGAAGGAGCGTCTCCTCCCCCATCGTTCTACCCGGACACTGAGGTCCAGCACCGAGGGCCTTCTGGCGGTTCCCTCGCTGCGAGAAGCCAAGTTACAGGGAACCAGGCAGAGGGCCTTCTCGGTAGTGGCGCCCTCCCTGTGGAACGCCCTACCACCAGATGTCAAAGAGAACAACAACTACCAGACTTTTAGAAGACATCTGAAGGCAGCCCTGTTTAGGGAAGCTTTTAATGTTTGATGTATCACAGTATTTTCATATTCTTTTGGAAGCCACCCAGAGTGGCTGGGGAAGCCCAGCCAGATGGGCGGGGTATAAATAATAATTTATTATTATTATTAATTATTATTATTTTTAATTATTATTATTATTATTATTATTATTATTATTATTATTATATAATAAGTATATAATAGCTCCAATGTAAAATTTACAAGGCCATTTATGGGATAAAAACAACAAAACCTTAACCATACAATAAAATGTCAATGATCAATTCAATAAAATGTTCCATGGGAACAGATTCTGGTGAACTGCTTCACAGGCCATCTTTAGAGGAGCTGAATTTATGCCCAGATTTATCGATCCTGGACATTGGATAGTATCAATCAAATCACAAGATGTGTCAATAGGCCAGATCCTTTGAGTGCTTGGTTAGAGTACGTTGAGGATAATTTTCATCCCTCCAAGCTAATTCTTGGCATTGGAAAAGACTCCTGTAACATCAGGAAACGAATGGCTGATGAACAACCATTGAAAGTTTCAAGATGAATCAACTGATATGTAAATTCTTATCCCAAAGAGGGTTGGAACTGTAGTTTTGACAGTAGAGAAGTACTACATCAACGACAACCGTTTTTAAGCTCAGGCTCCACTTTGGTTTCACCTGCATATCTGTAAATAGACACAAATATTGCAAAATATCAACAGGCCTCCAGCAATGCCCTTCCAAAGGAAACCAACCCTGTGCTCCTGGAATTTCTCATATTTCATTGTTTTTAGCTGTTATTTTCTTCTCATGGCTTATTGCTCTAAGAAATAAAGAACCGTCTGCCGTGTGCTATCTGCCATTGATCTCAATCAGCCTACTCCCAAGGAAATCCCACTGCCTAAATTCCCAGGAAGCTGTGTAAAGGATGGTAGCTCACAATTTTCTGCTTCATAATAGCCTTTTCTAATTGCAGTTCTAGCTCTCAGGGATCATGTTGAATACTTGAATGATTCCCTTTGCTTTGCCAAAATAAGCTTGACACTATTCCTGTGTTCCCAATTAAAGGTGATATATAGAAAACAGAGAAGCCATAAGAAAGCTTTTTAAATGGAAGATAAATTCCTCGAAATTGCAAGCTGCGAGAGGTGTTTATTACAAATGATTTAAAATAAAAGCAGTAAGCAGCTGTAAAAATGTCAGCTCTGGAAAATATTGGATCTCTGCCTCCAGGCTAGAGGTGGGGAATTGGTGGCTCCTGGGGTCAATTTGACCCACACAACCCTTTTGACTCCCCCTTCAGCCTCTCCTGGAGCCCCATCCCTCCTCGGCAGCAGCGCAAATGGGACCACAAAGTGCTGTCCTGAGGACCTTCTGCTTCTCCTTGTAGCTGAAGGGGAAGGTGGGCAGAGCATTGCAAGTACTGAAGGCGCTGCAGAATAGATCCACGTGTGTTCATGCATGCATTTAACAGAAATGTTTGTTTTCATTTTCCCCTTCCATAAACTACCATTTCTAATGCCATCTCACTACCCGTTTGGGTCATCTATAGGTAGAGATATTAAAAATTCAACGGTTTTGTTTCCAGCAGGGAGCTGTTATCTACTCCCTAAGGAGATAACTGACAATGCATTTGTGCCTTGAATTATTGGTTGCCAACACAGATATCAGATGCAGGGTGACAAAGAAGCATCCTACTTTGTTAGCTTTAACTAAATGGGAGTCAACTGGGTCAATTGCATCTTGGGGGGAAACTCTTACCAAAAGAAGAACAATTATATACTGTTCAGATATTGCTTGGTTGTTATAATTTTTCCTGGGGCTTAGCCAACCATTCTAAATAAAATATTTAGAACATTAAGTTCAAATGAGAGGCTTTGTGTGCAAGTTCCTATAAAAGCCCTGTTTTGCTAAACAGATTTGCTCATCCTTCACTCCTTGTTTGCAAAAGCATCAACGGTGTTGCTGTCCACTGCTCAGTGTCATTTCCCACCTTTGTGTGCCTTCAGGTTTTTAACATTGATTTGGAATCCCACAGTATTGTTATTCAATTGACAAATCAAAGCTGTGTGTCTTTATGGAGTCTTACTCTGTTATGTTAAATGGACAAAGCAATTTCTTTGTTCTGAAATGCATAATCCCATACAGTACAGTAAACCACCAACAGGCACAGCCCATCATTGTTTCTTGTTGCTTCTCTTTTGTATCGTGCAATGGTGTGTGGAATTCAGTTGTATAAAAACTAAAAAAAAATAGTCACGACAACAACCTATAAGACCTTTTATCCCCACACCCCAAATTATTTCTGCAGGCTCTCATGGTGGCACACCAACAAACATTCAGGCAATTACGCAGTTGGGTTGCTTGGTGTGAGGTGGGGGCGTGTAGCTCTTTTACGCCCGGGGCCAGAGAACAGGACATTCCTTCTATCTGGGATGGTCATTCTCTTCTGTCCAGCTTCAGGAGGGATGCACATGCAGTGCAGTCAGCCAGCCAAGTCAACTCTGGTGATCAATGGGGTGGCTGATGTTACAGTCAGATCAACCTTACAACCATGTGTGCAGATTGTGCAGGACAACAGTACATTAACTAGGCTTCAGTATTCAACTTGGTTTTGAATTTGCACTGGTTTTGATGTACAGTCATCTCTTATGCCCCAGAGAATTCTCTTTCTTTTTCCAGGATTGTGTTCCAGCTACTGTTGAGGCACCATGTTTACGATAATAAGATGTCCTCCAGAGAGGGCCTCAAGTTTTATTTTAATAATTGTGTATTATAATTTAAAATATTCTGGATGAGAATTTATCCTGCCTAAGTTTTTTTGCTCCTACTTTCCTGGGTTTTATGGATTTTAGTATGGTTTTTATTATAACCAATTCTTACAATAATCTTTAGGTAACAAACAACTAATAAATTGAAGTAGTAATAATAATTAGAACTCCATCTAATTCGCATAAGGTTCAATTTACAGACATGGCAGACAAGCATAAAACTCAAGTTATTTGCCTTCTTTATGCAACAATTTGAGTTCTTGCCGCCTCTCCCAGTCCTCAAACAGTAAGAAAGTTATACGGCTTTTGAAAAGGAAAAGACTCATTTCTCTAACTTTCTTTCTAGCTGGAATGATAAGACACAGCAATATGGTGAGGTGATTAATGTGGAAATAGCCCAGCTACTATAATGTATCTCTCCCGATAAGGCAACACATTTTACTGTGATGTTGCAGAAGTGGATCTGTGCTTTCTCTTGGCTTATGGTATTTCATTTCTGTGTTTCCTTCCTTCCTTCCTGATGGCAGTGGGAGCTGAACACCCACAGGAGAACTCTGGGCCGCTGCTAATCAGAGGAGAACATGAGTGAGGAAGAGAGGTTCTTGCTTATGTACACAAGAGTGAACTTCAGAAGAGACATGGCAGCCATTTTTGTAACAATCCCTGCAAGGAGGGGATAGAAAGCTACCACCTTAGGAAAAGAATTTGGGGCCCAGCTTCATGCTGTACTAGCTTTCTTATTGCAAAGGTGGCTTGCTTGCTGGCTGGCTTGCTTGCTTGCAATGTAGTGGAGGGTTTAAAAATATGATCCTTCACTTAAAGTCTGAAGTGGTACAATTTATTCTGCTGCCTCGACAGACCAGGTTTTCATTTCAACTCCCTCCCTCCCACACCTGTGCAAATGCTAGAACTGGCACTTTTGAAGGATAGGCAGACCAGCAGCTCTGAGAGGAGATCAGACTTCAAAATGAACAATCTCTGCTACTTTACAAATCAGTAGCTTGATGCCTGCATACCCAACAGTAATATACATAGAAGAATATACTGCAAGGCTGCCTGAAATAGCATCTGTAGCTTCCTTTCTGTCGTGATATCCAGTATCACTCACAATGGGCTAAAGCTGTGTGCAGATAGTCTCTTGAAAGTCTCTACCCTCCTTGTGGACAGTGAAATTGAGGGGTGGGATATTTACAGAAGTTTATAAAATTATGCCTGGCATGGAGAAAGTGGAGAGAGAAGAGTTTTTCCTCCCTCTCTCATATGCTAGAACTGATGGACATCCAATGAAGTCAAATGTTGGAAGAGTCAGAACAGATAAAAGAAAGGACTCTGGGCTTTGCTCCCACTGGCGGTAATAATAATAATAATAATAATAATAATAATAATAATAATAATAATAATTTATTATTTATACTCCGCCCATCTGGCTGGGTTTCCCCAGCCACTCTGTGCGGCTTCCAACACAATATTAAAAAACAATCCTTCAGATATTAAAAGTTTCCCTGAACAGGGCTGCCTTCAGATGTCTTCTAAAAGTCTGGTAGTTGTTGTTCTCTTTGACATCTGATGGGAGGGTGTTCCACAGGGAGGGCACCACTACCTAGAAGGCCCGGTAGAGATGACCACCAACCTGGGTGGCTTTAAATGAGGACTGGACAAATTTGTGGAGGATAAAGCTAACAGTGATTACTAGTAGCAGCTTTGCGTCCCCTGTTGGAGGCAGTAATGCTTCTGCATACAAGCTGCTGGAAGCCACAGGAGAAAGAGTGCTCTTGGGTTTGGGCCCCACTTGCAAGTGCAGATGTCGAATTTCTGCAAAACACATTATCCGTGAGGCCAGTGCCACATGCACAAGAGTGCAGCCTGACCACAGAATTGGTAAGAACCAGTTAAGACTGAACGTTAGAGTGAGAAACAACTCTGTGTAAGGAACAAGGAGGGCTCTAATAGATACAACAGAAATGGGTTGTGCTTTCAAGGACCATAGTCAGATGAAGAGATGGTGAAACAATGAGCTGGCCAAAGGGGGATGGTGATGGTGAAACAGCCAAGATGACGCACATTTTTTCAATATAGAGTGTGTCGTAATGGAAAGCAGAGTCTTTGAACTTCATCCTGGATTCCTGAATAAAGCCTGACCAGTTGGGGATTTGGTGTGAGCCTCCATCCTTGAATCCCCCAAATCTCTCTCGCAGTTTCCCACTGTGAGAACAAGATGTTTAGGGAAGCTTTTAATATCTGAAGCACTATTGTATTTTAACATTTTGTTGGAAGCCGCCCAGAGTGGCTGGGGAAACCCAGCCAGATGGATGGGGTATAAATAAATTGTTGTTGTTGTTGTTGTTGTTGATGCTGAAGTAGTTGGACCATTGGCCTCATCCAGCAGCTTTGTGTTGTGGTCAAATCTTAAATTTCTCTTAATTTCTCCAGCAGGAATAGACATTTGCCGACATTTTCTCAGGGGTGGGGCTCACCATCAACAATGGCAGTAATAACTATCCTTCCTTCTTTCCTCAGGAGATGTTGTTGCTCCTGCTGCAAGTTTTTTTTTATTATTATTATTATTATTATTATTATTATTATTTGCTTACATTTATATCTTACCTCTCTTCTGTCACCAAAAGACAGAACTCGTGAAGATGCAGCTCTGCTCTCCCGTTTCTCCTGACCGCTTATGGAAATTATTTTCAGGGCTTCCGGTGTGGTGGAGCCCACGCCAGTTTCTGTTTCAGAGAACCAGGCATCAGTATTGTGTTTGAGTTTGAAAGCAGATGTGTTGTAACAAAATGATAGCAATGTATATTAAGAATAAGAATAATGACAATGACGGGTATTTTGTGTTTTCCTTTTGTAATTTTATGCTATAAATAAAATAATCAAATAATAATAATAATAATAATAATAATAATAATAATAATAATACATGTGGATGCCTAGGCAGATGTCCTTTTCGATGTGTCAATGGGGGGGGGCCAGAGTCTACTGCTGCCCCCCATCTGTGCCTTCATTCTACAGCCGAGGAGGAATCCTAACACCTGAATAGGCCACTGTTCACTCTTGCATCTGAACTGGCATACTTTAGGTCTGAGCTTTCCAAACTGTGTGTAGCAACACATTAGTGTGTCGGTTGCAGTGTGTCGGTGTGTCATGTGAATGCTCCCTATGCGCCTTCCAGGGCTGGGAAAGGGTTAGTTTAACCTCCGGTTTGCTAGTAAAACTGAATTACTGTGTCACAAAACGATGCATGTCTAAAATGTGTCACCAACATGTAAAGTTTGGAAAGCTCTGCTTTAGGTGATATCCAGTGTTGTGCGTTGGGATCTAGGGTGTTGCTGGGGGGGGCTGCTTGGTGGAGGTTGCTGCTTTTTAAAGATTTTGTTGTGATTTATGTGGAAATTGTTCAGTTTTTTCAATATTTTATTTATTATGACTACTTTTGTTATGTTGTGGTTACGTATTTTTTCATGTTGTAAGCCAGCTTGAGCACAGTTTGAACTGTGGGAAGGTGGTATACAAATAAAATTAAGTATGTCTGAATGTAAACTTTGAGTAGACTTCCTTTTCCTCTCCACCTGCGTGCTCTCCCCCAATCTGCTCCCATGTCCTCGCCCCCCTGCAGCAGAGTTTTGGGGATGAGTGGAGCTGGGGCTGCAGGGTGGGGAGGAGAAGAAGTCCTGCTGCACCAGCAGAAGGCCACTCCCTTGCCTTCCCAACCGGAGTTGCAAACCAGGAACAGATCATGTGCAGAATTGATCAACTAGCAGATCTGAATGGGTGGGGAAGGAAGAGAAAGTGCAGGAACCCACATCAAATTCTGAACTGACCCAAGGTGTCTCGCTAGCTGCTACATGCCTCTCCCTATGAGGGAATGGTTATCAACTTGATTTCATTCTCCAGCAGAGCACTGAACAGTGATGATCACACAAAATTGAACCTGCGTTTTCTCTTGGCTCATTTCATTTTTGTGGGGAATGGAACACAAATTTCTGTCTCCATGAGGGGAATCCCAACCGCCCTGGTGAGTGTTGGGAATGCAAAGTCAAATACAAATTCTCTTCCCTGTTAAGAAAGAAATGTGATTTGAAGTGACGTTGCAGGGAGCCAGACAGAGGACCTTCTCGGTAGTGGTGCCCACACTGTGGAACTCCCTCCCTTCAGATGTGAAGGAAATAAGCAGCTATCTTATATTTAAAAGACATCTGAAGGCAGCCCTGTTTAGGGAAGTTTTTAATATTTAATGCTGTATTGTTTTTAACACTTGATTGGAAGCCGCACAGAGTGGCTGGGGAAACTCAGCCAGATGGGCGGGGTATAAATAATATATTATTATTATTATTATTATTATTATTATTATTATTATTATTATCATTATTATGCAAAGGAAAGGTTGCTTTTTTAAAAGAATATATGTAGAATATGAAGAGATCCATAATGCAGAAAGTACAATAAGTGATTGCTCCTATCTGCATTGCCCAAGTAAGTGTCTGGAAATGCATAAATCTATGCTTCTTTATCATTTGTATTATGTGTAGTAAGTCATGTGTTAATTTGCAGATTTCTTTAAAAAATGAATGTTTGTCCCTCACTTATGAGCCTAGGACAGTTATAGGTTGTTTGTTTGTTTGTTTGTTTGTTTTTGAGGAGGTGGTACCCGAGAAGAAGTGCCTGAGATGAAAAGGGAATGAAAGAGATGCTTAGGACTGACTGTCTGGATTTGGTTGTTGCATTTTTTAAAATAAGAGGATGAGGTTTATTCCTTCTACGGGTTAGAAGGAAAGAAGAAAGGTAGCTCTTCAATGGGTATGGGAGAAAGCACTGCAAGGGAATAGTCTGGTAAAACACTGGACGCAATATGAGGTGTGCAAAATAGAGCCCCTTTTGTACTGCCCCCTGGAGGTGGGGGGGGCACTGCAACTCGACTCTGTCTTGCCTTGCTGGGGTAATGGGAGAAGCACCAGACTAAGTGAGTCGAGCCAGAATTTGGCCCTCCTTGTGGCAGTATGGCCTCATTTTATGGAATGGGCTCTGCTAAACATGAGAGGAGCGACAAAGAAAACAATAAGTGCATGGAATCCCTTTCTGCATTCCCTGCTGGCCCTTTTCTCTTGGACGCAGTTATTTGGCAGAAATGACTCTGCCGAAGCTATTATACCTAAGAGGTGATATTGATTCCCAGAAACAAATGACTAGGTATTTTGCAATTGAAACAGAATACTAGGTACTCCATTCCACTTCTGTTCTTAATGAAGGTGCCACGGGAATCATAGAATCATAGAGTTGGAGGGGACCCTCAGGATCATCCAGTCCAGTCCCCTGCAATGCAGGAATTACTTGGAGGAGCCCACAAATTTTATTTTGGCTCCATTATTTGTGATGGACCCTTTCCTGCTCTTGAGTCTCTGGCACATGGAAGGACTTGTGGAGTTCTCACATGTCCTGTTGAACTTTAGAGCAGCAGCCAGCAGTGTGAGAGACCAGGGACTAATCTACACTGGCGAATTATAATGTTATAAATGCGTTATAAAAATGTGACACCAGGGGGCACTGTATAGCAGGCAACGGGAAATTCCATTGAGAGCTATATAACGGGTTTTTTTCTTAGCATCTTTTAATATCAGTGTAGATCCAGCCTAGCCCAGCCAGTCCCCATTCCAAAGGGCAGCTTCCTCCTACTCATGACCAGCAGCTACTTCTGCTTGCCAGATGCAACAGAGAATCATGTCACTTGGGGGAAGCTCTGCGGTGTGTGCATGTCAGGGACACTGAGGTGTAGTGGCTAGATATGGAAGTGTGGGCACTGGTAGAAGGAAAGAACGGATCCATGATCTGAAGGAGCCTGGAACAGCCGGGAGACCTGAGTCAGAAGCAGGAGAAGATGCAGGAGTGAAGACTGAAGAGCAGGAGGAGAGAGAGAGAGAGAGAGAAATATCCGGCTGGTGGAGAGTCATGGGCTTCCACATCTCCTCCTTCTCCTGCCCCCTCCTCTCCTGCTCCACTGTCTCCCTGGACCAGAAGAAGTTTGAAGCAGGAGGAGCACATTCCCCCTCCCCATCACAAGACGCAGTGTCCCTGCTCACTGTCCCCTTGCCAAGCCACACACACACACCACCGCAAACCCAGGCCTTGGAGAAGGTTGTAGCAGAGGGGCTGCATTCTCTTTTCCCAGGCTGCTACTTGGTTCCCCAGGTTTCAGGAGGCTGTTTGCTTCTTTGTTCTCCATCTGGAAAGATCCTCCCTCACTCCTGGATAGCTCAGTCAGTCCAGCACGAGACTGTTAATCTCGGGGTTGTGGGTTTGAGCCCCATGTTGGGCAGCAGATTCCTGCATTGCAGGCGGTTGGACTAAATGACTCTTGTGGTCCCTTCCAACTCTACAATTCTATGATTCTGTGATTCCTGTTGGTATTGTCTGTCCCACATTGGGGGTTTCTTCGAGTTTTGGGCCAGAGGCGGAGATTAGGGATTCCTAGCAGTGGAAAGGAGAATTCCTGGAATGTAAGATCCAAGTTTGGGGTAAGTACTCTTTGGTGAGAGAACTCCAGCAGAGATTTAACAAAATATGCAGCAAAGCAAAGCATGGAAATAGAGGCAGTAAAAACTTAAAAGGTGCTCTTTAAAGTGAGATCCAAATTGCCCCCATAAAATATTCCTTTCCGAAGCTTCCCTCTTCCCCCAGCATAGGAAAAAGACTACATGTTTGGCAAGTTAAAGAAGAGTTTACTTACAAGCTCTCTGAAGGTCAGATTCATGTGCTTTAGAAAAGTAAAACTTAGCTTAGTGCAAGTTCCTAAATTACTGGTATAGGAACTCAAGAGTGGGTTGTGAGAGCCAAGCAGCCTTTGCTGGAGCAACCAGCTCAAATCTTTTCACGCACTGAGCTTCTCAGGTAGACTGAAGGTGAACAGAGAATTAATTACTGTACCCATTTCCTCCCAAGGTAAGGGGAAGTGACCTAGGCTAAGCCTGGCAGGACAGCTTACTCTATGGTATTAACTCCTTCATGCATTAATTAGACAAGCATGTTGCTTATATGAGGCTGGTTATCCCATAGGAATGTAGCCTCCCTAGCTAATGTAACCCATGAATAAATGAGAGACAGAGTTGACAGTTGATGTTTTATAGCTGTGTGGACAGGATTGCCAGATGAGCCTGGACTCCAGTTCTGAGGACTGGGTTCTCCCCATTGTCTTTCATTGTGTAATTTGAGTTATGCCACTCCTTTTTCCAGCTTATGTCAGGTTGCCAAAGGATGTGACCAAGCTGAACAGGCTTAGGATCCAGTGCTAGTTTCTCCTGCATGATCCTGGCCCTTATGCTCCACCTTTGGGACTTGTAGTGGCCTACGTTCTGAGCCCCAGCTGAGCCAGGATGGGTGAGTTAGGCCAGCCTATCTCTGGCTGATCCAGGCTTAGAGTCTTATGCCAGCAATCCACCACATCATAAGATACTTAGCCCAGCGGAGGCAGCAGAATGAGGTGGTAGAATCCCAAGCAAGCAGATTCCTGGTGGGGGTGAACTTTTTAAATGCTTCTCCACATTAGCAAAGGAACACTTTCTGCAAGTAAAAGAAACCAGGCATATCAGCGAGAGAGCTTATTGCCCATCCTACTCCTGGCTGTGCTCATTTTCTGCACCTACAGCCTTAAATCGCACACTGTGCTCTACCACTGCGTTTCCATTCCAGACTGCTGCTATAGAGAACAGGCCTCAATCAAGTCTTCAAACACAATTCAATTTAGATGTATAAATAGTGATGGATTTTGTAATTATACACCTATTAATTTCTCAAGTACTTGATTGGATCCAGCTCAATATAATCCTCGCAGGAATCCCTCTTATAGACTTTAGGTGGAGAATCACACTTCCAGGAGGGACTGTAAGAACTGGACCCGCTGCATTTCAGTCAGCCAAGCACAAAGCAACAACTTAAGGAGAGATTTATTTGAAGTTTTTCAGCCTTAGTCAGCAATATGTAAAATCCTCTCTGGCCTCCTCATCAATCATTCAATCCACTCCCCCTCCCGAAGTCATCAATTTTTTCACCTCTCTCCATCCATCTTCTGCCATTTCCAAGAAACTATATTGTGATGCAACCTCTACCCTTTCTCCCTGCGGGGAACACATTAAGGCCATTTTAAAGTCTGTTCTGAAACTCTATAATAAGAATAATACTAACAATCCCACCCCCACCCCCCAATTCTGCAAATCAGAAATGAGTGCTGAATCTCTACAGGTCAACTAAATGTAATTCCAAAATCTTGAAACTGTAGTATTACATAATTTCATAAGGCTAAAAAGAGTTCCAGGCATCACCAGTACTGTTAGGAAGCCTTGTAAACTAAACAGTTTTGCTATTGGGAAATCTAAAGCAGTTTCTCCCAAGCTAGTGCTTGCCAGTGTTTTGGACTATGATTCCAATCATCTCTGACCATTGTCCATTCTAGCTGGGACTGATGGGAACTGTAACCCAACAACACCCAGAGAAGACCAGGTTGGGGAAGAGTGATCTTTTACTTGTTTGTTTGTTTGTTTGTTTGTTTGTTTAATTTGTATACCACCCTATACCTACTGGTCTCAGGATTCTGATCTAAGTATTCTGAGAATAGCAATGATCTGAAGATTATGAATGAAGATTTATAGCAAACATTCTCTGTTTCCAGGTGTGTTGGAATGTTCAGGCAGAGGGCCTTTTTGGTAGTGGTGCCTGCCCTGTAGATGTCAAACAGATAAACAGCTATGGGATCTTTAAAAGACATCTGAAGACAGTCCTGTTCAGCAAAATTTTAAAGTGAGATGTTGTATTGTGTTTTTACTCTTTTTTGTTGGGAGCCGCCCAGAGTGGCTGGGACAACCCAGTCTGAGGGGCAGCATATAAATAGTAAATTATTATTATTCATGAACTTTCTATTCTATCTTATAGTCTTGCCCAGAGGCTTTAGCACAAGTCTCCTAAGGCCCACCACCTTCTGTTTGTTGGAGGGGAAGCGGAAGCATGGAGTCTAAACCCTGTGAGAAGCCCACTGCAGGGATCAAACTTTGCACCCAGATGTTCCCCTTCCAATAGGATTTGAAGCAATGGCATCAAGTGGCAAGAAAGGAGAATCAGACTAAGGAAGAACTTTCTGAGAGTCAGAGCTGTTTGACAGTAGAACAGACTCCCTTGGGAGGTGTTGCCCTCTCCGTCCTTGGAGGTTTTAAAACAGAGGTTGGATGTCCATCTGTCATGGATGCTTCAGCTGAGATTCCTGCATTGCAGGGGTTTGGACTAGATGACCCTTGGGGTCCCTTCGAACTCTACAGTTCTATGATTCTACTATTCTGTTCTATGATTCAATACATGAAGGGCTAGTAGGAGCAGCAACTAAGGATGTGACAGAGATCCAACTAGCAAACATACTTCCACTCTCTTCCTTCAATTGAAATCCTGTTGGTGCAGGGGACAGACCCTTGAAGAGGACTACAGTGCTGCCGCCCCTTCTAGGGGGTCAGTGGACTTGATTTTCACTACTCTACAGCTTCACGAAAAATGCAGAGAGCAAAACCAACCCCTGTATATGGCGTTCATTGACCTGACTAAGACCTTCAACACTGTAAATCGTAATGCCCTGTGGACTGTCCTTCTGAAAATCGGCTGCCCGGATAAATTTGTGAACATCCTTCGGCTCCTACATGATAGTATGGCAACAACTGCAGATAAAATGGCTCTCAAAATGAACCATTCACAATGGGATCAGGCGATAAACAGGGATGTGTTATCGCCCCAACTTCATCACCGTGATCCTACACATTGTTGAAGGGAAACTCCCCACTGGGGTAGAAATAATATTTATCAAACAGAAGAAAGCTTTTCCATTTGAGTAGGCTTAAAGCAAAGAGTAAGGTTACCATATATGCTGATGGCAACGTAGTGTGTGCACACTCAGATGATGACCTCCAAACCATCCTAAATATCTTCACAGAAGCTTACAGAAAGCTTGGCCTATCACTCAATATCCAAAAAACCAAAGTGCTGCACCAACAAGCACAAAACAACCCCTCCACAGAGCCACAAAGCCAACTTAATGATGTAACATTGGAAAATGTCAATCATTTTTTCTACCTGAGTGCAGCTTTCTCCCAGTTGAAGCACAGAGTTTTTGATGACTGGGACATTCGCAGGGAAACCAAAATGCTTGTTTACAAAGCTATTGTACTACCAACTTTAATGTATGCTTGTGAAACATGGACCACTTATAAACACCATCCCCAACTCTTCAAAAGATTCCATCAACAGTTTCTCTGAAAAAAAAATACATATCACTTGGATGAACTAATGTTAGTGTGCTGGAAAAAGCAAAGATCACCAGTGTCAAAGTGATGATTCTTCAACATCAACTTCGTTGGACTGGTCATGTTGTTCAGATGCAACTACTCTATTCCCAATTTAAGATTGGAAAGCGTAATGCCGATGGACAACAAAAGAGGCTTAAAGACGCTCTCAACGCAAATCTAAACAAATGTAGTATATGTCATGTGACAAAGACACATGAGAGCAGAAGCAGCAAAGCAGGCTGGGAAGTGCTTGGACTTCACAATCATTTGGGCCTACTAAAGTTATTCAGGCCTAACTGCTAACTGTGGAGTCACTCTGACATGTGACTTAGCAGCCATTTTCTCTCTGTGTTCTCAGTAAGATTTCAGTTAGAGTCAGTATGGAATCTCAGTCAAACTGTTTGGAACCATGTTGTTTATGAAGAAGTTTATTTTAACTCAGTAAAGTTCTTATTCTTTCACTTAAAAACTCTGCATTATTAATTTGTGCTGCGCGTCAGTATAAACACCTACAACTGGGAAACATTGGCCTGCGAGCGTTCCAATTGGAGAACAGCCTTTACCAAAGGTGTCATGGACTTTGAAGACCCTCTAACTCAGGACGAAAGGGAGAAATGTGCTAAGAGGAAGGCATGCTTGGTAAACCCTTACTCACTGTTAAAACTGGGTTCATGGAAGACAATCTTACTCAGCTATGAGGGATCAGCAAAGAAGGAAGAAGCTGCGGGAAACAGACCCTTGAAGAGGACTACACTGTCTGTGGGGTCCCTTGATTCAAGTGTTGTCTTCAACATGTGATGAGAGAAGTAGTTGTATGGAAGCTAATTATGAACATTGAGCTTCATAGCTGAGAAGGGATTTCATTCTGTGTCTCTACACCACAGAAGCCGCTATACCATACCTCCTGCAGAATGGCCCAGTGTTAACAGAAAAAAGTGTAACAATTGGAAGCTCTCTCTCTCTCTCTCTCTCTCTCACACACACACACACACACACACACACCTTTTTGAATTTGGGCAAAGCTGTACAGGAGATGAATTTGCCCTTCTTTCCTCTGACATCCTGCCCATTTTATGGATTGTCAAGCCTGGCTGCTGATCATTTAGCTTTATAGAGAAAGTCATTGTATTTTACGGAGCATTGATATTATTTCATTTTCACCTCCTCACAATTACCCATTCAAAGTAATGCTATCCTGAACTGACAGAACTCAACAGGGCCAGCTCAGTATTATGCTAATGGAGTCTTGGGTTCTTTTTATCAACTACACGTCCATTCAGGTTTATGACAAGCTTCACAGAATGGCCTTTGTGGTGATGCTAATGCTGACTTTCAATTTTATGGGAAAATAAAGCTGCATATATATATGGTTTAACTAAATGTGTTATGGGCTGTTGCTTGCAAATGTTAGAAATGCATATGAATGATAATATTGTCCTAGAAAATAGGTACCTTTAGGCTCATAATAATGAAACTGAAAGAGACGGATTTCCAAATAAGGCAGGATTACTTTAAGCTGACAATGAAACCGAAAAGTGCTTTGAACACAAGAAAATAGTAAATTCAGGAACTGTTTCTGGGAATCCCTGATACATGTCGTTGCATGTTTCAAATGGATGCAACTGATCAAAGAAAACACTACAGCTCAGACTGGAAAAAATAGCTCCTGAATGCTTAGAATGGGCAATGCTACTTTGTGTCAAGCTGGCAAATAATATATTTGGTTAATTTTTCCTCTAACCTTTTGATTTTGTGTTGTTGGCATTGTACTCTGAAGGGGAACTTGACCTTTGCAAGGTTTTATTCCCTTGCAGCATCTGACTCATGTCAGAGTGCTCCATCTCTTCCCCTTGGAATGTCAAAAGTCATATGTCATTGTCGGTGTATGTCATCTAGACCATCTGAAGGAAGGGGGCTGGTTAGAGACATTGCATTTATCCATGGCTTTCCATTCCAGAAGTGAAAAACCACACATTCATTGTTAAGGATAAGTGCTGTGTACAGGCAAGAGGCATTATTATCCCTGAATTATAGTATTATTGGATTAATTAGATCTATGACTTGATTATGGAAGATGTTGCACAGGCCCTCTCTCTATTAGTAAGGTGAATATGGAATGTGTGGACATGCTGAATGTAGACAAAGGCAGAGGGAAAGGGCAGGAATGAATCTTCTCTGCAGCCCCCTAGAGATGCCATTAGAGACAGATGTAGGACAAAAGAGAACAAACATGTAAAAATATCATCCTGTTGTTGCTCATTAACAATAAAGGGCAGGCTAATAATAACATTAATAATAATTCCTACTATTACATCATGAAATACACAAACATCAGTTTACAATATCAGACATTATGAAACAATTGCAAAACAATAAAAAGACCTAACCACATGGGTAACATTTCATGTTAGAAAAAGGCTCCATCACAAAACGCATAAAACGAAGGGGATTTATCCCTAGAAGGCTGTAATTGAAACATGACCTAGGCTGATGAAGAATATCAGCAAAGCCCAAACTGCATTTTAGGAAAGATTACCGATAACGGGATGGAAGAAATGCACCCCTATGAAGTGGAGACATAGACCCATATCAGACATAGCAGTCCATCAGGCTTGAGTGCTACATGAACAAGCCTGAATGATCTCCCTTCATCTAATGAATCAGGAGAGTGTGATTGCTAGAGTTTGGCATTATGAACCAAGTGGTACAGTCCATTCTCCCTGCTATATCCCATCTCCTTCTGCTACTTACACAGAACACATTTAAAGTCAGAGGTTATTTAGCACAATGTATCATTCTCCATATACTCCTCTGGCAAATGAAGTTTCTTCTTTTCTTTTATATAGACAGAATAATGCTCAAGGCATTATGCAAATAGAATAAGATCTGAAAGAAAACTGAAGCATTCCTCCATGTCATTTCTTATATCATGTCAAGAACAGGTGGTCTGTCCTGTGGGCTCTATTTGCCAGCAAGCTGTATCTTTGAATGCTGCTCCTTTGAGTATTGCACTGGCAATAGAACCATGATAGGTGCAGTCACATACAACAACAGAAACTTCAGGGCGCCAAGCTCTGCAAGAGACCATATGCCAGCTGAGCTCCTTTATAAATTTGAGCAAGATAAGAGATAGTCATATGAAGACCCTTCATATGTCGATGGGGTTGTGTCCTGCGTCCATGCCCCCCTCTCACCATGCACACTGCCCCAGCCCCTGCTGGCTGTGCGTTCAGCCAGTGTGTGAAGAGGAAGCAGAGATTCTGGACCAATCAGGTTCCCCATTCATGTAGGCGGGTGGGGCCTCTTCACACAGTGGCCAAATGCATGAGTGGCAGGTGGTGTGGCCAATGTGCACATTTTATGTGCAAGCGTTGGTAGGTGGGTGGGGAAAACATGGTTGACGAATGCAACTCCGTTCTCCTCCTCAACTTCTGAGGAATGTTTGCATGAGCACCTGTCTAGTCATAGGAGATTCCAATGCCATCGACTAAATGCAGATCCTCATGACACTTGCATTTCAAGTCAGCATAGGTTTTGTACATGAGATCTTGCCTAATATATCTGTCAGTAATGGACAAAGAACAAGGCTATACTTAAAGAAACATATGAACAGGAATAGAAATGGCATTAAAAAATCCAGAAATACAAACCCCTCTGAGCAAACATTTCAACCTCACTGAAGAAAGAAACCTCCAAATGACCTTTTAAAAAAGAACCAATTCCAGCGACTGCGCCAGAGTGAGGTGGCAGAGCAGGAACACATCCAGAAATCTGACTGTGTGATCTGACACCTGAAGAAAGACTATGAATTCTTCTCCCTGGTTGTCATGCTTAAAGTTGTGGAGGAAGCTGTTGCATGGGCACAGATGAGATGTGAATCCATGCTTACTGCACGGAAAGACATTTGTTTTTAATGCTCACACCACTTCCATGTTGCTTTATAATGGCCGATAGCTTGTCACTACCCTTCGTAAATCAGCATGCCCTGTCATTCCCATCTTATTTGTAATAAGGCAGATGCCCCTTTGCAAATGTGGGTTCCTGGGAGCACACATATTGTTTTGACTTCCTTTCTGCAGGCAGTTCCACTCCTTTCATCTGGAGAAGTGGCCCTGCAAGCTACGAAAGTTTGTGCTGCGTTAACATTTCTTTGAAAATGTACCCTTGACACATACGTTCAATAATGTTTATCAAATGACATACCGCTCGCTTAGAGGGATCCTCTTTGCCGCTGTCATCATAGGAGTCACATTCCAGGTTGTACAGTTCCCTTTGAGAGGCCCAATTCCCTGGTGATTCCAGCAGATCCACAAATTGTGCTCCTTCCATGAAAGGAGGGGCAGAGAGAGCCTTGAGAACAATGAACGGTGACAATAAACACTGTCAGCTCGCTTGAATCCTTTCCAGTTTTGCTCCAGTTGTAACCCTCCAGAAACAAAGCCGTGTTCTTCAATCAATGTTTACATTCACTGCTTGTCAGTGCCAGCTGACGGAGAAGAATCTCTCACCAATTTGGATTGCCAATTTGTTATTAGCAATTAGCATTGAAGATGAAAAAAACATTAGCCACATTTGTTCCACATTCTCAGGGCCTCAGAGTCTCTCTCTCTCTCTCTCTCTCTCTCTCTCTCTCTCTCTCTCTCTGTGTGTGTGTGTGTGTGTGTGTGTGTGTTAAAGGACTAATCAACACTTTGATGAAAATGAGAAAGCGGAGCTTTCTCTCCAACACTGGCATCCAGAGGACCAAGTTGCTCTTTTGCATCTGCCTCCTCCTGCACTTCCTGCCCCACCTTTATGCCTGCCTTTCTTCTTCCATTTATCCATCCATTTTGCCCCCTTCTGATATAGGAATTAGAGACCCAGGGGTTCATTTTTTTATTTTAAGAATGCTTCAGTGTTTCACTTTTAATTGCATTTAACATTTTAGATAGAATGCATGAAAGGAAAGGTTTGATTTCTGTGTGAGGTTCCTGTGGGCCTGCATTTTACAGTCTTATGCTCTCTAGGCCATAAACAAGAAACCCTATCTAACTCTGAAAGTGGCACAAATGGCCCTCCAGGATGTTATTCTAAGTTTCGCATGAGTTGGCACCAAAGTGTCGAAACAGCTATCCTCGAAGCTTCCTGGAAGAAAGGAGAAGCCAGAGAATGAGATGAAGGAAGGAATGTCAACAGCCTGATGAAGGCCTTGTTGCCAGGGGAACAGTGCTAGAAATGTGACAACTGAGACCAAATGGCCTGGGCACTGGTGGCACCCCAAGGCAATTGTGGGGTGCAGATACTGGTATGGAGCCATGTGTGTTGTGCTTCTCATGACCTGTAACCTTTCTTGATATATGTCGAAGGATGCTTATGTTTTAAGAATGTTCTTTTGATGGTTTTAAAAAAATATATATTCAAAATTATAACAAGACATATTATCCAAAAACATATCATCCTTGTCCCCCCCCCATTTTTCCTCCCTCCCCCCTCCCACACAAAACCCACCCACCCCCACCCCACCCCCCGACTTCCCTCAGTTCCAGTCTTTGGTTTCTCTAAGAATGCTGTTTTCTGCATGTTACAAAGTTGTATAGATCCTCAAACTATTTAGCTGATTCTTATCAATAAAAAATTTGTGAATGTTTATTCAAAACCTGCCAAGGAGTCCAGTTCACTTTGTTGCGTCTTCAGATACTTTGTAAAGGGTTCCCATTCATCCTTAAAGTCGCAGTTATCCTTGTCCCGTAGTTTATATGTCAGTTTTGCCAGTTCTGCATAGCCCATCAATTTTTCTTGCCATGATTCTTTAGTTGGGGTTTCTTCAGTCTTCCATCCTTGTGCTACCAGAACTCTCGCGGCCGTTGTCGCATACATGAAGATGTTTCTCAGCTTTTTTGGCAAGAATGTTGTTTTGATGTTTTATCACTCTTTCTGTGAATCCTTGTTCTGATGCTCCTCATGGCAGACCTTTTAATTGGTGGTTCATCCTCAACAACCATGTTAAGCTGAGCTCTGCCCTATAGCAAGATCTACCATAAACACTGGGTCCCTCTTGGATACTGGGCTTGAATTAATTTCCTTGGTTCCATGTTTAATTTTAAAGGTGGTCGCTTGCCTGGCTAAGGAAGAAAGTGATGTAGAAGTAAATTCTTAACCTACCTCCTTCCCAGTTGACCCATCCCATCCCATCCTTCTCTCCATCTGGGTTCTCTCCACCCACACAGGGAAAGGACCTCATGCAGCCTTGAAGCGCAGGTGGACCATCTCACCGTATGCTAAATAAACTTCCTAAATAACTGATCACTGCGGCATTAAATTATTGGTTATATTGTCTAAACAATGGACTGGTGAGCAGCTAACTCCATAGATTAAAAAGTAGCAACAATGCCAGCCCATTTTCTCCCCATAGAAACACAGGAATTAATTGGTCAGCATAAACAGAAAATGAGAAGCCTTGTGGTGTGGTGTTAGTGAGCCTTTCTTATTTGCACGCTTTTTATTGGGCTGAGGCTACAAGAATAGCATCCATGTGGTTCTTCTGTCACCAGACATTTTTTTACTTCTTCAGATGTCAAAGAACAGGCCATTAATGTGAAATGCATTCATCATATTGTCATAGTTGATGAATTAGAATGTGAAATTTGAATGCAAGAGGCTAATGCTAAGCTTTGGAGACTTTATCTTCATTATAAAGTGGGGGGTGGGGGCACACAGGTATTTGGAAACTGATTATTAACATTGTAGGTGAGAGCTAATGTGTGTCATCAGCAAACACCTTTCTCTCCCTCTTGCATTTCTGTGTGAAAAAGCTGGATGTGGTAAATATTCATGAAAGTCTCATTTCAAACCTGTGGCTATATTTTATGCAAGCACTTTATTCAGCAGAGAGAGAGGGAGAGAAACTCTGTTGCTACAATAGAAATTAGTGATGGTTGTGAACACTGACAGTCCTGTTCTTTCTTCTATCCTCTTACATGTAGCAGAGAGTAAAAATGATGCTCCCTATGCCATTTTCTAATTTCTACAGTGTTCTGGTTTTACAATATTGTGTAGGAGATTTTGGGAAGGTGATTTAGGCTGAAATCCAGCACACATTTGCCTGAGAGAAAGTCACATTGAACTAAACGGAACTAACTTATGGGCAGATTTGCTTAAGACTGCGCTCTTAACCTGCAGTGGCTACAGCTCTTTGAGGGGAAGAATGGGCTTCAAGTGCACTTTAAATGCATAGTGTATGCAGCAGAACTCTTAGCTTAACCCACGCCACAGAGTTGTAGTGAGGAAGAAAAAAGGGAGGGAACTTGGGGGTAGAGTGGGATAAAAATACACAGAATCACATAGTTCAATGTACCTGACAAGACTCTGGGGTCCTGTTTTATGATGAGCCCGTCCGCTCCATTTCACGGCAAACCAATTTTGAAGCAGAAGGGAACCTCAAAAGCATTCATCACCACCTCTTTTAAACCACAATGACATTTTTTCTCCGACTTAATGAGGTAATTTAACTAGTTTTCAGGCTCTGTGGGCTTGGCTGCCATGGCACTTGCCCGCCCTCCCCCAGCCTGCACGAGGTGCTTTTCCTCTTGAGGCAGTTGGCCTCCCCCAAAGGAGAAGGCAGGCAAGCGCTGTGGCACCTGAGCTGTGTGTGGGCTGTATGTGTGAAGATTAGGCTGTTTCTTCTCCCGCACACCTGCCATCTCCACCCCCAGCTAGATCTTTCCATGCCATTGAGAGATCGTGCAGGCAGGAGTGGTGGAGATTGGGAAAAGAGGCAATCTGCCCCACTTACTCGGGGTGCCCCTCTCTGAGAGGGGCTGGAATGCCGTTCTGGGGCATTCTGGCTGGGCAAAAAAAAAGCCCTGGTTGTTCTAATGGGAGAAAATGCAAGGTTGGAATGTAACACAAGTGAAAGCAACAAGAAGCAATATTTAGAAAACAACTAGTGGCATTCCGTGATTAAGCATTCCTCTGAAAATTCCCAAAGAATAAACTAAGGAGAACAAGAAAGGTCTTAGAAATCTCTGGCATATTGCACATTTCAATTGAAATTTGTGGAGAAGAAAGCAAATGTAGCGACTGGAGGTACAATAATTGAATCCTGTTGTGTGTGACTAAATGCTTCACCTCGTCATAATGTGAGAATCATTAATAGCCAAGTATGCGGTAAAGTTACTGAAAAGACATGATCATACAGATCAGATCATATGGACTCTACGAAGCTTCATGGATCTAAATAAGCATGGGAAATAAACAAGATGAGCTTGAGCTCTTGGTACAGCAAACTAAATATGACATAATAGGCATCACTGAAACCTGGTGGGATAAGTCCCACGATTGGAATGTAATAATGGAGGGATACAATCTATTTTCAGAGAAACAGACCAGACAAAAAAGGAGGAGGAGTGGCGTTATATGTCAGGGATGTGTATACCTGTGAAGAGATCCAAGATTTAGAACCTCAAAGCCAAAGTGAGAGCATTTGGGTCAAAATTAAGGGAGAGAAGAATAACAGTGACCTCATTGTGGGAGTTTACTATAGATCCCCAAGCCAAACGGAGGACATAGATGATGCCTTCCTGGAACAGATGGCCAAGCATGCAAAAGGAAGGGAGATAGTAGTAATGGGGGACTTCAATTACCCGGATATTTGTTGGATGTCAAACTCAGCCAAGAGCATAAGGTCAAACAGATTCCTCACTGGCCTTGCAGACAACTTCATTGTCCAGAAAGTGGGAGAAGCAACAAGAGGAACAGCCATTTTAGATCTGGTCCTAACCAATGTTGATGACCTGGTTAGTGGGGTAGAAGTGGAAGGATCATTAGGCGCGAGTGATCATGCTCTTCTGAAGTTTACTATACAGCGGAAAGGAGCAGCCAAGCATACTAGGACTCAATTTCTTGACTTTAAGAAAGCCGACTTCATAAAACTTAGGGAAGTGCTGGGTGAGATCCCATGGACAGTAATACTAAAAGGAAAGGGAGTTCATGATGGCTGGGAGTTTGTTAAGAGGGAGATAGTAAAAGCACAACTTCAGGCAATACCAATGAGACGGAAACATGGAAGGTGCCTAAAGAAGCCAGGGTGGCTATCTAAAGAACTTTTAACTGAGTTAAGATTAAAAAAGGATGTGTACAAAAAATGGAAAAGGGGGGAAACCACCAAAGAGGAATTCAAACAAATAGCCAGCACGTGTAGACACAAAGTCAGAAAAGCTAAAGCACAGAATGAACTCAGGCTTGCTAGAGAGGTTAAAAGCAACAAAAAAGGCTTTTATGGGTATGTTCGTAGCAAAAGGAAGAACAAAGAAACAGTGGGGTCACTCAGAGGAGAAGATGGTGAAATGCAAACAGGGGACACAGAAAGGGCTGAACTCCTCAATGCCTTCTTTGCCTCAGTCTTCTCCGATAAAGAAAACAATGCCCGACCTGAAGAATTTGGAGCAAATGATTCAGCAGAGGAAACACAGCCCAGAATAACTAAGGAGATAGCACAAGAATACTTGGCTAGTTTAGATGTATTCAAGTCTCCAGGGCCAGATGAACTGCATCCAAGAGTATTAAAAGAACTGGCAGATGTGATCTCAGAACCACTGGCAGTCATCTTTGAGAATTCCTGGAGAACAGGCGAAGTCCCGGCAGACTGGAGGAGGGCAAATGTTGTCCCTATTTTCAAAAAGGGGAAAAGAGAGGACCCAAATAATTACCGCCCAGTCAGTCTGACATCAATACCAGGGAAGATTCTGGAGCAGATCATTAAGCAAACAGTCTGTGAGCTAGAAAGGAATGCTGTGATCACCAATAGTCAGCATGGATTTCTGAAAAATAAGTCATGTCAGACGAACCTGATCTCGTTTTTTGACAGAATTACAAGCCTGGTAGATGAAGGGAACGCAGTGGATGTAGCCTACCTTGATTTCAGCAAGGCATTTGACAAGGTGCCCCATGATATTCTTGTAAAGAAGCTGGTAAAATGCGGTCTTGACTATGCTACCACTCAGTGGATTTGTAACTGGCTGAATGACCGAACCCAAAGGGTGCTCATCAATGGTTCCGCTTCATCCCGGAGAAGAGTGACTAGTGGGGTGCCACAGGGTTCTGTCTTGGGCCCGGTTTTATTCAACACCTTTATCAACGACTTGGATGATGGACTCAAGGGCATCCTGATCAAATTTGCAGATGACACCAAACTGGGAGGGGTGGCTAACACCCCAGAGGACAGGATCACACTTCAAAATGACCTTGACAGATTAAGAGAACTGGGCCAAAACAAACAAGATGAATTTTAACAGGGAGAAATGTAAAGTATTGCACTTGGGCAAAAAAAATGAGAGGCACAAATACAAGATGGGTGACACCTGGCTTGAGAGCAGTACATGTGAAAAGGATCTAGGAGTCTTGGTTGACCACAAACTTGACATGAGCCAACAGTGTGACGCGGCAGCTAAAAAAGCCAATGCAATTCTGGGCTGCATCAATAGGAGTATAGCATTTAGATCAAGGGAAGTAATAGTGCCACTGTATTCTGCTCTGGTCAGACCTCACCTGGAGTACTGTGTCCAGTTCTGGGCACCACAGTTCAAGAAGGACACTGACAAACTGGAACGTGTCCAGAGGAGGGCAACCAAAATGGTCAAAGGCCTGGAAACGATGCCTTATGAGGAACGGCTAAGGGAGCTGGGCATGTTTAGCCTGGAGAAGAGGAGGTTAAGGGGTGATATGATAGCCATGTTCAAATATATAAAAGGATGTCACATAGAGGAGGGAGAAAGGTTGTTTTCTGCTGCTCCAGAGAAGCGGACACGGAGCAATGGTTCCAAACTACAAGAAAGAAGATTCCACCTAAACATTAGGAAGAACTTCCTGACAGTAAGAGCTGTTTGACAGTGGAATTTGCTGCCAAGGAGTGTGGTGGAGTCTCCTTCTTTGGAGGTGTTTAAGCAGAGGCTTGACAACCATATGTCAGGAGTGCTCTGATGGTGTTTCCTGCTTGGCAGGGGTTTGGACTCGATGGCCCTTGTGGTCTCTTCCAACTCTATGATTCTATGATTCTATGATTCTATGATTCTATGGATCTGCAAGCCATGTGATAAATAATGGAAAGCGGGGCACGTTGCTTCCTCTACCCCGGGGCAGGATCACTTATGTCTAGAGACTGTTTCATCACCCTGCACTGAATGTGTGAATTGTGAGGTAGTCAAATGGGCAGCTCAGAAGGAGAACGGCCATAATGAGCAACAAACGAACAACATTTTAATATATTCCATGATAAAAACAAAAAAGAAGTTCAAGATCAGGCTTACAGCTATCTCATGTTGGCTAAAGCTGCATAAAGCTGGGGAACTGAAAGTGAAGACTGATGCCTTAACAGATGTGCTGTGTGAACATTATTTCCCTTTCACTTCTAAGCCAGTTCACTGCCTGAGTCTGAGTGGGAAGCAAATAATAATAATAATAATAATAATAATAATAATAATAATAATAATAAATTATATGTCCCAGCTACTCTGGGTGGCTTCCAGCAAATTAAAACATCAAACACAGTAAAATATCAAACATTTAAAACTTCCCTAAACAGGGCTGCCTTCAGATGTCTTCTAAAAGTCAGATAGTTGTTTATTTCCTTGACATCTGATGGGAGGACATTCCACAAGGTGGGTGGTGCTACTGAGAAGGTCCTTTGCTTGGTTTCCTTTAACCTCACAATGAGGGAACCACCCAAAGGCCCTCGGAGCTAGACCTCAGTGTCCAGGCTGAATGATGGGGGTGGAGACGCTCCTTCAGGTATACAGGGCTGAGACCATTTAGGGCTTTCAAGGTCAGCACCAACACTTTGAATTGTGCTCAGAAACATACTAGAAGCCAGTGTAGATCCTTTAGGACCAGTGCTATATGGTCCCAGTAGCTGCTCCCACTCACCAGTCTGGCAGCTGCATTCTGGATTAGTTGTAGTTTCCAGTTCACCTCCAAAGGTAGCCCCATGTAGAGCAATTGCAGTCGTTCAAGCAGGAGATAACCAGTGCATGTACCACTCTGGTGACACAGTGCACAGACAGGTAGGGACTCAGCTGGTGTAGAATTGGAGATTTGACAATACAGCCAGTTGCTTTAAAATGTTGACCTCTTCCATTGGAAGGGGGAGTAGTCATCCAGCCAAGGACTGAGAAAAGTTTATCAAAGGTTGATTTAAGGGAGCATGACCAGTTCAGTCGCACCAGGTGCAGAGACTCAGGGGTACCACAACTATGATGTAAAATGGAAGGTGAGGGGGGCACTGAATTTTGGCATCACACAGGGCACTGCTGAAATCTGAGACCTCAAGTGTCAGGATGCAGGTCAGCTTGAAAGGGTTCTGTTGTCAGTTAAGTTAACTCTTTCATCAAGGAAACAGCATACAACTCAGCAACGTTTCCCAGCCCCTGTGGAGCAGGTCCCTGCCGTGAATTAAGGTCTTACCTTACCTGCCCGCACTGAATGTCAAACAGCCAAATAATGCCAAAACAAAGACAAAATGCTCTGCAGTGTGAAGCAAGTGAAAACAGGGAGTCCCAAGTGCCAGCCAAGAGCTTCCCAAATTCCAAGTCAGCCCCATGAAAAGCAACCATCTGAAGCCCACACTATACAAGGAGGAAGGGTACTCCCAAAGACAAATGGAAGGAGAAGGCCAGTCTGCTGCTTCCTTTGGACACTCGGCCCCACATGGATCCAAGCCCCATTCTCTTCCTCTGGGGAAGGGGTGAGGCAAAGTCACCTCTCCTGAGTGCAGGAACACCATTGTCCTCCTTGAGCTTGCTTCAAGAACATTGGCTTTCACACCCAGAGGGAGGTCTGCCAGTGGCAACAGTTTGTTCACTTTGCCTGCTGAGGACACAGTGGGAAAAGAGAGGACTGGAGATGTAAAGAGCACCTCCTTCCTTCTTCAAAAGGGATGTTGCTGCCTTCCCTTGAAGTCTTTGTGAGTCAAGGAACTGGAGCTCCAGTCCTACTTTCAACTGATCCAAAGAGCTGGATTTTATGTGCCCCACAAAACTCTCTGAAGGCTGCCCTTTCACATCTTTATGCCCAAAGCTTTGTACTCCCCACTATCCTCCCTCACAGTATTTGATTTTGGAAAAAGAAGGCACATATCAGCAGGCCATGCCTTCTTAATTTGGCACAATCTCAGCTCGTGAGTGAATTTAGCCAATGAATTATATGTTGCCCAGGCCTGATTTTATGCACCTAAAGCCTTCTGCTTCAGAATCTGGCAGACTCGGTTGAAGGATTCAGGCCGACTGGGACTCTCTTTTTAGTGATACAAATAATCCTTGATAGCTTCCTGCTCCTCAGGGTTTGCATCCTATTTGAATCATCACTCAACAAGTGGCAATTAGATTGGAGACATACCGTTTAAATCAGAGAACAGCAGAGTAAACTGTTTGGATTTAAAAGCAACATCAAGGGAGGTTTTTATACTTCACATTTCTGTTACCCAATTTCCAAGTCTTATTGAAGAAATGCTCTACAGACACTGGAGGTTACTGCTCTGATGCAATTCACTTTAATTACTTGGGATGACGGGGAAGAGAAGCTGTAGCCTCTTGTTAAACAGATTTTAATTAGTAGGAAACTGATTGTTCCCTACCTTTAATTTTTTTTTAAAAAAAAAAAAAGATCAGCAAGATTATTTATTCCAGAAGCTTTCTGTTTGAAATAATTGTTATTGAGAGAAATAGAATTTCCCCTAATCATTGCAACATGTCACACATTATCATATATGGAAGATTAGAAAGATGTTTGTTGCTGAAAATCTCATTGAATCTATACTAGCATAAAATTGGTGCTGAGCCAAACAGGAATCAGTCCAGTGCTGCTTACATGTACCTGGGGGAAGTGAGTTGAAGCTTTCTATCTGAGAAGACTGACATGCACGCAGATGCTGGCATCCACAGCTATTTCTACCTGCATGCAAGAATTTATCAACAATGTGTTGCATTTTGCCACCAACACCACCATTTAACAACATCATAATTTTGCATAATAATTCTGGACAAAATCAAACAGAAAAGGATGGGCAATCTATAATTTGACAATGGGAAGAGAACAATTGGGAAGAGACCATTGGTAACACTTTTGGGATATTGGGCGCCCCCAGCCCACTCCCCAAAATGATTAGGGGGGCTCAAGAGGACTTGTCCTCAACAAGTTGGCACCCCTGCTGAGGAATAAGGAAACTGCATTATTCTGAGTGGGACCATTGGGCCCTCGTACACAGTATGGCTGGCTGCCAACTCTTTCTGCCTGGCCAGGGATTAAAGAAACTGGGACCTTCTGCCTGCAGTGCATGTGCTCTGCCCCTGAGTTATGGATCGTCCCCCAGCAACATTTCTTTTGGAGGTCTTTAATTTATGGAGTAATGTATCTTCTTCAGCCCTCTTTTCAGTGGCATTTTACCCATGCACTAAGCAAACCCCACCACAGATAACCACTGGCTATCAAACAATAAGCTTGCTAATTACGTAGGGCAACATTCAGTATGCTTTATTTTTTATCTTGTGAGCTGCACTCAGATCTTTGGATGAAGAGCAGTACATAGATTTAATAAATAATAATAATAAATACTTTTAAGTCCTTTTTGAATACAATTACAGATGTGCTTAACTATCCCATTGAAATCCATGGGACGATCATACCCTATGATGAATGATGTCTATGATCTGCACTTTCTGGAAACAACTGAATCCATTTTTTATCCCAACAGACTTTCCAAGTTGGATACATGGGATTTTGCCATGAATGCCTAATTTTCATTCTTTTAGTTTTGTTTTAAATGTATCTGCTTTTTTGTGTTCAACTGCTTTTTTGCTGTTTTTATAGTACATCACCTTGGTATGATTATATTAATATTTTAATTGTTCTTCATAATTTAAAAATCACAAATTATGAGTAGCATATTTTGATAAGCCAAGTCCACACTATTAATAGCTCAGTCAGTAGAGCATGAGACTCAATCTCAGGGTCCTGAGTCTGAGCCCCACATTAGGGAAAAGATTCCTGTATTGGACTAGATGACTCTTGTGGTCCCTTCCAACTCTACAATTCACATGCAAAATACCCTATGAGAAGTATGGCTGCTAGATGGGCCTGGGACATTTCCAAAAGATCAGGTATCATTTTGCATGGAAATCACTTGCTCTGAGTTGAATTAATCTTGGCAGTTTGGCAATTTCTGGCTGATGCAGTCCACAATGTTCCAATGATAGTAAAGATAGTGAGGGAACCCATGGAATCACTGCTCTGCCAAGCTACGCTTTGGGCTGCTAAAATGCAATCGAACTAGCATTTATCAGGAAATAGATCTGCATGGGAAATGTAAACTTTCATTCAGCCCTCTTGGAACAGACATTTGAGAACTTTAAAGCTATTAAGTTGAATGCATGATAGCAACACAAATTGTGGTTTCTGAAGGCATCAAAGCCATCATATCCTTTCCCTGCAGGCAGTCCATCCCCAATTGCTCTGACACAGATAAGGGTTAGCAGAAAGAAGAATCTTTCCAAATTTTCCCACCCAATATACTTTCATACCACAAATCCAACACTATATATAAAATTATCTGCAGCTATAGGCTCCTGCTACAACAGACATCAGAGAAGCAGGAACAAAACATAGCACTAATAATATACAACACTAATAATCATCAATGCAAACAGAGATAAACAACAACTTTAAAATTGTTGGTCCTCTTTGCAGTCCATGACAGAAGTCTTTGGAAAATGATGGTGCTATTGTACATTTGAGGTTCTGCTACGTAGGTGATCAGCTTGTTTGTAATTTTTTTGTGGTCTGCCAGAAGATTGCAAATAATATCAGTCAGGGTCCAACTAGCTCTTGCTTTCAAAAGGTCTCAGAAAAATGAGCTCTGGGACCTCAGTACTAGGGACAGTGCAAAAGGTATGTACTGCATCTTCCACCTCCCTTGTACCACAAACACATGTCCACTGTGATAGGGAATCCCTGTATCCTTTTCCTCCAGATTGGCTGAATGCATTGTTCATAAATGAAGGACATTAAAAGCTTTTCAAGGGGCATCAAAAATTAGGTCTTGAAAGTACCATTGAAAGTCTTGATCTCTCTTTAATAAACTAAACCAAGAGGAAAATGCTTGCAGTTGACTGTCAAGAAGATTTTCATGAAAATCTACCTCAAAAATTCTGTTTCTGATGAAAAATTTGTCCTTATGTACTAAGAAAGTCTGGGTATCCTCAAAGAAAGATTGTATCAATGTCTACTCCTGGCAATTTGTTCCCCATAAAGTACAGTTTACTTAAGAATTCTTGCCTTGATGGAAAGAAGGTCAACTTCCAACCTTAGCAACGAGGAGGTTATCCCTGGGGGAAGTGCCAGCAGTTCCTCCAAAAACCTATTCTGAATGCTCTCATCTGCTGGAACATATCCCTGCCCCCATAGCTTAACTGGGAGATTACTTTACCAACATCTATTTTCAAAATAGACGCTCACTAAGAGCCTCCTTTAAACTTATAAAGGTCAGGATTGCTTTGGCTGTCCTCCAAGTTGAAGGTTTGCTACCTCTGTATGAGATTTCCATCTGCCATTGGAAGAAAAATGCACACCCAAATATCTAAAGTAAGAGCATTGCTCAATCGTGTGTTCATCTCAGTGCCATTGATGCAGATGTTTCCTCTAGGAAAAAACCACTACCTTCATTTTAGAATAATTTACCATCCAATTTTTCCGACTACAAACACCAATTTTGTTTACAGGTCCTCATCAGCATGCCACAGTATTTGGATCTTTCCATTTCTGACTGATGGAGGGAACCATCCTGAGAACTTAAATTGGAATCTTTTTCTTTTTTTGCATAGAAGTTGAACAAAAAAGCACCAATAAGCAATCCTGCACTAACACCTCTCCTGATATTAGCTTTGCCAGAAAGAGTTCGCGCTGGACCTCTGGATGAAGTTTTCTCATAAGAAGCAGCAGGCCCTTATCTATATTTGTATGTGATAATTTGTTGAGGTTCCTTTAATTGCTCTAAAGGAAAATCTAGTGCAAATGCTTCCCTTATCTTGCACCTGCAGGTCTTGTGATTAGTGTTTGAAGGTCACTGACCTGGCAACGGCCAAGGGAGTGGTGCTTCTTGGGTCTGTTAGGAGGGGGCTATACACTGCCTCTTTGCCTTCGCTGCAAGGAAGCTCTGCCAGACTGATTCAGAACTTAGTGCTGTATGTATGCTGTGAGCTGTGCTTGCTTTGCATTTGAAGCCTGCATCTTCTGCTAGGGATCATGGGGAAGCCTGTACTTTATGTATATAGTAAAACTGCCTCCATGCTTTGGACCTGTCAGTAAAGGACTGAACTGACTGAAGTGCTGGGAGTCTGACTGAATCCAGCAGTGTGCATGCACACAAAAGCTCATACCAATAACAAACAGTTGGTCTCTAAGGTGCTACTGGAAGATTTTTTTAAAATTTATTATTATTATTATTATTATTATTATTATTATTATTATTATTATTATGTTTTGACTGCCATAAACTAACACACTTGGGGAGCTGCACATGTTTGGCACACGCCATACGGCAACTTAATTTCCCCCACAAGCCTTTGAAGTCAAAAGCTGGAGTAAAATCCAGGAAAGCCACATACAAGCTTCCTCCCACTCTGAAAGATGAACAGTAAAATTGCTGTTGTTAAGGACGTAATAGCCTTTGGACTGACCTTTGTTATACTGTAAGTCAAAATGGGTAGATCTGCAGTCCTCCTTTTTTCTGTAGCATCACTGCAGCTGCTTTATCTGAGAAAGGATGAACTCCAGCAAAAGATGCAATAGTTTCTTTTTGTGAGTCAGGCCACAAAGTTGCTAAGTCCTGTACCTTAAACAGTTTGGAAGAAGAGAAGAAATCTGAAATGCAGCTTTTTTCACCCACATCTGGAATTTGGTGCATTTTTAGACCAGGGATGGAGGAGAAGCTATGTTTTGGAGAAGTTTTTGGAGCACAACTCTCCTTGACCCTGACAGTTGGCCAGGCTGCCTGAGGCTGATGGGAGAGCTGGACTTCAGCAACATCTGGAGAGACACAATTTCACCATCCAGACGTTAGGCCCCCCCACCAGTTTAGTAAAAGTACAGAGGGGACGGAGATGCTGTTACTTAATGTGAAGAAGCAAAACCTAAATTCATTGGGGAAAATATTAAGCAATTTTTGTTCCATTAACGTCATGGATACAGGGGCAAACTTTGCTTTTTCAGATTTCAACAGATTTTGCAAGACCAAAAATCAGCTCCTTCCACCTCTCACTTTCCCTTGTGCTCAGTTCACTTTCTCACAGCTGTGATGCTCAGCGGAGCCCCCTAGGCTCTTGCCCAGTTGGCAGAACCAGTTGCGCTGCCATAAATGCAGCTCTGATGGGTCAGATCCTTAACCATGTACACTGAATTTATGCTGGTGCCTTGTTGAGAGAATGCAGGCTGTTCCTCACTGACATTTTGTCTCACCTATTTTTCAGCAACCTGAAATGAGAGTTAAATTAATTCAGGCTGACTGCATTTTACTAATCTATGACAGATTATGACTGGATGTTAAATAAACCTTGTTCCAAGCTCAGGCTAATATTGTGTGGAAATTCTCTTTTTCAACACTATTTCTCTTGAATCATGTAATCTCTTTCATAAAGTCATCTCATTACATGGTGATAACTCATTTGCATGCATGACATGTCCTCATTTAAGATACCTACATTGGCCCAAGTTGCATCAGATTTGGGTAGTGACACACTTTTCTTGCTGCCTTGATCAAATGACCTCCACTCTCATGACTTAATCCTCAGAACTCGGCTGACACCCAACACACCTGAAGTGGGCAGCGTTTGAACTGACCAGACACTTCAAGGCTTGAGGACTTATATTGCTCAACAGATCTGCTTGACGGCTCTTTTCTATTCAGCAGTGATATTTTAGTTTATACAGTGGTACCTCAGGTTACAGAGGCTTCAGGTTACAGACTCTGCTAACCCAGAAATAGTGCCTCGGGTTGAGAACTTTGCTTCAGGATGAGAACAGAAATCGTGCTCTGGCGGTGCGGCGGCAGCAGGATGCCCCATTAGCTAAAGTGGTGCTTCAGGTTAAGAACAGTTTCAGGTTAAGAACGGACCTCCGGAACGAATTAAGTACTTAACCCGAGGTAAAATATTCTGGCTTCATTAAGTAAATAGCTACCCGGTAGGCTGAGGGGAACACAAATGTGATGGGGAGGAATATGCATGAATATGCAGGTGCTTGTAGAGAACTTTGAGGCCTGTAATCACAGAACCTTGTGTTTGCTGCTCACCTTAAATAGAAGAACACCCCCATTTTGTGGGGGAATCAAGAGGGGGTGGGAGCAAGAAAAGAGATTGACAGCTATCAGCTCTAGCAGCCAAATGAAAATTGTGATTGCTGCCTCCCCACAGTAAAAGAGAGAAAGCATTGCAATGAATCCGCCTCCAATCCCTACATAAGTAAGTGATCAACAGCCTGGCATTGTAGTCACATTATTTTTTCCCTGTTTGACAAGCGTAGACGAAAGGCAGTTGCTTCTCAAGTACCACACTTGTTTTAAAAAACCTTTTTAGAGGGAGAAGGAACAGAGGGAATTGTCTCTCCCTCTCCCCCTCCACTAGGTCCCACACACTTCTGTGGATGGAACACTGAAGAATGCACACCCGCAAAATGTGCTAAATCCCCAGTAGTGTGGGAAGTCCATTTCTATTTCACTTGTACCTTAAAGTGAAATTACAGTGATTTTGTAGGATCTTGAAACACCCATTGCGGTTAAAAATAAATAAATAAATATATATATATTATATATATACGCTCACCAAGTCCGGCGGTAAGAGAGGTTTGTGGCCCGGCCCGTGACCCCGCTGTCCTCCAGCAGCCCCGCTGCTCCACTGGCCATTGCTCCTCCCACCCTCTTGTCGCCGCAGAGTTTGGTTTTGGGTTCTTGCTTAAAAAACCCTTTTTTTCAAATTGGCCTGTCTGCGGTGGTCTGGGGGCAGGGCTAAGGGAGCAGACCAGGAGTGAGCAGTCTTCACTCTGGTCTGCTCTAAAAGGATAAAGGAGGGCCTTCTGTGATGCCAGCAGCGCAGGCGGCCCCAGAGCATCTCCCACCCAGCCTTCCCTCCAGTTGTGTCTTTTCTTTCAGACTGACCTTTCTCCTTTCCAGGTCCATGGGCGTTGCTCTGGTCGGACGATGGTTGCTGTTTTTTCAGAGCCAGGAAGGAAGTTCCCCTGCCTACAGGTTTTGCCTTCCCCTTGGCAATTGTCACAACTTTGGCAGTTTTCGGCCTTGGGCAGAATCCTTTAGTCCAACAACTGAGGAAGGGGTGTTGCGGTGACTCACCCCTTTTGCGGCAGCGATATCAGGGTCCCCCATTAGAGGGGTCTTGAGGGGAGCCTCTGACCACAAGCGCACAGCAGTGGCCATAGAGCTCCCCTCAGCAACGAGGGAGGGGGCCAGCGGTGTAAACGCACATTTTGCAGTGTCCCCATATTCCCAATTGACCCTGTCCTGCCCAGCAGGGGCTGAGAGGGATACATGCCCAATGCCTAAGACAAGGTTTCCTACATCTGAAATTTAATAAAGTTGTGGCCATTTTATTCCTAAATATGGTGTCTGGCTTCTGGAAGGGGGGGGCTGTACCTGGGCATGCAATCAATGAACTACAAAGGGGGGGGGGAGTGAAAACATGGTATTTTGATCAAAGTTAGTCCCCTGCCCCCGTTGTAAGAGATGCCAAGCTAAGAAGGCTGTTTTATACAATAGCTCTGCACATATTAAGCCTTCCAAAGAGGGATCACCTGTGGTGGAAACAGGAATTTCTTGGCCCATTTTGATTTGTTTCATTAAGTGTTTTTTTTTAAGTGGAGGAACATGGTTTGGCTATGTTAATTACTTTTACATAGCAGGACAAAATAATTCAGAGATAAGCACATTTTGATAAATTTCTTCATAGAGGAAACGTAACTTTTCCTGTTGCTGCTATATAAGCTGTGAGAAAGATTAGTTTGGTTATAAAGGAACAAAAGAAAAAATAAATCAAGAGGCAATGTTTTGCTTCAACACAATCTGCAGAAAAGATTTGCTTGTCACTGAAAATGGATCCCTTTGGTTTCGTGTAGCTATTTTCACTTTGCTTTCTCGGCACAAGTATACCACTTTGCTTTTTATTGATTTCTTGTCCTGTATTAGATAAAACTAGTGCCTTGAGATTATGGTAAAAATTGATGACCAGAAATGGAAATCATAACTCAAAATATATAAACAAATAATTCTAGGCTCTGTGCTTATTTGCAACAGAATCACGTGGCACATTGTGTGCATGCACATGTGTGCATGGTTGGGGGGCATTGCATATTGGACTGTTCTCTTTATAAATAGAGAAATAAATGTGTCAGGCATCACAGTTGAATGTTAGAATAGGCTGTCTTATAATGGCAGTTCTCAGCACCTGAAAGGATGCTCTGCCCTATGCGTAGCCAAACCTTTTCAAAGTGAGTGGGGTGTTGCTTATACTAGATCTCCTTTATAGTCAGGAAACTAAGGGATTCGAGTAGTGCTTTTTCTCAAGAAAAGCAGGTGCCAGAGTTCACCATGAAGTTGTTACAGTCAGTTGCTGGACAACTCAGGGCAGCCCTGAACAGATGCTGCTGCCCCTGGTTCTGGTGCAGGTCAAATAAATGGGTCCCTGCCTCCCTCATTCTCTTAGATTCAGGCAAACAGGGAAGCTTGGAAGAGCCCTTGTGCAAACACACACATGTGCAATGGTAAAGGCCTGGCTGGAAAGCTTAAAGACTGCCAGTGCTACACAGGAGAAGAAAAGGAAATACGAATTGGCCCCCGCCCTGTAGATTGACCAATCGCGGCTAGAAACTAGGTGGAGGCATAGATCTGAAAAAGGGTAGACTCACACACGCTGGCCAGCTTCCCTTTTGACTCACAGTGTTCATTTTGGGCTTCTCAGACCATAGCCACAGCAAAATGTTGACTGAAGGAGTACTACTTGCCTCCTCAGAATGGAGCTAATTCCACACCCTAGGCTTCAGTGGCTTTGTTTTCCAACTCCAAGGAATTCTTTCCACATTGACCTGTCTATTGAGGGATCTCTGGACATTGCAGTAAATTATGGGGAGTGTTTGGGAAGTGCCTGTTTACTGCCACTGTTGTTCCATATGCATCCTGGAGAGCACGGAATAATCTCTGGTGGCTGTACGTTTTAGATGTTGATGGGTAGCAGTAATGGGCAAACATATAGAGAAGCTCGTTCATCATTACTAATCTTCTGAGTGAGCCACATGCAATCCCAACATTAAACACCTTTTTGAATCAAGGGCTCCTCCAGGTGCAAAAGTGTTGCCTTCATGGATCAATTCAGAGATCCATCTAGTGCTAGCATTCTGTTTCCATAAGCAGACAGCCGGGTCTCTGATCTCTCTTGTTTCCCCCCCAACACCAGATGCCCTCAGATATTTTTGTCCCCCAAATTGGGACGTCACTTTCAGTCTGGTGCTCTGGCCTACCCCACTGACTCCTGCCAGAGTGAGCGTCTTTTGGTCCGGCACTCTGGTGCAAGGACTCATGTCAGAGCACTGGACCAAAAAATAGGACATTCCGGGATGCAAGCGGAAGCCAGTACTGGATACCCCCCAACTACCTTACCTAGGGTAATGCTAGGGTTGCCATATTTCAAAAAGTGAAAATCTGGACACAAAAATTGTTGAGCCTTTCCCCCCCTCCACATCTCTCTCTCTCTCTCTCTCTCTTGAGGTTTTTGAGCTACTATTAAGGAAATTTGCCAAAATCTAGACTTCCGACATGGTTGCCATACGTCCGGATTTTCCTGGACATTTCAGCAATTTCTGCCCAGACCTTGTTTCCGACTGCCATATTCCAGACGTATGGCAGCCCTAGGTAACACACTTTTGAAAATGTTGGTGGAGAAGGCTGCTTCCGTTTGATAATTGTCCTTGTCGTTTGATATGAAAAATGATGACCTTTTTAAACACTTCTTTTTTTCTTAGCCTTATTGTCCATGAAGTGTCTCATAAGAGCAGAGCATTTCATGAGCTTTATGATGCGTTGCAAATCTAAGCAAGATAACCAACAAGCTATGTTACACCTGATATTAATGGCCTAATTAGTATCACCCCTATAGGCTAGTTTGTTTTATTATACTGCTACATGCCACCCCAATCTCCAAGTGGCGTGAGATTCCAGGGTACCAAGAAGGCTTCCCAGGGGCTGTGTTTCCTTTTGGAAATGAGGCACAGCAGAGACTGTGGTGTCTTTATGATATATGGTTTCTTAACACATATATACACCCTGAATCTAGATGGAGACGTTCAGCAGCATCACTTTCCGATAAGCCACCCCCTCACAAGCTGATGCATATCCCTCAATCCAAGTGCCTCTCCTTGCTCTCTACTTGGAGCAGCCAAGAGGTTTCTGCCGCCTGGCTCCGCAAGGGTTAACAGCAACAATAGAGCCGCCAATTCCTAGAGTGGAAGGGAAGGCTAGGAGAGAGGAGTTTCCGCTTGTCCCACTTCCTAGCTGGGCCTCAGTTACTGGAGAAGAGAAGCGGAAGTGAAGCTGGAGAAGTCCGGGATCCCAAGCGAAGGAGCCCAGAAGCCAGAGAGAAGTGGGGGGCAGCCCCACAGCCACCTTTCCGCAGGGCAGACCAAAAGAGAAGCCCAGCACCCAGAAGTTTCTCCACTATAAACAATTTAAATAGCTCAGAGCCCCATTAACAATGCAGCACAACAAAAGCAGTTAAGATAGTAGTTACTCACAAATAGGTCATATAGTTGTAGCTCAACTCACTGCATCTGGTTCATAATATTTTATAGATAATTTCATTTGACTTTTTTGTTGTTGGTTTTTTTGTGACTTTAGGATATTGGAATATTGGAATTTCCTCACAATATCAGTCATGGACAATCACCACAAATCATCTGGAAGTACTTCACAAATGTGAAGCACTAAATGCAGAGGTGAAATCCTAATTTTTCTAGAAACCACAGAGCATGAAGTTCATGCCCCACTAAACTAATGAAAGTTAATTTTATTTAGAATATCACAGCAGTAGAGTATAAAGGGACAAGCTAGTGTTCCCAATACAATAACTTGCAATATTTTTTTTAATCATTTATCAATTTTTGTAGTGTTGGAACGGATCCCAAGGGTCATCTAGCCCAACCCCCTGCAATACAGGAATATTTTGCCCAGTGTGGGGCTCAGCCCCACAACCCTGAGATTAAGAGTCTCATGCTCTACTGACTGAGCTATGTTGCAGCTTCAGCTCCTGTCAGCTCCAGCCAGACGAAGGATCAAGGATGGAGGGAGATGTAGCCCAGTAACATCTAGAGGCCTTCAGGTTCCCCACTGATGCTTTGCATAGGTGTCTACTCATGCACACTTCTTCCAGGCAAGCAAGAGAAGTCATTACAGTACAAGGAAACACTCCGGCCAGGCAAAACTATTCATGGAGGGTGTGGAGCAGGTATAGAGAATCTTGAGAGGCGTAGCCATATTTGGCCCCTAGACCTGAGGTTCCAGAGCAGTTTTACAGATCAATGAAAAACAACCTAAAATAGATGACATAAAAGGAAAAGGGAACAGGGAGAAAGGAGGAAAGGAACAAGCTCAGGTACTAGTTCTTGAAGTTATAATGACCAGTTGGGATGGAAACAGTCTAGGGAGCTTGATGGAATGACTGCTGCTAGGTGACCGTTGTGGAAGAGACAAAGGGAACTCTGAGCAGCAGTGATAGAATAACCCTGCTTCCTTTCTCTCTCTTTCTGCTCTGCAGCCTGGTGGAATATTGGCATTTGCTCAGTACCATATATGTCTCTTTCCAGCATGGCCTATTTTTAAAGTGTGTCAGTCTAAGCCCTGATGTTTCACCCATAGTTTCATTTAATGTCACTGTGTTGTGCACCTTCAAACAGCATTCTTATACATGCATATTTCTCCCGTTGTTTTTCTGTATTCTGTGATGCACAGATCCCACCATTCTGATTATTAGCTAGCAGTTTAACAAAGGGAGCCGTAGCAGGAGACATACCTTCAATCTTGCATTTGTATTCCAATTACTCCATTGTCATGAATGCATCACGCATCAATTCAAACTTTAGTTTGAATTGATGTTAATTCCTGCAAGGGCAGGGAGTCAAATAAAATGGCCCATCCTTGAAGACTTGTGGAGTCTAGTAAGTTAATGCCAAATCTGGAGGGTTTTCCATTTGGCATGGCTGACACGCCTGTCAAGGGCCTTGTCTTGCTCTGCAATGGTGCAGCTGCCCTCCCCAGCACTGCAGAGAATTATTTTATAAACCTGAAATTTATAAAAGTATACATGGCATCGAGAAAAAGGACAGAAAAGTTTTTCTCCCTCATAACACTAGAACCTGTGGACATTCAATGAAGCTGAATGTTGGAAGACTCAGGACACATAAAAGAAAGTCATCCTTCATGCAGGGCATAGTCAGACTATGGAACTTGCTCCCCCCAGAGGCAGCGATGGCTGGCGACATGGATGGCTTGAAAAGAGAATTAGACAAATGCATGGGGGAAGAGAGGGCTGTCAACGGTCCCTAGGCAGGACGGGTGTGCTCTGCCTCCACAGTCAAAGGCAACCATGCTTCTGAATACCAGTTGCTGGAAACCGTGGGAGAAGAGGGTGTTCTTGTTCTCGTGTTCTTTTCCCTGTTGGGAACAGGCTGCTGGACTAGATAAGCCATTGGCCTGATCCAGCAGGCTATTCTTGTGGTTTTATCAGATTTTTAGAAGGGTTTCTGTCAAGAAAACAATCTGAGTGGTGGCTGGTGGTGGCACAAGTTGCATAACAAGGACAGCTGCAGTGTGCTCTACATTGATCTGCCTGTAAAGATGGGATGGAAGGCAGAATGCGACTTCACATATTATGAAAAGTGCAACAAGAAAGGGCAAAGTATAGCACAAACTCCACTAGCTACCCATTTGCTACCTGTTCAGAATGTTGACTTTAATCTCCAAAGCCCTAAATGGCTTAGGACCCAGCTAGTTGATGGAATGCCTCTTCCCACGTCTGCCAGTCTTCAAATAGCAGAGTGTCTCTCCCATAGTCCCAAAATCTGCAGGTCCCCTGCAGGTGCCTCCTATCAGATCCCAATCCACATTTTGAGAATTCTAGGACTTCAACTTGTTTTGTTCAGTAGCCTATAAAAACATGCAACAGCTCCTCTACCTTCAAAAGAAAAAAGAGTGCAGTACTTATTTATCTATAGTGTATTTATAATCTCTGCCTATTAACTTTAAAATTGAGGTGAAAATATTTTGACCAGCAGATAGAGTGATGTCTGAGATCTACAAACCAGATAAAGGAGTGTACTTTATTTAAATGGCCTTGATCTACCTCTAGCTGTGCCTAATTAGTTTCGCACAATTAGCAGCTCTGGTCGAGAACGCCTTGCACCAACCTCCTCCAGCAATTTCAGGAGGGCCTGTGTGAGCCCTGCCATGCAGATGAGCATTCAGATGAGCAGCTGCATCTTGATCAGCTGCATCAGGGCAGTCTGTGTGCATAGATCTGGCTCACTGCAGCCATGGGAATCTCATTTACCACCTGCAATTTCAGAGGCATTTATTACTGAGTAAGGCTGTGGTGAAATGTGATCTTGAATAGATGGGCAATGCCTTGCATGGTATGGCGTGGAAAGTGAAATTAGGAGTGAAGCACAAGGAAGGTCTGCATTAGGGCTGTTGTATGGTCGCTAATAAAAGGGTTGCTATTAATCAACTGCAGTCTCTGGCATTCTTTAAGCAAATGCTCCTATTCTGTGCATACTTATTTAAGACTAAAGCTAATTGAACTTGATGGAGCTTACTTCTGAGTAATCATGTATAGGAGAAAGAGGCGCATGCACTTGGACTTATAGCATCTTTTGTAGGAGCAAAGTGTGTTGCATCTGTATATGCTTTCAAGTAGTTTGCAAATCAGACTATATATATATATATATATATATATATATATATATATATGATCTAATACTTTTGCTACTGATTTTTCAAAATATGTTGTTGTTTAGTCGTTTAGTCGTGTCCGACTCTTCGTGACCCCATGGACCAGAGAACGCCAGGCACCTCTGTCCTCCACTGCCTCCCGCAGTTTGGTCAGACTCATATTTGTAGCTTCAAGAACACTGTCCAACCATCTCGTCCTCTGTCGTCCCCTTCTTCTTGTGCCCTCCATCTTTCCCAACATCAGGGTCTTTTCCAGGGAGTCTTCTCTTCTCATGAGGTGGCCAAAGTATTGGAGCCTCAGCTTCACGATCTGTCCTTCCAGTGAGCACTCAGGGCTGATTTCCTTAAGAATGGATATGTTTGATCTTCTTGCAGTCCATGGGACTCTCAAGAGTCTCCTCCAGCACCATCATTCAAAAGCATCCATTCTTCGGCGATCAGCCTTCTTTATGGTCCAGCTCTCACTTCCATACATCACTACTGGGAAAACCATGGCTTTTACTATACGGAACTTTGTTGGCAAGGTGATGTCTCTGCTTTTTAAGATGCTGTCTAGGTTGGTCATTGCTTTTCTCCCAAGGAGCAGGCGTCTTTTAATTTCGTGGCTGCTGTCACCATCTGCAGTGATCATGGAGCCCAAGAAAGTAAAATCTCTCACTGCCTCCATTTCTTCCCCTTCTATTTGCCAGGAGGTGATGGGCCCAGTGGCCATGATCTTCGTTTTTTTGATGTTGAGCTTCAGACCATATTTTGCACTCTCCTCTTTCACCCTCATTAAAGGGTTCTTTAATTCCTCCTCACTTTCTGCCATCAAGGTTGTGTCATCTGCATATCTGAGGTTGTTGATATTTCTTCCAGCGATCTTAATTCCGGCTTGGGATTCATCCAGTCCAGCCTTTCGCATGATGAATAATGCATATAAGTTAAATAAGCAGGGAGACCATATACAGCCTTGCCATACTCCTTTTCCAATTATGAACCAATCAGTTGTTCCATATCCAGTAGATCTAAACTGAGGCCACAACTTTCTGTCTACTCATTTACACAAAGCAACATGTGCATGGAATCTCTAATGCAAAGTTGCTGTCTAAGCACTGGTGAACTGAAATGAAACATCACAGATGTCTGCACATTTAAAATAAATAAATAAATCGCCACACATTTCTATTAACAAGTAAATTGCTTAGACAGCAGCTTGAGTCTTAGTTCGATTGGTAGAAGGCCGATAAAAGGGTAAAGAAAAGGCCTGGGTTTTGGAGCTTAAGACTGTCATTCACCCATTCAAACTTCCAAAGACTCTCAGTGTTCTTTGTTGAAAAAGAGGCTTATTGGAGCCACCACATACTGTGTGAAACTACCGGAAAATCATTTATCAGTACATCCTTTTGAAACTGTCATTGAACTGCCTGAATCTGAGGAGTGATAAGCATTAATAAGCATTAATAAGTTCCCAAACACCAACCCATCCTTGGCTTCAAGAGCAGTGACAGCACATACCTTCTCAAAGCAGCAGCACATTGCTTATTCTGCAGCAACCTAGGAGCAGGAAGAAGATGATGAAAATCCACTGAGAGTGGGCATTAGGAGTTTTGGAGCAAGGTGTCACCAGTACGCTGATGACACACACAGCTCTACTTCTCCAAAACATCTGAATCAGGAGAGGCTGTGAAAGCTTTGGATTGGTGTTTGATGGATGAGGTCCATCCTGGGAAGACGCAGGCTCATTGGGTGGGTGCTTCCTGTCTCTGGGGTATCAGCAAGTTAACTTTTCTGGATGGGGTTCTGAAGGAACAAGGGCATAGCTTGGAGGTACTCCTGGAGATGTCTATGTCACCAGAGGCCCATGTGCCCTCTTGGGCTAGTAATGACTTTTACTAGTCATTTCCAGCTACAGCTGTTTCTGGACAGGGATACCCTGACCCCTGTAGTCCATGCAAAGGCAAACTTGAGGCTGGATTACTTTGTGGGACTGCCCTTGAGCGCAGTGCAGGATGCAGCAGCCAGACGGCAAAAGGGGGCACATGGTGGACAACATAGGACACAATTGCTAAAACACATGTACTGGCTTCTTACTCCTGAGCCAGGTTCAAAGTTCTTGCATTAATTTACAAAATGCTGAACAACTTCTATTCCATCTCAGTCACTGAGATCATCTGCAGGAACATCTTTGGTCTTTCCCCAAGTTGGCTAGGCTCATTGGACAACAATAAACTGAGCTTTGAGTGCCATGGGCCCAGCCCAGCAGAAAGCTCTGCCAACAGTTCAGCAGGCACCTTCTTTGGCAACTTGTCAAAGCCTGCTGAAAACGTTCCTGTTCTGGCGGCTGTGTGTGTGTGTTGTAAATAGCCATGATATTATTATTATTATTATTATTATTATTATTATTATTATTATTATTATATCAGTATTTAATGACTGAAATAAAAGAAATGGATGGGACCCAAATACACTGCATAAGAGTCCCCAAGAACCTTGCACACATTCTGGTGGTGGGTGGAGGCTGATATTTGAGAAAAACAAGCACCACGCAAGTAAAGGAGGCACAGTGCTTGCAGTCCTGGATGAAGCTGTAGCACAAGATTGAGAGAGCTGCTCCAAGTCACTAAAAAATTGTTTAAAAGAAAGAAACAGAGTTACCTTATAAAAGCAAAAGAGCTTTTATATATATGGTAAAAGTATGCAGATTTTAAAAGGTTTTCCTAACCCAAAAACAACAACCCACAGACATGGATGGAATGGACTTGTTCATCCCAAATCCAACTGCATCTTTTTTTTCAGCAGAAATGCTTTATGGGACACAGTGTGTCTTTGTGCGAGCATGGCCAAGTTCAAGCAATTTAACAGTAGTTTTGTGGCCTTTGGTGCCAGCTGACTGACAGACACACTGCCAGTGTGGTACCACATCCTCAGTGCAAAGATATGAGGGGTGAGCTAGGCTGAAAGACAAACTCAGCATTTCAGTTACTTTAGCTGCCCTCATCTTTTTGCCCTAGTATTCCTGAGTCCAGCACTCAGGACTTTCTGCTGGACTTGTTTAAAAATTGTATGATATTGAAAGTGGCTATCCACGGAACATACAAACCCATCGTAGTTAATGAGTTTAAAGCCCCATTGATTCCATAAGGGGCACATGCACCACCATACCCTGCATCTTGACTCAGAAAAAGGCGTCCCGTTGTGTGGGATTGTGGCCTTAACTTTCCTATTGAAACCAATGGGTCTTAGAGTACTTAACCTTAGCTAGATTGTGCTAGAAATCGCATTAAGCAGGGAGCAGCAGAAATCATTAAACCTAGCCGCAGCGAATAAAGTTAACCTGAAAGGGGGGGAGATGTTTTAAGAATAAACCACCCGTTTAAAAAGCAGATTACTCTCTGGAGGAGAAAGATAAGCGCCATAGCTTCCTGTTTCACAGAATCATAGTCTTAAACAGATCACAGTCTTAAACACTTTTCCTTGGCAATATGTCCTGCTGAAGATATTGTGCTTAAGTTTGCAGCCTCTGATGAAAATCTGATCTCAGAAGCACAGACATCTGCTGAGAATTGTCACTGCCCAAATGAAGTGAGGAACTGGAGATAAGGGGGTGGGGGGAGGAGAACTGGAAGGGCAACTTGGGTCCAGGAAATAAAGTGCAAGTTGGCATGAAGGCTCCAATATGGACTTTTTCCTGTTCAATTAATGATTGAGTTTTGTTAAATTGGCTGAGCCCTGTCCTATTTACATAAGAAAATATCCCCTCATGCTTCACTGAGCAGTGACCAGGCCCCTAATTGACAAGTTATGGTCGAGTTCTCAGTGGATGTGAATGTACTTGCACATTCATTCAAAGTGCAAAGCATGTCTTAAATGAAAATAGGGTGGAACAGGGGTGAGCAGCAACTATTCATGTTAAATCTGCACAGCAAACAAAGTTCCAGAGCTGAAATGAGTTGACAGACTGCCAGGAGTCTGAGGCAAGCATGGATGGGCTTGTGTCTGTCATCGTACACACAACATGCAAATACTTTCTCCAAGTTCTTCAAAGCATGAAGCAGCAGACTCCCACGAAGGGTGGTGGTGGACTCTCCTTCCTTGGAGGTTTTTAAGCAGAGGATGGGTGGCCATCTGTCAGGGATGCTTGAGCTGAGATTCCTGCATTGCAGGGGGTTGGACTAGATGACCCTCAGGGTCTCTTCCAACTCTATGATTCTATAGTCCTATGGTTCAGAGCAACTCTATTCAGCAAGGACATGAAACAGGGCAACATACTGTAAATCACTGCTGGAGCTTGTCACTCCTCTGACTCCTGTGCCCTGAATCCTGAATTTAACTTGTCACTGAATCCTGTGCCTGCATATTTCAGTCTATCTTCTTTCTTTGGCGATCACTCATAGCCGAGTAAGATTGTCTTCCATGAACGCAATCTTAACAGTGAGTCCCTAAGTGACTATGGAGGCCAAAAAGCAGGAGCCAAAAAGATACAAGAGAAGAAGTCTGTTGGATATGCAGTGGGTGGGAGTTCCAAAGGGAAGGGGCTGAATCTGACATCCTGCAGAATGCCCCTCCTGATACAATGGAATCTGCAGGTTGCCCTTTCCTGCAGAATACAGTGATTGACTGAGAATGTAGGAGATGAGGTGATCTTCTAAGAATGCTGGTCCCAAGCTGTATACGGTGGGACACGGGTGACACTGTGGTCTAAACCACTGAGCCTCTTGGGCTTGCCGATAGGAAAGTGGGTGGTTTGAATTCTCGCAACAGAGTGAGCTCTGTTCAAATCCACACAACGAGGTGAGCTTCCATTGCTCTGTCCCAGCTCTTGCCAACCTAGCAGTTCAAAAGCACGCCAGTGCAAGTAGATAAATAGGAACTGCTGTAGCATGCGCTCTGGCTTCCGTCATGGTGTTCTGTTGCACCAGAAGCATTTTGTCATGCTGGCCACATGACCCGGAAAGCTGTCTGTGGACAAACACCAGCTCCCTCGGCCTGAAAGCGAGATGAGCGCTGCACCCCATAGTTGCCTTTGACTGGACTTAACCATCCAGGGGTCCTTTACTTTACCTATGGCTTTGTACACCAACGCCTCGAATAGAACTTTTCAACAGCAGTATAAAAGGAATATCTATTCACCCATCCATGTATATGATAAAAAAATAAAGTTGCTAGTTAAGGCTGTCAAATGTAATGGACCATGAAAACATCAACAGGAACACGTGTCATGTTTTTGCTATTTGCTGTTTTATTGATTTAGTTTTATTGAAATTGTGATTTCCAAGATGCTTTATTATGTTTGCCACCTACAGCACAATTTTTATGCACTGAATTTCTCATGCTTACAATTCATCTGTATCTCCTTTGTAAAACATGCATGGTAACACAAAATTCTTCCACATTTTGACTTTGGAAGCTGTGATATTTGCTGCATAAATCAGCCTCATTTAACCAACATGCTTAACTCTAATTAATTTATGAAGGGGTTAAGACCATAGAGTAAGCTGTCTTGCCAGGCTTAGCTAGGTCACATGCCCTCACCTTGGGAGGAAGAGCTACTAAACTCTTTGTTCTTTTGCTTCCACCTTGTGAGCCCAACCAGTAAGGATTTCATAGTTGGATGCTCCAAGCTTAGACCAGGTGGCTTTAGAAAACCACCCTTGGGTTTCTATACAAATAATTTATAAACATTTTACCATTTGGTAACCTAAGTTAAACTGCCTGACTTTTCTTGCTATTGTATGGAAAAGCACATGAATTTGACATTTGAAGAGTCTGTAGGTAAACCAGTTTTAACTTACCAAACCTGTGGTCTTATTCTATGCTAAGGGAAGTGGGAAACTTTGGAAGTGACTTAGAAGGGGATATTTTAAAAGTCTAACAGCTTATATGTCCACACTTTGCTGCATGTTTGTGACTTTAAATCTCTGCTTGGGCTTGCTCACCAAAGAGCAGTTTCCCTCAACCTGGATCTAGGCATTCAGGGAATTCTTATATAGGATTTTTTTCCCTTTTTTAACCAATCACAAAATACTAGAACTAACACTATTCACATTTATTAGATGTCTCTAGTAAGTTGCGGGTGGTGCTGTGGTCTAAACCACAGAGCCTAGGACTTGCCGATCAGAAGGTCAGCGGTTCGAATCCCGTGACGGGGTGAGCTCCCATTGCTCCTGCCAACCTAGCAGTTCGAAAGCACGTCAAAGTGCAAGTAGATAAATAGGTACTTCTCTGGCCGGAAGGTAAACTGTGTTTCTGTGGGCTGCTCTGGTTCGCCAGAAGTGGCTTTGTCATGCTGGCCACATGACCCGGAAGCTGTACGCTGGCTCCCTCGGCCAATGCCATCCCACCTAATTTGCACATCCAGAGCCACTACAGAAACTGAAACACTGCTAGCCTTTGAAATTCGCAATTCTTTGAATATTGCAATGCAGTTTGCCAAACAAAAAAAGAATGTAAAGGTGCATATATTAGGGAAATGGGTGCAGCAGAAAGAGCACATTAGTGAAAGCAGTGTGCAAAAATGCTTATCATGGAAAATAGCAAGGAAGCATATGTTAGGCAATATACAAAAAGTGTATATCAGGAGAAATGTGTATGCAAATGCACAAGAAATTCCATGTAGGTTTTTTAATTGCAAACTGTAATGGTTCTAGGGGTTGCTCGTGCGTAAGTTGTCGCCACTCCTGGCTAGGTTACCTGGGTGAACACTTTCTGTCTGGACAGCCTCTTCCCCGTGGCTGTCTCAATCGCTGGCAGAATCCGTCAGTGGGCATTTCTTGAACTTCTTCCAGCAAAGAAGCTCTTTGACGCCTAGTCTCCGCCTACTCTCCCTGAGCGGAAGCCTTCTGCGCAGGGAGGGTGTGGGCAGCGGAGGACCCGTGCTCTCCCCGCTGGTCTCCGGCGAGGAGTCCTGGAGCCCCCTCGCCGATTCCCCCTTCTGCCTCCCTTCTCCACTGGTGCTACGCTGATTTCCTTCCCCAGCAGATGGGCTGCCTCTCTCCCTACTGGGACCCTCTCCGGCATCCCTCTGGAGCCTTCCCTCCGCCTCTGGCTCCGATGGCAGTTCCCTGACACAAACTGATGCAGAAATGGGGAAACTGAGCTTAATAGCTGAAAATGGTAAATAGAGGGAAATCAGAATTGACAGATTCTTCCACCCCTGGTCTCTAGCTACAGGAAGTGATTTGTTCCTAAGTGATACCGACAAATTGAGGAAGACAACTTCACACAGGTAGATAGGAGGGAGGAATCAGGCTTGGGCACAATTCTATCTTCGTGAAAGCTCTCGGAAATCACTCCTTCTGACAAAGAGACATTTTGAAGTGGTTCATTGCCCCACAGTCCAACAACTGTGTTGAGGCAGGGAACCTTGTGATGTTATACAGCCTGTTGTGACAGACATTTACTGCTTGCAATGGTATTTTCTCATCTTGACAGGGGTTCCACTGCGATTCTATGTACATTTATTTAAAATCTGTTTTGCTCTGAGCTGCAGTCCTCTTCTGCAGATTCCGAATGGTTCCCCTTGCATAATGAGTTATTTGCTTATCATTTTCTATTGTGCTCTGTGGGATATAGCTGGAATGCTGCTCTACATACACTGGACATTAGCTGGAACTGAAGGAGCAACTTAGAACATGAAGAAGAAAGGAAGCAACTGGGCAGGTAATTATTTGCATTAGGAAAAATGCAGGGGAATAAAAATAGTCAAAGGTGACTTGCCTTCCCCTCTGAGATTCAGCAGGACCTTGATCTCAGCTTCACATGACCTCTGTGCAGTGATAATAATATGATATAAGGCTTCAGGTGAACCTAGATCCTTTCCATGTGTTACATCATCATCATCATTTATTGAATTTATATACCACCCTATACCCAGGGGTCTCAGGGTGGTTCACAGAATAAAATCAAGATATAAAACCACAAAATACATAATAAAAACATAATAAAAACAAAAACAACCCAATAATCCCCCTCCAAAAAAACAACACATTTTAAAAGGGCATAGGATAGAGCAGGGATGAACAGAAGATAGTCCACCAGTGGGCTATTCTCTAATTATTTTGTAGTCCCGCTGTTATATGATAGTTGCTAATAATCTTGCAATGAATGTTAATCCAGCGCTGTTCTTTTTTTTAAAAAAAGGTAGAATGTGCAAGAATAAAGTCAAACTGGTGTAGATGAAAGAGCTGGAGCTAATGTGTTGAGAAATGGTGTTCAAGCAAGTTCTCCAAACTTTAATTTCTTTTCAAATATATATTATATGGGAAGCCAGTTACCTTTTTTGGTTAGCATGTGGTGCTGATTATGCCAAGTTCACATATAGGCCACCTGCATATTCCTGCATTGCAGGGGGTTGAACTAGCTGACCCCTGGGGTCTCTTCCAACTCCACCGTTCTATGATTCTCTATATTAGAGACCATTCTGAGCATCTTCCTTGAGCGGCAGCAGATTCATTGGACCCTACAGTTCAGTGGGACTTATTTCCAAATAAGTGTTTGCAGAATTACAACCTTAGGCACACTTTCCTGAGAGTAAGCCCCAATGAACACAGTGGGACTTACTTCTATGTAGACTTGCATCAGGCTGCACTGCAAGGTGAGCTGGGATGTACCGGATTCAGGAACTCACTAGACAGCCTTAGAAAAGCTACTTTTCTCCCCCCACAGTAACCTAGCCTATAGGGAGGATGCAAAGATTACTGACGTAATTCCTATTAAGTACAATTAGCACTTGAAATGTGCTGCATAAATTCTAAGTATTATGATCTCATAAGCACGGACTGCACTGCATGCTTGTGATTGGCTATTATGACTATGCATCTGGTGCTCTGTGAATTTGGATGGAATCAGTTCAGGATTAAAAATTTCATTCATTCCACGTGCCGTAAATTCACAGCTCCTCTCCAGTCTATTCAAACACATTCAGCAAAGAGAGTCAAATGTCTGTGCTGTCAATCATGAGCAGTACATGACACCAGATCTCAGCCCAAACTACCTGGCATTTTCAGTTAAGAAAGAAAGCACTGAAAGCCGCTCTGCTGGTAGTCAGGAGAAAGAACAAAGAATTAAATAAATTAAATTTGCTTTGACAATCCAGGACTTAATAAAACATGAAAGTCAGATTGGAGTCAAACAAACTGGCTAACAGTTCATTTTAAAACCAGGGTGATGGAGGAAGAGAAATAAAATAATCTCTTCTTTTGTTTAACATCCATATCTCCTAAATGGTTCTAGGTTGTGTGTACTTCATAGTTTTTAAAATGGATTTTCTGGAGCTCATTTTTAAAAAGCGTTTTCTTTCTTCCATTGTTTTTCTTAAAATAGTCATTTCTCTGTGTTGATAAGGAGCTTTCAGTTACTCATGTTCCAACAATCTTTTGTTGTGTTGCGTGGCTGCTTGGTTTCATTCAGGTTTAGATGCACAAACAGTAAGCCAGGAATCTTAGGTTTATTGTTAAAGACGGCAACTGAAGGCAACGTTTCCCCACAGTGTCACCTGATTCATTTCATAGGTCACTCAGACTGTCAGAATAAGGGAATGGAGAGTCAAGTACTAACTGTGCGGCTGAAATAACCACTCTCCCAGAGTCTTAGTGGTCACCTCTGCAGCAAGGGTGGCCTGGTCTTGACACAGAGCAGAAGAAGGTGCTATGAGGTGCCTAAATAGAAAATACGACTTCAGGCTGTGAGCAAAAGGCCTAAAATGCTTTCTGGTCTAAAAACTCCTTGCAAGTAGACAACTCACGTAGCTAGCAGTGGGCTGAACCAGAATGTTCTTTCTGATAAGATTGCATTCGACAAACAAGAGGAGGATCAGTGCTAGGAATGGGGGAATCTGTCATTTTTTGTTTCTCTCCGTTTCTCTTTTTTTCAATCTTAAATTCAGTTCTCCACATTTCACATTGATCAGCATGTATGCACAACTTTCTCCCACTCTACACTTTTTCATATGCAATCTCCCCTAATATACACATTTTTGCAAACAGTTTTCCCTAATATGCATTTTCTACATTATTTCCCCTAAGATATGCATTTTTGTGCACACTTTACAATGGTAACATAAACAACAGCATAAGCATGTTTGTACCCATTACTGGACACCTGCATGGCAAAATCTGGGTAAGTGCAAATCTGAACGATGGCTGTGTTTTGGTTGGCATATTGTTTTGCAGAACGTGAATTTGGTAAGTTCACCTTTATATGTAAATGGAATAGAATTTCTTCACCATCCCTAGACACCATCCACTCTCTAAGTGGCACAGTTCACTCTACTAGCAAAAGATTCCCATTTTGCTTCCTGTCTAGACAAGGGCAATTTTCACATTTTCATTTGTTTTCATTCTTTTAGATTTCATTCTTTCTTAAAGTTACATTTGTTAAGGTTACAAATCACTTTGACATCCATTTGTTAAACTTGCATTTGTCTCATTACTACATTTGCTTCCCCCCTTCTTTTACTGTTTTTTTTTTAAATTATTTATTTATTTATTTATTGCTCTTTATTTATTTAGTTATTTATTTTTCCTATGCTGTGGCTGAAGTATTTTCAGGAGCCACTGCCGGCCAGCCACAAAAAATCATATAAAAATCATGGTGTCCACTAGTGCCTGTCTTGTCAATTATAACTCATACCATTAGCACTTCTGGGCCCACTGGTCACCATAAATGTGGCAGATGTTCATCTTGCCCATTTTCTTTACAGACTAAAGAAACTTATGATAAGAAAACCAATTTCAGATTTGTTATTCGTCAATTTAGTACATGTCAGACCAGAGACGTTGTCTACCTTATTCGATGTCCTTGTAATCTATTGTATATAGGCTCTACCACTCGAGCAGCTGGGGTTCAGATTGGGGAGCATCACTCACTTCTGGTAGAACATTTTGTTTCTCGCAGTCATTCAGACATGGATTTATTATTTACAGTTTTATGGGTGAATCAGAAGACAAATGGTATTAGAAAAGATTATGAGCAACAGTTACGGCAGCAAGAAACCCGTTTTATTTTTATGTTTAAAACTTTTCTTCCAGGGGGACTTATCTCTGAATTAGACCTCAGTTGTTTTATTTAATTATCTGTATCTTTGCTGTTACTTTGTACTGTGTCTTTAAACTCAGTCTCCTTGTTATTAGTATCACCTGGGGTTGGCTATATATATTTTTCAAAAAATGTTCTTAGTAACAGTGACTACATAATCGCATGAGCACTGTTCCACAGTATTTTTCATTCCCATGTATATTATATCTGTTCAAAAAAGATTGAGTATGTAACTTTTTTATGTTACAGTTTATAATTTCTACGCTATTTGAAGTTGTTGTTATGCATGTGCAGGTCATTGTTTGAGTATTTTATTTTCAGTTAATGAAGAAATTACATATCTTTCTACTTACGAGTGTTGAACTAATTGGCTGATGAAGAATTCAACGAAACAGTAGTTGTTATCCATAAACACTGTTCAGCAGAGTTCAGAGTTGGACATCAGAATTTACTGATTATACAAAGCTTCACAGCTTGCTCTCCGCTGGGTAAAGTCTGGCACCGTGATTCATTTAAGGACTTTCAGAGACTTCAGTTTGTTAGTTTTGCTGTTTTGAATTATTCCATAAAGTTTTTCACATTGCAATTGTTTCTGGCCATCGTGTTGCTTTTGATATTGCTGCTTGTCAATTAACACTGCAGGTTCTTAAAAGATCTTTGGTAGACAATATATAAGGGAAAATATATTTTTATTTGAACACAATAGGAAAACCTCAAACAGCAGCAGAAGCAGCAACAAAAACCCTCAAACCGAGAAATGACTCCAAAGGAACAATTTCCCCACCAGACCTTCACCCACATACAGCACCAGACCCAGCCATAAGTAACCTCCACAGCATTTGATCCCTCATCCTCCTTGACTGTTGCCCTGCGCCATTTGTACCTGCCCCATCCAGGCAGGGCTGGATGTCTCCATGACCACCACCTGTGCTAATTAGGGCTCCTAATCTGGGTAATCCAGGCCTGGCTGGGCCACCCTCAAGGGCAGGGGTGCTCCTGCGAGGACACACAGGAAGGGTGGGCTGCGCAAGGTCAAACCTACATCCCCCTCGGTTTATCTTCTGCATTTTCCACTACAGTGCCTCCCTCCCCCCCCCCCCCCACCCGCCCAGTTTCTGGTGGGAGCTGCCATTCTCCTGTCCTACAAAGCGCATTCTGGAAAAATAAAATAAAGTAGCAAGTGGACCGCCTGCACACTGACACATTCCTGAAAGAGTGATGAATGGATACATAAGGGAAAACAAAAATGAATCCAATTTGTATCCATATGTTACCCTTGCAGCTCATTTTTTAAGAATGAAAAATTGAATGAATGACCCCCTTTTGGTTTGATTTTCCATTCATTACAAAATGAACACATGCTTCTGTTGCAGACCAGGCCATTTTGACCGTGCTTAATAATGCTTTTTAAAAATTAATGCCATCAGCAAATTAAAGATTTTTGTTAACCATCCAGTTTAAAACATGATTAATTGATTAGTAATTGATTACATTTGCTGAACATGCCACAGACACAATTACTGGAAACATATTAAACCATTACTAAACAAAGGTTACTTTATTTCTGCAAGGAAAAAATAACATAAAATGAAACATAACTGGGAGGTATATATAAGCTACAGTAATCTACTTTTCTATGCTTGCCAATCAGCTGACATTCCGCCAGAGAGCATAACAAGAACAACCAATTTGAAATACTCATATGTTAACATTTGGAGAGAAATAAGAAAATAATAGAGAAAGCAGAAGAAGGAGGGAGGGAAGTGCAAACTTGTTAGAGTTAAAGCATTAAGGTTAAAAGAAATAAGGTATGTATTATGTATTATGATGGCGAAATTTGTAAAACCAATAAAGATCATTTTAAAAAGAAAGAAAGAAAGAAAGGCCACCAGCGTGCCAGATGTGCTCCTGCCCCCACCCTGTTGGTTCCCCTCTTTCTCCAGGGTTTGGAGGGCAAGAAGGACAGTAGGATGGTTCCACTTTCCATCAAGGGAGGAATTTAGAATACCTGAATATGGGCTACATGCCTAGATGCACACATACTAGGCTTGGCCAGGTGTATGCTTAAATATTTCATGATTTTCAGCTAGGAAGAAGCAAATACTGGGGTTCTCAGAAGCATCAGTAATGAAATCTAAGACATCTTGGATATGGTGAGAATCCAACATGCAAGTAAGATGTTCCAAAAACACTTAAGAAAATCAATGTAATATTACAAACCATCCTTAGAATGGTTTATATTTCAAGAGGAAACTCCTAAGACCCATTTAAAAACTCAGTTATTGGAAACTATAAAATACAGGTATTTTGTAGAATCATCACATGTAAATTGATAAATGCAAATTCCCAATGTCTGAAATATGCAGCAGCACAATCCAAGAATAAGAACTCAGTTACTATGGTAACCAGGCTAATGTAATAGTGCCTTCACTCTGAGGAGAGGGGGGAATTGAAAAAAAAATGGTTAAACTCTAATGAATTTTCTCACTAATGAAATAACAGAGAAACTGGCAAAAATGAGGTCAGCTGTGGATGCTTGAAGTCTCATATGATAAAAAATGGAGCAAGAACTGAGATTGTGGAATGTCATATTGCCAAATAAATATAATGAAGACTGAGAAGAACCCTTTAAGGTCAATGAAATTAAGTTAGATTTTCTGTACATGCCCAGAGAACTGTGCTATCGAATGATCAGTAAGTGCAACATGCTAGTAAAGGATGTTAACTGAGGTGATAGCATAATCAGAAATGAACTGATATTTTTTCTAAAGCCTCTATGAACTTAACTGCCACCAGTGAGCGCTCAATCCATCTGAAATTCATTCACAATTTACTCAATACTAGGCTGGTTCACATATGCAGATCTCATGACTTTGGGGTCTGACTTCCTCTGGAGGAAGAATCAGAAGATGAGAGGGGGTTGCCCTCTGCACCAGCCACAATGGTCCCCATTTCCACGGAATCTCAAGATTTTGGGGGACAGTAGACCCATCTGGAATTCGGAGAAAGTGCCTTGGAACAAAATGAGTGCCAAAGAGTGTGGAAGAACACAAAGTGGCTGCTTTGAGGGTGCAGAATGACACAGAATGGCTGGTGTGTGGCTGTGGCATAACACAAATTTGTGGTCACATCCAAAAGAGCAGAAAAAGAGAGAGGGCTACAAATGGTTTTGGCATGCCCCTCCCCCCTGCAGTCAGGGGTGCCAACTTGAATAAAATATTTGAGCGAGGTCAGGTAAGCCGCGCCCCGCATAATCGATCACAAGGCACAGCCTGCACAAACCATTTTAATGGCAATGCCTATCATCATTGGGGGTGGGACCCAGGCCCCTCTAATATTTTATTGCCGGTGGGGAGGCAAAGGGAGCTTGGTCCCTAGGAGTTGGTTCTTATGCCCACAGTTAATGGGAAACAGTCACCGACATCACCCAGACAGTTTGCTGGTGCCGTTCAGAAAGCAAGTTGTCTCCTAAACCTTTCCATGCCGTCGTATTGTGCTAAAACAGGGGCCACCAATGTGTCGGTCCTGGATTCCAACATGCCTGCCAGTATCTCCTATAGCAGCAGTGAAATATCTCAGTAACCCTAACCCTCTCAAAAAATCCAGAATGTGTGCCATTATACTTCTGCTCAGTTCCTGTTTGTACTGACTTGACCTCTCCTACATTAAACATGCCATATTTAATTGGATGCCAGGATTGGACTTCCATTATTCTGTACAGAAAAGAGGTGCAAACGTCTCTCTTGGGCAATTGCACTGATGAAAGAACTGACACAAAAGGTGAAATAACGAAATAATTTTTAAAAGACACAAGAAAAATTTCAAGTGCCATGGTATCTCTTTATTAAATATATAACACAGAAAGAGCAAAACTGGCAACCGTTGGCCACACAGTTTTCTGTGGAATGACTGTATAAAATGTCACTGTGAAATAAAAGAAGGAGAATGGCAGTCATCAGTAAAGAAGAACAAATGTTTTACAGCACAACAGAGATTGTATGGGGTGTATGGGATATTAGGGGAGGGGTAGTACCTCTGGTGGGGGTGCACTGTGTTCCTTCTGGGGTACTTTGTCCACCTTTGGTCCCCATCCTGCACTCAGCTCTCACCTGTGTCTCCTAGAAGCATGCATGTGACTGAGGCCACACCCAGGGAAAGGCTGTGGATGACTAAACCAGGTGAGGGGAGCCGATGGGTCTCAAACCCTCAGTGACCCCTGCATGCGAAGACAGGCTCTGGTGGACTGAGCAGACGAGACCAAGAGTGGACCCAACAGTGAAGAAGGCGATTTCTGCACAGAAAATGAGGGGCAGACGGGACTCATCCTCCTGGGTAGGAAGCCCATCTAGGAAAAGGAAAACTCTGATCCTAAACCTCTGTTGCCTTGTGGCTACACTCATTCAAGAGAAAGGCTTTAGGAGTAAATCCCCAAAGACCAACCTTGCGGGACATCTTAGGGAGAATAGAAGGCTAAGGAGTGAACCCTACACAAATCCGGACTGGAGTTACTGAGATGATTGGATATCATTTTGTATGCCTCCTTCTGGCAACTCTTGAGCCAGAGAATTCTGCTTTCCTTTGGACCACATTAATGAGGCTAAGAGGGGGGGTTTGCCATTTGGGCAGTCCGGGGACTCAGCTAGACTGCTGCAAATAAAATGTTTTAAATGTGTTGTAAAGTGCAATATACAAATGTGACAACAGATGGCGACACGGAGCTATGCAAAAATCAATGTATTTTTCAAAACATTTTTTTAAAAAGCATTTTCACAGCATTTTTATATGTGTGTAGATTCTACCCAGGAACGCCATACACACTGCCCCGGCTCACACTGGAGGAGGTCACTTCAGTGCTGCTAATGCAGCAGTTTGACTTCACCCCCAGAGGCGCACTCCATTGTCTCTTGAAACAGGGAGGTGCCAACAACAGAGATTTAACCAATGCTCTTAATGTTACTTATATGGTTATGGTGTTATATATGGTTCTGTCTTTGCCACAAAAGCAAATAAGATTTATTTCAAAAGAAAAACAAAGAAGACACCATTTTGCAAACTTCTCTGTGGCTTAAAAAAAGTTGCATTTCCATCCCCCACTTCCAGAACCTCCCACAGAGCCCCTCCCTCCTACAGACTGCAGGAACCTATGGCCGCTGAGACAGATAAGGAGAAATTTGACCAGGAGAGCCTCTCTCACTGGGGGATGGAGCTAACTCCCCACGCTGAACTGCAGCCTCATCTAACACTCAAGCCTGGTGTTATATATTACAAAAGCAGCAATCTAAGCTTGCTCCAGCTTGGGTTCCCCCCGAACACCTTGCCTTACCCAGGATCTATCAGACATCAAGGGATGTGAATGAGCAATCACAAATCTAATACCAAAGACTTGTACCTGCGCCCCCTGCCTCTTGAAATCTTCTGACCTAGCCCTGCTCCTAATTCCATCTAGACTCTGCTTGGGGAAGCCGTTCTGGAACACTCACTCATTTAAAATGTTTATAACTATATAATAACCACCCCGTGTCACCTTAATGGTGCGATACTGTTTAGAAGCAAAACCTGTTACAATCATTGGTGCCTGCTCCCAGAGGACAGAGCAATCCAACTCCTCAATCTACCATGCGTGTGTGTTTGGATGTAGTGCATGTGTCCTTCTCCCCAGCTCAACTCCCTGTGCCTTCACCAGCAGCTTCATTCTGTAGCCAACAGAACTCTTCCCCTCTGGGTGTTTTGAGGCTCAAACTAAGCTTGCACGGGTTAGTGGTAGGTCCTCTGTGTGGGGAGCAGTCTGGGCAGCTTCCAACATATATAAAAACATAATAAAACATTAAACATTTTTGTTAAAACCCTTCCCTATACAGGATTGCCTTCAGATGGCTTGGGGGTCAGATAACTCCATACCCTCCAAAATTTCTCCAATGAAAACATCCTAAGGAAAAGTGGGGCGTTCTGGGATCCAATCAGAAACCGGGACGTCTTCTCTAAATCAGGGGCATCCCTGAAAAGAGGGATACTTGGAGGGCCTGCTGTGGACCACATCAGCATGGCTGAGATAGGGGTTTTGTAGACTGGGCAGCTCAGGCTTGCACCCCAGAGGTCACTTCGGTGCTGCTAATGCAGAGCTTTGACTTCACCCCCAGAGGCACACTCTATTGTATCTTGAGACAGACAGATGCCAACATCAAAATCTAGAACATGCTGGCTGAGGCTGATGGGGGTTGTAGTCCAAAAACCTCTGGAGGGACCTGATCTAGAAACTTCTTGCCTAAATAACACAAATAACAGGCATTGGAGGTTATGTTCTTAAGTCTGGAATATCAACATGAAATAAAACAATTTTTGTATTCATCGAGGGCCTTATCAGTACTCCTCCATAAGAAAGATAATCTGCTTTGTCATATTTCTTTCCTTCCTCCTAGATACTTGCCAGCAGCTCTGAACATTGATCACACGTCCCTTATCAGGAAGCAAAATCTATCGCCAGCCAGCTACACTTAAGCTTCTTTTCTTTGAGCAGAGAGAAAAAGATTCAAAGGAAGGAAATACCAGGGAATGGCAGATCAAGGGAACTGAATTATGGTCTGATATTCCAGACAGATGGAAGGATTTATAAGATTCTGTTGAGTGTCCTTCCAGAAACTGGGAGGTCAACACTAGCACTGAATACTTTGGCATCCTAATAATCATTTACACACACACACACACACACACACACACACACACACACACACAAACCCCGTTGTGGAGCCTCCTTTTTGAAAATGTTTGCAAGCATGGTCAAAATTCCTTGAAACTGCTACAGATGAAACCTATGATTTCTATATCCCAAATTCCCCCAAATCTTGACAGATTAATTGTCATATAATAATATAGTGCTTGCCAACTTGTATTTCTGACGGTGCCAAGGGAAAAGGGTTGCTGTGACAGGGGGAAGTGGGCACAAAACGGTCTACAAAGATTGCCACCAGGGCTTCCTCTTCAACAGTGCCCTTCTGTATGCAGCTGCCCACATGGCTTCAATATCTAACTAGCCTTGATAATTTATAATTGTGGAGAAAGGACAGTGTGCTTACAAAAATTGAGTTTGTTTTACAGATACAATGTACATGGGTATGGAGCCATGTGAGGGTTAAATTTGCATTACTAAACCTGTTGATAGCTGGTCATTGGCTGTTACTTACATGAGACTGATCTGGAGGGGGAAAGCAAGGCTCATCTCGGTACCATCTGAGAGGACTGCAAACTCTTTGTCACAGAGCTTTGGTTGGACAAAGGAGAGCCTGGCTGGAACATAAATAGGCCAGTCCTACCACAGAAGAGGGGGAGCATGGGACAATGAAACCCGTTGACCAGAAGTAGATGAATGTTGAAGGCACAAGACAGTAGTCTGGAACGGAAGCAGACCAGAAAGAGGCTGCTGTGGCTGGTGAAGGTCGTGTTGTACAGCCTGCCCAAGATACATTAGCAGCTGAATCACTGGCTTGCTGTTTATTTCTTTGTTGCATTTCTTTATTGGATTTATATCGTGCCTTTTTCTCCAAGGAGCTCAAGGTGTGGTACACATAGTCCCTCCTCATTTTTCCTCCACAGCAACCCCGTGAGGTTGGTTAGACTGAGAGGCAGGAACTGGCCAAAGGTCACCCAGTGAGTATGGATTCAAAACCTGGTCTCCCAGGTCCTGGTCTGACCCTCTAACCACTACACCACCCTGGCTAAATCTGAAAATGGGCTGTGAGGCCATATGCGAACATTGGGCAGTGAGGAAGATTCAGCATGGAGTTTCTGAAGGTGACTAGAGTGAGAACTGCCTGCAAACCTGACTCAAAGGACAACCAGTAGAAGTCCTCCTTACCTGGGAGTGGTGAGAACTGACTGGGAAAGAGGAAATGAGAGCAATTGGCCTACAAATTGCTTACAAATCAGTCTTATGTGGATGCCTGTATCTGAAAGCAACTGCCATTTAAAATGACAATCACCTTTTAAAAGAGAGTGTAAGCCTCCAAGAGACAGCTGCCAATTTAAGTGTAATAGTTACCTTATTTTACCCTTATAGTTCATAATAAATAAATAATATTTTGTTGCTTTTATTTATTTATACAGTGTTTCCGGTTGGTTTTGTACCACATTTAGATTACTACGCTACTGAATATAGCTAAAGGGTCTGGTAAGAAATATAGGACAGGTGAGTGGAGGCAGCGGTTAAAAGGTGACTCAGCAGTGGAAAATAAAACTGGCTCTTCCCACATTTAAATAAATAGATGGTGGTGGATCAGGCTCTCATTTCTCCACAATCATGGATTAATTTAACCAACTGAAGTGTCAGCTCTTAGCCTGAACCTCACAGCAACCCTGTGAGGGAGGAAGACTAAGAGAGAGTAACGACTCTGAAGTAATGCAGTGAGATTCAGGACTGAGTGGCAATTTGAACCACCAGAAGCTCCCTGTAAGCCATTCTGAGCTTTTTAAAAACAGAAGTGAAGTGATTAGATAAATCTGAAAAATAAGCATACCCACCCCTCCCTTCCAATGGACAAAGGAATTAGGTGTAGAAAAGAAATGCCCTATATTTCTTGTCCGGAATCTGTGAGCCAAAGAATCCCAAGATGTTACTTGTGGCAAGACAGAGGCAGAGAAGAGCTCTCAGAGGGAAACTTAGCTAAACATTCCAGCTGCTGTGAGGGAGCTGCAGATACATAACATACGGATATATGACTTACACACAAAATTCCCAAACCCTGAGAAATTGCACAGCTTAACCCACAGTTAAATTTTAATGAGCTGTACAAATGTAAGGAAATTGTTTACCAGTTAACCAAAAATGTTTTGTAGTAGTCCACCATAACTATTGCTATTGCATGTCCTAAAATCTCTGTCCTATACACTGGTCCAGGTGACTAGAACGCTACACAAAATCAAGACCTGCATGTTTCATGCAATTTATTTTCACCTTCATGCAGGACACACAAGTCCTTGGATGTTCAGCCTCTCCACCATATTTCCTATGGAGGTTTTTTTTTTGTCACATTCCCCTCCAGTGGTCAAAGTGCCCACTATGAATAAATCTGAGGAATGCATGGTCACTATGGAGTGTTTCAAGATTCTCCGCAAGCATGGCATTTAGTGAGATTTAAGGCCAACTCATTCACTTGCCGTGTTGACAACGTGTGTTGAGTGGATTGTGCTGAATTCTGCACAAGCTGTTAGCAAGTGGCTGGGACCTGAAAGCAGCTACTAGGGAACAAGCATGGGGAATGTAGCTCTTGAGATAAGCTATGCATACTTCAAACGCTTGTCATGATCATGACAATAAATGTGGGAGAGTCACTCACACTCCTTCAGCTGAGATACAAAGGAAGGTCTCAGGCAGTGCTCTCTTGTTTCACCTGCTACTGAGACAGGCTAACCCACATGGCAGGTTGTTGCTAAACCCCAAAAACAGTACCACTCCTTGGTGAAATAGCAAGGCATAAATATGAACAATTGGAAATTTAATATGCAATGAAAACAATTGCTATAATAAAGACAGCAAAACAAACTCATGTGGCTTGCTTTATACATTTTGTATGTCTGATATGAAGATACTAAATAAACATGTTTATCTAAGGTGACAGGAATGGTTTCTGATGGTGGTGGATTAAATCTTCCATGGCATAAAGTTTTATTTTTAGATTTATTAAAATAATTGTAGGAGTCTGGGATGGTTGCGAAAACATATGGCTATGAAGATGAACCATATCAGGAAATGAGACACCCAGCTGGCAACATGGAACCAGTATAGACTATTTTGTTTTTCCAACAGTAAAGATGCAGATTGAATTTCAACCCACAAGATCAGTTACAAATTTGGCAGCCTCAGATGGGATTTGCAGATAAATCTGGCAACCATCTGCAGGCGTTGTGCTGATCAGGTGCTGCTGCCCAGTGAGAGCATGAAATGGAAGAGAGAGCTGGATTTTGCAGCACATTGTGCTATCTGGTTTGGGTTGAAGGAACAATCCTTCAAGGACACAGGCGTTTTTCTGTTGGCAAGATAAGTTTTGCATCGCTTACAGGGTGGGTTTGGAAAGTGAAATTGCACCACTTCTGTCCTTCACTTTATCACCCAGTGTGGAGGTGCTGAGAACCAGTACTATCCCCTCTCTAATCAGCAAACCTACCGTATTTTTCGCTCCGTAAGGTGCACCGGACCATAGGGCGCACCTAGTTTTTAGGGGAGGAAATCAAAAAAAAAAATCCATCCCGCTGGCTGTCTTGGCTTCCTCTTTAGCCGTGCGCAACCTCTCCAGCCGGGAGAGGCTGCGCGCGACTTTGGCAGAAGCCAAGACAGCGGGATGCAGCCAACCCCAAGCTAGAACAGCGAGACGGAGCACTGCGCAGCGCTCTGTCTCCCTGTTCTGGCTTTGGGCTTAGCTGCGCAGCCTGCATTCGCTCTATAGGACGCACACACATTTCCCCTTAATTTTTGGAGGGGGAAAAGTGCGTCCTATATAGCGAAAAATAAAACGGCATTTCCTCTTTTGAAAAGCTATTCAAATTAATACAGAGCTTAGTATCAATATTTATATAGCGTATTCCTAAAAGATATTATCCAAGCATTTTGCATATATTATTTAAGTAACACTTGTAACAGGGCAAGCCACAGCGGTGCCCTCAAGTGTGGGTGGACTAAGTCTCTTACCATGCTAGACCAGGAGGAGTTGCACATCTCTAAACTGCCGTCATATCTGCCTGCAGCCAAAATGTGAGGGGATCCTAGAGCAGGGATGAGCAGCCTGTGGCCCTCCAGATGCAGCAGGACTCTAACACGCATCATCCCTGACCTAGGGCTGATGGGAGTTGCAGTTCAACAAGAATCTTGAGGATACCACATTCACCACCCCTGCCATCAGGGACTGACTTTGCTAACCTTTCATAATACGGCACCCTGTGCAAGGTCAAAACTTGGCGCCCTCAAATGCTTCTTCTCAATTATGGCTTTCCTAAAGCATGCTAGCAGCAAAATGAAGGAATCTCCAATGAATTTTGGCCCATAGCAAGCACAGTAAACTGAATGCATGACCTCTAGCAACTAGCAACTCATGAAAAAGTTTTGATTAATGAACTACATAAAAACAAATGTTCTAAATAGATTGGGGGGTACATTTTTAGAACTCTTCTTTACTAGGAATATCTCAAACCAGAAGAAGTGGGAAGCACAATGGACAGACTGAAAGCAACCCCTCAATTTCACTGTTTGTTTACCTGGGACACCATTGACATTTGCTTATCCTAATCCTTATCTGAGCATGAGAACTCAAGCATTGTATAATACACCGAAGACTGAACCTCAGAAACAAAAATGCTTAAACTCCAACTAGCTCCCTCTCTTGAGACCTTTAAATGAACCTTGAACTTTGATATTCTGTCAGCATTTTTGTTGATTTATTTTTTCTCCATTATTTTATCTGATGCTATTTTAATGGTGTTCTTTTTTTCAGTTGCTCTGTTTTTAACATGTTTATTGTAAAGCCACCTCGTGAGGGCTTGGATAAATTAATAATAAATCCAAGAGAAGTGATTGCAACAGGATGGAGCACACATCTATTGGATCTTCACCTTGTGAAGCAAGGACAGTTGAACCTCAAAAGATGTCCTCTGAAACTTGTCAAAAAACTGAGAAATTTAGAATGAAAAGGGGTATGACCAGAAGTGAATGCCAGTTGGAGACCTCAGTGGGAATGAAATGAAGTACCATCGGCCTTCCCCAACCACCCAACAAAGATAGAAAATGTTGGAACAGGTCAAATGACTAAACTAAATAGGGTTTTTAACTATTAGATGGGTCCTGGGGCAGCGGGGAAAAGAGACAGAATAAGCCAAGGACTGTATATACAGGGCAGTATGGAAAAGAGAACAACATAAGCAAAGATTAAAAATGCATGCACCTAAAGGAAGCTCTGTACTTGTGAAGGGAGAGGTGTAGGGATTGCACTTTGTGCCTAAGGAAGGGGATTGCTATCAGTAATCCCTGCACCTTGTACTTGAAATAAATTCAGTAAATCCTCTCTTAATCTTGCTTTGCAGTTGCTAGCAAACAGCAGCAAGACCATTTCCTGTGCTTGCCAGCTAAGCAGAAACCGCATCTATTTACCGTATGTGGTCAGACAGGACAAGGGGGCCGCTTCCTGCACACGCTTCCTATTGCAGCTTCCTATTGCAGTAACGCAAGAGAGGAGCACACGAACAAGGGAAGGAGGGGGGCTTAGCTAGTCAGATAGCCATATGCCATATAAGGAAATAAGCTTAACCTTGCCAGCTGATTGGAGGGAATTGGGGAGATGGACATGCTCTCAGGTATAAAAATGCTTGTTTACTTGTATCGTTGTAGCCAGTCTTTGGAGAGGACTCCACTGGCTGCCTCTGCGCAGATCTCAATAAATCTCTTTTCTCTGACCAAGAAGTCTCTGGAATTGTTTTTCCCCTCTGGCCACGGGGTTGGCGGACCGCTGGACCTCCGGGTACTGCTAATCTAAGGCTTCATTTTGGGGGCTCGTGTCCGGGATGGGTCCCCACCCCACGAAAGGTGGACCGAGGGGCCAGACTCGACCGGGTGAGCAACCAGGACCATCGCTCGCAATCTCCAGCGCGCACCCTGCCAGTTCGTAGGGGGAGATCGCCACGCTGTGCCTGAGCCGAGACACCCAGTCGGGAGAGAAAAGAGGACGGCCGAAGGAGGGGTCCGCAGCGGAGCAGGTAAGCCCTAAGGGAAGGGCAAGGGACGAAGCCTAATCAGCTTCACCTGGCTGTGAGCAGTAAAGTGCCGCCAGGAAAGGGTCTGGCTGTGAGCAGTAGAGTGCCGCCAGAAAAGGAACAAAGGAACTGGCCGTGGCAATAAGGTGCCGCCCCGCCAGACAGGGAAAAGGGAAAAGGGGAAACAGAGGTGGCAGTAGAGTGCCGCCAGTAAGGTTGGGGAAAGGGGAAACAGAGGGAAAATTATATTGGGGTGTGTTTTGTATGTTGCATGTCAGATACTCCAGTGGTTGAATTGTCAAGTGTGGGCCGGGGCTTAGCGTCCCCTTGGCCGAGCGATTGCAGGGCTGTGCATTTCTTAGCAACGCGAGTTCGCTAAGTCACAGCCTGTAGTGGTTGGTGTGTGAAAGGATCTTAAGCCCGGTTAGGAGCGGAGTATCTGAAAAAAAAAAAAAAGGGGTCTGGGGCAAGCCAACGTAGTCCTCTGAAATGCTTTTTAACCAACTGGAAAGCAGCTACGAAGCATGATGATGGGGTTCAAATTGAGAAGAGAGAGGATGAGGACATTATGTGAGGTTGATTGGCCCACCCAAGGAACTAATTGGCCCTTGGAGGGCAGTTTTAATTTGCAACTAATCAACCCACTATATCAAAATAACTTGAACGTCCACCCAGACCAGATCCCTTATATTTCTACCTGGAAAATCAATGTAGAAAATAATCCACCGTGGCTGAAAGCCTGCCGAGGCGACGCCCCACAAAATACAATTTGTGCAGTCCGACCGGCAGGGAAGTCAGAAAAGCCCCCGGTGATACCAGAGCCAGAAGGAGAAGAGGGGGAAGTCATTAAACCGCCGCCACCCTATGCTCCACCAACTGCCCCTCTAGCGAATCCCCCAGGCCCAGGGCCCCAGGACCAGGGAGGAGCCGGCCCTCAGCCTGAACCCTCCAAGGTTGATGAATTAGAGAGCGAAGAGGAAGAGGATGATGAGGAGTTTATGAAGGGACTAATTGAGTTAGCAAAGAAAGGAAAAATGTGGACACAGTATCAGACAATTGAGATTGCAACAGTATGTACAACCCTATGCGAAAGAAATGAATAGAAGCAGCAACCAGGGCGTCCCTCCATAAGTCCCATAAGGCACAGAAAAAGGGTGGGACTGCAATGATGCCTCTACGCAGAGTGTATGACCCACCAGGCCCCCCAGGACAGGGTGGGGAAGCACCACCACGCACTTATACAGTCCAACATGTGCCTTTTTCAAGTGCTGATGTGTGCAATTGGAGAAATTAGAACCCTACCTTTGAGGAGAACCCAGATGATATTGCCAACGCCTCATGATAAAGGCTGCCTTTGTAGCTCAGGCAGCGTCCGATATTCGCCAAAAGAAAAAAAATCCAGAAGCATGAGGGGTGCATCGACCATGGGCTGCAATGGATGTTGAAGTTAGCTCAAACCACTTACAATCAGAGAGATGAGGAGGCCCAGAGAAAAAAGGAGAAGTATCAAACAAGGAAGTTGATGGCATTACAGGCTACCACACCCACCCCTCAGAAAAGAGGAAATGCCTGGGGAGGAGGGCGAAGCCGTCTCGGGCGGAGTCAGTGCGCCATCTGCCGACAGGAAGGGCACTGGAAGAGAGAATGCCCTATTCTATTATTAGGAAGAGATTTGTTGGTAAAGTTGCAAGCCCAAATTACTTTTAAGCCATCGGGAGAAGCCACATTGTCCACTATGCCACTTAGGGAACTGGTTGTGGAGGCACCCCTGAGGGAGTACTGGCGCCTCATGATGGTAAAAGAAGAGGAGGGACCCATCCCCGCCAGTATTCTGGAACAAGTGAACCCCCCCAGGAATGGCAAAGAATATCCCACCAATAATCGTGAAGCCCAAGCCATTTGCCAATCCTGTTGCAGTAAATAAGTATCCCATCCCACGAAGGGCGGCTGAAGGAGTGTAGGTGCATCTAGAGCGACTGCTCCAACATAGGATCTTGAGGCAATGCCAATCACAGTGGAAGACCCCTTTGTTACCAGTGAAGAAAGGAAGCAGGCTATTATCCTGATACCAGAACCAAAGAACTCTGTGGCTTTCTGGGGTCTGCAGGATTTTGTAGGATATGGATACCTGATTACAGCATCATTGCCAAGCCTCTACATGAGTCAACCAGAGGAACTGAGAGAGACCCCTTTGTTTGGGGCACAGAACAACAGCAAGCCTTCGTGGATTTGAAGAAGACACTACAGCAAGCCCCAGCGCTTGGCATCCCAAACCCTGAGAAACCCTTTACTCTATTCGTGGATGAGGACCAAGGGACAGCGAAAGGGGTTTTGTGCCAAAAATTGGGAAGCTGGCAACAGCCAGTGGCATACCTATCTGAGCGCCTGACGCCTACAGAACAAGGTTTACCGCCGTGCATGAGAGCAGTTGTGGCAGTAGCCACCCTACTGAACAAAGCAGACAAATTTACTTTTGGCCAAGACACTGTTTGTGTGACCCCGCATGCAGTCCCAACTCTGCTTGACATGAAGGGTACCTATTTTCTCTCCCAGGCGAAGATGAGAAAGTGTCAGATGTTACTGCTGCATCCACGTTTGAAGTTTCAGGTCACCACCGCCCTCAACCCAGCTACCCTGTCCCCGGTAGGAGAAGGTGAGGAGCAGATGCACGAATAATATTTCAGCAGGCCTGTTAGTTCCCATTTGTTGAAGCAAACCCCCACTGGCCTTCGTGGTTTGTGGATGGAAGCAGCTTTGTTAAGGCTGGACAGCGAAAAGCAGGCTATGCAGTGGTAGCCTTGGAAGACCAAGTGATCGAAGTGCAGCCACTCCCGCCTGGAACGTCGGCCCGGCTGGCATAAATAACAGCGTTCACCAGAGCCCTGACCCTAGCAAAGGGACAGAAGATAAACATTTATACTGATTCTAAGTATGCCTTTCTGACTTTACATGCCCATGGAGCCTTATGGAAGGAAAGAGGTTTGCTCACCTCCAGAGGAAACCAGGTGGCCCACCCACAAGCCTTATTGAACCTTCTGGATGCTGTATGGGAGCCCGAGGCAGTGGAAGTTATCCATTGTTATGGACACAAAACTGGACCAGGAGAAGTGGCCAGAGGAAACCGACTAGCAGACAGAGTGGCCAAGGAAGCAGCCCGGGAACCAGCCCCCAGCGTCAGTTATTGGAGCACTGGTCCCTGGAAGGATCTTGAACACCGCTGATAAGCCAATATACACCAAAAGGAGAGGGACACTGTAGATGCTCAGGAGCTGACATTGTCCGAAGAAGGATGGTACCTTATTCATGATGACAGAATATGGATCCCAGAGTCCCTTTCTCGGCAGATAACTCAGAGATACCATGAGTCCACCCACATGGGACCAGATGCCACAACGAGACAGCTGAAGCAGTGCTTCTACATAGCCCACCTTTATCAACTGGCAGCCCAGATTTCCAGGAAGTGCCCGCTATGTCAAAAGAATAATCCCAGAACCGGACCCTTGGCTCCCCCGGGGATCCAGCATATTGGAACTCCACCCATGGAAGACCTTGTTGCAGATTTCACTGAATTGCCCCGCTGTGGACTATACCGCTACCTGCTTGTGGTGGTCTGCACGTATACAGGATGGGTTGAAGCCTGGCCTACCAGAACTGAAAAGGCATTTGAAGTAACCAGGTGCCTGCTTAGGGAGATCATTCCCCGCTATGGACTACCTAGGTCAATAGGATCTGACAATGGACCAGCCTTTGTCCACTCAGTTTTGCAATAACCCCCCCATGCTAGTCAAAATGTGCAGTTTAATAATTATGTGCAGTAATTCTCCCGAGATTTTCTCTCTGTCTTAACAGGTGGACCCAGGCCCACTGCTGTTAAAGTTGCTGACCTCACCCCTTGGGTCCACCACACTTAAGTGAAGAAGGCTATTTTAGATTGGACAGTTACACCAAATCCTGATGATCCTCTGAAGCTAACCATCTCCAGAAGAGCGCTAGACGACCGCCCTGCTAGGGTCACTCCGGACGCTGACCCTTCTACGCACGGCTGAAGAAGGTGGATGGGAGGGGCGCCCGCAGGCAGCGCTCCCACCGTAGTTACCCGACAACCAGACAATCCAGGCGCAGCTCCCCCTGGACTGATTTTATTAAGCCCAGACAACTTTACCCCTCTTGACGTGCTGACCCCTTCTGAACATCCCTTGAACGCTTGGGTTTATTCTTGTGGTTGCCATTATATCTACGATTCTTATAGGCGACCGTGGGGTTACGCAATTTGCGTTCATGACGGTTGGGTAGCAGGAAAGTTGCTTCAAGTAATAGGGGAGGAGGAGATACTTTGGCGACCCACCCCTACGGGTGAGGCGTTTATAGAAGCACAGTTTCAGTTGGCCTTACAGGGTTAAGAGATGGAGTGGTGGGAGGAGCCATGGACAGATTGGGGTTGGTGGGTAGGAATAATCTTACTGCTTTTCTGCTTCTGTATGCCCTGCTTGATGCAATGTATGCAAAATATGATGGGGAAGATGATGTCCCGCAGGATGGGGCCCCGTGTCATGACCCTCATTGCTCTCCTCCAGGGATACTATGAACCCGAGCGACCAGAACGAACCTAAGTATTAGGTTGTTCATAAGAAGAGGAGGGAGTGAAGGGAGAGGTGTAGGGATTGCACTTTGTGCCTAAGGAAGGGGATTGCTATCAGTAATCCCTGCACCTTGTACTTGAAATAAATTCAGTAAATCCTCTCTTAATCTTGCTTTGCAGTTGCTAGCAAACAGCAGCAAGACCATTTCCTGTGCTTGCCAGCTAAGCAGAAACCGCATCTATTTACCGTATGTGGTCAGACAGGACAAGGGGGCCGCTTCCTGCACACGCTTCCTATTGCAGCTTCCTATTGCAGTAACGCAAGAGAGGAGCACACGAACAAGGGAAGGAGGGGGGCTTAGCTAGTCAGATAGCCATATGCCATATAAGGAAATAAGCTTAACCTTGCCAGCTGATTGGAGGGAATTGGGGAGATGGACATGCTCTCAGGTATAAAAATGCTTGTTTACTTGTATCGTTGTAGCCAGTCTTTGGAGAGGACTCCACTGGCTGCCTCTGCGCAGATCTCAATAAATCTCTTTTCTCTGACCAAGAAGTCTCTGGAATTGTTTTTCCCCTCTGGCCACGGGGTTGGCGGACCGCTGGACCTCCGGGTACTGCTAATCTAAGGCTTCACTTTCTCTGCAAATAATATTTGACAAGCAGAAAGCTCAAGACAGGCAGAAAGTGCCTATTAAGCAAAAGCGATATTTGTGTTTCTTGACTATTGTGCCTGACAACCACTGTGGCCTAGTTCTCATTCAGTTGGTCAACCTGTGTCTGGGTTGACTATTGGTGGGGACTGAAGATAGAAAACTAGCTTGCCAGGGGCTCCAGCCCTCCTCCATGATGGGCTCGTTTTTTCCAGGGAAGGAATGTTTTGCATGGAGGATCATTCCATGATCTGAACTTCCACAAGCAGACTAAAGTGGTCCAGCACAGGCATGGATTTACCAGCCCCAAGTCTTTAACTAGAGCAGTTAGTTAGTCAAGCAGCATGGAAGGCACATTCAGAATTGAGTGAGATCACATGAATCTACTTATTTAAAGCAGTGACCATTGGGGGCTTTTTATGGCCTACCTGCCTTTCACCCTAAGGTCCCAGGACAGGATATGCAATTTAAAAACAAAGGCATTACCATTATAAAAGACATAAAACCATTCCAAATGGAACAGAAGAATATTAGGACCTCACTAGTCTCTCCTCAGCCCCTAGCTGATTGGACCAATGGCCCCACCATTATTTTATTTCTTCAGCAACCTGGGGTTAAACTATTGTGAGAGAAGGAAAGGAATAGGACCTGTACTGAAGGCTGAGGTTAAAGGTGGATTGTGGGTTGAAAAGGTTAATCCCCATGCCATAGTGATACCTACGCTCCTGTAGCAGGGAAGCCTGCAAACTTCACCAGCAGCAGTAAACACTCGTGAAGTCTGGATGAGGAGAGAGTCCAAAGTTTTATTGATCTGCGCAGAGCAACTGATTCAGCAGGATAATTTCCCAAAGGCTGAACCCTGGGTGTTGTCCACAGGGACCTTTTATAGGGTTTACGCACAAAGAATACATACAGAATCCAATTAGAAGCCCCATAACTATGGCATTCTCTGATTTGGAACACCTGCAGCTGGTGGAAGCTCATTGGCTACTTTTTGCCGCCCTAGCATGCTGGCCTGTAGTCTTGCTGACACAGCCCTACCTAACTTGGTTTGCAGCTAACTTTTACTCTGCCTTCTTGCCTTCACCTGGATCCATTTTGTTACAATGCTGTTATCAACAGAGCTGTTTGTGCTTTATGTGTATAGCTGTATGTGTATAGCTGTTTTTCAGCTTAGGTGAGGGGGGGGGGCGTAATTGACTTCCAATATCTCACTTGAAAACCACAATGGAAAAATCCAGGATGCCATCTTTCCATTTTTTTCTCATGGAAGAACGCCAGCCATTTTGGAAGCCATGATCTAGCACAATTTTGTGCTGCAAATCCCTCCCCCCCCCAAAAAAAAAGTGCTTTTGGGGCATGGTGCCCCCAAACCATGCATTTTGGGATGCCACACAAGATTGTGACTCGGGGGGGGGGGATTTTTCAGGTAAAAATCGTGGTGTGAAATTGCACAAGATCACAGCATCCAAAATGGCCACATGGTTGAGTGGAGTTTGCTTACCTCTGTATAACTCCTTTTCTGTCTGTATCCTTCCTAGCCTGCAATGCTCTGTGTTTCCAATGAAACCATGTGGTGTACTTTTCAGGTACTACAGATTTCAAGCCTTTCTTGCACATAGCCCTACCTTATTCCATCCTGTTAATTGGGTCAGAATCTAGCTTCACACTCTTTCTGTGGAGAGACAGTGGTTGCAATGACCTAAGGCCATCTATGATCACTTAGGCTTGATTTGATATCCTGGGCAGCAGCTTGTTGAACAGTCTCTTTGACAAGTGCTTGGAGGGCACATTCCTCAAGATCAGCTGCTGAACTGTGCCCAGCTCCCTTCCCTCCCTCTGGACTAGCAACTAAATGGCAGCCATTCCACCTACAGCAGAGGCAGAGAATTCCACTGACTTTGTTCTTTTTTTCTCCTGAACTGTTCCCATCGCAGCTGATTGTTATAAAAACTTGCTCACTTTAAGATAGATAGATAATACTTTATTCGGCTATAAGCCCACAAGGTAAAACCAATCAATAAATAAAATAGCGTTTTACATTCTAAAATATCAACTAAAATATTTCAACGCATAATCTCCTTCACGGAACAGACAATCTCTAGATGTACCATATTGTGGCCATAAAGATGGTGGATAGAGTTTACTAGATTTTTAATAGTCATGAAGCATTCCATGAAGTCTTTTATATGAAAGAACTGAATTCAGGAATCTGGCAACCTGTAATGTTCTATAAGAGTCAATGTCCTGGAGTAGATAGGCTAGATGTAATTCAGGTGGTTTAGCAACAGTTTCCAAAATGATTGAACTCAGAATCCTTGATCGGGGAACAATATATAAAGGACAATTAAACAAGATATGATAAAGGGATTCTATTGATTTGTTGTCACATGCACATAAAACAGAGGTTTTACCGTTAGAAAATCTATTGCTCAGCACATTTGAGGGGAACACATTAAATCTGGCTCTAACAAAAGCGAATCTATGCGACGCAACCGATAAGGTAGACAGATATCAAGGTATCTGGGACATAAATATAATGCTGATTTATCGGGGAACATGTACCTCCACCTGTAGTAAGATTTTGTTGCAAATCAACCTCCTCCAGTCTTTGTTTGATGACCTTTTTTGCTGTAATTAGATCTAAATTTAGTATATCGGAAGGAGAGATTCCATAAGACAACAGTTTGGAATGGATTTTTGTTGCCCATGGGCTGGTAAATTCATCTCTCCAAAGGCACTGAATAAGATGGTAATTGGGCAATTTATGCCAAAGGGACAGCCAGTAATTAAAGGCATGTCTCCACATCAGGATCTCTAAGGAGGGGGTCTTAAGTTCTAAGCGAATAGCCGAGTTGCTTACACAGGAGGGTAGTTTCAAAAGGCGTCTGAGAAAAAGATTTTGCAATGTCACCAGAGGCATGAGGTTTACAAAAGCGCCCCATAAAGGGACCGCATAGGCCATAGTTGCAACCACTTTTGCACTATAAACTTTTAAGGCAGAAGGAACATGCATAGCCCCCTCTGTAAAGAAAAAGCGTAATAGAGCGTAGATAAGGGCTTTGCCCTTATTTTGTAAGTATGTGATATGCGCTTTCCATCCCATATTATGCTGGAAGTAAATTCCTAGATATTGAAATTTGTAGACTTGTTCAATTGGCTTCCCCTCGAGTTCCCACCTATACAATTTACGACTCCTGGAAAAAATTAGAACTTTAGATTTGGAATGGTTAATAGTAAGTAAATTTGTTTGGCAATATAACGCGAAGATCTTAAAGGCCCTCCTCAAACCGATTCTTGAATATGAGAGGATCACCGCATCGTCAGCGTACAATAGTAAGGGGCAGCGATAGTCTGCAAGCCTGGGTGCATGAATGGTGGTTTGGGCCTCAACTAGGGGAGTTCTCATGTCACTAATATAGAGGTTAAAGAGATAGGGGGCAAGGATGCACCCTTGTCGTACCCCATTATTTATTGGTACAGAGTTTGTGAGATCGCCCTCAGGTGTTAACCTCACCCTAGTGGCCACTTACTTTAAGAACAGGTACCTAACTTTCCTCCCTCCCTCTTTCCTTTTGTGTTGTGTCTTAGGTTGTAACTGTCTTCTTCTTCTTTAGGGAACAGTTCTAGGGCCTGGGAGACCAGAGTCTGAATCTCCATGCAGCTCTGAAGCTCTCTGGGTGACCTTGAGCCAGTCCCTCTTGCAGCCTAACCTGCGTCACAGGAATGTTTTGAGGATGACATGGGGAGGAGGAGAACCCTGTGGGTCACCTTGAGCTTCTTGGAAGCTAAAGGTGGTATATAAATGCAATCAATTAAAGCAAATAAATAGAAATCATTTAAAATGTATACATACATAAAATAAAATACACCACAAGGCCAGCTGGTACCCCATGGAGGGCTGGATTAGTCCCAGTGGACTCCCATTGTGGATCCCTTTCATAAAATCATGACAATCTGATTCACCACTTGGTGTTTTTTCCTCCCATTGCTTTGATATTTTATTTCTGTGTGTATTTTTAAAGAATTATGAAAACCTTGCCTTCCATGTCTGAAATATACTCAGAGTTGCAAAGTGATTTCATGCTCTTTATTCAGCTCATAGTGGTGAGGAGGAATGAATGAAAGTCCCCTCAAAGTATCTGCTTTATATACATTATTTACACAATGGGCTGCACATGATTGGCTGATTCCAGAATTCTACTGTAAGCCAATCAGGTTGTGGATTCACTTCTATCTGGAGCATGATTGGGTGGTTCCTGCCAACCAATCATACTGCTGCATTGTTCTAGGACCAATCAGACTGCTGCATTCTGAATCCTATTGTTCTAGGACCAATCAGACTGCTGCCTTTTGGATCCTATTGTTCTAGGACCAATCAGACTGCTGCAGTTTGGATCCTATTCAATTCAGTACATAACACCCCTCCCCTCTAAGTTCCAGTCCTGCCCGGGAGGTCGCATTCATAGTCCTCAAGGTACGCCGGCGGCCTACGTGTGCGTTGCGGCCTGGGGTGTTCCCTGGTCCGGGGTTCAGGTTCTGGCTCGTGTTCCAAGGATGCTGGCTGTGATGGGGCTGTTTGGTCTGGCGCAACCGGCTCGCTCAGTCGTGGTTCTGGTTCCGGTGTCCTTTCAGCCTCATGGGTCCTCTCTGTATTTACTGATTCTGCCTCTCCTGCTTGCCCCTGCTGCTCTATGGGCCTCACTGCCCCACCGTTCCCTTGGGACTCCTCTGACCTGTCCTCCTCCTCCTGGTTTTCTCCCGGGAATCGTCGCCGTATCTGGTCGCAGTGGCGGCGCCAGCATTGCCCCCCATCTGTTAGCACCTCGTACGACACAGGACCAGGGACCCTGGTGACTGTGGCGGGTACCCATGCAGGGCCTCCCCCAAAATTATTTGCGTACACTGGGTCCTGGGCCTCGAAGGTCCGGGGGTTCCTGCCTTCCCCCACCACTACCTCATCCTGAGCTCTATCGGGGTGAAGGCGGTCCAATCTGATTGCAAGGCGCCGACCCATTAGTAGTTCAGCGGGGCTCTGGCCAGTCGTTGAGCTGGGGGTGCTGTGCTGTGCTAGAAGGAATGTGGCAAGGCGGTACTCCCAATCCCCTTGTGTCATGCGGCGAAGGGTGTCCTTGGTGGTCCGCACCATGCGTTCTGCTTGGCCATTTGTGGCAGGGTGGAATGGCGGCGAACGGATGTGGCGGATGGCATTCTGCGCTGTGAAGGTTTGGAATTCTCCTGACGTAAATGAAGTCCCGTTGTCTGAGACGAGAGTGTCAGGGAGCCTGTGGGTTGCAAACAGCCTGCATAGTACCCGGATGGCTGCGGACGTAGAAGTGGACGGTACCAGTGCGACTTCCAGCCATTTGGTGTAGGAGTCCACCACTATGAAGAATGTTTTCCCCTGAAAGGGGCCAGCGAAGTCCACATGCAGGCGTGACCATGGTGCTCGGGCGGACTCCCAGGACTGGACTGGGGCCCTTGGGGGATCTGGGTGGGATTCTTGGCAGGCCTGGCAGTGTTTGACCCAGGCCTCTATCTCTCCGTCGATCCCCGGCCACCACACATAACTCCTGGCAAGGGCCTTCATTCTTACTACCCCTGGGTGTGTCTCGTGTAGGGCTGTGAGGACCCTTTTGCGGAGGGGCTGGGGAACAACGACCCATAACAGGCACCCCTTGTGGGCCGACAGTTCATGTTTGTGGGTTGTGTAGCCGGCGAATTCTGGCCCGGGGCTGCTGCTGGGCCATCTCCTCCACACCTAGTCCAGGACCCGGGAGATGACCCTATGTTTCTTGGAATGGTGTGCAACTTCTTGTGCCTGAATGGGGTGGTCGGGAAGCAGCTCCAGGCTCATAACCTCTTGTGCAGGTGCTGGGTCGGGGCCTGTTTCCGGTAGTGGTAGCCTGCTGAGGGCGTCCGCATGGCCCATCGCCTTTCCAGGGCGGTGAATCAGTGCATACTGGTAGCTGGCAAGGAAAATTGACCACCTGAGGACGCGAGGAGACAGCACTTGGGGGGTCTGCTTTTCGGGGGCAAACAAGCCAAGCAACGGCTTGTGGTCAGTCACCACGGTGAAGGGCTGCCCGTACAAGAAATCATGGAATTTTTTTACTCCCTTCACGATTGCCAGACCCTCCTTGTCAATTTGCGAGTAGTTCCGCTCGGTTTCGTTGAGTGTCTGGGAAAAGTATGCCACCGGTACCTCTCTTCCATCCGGGAGTTGGTGTCCCAGGACAGCGCCGATGCCATAGGGCGAGGCGTCGCATGCTAGCACCACCGGCAGCCTCTCGTCGAAGTGTGCCAAGACCGAGTTTGAGACAAGCAAGTCCTTGACTGCCTGGAATGCGGCCTCCTGGCGCTGGCCCCACACCCAAGGGGCCCACTTGTCCAGGAGTCTGTGTAGGGGCTCCGCTACCACCGCCTTGTGGGGAAGGAAGGAATGGTAAAAGTTCAATAGTCCCAAGAAGGCCTGAAGTTCAGTCTTGTTCTTGGGCGCTGGGGCATCACAAATGGCCCGTACCTTGTCCCCAGTCGTGTGGACCCCTTCTGCGTCCACCATAAATCCCAGAAAGTCCACCTGAGGCACTCCTAGTAGACATTTTTCCTGCTTCACCTTGAGACCCGCTGTCTGGAAACGGTGCAGAATGGTGCGGAGGCGGTCCTCAAACTCCTCTGGTGTGGGCCCGGCAATCAACACATCATCGAAGAAGGGGGTGACGCCAGGAATCCCTTTAAGGAGAGAGTCCATTAGATTCTGGAATATGCCTGGTGCCACGCTGACACCGAATTGCAGCCGCTTTACCCTGAACGCTCCTCTGTGCGTCACAATCGTCTGTGCCTCTGCTGTGGCCTCATCTACATGCAGCTGTTGATATGCTTGGGCCAAGTCCAGCTTGCCAAAAATTTTCGACCCAGCCAGGGTGGCAAGGACATGGCTGACCACTGGCACTGGGTATGCATGGGCTGTGAGGGCCTTGTTTATGGTACATTTGTAGTCTGCGCAGATGCGGACCGAACCATTAAGCTCGACGGGTGTGACGATTGGGGTTTCCCAGGGGGCATTAGACACCGGCTCCAGCACTCCTTGCTCCACGAGCTGGTCCAATTCCTTGTCTATACGGGGTTTCAGGCGAACGGGACCCGGCGGGCCTTGAGCCTGACTGGTCGTACTGTGGGGTCAAGCTGTAGAGCAATGGGGGGGCCCGTATACTGTCCCAATCTCCCATCGAAAACCCCCGGAAATTCCTTGCATATGGCGTCCACGTCCACTTGTAAGCTGGTGTGGTTCACCCCCGTGACGGCTAGCCCCAGTGATCCAAACCATGCCAATCCCAGTAAGCTAATGTAGGGGCCCTTGACCACAAGCAAGTCCAGTTGCCGCGTCCGCCCTCGGTATTGCACCCTGAAGGTCCCCACCCCCATTGTGGGGACCTTACGTTTCTGGAAGTCCCGGAGGGTGAATGGGGCCGGCCTGAGCTTGGGACCCCCAGTAGGACACAGTTTCCTTAAGGTCCTTGCCGAGATTATGGATAGAGTTGAACCCGTGTCAAGCTCCATGCGGCATGGGGCCCCCTCTATCTGTACCTCTACATAAATTTTCTCTACGTTGGGGTGGGGCAACTAGTATACCTGGAAGTCCGTGAGCTCCGTCGAGTTGCCTTGGTGCGTTGGGCCCCGGGACCTGGGGCTCTTGGATTGGTCATCTGATGCCTGGCGTCGGGTGGGCCGAGCCCGACACACCCGGGCAATGTGTCCCAATTTTCTGCACTGCCTGCACTCTGCGTTGCGGAAACGGCAGGTCCTCCTCTCGTGACTTTCTCCACAGCTTGCGCAGTTCCCTCCTTCTCGTCGAGGCAGCTGTGGTATGTGGGCTGCTTGAGTGCGCTGCTGTACTCAGTGCACCTCCTCCCTGTTGGATCCTGAGTCGTCGGTGAGGTCTTCGTGGTGGACCCTCGGTTGGGACGGCTGGCTTGGCCATGCCTCTTGCGTCGACCTCTCGGCAGCTTCCGTTGCCAGGGCCTCCTCCAGAGCAACCTGGAACGTTAGGTCCTTCTTAGCGTAGAGGCGTCGTTGCAGCTTCTCATCCTTCAGGCCACCGACGAGGCGGTCACGAAGCATGTTCTCCAGCTCTGAGAAGTTGCAGAACCGGGCAGCTTGGTGGAGAGAGGTCACAAACCCAGTTATGGTTTCCCCAGGGGCTTGCCGCTTTGCGTAGAAGGCATTTCGACGAGCCACCACTGAGGGCTGCAGCGAAAAGTGCCCCTTCAGCTGTTCCATTATTGTTTTGTATGGAACAGTAGCAACGTCTTCAGGCGCAAGGAGAGCCCGGGCGATTTCAAACGTCTCCTCTCCGCAGACGCTGAAGAATATTGCCCTCTTCTTGGCGTCTTCTTCATCGGTGACCCCTTTGGCTTCTAGGAGGAAGGTGAAACGGGAGGCGTACGCTTCCCAGTCTCCAGATGCTGGGTTGAACGGCGAGCAGCTGCTGTCGGTTGCCATTCTGAGTTCCTTGTGTCCCGGAGCTGAAGCCTGGATACACGGCGCGAGGCAGCGGTGCGGCAGGTGGCGGTGCTGCGGTGCTGTGTGTGGCAGTCAGCTCAGCTGGATCCCATCCTCATCGCCAGTGAAATATACTCAGAGTCACAAAGTGATTTCATGCTCTTTATTCAGCTCATAGTGGTGAGGAGGAGTGAAATGAAAGTCCCCTCAAAGTATCTGCTTTATATACATTATTTACACAATGGGCTGCACATGATTGGCTGATTCCAGAATTCTACTGTAAGCCAATCAGGTTGTGGATTCACTTCTATCTGGAGCATGATTGGGTGGTTCCTGCCAACCAATCATACTGCTGCATTGTTCTAGGACCAATCAGACTGCTGCATTCTGAATCCTATTGTTCTAGGACCAATCAGACTGCTGCCTTTTGGATCCTATTGTTCTAGGACCAATCAGACTGCTGCAGTTTGGATCCTATTCAACTCAGTACATAACAATGTCCTTAAATTTGCATAACCACATTTTAGTGCTTGTTCCTGTTTCCACTAGCATTTTTGTTAGTCCTGCTTCTGGGCGAAACTTCCCATCTTTAGGTGTAATATAACAATGGTTTATTCAAGGCTCATGTAGCTAATGCCTGCTGCATATAATTATTCATCTTCACTCTTCCATCATATAACAGTTTCTGGGATGCTCTGGGTGTGGGGTGTGGGGGGAAAGGTGTTAATTAAAGAGGCAGAAGGAAAGCAAGCGGTAATGTCAGCTGAAGCAACAATTAATTATACTGGGGGTGCGCACTTGTGAGAAATGATTCCTATAGGCATTGCATAATGTGATTAAAAGCCAGAAGAGTCGCATAACGTAGGACAGAGGAATCAAACAAGGACACGGTACAAGTTGCCCATTTCCCTCATGGATGCCGGTGTTGATGCTGATGCAGGGCAAGAAACTGGGCACCAGCTCTTGCTGGACTCCTTCTCCCGTCAGCCAGCATGGCCAGGGGTCAGTGATGAGGGGAGTCCAACAGCAGCAGGCACCCAGCGGGCCCTGCAGGGGAGAGGAGTGGACATCCATAGACTCATAGCATTGTTGAGCTGGAAGGGACTCTGATGACTGGAGAAAGGAGGTTGTGTTGGTCTTTGCCCTAGAGCAGAGCTTTCCAGACTTTTCATGTTGTTGGCACACTTTTTAGACTTGCATCATTTCGCGACACAGTAATTCAGTTTTCCCGTTCCAGCCCCGGGAGGAGTGCAGGGATCGTTTGCACGACACACCTACACATGGCAGCCAACACACTAATGTGTCACAACACACAGTTTGGAAAGCTCTGTCCTAGAGGCATTAACCTCTAGGGCTAGGAAGTGGTGTTTGGTGAGATTGCAATCCTTCTACTTCTGGTCTCTCACCTGTCTGTGTTCCCCAAATCCACTGCAGTGAGCAACCCTTCCAGAGCATTTAGAAGTTCATTCCAGTATTAATACAATAAGATAATAACTGTCATTAATTGCCACTTAATTACCTCTGTTGACAGCATCTCAACAAATGCAGCTAACCAGCCATAGTACCTCTGCTTTTCATCTTTAATGTAGTGTTGGTTGTTTTTTTAACAACCCTAATAATTTCATTCTTGTGTTCCTTAACATTTGTGTTGGCTGCTTTTTCACAAAGAAAAAGCAGGATAGAGCTTTTTTAAAAAAAAAAATCTGAGCTGTGGGTCCCAGAGGACCTGCCCCCTGCCTTGGAGGCCTGGCAGTGGTGCCCAGACTGCAGGGCTGTCTTAAGCATATGCGGCGCCGGGGTGCAAAGATCCGCCCACCCGTTGCCCAGTCCCAGACGTGCAGGAGGGCGGAGCCGGCCGGCCGCCTCAGCATCTCACTGGCTCGGTTGCCCCCGAACTTGCGGTGCAGAGCTGCCTGCAGCAGAAGAGCCCGTCGCAGCACTCCAACCGACGGGCAGGCTCTTCCCCGGACTCAACTCTCGAGCCCCGGACTCTTGGCCTGGTGCCCCTGAGAGCCTGGCACCCGGGTGCCACACACCCCTAGCGCATATGGGTAAGACGGCCCTGCTGGACTGACTCCAGCTACAAAAGCTGAGATTGCTGAACAGACTCTTGGGCTGTTGTATAGGAGATCTTGTGGGATGGATTGGTTTTTTGCTGTGATTGATATTAAATTTTGAATCTTTATTTTAGTTCTTATTGTGATTTATGTGAAAATTGTTTAATTTGGCTGTGCACCTATTGATGTTTTATTGATTGATTATGACTGCTTTTGTTTTGTTTGCAATCATATGATTTTTTTTCATGTTGCAAGATGGCTTGAGCATGGTCTTAACTATGGAAAGGTGGCATAAATGTATGTATGTATGTATGTATGTATGTATGTATAAATAAATAAATAAATCTGTGATGCTGCAATTGTCCTAATAAAGATATTGCCTTACTTTTCTCCCCACACCCCTGTTTCAACACAGCTGCCTGCCATTTTTCTTAAGAGACATTGTGACTAATTCTGATACGTTTAGAGTCCTCTGTGCATATAATCCAAACTGTTCCCTGGTGTCTTCTTCTAGTCCAGTCTATTATAATATCTGCAGGGACGCAGGTGGCACTGTGGTCTAAACCACTGAGCCTCTTGGGCTTGCTGATTGTAAGGTCAACCGTTTGAATCTCCCCAACAGGGTGAGATCCCGTTGCTCTGTCCCAGCTCCTGCCAATCTAGCAGTTTGAAAGCATACCAGCGCAAGTAGATAAATAGGTACTGCTGCGGTGGGAAGGTAAACGGCGTTTCCATGCGCTCTGGCTTCTGCCATGGTGTCCAGTTGCTCCAGAAGCGGCTTAGTCATGCTGGCCACATGACCCAGAAAGCTGTCTGCAGACAAATGTCAGCTTCTTCAACCTGAAAGCTAGATGAGTGCTGCACCCCATAGTCGCCTTTGACCGGACTTAACTATCCAGGGGTTCTTTACCTTTTTTAATCTATTACAGTATCCTATTTTCTGACAATGAAGGCTTTGTAGGTTCACTCATGACTTACCTACAGGATTTCCTTTGGATTGGGCAATTTAACCTAACACTAATCACCTGTGCTAACATTTGTATTACAGATTATGAGCAAAAGCACAGAGCAAAGTCATTCTTAATCTGTTGTATGAATGTCAATGCAGGAGATTACTCTAAACAAGACACTTTGTTAGGACAAATCCTGGATGGGCAATCTCTGAAGGACAATTCGTAAAACTGTGGACATGGGAAGATGACTTAGCTGCAACCAACAAGCCACACCAGTCTGGAAAGAAAATGAACAAGACAGGAGGCCAGGAAGGTGGAGTAGGAGGACTCCCCTGCTCAGGATAGCCAATGCCAAGGAGTTTTCAAGATTGTGCGATTCTAAGACAAAATGGTTATTGAGCAAGCTAAGGGCCAGCTGGCATCTTCAGTTACTGATGTGGTATCATTCCTATTCTTATTCTTTCAAGGTTACTTAGGAAATGAGCTAGCATAAACAGATATCTCACAGGGATATCTCACAGGGATAAACAGTTATCTCACAGGGATGGGGAGAAATTCTGTTTAATTCACATTTAAAGGCAAACTGACTTAATTTGCACTTCCCGAAGCAATATGTAAACTGAAATGCATCTATTCTTCAAAATTCATACTACTCTGAATTTGCAATGCAGTTATCCACCCACAAAAGTGTATTTTATTAGGGGAAAATCACTTGCAGAAATGTGTACATATGAGAAACTTGCAATAAATTGCCAATGGATTTTCATAAGGACTTTAAAAATAAATAAATCACAACCACGGCCACGGAGGCCGTGGACATGGAGACTCGGCTTGCACCGTTAGCGCCCTCCCGACTCGTGAAGGAGCCTTTTTAAAGGCTACGGATCGGGTGCCGGGGAGAAGCGTGGTGCCTTGAGTTTTCTGCTTCCCCTGCTGAGCGAAGCCGCATGCCATCCGGCGGAGAGCGCTGACTTCTTCCATTGAAAATTCGGACTTTTCAACAACAACCCGTGAGTAAATTTGGAAACCGGGTTCAAAAGGAGGAAAAAAAATTGTTTTTTTTTCGAATTGGATACGAGCGGGGGGGATCCAAAAAGGAAGTCAGTCCCCTCCCTATTGTAAACTTTCCAAAACAAGGACGGGGAAACCAAGACCCAAAAAGGCTTGCATTGCTGATAAAAATCCAAAATTTCACGATGGGGAACTACAAGAACTGTGCTGGAGGAGGAACTGGAGAAGGGAAACGCAACCCCCCCCCCTGGGAACCGGGGCGACTGAAGAGAGAGCCTGGTGAAAGGAGTCGGAGATTTTGACAGCTGTCAAAATAGCTGTCAAAGTCGAAAAGCGGAGTGGATTTTATTATGAGAACTTGGCTGGTTAAATTTGATACAATTTGCTACAACTTGTTAAAATTTGGATACAAAATGGCGAATATGGATAACAAATTGACTTTTGGATTAGAGGAAACAAAGTCACAACAATCCCCCTTGAGGAGCTTCGGGACATTACAAGGATTGGGAAAGTGGAAAAACACCAATGGAACTTTACAGGACTGGTTATCTTCTGGGAAAGCTGCAAAACGGAAATAACATCTCGTCTTCAGGGTGTTTTCTTTTTTGTTTTTTTAAAGGAGACAATAGATTTTTCTATTGAAGAAAGGAAGGGACTGAACGTAAGGTTTTGCCCCTGAATAACAACCATCCCTGCAGACTTACCAAACTTTCGAATTACAACGTTTTAGCAGCGGAACAAAGGGAAATTAGACTACAACCTGGAAAGAACAATGGAGGGAGTTCTATCACAGTTTTATTAAAGACTGAAGTTAAAGTTTTGAAAAATAATGATAATAATAATAATTTTGATTTTCAAAAAATTTATTTTTAATTTTAAAAAGAAAAAGCCAGCAAGGAGTTGGGGAAAAGTTGTGATTTATGGCCTTAAGAATTCCAGGCAGACACTAGGGGTTGATGGTCAGGGGGAAATTAAACCGGAGACAGGGGGGGGAGAACTAAAACTCCAAAGGCTTGCCAACTTTGTTATTTTTTGCTGAATTGGTCTATTATTCATTATATTTTTTTTTATTTTCTACCTTTTCTGTTTCTATTATCTGGGGTGCTTCTTTTATTAAAAAATGGAAATTGTGGAATGACATGGGGTGGGTCTTGGGGAAAGAACACTGGGTTTTTTTCTTTTTTTTTTATTATTATTAAGGGTAAAACAAATTAAGTTTCAATTTGAATGGGGAACTTGTTTGGCCAACAATATGAAAGGGGAATATGGTAGGGGTGGGGGAAGGGGGGAGTCCCGTAAAGTGATATTTTTTGTATTTTTGAAAAATTTTAATAAATATTATTTAAAAAAAAAATAAAAATAAATAAATCACAATCTGGTGTGGAAATGTGGAGAACTGAACGTAAGACTAGAATATTGAGAAACTGAGAAAAACCAAAACTGACAGAATCTACCTCATCCTAGCACCCCATTTGCAATGCTGGTTAAATGCATGTTTCAGTTTACACCTTGTACTCAATATATATGTCATGGACTGGCTGGATGCAGAGCCATGGTGGGAGGAACCAGCTGGGCAACCCTCAAGGGAAGAAAGCTCAGAGCCTGGGGAGTGGTGGTGGGACAACGGTGAGTGGTCAGAGGGAAAAGAGGGAGAAGACTAGGAGGAGGAGGTGTTGGAAGCAGAAGAGGTAACAGGGTTTAGTGAGCAGGGAGAGTCTGTGGCAGAGAGAAGCCCAGAAGCAGAAGCAAGAGAGGAAGGAGGCCAAGAGGCAGTGATGACTTAGGCTGGTGAAGAAGCCTAGGGGGTCTCCCCAACCTGCTGTGACATGTCCCCCCTCCCCCCAGTCTCCTAGGACCAGGAGAGGCATGAAGAGGGCAGAGGAGAAATTAGCATCACACAGGAGCAGTCTCAGAATGCTTGGGGGGAACCCTGGAGAGGAGAGAACTTAGGCAGCTTAGTCTCCACATCTGCCTCATAGGGGCAAGACCTACTGCAGAAAGTTGCTGTGCTCATTGGACCTGGCATTTCTGTGCAGATCTCCCCACCCCACCCCATGCAGTGTTAACTTTACTTACTCTTTGTGATTTTCTGTTAGCTCCCTCCTGTCAATGTTCAGTACAGTAGTACCTCGGGTTACAGACACTTCAGGTTACAGACGCTTCAGGTTACAGACTCCGCTAACCCAGAAATAGTACCTCGGGTTAAGAACTTTGCTTCAGGATGAGAACAGAAATTGTGCTCCAGTGGCACGGTGGCAGCGGGAGGCCCCATTATCTAAAGTGGTGCTTCAGGTTAAGAACAGTTTCAGGTTAAGATCGGACCTCCAGAACGAATTAAGTTCTTAACCCGAGGTACCACTCTGTGTGTGCGTGTGCGCGCGCGCACATGCAAGAGATGGAGGCAAGAGTTGGAGCAGAGGAAGCTGGTCCCCTGTTGCTGCCACTGCTCCATAGAATGTGGACCTGGGAGTAACTGCCTAGACATTCAGTTGGTGCACATAGATATCCAGAGCTGTAGGAGCGACTGTAAGCATTGTCTTTGACAATAAAGAGTTAATTTGCCACTAGTTATGTGATGAATCCATCGCCAATCTTTCAGGCCAATTTTTCCTTATCCTTTCTTTATCCAATTTGAACTCCATGATATATAGATTAGGGGTGGGGAGGTTGTAGCCTTCTGGATGTGGTTGGGCTCCCTCAGCCCCAGCCAGCATGGCCAGTAGTCAGGGAAGAGGAATTCTTGTAGTCCAGCAACACAGGGGAGCTACAGGCTCCTCACCCCTAGCATAGATAGTGGTATGACTGCAAACCATAGCCAGAACTTAAATGCCTACACAACTAGTTTCACAGACCAAATCTTTTGTGTTTTTTTGAATATCAACTTCCATGCCACATGGGCCACTTTTGAATCTCAGGCACAATCCCAAGCTAATTACCGTAATTAATTATGGCACAGGGCTCCACAACTGAAAGTTGGAGAAGAAATCTGCTAGGCATGCTAAGGTCCTGCGGAGTGTCTAACATAGCTTGGATGATTAATCATATTATGTGAGGAAGGTGGTTTTTCCCTAAAAGACCTTAATTAACAGTTAATGGGCAATGCAGACCATACATACCTATTTGTTTCTTTGCTATATCAGTAATGGACAGAGGGCTGGGCTGGTTTGTTGTGCTTCCTGGGAGGTAGAGGCAGTGGTGGAGGAAGCCTCTCCGGCACCCGGTGCTGGGTGCCAAGGGGCGGGGCGAACCGCCCATAGGGGCAGGGCAAACGGCCCGGCTGTGCACGTGCGGCGCCCATACGGATGGCGCGTGAGCAGCGCCCATATAGACGGCACACATACCAATGGTGCATGCATGCCCTCGGCTGCCCTACAGTTGGGGGGGAGGCAGCGGGCAGACAGCACAGAGCCTGCAGGCGCCCGAGACGTGTGGCTTGGGTGTGCTGCAGGCCCCACCGTGAGTGCCGCCCACCATTGTGTCACCCCCCTCAGGGTGACACCCGGAGCAGACCGCAGCCCCTGCAGCCCCCTTCCTATGCCCCTGGGTAGAGGGGGAGAGGTGAGGTGGCGGTGGCAGCTGCGGAACATACGCCAGCCAGGCGCAAGAATGCTGTCTCAGCAACATCCTCATGTGGTGCTGCCCAGCCAGAGAGAGGGACGGCAATATTCCCATGACTCTCCTCCTCCTCCTCCTCCTCTCTGCCCCGGGTCAGACCGGAGCCAAGAACAGAGCTGCATCTGGGTGTGAGCCAGACCCAAAGAGGTAGCCGGGGGGGTGACGTCTGGTTGCATCTCCTCTCAAAAATGCACTTGGGGCCGCTGCCCCCCCCGACCCCCATGCTACGCCCCTGGGTGGCAGTGAGGCCAGTGGAGCCAATCCACTCCTGCCCGTGTGTTTGCACTGCACCAAATGCCCCGCGGCCCCCCCGACCCCCAGTAAGCAGCAGCGATGTAACTGACCAGACCTCAGGTGAGCGGCAGCACTCCACCATCCCACGTGCTCTCCTGATTTATACTTTGTCCAACCATAGAAAAAAATACTCAAGGCAAGTAACAATAAAATCCATAAGAGAAAATAAGCAGACCACATAACAGAGTTACAATGCAGAGCAGCAGGGAATAATTCCTTGGAGGAATAAATTGCTGAAAGTGCTATGCGCTTGGTTCGTTCTGTTGCAAGGTCAAACCCTTATTCATGGTATGGGAAAATAAGTTAGCAAATCAAGAAGTGCCACGATCCAATTCCTTTTTCCTTCTTTTCCTCCTTAGCCCACTTTCTCCCAGCATGCAATGTGCTCCTCTTTTGAACTGCAGCCAAAGGGCATGGGTGTTACAGAATGCAAATTGTAATAAGATTTACTGGGTCTAATTGCTATGTACTTGTAGGTGCCCCGGAGAACTGTACCGAGCATAAAGGTTTGCTAAGTGTGGTGGATGTGAAATACCGATCAGGACTAAGTGCTGTGACGACCTGCCATCCAAAGGGCCGGAGGCATCATCACTTCCTGGTGTTTGTTCTGCTTGCATTCAACTCTCCTTAGGGGCCAGTTCAGAGCTTGGTGCCCTTGTCAGTTGACCCATCAGGGGTTGTCCATGGAAAGCCAATTATTCGACTGTAACCAAATGTTTTCTGAGGTCAAGAACACTTTTGCATAAGCAGTAGGCTACTTTTTAAATAGCTAGTAGTTCTGCCTGTTTCCTTGAGGTCAATGCAGCAACAATGGAACTAAATACAAAGGAGAAGAAAAAATGCCCTATTATCCTGCAGTATATGAGGCCCTTTGATGGAAAGTGGGGGGCACTTTTCAGCCCAGGGGCCACATTTCCTTCTGGGGGCCACATTACAGTGCTAGGGAGGCCCAGAAGAAAAAGTTTTAGAACAGCAGGTGCAGCTTCAGAAGGAAAAAAGACCAGAATCAGCTGGAGCTCTGTGCAAAACTCTACAAATTTGAAATTCTAGAAAAAGAATGCTGGAGACCTACTAGCACTCAGCAGACTGCAGAAGTCAGCAAATACAAGAACAACATCAGATCGATTTCCTAATAACATGGAATGTTTGCAAGACTACCAGTGAAGCAGTTGTGGATCTGGATGTTCCTGTGGTAAAGGGAGATAGCAGCAGATGTAGAGTGCTGCTGTTACCTATACTGTAAATGCATGCTTCTATATTTGCTGGGCAGGGCTGCTTGTTTTTGTTATATTTCTGTATTTTGGTTAATATGGCCACCATATGCTTTGTGCTGCTTTAAAATGTGGATTTTTATTGTGATTTTTGCATTCATTTCTGATGTTTTTATTGTGATGAAAACCAGAGAGATTTGTTTGAAACATGGAATGGTATATAAATTACCTAAATAAATATAAAAAAATATAAGTGTATGTGATGACAGGCAAAAGTATGTGGAGCAACGGATGTGATTCTTCCAGTAGGCTGCATCCCAGCTGCTCAAAAACCAGAGGGTTCTGTGCACAAGCCTCATCTCTCCATCCAGACAAACACACTCAAGAACCGGCTAGAGCAAAGCAAGTGAGAAGTGTGTCCTGAGGACGAGGTACAGGCTGGACTCAGTCTCCAGGGCTAGACAGAGAAGCCTGCAGGATTGCGTTTGTCCTCTGGGCCTGAGCCCTGCCCCATTAACTTAATGTTCCATGGTGGCAATGTGGGTAAAACACCTCTGAGCTTATGCAGAGTGCCTTTCCCTTCCAAGGGGAGAGTGTATGGTCTGCAGGCAAACCTGAGTCCCCAGAGCATATTTTGTTATATGAATTAAGCTCTAGGGCCAGAAGAGATATTGACATATTTCTTTCCTTCCTTCTCATTACCTTAAGGAGTAAGAATTACAGAGGCTTCTATTATCTACATTGGTCCTCTCAGACACTTAAACTTTTGCTTCAGCTGTTAGGAGGAAGGCGTACAACTTTAATTTTCTCACTCCTGAGAGCTACAGTCCTGCTAGTCTCTGGGGATTTGCTTCTGATCTATTCAGGTTGAGGTTACTTGACTGACAATTCATCTCTCCAGAAGCTTTCTCCCAGGATTGAAATTCAGCTCATAGCTGAACTGATTGCCTTTGGGCTGCTCACTACAAATTTTCGCTTATAAGATTCAACTAAGTCTAAGGATGGGATCTCCCATCGCTTTGGTTATGAGTAGAGGAGAAATTAAATTTTGTTTGGATTTTAATTAGAAACAACCTCATTCATCTGTCCACCTTGCCACCCACCAGCCACTCCATTCAAAGTGCTTGTGACACACTGGGTGAGTTGTTGGCATCAAGAGACAATGGCGTGCGCCTCCAGGGGTAAAGTCAAACTGCTGCGTCAGCACAAGTGTGGGACTGTATGGAGGTCCTGGGCTGCCCAGACAAGAAGACCCCTCTCTTGGCCTGGCTGATGTGGTCCAAAGCAATGTTTACCCCTGAGCCTTTTGTTCTCTCCAAGATATTCTGCAAGGCAGCGGAGGTCTAAGATAAGAGTTTTCCTTCTCCTAGATGGACTCCCTTCCCAGGCTGGGTTGGAGCAATAAAGGGGGGGGTCACCCAAGGTGTGTTCCATATGTGCCATGATGAGCATGTGATCTCCACGGAATGGAAAGTGCAGGCTGTTACCTATAAACTACGTCAAGTCTGGCTACATGAACTACTCCTGTCTTGTTCCACAAGAAACTGCCTCAGCCCTTTACTCTGCTTCAGGTCCCCTGAAGTGATAGCAGGGATTGCCAGAGAAGCTCCCCTGATCCCAACACTGAAAGCCTTTCAGTGTCAGACTATTTGTCCAGACACTCTGCTTTATATTTTAGCAGATTTTGATGTGGCTTCTGTGACTCTGAGTTGCTATCTTTATGGTTTTATTTTTCTTGCTTTAAACTGTGCCCTGTCCAGAGAGTTCTGTAACTGAAGGTTGGACGGGCAAAGTGAATGTGAATAAAGGGGGGGATGTGTTTCATGATGATCTCAGGACTAGGGGGATCATTAGTAGAAAGTGAATTTCGTCCTTCTGCTTCAGAAGGCAAACCTTACAAATTGTGTTGCTGCCTATTCATCACAATTCTCTCATCACTTCAGTTGATGTGACCTTGTCCATGTGCTGCATCTCCTCATTTCAGGCCACTCCCCCTTTCTCTCTTTTAAAAGAGCTACTATGTCCCTTCTCAATATTATGTGTGTACAGTGCTTGTCATGACAGAGGGTTCCCTGATCTGTATCTGAGGCCTCCAAGAACTACTGCAGTGCAAATCATCATGGTGATAAGGGGTGCTCAGCAAATCCCCAGGGGGACCTCATTACTTTGCAGGATGAGTCAGGAGCAAACTTTTTCTAATATTTTATCCCCTAACCATTGTATCCACTGTGCAATGTTCTAAAGCTGCTCAACAATTCATTAGGCACAGGGCTAAATGTTGGAAAATGCCTGATGGGATTAACCTTCAAAAACTAATTACTGAAAAGATCAGCAAAAAAAATGCAGCCTGCATCTCAGCAGAGCAACACGCCAAAGCCGTCTGCCGTCTGCAGTCGAGACTTGGAATGTGTGATTTCGACACAAGCTGCTGTGTACATAAATCATGTAATGGCAAAAGCCTGTCAAGGAATCAACGGCCTCATTATTGGAAATGAAAACAATTTCCCTCCAGAGAATGTTGGTCAGGATAACTAGTGTGTACATTATGTAACAAGGGCCCCATAATCTGCACCGGCTAACTGTAGCCTTGTGCAGGGACAGACTATGGTAATATGGCGCCCTGAGCAAGGACAAAACATGACACCTCTCCCAAATATTTCTTATTTTCCCAGTAATTCATTTTGGTAAGTTGTATGTTTATGGATTTTCTCAGTGAGTACTACCATTTCTTCTTAGGGCTCATGGACAGGGGTATTCTATGGGTATTCTATATAATAATAATACTAACTGCCCACTATTAACTACCTGCACTGCCCTAAATCTACTGCTGCCGTGTGGATACAATAACACTTATAAAGCCCTCAACTTTGACATCTCCTTCTTTGGAGGGTTCCCCCCCATCTTTTATTTATTTGCTTTCCTGATAATAATAATACAGATAATAATACAGCAAAGAAAAATCTCTGGACTAAATTTCTTTATATTAATGTATTTTTAAAAAAAAAAGATTTCTAAGAATAGACAAAAAATCAGAAAACATTCCTTGACAAACTTGCTCACTTCTCCTTCCATGGTTCCTTTTATCCCCTGTTTTTCTCACATTTTCTTAGTTCACCCTGTCTATCGCAACAACTTTTATATACTTTGTTTATTTCATACTCTGCTGAAAATCTTACCATCCTGCTAGGTAAATTGTTTGCTTACAATACTTTCCCATATATTCCATAAACAATACCCAGTCCTCTTTATACCTTTCATCACTTTGGTATCTTAGTCTAGTAGTCATCCCTGCTAGCTCCGCATATTCTAACAGTTTAATGTGCCATTTTTCTTTTGTTGGTACTTTATCTGTTTTCCATTTGGGGGCTAATAGTACACAAGCAGCTGTTGTCGCATATAGAAACAGATTTCTCTCTTTTTTGGAGATTTCTGTTGTTATTAACTCCAGGAGCAATGCTTCTGGATTTTTGGAGAATGGTTTTTTGAACAGTTCTTTAATAAAATTCAATCATTCAACCAGCATAAGCATGATGCTCCAAAATATAATTGTAGGTCAGGAAGAGCAAAACCACCTCTATCTTTGGTATCTATCATTATTTTATGTTTTATCCTGGGTTTTCTCCCCTGCTTAATAAACTTAGATAGATCTTTCTGCCATTCCTTAAATTTTCAAATATCATTAACTATAGGTAGTGTCTGAAATAGTAATAGCATCTCTGGGAGTATATTCATTTTTATAACAGAAATTTTACCCAACAGTGACAATTGTATTCTATGCCAAATTTGTAGATTTAAAAAATTTATTTCCAGACCCTTACATAGTTATCATTAAAGATTATTCGCCGTAAACCATATCCTCAGTATTTTACTTTCTTTTCACTGTTTATACCACTAACTCTTTCCAAATCTTTCATAAGTTGACCATCCATATTTTTTACTAGCATTGTTGTTTGTTTGTTTGTTTGTTTGTTTGTTTACTTTAGTTTAAAAACTGCTATGTTACCAAACTCCTTTATTTTTTCCAGAACTGCTGGTACACTTTCTAGTGGGTTTTCCAAAGTCAAAACAATATTATTCACATATGCTTTTAGCGTATAATTTTGTTGGCCCACTCTTATACCCCCTATTTTGTCATTATTAGTTATCTTATGTGTCAATATGTCCAAAATCAAAATTAATAATGGGGACAGCGGACACCCTTGTCTAGTTCCTTTTATGACCCCTCAGAAATAATGTTATTTACAATAATAGTTGTTTGTTGGTCGGTATATATTGCTTCTCTAGCCTTTAAAAATGTTTTCCCAAATCCATTTTCCTCAGGACTCTTTTCATAAAAAACCAGGACACATTGTCAAACATTTTCTCCACGTCCAGAAATATCAGTGCTGCTTCCTTGGAGGTTTCTAAGCAGGGTGGGATGGCCATTATGGATACTTTAGCTGAGATTTCTAAACTATCCAACTATGGTTCTATAACCCAACACACTTTTGGAGGCTGCCTTCTGAATGTCTAAGGTTATTTATTTTATTTGTACAACTTTCTATTCCGTCATTTTAAAAAAAGCATGTTGGTGAAGGTCATAAAACAGAACAATAAAATTACATTCAAAAAGCTAGTACAAAATATGTCAGAAAATGTGATATTTTTCTTACTTTCACTGCAGCCTACAAGCCAATCACCATGGAGGCATGGAGGCTTCAGGTGACTGTCCAACAGTGGACAGAAAAAAACTGACCGTTAAATCGCTCTGGCAATTCTAACTCGGTGAGGAGAATAGGAGTGACTATTTAAATGGGCATACCACTGCTTTAAATGGGGCCTAAGATTGCAGCCTAGCCCTGCAATGCTGTGGTTGGTGGGAAGTTATCACGGGGCCAAAGGAAACATAGGACCTCTCTTTCTGAGTAGAGGGGGAGAGAGTTTGAACAGTGTAAAAAAGGGGTGCCAACTTGAATAAAATATTGGGTGGTCAGGTAAGCCCCACCCTGCATAACTGATCACATGATGTGGCATAAACACACCATTTGAACGGCAATGCTCTTCAACTTTGGGGGCCCCAGCCCCCTCAATTATTTTATGGGGGGCAAAGGGACCTTGACCCCTAGGAGCTGGCTCCTATGGTGTAAAGGCAGATCCAATATTGATGTCCTCTCTGTGCCACTGTGGAAACTTTTCTGGCCCTTACCCTACCAACATTGGAGTTCCAATGTTGGTAGTACTGGGGGGGGGGGGCAGATTGTAGTAATCTGGCAGTGCACCAGGAAAAAGTTTGGATCCAAAGGATATGATGTTTTCCCAGTCCCCCCCCCCCCACCTCGCCAACACACTCTAAGGCCAGGGATAAAACTAAGCCAGTGCTGGTATGTACAGTATTGAAATATTACAAGACCATTGTTATTCTGAGAAGGTTTTACGCAGTATACAACAATATTCCTTGCATGCCCAGAAATCTTGTGGGGCCTGAGCCCTTTAAAGGGTTATTTCCATAAAATATTGCTTTCTCATTACTAGTTAAATGCTGAGATGGCCGTGCTTGGGAATTTTAATCTATAAGATGCTTCCACAGGGGCTAATAGTGACACCTTCTGTGAGGAGTACCTGCTAGTCTTGGAGCTACGTTGGCTGCTTGCCATATGTTAATTGGTCCTTCCCTCTGCCAAGGAAACATTGTCAAGGCCACTGACCCAAATACCAGGTGTGATTTATGTAACCTCAATAGTATATAAGACCCAAGAACACCTCTGCTAGCCAGAATCTCAATGCAAGCTAGATCTGGAAAGTGCTGTGTACCAGTCCCTGCTCTAGCTCCAACTATAGGAGTCACATCCCAGCAACCATTGTTCTTTCTCTGTCTTCTAGCTTTTTAAGCTCTTAAATGAAATCTTTAGTCTTTACCCCATTTGTATATTCTGTGTGTTCCAAATCCAGTAAGAAACCACTGCCTCTTGGCAGAATGTAGAGTTATTTTACTTTGGCTAGTAAAAATACAGGAAAGAACAGACAAGTGCAAGAGTGTCCCTCAACCTTCACTTCTCCTCTGCCAGTGTGAGCCTGGATGATGTGATTCATCCACCTTTGGTTCTGCCCCCCTCTCCCCAGTTTAGGATGGTTTCCTAATGGATTTACTGGTAGTTGGTTCCATTTTTGAGCCCTCAAGCATCTCCATCTGCTCTAAACTATTCTACTTGATAGGTGCCACTGTGAACCTAAACGAGCAAGTGCAATCCTCACATTGCCTCCTAAAGCTTAACTTCTTGTTGAATATTCACACACACTAAATAAATTAGTGCAATCGTGTAATGAATTACAAGCAGCAATTCATTAAATTACCAGCTATTAAATGATAATAGGACCTATTATTTCATTTCTTGCTGACATGAGTAGTAATCCTTTCTAAAGAAAATGCCACCATACTATGTGGCTTTACAGGAGTGTTCAGATAAGCCTTTATTCTCTGAACTTATTATTCTTTATCATATCATCCCAAATATATGGAGCACTTTAAATGTCCTTAAATAAATCCTAAACTTGAGGCCTATAAAATATCCTGTCAAATGGTCTTGTGAAATCCTAAGTTAACAAAAATCTTCATATAACAGGTTAACTCAGGTTAAGGAAAGTGTGAGTTTTCATCGCTCCAGAGAAATATTAATACCTGTTTGTTAGTGAAACAGTGAATAGGACGGAACATATTAATTGTGAGACCACCCCCCAAGAGAACGTCTCTCTGGTTAAATGGACTTGGTGCAAAGATAGATGTTTTGAGAAAGCATGTACCTCACTCACATTCCACACACCAAGAACTAGCATAGCATAACATGGTGCAGAGATGGGGATGGCTTCCCAATAATTGTTCATTCAGTGGAACCACGGCTGCAGTCCTAGTACATTTAACATCAATGGGGCTTGCTTCTGATTAAACAGTTAAATGTTTAAACCAGGAGTCGGGACCATTTTTTCCCCATCAAAGGCCACTGGCCCACAGAGGAATAATGATAATGATAATAACCAGAGGCCACATATGTTTTAATTGTACAATAGATTCTTAACTATGACAAATAGCCATCAATAAAAATTATTGTAACTTGTAGGAAGATGAGTGTTGTGTTGCTGTCTTCTGAAGCTCTGACTGCTCCAGGTGGGATCTCCTGAGGAACAGGAACAATGCCATAGCTATCCTTGGAGCAGACAGATGAAAAGAACACTCATATGCTCCAACTATCAGGGGATGTACACACACACACACACACACACACACACACACACACACGATTTCCAACATTCTTTAATGGAGTAGGTGAAGAGTCCCTGGAAATGCCCAGGGCTCAGGTGAAGTAGGTGGGTGGAAAGCATCTAATCTAAGCTGGTAATGGAATTGTGAAATTCAGAGCATAGGGCAATTGTAGTACATGTAGATTTGTGGATATTGAAAGTCTTATTTATGCATCTCTGGAATCTGTCAGGAAACCAAAAGGTACAAATTATTCATGCTCAGCAGTGCCTCCAGTCCTCTACGTCAGGCTTCATTTGCCTGTGGTCTGCATTGGATCAATATATCCTTGCACACTGACATCCATCAGTCAACATGTTGCTAGCTCTTGTGGAGCCAGAAGGAGGGCATAAAGTATGGCTTCTATTTGCACAAAACATGGATAGCATACCTTTAAACAGCACTGCATCTACAAACAGCATTTGCTCATATCTGGCATAATCATAATCTGAAAGATTACAGACATTCTTTCTCTCACTCACTCTTTTTAATACCTTGGGAAGAGAGCAAAATTCAAGAGGTGCAGTTTTACTCATCACCCTTTCATTATGACAAATCTTACGCCTTATGGGATAAAAAGTTCCCAAGTAAAAATTGCATCAACCCACATCCTAAATAATTGTTAACATTTTTCTGTCTCTCTTTGCGAAATGCACCACAAAAATCCCTAATCAAGTTGCATTCTGGAAGCAAGGAATCATTGTGAGACATTTATTTTGAACTAGTTTATTTGACATGGGCAAATAATAAGATAATACTCTAGTCTACAGGTTTCTTTCTACTTTTTGTTGTTGTTCTTGTTTGGTAGCAAAAGGCCAGTAAAACTATGCCCCTCCCCTCAAAAGACAGCAGGGGAGATGCCAACTGGAAAATGCTTCTGGGTAGACATGTAGAAATGCACTATAAAGGCACACACTGAAAACATTGTTTTGACTGTCCTTTTGCTTGCTGGCTTCAAGCAAAGGAATTTAACATCAGTCTACTCCTCCTTGGTAACAGAGACTTCTTATATTTATTTATTTATTTATTTATTCATTCATTCATTCATTCATTCATTCATACATACATACATACATACCCCAACCATCTGGCTGGGTTTCCCCAGACACTCTGGGTGGCTCCCAACAGAATATTAAAAACATGATAAAACATCAAATATTAAAAACTTCCCTAAACTGGACTGACTTCAGATGTCTTCTAAAAGTCAGATAGTTCTTTATTTCCTTGACATCTGATGGGAGGGCTTTCCATAGGGTGGGTGCCACTACCGAGATAGCCCTCTGCCTGATTCCCTGTAACCTCACTTCTCGCAGTGAGGGAACCAACAGAAGGCCCTCGGAGTTGGACCTCAATGTCTGGGCTGAACGATGGGGCTGGAGACGCTCCTTCAGGCCGAGGCTGTTTAGGGCTTTACAGGTCAGCACCAACACTTTGAATTGTGCCTGGAAAACTTACTGATCTCGGCGGCCACTCCCAGTCACCAGTCTAGCTGCCACATTCTGGATTAATTGTAGTTCCTGGGTCACCTTCAAAGGTAGCCCCACACAGAGCGCATTGCAGTTGTCTAAGCGGGAAATAACCAAAGCATGCACCATTCTGGCGAGACAGTCTGCAGGGAGGTAGGGTCTCAGCCTGCGTACCAGATGGAGCTGGTAGACAGCTGTCCTGGACACAGAATTGACCTGCCCCTCAGTGGACAGCTGTGAGTCCAAAATCACCTTGCCCAAGAATGGAAGATTTCAGACGGAGTCATAGTTGGCCATATTGACTGGGTCCAAAGATGGTTTTTTAATAAGTGGTTTAATAACAGCCTCTTTCAGCGGGTCTGGGAAGGCTCCCTCACAGAGGGAAGCATTCACCACCTTGCAGAGCCCATCTCCCAGCCCTTCACAGCTCACTTTTATGAGCTAGGATGGGCAAGGATCAAAGAGACAGGTGTTAGGTTTCACTCATCCAAGCACCCTGTCCACTTCCTCAGAGGTAACAGAATGGAATTGATCCCATGCAATTTGACTAGACAGGACTCTAGCACTCTCCCACCCTGGCCCTGCTCCCACGGTGGAGTCTACCTCTTTCCGAGTGACTTTATCTGCAAAAAACTTTGCAAAATCATTGCAGGAGGTCTTGGGGTCCTTACCAGGCCCTGGAGGCACAGGTGGTTCCCCTAAATTGCGAACCACCTGAAAGAGTCTCCTGCTGCTGTTTTCTGCAGATGCAATAGAGGCAGTGAAGAAGTTCATCTTCGCCGTCGCTATTGCCACTTGGTAGGCTCGACATTGAGCTCTAACCTCTGTCTGGTCAGCTTTAGAATGAGTTTTCTACCACCAGCACTCTAGCCGTCCCAGTGATTGTTTCATCGCCCTCAGCCCTGGAGAAAACCACCGTGCTGTCCGGGCTCCATGCAGTCGGAGAGGGCGCTTCGGATCCAGACAGTTGATAGCCCTGGCTAAGTCCCCATTCCAGCGTGCCACCAGGGAATCAGCTGAAAGGCCATCAGCATGGGAGAAAACATTCCCTACCACTCTCTGGAAACCATTTGATCCATTAAGTGCTGGGGCGGGCCGTCCGAATTGGTCCCACCTCCCTGCAGAGGGAAAGGGTTCGTTTTGCCACAGCTAAGGCACGGGCTTAGAGTGAACTTCTGCAGAGGACAACAGAGAAAGTGTTAATGGCTACACAGCAAAAATGTGATCCTCCTTGCTGTTCTCCAGCAGCCTTGTACCTCTCTAGATCTCGGGAGGTCTTGTTCTCCCCAAACACTTGGGGAGGAATCCAGTTGTGTGCTGTTATGATTCTTCCATCAACACAGGCATTTCAACTTGCCCTGTCCTTCTGCTGCTTGCTGTTCAGAGGGTTCTCTTGAGCCCCTTGATTTTCAGGGGGGTGGGGGGCATGTAGAAGGAGAAAAGCCTCTCTCTCTGCTATTTGTTTCCTCCAACATATTGACTGATGGACACTCCCAGGCCAGAAAGGTTCCCTTTCTGACAGATAAATGTCCACCCAAAACTGTGTTTTTCTATTATTTTATTTTGCCTTGAGCTTTTAAATTTTGTAGTTGGTGCTTTGTCATTGACTGTAATAAAACAACTTGTACTTGAACTTGCTTCATACCTGTCAAAATGGCGAATTGGGACTGGACAGGCATTTTGTGAATGGGGCTACGTCCTGAATGAATAGGGTCTTATAGCAATTTCGCCGGGGCACTTATTTACGGGCACATAAAGAGGAAAACAGCGAGAAGATGGGAATTTCTTTGCAGATGGATGGCTGAATCATGTGTAGTGAAGTTTTCCCCACCCTTTTTGTCTCTGCCTCTTGTGGAGGGTTCCTCAGGTTTTCCAGTAACACTGAGTATGTGTGATTTGCTCCATGTGAGCTGTAATTTAGGGCCTGTCCACACTTTTGCTTGTTCCAGGCCGAGAAGCCATGGGCCTGAGTGGTTTTGCCTTTGCCCTTCCTCTTTCCCCTCGAAAACCCACTCTTTAGCTTTAAATTGGACCAAATAACATTCTGCTGAATACCTGATTGTCATTTATTCCAATTTATTACAATTCAGCACTAAATTGCTGCTTTCCTGGGGAGAAGCAGTGGGGTGAAGGGCAGTGTTTATGAGTGCAAAATCCCCTCCTTTTGCTCAATGATTGTCTTCCACCTGCTGAACCTCACCCTGCATTCATTGTTGAACAGAACTCCAAACCAACTAAGAGACTGAAAACTCATTAGTATTGTATCATAGAATCATAGAGTTGGAAGAGACCACAAGGGCCATCGAGTCCAACCCCCTGCCAAGCAGGAAACACCATCAGAGCACTCCTGACATATGGTTGTCAAGCCTCTGCTTAAAGACCTCCAAAGAAGGAGACTCCACCACACTCCTTGGCAGCAAATTCCACTGTCGAACAGCTCTTACTGTCAGGAAGTTCTTCCTAATGTTTAGGTGGAATCTTCTTTCTTGTAGTTTGGATCCATTGCTCCGTGTCCGCTTCTCTCGAGCAGCAGAAAACAACCTTTCTCCCTCCTCTATGTGACATCCTTTTATATATTTGAACATGGCTATCATATCACCCCTTAACCTCCTCTTCTCCAGGCTAAACATGCCCAGCTCCCTTAGCCGTTCCTCATAAGGCATTGTTTCCAGGCCTTTGACCATTTTGGTTGCCCTCCTCTGGACACGTTCCAGTTTGTCAGGGTCCTTCTTGAACTGTGGTGCCCAGAACTGGACACAGTACTCCAGGTGAGGTCTGACCAGAGCAGAATACAGTGGCACTATTACTTCCCTTGATCTAGATGCTATACTCCTATTGATGCAGCCCAGAATTGCATTGGCTTTTTAGCTGCCGCGTCACACTGTTGGCTCATGTCAAGTTTGTGGTCAACCAAGACTCCTAGATCCTTTTCACATGTACTGCTCTCAAGCCAGGTGTCACCCATCTTGTATTTGTGCCTCTCATTTTTTTTTGCCCAAGTGCAATACTTTACATTTCTCCCTGTTAAAATTCATCTTGTTTGTTTTGGCCCAGTTCTCTAATCTGTCAAGGTCATTTTGAAGTGTGATCCTGTCCTCTGGGGTGTTAGCCACCCCTCCCAGTTTGGTGTCATCTGCAAATTTGATCAGGATGCCCTTGAGTCCATCATCCAAGTCGTTGATAAAGATGTTGAATAAGACCGGGCCCAAGACAGAACCCTGTGGCACCCCACACATCTGCCAGTTCTTTTAATACTCTTGGATGAAGTTCATCTGCCCCTGGAGACTTGAATACATCTAAACTAGCCAAGTATTCTTGTACTATCTCCTTAGTTATTCTGGGCTGTGTTTCCTCTGCTGAATCATTTGCTCCAAATTCTTCAGGTCGGGCATTGTTTTCTTTATCGGAGAAGACTGAGGCAAAGAAGGCATTGAGGAGTACAGCCCTTTCTGTGTCCCCTGTTTGCATTTCACCATCTTCTCCTCTGAGTGACCCCACTGTTTCTTTCTTCTTCCTTTTGCTACGAACATACCCATAAAAACCTTTTTTGTTGCTTTTAACCTCTCTAGCAAGCCTGAGTTCATTCTGTGCTTTAGCTTTTCTGACTTTGTGTCTACACGTGCTGGCTATTTGTTTGAATTCCTCTTTGGTGGTTTCCCCCTTTTCCATTTTTTGTACACATCCTTTTTTAATCCTAACTCAGTTATAAGTTCTTTAGATAGCCACCCTGGCTTCTTTATTTTTTTTTTGATTAAATATTTATTGGTATTTTCAAGAAACATATAACAAACAAAAACACAAAAATAACCAAATTAAAAACAACACTAAAATCCAAACTTAACAGAAAAATAATAAAAAAAGAAAAAAGAAAAAAAACACATAAAGTTTCAGATACTTATTTTCCTTAACCTTATTTCTCAGACCTCCTCACACCTCCCCTTCTTGTATTCCAATTTAAATTGTCAATTCAGCAAGTCCTTAACTTATTTCTTCACCCTAACTTAAACGTTTATTCTAACATACTATTATTTTACTTTGCTTATTTTTTCCATTTCCTCAATTTATTTTTGCCAGCCTTATTTTCTTTTAATTTAAAAAAGAAAGAGAGGAGAAACCAATTTTACCTTATCAAAATTACACATCAATACTTATACCTCCTTACTTATTCTTAAACCTTTTTCCTAAAGTCGACCAAAATTTCCCTTCCACGGTTTCCCCAATTTTCATACAACTAACAAAAAAAATATAGCAAGAAAAGAAGAATAAAAGACAGATTATACTTATATACCCTTTGGATTTCCAACCTCCACCCACCCTTTTCCCGGTTCCAGTCCCCAACCAATACCCATCAGTCTTTATGTTCTTTAGCCTGGAGATCTCACGTCTGAGGCCCTTATATCTCTCTCAGTTCCTTTCTGCCGGCCTCTTTGATAGTCCTTGATGTTAAACCCCAAGTCTCGGAGGGGCTCCGGCCCAACAAGATCCATGTTACTTCCAGCCCGTCCTCCACACTTAAAAACGAAGCCTACGGGGTATTCTAACTCTTGCTTCAAATTTCTTACGAATCCATATGTCCCCGAAGCTCCAGCTTTCGCCTTCAACAATTCTGTGATCCTCAGGTCTTCAGATCTCCTCCAAAGGGGATCTCTCCATTTTTCGGACTCCCATTCAAACCGGGCTTTCCACATCCAATTTTTATTGTCCTTTTTTGTCATCATGTCAGGCCTCCTATTACCACTCTCCTTTGACTCGTGCAGAATTCCAGCTCCTCCTTCATTTTCTTCAAAAGCAACATGTTGTTCCATCGTGTCTACACTTTCAGTTTCATTTATTTGTTCAGTAGAATGGGCTCCCTGTTTCAAATCCTTATCAGGCTCAAGACAGTTGTTTACTGTTAAGTGTAGTGCTGAGACCTCTGTAGACAAAGCACTGTACTCTTCTTGTAACTTTCCCAAGAGAACAAATGCTCTGTCCAATTCTGCTTGAATTTTAGATGCTCCAGCCATTTTTGTAATGTAATGTCCCTATTACCCCTCTAGGGGGATTTTAGTTCCTTGATATTCCTTTCAGCTCAAAACCAAAAGTCCAGTTATTTTGTATCAGCCCTCCTTATTTTCAACAAGTTATACCGAGTGAGCCAGCAGAAACAGCAAAAACAATGTTCTCTTTTTCCAGCTGACAGCTAGTTGACTGACAGCTAACTTGACAGCTGTCAAACTCTTCGATACAACAGGCTTTCTCCTAGGACGTTCCCGGGTCTAGGGGGGGTGAAACTTCAATTTCCCAAAAAAATTTTTAATCCTCCGGTAAATCTTCTTATAATGTTAAAACCGTGAAGTCAAGATCTTTTACTAACAAACAAGAAACAGATTTCCTCGACCTTAGCTGCTCGGTCCTTTGCTTTAAGTTGTTTACAAAGAGGGGGGGTGGACTTCCTTTTTAGCCCCTTCCCGCTCGTTCCAGATCCAGAATAGAAAAAAAAAATTTTTTTAAGTTCCAATCTCCGTATTACTCACGGGTTGATGTTTGTAATCCAATCGATCGAAAGAAGAAGTTGGCGCTCTCTGTCAATGGCTTGCGGCTTCACTCCGTAGACGAGGGAGTACTCTCAGCACCACGCCACCCTGCCTCCGTTCCGAAGCCTTTAAAAAGGCTCCGTCGCGGATTGGGGGGGCGCAAATGGTGCCCGCCGAATCTCTGTGTTCACAGGCATCCGCGCCTGTGATTTTAAGGGTCCCCGCTTCGCCGCAGCGGCCAGACCCAGACGCTACGGAGCCGATTCCCTCCGGAGCTCGGAGGGAATCCGCCATTAAACAGTGGCGCCAACCGGAAGTCTCCACCCTGGCTTCTTTAGGCACCTTCCATGTTTCCGTCTCATTGGTATTGCCTGAAGTTGTGCTTTTACTATCTCCTTCTTAACAAACTCCCAGCCATCATGAACTCCCTTTCCTTTTAGTATAACTGTCCATGGGATCTCACCCAGCACTTCCCTAAGTTTTAAGAAGTCGGCTTTCTTAAAGTCAAGAAATTGAGTCCTAATATGCTTGGCTGCTCCTTTCCACTGTATAGTAAACTTCAGAAGAGCATGATCACTCGCGCCTAATGATCCTTCCACTTCTACCCCACTAACCAGGTCATCAACATTGGTTAGGACCAGATCTAAAATGGCTGTTCCTCTTGTTGCTTCTCCCACTTTCTGGACAACGAAGTTGTCTGCAAGGACAGTGAGGAATCTGTTTGACCTTATGCTCTTGGCTGAGTTTGACATCCAACAAATATCCGGGTAATTGAAGTCCCCCATTACTACTATCTCCCTTCCTTTTGCATGCTTGGCCATCGGTTCCAGGAAGGCATCATCTATGTCCTCCGTTTGGCTTGGGGATCTATAGTAAACTCCCACAATGAGGTCACTGTTATTCTTCTCTCCCTTAATTTTGACCCAAATGCTCTCACTTTGGCTTTGAGGTTCTAAATCTTGGATCTCTTCACAGGTATACACATCCCTGACATATAACGCCACTCCTCCTCCTTTCTTGTCTGGTCTGTTTCTCTGAAATAGATTGTATCCCTCCATTATTACATTCCAATCGTGGGACTTATCCCACCAGGTTTCAGTGATTCCTATTATGTCATATTTAGTTTGCTGTACCAAGAGCTCAAGCTCATCTTGTTTATTTCCCATGCTTTGCGCATTAGTGTACAGACATTGAAGTCCATTAATCATTCCCCCGTGTCTCTTATTTAAGGATTTTTTCCTCCCACCACTAGGTCTGCGTGCTGTTTGCTCCATTTGGTCTATGACATTTGGATGATCATCTTCATCAATTGATAGACTCCTACCTTCAGGAGCACTGTCTTCCTCCCCCACATTAGTCAGTTTAAAGCCCTCCTGATGAGGTTTCTGAGATTTTTGGCAAAAACATTCCTCCCAACCGTTGTGAGGTGCAGCCCATCGCTTGCCAGAAGTCCATCTTCAAGAAACTGCAGTCCGTGATCTAAGAATCCAAACCGTTCCTGTTTACACCATTTGCGAAGCCAGCTGTTCACTTCCACTATTTTTCCCTCTCTCCCTGGGCCACATCGTTCAATTGGGAAGACAGATGAGATGACAATTTGTGCATTTAATTGCTTCAACTTCCTGCCCAGAGCCTCGTAGTCTTTTTTGATCTTCTGGAGGCTATTGCTTGCAGTGTCATTGGTTCCCACATGAACCAAGAGGAAGGGGTATTTGTCAGTGGGTTTTATGATTCCTTGCAGTTGTTCAGTTACATCTTGGATCTTAGCCCCGGGGAGACAGCACACTTCCCGAGACATCTTGTCAGGCCCACAGATCACTGCTTCTGTTCCCCTCAGTAGGGAATCCCCTATCACCACTACACGCCTCCTCTTAGGTTTGGTCGGGGTTCTTCCATGAGCTGTCCGTTCCAAGGTCGCCTGCACATTCCCTGAGGACTGACTTTGCTGCTCGTCTTCATATACCTGATCGACTGTAATGAGGGAGAGATCCTCAAATGGAGTCTGCTCTTCGTCTTCCATGCTAGGGGAGAGGACCTCAAAGCGATTGTGTATTTCTAAACAATCAAAGCGAACCCTGGGCCTCCGACTTCTTTGAGTCACGTTTCTCCATATATCTGGCTCCTGTGTTGGTGAACTTTTTTTTTTTTTAAATAATTTTTATTAACTGGCCAATCACATCAAATTAAATCACATCACATAGATTCCAAATTACAAAGCCAAATTTTTAAATTTTGCTGGGGGAACCCATACTTCAAGATCCAAAGGGGGATTCAGATCATCTTATTACTGCGTTAATGTCCAAATCAGTCCCAATCAGTCCAAACAAAATTCATAATTCTATTCAGTCTTATCTTGGTGTTTCCACATCATATCTTGTTCATATAATTTCTATTTTTCCTTTACGATCTCTTCTGTTAGTCTCCTTAAGCTGATAAGCAAAATAATAATCCTGTGTGGATTTCCCGTTCCTCCACTAAGTCCAGATGGTTTCCATATATCTCCTTCGTAGATAACATCGCTCTTTCCATCATAAATTTGGCATTTTTCGCTCTTGAGTCCCACCGAGACGCATGTAAACAACTCTATTTCTCTCTTTCTCCTCCCAGACCCAAGAGCTCCAACAATGCCTCCCAAAATGGCGACGGCATTTTTAACTGCGTCATTCCAAAACTCTTAGCTTTCCAGCTTCGTCTTGAAACATTGCTTTGGTTCGAAAGTTTATCTCCACACAGCCTTAAATCCACAGCTTAAGTCCTTAGTTCCTGACTCATTTGGGGAGGGGATTCTTGTTAAATCACATAATGAAAGACAGGTTTTTTCCCCCCCTCCCCCCTCAAGTCATACCGTATCTTGACGTATCTCTCATATTTTATTCTTGTCTTGTTATCAGAGATCTCTTCAGTCAGCAGTCTTTTACTCCCCTTTTTCCTTGAAGCATGTGCAATTTATCTCGTCCAAATTGTTTCTTTTGAAGATGCTTGCAACTGGCAGCGCGAATCAGGGACGGCGTCGAGGAGTGCCGAAATCCCACAGGAGGGCTTTGTGCCTAGTGCCCCCACCCCCACAAATTCGGGGGTGGTATAGGGCACAGCAGGCAAGGGCCGTCCCCCCCACCATCCTGGGGGGGTTAAGGAGGCTAATTACCCCCATCATAGCCTCCAAATTACCTCATGTGGGTCGGAGAGATGTTATTGTCAGCCATCTTCCGATGCGCCACCTAGTGGCCCCCCCCTGTGTTGGTGAACTAGCCTCCTTCTCAGGGGAGTCCCCTGTCTCCTCCGTGGTGGAGACGGTGTGCTCTGTTGCTTCCAAGAAGAGCTCCAGCTCTCTAATTCTTTGGAGCGTAGCTACACGTTCCTCCAGTTGCTGGACTTTGTCTTCTAAGAGGGCAATCAACATGCAATTGCTGCAGGTAAAGCTGCCTGCAACCTTTGGCAAGATGGCAAACATTGCGCAGGAACCGCAGGCGACTGCAGCTGTTCCCTCACCCTCCATCTTGAGAACGTGTCGTTGGGGGTGGCTACAGCGGTCCTCCATCATAAAAAGCATGAAGACAGGATAAATAACTCCCCCCCAAAAAAAACCTAGGTCTCCCCCAACAAACGTTTGAGACTAGCTCCCCTAAATCAAAAGATGGATCAAACTTGCAGCCGCTGCCCTGCAAGCTCTGATAAGCTCCTCCCACAGCTAATCACCTGCCTCAACAGAAACCCTGCCCCCTCTGACACTTGCACAGGGAGAGCAGCTAATCAGCCACAAAGAAACACACACACAAGAAAACCCTTTTTGCTCCTTCTTCAGCTGCTGCCCTGCAAGCTCTGATAAGCTCCTCCCACAGCTAATCACCTGCCTCAACAGAAACCCTGCCCCCTCTGACCTTTGCACAGGGAGAGCAGCTAATCAGCCACAAAGAAACACACACACAAGAAAACCCTTTTTGCTCCTTCTTCAGCTGCTGCCCTGCAAGCTCTGATGTATAATCTCAGACATTGTATAATCTGAGAAGGGGGAGTGGCTGTGAGGGGACACTGCACTTTGAATTTGCAAGCTCTGACGTATAATCTCAGACATTGTATAATCATTACGAATCTGGAAGTGGAAGGAAAGAATATACAGAATCCAGTGGAGATTAGAAAGTGCTTCCAGAGGTATTTTAAACAATTATATACACAGGAGACGCAGAAAGAAATGGACATTGATAGACTTTTGGAAACTAATGGACTACAAAAAATCTCTCAGGAAAATAAGTTAATGCTGAATTACAAAATAATGGAGCAAGAAGTAGAAGGGGCCATTCAGAACATGCAATTAGGTAAATCCCCAGGACCGGATGGTCTGACTTCAAGATATTACAGATCTCTGAAAGAATGGTTAATACAACCTTTAAAGGAAGTCTGTAATGAAATACTGGAAGGGAAAAGGGCACCAGAGTCGTGGAAGGAAGCTTATATTACACTTATACCAAAAACAGAGACTGAAAAGACACAGCTCAAGAACTACCGCCCCATATCACTGCTTAATGTGGATTATAAATTTTTTGCAGATATTTTGGCTAAAAGATTAAAAAAGGTGTTAGCAGAAGAAATTCATAAAGATCAAGTGGGCTTTCTCCCAGGCAGACATTTGTCTGACAATACGAGGAACATAATTAATATTTTAGAAAAGCTACAAGTGAAGATTAATACTAAAGCAGTTCTGATATTTGTGGACGCGGAGAAAGCCTTTGACAACATTTCTTGGAGTTTTATGAAGAAGAATTTACAGGGGATGGGGGTTGGTCAAGGTTTTGGAAATGGTATAGGTGCAATTTATTCAGAACAAAAGGCTAAATTAATTGTGAATAATGTAGTGACGGAAGAATTTAAGATTGAGAAAGGAACACGACAAGGTTGCCCAATCTCCCCATTGCTTTTTATATACCTGGAGGTTTTGTTAAATATGATTAGAAGGGACCAATTGGTTAAAGGTATACAAGTGGGAGCTAAACAGTACAAACTGAAAGCATTTGCTGATGATTTAGTATTGACTTCACAGGAGCCAGAATCTAGTACTAAAAGAGTACTGGAACTGATTCAAGAATTTGGTCAGGTAGCAGGCTTTAAGTTGAATAAGATGAAAACTAAGGTCTTAGAGAAAAATTTAACTGTGACTGAGAGAGACAAGTTTCAGAAGGAGACAGGATTAAAATTGGTTAAGAAAGTGAAATATTTAGGGGTTAATATGACTGCTAAGAATGTGAACTTATTTAAAGACAACTATGAAAAATGTTGGACGGAAGTGAAAAAGGACCTAGAAATATGGTCAAATTTGAAGTTATCACTGCTAAGCCGAATTGCTGTGATAAAAATGAACGTATTGCCAAGGATGCTGTTTTTGTTTCAAACATTGCAAATTTTGGACAAAATGGACTGTTTCAAGAAGTGGCAGAGAGATATTTCTAGATTTGTCTGGCAGGGCAAGAAGCCTCGAATAAAATTTAAGATATTAACTGATGCTAAAGAAAGAGGTGGATTTGCCCTGCCAGACCTTAAACTTTACTATGAATCAGCCAGCCGCCTTTTGCTGGCTGAGAGAATGGCTGCTTCTTGAAAATACTGATGTGTTGGATTTGGAAGGTTTTAATAATGTATTTGGTTGGCATGCATATCTGTGGTTAAAGCACATAAAGCGTTTAAAAACCATATTGTCAGAAAAGCATTGTTTAATGTCTGGATAAGATATAAGGATTTGCTAGAAAATAAAACCCCAAGATGGTTGTCACCAATGGAAGCAAAGGCTCAGAAAAAACTCAATATGGAGGCCAAATGGCCGAAGTATTGGGAAATTCTGGAACAAGAGGGAGATAGATTAAAACTGCAAAGTTTTGAAAAATTAAAAAATAGAGTGCGAGACTGGCTCCATTATTATCAAATAATGGAGGCATATAATTTGGACAAAAAACTAGGCTTCCAGGTGGAAAAATCAAAATTGGAAACAGAACTGTTAGATCCCAAAGCTAAGAATTTGTCAAGAATGTATAATTTGCTGTTGAAATGGAATACGCAGGATGAAACAGTGAAATCTGCTATGATTAAATGGGCACAAGATGTTGGACACAACATTATGATGGCTGACTGGGAACAGTTATGGACCACAGGTATGAAGTTTACAGCATGTAATGCCTTAAAAGAGAATCTAATGAAAATGATCTACAGGTGGTACATAACACCAGTCAAGCTTGCAAAAATCTATCATTTGCCCGATAATAAATGCTGGAAATGTAATGAGACTGAAGGTACATTCTTTCACCTCTGGTGGACATGCCCAAGGATTAAGACTTTCTGGGAGATGATTTATAACCAGATGAAAAAGGTATTTAAATATACCTTCTTGAAGAAACCAGAGGCCTTTCTCCTGGGCATGGTCGGCCAATTGGTGCCAAAGAAGGATAGAACTTTCTTTATGTATGCTACAACAGCAGCAAGAATACTTATCGCAAAGCATTGGAAGACACAAGATTTACCCACCCGGGAAGAATGGCAGATGAAGTTGATGGACTACATGGAACTGGCAGAAATGACTGGCAGAATCCGAGATCAGGGAGAAGAGTCGGTGGAAGAAGATTGGAAAAAATTTAAAGTTTACTTACAGAAATACTGTAAAATTAAGGAATGTTAGAAGGATGCTGGAATGAAGTTACATGGCTTTAGCAGAAAGGTTATAAAGAATTAAGTAAAAATAGATTGTTAATGGGTCAAAGTGGAAAATTTAAGGTTAGATTGGGTTAAGATAAATTATGGAATAAAAATTGAGTAAGATCGAAAGGATTTGCTGAAACAGCTAATTGAACTAGAATACAAAAAAAGGGAGGTGTGAGGAGGTCGATGAAACAAGTAAATGAAAGATAAAGATATGAAAATATTGGACGTGTTTTTAAATGCTATTGTTTTTCTTTTTTTGTTTTACTGTATTGTTTTCTGCCTTTTTTTCTTTCTTATGTATTTAATTTTCCATTTTTTCATTATTCCTTTTTTTCTGTAATCTTTAAACCTTTAATAAATATCATTTAAAAAAAATGTATAATCTGAGAAGGGGGAGTGGCTGTGAGGGGACACTGCACTTTGAATTTGCCGTTCTTCTACCACATGTCATCCCATAGAACCCTTTCATTAGATGAGTTACCTCCTCTTCAGTGTGCCATTGTAAGATAATTGCTTTTTAAGGGCTAATTATATTTGCAGGGGAAGCAGGTTGTTGCTTCAGAGACAGGTGTCTCTTCACCTTTAGTGCCCAGAGAAACAGTATCTCTCTTTTTGTGAGATCCGAAGTTCTAAGATCAGCTCAGGGATTTGGGCAGAACAGAATTAAAAGCATACACAGTACTGTACAGGTGGTCAATAAATCCCAATAAACACAATAAATCCCAAATTTCTGCTGCAAATGAGAGATTACACCTCTCCCATCCATTCTATCTCATGATTGTTCTGTGGTTAGGCTCTGCTGCGTTCTTTTCCACCTTCCTTCTGATTATACTAGACAATTGCTCAATTAATTTTGGAATGAATATATACATGGTTTCACCAGTGTTCAGCTTATTCCCTTTCAGCATAGGTTTCCACTAGGGCACTAGGGCCGGCCTTCAGACCCTGGTCTCTAGCAACCAATCTCACGTGCTTTACCTCTTGCGCTAGCTGCACTCGGGGGCCTCGGTAGCACAACCAGACTAGGCTTTAATTTTTGTACCAGGAAAGCCGGGAACAGGCTATGTCCACCACCCAAATGTCCCCCTGGACTCAGGCACGGGCACAACCCCCTCTCAGGGGTTGACCAAACCATCGAGTCCCTGGATTCCTTTAACGGAATACCCTTCACACAGGGATGGCGAGAGCGTTCTCCCATCTCTATCACCTGAACCAGAGCCTATCTGCAACCTTACAAGTTGTGACGATTTGCTACGCGGCAGGCGAAACCCAAATGGCAACAGCCAATCAGCCAAGTGGGGAAATTCCTGCCGTGCCCGTTTCTCAAGGACAGACAACACACGACGGCATAGCAAGGTCAAGCGCAACAAGCCCTAAAAGTAGGGAGAGGTGGGCAGGTGTTCCGAATGCATGCACCGAAAGAGGAAGCTCTGGGTCACATGCATGGGCATAAATAGGTCCCTTGAACCGTTTGGACTGCGTCCCATTTGCCAGATTGTACCCAGCTTCGAGGGACCTACCAATCAGGTGTTGTGGCTTACCAATTGAACCCACCCACAACACAGGGTGTCAGTTGTCCAGGTCTCACTGCAGTACATGCCCTCTTTAAGGGAGGACCCGATTTACAGTCCAGTAACAAAAAAATGCCTTCCATATCAAAGGCTGTCATTCCAGCCTGAAAGAAGACAGATGAAGCCCTCTGCTTTCCTACAGTCAGCTGTGTCAGTGCATTCTGCCAAACATTTGGGGTTCCTTTCTCAGTCAGCAGAGTCACCCAGAAAGTCTTTCATAATCTTCTTTCTCAGTTCAGCTCATCTGCTGGTGAATTCACAAGTGGGAATAAACATGTCATCCATTCCAGTTATGTTCAAAATGTTCATTGAAGAGTTACCAGTGCAACTTATGCAACTACTGGTCTAAGGAAAATAGAGTAAAACAATGTACAGAGAATCATTCCTCCTCTCCGCTCTTCAGCCATCTGGGCAGAGTAACAGCCACTTTCAGAGCACATCTAATAGGCACTCTCTGGACAAGATATGTATAGCAGGCTGCGACTGAATCGGCTGTTGTGTAACAACTGAAATTTCTGAAGGTATGGAAATGGAATTTTAACATCTTGAGGGGAAATCCCTCCAGCTGACTTGAATGGAGAAGGAGAGTGGCAGACTTTTTCATGTTACATTATGATTTCTCCCTTTGCTTTCTCTGCCCTGTCCTGATTAATTAGAAAAAGAAGCAAGTGTCGGGAAGCGTTGGGACTGTTGGCTGGGGGAAAAAGAGGGCAGAGTTTTGTTATGTTTCACTAGGAGGTTGAAAAGGTATTGCTATGCCTGTCCTCCTCTGACTAAGGACTGACTAAGGACTGCCATTTTATTTGTGTACATTATAAGATCTTCTCTGTATATTGATCAGTGTTGCTGGAGGAAGAAATTGTAATTTACGACTCTTTGGACTAACAAAAATGCAGTCTACTATGGGAGGAACTCTGAACACAAAGAGGTTGAGAGGAACATGATGCAGCTTGGCACAGAGGCAAAACAGATGACCTGGAGGTACTGGACGGGATATGCCTGCTTTCTGTTGGAGAGGAGACTGAGACTCTAATGGTTTGAGGAAGCACTCTCTTTGAGAGCCAGATCTAGCTGCAGTTCGTCTGAAGTGAGCTTGGGTAGAGCGAGAGTAGGAACAGAAGAGCTGCAGTTAAACAGGAAAAAACTGAATTTAAAGAAGGAACATGCAGAAGTATAAGTTGGAAGACAACACCAAACTCTGAAAAACAGAACTTATTAAAAATCAGGCAAATGTTTAAAGTGAAGATGGAGTAATGACCACACTTGCTGTCATTAGATATATATATTAAAATTCACTTGTGTTCCTTTGCTGTATGCAGGGGTGTAAAGGGACAGCTGATGGACAATAAGTCTGGTAAATACTGGAGGATGTTAGCTAGAGATTAATCGCGGAGGCGGGGAGCAGCAATGGGGTTCATCTTGAACATATCTTATACAAAGAGTGGGAAGCCGGTTTTGGAAAACTGTATTAAATTGAATTAATTTGGCAATGATTTGTAATAATTTGGAAAATCAATAAAAACAATTGGAATGATATAACTACAAATAGTAATCATAGCAGAATCTGGTACAGACCTTCAGGGACAAATATAAAAGGGGAAGCAAAGGTACAGTAAACAGAGAGATAGCAGGAGAATCAATTCCCTGATGCCAAGAACAAGAGAGTATGCACAGAGGCGGAGCTAGCTGCTCTGGCACCTGCAGCAGCACACATGCTGTGCACCCAGGGGAGGGGCAAGCCACCCACGGGGGCGGGGTGATTAGCATCCCGGGGGGGCACAGCAAGCACGGGGTCGGCAGCACCCACAGCAAGCATCCCATGGGGGCGCCACCGTGAGCGGCAAGTGTCTCAGGGGGTGGCACGACAAAGTCACCCCCCTCAGAGATGACACCCGGGGCGGTCCACACACCCCGCACCCCCCTTTCTCTGCCAGTAAGTATGCAAAACAGTATCTCTTTTGAGTAACCCTGACAGTGTGGGCAATAGTCAGGGGTGAGAATTGCAGTTCAGCAACTTCTAGGGCAGGGGTTGTCAGTGTGGTTACTACTACCCACTAGTGGGTGTTTCAGGATTCTAGGTGGGCAGTAGGGGGTTCTACGGCACAAGCTGAATCCTCCTTCCATCGAGCACTGGGGGGCAGTAAGGAAATTTTACCATCAAGAAAGATGCATTAGTGGATGGTAGGTATAAAAAGGTTGACTACCCCTGTTCTAGGGGCTGGAGCTTCCCCAACCTGCTTTAAATCAGCAGAGGGAATAGTTTCTGCCATCAATTATTTCAGCAGACTGTGGTCAGCCATGCTTAGAATAATCATTAGCAACACAGAGAGAGAGAGAGCGTGCGCAAAAATAATTGCCCAAGCTAACAGCACCAGGGGCTCATGGGGGCTGAGATATTTCAGGTCCCCTCAATATTTTGGGGGAGCGAGCCCAGCTGCACCCCATGTGCAAGGCACAGGGTGCTCAGCCATGGTGCCCAGCCTCCTCCCAGCCAAAAGTGCATATCACATGTCGCATGCACAACATCACACACACGGTTCATGTGTGTGTGACATCGAGCCTCCTCAATCTTCAGTGCAAGGTGGTGCCACTGCAGAGCACTGTTTATTATACACTCATTGCCACATAAGTATGCAATGACAGCATTGCAGTTGTTCTCAAAGAATGGGAGAGATTAGTGAGGGAGGCCCAGTGGTTGTCAGGAAAACCTAAAGCTTTTATTTGCCTCTTAGCGCCCCAAGCTCCACATTAATTGGGAGTACTCATACTCTCAAATCTCTTACAGAAGCTGAACATAGACTGAACATCCTTTGATGGCACAAGCTATAGATGGCACCATGAGAGGCAAGAGAGGGGCAAGCCAGGTTAACCCCATCCTAACTTTAGCCTTGCCACCAAGTGGGTATCTTTATTTTTCTATGGTTGCCTCCACTAAACAGCCCCTTTACCCTCAAGAATATAGGCTATTGTGGCTACAAACACTCACACACACACATACACACGGTCTGAACAACCCTCTTTTTTTGGAAGAACAGTATTGGTGTGGAGTGAATAACAAGGTTCAGATCAGCTTTCTTCCCAACTTTGTTTTTACTCGAGGTTTTAGTAAGGCAACAGGTTAAAAATCTGACAATATCATTTCAGGAAAAAATAATGCTACAGTCTGCTTGGTTACCACTAAAATAAAAATAAAGACATATAATCACATTCAACTTTGCCTATTATAGGTCATTTACCTAATCAAGTCAATATTTATTAATTGGCATCCCTTAGTTTTGTGTCTGGATCCCTTAGGGCTTTTTCTGCAGGCTCCTTTCTGCTGCAGTGTTCTCTTAAAATGTTTCAACTCCTTAGTTCATGCTCTTCAAGATTCTCTGAGAGCACAATAGCTGGCTAACTACTCCATTTACTTGTATTACTATTCTCCCGAATCAGAAGGATCGTACGCTCCTGGTTAAGATTCTATTTACCTGTAATTGCCAGATTCCTAGATTAAACCTTTGATCCTCCTAAGTAGAACTTCCTGTACAAACCATTCCCTTAAACTTTTTGTCTCTCCCATTATTGTTCTCTACAGCCACAGCAGGCATTGTAATTCTCCAACCGTTTGACCTCACCCCCAAAGACACACCCTTCCATTGTCTCCCGAGACAGACAGCTGCCAACAACCATGAACTTTTGACCCCCCCCCCCCCCCGCTGTGCAAACAAGCCTTTAAAACACTGCCAAAAACCAAACACAAATTAGCTGACAGTAATATTCCCTCTTGGCATCAATAATTAGAAAGCTTTTGTTGATACAAGTTTTATTCTCTGAATTCTATATTTTTAAGTGTTTTACTTAATTTTACTGGTATTACTTATTTCTGTTTAACATGGACTTTGACAAAGTTTACACTGCTTGTAAGTCACTTTGTGAGGTCTCCACTCACCCTCTACATTCATTAATCACATCATTAACAGGAAGCTTCTTTCCTTGCATCTCTTCTCCCTCCTCATTTCCTGCAGTGTCTGGATAGAGAGAAACTGAAAAGAACTCATGTTCGGAAGCCATTTCATATTCCTTAAACTTCCATGGTTTCCAGATTACATTACATTTGCTCTGTGGGATTTTCTTAGGTATGACTGGCTCGCCTGCATCTCATTTACCAGGTGGGATAAATGCCCAAACACACGAAGAGCAGCTAATTTCACACATTCAGCCTCACTGAAGGCTTAGAGGGCCCTCCAGTCAAGAAACAAGACGGGAACTTTATTGACTCCCTCCAATAAGGACAGAAGAGCAACAGGAGACTCTTGACTCCATGGAGATACAACTAAGTCTAGTGCCCCCTAGTGCTAAAGCATATAATTATGGTTAGAATATACCATAGAGTCTCCCTTTCTGTTGAAGTGCCAATTCCTGGTGAAGACTGGTGCAATGGTGTTGTGCCAATATGGGATAGCATTTAAAGGGTCCTTTAAAGAGGTAGGGAAGGGAACCTTAATGGTCTCTCCACTTCCCCCATAACCTTAATGAACCTGGAGCAGATCATTAAGCAAACAGTCTGTGAGCACCTAGAAAGGAATGCTGTGATCACCAATAGTCAGCATGGATTTCTGAAAAATAAGTCATGTCAGACTAACCTGATCTCGTTTTTTGACAGAATTACAAGCCTGGTAGATGAAGGGAACGCAGTGGATGTAGCCTACCTTGATTTCAGCAAGGCATTTGACAAGGTGCCCCATGATATTCTTATAAAGAAGCTGGTAAAATGCGGTCTTGACTCAGTGGATTTGTAACTGGCTGACTGACCGAACCCAAAGGGTGCTCATCAATGGTTCCTCTTCATCCTGGAGAAGAGTGACTAGTGGGGTGCCACAGGGTTCTGTCTTGAGCCCGGTCTTATTCCACATCTTTATCAACGACTTGGATGATGGACTCAAGGGCATCCTGATCAAATTTGCAGATGACACCAAACTGGGAGGGGTGGCTAACACCCCAGAGGACAGGATCACACTTCAAAACGACCTTGACAGATTAGAGAACTGGGCCAAAACAAACAAGATGAATTTTAACAGGGAGAAATGTAAAGTATTGCACTTGGGCAAAAAAAATGAGAGGCACAAATACAAGATGGGTGACACCTGGCTTGAGAGCAGTGCATGTGAAAAGGATCTAGGAGTCTTGGTTGACCACAAACTTGACATGAGCCAACAGTGTGACGCGGCAGCTAAAAAAGCCAATGCAATTCTGGGCTGCATCAATAGGAGTATAGCATCTAGATCAAGGGAAGTAATAGTGCCACTGTATTCTGCTCTGGTCAGACCTCACCTGAGTACTGTGTCCAGTTCTGGGCACCACAGTTCAAGAAGGACACTGACAAACTGGAACGTGTCCAGAGGAGGGCAACCAAAATGGTCAAAGGCCTGGAAACGATGCCTTATGAGGAACGGCTAAGGGAGCTGGGCATGTTTAGCCTGGAGAAGAGGAGGTTAAGGGGTGATATGATAGCCATGTTCAAATATATAAAAGGATGTCACATAGAGGAGGGAGAAAGGTTGTTTTCTGCTGCTCCAGAGAAGCGGACACGGAGCAATGGATCCAAACTACAAGAAAGAAGATTCCACCTAAACATTAGGAAGAACTTCCTGACAGTAAGAGCTGTTTGACAGTGGAATTTGCTGCCAAGGAGTGTGGTGGAGTCTCCTTCTTTGGAGGTCTTTAAGCAGAGGCTTGACAACCATATGTCAGGAGTGCTCTGATAGTGTTTCCTGCTTGGCAGGGGGTTGGACTCGATGGCCCTTGTGGTCTCTTCCAACTCTATGATTCTATGATTCTAACCTGTCCTGGAAAAACCATAGGCGAGGGATGAGTACAAAGGAAATTGCAAAATTGTGAGTTATATTAACTAATGGGTCAGCATGACTGGTGACTGAGGCCAAATTGACATGAGGTAGCAAATTCTACTACATCAACCTGCAGGTGTATATTGCATTCTAGAACATTCCTGCAGGTAGAAACATAGCAGATCAGGAGAGAAATGAAGATTTAATAAAGCATTCCTTCACCTGCACTCTGAAATAATGCAGTGCATATTTTATCACAACAGGACTCAGCTATCTCTTTCTGTGTCCTGTAAGGAGCTGTCAACAGGTGACTTGCCCTCTTTGGCATTATCATGCCCAATTATAGACACATATGTGCCATAAATTGGCTGGCATGGGAATAAGAGCTCCACCCCCACCCTTATGAGATAAAGACTCAGATGAACAGTGAGAAGGAGAGCAGAAACCATATAATTGGGGGAGCTCCGCAGCCTACAGAGGTTGTAGCTAGAAGCCTTCACACACACACACACAGTGGAATGAAGCTAAACAAAAGAGATAAGTAATCTCAGGGCTGTATTTCTAGAAAAAGAGGCGCTGGAACTCACCATGGATGCCTCCCTCAGTCTCTTAGAATGACAATGCTGCCCAGCTGAGAGGTACCAGGACCGAGTTCCAGTGAGTTCCAGCTGAAAAAAGCCCTGAGTATTTTGGACTCTGGGAGAAAAGAAGGCAGGCAAAGGTTGAGAGTGATGGAACTCGCTGGAGTTTAAAATATTAATTGAAACTTATGCTGATAAGAGTCTGGGACTTCATCTACAGATAACTGTACAGACAACTGTATAGATAACAACCATACCATATCTCTTAAACTCTGAGGCAGATTTGAGACTCTGAAGAAACCTTGTCCATGAATGCTGCAATACTTTAAGGTGAAAGCAAATTGAAACACGTGGGTTCAGCCTCATAGATCCATGTCTGTATTGCTTTATGCCATCTGCTCACAAGTGGACAGCTGTGTAATAGCTGGTAGGGGACAAAGTATGAGTTTTCTACCCCAGCCTAGAGATGGATGAAAGCCATCCATTGCTATTCTGCTTGGGCTGAGTTGTCCAAGTCATTTGGGTGAAAGCTCTGAAAATGCTCGGACTTTTTCTGAGAATTCTTCAGGGCTAGGAAGGACCTGTCCTGGGAGAAATCCTCCATTGTTGCCAAACTCTTGTCAGCCAGCTTCTCTTCTTCCTCAACCTTCCAAGATAAAAAATCATGGTAGTGGGAGGTTTTATATACGGATCAGAACACAGCTACAGACCTCCCAAGTGTCCCTATTTTCCAGGGACAGTCTTGGATTTACAGAAGCTGTATCAGTTTCTAATTTGACTCTAGAATGTGTATTATGTTTTGATTTTTATGTTGTGCACATTATGTTCCTTTTCATAATATTTTACTAAAAGGTTTTCATAATACAATACAGTGGTACCTGGGGTTACAGACTTTTCAGGTTACAGACTCCGCTAACCAGAGAAATAGTACCTTGGGTTAAGAACTTTGCTTCAGGGTGAGAACAGAAATCATGCAGCGGCGGCGCAGCAGCAGCAGGAAGCCCCATTAGCTAAAGTGGTACCTCAGGTTAAGAACAGTTTCAGGTTAAGAACGGACCTCCAGAACGAATTAAGTTCTTAACCACTGTAAGATAAAAAACTAATCTAGATAAAAACCGGGGGGGGGGGAGCGTCCTCTCTCAAAGGTAATTCTTAACCCTTGTCTCACACAAGGTGGTGGCCCCTCCCAGCTCTCAGCTGGGAACTTCCCTTTCTTCTCCCAGTCCCCCATACTTGACTCTCACTCAGGGTCCTTCTACTGGCAGAGGAACAGAGGTGCGGGGGGAGCACACCGCCCCTGGCGGCACAAGCCTGGTGGGGTGGCATCGCAGCTGTCCCCCGGCCGTGCTGGGCGCCACGCCCCCAGGACGCGTGCCATGCCCCTGCGGGTGGTCACCACGCCCCCAGGACATGCACCAGCCACGCCTCCGCCTGCTCTCCGCTCCCCCCTCCCCCACCAGAGCTTGAAGCTCTGCCACTGGGTCCCTCCACCAACCATCCACAACCTAGTACATTATATTCTTAGTGTAGTACACTGCCCTGTGATATAAATTGTATGAACAAAGAAATGAATAAATAATAAAAGAGACAGGAGAGTGTGCTTGGAAACATAGAATCACAGAGTTGGAAGGGATCCCCAAGGGTCATTGAGTCCAACCCCCTGCATCCTCAACAGATGGCCGTTCAGCCTCTGTTTAAACACCTCCAGGGAAGGAGAATCCACAACCTCTCGAGGGGGACCGTTCCATTGTCAAACAACTCTTACTGTCAGAATGTTCTTCCTGGTGTTTAGCTGGAATCTCCTTTCCTGTGACTCCTTTCTTCTTAACTAAGTTCCTTACATGTGTTATAAGAATTTTAAGGTCATAAATGTTCATAACTGTATAGATAAACCACATGTCTGAAACCCCATAGAAAAGGTCCTGAACAAATTGACCTCAAATATTTCTCTGCAAGGTCAAAGTGGGAAACCTCCCCACTGTCTCTTTCCTCACAAATCCTGTCTTAAGGGCACATTCAAGATATGAACAGGGTGTGAGCCTGTGACCTGTGACCTAGATTCAGGAATTAAGTAGTTATAATAACAAAAGAGTGACCAAAACCCAGACAATGCAATCAGGTAACTTGCCACACATGAGATAAACAACGCATTCAGATTTCTGTTGTAGACCGCCTTTTCTGTGATGTAGGTATGATGTATCTGGGGGTGGTCTTGGACTCCAAGGCGGGCAATTTAAAATGTCTATATAAGGGCGGGCACACCTTTGTTCTGGGTCCTCCTCCTCTCTCCTGCATGTGGGGGAGCACCCTGTTGCAACAGTTAATAAAGATCAGGCTTACTAGCTGCTTTGCTTCTCAATATTCTCTGGTTGGTCTCTGTTATTTTCACCAGCCGATGGAGAACCTACGAAAGGACTCTATGTGGGCTCTTGGGTACCCCATAAGGGAAAAGGAGCAGTTTTTTTCTTATATCACATGGCTGCCATTTCTGCACACCACATTGCTCTTCCGAACAGCTTCTCCCTCTCAGTTATGCAGCTGGTACCCTGTTCAGGGGTGGGGTGGGGGTTGCAGTGGGGTGGTGTCAGCGAGGCCTCACAAGCAGAATGGCCCACTGCCTAACTGGCAGGCAAGAGCAGCCAGGTTATGGGGACACCAGGAGGGCAAGGCAGAATGAATGGTCTTTTATGGCTTTCTTCCTTTCCCTCTGATGTCTTATGTTAACCTACGGCTGATACCACGCAATCTTGGTGCAGCATCACCCTGTCAGAATTGTCTTCCAGGGCCTTAGGCAAATGAGAAAATCCTTCCCACTTTTCACATCCAGCCCTTGGGTGGCCCAAAGGTAACAGTTGTTTATGTTGTGCTTATTGGTGGTCCGCAATGTGAGGGCTTGCAGCGACTTCCCTCACATCCTAGTTCCCCACTGCTACGCGCAGTTCTCAGAGCTGAAGCCACTGACAAGAAAAGGATTCGTTCTCATTAGAAGTGTACCAGGAAGGGGTTTGAAAGACAAATGCAGGATTTCACCCCACCCTCAGGGAAAAGGAAGTAAAGTACCCCCTCTCCCTGTTTAACAAGACCCAGAATGGATGTGGCAGTCAAAGTGGACATTCATAGCTGTGTCTTTAGAAAAGATTTCACTTGAATCCCTCTCTCGATCCCACAGCCTAATTTAAATTAGAAGGTGGTCGTGAAGGTGGCCTTTGATCTTTCTGTGTCTTGTTACAGGCACTCCCCCAACCACCACCCATGCTCTAAAACACAAATAGAGATCTCAGTTCAATTTTTTTCCACATTGTTGAAAGTGAGCCTATTCGTTGCCAACAGCCAATTAGCAGTGTGCACACAGAGGGCACCTTTGTTTGCTTGGCTGTTTATTGATTGAAATTTGCATGCCTATTTCTTTACGACTGCAATTCTATACTTACTTACATGGGAACAAGCCCCACAGAACTCAATGGAACTTCCTTCTCAGTAATCATATGTAAGATTGTACTGCAAATATATCGGAGAAAGACAGTAGGCTACCCCTAAATCACCTTGTGGGGGTTTGCTTAGCTCTCTTCCAAATGAGATTAGGATCTAGCATTTGGATAAAATTAGATGGAATATGAGCAGAATTTTTTGCAGTGAAGTGGAGGTGCATACATGGTTATGTGTGTACCAGTGGCAAAAGAGAAACTTGCTTTGGAATAACAAATATCAAGACAATGTACAACCATGTTATGATTGCTGCTGCAGTGCTTCATTAGCATATGGGAAATGTACTCTAAAAGACATTCATTTTGATTTTTATTGGCAATTTGTCCAGGCAAAGTGTTTAAATCAAACAAGATTTGCAATCTTGATGAGAACATGCTTTCATCAGAGTGAGCTGCATGTTTTAATTAAGTCTGGCAGAAAGCAAGAGTAGAGATCTTGAGACGCATTAAGCTTCTTGTCTTGAAAATAAGAGCTTTTCGAGCTTTGACCTCTGTCAAGAACATCATATCCTATATTTGGACATGGGTGTATTTGGGTGTTCCACTGTTTCATAAAGATGAAATGATATAACGAAAGGCCATAAATCCTTTCTGGCATCTTCTGAGCAACTTCATTGATCATGGCAAGACATAGCATGAGTAGGTGAGGCATTGTTTGTTATACAGCATCCTCCCTCTGTTTGTGTGGGAGGGGCACTCCTTTCTAGCCATAGGAGACCTGTTGACTCACTAGGCAAGTGGGTCATTTGTCCCAGGAGTGAATTACATCAATCCATCCAGACCACATATTCCTCAAGTGCTACTTTCTCTGAAGTAGAGATTAATAAATCTGTCAACTGGGTTGCCTCAGCCACTCTGGGCAGGTTCCAACATATATAAAAACACAGTAAAACCTTAAACCTTAAAAAGCTTCCCTATACAGGACTGTCTTCAGATGTTTCCTAAATGTTAAATAATTACTAATCTCAACATGTGACGGGAGGGCATTCCACAGGGTAGGCACCACTACCAAGAAGCATACATTTGCATGCCGTTGTGTGTGTTTTTAAAGCAGCATGAAAATGTACACAATTTTGCATAGTATATGCATTTTTGCATGCAACTTTCTCAGAACAAAATGCATTTTTGTCATTTTCACTAATATATGCAGACATGCATTCTTTGGATGGACAACTGTACGGGGGGCACTAGGGGCTCCAGCCCCCTCAATATTTTGAATCAGGGGGCCCAGCCCGCCCCCGTATTGCCTACCTAAGCCATGGCTACTGACCATCCCAGGGGCTAGAGCAATACCCCTGCTCAGTTGTTGTTGTTGTTGTTGTTGTTGTTGTTGTTTTTTGCAGTCTGAGACAGGTGCTTTATCAAGCCACTATATATGATTGAGGAGCTGCATTTGGCTTGGTGGCTTCCAAGTTGTGCAGGTGTAAAATAGTATATGAAATATTGTTCAAAATAACCTCCAAACATGTCACAGACATCCTACCCATTTCACACAGCTGCCTCCTTGGAGCTCGCTCAGCATTCTTGCTACACTGGTTCAAGATCAGCTGACATAAGAGGTCAGATTGCTGGTCTGTCTCATTCAGCTCAAGATTTTCCTCAAAATTCCATATCAGCCATTCTAACTCTCTGCTTGGCTCTGGTCTCAGACAAGTGAGTTGGGGGTATATTAGTTCATGGTATCATACTTGATGATTAAACAAGCATGATTAAGCAAGGGAAATGGATAAAAGGGTTATACAAAACTGAAAGTTTGGGTGACTGGATACCAAGGGACTGAAAAACTGCAAAAAAGCCATTTTCTGCTCCAGCCCCAAAGCAAGTATTGCAGAATTCCATTTGTTATGTGTGTGAGAGTGGGGGGGGGATTAAACATGTTCATTAATGGACAGTGTTGGCTCTTGCATGTGATGAAAAAACAGTTTAGATTGAGGCTGAGCCAAATGCCCACCACTGGTGAATTTCTTTGCAAGGATCTTTTCAAAGATTGGCAAGTGTGTGGGCATTTGGGGAGGGAGTTAAGGAGTAGATAAAAAGATCAAAAATAGTGAGGACACACCTGAAAAGAATGCTATAGCACTCTGCAGACTTGTTTCCTGAGGCATCAGCAGCCGCATTTCAGAAGAGCTTAGGGGTCAGGCTGCAAAACCAAACCACAAATTTTGGCTGTTTAGAGTGAGACAAAAAGGCTCTTGAAGCACCTCATTGTTCAGACTCCACTAACCCAGAAATAGTACCTCGGGTTAAGAACTTTGCTTCAGGATGAGAACAGAAATCGTGCGGCGGCGGCGCGGCGGCGGCAGGAGGCCCCATTAGCTAAAGTGGTGCTTCAGGTTAAGACTAGTTTCAGGTTGAGACCAGTTTCAGGTTAAGAACGGACCTCCAGAACAAATTAAGTACGTAACCAGAGGTACCACTGAACTCCCAGACGTCTTTAGAGTCTTCCCCCCTTGCCAAATATCTCTCCTCTCTCCCACTCCCACGTCATGGTGGACCAATTTCTGCAGCAGGTGGATAGAAGAGATTTTAATCTAGCATTAGATGAATGATGCTGAGGCATCTGATCATAGCCTGCATTTTAATCAAGGCTTATATTTTGATCAGATTCCTGTATTCTAAAAATGAGCTTAAAATTCACAAATGTTTCTTTCGAGACAGGGAACCAGCAGGCAAGGTCTTTGTCAGAGGCCCCTTTGGTTTATTGCGGTCATAAAACAGGCTGGGAGCAAAAGGTCACACTGACCATACAAATGATAGAATACAATCAAGGTTGCAAAAACACAATTAATTATTGTGCCTCCCATTAAACTTGAGCCACATCTTCCTAAGGTGAAAAGGGCAAGAGCTAATACAAACAGCAGCTGGCTAGGGAAGAGGCCTCTCTCTCTGAAGCTGCTTTGAAGCTTCAGAGAATTTAGGGAACTTAGGGAACTTAGCTTTTACTAAGTTCCTTTTTACTTAAGACAAGATCTTTGCTTCTAAAAATCTATATATGTTATGTATGAAATATATTGGCTTAAATGTAATTATGCAAAGGATTTAGAAAGTAAGAAATCATAGAATCATAGAATCATAGAAGAAGTTGGAATAGACCACGAAGGCCATTGAGTCCAGACCCCTGCCAAGCAGGAAAAACACCATGACCTCCAAAGAAGGAGATCTTTCATTGATAATGTGTGGGAAGGTGAACAAAAAGATCTGTTCAGATAAAATTAGCCACCATCTGTTTTGGAGTGAATAGGGCAATAGGGCAAAAGATGAAATGTTAGTTAAGGCGCCTAGTCTAGGGCAAAAGGTTATCTGGTAATTAAGGTGCCTTGTAGAGGTTAATGGCTGTTTGCCAATTATAAATAGAAGGAAATATAGCTCTTTGTCTCCCATAAAAGGTAATAGGAAATGGGTGTATCTTTTATGATTGGTTCTAGCAAACAGCCAATAGGAATTTTAACCAGGCTGATTGGACAGAGGCAGCCAAAGGAGGAGCAAGGGGGCTGAGCTGAGGGAATATAAGTGCTGGCCATAATGGCAGGAGGCCAGGCCAGAGCTTGGTAACCATATACCACTGTGCCTCACATTTATTTGTCTGACAAATAAATTATTATTTTAATTTCTCTATTGCTGCGTTGAATATTTCATTCCAGCTAAGCGTTAACCACAAGCAGGGTGCTACAATGCAGCTGGTGCAACTGAATCCATTCTTGGCTCCTGCAACTCCAGAGTAATGAGAAGGTATGCATGTTTAAGATGTGTCCCCCAATGATCATTCTACAGCAGCCTTTCTCAGTCTTGGGTCCCCAGATGTTGCTGGGCTGCAACTCATGTCCTCCATAGCCAGCAGGGACAGCAGTGAAGGCTGATGGGATTGTTAGGCCAACAGAATCTGGGAACCCAAGGTTGAGAAAGCCTGTTCTAATGATGCCCCAATGTTTCCTCACATATCTCTGCCATAGGGTTTCCCCACAAGTGCGAATCTTACAGGTTTTGTTTTATGCAGTGTGAAAGCAGGACACTAACTTGTTGCCATACATATTTTTGCTCTTAAAGTGAGAATTACTTAGATTTATCCCTAAGTTACTCAGCCTGCATTATTTTAGTAAGGTCAGAAATGCAGCCTAAAAAGCAATCAAAGTCATCTTAGATCTTCACCTGCCCTTGGTATAATTCACTGTTCTTTTTCCCTCACTCGTCTGCCATTGCCTTCTGGTGACCCTTCCATTTATATTTTACTTTTCTTGGAAGTTACAAAGGCAATCTTTATTTTATTTATTCCATTTATCAGCTGCCCAATAATAATGGTTCTCTGGGCAATGCAGAAAACAATACAGCTTAAAAATGAAAATTCCAATAAAACAAAAATCGATATGGCAGCAAATAAAAAATCCCCTTTAAAAAGCAAACCTTAGGGTCAAACAGCACAGCAACAATCAATTATTGCAGAAAGACAAAGGAATCCATTTTACTGAGCTGAAACAACTGTGAAGCTTAAGGAATAGATCAGAAACCAGACAATTGCTCGTACTCTGTCAAGATCTTTATTGCACTGCCATACATCAGGGCAAATGGTCAAGAGCATGTGCATGAAATACATAAAATGTCTTGTTCACATTAGAATGCACCAAAAGTGGGCCTGCTCCAGCTTGTGCGGAATGTGGCGGCTAGACTGAAGAGGGCAGACAGCTGTCAATACATGCAATCCTTGTTAAAACATCTGCACTAGCTGCCCGTCTGCTACCAAGTCAGGTTAAAGGTTCTTGTATTAATTTACAAAGCCAGCTCAGGTCCAGAGCAGAAACTCTTATATTCCAGCTCAATCATGGAGATCATCTGCTCAAGCCTTGCTTGTTGTCTGCTGAGTTTATGATGCTCATCCAATGTCAATATGAAACTGAACCTTCACTGTTATCGGTCCAGCCTTGTAGATGCTCTTCTGATGGAGATTCAGCAGGAATCTTCAATATTAATTCTTAAACCTTTGCTGAACACCTTTCTATGTTGCCAGGCTGATACAGACAGTTAAAGAAAAAGAAAAATGGTTCTGTTACAGCAATCTGAATTTGGTTGACATGTAGTATTTATTGTTTATATATATTTGTCGTGCAACACTTGAATTTTTTTTTAAAAAACAAAGGAATTAGAGTGTATAAGTAATTGGAAATAAAAATAACATTTAAAACAACAATAAAGAACAAAGAACAACTTAGTCCAAGAACGTTGCAAGGAATAGTGGCAGTGCTTGGCAACATGCTCACCCTGTTTCGGATCTCATGTGGGTGAGGTACCACTGGCCTTAACTTGGGCCTCAACTATGAAAGCTCAAGAGGTGGCGCCCCCACAAACACCCTAACCACCCTGTTGGATCTTGCTGAAATCTTCCTGAAACTTGCTGTCCTTGTTGCCTCTTTGTAGGGGCCTCCTCACAAACGCAGGCTTTGGTTGGGGTGCGGAAGCAGCAGCACACTGGGATGCCATGGTCCTGCTTAACTAATTATGCTCAAATCAGACTTGTAAATAGATAAAACCATGGTCCACCAAATGCAGTCTGGGGTACTTCTGGATCTGTTGCTGCTTGGAGCTCAGGTGGCCTCAGGGCACGGGAGTGCCTTCCTTCAGCTTCGGTTGGTGGCCCAGCTGTGCCCCTATCTGGACAGGGATAGCCTAACTACTGTTGTCTATGCTCTGGTAACCTCAAGGTTAGATTACTGCATTACGTTAAATGTGGGGCTGCCTCTAAAGACTTGCTTAGAAATGTCAACTGGTACAAAATTTAGTGGCCAGGTTGCTCACCAGGGCAAGATGGTTGGAGCATATTGCACCAATCCTGGCCCAACTGCACTGGCTGCCAATCAGTTTCTGAGCCCAATTCAAAGTGCTGTTTTTGACATATAAAGCCCTAAATGGCTCAAAATAGCAATACCTCAAGGACTGCCTCTCCCCATTTGAACCAACCCAGACCCTGCAATCTGAGGCCCTTCAACATGTGCCTCCTCTACAAGAGGTCCAGAGGGTGGCAATAGGACAACAGGCCTTTTCTGCAGTGGCTCCCCATTTGTGGAATGCTCTCCCCAAGGAGGTTCGCCTGGGGCCTTCACTGCATATCTTTAGGTGCCAGGCAAAAACATTCCTCTTCTCTCAATTTCTTTGGCAAATTAAACAATCTATGGCCGTTTAAACTGGCTTTGGGGTATTGCTTTTGTTTGTTAGTATGTTACATAGAAAACTCATTAGTATTGTATCATAGAATCATAGAGTTGGAAGAGACCACAAGGGCCATCGAGTCCAACCCCCTGCCAAGCAGGAAACACCATCAGAGCACTCCTGACATATGGTTGTCAAGCCTCTGCTTAACGACCTCCAAAGAAGGAGACTCCACCACACTCCTTGGCAGCAAATTCCACTGTCAAACAGCTCTTACTGTCAGGAAGTTCTTCCTAATGTTTAGGTGGAATCTTCTTTCTTGTAGTTTGGATCCATGCTCCGTGTCCGCTTCTCTGGAGCAGCAGAAAACAACCTTTCTCCCTCCTCTATGTGACATCCTTTTATATATTTGAACATGGCTATCATATCACCCCTTAACCTCCTCTTCTCCAGGCTAAACATGCCCAGCTCCCTTAGCCGTTCCTCATAAGGCATCGTTTCCAGGCCTTTGACCATTTTGGTTGCCCTCCTCTGGACACGTTCCAGTTTGTCAGTGTCCTTCTTGAACTGTGGTGCCCAGAACTGGACACAGTACTCAGGTGAGGTCTGACCAGAGCAGAATACAGTGGCACTATTACTTCCCTTGATCTAGATGCTATACTCCTATTGATGCAGCCCAGAATTGCATTGGCTTTTTTAGCTGCCACGTCATACTGTTGGCTCATGTCAAGTTTGTGGTCAACCAAGACTCCTAGATCCTTTTCACATGTACTGCTCTCAAGCCAGGTGTCACCCATCTTGTATTTGTGCCTCTCATTTTTTTTGCCCAAGTGCAATACTTTACATTTCTCCCTGTTAAAATTCATCTTATTTGTTTTGGCCCAGTTCTCTAATCTGTCAAGGTCGTTTTGAAGTGTGATCCTGTCCTCTGGGGTGTTAGCCACCCCTCCCAGTTTGGTGTCATCTGCAAATTTGATCAGGATGCCCTTGAGTCCATTATCCAAGTCCTTGATAAAGATGTTGAATAAGACCGGGCCCAAGACAGAACCCTGTGGCACCCCACTAGTCACTCTTCTCCAGGATGAAGAGGAACCATTGATGAGCACCCTTTGGGTTCGGTCAGTCAGCCAGTTACAAATCCACTGAGTGGTAGCATAGTCAAGACCGCATTTTACCAGCTTCTTTACAAGAATATCATGGGGCACCTTGTCAAATGCCTTGCTGAAATCAAGGTAGGCTACATCCACTGCATTCCCTTCATCTACCAGGCTTGTAATTCTGTCAAAAAACGAGATCAGGTTAGTCTGACATGACTTATTTTTCAGAAATCCATGCTGACTATTGGTGATCACAGCATTCCTTTCTAGGTGCTCACAGACTGTTTGCTTAATGATCTGCTCCAGAATCTTCCCTGGTATTGATGTCAGACTGACTGGGCGGTAATTATTATTATAATTATTAGAATAATTATTAATAATTATTTAATAATAATTAATTATTATTATAATTATACATATTTTTGTGCTTTATATTATAAACTGTCCTGTGATCCTCAGATGAAGGGCAGTATAGAAATTCAATAAATAAAAGTTATTGCCCAATTTCTGTGCTGTGCCAAAATTCTTTCCATATTTTTGACCGTTATCCATCCATTAATGAAAAAAAAATTGCATTCAGAAATCATCAAATGGGCAGCAATTTTTTAGTGAATTCTCATAAGCAGGGTGAGGGGTTTTCCTGCACCTCCCTTACTTTCAAGGTGGCTGAGGGGTGTTTGTTGGATGGCCATCAGTCATGTATGATCTAGTTGAGATTCCTTCCTCACAGGGGGTTGGACTAGATGACCCTCAGGGTCCCTTCCAACTCTACAATTCTACGTGTCCTTTTTCATTCTACAAATCTGGTGGTTTGCAGTCTTTCTGAAACCCATACCATCCTCAACTCAGCTTTCTGTAGGTGTGGGAAAATTGGAAAGGCTACTTACTGTGGAGGGAGGGGCAGGTGTTCACTGCTATTTTTTAAAGTGGAGTATTTTCTCTTTTAACCAAATCAAGGCAAAAGGAAGGCCTTCCCTTTAAAAAGACACCATATTCAGAGGCTTTCTGGCTGGTGCTTTCTCAGATAGGAGGTTGAACAGTAATTTAACAGCTTGGCTGCAGAGGCTGCTGGAAGGAGGCTTGCAAAGAGCCATCTATTAGGGTATTAGGGACTCTGCTCTGGATTTGTGTAGGGGTTACTCCTTAGTCTTTTCTTCTCCTGAACATATTCCACAAGTCAGCAGAGGTTTAGGATCAGAGTTTTCATTCTCCTAGATGCCTACCTTCCCAGCTTGACAAGCCTCATCTGCCTCTCACTTCCCTCTACAGCATGTGGAGGAACTGCCTTCTTGACCAATGGACCCACTCTTGGTCTTGTCCACTTAATTCACCAGATCCTTCACATGCAGGGGAAGCCCCTAAATGCACTGGGGGTTTGAGGGCAATCAGCTACCCTCACTTGGTTTAGCCTATCAGTCCCTGGGTGCAGTGGCGTAGCGTGGGGGGTGCAGGGGGGGCCGGCCGCACCGGGCGCAACATCTGGGGGGGCACGCGCTCGCACTCGCAGCTCTCTGCCCCCTGCTAAAATCCACGGGTTAGGGGGCGCAAATCCACGGGTTAGGGGGCGCAAATCCACGGGTTAGGGGGCGCAAATTACTTGCCTTGCCCTGGGTGCTGACAACCCACGCTACGCCACTGCCTGAGTGTGGCTGCTGTCACATGCTGGCAGCTTCTAGGAGCCACAGGTGAGAGCTGAGTGCAGGGTGGGGACCAAAGGTGGAGAAACTACCCCTGAAGGACCATGATGTTTTCTCCACAGGTAGTACTACCCCTCCCCTAACACCCCTCATGTCATATAACCTCTTCTGATCGGAAGTACTCTGAAATTTCTTCCAAATCATGTGTCTGATTTGCCACTTCTTGTTTTAGTTCGCTGTCTCCTATGCAGTTTTCCTCAGGCCTCATCCTCTATCTCTACCTCTCCTAACCAGCTGTCCTCCAGAAGGTTTGGTCTACAGCTCCTATCACCCAAGCCAGCATGGCCACTAGACAGGAATGGCGGTCTACCACCCCTTTCTTCAAACTCCTCTTTCCCAGCTCATGGTTTCCACTATAACCTTTCTTCAGCCTCCAGGCATTTGTGCTGCCAGCCTGAATATTCCTTAGCTTTTCTCCATGGGATCTGTGCCTACTCTTCATCTGCCCCTTTTGGCTGTTTAACATTGCCCAGATTGATAACTTTTTCTTCCTAACAGAAGCTGAACTGCAAAATATTATGTTCCAGAGCCACTGCACATCCCAAGACATGCTAGAAAACCTCAGCTAACTGGTGTATGGAATAGTGTGCATACCATTTTGAAAGGTGACTTTGAGCCTATGTCGTATACATGAAAAGAAAGAGCATTCGTTTTGCTTCTGCCAGATTTATCTCATTAGCATCGCACATAAACTTTTAAATGTGAAAGACATGAATTCCACAGTCAGTCAGGAAGATTGAAGAAACAAAGGGAGCCACATTTGCAAAAGAGCATCTGTCAACCATTAGTGAGTGACAACACCAATTACTGCCTCCAAATGAGCTAACATTCATACTATTGCCTTATTGTCAAAACTACTGCTATTTAGGGTCTGTTTCTAGGTTAGAAAAGCCCAAGTGAATTTATGCATCTCTACAATTGCAAAAGTGTACTGAAAGAAAAACCTTTACAAGGTTGTGGCAACAGCAACTTCTAGGTCTCTCTGGGATAGTGATGGGGAACCTGTGGCTCTCCAGATGTCACTGGACTATGGCTCTCATCATCCCTGACCATTAGACATTGTGGCTGGGGCTGATGAGCACTGCTGTCCAAGTACATCTGGAAGGCCACAGCTTCCAGAAGGCATGGATGCTTTAGCTGAGATTCCTGCATTGCAGGAGGTTGGGCAAGATGACCCTTGGGATCCCTTCCAGCTGTGCAATTCTTTGATTCCCTACCCTCATCTACAAGTTGCCTCAGAGAGAGATCCAATGAGTTAAGCAAATCCAGTGGCAACAACTTTTAGCTCCTTGCGTGAGTCACCTCATAGAGACCATGTTGCAGATAGCTCACCACTGCAAGAACCGAGACTGAGCTGACTTGAAGTAATCTTTGCTGGGTCCTTTTATGAGTCACCATAAGGATCCACTGGTGGAGCAATCTATCCCACCTAATGGTAAACTGATCCTAAGGTTAAATTCATAGTTAAAATATCTAGAAATGTTCTGTCCAAGAGTGTCTAGAAAAGCAAAATAGCTGTATTTAGCAGACCTTTCACAATTGTGGTTGATGGAAACCCTGTGGTGCATAGCCTTTGAACTACGAATCACCATGGGGAATTTCTAGCACCTCATTAATGTGAGAAAAGCAGCAGACTAATTATTATGACTGTTATTTATGGCAGATCATACTGCAGATGCCCACCGCAGTTTGGGAAACAAATGAAGATGGAACGCTTGGTCAAACAGGTTGTTTGGTATGTAAATAAGAATGTGATTGTGCCTAGAATAGAAATGGAGACAGCTTCCTGGCGATATGAGCTGAATTCGTATTGGCAGTTGGGGAGGCATTTTCAACAAAACTATGAGCATCAGTAGTGATCCTGATGAAATGTTACCTTTCCTCCCTCTCCTGTGTGGCTTGCCTTGCCAAGTTCTGTCAAATGGATCCAAACACTGGGAAGACATGTGGAAGAGATGTCCCAAATTTGCTTCTGTTCACCTTCCTAGTGGTGCAGCGATAAAGCTGCTAACACATTTTCAAAACTAAGCAGAGTCCAGTATGGTTTCAAATTGGATGGGGGACCGTCCTGCATTGCAGGGGGCTGGACTAGATGATCCCTTGGGTACACTCCAACTCTACAAGTATATGATTCTATTATTTTGACACACACTCCACTCCCCTTTCAAGAGCGCAAGTTGGAACCAATCAGTTGCAGATGGCTCCCTCCCCCATTCCATCTCATTGTCTGTTTCCCTCCTGCCCTCCTTTTTCCCTCTGGGCTCCCCTGCAAGGTGTCATTCCAAGCTCACTGAGAAGCAGCCATATCATCTCTCTCTTCCCACACCATGTGGAAGAGGAAGCGGTTCCTAGAGGGGTGGTTTCAGTGGTTTGGAGAACAAGGGTGGGCCCATATCATCTGAAAGACTACTTGAAATAAGGGGAGCAGCAGGTTCCCCAACACTGATTTAAGCAATATGAAATTCCTTATTACCCAAAGTGCAAGAAATATTTGTCTTCAGCACAGTTTCAATTCTGCCACTAGGCTTACAGTGAATATTGGATCTACAGCTTACATAAATATCCCAGGAGAAGAAAAGCCAATACTGTTGCTGCCTTTATAAAGGTTAGAGAATGAGATAATTGAGTCTCAGAAGGCTAAAGTCTTGATGGTCTTTGTTCTCAAGTCTGTACTTAATTCCAGCAACAAAAAACAAGATTGTGTCATGAGAGAACTTTACAGCTAATATATATTTGCATCTGTTGTAGAAATGCAACAACCTCTGGCACAGTGGAAGAATGAATTTAGCATATATTAGTGTAGAAGGTAAAAAATGTTCCCCCTCCCACAAAAGCACTTTAGCAGCCATGCTTCATTTTTGGAACTGCTTCCAATTCCTGCACTGCTGGCCAAGTTCTGTCTGAGCCCCCACCAGTCACTCCAGATGTGTAGTGTGTAGATGTCATTACCAAAATACATAACATGAGCATAGCTTTTTCCTACTTTTTCACCTGCATTTTACAAATAAGTCATCAGGTCAGTTTATAGGTCAAATACCGGCAGGGCAAAGAATATTTACGCAATTAAAGCATCTATTTGCTGTTAGGATATCACTTCCTATTGAAAATTCTGTTGATTGCATCCTGCAATCTGAGAAGTTTGGATAGAACTACATCCAAATAAAATTACTACATCTCCAACTTCAGGACCAGTTTTTCACATACCAGGTGGCATGGATTTCATGTTATGCATTCATTTTGCACAATACATATGCTCTCAATATGTGTTACAATATTGTTGTATAGTTGTAATCATTGCTTCTGCTTTTTAGAACAAGAGGTGCTGGAGCTCTCCTTGAACACCTCCCTTGTTCTCTTGTAATGGCAGTGGCGCCCACCTGAGAGGTGCTAGAACTGAGCTCTGGCAAGTTCCGGCTGAAAAAAGCCCTGGTTATGAGTTTGGGCAGGAGAGGGTTGATGGCACCAGAATGACAGCAAATATTTTGAGTAGTCTGTGGCAGGGTTGCCAGGCACATATTTTGTTAAGGATATTGCTGGCTAAATGACCATTGTACTGTTTCCGAATGGCTAGGAAATAGAAAGAAATACAAAAAAGGGGCATGCTATGCCCAACCCCCAGCCTTATCTAAGGAAGATGTAATATAGATCTCTCTGTGTGTCTATGAAAGGCAACAAAGGAGATGTGGAAAATCATGACCTGGGCATATGTCAGAAGATTAGGTTAGCCTTGGGAAATGACTTTGGGCATATGAATTGGTATTTTTGCTTTCCAGTTCCATTTGTTGCAAGGAATGTTGACGCAGTGCCATTATTTCTAACTAATAGTCAGCATAATTACTTTCAGAGAAGGTAGAAACCAGTGGTAATAATCACATGGGATTTGATCTCAGAAGGTGGAGTGATGGCTACCAACTTGCATGGCTTTAAAAGAGGATTTGACAGATTCATGGGCAATACGGCTGTCTGTGGCTTCTAACCCCAATGAGCATGTCTTACCTCCGCTATCAGAGGCAATGTGTTTCTGAATACCAGTTGGTGGGAATCACAAGTGGGGAGAATGGTGTTGTACTCTGGTCCTGCTCGTGGGCTTCCCGTGGGCATCTGGCCTGGTGCTAAGAGAACAGGATGGGCGGTGGGGAGGTGTGTGAGAATCTGAACTTTGATATGGTTCATCTCTGTAGATCATGGCATAAGTATAAGATTGCCATGTCTAATATGACATGTTGCCGCCTGTCCCTTATTTCAAGGAAAAATGTTGCATTGTTTGTCTCTTATTCCTGCCTCGCTTTCTTCTCGCCCCATCTCTGCTGAGGCGAGTGCTGAGCTCAGCTCTTCCCTCACATCTCTACCAACGCAGTTGTCTCCCTCCTGCCTGTCCGTGTTCTCTCTCTCTCTCCCCTTTCCCTACCCTAAAGGTAAAGGTAAAGGTAAAGGGACTCCCGTCAGTTAGGTCCAGTCGCGGACAACTCTGGGGTTACAGCGCTCATCTCGCTTTACTGGCTGAGGGAGCCGGCGTACAGCTTCCGGGTCATGTGACCAGCAGGACTAAGCCACTTGTGGTGAACCAGAGCAGCACATGGAAACACCGCTTACCCTCCCACCGGAACAGTACCTATTTATCTACTTGCACTTTGACTTGCTTTTGAACTGCTAGGTTGGCAAGAGCAGGGACCGAGCAATGGGAGCTCACCCCATCACGGGGATTCAAACCACCAACCTTCTGATCGGCAAGCCCTAGGCTCTGTGGTTTAACCCACAGCACCACCCGCGTCCCATTTCCCTACCCTACCCCTCCCTAAATCCAGTGGAGTGAATGGAGTGACTTTGGATGAGCGGGGGGGGGGAGGAGAGAAGTTGAGGCTGGCCAAAACGAGGGTCTCGCACACCCACCTGAGTCTGTGTCTCACATTAAAGCTGGCTGTTCTTTTCCTGCTGACCAGGGAAGCGGGAGATACTAGGCTGCTGCGTGGGTCCTCGTTGCTTTTTACGGGCTTCCCTGACTCTGTTCCTTTCCTCCCCCACCCAAAACCAATGACTATTTAAAGTGCTTTAAATGTTTACTGCAAACGAGTACTCAAACTCCCTTGCAAGAAACTGTCACAGTCCTAAATTCACTTTCAGCCTGATCCTTTGAAAATAGAAATGTCTCAGTTAGTTCAGTTGAATTTACTTCGAAATAAGTATGCAGAGGATTGAAGCCTTAAAATGGTTGTTTTTATTTATTTAAATAAATTGATGCAAAATATTGTATAAAGGGCAGGTCCAGAAATGAAGCATACGTGTAATCCCAGTGCTTAGATGAATTTGTCTGACTATGAGGCATGGGCGTGAATGTGTGTGGCATTAGCAGCTACTTGGAAAGGGATGTTGAGGCAAAGCTCTGTGAGGAAGAGAAACAGAATTTGTTGCTATCTTCATCCCTCTTTCTTTTTTTGGCTGGGCTTCCACATTTACCATTCTTCTGACACACAGAAATTCAGCAGGTGGGGAGGATGTGAGTCATTAGTCATTGAAATGAATGTGCATTGCTAACTTAGATCTGTAGATTTCATTGGGCCTCCTCTATATGACCAGCACTGGAAACAAGCCATTGTAATGGATTGCCTGATCCAGCACAGCTCTTCTTCTCTTCTTCAGAAGCCGCCTTCCACTGAGTCATAGCACTGGTCCATCTAACTTAACACTGTCTACCATGGACTGGCAGCGATTCTCCAAGGTTTAATGCAGGAGCCTTTCCCAGCCCTACCTGGAGATGCCAGGTATTGAACCTGGAACTTCCATCATGGAAAACATAGAATCATAGAGTTGGAAGGGATTCAAGGGTCATCTAGTCCAACCCCCTGCAGTGCAGGAATCTCAGCTGAAGCATCCATGACAGATGGCCATCCAACCTCTGCTTAGAAATCTCCAAGGAAGGAGAGTCCACAACATGTGCTCTACCACTGAGCTATGGCCAAGGGAAGTGTCCTAGTGGGAAACTTATTTCACTGGATAACCATTTGGAAGAGAGGGGAAAGTCCTGTTCAAAGGTTTTCCTCAAGCTGCCCAGTGTGGACAGTTGAATTTCCGCCCATGCATCCTCCCTTACTATTGGCCTGACAACTTGAAGGCATGCAAACTGTAGACAGGAGATGCTGATTTCTACAGTAAAGGGACAGAAAAGAAGCCGAGGAAGGCAAACAAGACATCGCAGTGAATAATATAAATACATTAACTGTTTGATCTTTTTTCCATCTTATTTGGTACAAAGAAAAAATACATTTCACTCTATGGGAGCTGAACTGAGCCTCAGAGACATGGCAGTATCTCCAGTCACAACAACCACCTCTGCTGCGCAGCCTCCTGCTAAAGAAAACACAGCAGCCTTATCTGCAATAATGTTATTCAGTTTGATCAAAGTGCTTAAAAAATGGCCCTGAGTCCAGCTTTTGTCATCCAGTCTGTATCTCGCTCCATTCCCCTTTCTTGTGTGTTCTCCGATAAGGGACTTTGGGGACTAAAATATAGATCAAAGTTGTGGCCTACGGCTGATCAGAAGAAAGGAAAGGTTGGGTTCAACAACTTTTTTTGAAAAGGGGAGGAGGATCCCAATGTCTTTAAGCTGATTGGATCTTCTAACCTGATTTTTTTTAAAAAAAACTTTTAAATAAAGTATTATCATAACTTTTAAGGATATTGAAAAAGTGAGGGAGGGAAGGAAATATGAGCTGGTATGGTAGGCTGGTTAAGTTCATGAGTTATGAATCAGGACCCACGGTTCATGCCCAGGTGAGCTCATTGGGTTGCTGAACACCATCAGCAAGTTCTCTTTCTGATTTACCCTCCTCACTACCACCCTGTAAATAATAGTGAGGATAACAAGCCTACATTGCAGACTTGTTGTAAACATTATTGGAGCCGGCTTTAGATAACACTGGAGCAACATGGTGTTGCAAACAGTGCACAGTCATCTCTGGAGTGCCATCAACCCAGCTGAATGCAAACAGGATCAGGCTAGAACTGATGCCTGGTCATTGGCAGGAGGGCATGGCCCTCCAATGCAAATCCAAAGGCTTCTTTATTTTCAGCAAGAGAAGGCAGCCACGGATAGAAAGCATCCTGGGCATCAGGAGAAGCAACTGGGTAGCAGGCAAGTATAAAGGCCTAAATGACTTGGGACCTATTTGTCAGAGTGCCTTTCCTCAGGGCAATGAACCTGAGACCTGAGATCAGCCAGGTATGTGTGTCCTTATGGTCCCACTCATGGGCACAACCCATCATGTAGGGATTTGGAACAGGGAATTCTCAATACTTGCAGGCCAGTTGTAGAACTCCCTGGCTTGCCTGACACCACTTTGTGAGTTTATGCCCAAGGTGGTATTTGAACTGGGCTCTTCTAAATGCACATACTCATCTGACATGATACACTAGCTTGGGAGTGGGGAATCTGTGGACCTCCAGGTGTGGACCTCTCCTACTGCTGTTAGCCCCAGCCAGCATGGCCAATGGTGAGCGACAATGGGAGTTGTACTGAACTGGATTTCTCCTCCATCTCTCCTCGTCACTTATGGCAAGCTTGGAAATATACCATTTGCTGCTTATTTTCAGGATTCAGACCCCCTACACTTAAGCCCAATGTAGAAACATGCCAGGGGAGAGTGAAGATGAGCTAGTTGCCTCTGATCCCTCCATGTGGAAACTACTGTCTGCATGGAGTTTCCCCCCGTGATTTTGAACCCTGATCATGGAAGGGTTCTTCATCCTGTTGGGAGCCTCCATGAGTAGAATACCCCCCCACACACACACACACACAAACATTTGCCCTCCAATGCATTGCACGAGGACACCTTTATTTAGCACAACTCTTGAGTAAGGATGGTGGTTTCCAGGACAGAGCTAGCAGGTGTGTTATATTTCTGTACTGCTATGTGAGCCATGGACTCTTAGCCCTGTTGGTATTGCTTCTTCAGGAAATAACTTACAGCACATTTTGAGATATATGATAAAATAAAACCCTCTTCCGCCAGGCTCCTGAAAAGATCCCTCATATAGTTCAGCATTGCCAGACACTGTTGAGAATAACGAGACAGCTCTTCAGAACAAGAACTTGGTGTTAGGAAGATTGGACTGAGTACCCAAGAAATCTTTTTATATGCCTTCTGTCTTTAACATAGAGAGCATTTTTCTTCCTTCTCATATAATACCAGATCTTGGTTCATCCCATAAAGCAGATTGGCAGTATGATCAGAACTGACAAAAGGGAGCTGTTCGTTGCACAGTGTGTGCTTTAATTGGTAGGATACACAGCCACAAGTCATGGCAATGACTCCTAGCTTAGATAGCATTTTGAAAGGATCAAGCACACCTGTGGAATAAACTATATATTCAATATAGACATGCCGACAGGTATCCCTGCATTAGCAAGGCTTTGGAGGAGCTCACCTTTGAAGTCCCTTCTAATGCTATGATTCTAGTCACATGAGATAGAACTTCCATGTCGAGAGACTGTGCACTTGTGTACACCAGATTCTGGGACCAAACTTACAACATAGGGAGGCCATGAGCTTTAGGCTCTGCTTGGAAGTAGCCAGGAGTATCTAGCTGGGCTGCTGTTGGAAAGAAAACCCAGGAATGAACCTCATTCTGACCCAGCAAGGCAATACATAATTCATGTGTACTTTTTAAGCCTGGGGGATTTCCTGTGGAATCCAAAGTTCTGTCTGCTGCTGCAAAAACTAAAGAAGTTACAATATAATACAAAGATAACAGACTTTTATCAGAAGTTGAGGGGACAGAATTACCAGCTATGAGACTGCTTGCAATATGTATTTTCCTACTATAAATCTATATCCTGAGACACAATGTGACAATAGATGTCTGGATGTGAAGGATCTCACTGTTTTCCAAAATCACTCTGTGTTCTCTCCCTCCCTGCCTTTTGAAATCTGAATCAGAGTTTCACTTGCTCTTTCAAAATATGCATAAAAGGAGCCAATTAAGGTCTGGTAAAGTGGGAACAACGGCAAGATCAAAGAAACGATTTCTTAAAAAATGAATTATCTGATTTTTGCTCCTATACAAGAAGTAATAGCTTCTCAGATTTGCCACTTTATATTCTTTTTATGTATATTTAAATAAGAGCTCTTTCATGCATCTAAGTTAAAACCTAATCTCCTGACTTTTTGTAGTTGCAAAAAAAGGGTGGAGAACAATCAAATTTAAGGAAGGTTAGGCAAGAGTTAGAGGTACATTATGACTCCAACAGGAAAGCACAGCTGACCTTTGGTTGTCCTTGAAACAGAAGAATCAGACAAACAAGAGACTTTGCAAGGTCAGCTAGACCTGTCCCCTAAGAGTGACTCAGGTGGCGCTGTGGTCTAAACCACTGAGCCTCTTGGACTTGCCAATTGGAAGGTCAGTGGTTCGAATCCCTGCGATGGAGTGAGCTCCCGTTACCCTGTCCCGGCTTCTGCCAAGCTAGCTGTTTGAAAGCACACCAGTGCAAGTAGCTAAATAGGTACCACAGCGGCGGGAAGGTAAATGATGTTTCCGGGCGCTCTGGTTTCCATCATGGTGTCCCGTTGCACCAGATGCAGTTTAGTCATGCTAGCCACATGACCTGGAAAGCTGTCTGTGGACAAACGCCGGCTCCCTTGGCCTGAAAGTGAGATGAGTACTTCAACCCCATCGTCGCCTTTGACTGGACTTAACCGTCCAGGAGTCCTTTACCTTTACATTTTATCTAGAGGGGAGGGATGGCTCTCCAGATGCCACTGAACTACAAGCCCCATCCTTCCTGAACGTTGGCCTTGCTGTCTGGGGCAGATGAAAGTTGCAGTCCAACAACTGAAGGGCCACAGGTTTCTCATGTCTGATCTAAGAGAACCAGCTAATGTTTGCTGTATGCTTGTGTCTTTCTGAAAAATACAAGGAATAAGTTTAAAGAGGACAATATGGATATGTTCTTCAGATGACTCTCATCTAGCACTTCCCAGTCATGTGCTCTCTTGATTATTTAGGAGATCTCTGCCCCCACCTTTCAACACCCAAGGTGACCTGCAAGCTAAAAACACAAAAATAAAAGAAATATAATGAGAACTAGAAACACTATGGTTATTTTGCAACATCCAGGGTGACATGAATGTTCCAAAGTTTGAAACCTGCCATTCTTCTACCGTATAGCAAATGTGTAGCTGCTATCCACAGGGGAAATGATCTATTTCTATTGGGGCAGCAAGGTTTGAGAATCTATGAAAGCTTAAATTAATTAATTTGTGGGAGCCTAGTGTAACTGGTGAGGCTATGAATTGAGGCCACACTTGTACTGAGATTTTGCTTTAATAATTGAATAAGAACTTGCCATAACTCCTTAATAACGCACATCCCTTACCTGCATAATGCCTGAAACCTTGGAGAGCTGTTGCTGTCAGTTAGCCGAGATCAGGGACAAGGAAAAGAAAGTGGGCATGGGTTGGGGAGACTCCCAAGGCTGATCAAAATTGGTACTGTCTGCAGGGCTGCTGCAACAAACAGTCACGCAAACCTTGGGGAGACAGAGATGCAAGAGGGTATCAGAGGAGGGAGGGAGGGAAGAAAAAAGGAACAGAGGCCAGGGTTACCCACTCCAGGGTGCTATGGCACACTGGCTGAAAACCACTGGCAGAGGGGATAGAATTGAGCCCTGAGAAACTCCACATTGAAGGGTCCATTGGGCTGAAAAGCACTCCCCAAGCATCGCCCTCTGGGAACAACCATCCAAGTAGAACAGGAACCACTGCAAATCAGTACCATCTACCCCCAATTTAGATAGTTGCTTCAGAAGAATACCACAGTCGATGGTATCAAAAGGTGCTGAGAGGCTGAGGAGAATTAACAGGGACATACTTCCCCTGTCTTTCTCTCTCTCAAAAATGTTATGATGCAGGGTGACCAAAACCAGGCCTAAACCCCTATTTACATTCCAGGACTGCCACATTTTTTCAGTGAAACTTGGTTTGGTCTGCAAAACCTGGCATATTCTGAACACCATCACTCTTGGGGACGGATCCCTGGGCCACTGTGCTGTTGAACTCTCCCACTGCTGAGAACTAGACATTGTTCTCCCTTCATACCATCCCTGCTAAATGGATTTTAATCTGACAAGCCTTTACCTCTCACTCCATGGTTACTGAACTCTTCTAATAGACTCTTTATCAAAAGCTCCTTTGAAGTTGTGAATAAATTACACTGCTTTGCCTTTATTCTTTCTTTTGTTAATTCTGAATGAATTCTGGCATCTTTGATGAGTGCTATTTCCTCCTCCTCCTGAAAAGCGCTCCTTTTTGTCCTATCAGATTAAATACATTTCACTTATTTCTAACACTGTCCTTAGCTATTTCCTCAAGCATTATTTCCACCTTGCCCCTTGGATGCTCAAGCTAGACTTTCACATTCTGAACACTTAAAATCACCCTTAGATCACTGTGAATGAATAGTGCTGAATGTCACACTTCCTTCGTGTCCAGAGTAGCAACTGTTTTCCTAAGCGGAAAATGTTTTGGATTTTGAATAGTCTGCACTGATTCCTGAAACCAAAGCTAAAAACAAACTGCCAATCTGTGCACAGCCCATTAAAGAACCAGGAAGAATGGATCATGAACAATATGCTGTAGAAGAGCAATTCAGAGATACTGGTGCTATGCAATGATAAGAGATAACAGCATGCAACTACCAATAAAAGGAGCTTCTAAAAATGTGGTTTATCATCTTCTGTTTTATTCAACTATATTTTTAAATTTAAATGTATGCATATTATGGCAACTTGAATATATATGCCCATCTGAGGATGTTGGAAGAAGTTTATCATTGCTGCTATGTAGATAGCCAGAGTCAACTAAATAGTTGCACTGATGGGAGCTGGCACAATGGGTCTCTCTCTCCTCTTCTGAGGACCCCAGGACCCCCAAATTAGCTCTGCAATGTCATGAGAACACTCAGAAGTGTTCATGGGGGAGGGGAGAGCATTCTGACTGACAAACAGAAATTCTTGCACTGACAGAATAATTGTATTCATGTGATGATGCTGAATTCTGCCCATAATTTACTACTATATACTGCTCTAATGTTCATATTTTCTGAAGTTTAAATCTGTTTTAAATTTTGTACATGGTATTTTTAATTTTTTTGTAAGACACTTTGAAATACTTCATAAGCCACTTTTTTTCTTTAAATAATAATAGGGAAATGAAATGAAATAAATTTGATTTAAAGAGTTACCCATTATTATTAAAGGTTTGTATGCCATCACTCTCAGCTTTTCAATGACTAGTCAAGATACATGATTCCAAGTTTTCAGATGAGTGTGCTCTGCTGGAGCATGTGATCTGAGGGGGAGGAACTACTGCTGAGAGAAAGCCAGGCTGAATGAGGAAGTGAGTTGAGGAAGGAGTTAGCAGTCAGCAGCTGCCAAACGTAGCTCACTGCAGCTCTGGGAGCTCGGGACCAAGAGCTCACAAACAGGACTTCCAAACAGGGGTGTTTGCAAGGGTGTTGAGTGGGAAAGTCTAAGGGGGAGGCCAGTACTCTGGTACTCTCTCATGGTGTGCCTAGGACCAAAAGACATGGAGGGCGAGGGAGCTGCTGCAGAGACCTGCAACATCTGTGCTACGTTTGTCCTTCTGCCAGAGAACATGCAAAAGTACACTTGTAGCAAGTACAAGCTGGTTCTCTTGCTGGAACTCGAGGCCCACCTAGTCCCACTTCAAGCTACAGGACAACATGCAGAGTTTCTTGATGGAGCTGAGTGGTCTGTGATGGAACAGCAACACAGGTGGGATGCTCCTAGGGAGAAGGAAGAGCGCCCATTGCAAGAGACTAACTCCTGGAGGAATGTGATGCACAGAAGGACAGTCACGAGCCATGCTTTGTCACTGGAGTTACAAAATCACTTCCATGCTCTCACCTCAGACACCAATTCTTAGCCAGAGGAGCTAGGATAGCAGTTGCCAACCTCAGAGTACACCAAGGTGGTTGTCGATAGCCACTGAGAATTATTGGAGAACAGGGGAAGTCCCTACAGACTAGGGGCAGGCAATTGTTGTCCCATCTTCAAAAAGGGGGGGGGACCCAGGAAACTACAGACCGGTGAGCTTAACATCAATACCAGGGAAGGTCCTAGAAAACATCATTCAACAGTCGGTCTGTGGGCACTTAGAAAAGGATGCTGTAATGACTAAGACCCAGCGTCTGTTTCTCAAAAGTTAGTAATGGCAGATGAATCTCATTTCGTTTTTCTGATAGAGTCAAAAGCTTGGTGGATCAGGGGGATGCTGTGGACATAGTATATCTTGATTTCAGTAAGGCTTTTGACAAAGTCCCTCATGATATTCTCATGAGGAGCAAGGTGGATTTGTAGCTGGTTGACTGACTGAACCCAATGAGTACTCATTAATGGTTCATCATCATCCTGGAAAAAAGTGACAAGTTGGGTGCCGCAGGGTTCTGTCCTGGGCCCATTGTTGTTCAACGTCTTAATAAATGACTTGTGTAAAGGAATTGAGGGAATGTTCATCAAATTTGCCGATGACACCACACTGTACAATTCTATGATTCCATTATTTCCTCCTCCTACATTGCTCTGCATTGCTACACACTGCTGTTGCATCCTACTCTTTTGTTATTCTGATACTGGTTGTTTTGTGGTTTTCATAGAATCCAAGATTTGGAAGGGACCCAAGGCTCATCTAGTCCAACCCCCTGCAATGCAGGAATCTCAGCTAAAGCATCCGTGACAGACGGACATCTGACCTCTGCTTAAAGACCTCCAAGGAAAGAGAGTCCACTGTCTCTCGTGGGAGTCTGTTCCACTGCTGAACAGCTCTTACTTTCAGAAAGTTTTTCTGAATGTTTAGCTGGAATCTCCTTTCTTGTAACTTGAAGCCATTGCCTCACATCCTACCCTCCAGAGCAGGAGTTTAATTATATATTGCACTTATTTAATTAGTATATTGTTATAAGATGCCCTGGAACCGTTTGGGGATAAGCTATAAGTATAAGTAGTAATAAAAAACAACAGACAAACTTGGCAAAGTAAGGAAAGAGTAGCTGTGCCTGTACAGTTTACACAGAGGTCTGCACATTTCCATTGGCCTCACTGATTAATTAAGGGCCTATTTTAATGTGCAATTACAGCACTAGCTCATTAACGTTCCACTTCAGGTGATTGAAATTGGACTTATATCTTGCAGGTGGATGGGGCTATGAAGTACATTGTAATGCCCAATCTTCAGTTAGGGAGTTAACATCTGACACAAATAATAATTTCTGGCGCATGATGTGCATTGTCTGTGAGCAGTCATTATATCTCAGGGGCCCTCTTGGACCGAGCTTTGGCACTCTTCAGAGTGGGACACACACTTTAGATGGCACACACAGAAGGATGAGGGACAGTGCTTTGTGTGCCCCGTGTAGCTCCTATATTAGCCCTCTGTCCTTGGGTGAACTACCTTTGTCCTATTGCTGGTGCTCCTGCCAGCCTGCTTGACTTGCCTACATGGAATAGGAGGAGGTGCCATCACCTCCTCTGCCTAAGGCAGCCAAATAATTTGGACTGGACCTGTTCCAGGTTGTAACACATCAGATTGCAAGTGGGGGCTCAGTGGACCAAATACTCCTCCAAATAACAGTAATTCCCTGCACATAGAAAGGCAGATGCCAGGGAGAAGGCAAGACTAGAACTTAGAATTCCTTTTCCCTATGGCATTGAATTTTCTTCATGCTTGGATCTCCCTGTCCCTCCCTCCATCATTCAGTTATGTAAATCCTACCTGCATTCTCTGTATTACAAATATGTTTCCGAATGTGACATGAAGGCTGGCAACGTTAACCTTGCCATATGGGAATCCCTTGCAGATGATCACAGCACCTAGAGAGAAAGTCAGTTTGTATATCCACAGCAGTGACCAGAGAAGGAATGACCCTTGGGAGGAGCACAGAGAGAAGAAATGCCATGGTGCACCAGTAGCAGCAAAACCAGACGCCTCTATCTGCCCCACCTGCAATAAAACATGTCTCTCCCATATCAGTCTCTACAGCCACAACAGGCACTCTAACTCTCCAATGGTGTGACTTTACCCCCGAGACAGACAGATGCCAATACACCTGCAGTCTTCTCTTAACTGATACAATCAAAATATATGTTTACTACATCTATAAAAACAATACTGTAATTTTCTGAAGCTGTACAAACTATAGCAAATACCACTCCATGTTGTTATAAAGCAAGCACTTATTGCTCTATTGTCCAGGGCTTTATATTGACTTTGCAAGTAGCTAAGCATTCTCTCTCCAACACAAAAGGAAAGATTAGGGATTGAGTTTTTAAACACACACACACACACACACACACACACACACACTGCAAATGTGGTGTATGAACATGGCATAGATAATTTCATGGGCAACTATATTATAGAGGCAGTAATATATGAGAAAGGGAATCTCTTGATGATTTCCTGTGACAATGGTAGCAGCAGGAGAATTATTACTGATAAGAATAGAAGAGGATTAGATGGAATTCTCCAGTTTACAATAAACATGTTTTTCCACAAAACAAATGGCTGCCTTCAATAATACGTATATAGCCTGGCTTGCCTGAAGTGTTCAGTACAAAATGCTAAGCATCAGTTGAGTTTTTAATAAATACATACAAAAACGCTGAAATTCATGCTTTGCTATTTTGAGACATAAAATTAGATTGGTATTTGCTTGATACCTTGCCAGTAAAATAAGTTTGGAGATGACTGCATTGTAAAAAGAACAAAAGAGGGGAAACAGTAATTGCATTTCAGCCTTGTTCAACTTTCAATAGTGAAGGACAATGGCGGAGGCAGGAGCTTCACTCCTTAGAGCAGAGTGAGCAGTGAGTGGCCCTGCTGGACTGCAACTCCCATTATGCCAAGCTGGCAGGGGTGAATGGGAGTTGGAGTACAACAATAGGGGTTCCCCATCCCTGCTGTAAGCCCCACAGAATTCTGCAATGGGCATTTCCCCTCATTTCAGCAGCAGGAGTCCCCTAGCTTGAAAGGATGAGCAGCATGGCTCTCCAAGGTGAAAGCAAGAAAGCAAGCTACAGAACTGTAATATTGGAGGAATTTTTTAAGGGGGCGCACTGTTCTGTATCAGAAGCTAGTGCACAGTCATGACATGAACCCCATAAACCTTAATGGCATTAGACACTCCTCCCACATTTATCATTTTATTAGAAACAGTTAGTCATGAGGATTGTGCTCCAGAAATAGTTAGCAGAACCAGATTTTCTGTCTGGATTTCTGACAGGTTTCCGGGACTGTCTCTGGAATTGGCTTCGACATTTTAGAAGTGGCAGTTTTTAAATTCTAAGATGCACATGTGCAGAGGCTTCCAATGCCTTGTCCAGGGACTTCTAGGGAGGCAACGAACCTGGTCAGCTGCAGTTGTCAAAAGCTCCAACAGATATAATTAAGTGGTAGATTTATGATAGAGATTTTCTATTATTTTTATCTCTGATGACAGAGATAATGCTGAGATGAACTTCTAAAGCTCTAAAAAGGATCATTATCCGCCATGAGATCCAGAAGACTTCAAGGACGAGTGAAACCAGAGTGGACCAAAATACAAGCTTCCCAATCACCACTTACCGTACTTTCTAGGGCAAAAACCAGTAAAAACATCCTTTCTGCAATTAATTTTGAAATCTTTCCAAAGTATTACACAGACGTTATCTAATTGTTGGTTTTAATAATCTTTGATTTAATAATAAATCAAAGAAAGTTACTCGCTGCTGAGAGATCCTTCACTTTGGAGAGGTATTTTTGTTATATTTTATGGCTTTCCTCTCAGTCCAATATGGCGATTGAGGTTAGAGTGGAATGCTGAGAATCCATTTTCTAACTGCGTAGTAAGAATTGTGAGAGGCAAGGACCGCGAATCTGTAAGATGCAACCCAAAGATGAAGAACTCTAACTGTATTCCATTAACCATTGCTCTGGCACAACAACTCTTTGATGCGAAAAGACAAGCAATTAAAACGGAAATCCATGACAGAAACATCAATCTATCATCAACTGGTTTTGATTTAAACAGTGGTGCCATCTATATTTGCCCAACAGGTAGAAGAACTATCTAGTGAATGATCCTTGTTCAGAGTGACATCCTTGGTTAGTAGTTTTTGGCATCTCTAACATTTGGAGCGTGACATTCCCAAAATTGTAGCCTTCTGGCGGTTCTGTCACTGCGAGAAATGACGTTACAGGGAACCAGGCAGAGGGCCTTCTCAGTGGTGGCACCCACCCTGTGGAATGCCCTCCCGTCAGATGTCAAGGAGATGAGTAACTATATAACTCTTAGAAGACATCAGAAGGCAGTCCTGTATGGGGAAGCTTTTTAATGTGTAATGTTTTATTATGTTTTTATATATATTGGAAGCTGCCGAGAGTGGCTGGGGCAACCCAGTCAGATGGGCGGGGTACAAATAATAAAGTTGTTGTTGTTAAATTCTGCACCAGTTATGAAGAAGAAATGTTGATTTTTGTTTTAAGATTATATATATTTTTAGTACATATTAGGAAAAATCTGCTGCACTGGAGAATAATTATGTTAATTTAATTTAGGCAAAAATTATGGTAATTGGGAACATCTCCTGTGGCAGGCATTTCTATGACTGCAACGTTCCAGTTTCGCTGAACTTGCTGTGTTTGGTAATTAAGGTGGCTTTGCAAAACATCTGAAATTTTATGCAAATGTAATGGCGGTTGTTTTCTAAAAAGCCAGCTAGGTGTAACTCCATATAATTTATTTTATAGCATGCAATCTTAGAGGACTAAAACAGAGCAGGCGCATTGTGAGTTGTGAAGTGCAAGATTTTACTCAGATATTTCTGTCAAAGAGTTTCTCCGCTTCGGGAAAACACTTCTTGAAACATGAGGACTAATGACTTCCCTTACCCAATTAAGAGTTTGCTGCTTTTTGCATGAACCAATTTCCATGGGTGCTGCTGATTTGCAGCCACAGCAATCCTAGATTTTGCGTTATGTTCTGAGTATATTTATATATGAGGCAAAAATTAGATCTGTGCTTGTGTGTGTGTGTGTGTGTGTGTGTGTGTGTCTTTCCCATATTATGCTCTGAAGTATTCTGGAATTTCTCAGAAAGCCTATCTGTGATTCTTTGAAGAGGAGATTGGTAAAGGTAGACAGGGTACCCTAAAGGCAGCTTACCTGGAACTACTGTTCAACCCCTGCAATATGCAGGTGATGGGAGCGCTCTCATTTCAGCCAGGCAACAGTGAAACCCAGCTGTTTGGCCCACATAAAGTGCACTTCATACAACTATGGTAAGGTTACCAGATGTCCCCGTTTCCCGGGGAGAGTCCCCGGATTTACAAATCAGTCCCCATGCAAAATCCTATTGTTCCTATTGAAGTTGAAAAGTGTCCCTGGATTCATTGGAAAAAATCTGGTAACCTTAAACTAGGGTTTCCTTATTACCTGTTTGACTGGGTTTCACGTGGATTCCAGCTATACCACCAGGGTTCATTACCACTATTAGAGGGTCCAGATTCCCAGACCATGTTCAGGTACTATTCTGCTCAGTCATTTTGTGAGCAATGGGCCTGCCACTACCCTTCAGTGCTTTTAGCAAATGAACAAAGTCACAACTATGATTAACATTTAAGCAGTAGTGGGTGGCGGGGTGGGGGAGCAGCACTCCTGATCTCCCAACAGTTGAGTTACAGTTGCTTACTGGGAAGCAGAAGGGGGAATGGTGGTGGGAAGCAAGGTACATTGCAGAGGCACAGGAAAAGATGCCAGGTTGGCTCTGCCAACATGTTTACACCATGTCACCCTCTCTGCCAACTCATCCCTCCCTCCCTCTCTCCTTCCTAGTAAGCAGCAGCGACTAGGCTGCCAGGAGGTCAGATGAACACGGCCACCTTGTCCCACCATTCACTGCTGCACTTAGGTGAATAGTGCTAGGCATAGATATTTTTTAAAATATATATATAGAAGTGATATATCCATGGCCTGGGGAAGGAACCTGGTTCATCTTGAATCCATTTTGTGCGTATGTCTTCTAGCTGATGAAGTTATTACTGCCCACAGCCCATAGCTGTCAACTTACAGATTTGAAAATAAGGGACCAGCAGCCTTGAAAATAAGGGACCAGCAGCCAAAATAAGGGACCTGCAGCCTCACCTGTTCCAGGCACTCCAGTCTTCCTGTCCTCCTGCAGTCTGGTCAAACTCATGCTGGGTAGTTTCGAGAACACTGTCCAACCAACTTTGTAACTAGAGGTTCAACTGAATAGAATCTGAATCACATGTACCACAAGGCCTATGCAGCCTCAACTTAAGATGGCTCCCCGGCCTGGCTTTGCACTGCAAAGTTTGCAGCAGCACGTGCAACAAAATGGCATCCAGCATTCAAAAACCCCCTCCGCTTGCATTAACTAGCCACACACAAGGCATGCAAGCTCCACCCCCCAGTCATTCTTAGACTTCTTATTGAGTGAGCAACACAGCCAAGCAACACAGTTGGAGCCTCCCTCCTCCCTGGCCGGCAGGGAGGGAGGGAGAGGAGCTGCTTCCTTTGAAATTTAAGGGACATCATTTAAGGGACATTTAAGGGACATCCATCAATAAGGGACAGCAGCGGGACATGGCGCTGGAATTAGGGACTGTCCCTTCAAATAAGGGACACTTGACAGCTATGCCACAGCCTGTGGTGTGAAATTTAGCCTCCCCCCACCATAGTGCTACAGGTCTGGCTCTTGTAGCTTGTTGCCTGAGGACCAGCTTCAAACTGCTGAGAGGATGGAAGGAGTTCCTCAGCACAACTGCAACAGGCAGCTCCGGAGACAGACCAGGGACTTCCCAACCAGGCAGGACTTCCCAGGGAAGGAAGGAAGCATCAAGCAGCAGCAGCAACCGGTAGCAGTGTGGGTTAGAAGAGAGATGGGGGGGGGTGTTTGTGCCTTGGTTGTCCCATATAGGGTGGTGGAGAATGGAATGAAGCAAAGATCAGCCTCTCCCGCCCTCCCTTAGTCCATTTGACCTCTGGAAGACAATAATTACCATGGGCATCCGAACAACATGACCAGTCCAACAAAGTTGATGTTGAAGAATTGTTGCTTTGACACTGGTGATCTTTGCTTCTTCCAGTACACTGACATTAGTTCGCCTGTCTTCCCAAGTGATTTGTAAACTTTTTCGGAGACACCGTTGATGGAATCTTTCAAAGAGTTGGAGATGGCGTTTATAAGTGGTCCATGTTTCACAAGCATACAGTAAGGTTGGTAGTACAATAGCTTTGTAAAAAAGCATTTGGGTTTCCCTGTGAAAGTCCCGGTCCTCAAACACTCTGCCCTTTAATCAGGAGAAAGCTGCACTCACCGAGCCCAGGCAATGCTGGGTTTTGGTATCAACTCCCTTGTGGAAAGATAACTATCCAGGTAGGAAAAGTGATCGACATTTTCCAACATTACACCATTGAGTTGGATTCGTGGCGCTGCAGAGGGATTGTTTTGTGCTTGTTGGTGCAGCACTTTGGTTTTTTGGATGTTGAGCATAGGCCAAGCTTTCCATAGCCTTCTGCAAAGATATTTAGGATGGTTTGGAGGTCATCCTCTGAGTGTGCACACACTACGCTGTCATCAGCATATTGAAGCTCTATGATGGAAGTTATGGTAACCTTACTCTTTGCTTCCACCCTACTCAAGTTAAAGAGCTTTCCATCTGTTTTATATATGATTTCTACCCCAGTGGATAGTTTCCTTTTGGCAAAGTGTAGCTTCATAGCAATAAAAATAATCAATAGAGTTGGGGCGATTACACATCCCTGTTTAACACCTGATCCCACTGTGAACATATATGTAACGAAGAGGGTAAATAACAATTGGGTTTAATTTGGAAATGCAGAAAAACAACATAAAAATAAGGAACTGAAGAAAGAGGGGGAAGGGAGTTGAAATAAGAGAAATGAAAGATTGTTTGTGTTTCAAATTTTTGATTTTGTGTATATTGTAAAAGCTTATAAATAAAATTAGTTTAAAAAATATTATGAGTTATACTGAAGTCATTCTGTTATAAGGTTTTGTGTTGTATGCTGTTTTGTATGTTGTAAACTGGAGACAAAGTGCTAATACAAATCCAGGTCACATCTTTGTTCCCTAATTGTGAAACTCTGTACATATTTACAAGGATAGGAAATTCAGGTGCTGCACAGCGCACTCAGTACTGCCAGCCGGAAAGCTCTTCCTTGCCTGGGTCTAAAGCTCCTCCTCATTATTTCATATTCCTTAGAGTAAGTAGGCCCAAACCCACTTCCTAATTGTAGGGATTGTACAAATCTGTCAATTTCAGTTTCTCATTTTCCCCATCTTTGAGCTCTGTTTTGCACATTTCTGTATCCATTTGCGAATTTCTCTAATGTAAACACAGAGAGAGAGAGAGAGAAATCTGCATGCCCTTTTGTGTGGATTTCTGCATTGTTGTACACAACTTGGTCTAATAGATACATTTCCACAAGCAATGGTCCCTCATATGCTGTTTTGAACATTATTTTTACTAACATACACATTTTTCAGTGCACACTTTCTGGTTGGCGAACTGCATCACAAAATTCAGAGAAGTGCAAAGGATAGCTGTGTTTTGGTTCACTTCTTAGTTCAGGAAGTGTGAATTAGGTATGCTCACATGAAAATGTGAATTTCTTCCCCATTCCTGCTAAATTGCATATAATAGTAGCTGGGTGGCCAGCTCATTTCATTCCCTAAGAAACTCTTTTCCCAGGTGGGTACAGATCTTCCTCGCTGTGACACACTTAGGAAGGTGTGCTTTTCAAGGCTAATCTGACAGATGCTTCTTGGCTACCTTGAAATGCTCCACTGCTCTCTGGAGCATCTGTTTCTGCTGGGAGCGATGTCAGAAATGGTAGGATATGGGTGACAGCTGTTTCTGAGACATGTCATGGCTGTTGTTCCCAACTGCATTGGCAGCATCTGTTTGCCAAACAACAAACACAGCTCGGGTCAAAGTGTTTGCCTCTGCTTGACAAATCTGAAAGAGAACAGAATCGTTCTCCTTGATCGCAACAGTTCGTGTTGCTGAACAAGGTGCCTTATCCTTTACTCCATTCTCCATGCCCCCGTAACCCCAAAAAGGAAGTGCAGCTTTTGAAAGATAGCTGTGTTTCAGTCTGCATAGTGGTTTCAGAGGTGCAAATTCAGTAGATTCTCGTTAAAATGCAAATGAAATCAAATTCCCTCTACTCCCTGCCCCATAGCGTTTGTTGCCTGAGGCAGGTGTCTGTCCTGAGCACGCCTAGGCTGAGGAAGGCAAACAGCCACTAGTTTAATTCTTTTTTGACAAAGGGCATGCTTAATGGTAGCTCCCAAAGTGCACAGAACACACTTCTGGTGACTGAGCAGCTGGCATCCCCTCCCCCAGCTTGTCCTCTGAGCTGGACTGCTGAAGCAACAGCATGGCCATGCCTCTACCCAAACTTAAGTACCTCATCTGATGGGGTCCAGGCAAGCAACCTGTGACCTCTCCAACATGGAAGTTGTTGCTGTGCCTGGTGTCAGCAGCCAGAGTCAGGGGCAGGTAAGCAATAAAACACAGAGTGTCAGTTAACTAAAACAGTGCAGGCCTAGTGATCACAGCAACTCTTCCCAGTAGGTCTGGCCCCAATGAGGCAGTTGCAAGGACTGAAGGTCCTTCCCAGCTCTTTCTAAGGCTCCTCCCCAGCAGACCAAGGTTGCTTTGTCATGTCTCTTTGCTCCACCGTCTTCATTTCTCTGCACGTTCTGGGAGACCAGGAGGGAGGGGAGCTGGTCACATCGGGAGGGTTAGATTTTTTGGCTTCTTCAGCAGCCTGCCTCCATTCTGCCTCTTGACCCACTTCTGATTCTGATTCTGGACTGCTCTCTGCCACAGCCTCTTCCTGCTCACAAAGTCCTGTTACCTCTTCAGCTTCTGATGTCTCCTCCCATTCTAGTCCTCTTCTCCCTCTGACCACTCATCACCAATTCCCTGGCTCTGAGCTTTCTTTCCCTGGGGGCTCCCTTGGGGGCTCCCAAGCTGCTACCTCCCACAGCTCCCTTGCATCCTGCCTCACAGGAGCCACTAAACCACAAAAATTGCTACCCCGTCTCCCCTGGATCAGCTTCTCTGACACTGCCTCTGTCTGCCTCATGGTAGGGCCGGCCTTTGCTCCTGGTGTTCCTTTTCTTGCTTCTTTAGAGGACTGTGTCCTTCTGGACCTTTCTGAATATCGACAAAGGCATGCTGCACAGCAACGAGAAAGTAATGTGATTGTCCTTTGTGTGGTTTCGACAGGACTAACAGCTAGGACAAAAGTGCAGTAGCGCAAGTTTCAAACGGAAAGGAGATTTCTTCCTTAAATAATTGGCCTGCTTTAAAGAGCACAAGCATCCAAGCACTAATTAATTTTTTCAAATGAAAATGGACATGAGGAGGTAAAAAGGGAAACAAACTGTCAGAGCTGAAGTGGTGGTAGAATGGGCTCCTTCACTGCCCAGGATTCTCTTCAATCCCTAGAAGGGCCTCACTCTCGAATAATCACAAAATCCCACCCCACTCTGGCAATCAGTCTTTAGAAATTGTACAACTGGACTATTGAATGAGCTGCCAGTGGTGACTGAAGCACTACATTGGCAAGGCAGGGTGGAAAAACTGCAACTGCTCTCAAGAGGCATGTTACTGTGACTACATAACTTTATTTTTGGTTGGTGACTGATTTTTCCATGGTAACCTGCACACCACTGATATGATAGAATTCTGTTTCGGGATGAGGGAGAAATCAGATTCAGTTTGCATTTAAAGGCAAACCTACCTACTTTGCAATTTCTGAAAATAACCCAGAACGGAAATGTAGCTAATCCATTTGAATCTGCACTTCTCTGAATTTTGCAGTGCACTTCTTCAGCTATGTAATGTGTACATAAATACATATATAGGAGCAAAATGTGCATAAAAAGCCATACATTACAGAATAAAACATAAATAAATTATTATATTAGGAGAAATGTGGAGATGCGAAGATCTGAATTTAAGAATGGAACAATGAGATACTCAAATTGACTGCTTTGCCCATCTCAACTACTGTTCCTACTCAGACTGTCTGAAAAGGCTGACTAAAATCTCAGCTCCAAGAAATTTTCAGCTTCATTTCCCCAAATATACAGAAATGAGTTGAGCAGCGTGATATATACGCTACTTTTTTTAGTAAAAACAAAAGTATGATTGAAAAGTGACACAGTGGAGGGGGGCAGAAAGCAGATCATCTACTCATAGCACTGTAGCATTAGAAGGGACCATGAGAGTCATCTCGTTCAACCCTCTGCAATGCACAACGTGGGGCTCAAACCAACAACCCTCGTGCTTTGCCGCAGAGCTCTCCAAACTCTGTGTTGAGTGCAGTGTGTAGGTGTGTCACGCAGACACTACCCATGCTCCTCCCAGGGCTGGAAAGGGGTTAGTTTAACTTCCGGTTTGCTAGTAAAACTGAATTACTGTGTTGCAAAATGATGCATGTCTAAAAAGTGTGTCACCAACATGAAAAGTTTGGAAAGCTCTGCTCTAACTGAGCTAACCCAGGTTGCTGGATTATTTGATCAGCAAAGTTTCTGACTCCCAATAGCAACCCCTTGCATTAGGCTAGAAGAATGCTTTATCTGTAGTAACTCTAGGGTTGCCATGCATCTGGAATATTCCAGACATTGCCAGGAGTCGGCCATTGGAAACTGTGTCTGGGCAAAAATTGCTTTAACACCCAGGAAAATCCAGACGTACGGCAACCCATGTCAAAATTTTAACCCATGTTAAAAATAGCCAAAAACTCTCAACAACTTTTGTGTCTAGATTTTCACTTTTTGAACTATAGCAACCCTAGGTAACTCAGATGTACATTTGCATCTGTATATGCAGCTCCTCCCAGAGTATGGCTCTTGGAATGCAGGGGAATTGACCCTCCTCCTGTGCCACTTACTTTACCCTCAAAATCATCATGAAGCCTAAATTCTTCCCATGCCTGTCATGGGAAAAGATGCCCAAAGAAGACCATTCCAATATTGCCTTGCACAGGATTTCCATGCAAGTTCTGAACTCAGCCATGATATTTTTCAGGTTAAACCTACTCTAATGCAATCCTACGCATGGTTACTCAGAAGTGAGTCCAACTGAATTTAGTGGGCCTTCCTCTTGGATAAGTGGAGTCAGCATGGCAGCTTAAGTGCCTAACCAGTTCAGCAGCAGTAGAACTGGCCTTCCTCTACCTCTGTTTATTCCTCTCCATGTAAGCTATAAAACTGCCGATGTTGCACTGTGTTTCATTCATCTTAGTGCACGGCATCAGGCAGCCCCTGCAAGGGTGACAAACCTGCTTTATGCAGAGTCAGCTGATGAGATAACAAGATCCTTTATGTATTTAAAACTGGGAAAGAAATGGGTCATGTTGCCGACATTAGCATAATTCTCACCAGAGGCTCTGGGAGAAGGTAGGTCACATCACATCGTTTCTACAGAAATGTGCAATGTCAGGAAGGTTAGCAGACAGCAGCCCTTATGGCAGATCTGTTTGCTGGTGTGCACGCTATAGAATCAGTGAATCAGACAGAATGAATCAGCGAGGGCAATAGTGGATCAAGGGTGCAAAGTATTTCCCTCTACAGAGGATCACATCTAGGATCAATGGAGGAAAATCAAAGGAGATATAGCCCAAGGGGAAGCCGGCTTGTCAGTGCACATGACCCTTGATGGATGGGAGCATCTGCATCTCCTGCTCAAAATGTCTTCCTTCTTGGGATTGGGGCCATTGTTCTCCCCTACCCCCACCCCCACCCATGGCACACTGACCAGCTGCCGTTGTTGCAAATGGTTTTTGCCATTTTATTAATGGTGATAGTGCAGGTGCTCCCAGCATCTGTGGATACATTTCACCCCACAATCCTTCACTTTGAATGTTAAAGGGGTTCTTCCTCATTGTGGGCAGGGTGAGCCAAACAGAGCCTGTGCTGTCACTGTTTTACTGTGGTAGGAAATGTTGTTGGTGTTGTTTAAAATAACATGGTGTGCTACCATTATTTTTTAAATACTCTTGTCTACTGCCACAAACAATGCCAAATAGCCATAGAAGACGAGGAATTGTATGCAGGTGAGTGAGTAAATTGGTGTAAGGATGGAGAGCTCTGTCAGTCCTCAGCACCCAGCAGAGAAAGCAAGCAAGGTGTCAGAAGATGGAAGTTCCCTCCTCCACAACCACAACCAGCATTCAAAGATAGTGGGGGAAGCAAAGCCCTTCATTCCTCCCCAGGGGGCTAGTAAGGACTTTTCTTGCTTGCTTGCTTGGCATGCTAGTAACTCTTGCGGACTTACTTACAAGGCTGATGTAAGCCATTTTAACATCATTTTAAACAGTTTAAAATCAGTGCCTGGAAAAGCAGGATTCCACAACAAGTTGTGCAAATTTCCCTAGGTTTTATGCATGTGTGGCTGCAAATTACTCTGCATTTTTTCTGGGTTTTGTGTTTTTTTTAAAAAAATAATCCATAACTCATTATGGGTTTGCTGGTCATGGGAAAGGCATTGAAACTCTACCCCAGCTCTGTAGGTTTTGGACTTTCATAGACAGATCTTTTGCAGGGACTAGAAGCCTGCTTTTTTTGAAAAAGAGCAAAGAAGGATTTCAAGAGCCTGAGAAAGTTGGATTCTGAGCTCTGGGCTCAGCCCAGCTCTGGGCTCAGCCATGCCAAAAGTAAAGGGAAGCTATGACTAGTGGGACAGAATAGCTAATTTCAGAGTATATTTTTAAAATGTTACACATGCAAGTACACACACCCTCTCTCAGACAACTCAATACTAAGCAGATGTAGTTCAGTGGATATTATTACATCTTAGTAATAAACAAGTTTAAATATAAAGTTAATCTGCCTTCCTGAAAGCTTAAGGCACTGCAGATGAAGTTGAGGCTGAGCAAAGCGGAGAGAAGCCTCATTGAAATACATTGGCATAATTTGTTTTCCTGGCAGCTGGGTAAAAATAGGATAGGATATGCGCCGTTTATATTAGGGAGATATGTTCCTATCTAACCCAGACATATTTCATCAGTTTTCCTTTCTGATAATCCGATTGCCGTTTTTATAGTCCATAAAATCATGGGCCGACGTGATAGGAAATGACTTTCAAATATCTTCTTGCTGCCGCTGCTCTATTTTTCTACATTTGCTTCACGACTGACTGACAGCTCAGTAATCAACTGCAGATCAGATTTAGGGAAGCCACAATCTACTCTTGTTAATTAATAAGGGCATGTATTCCCCCTCCCCCGGTGCCAAGAGGCTGTGACAATAGGGCCAACATCCTTTGGCATGGTTCTAAAGAACTTTCAACATATATGTTTCAGTAAAGTTATAATGCACAAAGCAGATTTGTATATTTCAAACCCAGGTGTTTGGATTCCATCACATTCCAATGGACCCAAGGAATGTCAAGACGCAGCAGCAGCAAGGTTTGGAATATGGGGATAAGGGGCTGCTCAGGTGTTTGTGGGTTTCATTGAGCTCATTGGGACTGGTTCATCTATGCCTGTGCTTATCACATGAACAATTGAACTAAATGTGTAAACTGACTGACTCATTTTGTTGTTGTTGTTTTATTACCCACCCTTCATGCTAATGTCCCAGGGTGGGTTCCACAATCTAAAATGCAATATTAAAAGCAATTTTAAATTGTCAAAGAATACAATCACAATAAATAAGAAGAGTCCTACAAATAAACATCTCAGGTGTCAAAGGCCAGGATGAAGAGAGATGCATTATGTAAGAGGTACTACGAAAGTTCTGTCTCTCATGTTAAATCAATAGCCCATCCATACATGGAAGTTATCCACTGATGTCATCAAGTGATAAGTGCATGAAAAAGTTATCAAGCATTCAAGGGCAAGCACTATTCTTTTAAATGCAGTTGAGAATCCAATTCACCTTTCTCTCTTGCTGCCAACTTGTTAAATGAATATAAATCAGAATGGCTGCATCAGTTATTGGTGATTGCCCTTCTGCAAATTAACACAAATGACGTCTTTGTGCTCCAACCATTATGGGCTATTTGAAAATCCTTACTAATTTTTTACTCCATTGATCTTACATACAACGACGAATTCTGTCTAGGTCTACGTATTGTTTTAGCTAGCAATGACTAAGCTATGAAGATTTGTCAATCTTGTTTAGCCCAATTTCATGGAGGTCCTTCTTCCCTGGAGATCTTGCAATAGAAGTGCTGCACACCCTGATACCTCCATTCTTCCCCCTACAAAAGCATTTACCATAATCCCACAGATGATCCATCTGCATGTCCAGATCCACAGGCTGTTCTGCAGCTAACCTGTGTGGTTGTTTCTTTCTCTCAATAACCTGAAGATTTAAAGGAAGCATGGGCAATTATGCTTAATCACATAAAATGTCACATGAGGATTAATATGTGGTTTTTATTGTTATTATTAATAATAATTTATTTCATTTATTAATTGCTTCCAATTAGGCATCTCAAAGTGATTTACAATGCAATAAAACCATGTATAAAACACAATTTTAAAATAAAAAGTTAACATTTAACAGTTAAAACAACAACAGATACCGACTGGGATAACAATCTTCAATTGCAAGTCTCATTGAAAGAAGAAGCTTTTAATTTCACACTAAAAAGACAGTAGAGCTGATGCTTAGAATCGCAGAATTGTAGGGTTGCAAGGGACCATAAGGGTCATCTAGTCCAATCATCTGCCATGAAGGAAGCTTTTTGCCCAATGTGGGGCTTGAACCCATGACTCTGAGATTAAGAGTCTCATGCTCTAGCAACTGAGCTATCAACTGATATTGTCTGATATATGGGAGGCAGTTCTTAAGTGCAGGTGCCACCACACAAAAGGCACTATTCTGATATCTTGTGAATTGCATGGTATCTGCAGAAGGCCTTCTCTTGCAACACAGTGATCAACTGAGTATACAAGGGATAAAATGATCTTTTAGTTATCCAGTTCTCAAGGTTTGCATACCAGTAGCGGCTCCTTGAATTAGGTAGCTAATTGGCAGCCAGTGCACTTTTATTAGCATATTATATGTATGTCAGGGACCTGCTGGACAATGAGAAGTGGTGGGAGGCTGCAGCCAGAGAACCCCTAGGGAAGCCTTAGAGGAGGAAGAATCAAAACCAGGGGAGAGGTGGTGGTACAGGTCAGAGGATTAAGGGGGGTAGAACGGTTGGATGTTGAACAAGCAACAAGCTTGAGTGAGAGAGAGGAGACAGAGGCAGAAAGCACTGCAGATGCAGGATAGGCAGCTGATGAGGAGGAGACAGAGGCTGCTGCAACTTCACAGGAGCCTGCTGGCCCTACTGTATTAAGCTCCCTCCCTTGTCTCCAAGGGCATGAAGAACCCTGCATGTAGCAAAACAAAGAACAGAGAGAGCACAGAGGAGCACTCCCCAATGGAGTTTAAGTCTGCTTGGAAAACATCCGGCTTAGGAGAAAGTGGGAGGCACAGGTTGTCATTTCTGGCAGCTGATTTACTGGAGGCCAATGTTGCCCATAGGTTTCTCTGTATTCTGTTTCCTTGAATAAAGAATAAACTTTACTGCTTGTCTCTGAGTCTCTGTGCTGACCTACAGCTGAACCAGCCCTGACAATGTATCATCTAAGGCAGGCATCAGCCCTCCAGATGTTTTGGTACTACAACTCCCATCATCCCTAGCTAACAGGATCAGTGGTCAGGGATGATGGGAGTTGTAGTCCCAAAACACCTGGAGGGCTGAGTTTGGGGATGCCTGATTCAAGGTGTACATACTAGGGATTTGCACCAGTTGCAAAGTTCACATTTTATCTGTATATTTAACATTAGGACCTGTATTTCTAGTTTGACTTGCTATTCAGATCTGTATCAGATGCATTAATGCTGAAGCTCTGTTTTCCCCATTACCTGTAATGCTGAACCTAAACACAGTTTATAGCTCTCCCCCTTTTCACAAAAGTGGATGAAATTTGCAGGTGAAGAACTCCTTGCTGAATGGATAATGCATGCCTAATCACAGACTGGACCACTTCCTCCCTTCTGTTCAGATATCAGCTTAAAGCAGGTGTAGGAAACCTGAATGCGGTTCTCTGGGCCTCTCCATCTGGCCCTTGGGGCTTTCCTCAGCTCACAGCCCTCACTTGGCTTGCTTCACACTCTCCTTGAATGCTTTTGCCTAACTTGAAGGCATCCTTGCACTCTAATAATAGCCTGGATGGAAGATAGTGGGTGGTGTGTCAAAGCTAGGCTACTGTGCAATGCTCACATTTATAGTCATGGCTCTGTCCACTTTTTCTTGTGCCTTTGCCCACCCCTGGAAGGTTTCTCAAAAGAGAATGTGGCCCTTAGGCTGAAAAGAGTTCCCCACCGCCTTAGAGCTTTCCAGTGCAATTAGATGCACAACTATGGTCATGGTTGCAACTGTGCTTTTAAGAGTGCATAGATTTACAGTCTTCAAATGTTAAATGCATGTCTGGGGGATATTACTTGACATTCAAGAAGGCTACCTCTGGGTGTTGAAAAAACATCTGCCCTCATTAAAATCATTTAAAGGAAGCACCGTAGCAGCATTCTGGATAGCTTTAATTGAAACTAGTTGAAATGGCATATGTTTTGACTGCAAAAGAAAAGATTGTTTTGATCCCTGTTGTGTGGAAAATGACCACAATTACACTATCTGGTGCCTAATGCACACGTTTCTTTCATCAGATACAAAAAAAAAACATGTACTGTGGTGCAAAAATAAATTTATTCATTACAGTGCACCAGTGCTTGTTAAAACTGAAATAATAAAAAAATTGTATGCTGTTAGGAAACAGGTTTCATAAACATCGTGCATCAGTGATAAGCTGTTATACTGGGACAAGGAGATCTTAAAGACTGAAGTAATCTGCACTAAATATCATATTGGTCGTCTAAATGGGAGAAGCTAGTTAACTCCATTATCTCAAGGAAATGGATCTATCAAAGCTGGCAAAACCCAAAGAACAATCTTTTTCTTCCGTGGTTGTCCCACTCAGGTTTCCTTTTGCTGTTTCAACAAAGATGTATTAAGGAATGCACTTAATGGGTTTATCCTCCATGAGTCAGCAGAGATGACTCATTCCCCACAATGCACCTGCAGACATCTTGTGACTCTCTTATCTCTATTACTGGGCAGATTTGGCAAGTAATTTGTGTATAGAAAGACTCAGGTTACAGTGTACTGTGTGGGTCATAGCAGGAGAGTTCACAAATTTTTGAATGCTATCTGTTGGAACTGTGGATTCGAGTGAAGACTTTTTGAAGAGAGAGTCTGAGGAAGAAGCTGGGAAACCGCCAGACTGCAAAAGTCAAAGAACTCTATCAGTTACAGCAGCGGCACAGCATGGAGGGTACCAGAGGCGCCGTTGCCCTGGGTGCACAGTCTGGGGGGTATAAACCACCCCCACCACCCCTGCAGAGATCCTTGTTGTGCGCCCTCCGCGCTCTGCCCAGCGTCTGGTGGCAGTGCAGGGTGGGGAGGGCAGAGGGTGCTCTTCACTCTCCGCACCCTTCCCCTGCCTGACACACGAGCACCTGACCAGTGACGGGGGCTGGGTGCGTGCGTACTCGCCCCAGGCGGGAACAAACAGCGCAATGCCCCTGGGTTACAGGACTTTGCAAGCAACTGAACTTAGGCTTGGCTGTGGACTTTAACACAGCAAGGACTTTGAAGCAAATAATCCTTTGTGTATATAGTATGTAAATATAGAGTGTGCTTTGAGTGTGCCAAGTAAAATAACATTGCTAAAAACAACTTTTTCAAGCTGGGGAGCTTAACTGCTTGACTGAAGTTTCCATGGTGCATACAAAGAGAAGACCCTAAAAATTTTTGCTTTTGTGTTGTAGTTGGGAAATTTGGGGTTCATCACACTGCCAATTTCCTCCACTTGGTTGCTACACACTCTAGGGACTATGCCCCTTCTCACTTCGCTTGCCAGAGGCATACTCCCCTCGGTAAACTTGCATACGCACCTTGCCAAACCTCCCACACACCCTCACCAACTCCGCTCCTATTCACACCCAATAACCCTGTTGCCAAATAGTAAGATATGGGCTAGCGTGAACCAGACACTAGACACAGGAAGCCAGAATTTGTCCCCCAAAGCACGGCCAATGCAAAAAGCCTACCAGAAATAGTGCTGGCTATGCAAACAGGGGTGAAACTAGGCTTTCCTTCACCCAGGTCAAAGACTCAGTTCGGCAAACCCACCCACACCCATGCATGTTAGCATACACATGCGCACGCACGCACGCGCATACATACACCCCTCAACACATTTGTTCTTAAAGGGCATAAAAATAGGCAATGTACTATCTGAATATTTTGAATAAAATATTTTTATGTAATATTTTTATTGACTTCAAACATAATTTTGACAACAAAATATCCACCATAACTTATAACAAGTAAAAAAAAGTATGCATTTTATAGCATTGGGAGATATAATGTATATCAACTTATAGCATTATAATTTTAAAGCTAGTATCACTGGGTCAAGTTACTCCATTTTGTTGAATTAATTAAATAGCTTTGATTGGATTTTGAATAAATGTGAAATTAATTGTTACTGTTCTGAATCATGCTTTTATAAGGTATGGGGTACTGGGGATGAGTTTATGGACTCAAGGGACGGTGGCCTGAAAAAAGGGGGTGCAGAGAAGTTTAGCATCTCTTGGCCCTCAAGGGACAAACAGTTGTGGGGGAGAAACCTTCAGGGGAGATTGTGCAATGGAGACCATGCAGCTGTTGCGTCTCCAATTTGCAGCTGGATTGCATGGCTTCAGGCCCCTGCCAATGGGTCCCAGGAAAGGAGCTTTTGTGGGGTGGGGTCTCTTTGCCTGTTCTTCTCTCTCCCCTCTCTCATCACCATACTGCATCTTTACCTCATTGTCCTCTCTGGACATCCACCTCCCCTTGCTTGCTATACCAATTTCATTTCCTTCAATATAAAGGGGGGGCATTTTCCACTGTTACCCCTCCTCCCCTTTCTAAAACCTCCCATTTCTTGAGATGCTCGTGTAGTCTGCTTGGAAACTTCTGGTCCATAGAGCAGGTTGCAGAGCAACCCCTGCCTTCGTTGGGATCAGAACAGGACCTGTTGGCTCTGCCTTTTACCTCCTGCTCTCTGGGCTCTGCTGGGAAATTGCCCCCTCCCCATTTACTGGGAAAGTTGCTGAAGGAGGATCAGGATTAAAAGTTGGGGGTGAGTGGGGAGACAGTATCCCCCTCCCCACTACCCCATAAGGGCTCCCCCCCCCTTCACCTGCCATGAAGATTTGCATTGCAGGATCCTGGTGCGAATCAGCTGGGAGTCTCCTTCCCACAGTGGAGAGTCTGAATGGTGGTGGGAGGAGGGGTGGCTTTGAGTGCAAACATAAAGATGGCAAGCTAGGAACCTTAACCGTGCCCTCTGGAGGCTTAACCCACAGCAAAGGTCCTGGGTACCCCCCCCCCCAAAAAAAAAAGTTTCACCCCTGTGCACACTCTTACATTAGCCCATCTCCACATGGTCCTGCATCTGGGTATGCAATCCCATGGGTGGATTTAGCAGTGTGGCCCTGCCTTGCTGCTCTCATTATGGGCCTTTTCTTAAGCAAATGTGAGACACGCTCATGCTTTGTGTGTCGAACTTCAGTACACTGAATGAGGTAGAATGATGCATCAATTACTCAAATATAGGTGGTAATTGTGTTTTGCTGAATTTTAAACATCTCTGAATTTAAGCAGTGGGTTTCTGCAGCTGCACTTATTCCTCACATATTTGGGGAGATTACTGGAGCATGCATAAGGCCAAATGGACCCAGAAAGGCTGTGGGGCCTGACAACTCTGTGTTCATTGTCTTATCTAGATGGCATACAGGAATCCTGTGACTCTCCAGGAGTTGCTGGACTCTGGATTCCCATCAGGCCCAGTCAGCATGGCCAATGGTCAGGGATGGTGGGAGTTGTAGTCCTTCTACATGCTGAGGGACACAGATTAGACACCCTGATCTAGACAATTAATTTGGGTTGCCAAATTATGCAGACTAAATTGGCCCACAGTCTTCCTCAGATGTTCAGTATAAGACCAATGAAATTGGAAACATGTATTTTGAGTACTGAGACCAGTTTTAATGTTTTTTTAAAAGGATAACTCATTCCTAAAATTCACGATTTCCACCAACATCTCCCTCTTTGTTTTTCTTCACCTTTACATAGTAAAATGTTTTTTACTTTTCATTTAAACATTCAGAAGACAGCTGAGGAGGGAAAAACAACTGCCAAATTTTTTGAGGAAGAAATGGAATCCTTTTAAAATATAATTTTATAATGTTATATATTATGTGAACTTTGTAAGGAAATGGGTTTTGTGAAGCACTGTCCAAAATGAAAAGCAGTTGTCTGAAAATGCAGTCATTATATTCAGGATGGATTCTTCTAGCCTCAATTTAGAAAAATGTGACTGGCTTACTGTGTGCATAAATTTGCCTTGATTGAAAAACCACTTTTTTTGTAGAGAGCTACATACTTCAGTCTTTTGAAAGTGCATTTCCTTTACCCAATTCCCTTTTCTATAATAAACCAGGGAAACTATCTTGTTGAACCAAAGGTGAAATGTTCTGGAAGGTCTGCAAATGCCATCTTGGTAGTCAAGATAACCCCAAAACTAATTGGTAGTTGTTGTAAGAATGAGTTCATATATGTTTAAATTCACTTGCTTTGATATATGCTAATTGTCTTGCTTTGATGTTGTGCTTATCTGTGGACCCTCGAATGCTGGCCTCTTGGGCCAGAGAGGGGAGTTATCTGTAATAATAATAATAATAATAATAATAATAATAATAATAATAATAATTTATTATTTATACCCCGCCCATCTGGTTGGGTTTCCGCAGCCACTCTGGGCGGCTCTCAACAGAATAATAATAATAAAGCAATGTCTTCTAAAAGTCAGAGAGTTGTTTCTTTCCTTGACATCTGATGGGAGGGCATTCCACAAGGTGGATGCCACTACCGAGAAGGCCCTCTGCCTGGATCCCTGTAACTTTGCTTCTCAGTGTTCAGGCAGAACAATGGGAGTGGAGCTGCTCCTTCAGGTATACTGGACCAAGGCCATTTAGGGCTTTAAAGGTCAGCACCAGCACTTTGAATTGTGCTCGGAAACGTGCTAGGAGCCAATGTAGGTCTTTCAGGACTGGTGTTATATGGTCTCAGCGGCTACTCCCAGTCACCAGTCTAGCTGCTGCACTCTGGATTAGTTGTAGTTTCCGGGTCACCTTCAAAGGTGGCCCCACGCAGAGCGCATTGCAGTAGTCCAAGCGGGAGATAACTAAGGCATGCACCACTCTGGCGAGACAGTCTGCAGGCAGATAGGGTCTCAGCCTGCGTACCAGGTGGAGCTGGTAAACAGCTGCCCTGGGGGGGAAATTGACCTGCTCCTCCATGGACAGCTGTGAGTCCAAAATGACTCCCAGGCTGCGCACCTAGTCCTTCAGGGCACAGTTACCCAATTCAGGACCAAGGAGTCCTCCACACCTGCCTGCCCCCTGTCCCCCCAAAATAGTACTTCTGTCTTGTCAGGATTCAACCTCAAGCTGTTAGCCACCATCCATCCTCCAACCGCCTCCACACACTCACACAGGACATTCACCACCTTCACTGGTTCCAATTTAAAAGAGAGATAGAGCTGGGTATCATCCGCATACTGATGAACACTCAGCCCAAACCCCCTGATGATCTCTCCCAGCAGCTTCATATAGATGTTAAAAAGCATGGGGGAGAGGACGGAACCCTGAGGCACTTCACAAGTGAGAGTCCAGGAGTCTGAACACTCATCCCCCACCACCACTTTCTGAACACGGCCCAGGAGGAAGTTTCAGGACCAACATAGAACAGTGCCCCCAGCTCCCAACTCCTCTAGATGATCCTGAAGGATGTAATGGTCAATGGTATCAAAGGCCTCTGAGAGATCCAGCAGAACTAGGAAACAGCTTTCACCTTTGTCCCTAACCCACTGGAGATCATCGACTAGCACAGCCAAGGCAGTTTCAGTCCCATGATGAGGCTTGAATCCCAATTGAAAGGGATCCAGATGGTCCGCATCCTCCAGGTGTGCCTGGAGTTGTTCAGCAACCACCCGCTCAATCATCTTTCCCAAGAATAGAAGATTTGAGACGGAGTGATAGTTGACCATATTGGCTGGGTCCAAAGATTTTTTTTAAGAAGCAGTTTAATAACTGCCTCTTTCAGCGGGTCTGGGAAGGTTCCCTCACAGAGGGAAGCATTCACCACCCTGCAGAGCCCACCCCTTCCCTGTTCACTTTTATGAGCCAGGATGGGCAAGGATCAAGGAGACAGGTGGCCTGTCCACATCCTCGGAGGTAACAGATTGGAATTGATCCCTTCCAACTGTAAGCTTTGGATAGTTGCTACGTATGGACTCAATGGTCAGGTGTATTGATGGGGGGGGGTCTGGCATGCTGATTTGTATATAAAGAATGTATAAATGTTTGCTTGGGTGTGGACAAGTCATAATGACCTCCCACTGTTGTGGTGTTTGTGGTGTTTTTGAACATTTTGGAAGTTGAACGGAATTCCGGAACATATTCCATTTGACTTCCAAGGTACGACTACAAGTCCTTTTTTCTTTAATTCCATCCCACCAATCCTCACAGGTTAAGAACGCCTCTACTCACCCCAATTCTAAACTTAGTAACTACATAGCTCATTTGGCTTCTTGTCATTCCTAGGAATGTATGTATGTAGGAAGCTGAATTTGTCCTTCTCTGCTGTGAGGCTGGATGCAGAGCTGACACCTCTTTTTTCCTATGGATTGTTCAAGGTTGTTGAAACCAAAAGAGATCATAAAGGTAAAGGTAAAGGTACCCCTGCCCGTACGGGCTAGTCTTGACAGACTCTATGGTTGTGCGCCCATCTCGCTTAAGAGGCTGGGACCGAACGACGGGAGCTCACCCCACCGCGGGGATTCGAACCGCCGACCATACAATCGGCAAGTCCTAGGCGCTGAGGTTTTACCTCCAAAAAAGTGCATGAGTGGTAGCATGGCCAATGAGTTTCCTCCCAGGTCAGGAAGTTAAGTTTAATCTGCCCCATAAAGCTTCCTCATCCACAGTTCCATCCAAACTGAGAACTATCCTTCTCACGGTAATTGGACTCAAACCATTCCATTGCTTGTAGGTTTGTTCTCTGAGGAGCTGAACTGGTCAATGCCATCACACCAACTCAGCCAGTTAAGGAAACTGCAAGCAATGAAACAATCTAACTTAGCATGGTCTATGCCCAGTATGAGGAGATGTTTCTGCAGTGCTCCTATTATTGCAGCTAATTGTTTGTAAATAATTGATTTAGGTTACATTAATTGTTTTGCATCTGTTAGGCTTAGATATAAAAATGCAATCTTAAATGTTTATTAGCTTACCCACTCTCTTTTCAAGTCTCAGCTGAACAAAAAGATAATTAGTCCTAGAAACAATTTCTGAAGGACTCCATTTAAGTAATTATTTTGTTGTGTCCTGGAATACGTTTGGTTTAACAAATGCTGTCCCCTAGAGTTTGCAATTTAATGGTATGCTTTGGGTAGGGAGAGGGGGAACTGTGTCCAAAGAGAGTAGAAGTTCCATTTTTTAAATACAAATTTATTTTCAACAAAATTATTCTTTTGCAGTCTAAAGGCTCCCCCCCTTGTGTTTATATCACTTTAAAAATGTCTTGCCTATAAATAACTATAAAGGAACTGAGCTTCTTGATGGCTATGAGCACTGATCTTTACTTCACGATTCAATAAATGGAATGGATTTTGCTGGGTAAGCTCACTGTTAAATCTCATTTTAGAGTGAACCACCTACACATTTCATGTTGCAAGACCTTGAAACACAAACTCAGGATGATGTCCACATTTTTGAGAGGTGAAACATTAAAGCAGTTTGGAAGTAAGTGTTATAGAAAAACTCCAATGCTGCGATTCTGCTATTTTGCTTCCTCTCATGTAAAATACATGATAAGTGAACAAATGTTTGTTTGCTGCTTATATTTGTCAGCTGCAAGCCCTTTTTGAGATGTGCAAAGACCTCTAGAGGAATTTTTGCTAGTGTTTTTGAAAATCTTTTGGTTTTCCTTAGGCTAGGATGTACTTCACATTTTGCCTTGTATAAATTCACATTGTGCAATGTTCCACTGCTTATAATAAAGGTTTCAGGGAAAACACTTGCATCCACAACAAGGATCTTTGTTGAACTGAAACTTAGATAAGTGGCTTGTTGATCAAGTTAATGGTAGTTGCTATAGACTTGGTGCCCATATTCATGCCTTCATGAACTTGAAGACTCATGTCTAGCAGGGCCAACCCACCCATGAGGCAAGGTGAGGTGACAGCCTTGGATGGCAGAATCCACAGGGGCAGCAGATCCAGCATCCAAGGAATGTATCGTCTTCTGCTGCAGTTACAGCAATGTGCGCTCCCTGGAGGCAGCTCCCCATTGCAACCTTTACAGCAGCCTCTCAGCAAATAGATGGTGCTATTGCTCTCTTTCCACTCTTAAGGAGGAAACAGTGGGGTTGCCCTCAGGGTTTTCTGAGCTCTGCACCCACCCAACATGAGCCAGAGTGGGCCCCTTTGCTAAGCATAGTGATTTAATTCACTGAAATTGGGAATGCTTAAACGCATTACTGTGTGTTTCATTCTGGAATGTTCCTCAGTAACTCTCATCTGTTTGGTTAACTCTGGTCACATGGGAGGTATCTTAATATATTCTCCATTTTGTTTTGTGTGTGAGTGACTTGACTGTAATGTCTACATCTCCATGAACACTGAAGAAGAGACCATGCTAGATAATTCTCTCTCTAAACACAGTAGAGGAGTGCTCATGCTTTTGTGTGAATGTATGTGACAGAAAGAAGTAGAAAAGTGGATTTTCTCCCAAGCAGTAAGGAGAGGTCTGCGCGCCAGTGCCTCTTTTGCCGAGCGCACCATCCTCTCCGCTTGCCCGTTTCTGGATGGATGAAATGGTGCCGTTAGGGCATGGCGGATGCCCAGTTCCAAAAGATACCGCTCAAAAGTGCCTGACGTGAACTGCGGTCCGTTGTCGGAGACAAGGACATCAGGACACCCATGTGTTGCAAAGAGGCCTTGCAGCACCCGGATGACAGCCTTGGTAGTGGTGGAGGGCATCAGGGCCACCTCCAGCCATTTGGAATAGGCGTCCACCACTACCATAAAGGTCCGGCCGTGAAAGGGGCCGGCCAGATCGATGTGCACCCTTGACCAGGGTGTCTTGGGCATCTCCCAGGTGTGTCTTAGCTGCCGGTGCTGCAGGCCTTGATTCCTGGCACGCTTGACAGGCGGACACCCAGGCAGTGATGGCATCGTCCGTGTTAGGCCACCAGATGTAACACCGAGCCAACGCCTTCATTTTGACGATTCCCGGGTGGCCAACGTGCAGAGCCTCCAGGACACGTTGACAGAGTCTTTGGAGAATCATGACGCGGTCTCCCCACAGCAGACAGCCACGATGAGCCGAGAGTTCATGTTGTCTGGTTGTGAACGGTTGGAACTCCGATGCAAAAGGCCCTTGTGGCCACCCCCTCCACACCCAGTTGAGCACACGGCTGATGGTGCGATCCTGGGCAGATGCAGAGGCCACAGTGGCAGCCGATACAGGCGCTGCCGGAAGATCCTCAATCAGGAGGAGCGATGAAGCAGGAGCCGGGTCTTCCACAAACGCTGGAAGAGGGCAACGGCTGAGGGCGTCGGCATGGCCCATCGATTTCCCCGGGCGATGGACGAGCTGGTAGTGGTAGGCAGCCAGGAAAACAGTCCATCTCAGCATGCGTGGCGAGAGGACCGGTGGAGTTTGGTCGATCACTGGCGAGGAGGCCCAGGAGCGGCTTGTGGTCAGTGATGAAGTCAAAAGTCCTGCCATAGAGGTATTCATGGAACCTCTTCACTCCAGCCACAAGTCCCAGTGCCTCCTTGTCGAGCTGGCTATAATTCCGTTCAGTCAGAGATAGCGTCCTGGAAAAGTAGGCGAGTGGTGCTTCTCTTCCATCTGGAAAACTGTGACTAAGGACAGCGCCGATGCCAAAAGGTGAGGCGTCGCAGGCAAGGACCAGTGGCCTGGCTTCACTGTAGTGTACTAGCACACTGTCCGATGAAAGGAGAGCATTGACCGCGTTGAAGGCCGCCGTCTCCCGATGACCCCAGGACCAAGGCGTCTTTGTGCTGAGGAGTCAGTGAAGAGGCTCAGCCACTGTGGCTTTATGGGGCAGGAACATGTTATAAAAGTTCAGCAGCCCCAGGAATGCCTGCAACTCCGTCTTGTTCTTTGGGATGGGGACCTGCTGGATAGCGTGGATCTTGGATGTGGTTGGGTGAAGGCCGGAGGCGTCGATAAGATAGCCCAGGAACTCCACCTGTGGAACGGCGATCTGGCACTTCTCCCTCTTTACCTTGAGTCCAGCCTCCTGGAACCTGGTCAGCACGGCATGGAGGCGCTTGAACAGCTGCTGGTGTGAGTCTGCGGACACCAAGACATCATCAAAATATGGTACCACGCCCGGAAGCCCTTGCAGGAGACGTTCCATAAGGCTTTGGAAGATGCCAGGAGCCACACTCACCCCGAACTGCAACCGGCGGCAACGGAATGCCCCTCGGTGGGTGACGATCGTCTGGGCTTCAGCAGTGGCACCATCGACGGGCAGTTGTTGATAGGCTTGGGCAAGGTCCAGCTTAGCGAAGACCTTACCCTCACCCAGGGAATGCAGCAGGTGTTGGACAACAGGAACCGGGTAAGCATGCTGCTGAAGTGCCTTGTTGATCGTGCACTTGTAGTCAGCGCAGATTCTCACCGACCTGTCTGGCTTGACAGGCGTGATGATGGGGGTTTCCCACTTGGCGTGGTCAACCGGCTCCAAAACTCCTTGGGCGATCAGCTTGTCCAGTTGTTCGTCCACCTTAGCCTTGAGAGCAAAGGGAACCCGGCGTGGCTTTAGCTTCATGGGGGCGACTTGTGGATCAAGGCTAAAGGAGATGGGCGTACCTGTGTATTGCCCCAAAGTGCCATCAAAAACCGCGGCAAAGTCTTTGACCAGACCCTCAGTCTCTGCGTTAGAGATGCAGTTGATGCCGGTGACTTCCAGGCCGAGGGCATCAAACCAGTCTAGCCCTAGGAGGCTTGGCCGCTGACCTTCAACCACCACCAGTTGGAGCAGGCCCGAAAAATCCTTGAAGGCGATCCAGAACTGGCCAACGCCTACCACAGGAATGTCGTTTCCCTGGTAGTCTCTCAGGTGTACGCGGTGAGAGTCGAGTTGCCTTTTGGACACTCTGGGTACCAGTCTTTTGATGGTGCTCCAAGACACGATGGACAGGGCAGACCCGGTGTCGATCTCCATGTAACATGGAGCTCCTTCAATGAGCACCGTGACGCTCAGCTTGTGTCGCGTAGGCGAGTCGGTTTGGCCAGTCGTGGTTCCAGACGGGCAGCGGCAGTTGGTGAGAGCGAAACAGCTTTCCTTGGCAGACTGGAGTGAAGACTTGGACTTGCGAGTCAGTGAAGGGGGGGTGTCAGACGGAGCCGATCGGCAGACCTTAGCGATGTGGCCCCTTCTGGAACACTGCCTACAGATGGCGTCTCTGAATCGACACTTGGCACGGGAATGGTTGCCTCCGCAGCCGCCACATTCCGGTTGGCCCTTGGACTTCTGTTGGAACTTCCTGCGCTCCCGCTTTGTCTGGTGCACGTCATTGTCTTCACTAGAGGATGCCTCATCACTGCTGGCCTCTTCGTGATGCACTGGAACTGGCTTCCTAGCAAGACACGGGCTGCTGGCCTTGTGGATCTCCTGGGTGGAGCGTTCAGCAGCTTCCGAGGCCATGGCCTCCTCAATGGCTTTCTGCAGTGTGAGGTCTGGCTTGGCGAGGAGACACCGTTGTAGATGGATGTCCCAGACCCCGCAGACGATTTGATCCATCAGGGCATTGTCTAAGTCTCGCAGTGCATTGCAGCCTGTCGCAGGGCGGTGGTGTAGTTGTTGATTGACTCCCCCTCTGCCTGGTTCCGGTGGTAAAATGCATGGCGGGCAGCAATCTTGGACGGCTTTGGCGCGTAGTGGTTGCGGAGCTTCTCTTGGATCGTGTCCCATGGTGTTGCCTGGACTGCTTCAGGCGCAACCAATGCTCGGGCCGTCTCAAACACCTCAGGCCCACAGAGGCTGAGGAATAGGCTCCGCTTCCGTTCCTTTGATACTGCTGTCAGCTCGTTGGCTTGGAGGTAGCAGTCGAACCGAGCGAGGTAGGAGTCCCATGATTCAGAGGCTGGCGCAAACGGCGGTAGAGGCACAAGTGAAGCCATGATTCCGATGCCGGCGTGAAGGGCCATGGATGGAACACAGTGCTCTAGCCAGAACAGTCAGCTCTGAATTGGTTCTGTTCAGTGATTTCGCTCAGTGATTCAGCTCAGTGATTCAGCTCAGTTCAGAGGATGGCTGCATCTGGCTGTCCTCTGATGTCCATCGATCCCACCTTCGTCGCCAGGGTTAAGTTGTGGGCGAACATATCAGACAACACTGCGATTCTTCCAAAGCAGCTCTTTATTTGTAAGCTGGAACAGAACTACCGTATTTTTCGCACGATTGGACGCACCGGACCATAGGACGCACCTAGTTTTCAGGGGGGGAAATCAAGGAAAAAATATGATTCCCCCCCCCCCGCAGCTCTCGGAGCAGTGGACAGGCTGCACGCAGCCTGTGCGCTACTCCAAGACCTTCTCCCTGCTTTTGCGGGAGGTGGCGGAATTCCCCCACCTCCTGCAAAAGCCCACAGGAGCCCCGCGTGACTCCTGCGGGCTTTTCGACCAGGAGGGAGAAGGGACTGAAACGGCCGTCAGTCCCTTCTCCCTCCTTGGGGAAAAGCCCCCAAGAACCGCTCGCTCTTTAAAGGCTGCGCGGCTCCTGCGGGCTTTTCTAGGAGGTGGGGGAATTCCTAGAAAAGCCAGCAAAGCCGTGGAGCTCCTTTAAAGAGCGCACGGCTTTTGCCTGCTTTTGCGGGAGGTGGGGGAATTCCCCCATCTCCCGCAAAAGCCCACAGGAGGGAGAAGGGACGGACTCGGCCAGTCAGTCCCTTCTCCCTCCTTGGGGAAAAGCCCCCAAGAGCTGTGCGCTCTTTAAAGGCTGCACGGCTCTTGCAGGCTTTTCTGCGAGGTGGGGGAATTCCCCCACCTCCTAGAAAAGCCTGCAGAAGCCACGGAGCCCCTTTAAAGAGGGCGCGGCTTTTGCCTGCTTTTGCGGGAGGTGGGGGAATTCCCCCATCTCCCCCAAAAGCCCACAGGAGGGTTGGAGAGTAGCGGGAAGGCGTCGCACGCCTTCCCGCTGCCCCCCAATCTCTGGGGCTGGCGATGGGGGAAGCACTGCTTTCCCCACCGCCAGCCTCAAACCCGGGTTGGAGAGTAGCGGGAAGGCATCGCTGCCTTCCCGCTGCCCCCCAATCTCTGGGGCTGGCGATGGGGGAAGCGCTGCTTTCCCCACCGCCAGCCTCAAACCCGGGTTGGAGAGTAGCGGGAAGGCATCGCTGCCTTCCCGCTGCCCCCCAATCTCTGGGGCTGGCGATGGGGGAAGCGCTGCTTTCCCCACCGCCAGCCTCAAACCCGGGTTGGAGAGTAGCGGGAAGGCGTCGCACGCCTTACCGCTGCCCCCCGATCTCTGGGGCTGGCGATGGGGGAAGCGCTGCTTTCCCCACCGCCAGCCTCAAACCCGGGTTGGAGAGTAGCGGGAAGGTGTCGCACGCCTTACCGCTGCCCCCCGATCTCTGGGGCTGGCGATGGGGGAAGCGCTGCTTTCCCCACCGCCAGCCTCAAACCCGGGTTGGAGAATAGCGGGAAGGCATCGCACGCCTTCCCGCTGCCCCCCGATCTCTGGGGCTGGCGATGGGGGAAGCGCTGCTTTCCCCACCGCCAGCCTCAAACCCGGGTTGGAGAGTAGCGGGAAAGCATCGCTGCCTTCCCGCTGCCCCCCAATCTCTGGGGCTGGCGATGGGGGAAGCGCTGCTTTCCCCACCGCCAGCCTCAAACCCGGGTTGGAGAGTAGCGGGAAAGCATCGCTGCCTTCCCGCTGCCCCCCAATCTCTGGGGCTGGCGATGGGGGAAGCGCTGCTTTCCCCACCGCCAGCCTCAAACCCGGGTTGGAGAGTAGCGGGAAGGCGTCGCACGCCTTCCCGCTGCCCCCCAATCTCTGGGGCTGGCGATGGGGGAAGCGCTGCTTTCCCCATCGCCAGCCTCAAAGAGCAGACTCTCCTGGCTTCAGCGGAAGCAACGCAAAGCCTCCGGAGCGCAGGCTTCGGAGGCTTTGCCTTGCTATCGCTGAAGCCAGGGAGCCTGCATTCGCTCCATAGGACGCACACACATTTCCCCTTCATTTTTGGAGGGGAAAAAGTGCGTCCTATAGAGCGAAAAATACGGTAACTGAGGAGCTCAGTCAGCCTGCTTATATAGAGCTCCAGAACAATGTAACTGTTGCCATTTTCTAAAACTATCCAATCACTGAACTTCACTTTCGATCCTTTCAATTGCATACAAACTATCCAATCACTGAACGTCACTTTCGATCCTTCATTTGCATAACTATCTACAGTATCCCCCTGCTGGCCCAGGGTGAGAACTTCAGTACATAACACTTTCTCCCTATGATGGCCCACTTCAACCATCAAGCAAGGTTTTGATTTGATTTTCCCCTTGTTCCCAATATAAATCTTCACTCCCTTCTCCCCTGGTGGGTGGGTGTGCCATTTTGTGGGTCTCCTCAGGCGCCAAAATGTTTTGGGCTGGCCCTGATGTCTAGACTACTGTTATCTGAACTAAATGGGAAACACCCTAGAAGGTTGCCTGGTGCAGAAAGTGATGGCACATATCCTCATGTGCATTTATGAGTGGAAGCTCCTATGCTTCAGCATTGGCAGTAGCTCCCAGCTATCTTGTAGACACAGATCAACATTCTGATGTTGACCTCTAAAATTCTTAGGAACTAGTGCATTGAAGACCCACAGTTTAAAAATGAATTGAATAAGGCTGCTAGCTTTGCCTATTGATTTATATTCGGTAACCATTTATCGTAGAGGAAATTGAGAGGCAGATGAGAAGATAACCCATCTAGGAAAAGGAAAACTCTGATCCTAAACCTCCCCTGCCTTGTGGGTTTTCTTAGGAGAAGAAAGGCTAAGGAGGAAACCCTACACAAATCCAGAGTGGAGTCCCTAAGACCATTTGATGTCATCTTGTATGCCTCCTTTCAGCATTTCCTGCAGCTGGAACCTATTGCTCTGCTTTAATTTGAACCAGATCAGTAAGGCCAAGAGGAGGGTTTGATCTTCTGGGCAGCCCAGGACCTCCTTACTCACTGCCCAGGCTTCCGCCCCAGGGAGCTTACTTCAGCGCTACTAACACAGTGGTTTGATTTCACCCCTGGAGGCGCACTCCATTGTCTCTTGAGACAGACAGATGCCAACAACAACATATTTGGATGTAGGGTTGCCATATTTCAAACAGTGAACATCCGGATAGAAAAGTTGTTGGGCTTTCTTGCCAAATTCGCAAAAGAAGAATTAGTTTTGGAGCTATTTTTTAAGGAAAATCACCAAAAACGACACTGCCATCATAGGCTGCCATACGTCTGTATTTTCCAGGACATTTTAACAATTTCCACCCAGACACTGCTTCCAACTGCAGTATTCTGGATATGTCTGGGAAATTCCGGGCGTATGACAACCCTATGGGCGGGAATATAAAAAAGGTCATTAATTTTCTGTGTAAGGAACAACTGCATCATTTCATAACTGTACCAGTTGTCATGCAGGGTACCTGAAGGATCTCATCCTTTCATTTGCACTGACATATAACTGGGCATTGTAGGATGTAATCGTTCTTGCCCATGCCAGTTCTCCCTGTTCCATGTGGATTTGGAATGTCTGATAGACCAGACAGAGGTCCTATTTTGGCCACGGGCCTGAGGTTTCCTACTCTAAGGATCGGCTCTTTCAAATATTCGGTTGAACATGCTAAGGGAGCAGAATGGGCCCTAAGGGCATTCAGACACACTTTTCAGCAGGGCTGTTATGTCAAGTGTAGGGATGAAATGCTCTTTCAGTTTGGGTTCTCTCAGTTTCTCATTTTTCCCACTTTAAATTCAGTTCTCCACTTTTTAACAGCAATTTGTGGGGGTTTTTAAGTGATTGTGAAAATTCATCTTGATTTTAGTGTGAATTTCTCCTGATAAACATATTTCGTTTGCAATTTTGACCAATATACACATTTTTGCATGTTATTGTCACTAACATGTGCCATTGCACATTTCCTCAATATTCATGCATTCTTGTGAAGATGGTTTGGCTGGAGAACATTTTTGCAAAATTAAGGTTAGTGTAAATTTTGAAGGACAGCTTCATATTATTTCTGAAAGTGCAAATCTCATTGATTCAGTTTTAAATGTGACCTGAATCACATCTCTCCCCTATCCCTAGTCTAGAATTGTTCTATATTGGTATGTATCTAAGGAAAATCTTCTGTAATGGATTGTGCAATCGGAAAAGTAGCACTTTTAAAACACAGTGCAGCTAGGGTAACATAGGGTGATAAGAACCCTTCTGGAAGAGGGGCATGAATGTGTTACGATGAAATGATATCTCAGGGAATTCTTCTGAAATACTTTGCTTGGTTCTAAGTGGCATCTTTAAAGGTTGCATGAGGAGCTGGTGCTTGTTTTATAAAACATAATATTCAGTGACATATAGAAAATCAGGCAATTAAGTGACTGATAAGGCTTGCAGCTTCCTGCCCTCTTTCCCCCTTTTCATTTGCTATGCTGAATATGCTTTTCTGTATTCCGTGAACCATTTATTTCTTCTGCCTAGATAACTGCTGTCTTGTAGAATAGCCTATCACAATACATTTCAAACATTTTCCCCCATGAACACTTTGAGGTTTCTGCCAGCGTTTTGCTTTCCAATTGTTTTATTATCATCATCAAAGATTGCTGAAATATTTGCTGTAAAACATTCTTGGGTTTCTTCAGTTTACAAGCAAGTTCAATTGCCTGGCCATTTTATGGATTGATTGATTGATTGATTGATTGATTGATTGATTTATTAGGCAGAAAGGAGTCTGCTTGGCATGAAATGATCTATGCTCAGGTCATTAAGCAGAAGAGAATGCTAAGCAAAGACCATCCAAAATTAGCCATTGGGCAGGTGGCTAACTCAGCTCTGGCTAAGTTGTCACTAATGAAAGTTGCCACTGGTGTCTGTCTCTTGTGTGTGTGTCTGTGATGAAGCTGCCATTTCCTTCTCCCCATAGTTATCCAGTACAATGTTGCATCTGAAGATTGTAATGGTGGCTGATCTATCAAGTGGGAAGTTCTGCTTGCTGCCACCTCACTTGTAGCAGCAGCCACTGCCAGCTAACAAAAATGTTCGGGGAAATTTAATGGAGCTTATTTCCAGGTAAGTGAGTATAGGCCTGCAGCCTGAAAGTCACTTAAAAACACTAACACCCAAAGCCCTGGTCCTTCCAAGGAGTGTGTGGCTCTGTAATATGGTGATGTGAATTCTCTGGCCTTCCAGAAGCTGCTGGACTTTAAATCATGGGTAGCCAATATGGCAACCTCTGCATTCTTTCTGTATTACATTCATCAACCCCAGCCATTATGGCCAATGTTCAGTGATAATGGGAGTTCAGGAACATCCCTGGCACAACATATTCCAAATTCTCCAAATGAGAAATGCTCAACGAACCAACCTGTGTTATTATCATTTCCATTTCACTTCATATCAAGCAAGCCTTTTCAGCATTTATAAGCAACATTTGTGCCCGAGTCATCTCCTGCTGTGGCATTTGATTAAATAAAATAATGTATATGTACAGATCAATACTGGGGTGTCACTGGAGAAGATATTATCACAGCAGCATTACTACAAACACTGGAAATTTGTCCTGGCTACTAAAACTCTTGTCCCAGCATTCTGTGTGATGTAGTTCACAAGTGCACACTCACAAAATAAATCACATGTCCTCACTGAGGTGTCAGTGTCAAGGACATAGGTTTGCTTCCATTTATACTATATAGTTTTCCCCTTCTCGGTGAGGATGTAATCAACTCTAGAGAACAGAAAGATGCAGCAGCACCACCTGCTGACAAATGAATACACAGAGCTTGAAGCAGTTTACAATAAAGACAAATCTTTATTATTATTATTATTATTATTATTATTAGTGATTTATATACCACCCTTTATCAAAAGATCCCAGGGTGGTGTACAACATTAAAAACACATTATAGAACATCAGTGATAAAAATGATAAACTCAAATGAGTTACTTTAAACCCAAGTACATGATATCTAGGGACGCGGGTGGTGCTGTGGTCTAAACCACTGAGCCTTGGGCTTGCCAATTGGAAGGTTGGTGGTTCGAATCCCCGCGACGGGGTGAGCTCCCATTGTTCGGTCCCAGCTCCTGCCAACCTAGCAGTTCGAAAGCATGTCAAAGTGCATGTAGATAAATAGGTACCGCTCCGGCGGGAAGGTAAACGGCGTTTCCGTGCGCTGCTCTGGTTCGCCAGAAGTGGCTTAGTCCTGCTGGCCACATGACCCGGAAGCTGTACGCCAGCTCCCTCGGCCAATAAAACGAGATGAGCACCACAACCCCAGAGTCGGCCATGACTGGACCTAATGGTCAGGGGTCCCTTTACCCTTTACTTTTACATGATATCTATATCTAGACAACTAAGATTTAAGTTGTTTAGATCTTTAACTCCCAACCAATATAAAAAGCATGCTGTTCACACAACCACTGACACAATCTCACTCTCACACAGCCACTGCAACCAATGGATGGCTTTAAAAGAGAAGTAGCCTTATCCTTCATAAATTTATCAGTCAGTGGCTACTGGCCACAATGGATATATTTTACCTCCACTGTTGGAGACCTTATGCCTCTGAATACCAGTTGTTGCAGTTGGTGAGAGGGTTGTTGTGCTCAGGTTCTGCCTGTGGCCACTATGAGAACAGGATGCTGGATTAAATGGGAGTCTGGCCTAATCCAGCAGGGTTCATTCCCCACAATATCTCCACCAATCAACCACTCGTACCCAAGCCACTCACACTCAGCAACACTACGACCCACAAAGACTCACTCTGCACTCATATCCTTCCAAATGCTCTTGTCGGTAGTTGCTGGCTACCCAGTGTGGGTTACAGGGTTGTTTGTTCTCCTGGCTTCCCAAAACTGCGCTGCCACTTACTGAATCAGGAAGGCAGCAGCATGCTCACAGCAACTGCAGGGAACCCCAAAATGGCACCCACTGAGGGAAGAAAGGGTGTGTGAAGAGCTACGTCACAAACAAGGGGAGGAATAAAGATCTACATTGGGAATAAGGGTGGGAGGAGACCAGCAGCAACACCTATTTGCCAGAAGGTCACTGTAGAGGTGGTATTTTGGGGGGGAGGGGGGCCAAGGAGAAGGTACTTCTGGCCTCCAATGAGTTGCTGCCACTGCAGCAGTGGCAATGGCAATGGCAGTAGCAGGTGATGCTACTTGGAGGCTGGATCTGCTGCCCCTGTGGAATCTGCTGCCTGAGGTGGGTCAACCCTGGGTGCTCAGCATAGTGGTGGCGCAGTGGTGGAGCCAATCCAATGCACTGTGCCAACATAGTGCTGAGCTCCCTGCTGCCTTGCCCCTTCACCTCTTGTGATGCAGCAGTGACGCTGAGAGAGCAACACAGCCTCACAAAGACCGCACTGTCATCGACTACTGGTCCCTGTGATTGAGAGGAGGTTGAAACTATTGGGTATATCTTACTATTTTGTAACCTTTATCAAGATCTCCAGAAAGAGGACATTAATCTCTGGCAACAGTACATTAAGTCTTATAATAAATAAAAACGAGTAGCCTCGGTGTGACTTGCATTATTTACGCAGCTTGGTTACTTGGAAGCAGGGGGTAAGATATAAATGAACCAATGTCCTGTGTTGAGAGTGTTAAGACTAGGATATGGTGGGCTGAGGTTCAAATCCCCACTACAAAGCTCACTGAATAACCTTGAAAAGTCACTGTCTCTCAGTCTATTTTTTTTTAATGATATTTATTCAAAATTTCATCAATACATAAACAAGAAAAAAGAAACAAGAAAAACAGAAAAATACAGCAAAAAATAAAAGAAAAAGAAAAAAACCAAAAAAGAAAGAAGAAAAATACAAATCTCAGATTAAAACTTTTCATTTGCTTATTTCTTGAACCTCCTCACACCTCCCTTTTTGTATTCTAGTTTAATTTGTTATTCCAGCAAATTCTTCCCATGTTTCTCAATTTTAGTTTAAAAGATTAGTCTTCACAATCTATCTTATTTATTAATTCAACATAACCTTTCCATCTTTTAATATAATCTGTTATTCAATTTACCTTAATCTCTTTAACCTTATCTTATCATTAAAAATCTTAAAATTTCAAAATTTACATCATATTGATACATATCTCCTTAAATCATTTCTGCTAAAGCCAATTTAGTTCCTTTCCAGCATATTCCCTAATATTTCATTAATGTTGCACTAATTCCAAAATTAACAAAAGAATTTCCCTTGATATCTCTAATTTTTATCCAACGTCCCTTCTTCCTGGTTTCGGGTCATGTCAGTCCTTTCTGTCCATTACATCCAGTCCATCAATCTGGTGTTCTTATGTCCGAGGCCCTTAAGTCTCTTCTAGGCCCCTTCTGCAGATTTTCTTGTTCTTGTTCTTGTTCTTACGCACTTCTTTATCTATTGTTGGTTTCTTGGGGAGTGGGTCTCCGGAGGGTTCCATCCGGTAATAATTTCCATTTTCCTTGGTCAGACTGGCCCCTTCCCCCCAGTCCCACTCTCCATCGTCATCTTTGTAATCCAAAAAATATTTATCCAAAAGATAGTTGTTCACCTGTTTCATAGTCCCACTAGAGTTAAGAGCTTCCTTAACTTCAAACACTTCCCAGCATTCTCCAAGTTCAATCTTCCAACGCAGTGGCTTTTGTTCCTGCAGGACTTTGGGTCTCTCCATTTGTGTTGTTTGAGGAGTAATCACTACCTCTTCCTTCTTCATCTGCCCTTGGACTTGCCTTGTCAAACCAGATTCCTGAATTGGTCGCTGTATAACTTCTTTATCCTTGTTCCCTGTTAAATCATATTCACTGGCCACAGCACTCATCAAGTCCAATTTTTCATGCATCAAGTTCATTTTCTCATACAGCTGCTCCAGCAAAGCATTTGTCATACCAAGGGCAGACACCAAACCTTCCTTCCAACACATTTCTGTTCAAGGTCAAACGGCTGGTCCCACGATCCAAATCTCGCAGCTGTAGAATCTCACAACAAACTGACAGGCTCCCTCTAGGGGACACAATTTCTATTTGTATCCATTTTTAAAATGTATCCAACAAAGAAGATTGTTGTGTATTGAGTCAAAGGATTTTATATCTGTATTATTGTTGTCTGTATTTGCATTAGGGTAAAGTAACTGCCTTTTGGTTCCAGAGGGTACAGTTACTATTGGTTCATTTAAGCTGCTGTATTTGGATCCTCTGTCTTATTGGTTTCCTCCAAAAGGCAGGACTGTGATTGCCTGATATTGTTCCCTCCAAAATGTATCCTTTCTAGCTAGTTCCCTGTCCCTATAAATGTAGCTCTCCCCTCCTCAGTTCTCAGTCTTGTTTGCTGTAATAAAGAAGCGTTACTACAGAACTGTCTCCAGCATATTATGTCAAGAGAGCTGAAATCACAAACCCCACGTCACAACAAAGATTACTTTTGATTTCAAATCCTTTCGATTTTCAGATACTTTGTTTCATTAAAATACAGAAATGCAGAAAGTAGCATTGAAGTTAATTTGTTTCTCTCTCTCTCTCTTTTTTTTTTTTGGCTATCTGTCAAAGTACTCCACTTTCAATCAATGGACGTCTCAAGCAATTTCTGTCCCGACACCCCGTCCCTAGGTTTGGGACGATGGAAACTTAAATTCCTTTACTCTCCTCCTGCAGGATTAACAGTCAAATTCCCCCCCCCGCCTTTTCTCCTGCTTCCAAGGGGGTTTTATTGGTTGTGGATGCAGGAAATTTCCAACTTTAAAGCAGTTTTCCAGGCTATTAGGTTGCAAGGTCTTTGCTTCAGTCTATATACAAAAAGCGGAAGGCGGACTTCCTGTTTAAACATTCCCGCTTCGTGCCTAATTCATAAATTTTGCAAATTTCTTGATCCAATTCTCCGTTTTTACTCACGGGTACTTGATTTAGGGTCCAAATGTCATCAGGAAAAAGTCAGCGCTCTCCGGCGATGGCTGTGCGGCTCCCCTCCATGGAAACAGCGATCGGTTCACAGCACCGTGCTGCTCACCCCACTTCACTCCGGAGCCCCGAAAAGGGGTTTCCTCGTGAGTAGGGGAGGCGCTCTTGGTGCTCTGCCGAACCCCACGTTCCCAGGCTTCTCCGCCTGGGATTTCTAGCAGGCCCCCGCCTTCGCCGTGGCGGGAAGACCCAATTTCCACAGAGCCCGTTCCTCCGATCGGAGGAACTCCGCCATTCGTAGTTGGCGCTAACCCGGAAGTCCCCACTGTCTCTCAGTCTAACCTACCTCACAGGGTTATGAAACTTGTTTGGTGGTGGAGGAGGAACCATGTATGTTTCCTGAACTCTTTGAAGTCACTGAGGGGAACTGTAAGCAATAGGAATGAGTGGATTTCCCTCATTCTGTGGGTTCATCCAGCTGTTCTGACTTGAAAAGTTTCAAATTTTGGAGCTGGTGTTTGTGAAGCTTGCCACAGCTTCCATCTGACTCTTTTCTCTGGCTATTGACATGCGTCAACAGTCCACAACTGAATACAAAATGCAATTACATGATAGATATTTTTGCACTTTGATTTAATCACTGTGAGTGTGAATTGACAATCCAAATTTTCAGGTGGCATGCAGTGACCAGGCAGTAGCCTGAACAAGGAAAGCCTGGGAATAGGACTTAAAAATGGGGAAATGGGGGGATTATTAATATGCTGATGCTGCTACATAAATAAGAATAAGGGGTAGTTTAGAACTCCAAAGTTTGGGGTGCCCACATAAGCCTATAAGCCAACTTTTCATACCAAGTGGCCCACAAGAGTACGGTCCACACACTGTGTTGTTGCACATGAAGGGAGAGTGAGGCAGGATCCTACAGCCCTCCTTCTCATAGCTGGGAAAGCATGAGCCAGGCTTGGAGGAGGAGGCAGGAGGAGTCATTGTGGCAGCTTCCCAAAGCCAGGCGTCTCACTTACGGTACCTGACTTTGGGAAGGCAACACAAGGGCTTCGGGGGGGGTTCAAATTTTGCCCTCGCGTGACCCTCCCATGTGACAAGGCAGTATGTGGCCCGTGGGAAGGCAGTGTGAGGGCTGCGCACCAGGGGGGCATCAGATGTTGCCAAGGGCTGCCAAAAAAGGCCTCAAGGGCTGCATGCAACCCTTGGAACATGAGTTGGCTCACCCTCCTATAAGCAGTCCCAAGAGCAACAGCACTCTTCCCTCTTGCAGTTTCCAGCACCTGTTGTTCAGAAACATGCTACCGTGGTTTGCTATTTGCAGAATTCAAAGCTAATTTAATGAGCTCCTTTCATGGGGGGGGGGGAGACTCTTGCATTCTGGATATGCTAATAACATACCCTCCAAATGTCCCAATTTTCCAGGGATGGTCCTGGTATTACTAAAATAAAATAAAATAAAAATTAAGAGGTTTTCTCAGGACAGTGGAGGGCATGTGTTGGCGGAACGTGCCCTTCTTCTGATAGGAAATGATGTGAAGGGGGGTAGGGGACAGAAAATGGGGGGTCAAGGAGGATCAGTTGGGAAGGAATGAGAAATGTCCCTATTTTCTTCTGAGAGATGTTGGAGGGTATGTAATAAGACCTGGCAGAATGCAAACTGTGTGGGTGCTGCCTATTTTAGAATAAAGCTGTGGGGTGGGGAGAAGAGAATGCATCTTGAAGGATGTCAAAAGATAAATTCTTGTCTTTTCTCCGGAAAGTGTTGTGGGGAGAGTTGCAACATTGTTCTCATTATCTCAGAGGAAGAAGGGTAGCATTTGAAAGTCAAATAAATTGTATGGAGACAGATTCATTTAATTTTTTTTAAGTACCCATATTGCAGCTTAAGGCATTGACTCTTCTGTCAAATGCACAATAGCAAGGGATGGGGAAAGTTTTAAGTTATGAACACTTGATTGAGACTAGATTGTCAGCAACAGAAAGGCTGCAGCCTCGGGGGCTGTTTAATTTTTTTCAGGAGAGAAGAGAAGAGCTGCTGGATGCTCCTGCCTGCCTTTCAGAGTTGTGGGGTCAGGGCCAGGAGGCCAGGTGAGGTGACTGCCTCAGGTGGCAGGATCCGCAGGGACAGCAAATTCCAGTACAGACCTTTCTTCCTCCTTGTTCCTGAGGTAGATCTTCCCTCAGCCATTTTTCTTTGTAAGGAGGAGCTCTGCTGGGTGGCTTGCTTCAGGTGCCAAAATGTACTGGGCCAGTCCTGGGCTGTGGGGAGAGAGGGACTGAGTCTGAAATAATGACAATTACAGAATGAATAAAAATATTGAAGCACTGTGTCTCAGGCTGTGTACACACCACACCTTTCATGTGGGTGGAATGTGGGTGGCGCTGTGGTCTAGATCAATGAGTCTCTTGGGCTTGCTGATTGTAAGGTCGGCGGTTAGAATCCACACAGTGGGCTGAGCTGCCGTTTTTCTGTCCCAGCTTCTGCCAACCTAGCAGTTTGAGAGCTCACTGGTGCAAGTAGATAAATTAGGTACCTTTGCAGCAGGAAGGTAAACGGAGGTCTCATTATCATTTTAAATGCAAATTAGGCATGCTTACTATTAGCTGCCTCTCCTAAGACAGACAAATATTCATTCCAGGGATTGGGGCGTTTTCAACATGGCGCCGAGGTAAGACGTGCTTACCGGTGCTCTTCGGATTTCTTTTAATCCTTTATATTTTATCTTAACTGACCCAGTCAGTCTTTGAAGCTTTTTATAACTGCTGCAGCTACATGCTATGGCAACTTTCTGAGAGATTTGGCCCTGCTCCAGATTGCTGCAGACTGCTCCTTGTTTCTCTCTTATCAGCGGGCCGGCCTCAGCTGCTAAAAGAGAAGAGAACGCCATTATCCTAATTGGAGAGAGGGCTTAAGAGGAAGACGCTGTGTGGTGTTTAAATCCTGGATAAGTCATCATTCGTGCACAGGCTGCTGTCATAGAGGGCTGAGAGAGGCCAGTGGAGCCAGGACATTTGGCACCCTACCCCCTAGACATCCCTTGAGGCTGTCACAATTCAATACTTCCCCTTGTGAAAAGCTTCTGCAAATTGGGTCCGAGGTGTCCACGAAAGACTGATGTTGTAAGTGGATTTTACCGCAGTGGAGAGGAAAACTTCACTATTATTATCCATCCAAGAAGCTTTCACCCACGGTGCCATCTTCTGGTGGTCTTAACTATATTATTTGTGTGTTAAATGTTATGTTATTTTAAGAATCGTATAATCCTTGGCCTGAGGAAAGTATGGGTCAGAACAAACGCTTGAGAGACTTTGACGAGCCCCTATCATCCCCTAAACCAAAACTATCAAGGTCGCTTCCTACCTCTAATTGATTTAGAAGCCACTCCAACTCTGACGACTCAAAATCTTTCAAAAGTAAAGTCTGTAAAGGAGAATACGAAAGAAAAACTCTCAACACAGGATGATGGTTTAACATCTGATATGGGGGAGTTCCCCAGTTGTGAGCAGTTACACTTAGTAATTAAGACCCTTCACTGTATCTTTAAAAGGCTGGATGAGGTATCTTCATAATTATCCAATATCCTGCTGAAAGTCGAAAAACTTGAATCAGCAACACAATCTTCAGTTTGTGAGGTCAAAAACTTATTGCCTCACCCCAATTCAGATAAAAGAAAGGAGACTAAAATTAAATATATCTTAAATTCCCAATTGAATAATCAGATATTAACTCTGCAACCCAAGAAAAGTTGCCTTTCTGTCAGGTCGGAAATAGGAAGATGGTCATCGCTAGAAGGGGCTAAAGACTGTTTAAGCAAACTTTTAAAAATTAAGAAACACCAGATTGACCTATATGCGGTGATGTCCCTGTTCCGACAGACCAACTTCTTGAAGGTGATACTTGCGTTCCACTCTGAAAAGATACCATCTATTATTGTTAGGCGGAAAACGCTTTTGTCCATGGCCGATATCGTAGCAACGAGGGTTTTTGCAGATAGCAAGATCAAACCCCTTCTAAATAGGTGCCCGGGCGATGAGGACATTAGGACAAGAGACTCTGCCTTACTTCAAAATACTGTCAGGCCCCACTGCGATGATTCTGCAGTGTGCCATTCTCGACCAATTTCGATACCCTCTCAAACAGCCATATATGAAGACGGAAACCTGCAGACTGCCCTTGATGAAAGGGAACTTATTGATTCGTTCAGAGCCCTCCCTCCGAAAGAACAGTCGGTGATGATGCAAAGATTTGACACGCTTAAATCGCAGCTTTTGCAAGTCCAACACAGAGGGGAAGATACTAACGATGCTTCAAACAACTCCACTTGGGTTCACCGGACAGAAGTAGTCGACCTTCTTCAACTCAGCCCCACTTTGAAAACAAAAACCATCCTGCAAGACTCAAATCTTCAAGTTGTTTCTGCCCCCAGTGCTATTCCACGAGACGACCAGGCTCTGCCATCCTCACTTAACCTTCATCTACATCCATCGACCAACACACCTAAGGACGAAACTCTGATTTCCCTGCCTGACTCAAATCCCTCTTTAACTCACTCATCTATGCCAGAGCTAGAATCTTCTCCAGTTTCGACCAGATATAGAAGTAGTCCACAAGTGATGCCCCTGAGAGAGTCTTCCGCAATTACCGCCCCCGTGATGTCCCCTCAACTACCTTCTTTAAAGGAAAATGTGAAAGTTACACTTCGGGACCCGTCGTCGGAAACGATTGAAGACCCGATGGGACGCATCAATAAAATCATCCTAATCCCTGATGATAAATCTGCTAGAGGGTTTCCTCCGACGGACTTAATTTCTCCCTCTTTGGGTATTTCTCTGTCAAGTTGTACAAAGAATTTCGAAATGAAGAGACTACCTGTTCAGGGATCTACTTCTAGTAGATCATCCTCGGTGTGCCAACAGTCGAACCAAATTGTTAAAAATTTTAATTTGGATGGCTCCTCACAGTTACCATCTTCCCAATGTAAAATAACTGATTTTTTTGTTACATCTTCTGTCTCTTCCAGAGAGTCTGCCCCTCCTTCGCTTTGACTGTTAAAAGAACAACACAGAAGTCCCCAGCTAGCAGTCCTAAATTGGAATATTGCTGGCTGGAAAAGGAAAAGATTAGATCCCCCAGAGTACTTGCAGAGTACTTTTTCCCCCCAGAGTACTTGCAGGCCAAAATTGCTTACAAACAGGCACAGAAGTCAGCAAGCATGAATGGCAGCTAAGACGTTGGCAAGCGCTGATTGCTGCCTCTAAGCTTCGCAGCTCTCGTGGTTTTTGGAATTTAATCAACAAAAGATCGAGGAAATACCGATTGACGGTAATACCAGCCCCGACATGGGAACAATTTCTAAGAAAATATTTCTCCCAGACAGTTATCTCTAACTCTCATTCTGATACTCTTTCATGTCACTTGCCCATATGGCCAGATACTGATCCGGAGGAAATAGTTGATTTAATTGCTAAACTGAAAACTGATAAAGCCCCAGGGCCCGATCTGATCCCGGCGGAAGCTATTAAACAACACCCAGCATGGTGGGCCAAAATTCTTGCAAAAATCTTTGATGCAATTAATGCCACGGGCCAGATACCTAGATCATGGAAGGAGTCCATCATAATTCCTATATATAAAAAAGGACCACCAGAGGACCCAGGAAACTATCGTAATATCAGTTTATTATCAATCATCGGAAAAATCTATACTCGCTTCCTGCTAACCAGACTAACCCAATGGGCCGAAGATTCCAATCTGATAGGCCATGAACAGGCCGGGTTTAGACCAAATCGTGCTACTATTGACCATGCAATAATTCTATATCATTTGGCGCGGAAGTATTCTTCCCCCACTCATGGTCTTCTATGTGCCGCTTTTATAGACCTGAAGGCGGCTTTTGACAGTATCTCTAGAGAGCTGCTATGGGAAAAATTGGCAAAGTGGGGCATAGATAAAAGGCTGTTGTGGCTTATGATCAAATTACATGAAGGGACGGCCACTAGGGTGAGGTTAACACCTGAGGGCGATCTCACAAACTCAGTACCAATAAATAAGGGGGTACGACAAGGGTGCATCCTTGCCCCCTATCTCTTTAACCTCTATATTAGTGACATGAGAACTCCCCTAGTTGAGGCCCAAACCACCATTCATGCACCCAGGCTTGCAGACTATCGCTGCCCCTTACTATTGTACGCTGACGATGCGGTGATCCTCTCATATTCAAGAATCGGTTTGAGGAGGGCCTTTAAGATCTTCGCGTTATATTGCCAAACAAATTTACTTACTATTAACCATTCCAAATCTAAAGTTCTAATTTTTTCCAGGAGTCGTAAATTGTATAGGTGGGAACTCGAGGGGAAGCCAATTGAACAAGTCTACAAATTTCAATATCTAGGAATTTACTTCCAGCATAACATGGGATGGAAAGCACATATCACATACTTACAAAATAAGGGCAAAGCCCTTATATACCCTCTATTACGCTTTTTCTTTACAGAGGGGGCTATGCATGTTCCATCTGCCTTAAAAGTTTATAGTGCAAAAGTGGTTACAACTATGGCCTATGCGGTCCCTTTATGGGGCGCTTTTGTAAACCTCATGCCTCTGGTGACATTGCAAAATCTTTTTCTCAGACGCCTTTTGAAACTACCCTCCTGTGTAAGCAACTCGGCTATTCGTTTAGAACTTAAGACCCCCTCCTTAGAGATCCTGATGTGGAGACATGCCTTTAATTACTGGCTGTCCCTTTGGCATAAATTGCCCAATTACCATCTTATTCAGTGCCTTTGGAGAGATGAATTTACCAGCCCATGGGCAACAAAAATCCATTCCAAACTGTTGTCTTATGGAATCTCTCCTTCCGATATACTAAATTTAGATCTAATTACAGCAAAAAAGGTCATCAAACAAAGATTGGAGGTGGTTGATTTGCAACAAAATCTTACTACAGGTGGAGGTACATGTTCCCCGATAAATATGGGCATTACATTTATGTCCCAGATACCTCGATATCTGTCTACCTTATTGGTTGCGTTGCATAGATTCGCTTTTGTTAGAGCCAGATTTAATGTGTTCCCCTCAAATGTGCTGAGCAATAGATTTACTAACGGTAAAACCTCTGTTTTATGCGCATGTGACAACAAATCAATAGAATCCCTTTATCATATCTTGTTTAATTGTCCTTTATATATTGTTCCCCGATCAAGGATTCTGAGTTCAATCATCTTGGAAACTGTTGCTAAACCACCTGAATTACATCTAGCCTACCTACTCCAGGACATTGACTCTTATAGAACATTACAGGTTGCCAGATTCCTGAATTCAGTTCTTTCATATAAAAGACTTCATGGAATGCTGCATGACTATTAAAAATCTAGTAAACTCTATCCACCATCTTTATATTCAAGGCCACAATATGGTACATCTAGAGATTGTATGTAACGTGAAGGAGATTATGCGTTGAAATATTTTAGTTGATATTTTAGAATGTAAAATGCCATTTTATTTATTGATTGGTTTTACCTTGTGGGCTTATAGCCGAATAAAGTATTATCTATCTATCTCCTAAGACAATTTGAAGGGGAAGTGGAATGAAAGGAAGAAGGAGTCTTGGTGCAAAAGTCCTTTTTCTGCCCATAGGGGCCAACTCCTGGGGACCAAGGGGTCTCTGCCCCCTAAAATATTTGAGGGGACCGCCCCCCAAAAAGTTAAGCCATTCAAATAGTGTGTGCACACCGGATCATGTGATTGATTATGTGGGGTGGGGCTTGCCTTATAGTATCATTTTTGAAGAAGTGCCCTTTCCCACAGCTAGTCAGCCATTCTTTTTGACTGCTGGATCATGAGGTGAAGGAGAGGAAATTAGGAGCAGCTTTTGGGAGGGTGGAAAGAAAACCTTTGCTAAGTTTTACAGACATACATCATTTGTAGTTGATGAGCTGCATGTGCATCTGTTCCTGTCTTGGGTCAGGCTGTGCTGCGTCTCCTGATCTGCCACCTTCTGTGTCCAGTGAGGTCACACAGCCCTGCCACTGCAGAAACATTGGGAGAAAACCTTCCACTAACCATTCTGCATTCATAAAAAGCTCAATTCATCTGTGTCTGGCTGGGGGGATTTTATTACTGGCATTATCATCTACTCTTTGCTCTCAGCTGACGAATGCATGTTGCAATGGTGTGCCCATAAAAATACTCCGGTAGATGGATTCTCCTGCTCCTCTGTAGCCTGCCAAAAGCGTATGACACTTCTCAGGCATTACACCTCCTGTCAGATAATTGCATCTCACTCTGAAGGAAGCCCAATCAAAATCGCCTTAGCCTTAATCGGTTTTATTGATCATTAAACCCCCGAGTCACCAGGTCTGTTGGATTTTAACAAGCGCCTCACAAGAGAGCACTTTCAATCAAAGCTAAATGACGACTTTCGGAAGAGGTTCAAAAGATTCTTGTTTTCTAGCTTTTGCTTCATTAAGCCTGTCAGCCTTCCGTATAGATGAGTTTTGTCAAGATATTAGAGTCCCACAGGGGCTCCAGTACAGCATTTGTCAGGCACTTGGTGCAGATTGTTGTAAAAATGTGGCTTTCTGTGTGGCTTAGGCCTAGAGCTGGACTGGAGTAGATTTTCATGGCACTTTGGCTCCTGCAACAAAATATGTGCTTTCTACAGTATAGATATTTATCAGATCAGTAGGCAACACTAACCCTAACCTAATCCTAACTGTAACCCTTACCCTAACCCTAATTTAACATTAAGCCAGACCTTAACCCTAGACCTAACGCTAACCGTAACCCTCACCTGAACCATAACTCTAATGCTGAACCTAACCCTAACTCAAACCCAACCATAAATCCTTTTTTTTTTTTTTTACAACACTTTGCCCCTTTTTGTGGGGGGGTTTTTTGTTATTGCTTCATTTTGTAGGTTTGGATGCTTTCTTTGTTTCTTGCTATGTTGCTTCATTTCACAGGTTTTTAATGGGCTTTTGTCTTTCTTTTGGTGTTGCATCATCTTTATTAGTTTTTTTGCTTTCTAATGAATAGCTTTTTTGGTCAGTTCATTATAATTTGCCTTTCCTTCAGTTTGTATTTGTTTGGTTTCTGGTAGTTCTGCTTCTCTGCGATTCATTTTTGCATTTCTGGTGTTTTGGCTTGGTTTAGGGGGATTATCAAATCTCATAAAATTTAAGAAATACCACGAGAAACACAAAAACCAATAAATATTCCCAAAATGTAGCAATACCAGAAGAAACATGAAAAACAAGCCAGATAAAGGGAAAAGAAACAATTCACCAAAAACCCCAGAACCAATCAAAGTAAAAGAAGCAAAACAACAAAATGCAAGAAACAAGCAAAACCACCCTAAATTAAGCAAATCAGCAGAAACCAAAAGAAGCAGCAAAGCCCCAAGAACCTGGAAACAAATATAAAAAGACAAGCAGAAACCCAACAAGCAGGCAACTTATGGGTGTCCAAAATCACTACAAACCCCGAAATTAACCAACACTTAGCATATTCGTTTTCACTGGTTCATGGGTTTCTGGTGAATGTGCCTCATTTGGGGTTCGTCTTCTGCTGGTTTCATTTCTTTTCCATTGGTTTGCCTTGTTTTTTGCACCTTTGCTTTGTTGCTTCTTTTGAGAAGTTTTCTTGTTTTTGCATTCTGGTGGTAATACTCATTAGACATTTCTGGTAGTTTTGTTTCATTTTGGGTGGTTTCCCTTTTTTCTTGGGATTATCAAATCTCGTAAAAATGAATCACGCTGGTATGCTTTAGAACTGCTAGGCTGGCAGGAGCTGGGACAAAGCAACGGGAGCCCAAGAGGCTTAGTGGTTTAAACCAGAGTGCCACCCACATCCCAAGATAAAGAGGTACTGCGGCGGCGGCGGGAAGGTAAACGGCATTTCCATTCGCTCTGGCACTCATCACAGTGTTGCATGTGCCAGAAGTAGTTTACTCATGCTGGTCACATGACCCGGAAAAGCTGTCTGCAGACAAAGACCGGCTCTCTCGGCCTGAAAGCGGAGATGAGTGCCGCACTCCATAGTCAAATTTGACTGGACTTAACCATCCAGGGGTCCTTTACCTTCACTTAACATAAAGGGCTGATTTATTTTACTTGCTCAGGCTGAGTTTATGTCTTTAGTCTGAATCACATACAAAAAATCATTGACAGTGAACAGCTAAACTAAACTGACTTGAGGATTTGTGTTTGTTTTGTTTTTAAGCTGCTAGTTGAAGACCCCCCTCAGGGAGCCCTAGTATAGCATTTCATCTCCTAGATACCAAACTGGCCTTCTTCCTCATTACAAGAGAGATGAACTGGGGAAACACCATCATAATCTCTTAAGGAAACACATTAGGATGATTCTCAAGTAAAAAAACCTCATGTAAGTCTTGTATGGGTTTCAAATGTTCCTGCCTTGTTAACTTTAACAATGCTTTATTTTTCTACAGTTCTGACCTTTGTGATGAGACAACCACATCCACCTTCCTTGATTATTACACAGCCTATCTAAGAATGGCTGCTTCAGACATTTGTCTTTCCTCAGGTGCCACTTTGCTGCTGCAGAGGCAAATTCCGATGGCTCTGTCCTTGCTCCTCACCCTGGTCTATCTCACCACCATCAGGCCGGCTGCTGTTGCCAAGGAACTGCTGCATAGGACATGTGGAGAAATACAGGCCTTGCAAGGAGTTCAAGATGCAAGAGCAGTTGCGGGGAGAGTTTTTTCTTATCCCATATCACCATTTGCTTTCCAAGGGAAAATAACTCACTACAAGGTAATGTAGCATTGCTGGCAATAATTCTGTCTGGTACCAGTCACACTATTTAAATGGTTTTGTTCAGTTGTAAAATATGCTGCAGGAAAACAGCAGGGCATGGATGCCCTTTAAAGAGGGAAATGGGGGTTATTTCTCCCTGTATGTGTATACCACAGGAACACCTATATTTTTGGTCAACCTGTTGGTTATGCACAGTGAATTAGTATTGTTCTAATTAATTCAATGGTTGTTTTGTGTCAATAACACCAATGTAGTTTTTATGAGGTATAAATACAAAATTATAACTGCTTCTAAAATATGCAGCTTTTTAGCAATTATCAGCATGATTCTTATCTCACGAATGCATACTTGGAAATAAAGCCCACAGTGTTCCCTGAGGCTCGCTTCCTTATAAGTATCTTAATTATATCTAAGAGTGTTCCTTTACATCTTGCTGAGAAACTTCCACTCCCGTGTGTAAAATCTGAAATGGCAGCCCTGCAACACAGGTTGCTTCAGGTGAGTTGTCTAAACAACCACATTTTAAGGTGGAACTAGATGTGGTAACTCTGACTTCTGATGAGGAAGCACCTGACTTCTGCTGGTGCTTTTTTTAATCAAAACTGGTAGAGTTTGAAAACTGTAAAATGGTGGGGGAAGCATTTGAAATCAACTCACATTCTTCCCTTTATGACTATTTGATGGTCTGCTCACAATACATCTAGTTTGGCCGTGAACAACTCTAGTTCTTCAGAGTATTATGGGGACTGGGCAATCTTCCTTTGTTCTAGAAATTGCTTGTTATTGACCAGAATGACTGGTAGGTGTTTCCTGAATGGGAGCTAATGAGTAGGAAATAGCTGGTTGTGAAAGACCAGTATTAGTTGTCCTGCTGTAGTGTGAAAATCAGGATTCGCCCATCACCATCCACTTGTTCAGACAGTCATCTGCAGGTCCATACACCAGGAAAATTAAGAGTACCCAATATTTTTTTTTCCTTTTTCGAATCTGAAACAAACAGCCCTGTTGCATCTAATATGATGATTGTGGAAACAATATATATTTTTTAATTCATTATTTTGATTATACTACATTCCATCTCCTGTGCCCACATCTTTTTTATAATTAAACAGGTTACTCTGGCTAGTGGTTCAGCTTTACCAATGTGGTTGGAATATAACCCTAACACAAATACTCTTCAAGGACTGCCAATGGTGGAGGAGAGTGGAGAATACCATCTAACCATAGTTGCATATGGAGAGTCTTGTGGCTGGAAAACACCAACAGCTGGTGCAAACTTTGCAATTCATGTTCACAATGATGCTCTTGTCCATGAAAAGAAAGCGGTCACAGACCAACAGCATAACAGGTAAGTTGCAGTGATTTCCAAAAAGCAATGCATTTGATTAAATTGATCATTATTTCATTTATTCTGAACTATGTGCAAATATATGTGCATGTGTGTGTGTGTGTGTGTGTGTGTATAACATATTCAGAACAAAGCTGGAAAAAGACACAGGTTGGATTCAAGGTTCCATCAGCAAAACAAGGCCCTCTTAGGTCTCATCTCCTCCTTCTCCCTGCAGCCCCCTATACCTGCCATCTGCTCTGGAGGGTTAGGAGACCCTCTGAAAGAGTGAGAAGCAGCACAGATGACTGCAGAAAACCAGGGGGAAAATAAATCACCTCCCTTCACTTCTGTTCAGAGAACCTCTGCTAGATCCAAGCCCTTTCCTCAAACAGAAAGACACATTTCGTATAGTTATTAAATAACATTAGAGATAAAATAAGTGCACTTGGCATCCCTTAGAATAACTGCCAGGGGGTGAAAAGCACTCTGCCAGCTGACTAGGAGTGCCTTTTCCAGCTTGGGTTGTTTGTGGACCAGGATAACTTGACCACAGTAGTCCAGGCACTGATAATGTCAGGTTTAGATTACTGCAATGCAGCAATTACTGCAATGGGGCTTCTCTTGCAATTGGTTCAGAAATTGCAGTTAGTGCAGAGTACTGCAACACAACTGCTGCAGGAATAAGACAAGAGCATATTTACACCTCTGCACAAAGGTCTACACTGGCTGCTGACCTGTTCCCAGCCCAAGTTCAGGGTTTTTCTATTGGTGCCTAAAGCCCTTAACAGCTTGGGGACAGTTTGCTTGAATGATTCCCTTGCCCTTTATGTACCTACTCAACCACTTTGATCTACAGAGCTTGCATTATTACAAGTGCCGTATAATAATCATTCCACAGTTTTAAGGAGTCAGTTTTTCAGTATGACAGTACCTATGCCTAATAACTCCCTTCCTATTAACATTAGGCAGGGACCCTCACTATATTAATTTAGACACCCACTACAAACTTTATTTCAACAAGGCTATTCAGATAGATAATCTACCATTCGATTTTACATTTCGCTGACTTGATCTGCCTATTTTGCTTTATGTATACTGTACTGTTCAGAGATTTATTATTATGCTGTTTATATGTTTTTTTCTAAATAAGTAAGATAACCCTTTTTAATGCCAAATTATTTTAATAGCACATGTTTTGGGGCTTTCAGTATCTGTTCTGCAGCACTGTGTGAAAGGGGAATGTCGGTCACCTTTGCTGAGATTATAATTCATACAGACAATTATTTAGAAATTCAAAAGCGACTAGATCTAGTTTGCACCATGGCAGACTATCTCCATTTGCATCCCTCTTCATTGATACTTGCTTCATTTGAAAGCCCATTTAATAAACATTATTGGAATCTAACCATATTAGCTGAAGACATTCAATACCTCAACACTACGAAAATGCATTGTGTTGGAATCCACTGGCCAGTTGGGTTTGGAGTGTTCACTATGCTTTATGAATTAGTACAAATTCTACAACACAATGTGGTGTCAAACCATCTCTCACAGCTGCTGGGGTATGAAATTGCTGGCTGGAGAATACTTAAAAAAGAAGGCAATGGAAAAAATCATTTAGGAAAGCGGCAGAGGAGGCAATTAATGGCCACCCCTGGACTCGTACTGAGACCAACCAAAATAGAGTCTTTAACAATTTTGTCAACTACTATGGTATACACACAGTCTGCTATAATACCTAGTGAGAGTTCATCACTTTTGTATGAAACTGTAAAAGAAGTTATCCCCACTTACATGGATGCCTTGGGGTCCATGGACATTCAAATGTTACTGAATGGTCAGATTAAAACCCAAGTATCTGGCTTTTTCCAGTCGCTTTCTTCTGAACTTTCACCTTCTCTGGTATCACCATCAACAGAATTTGAGGGTAAAGTGGCTTCCAGAACACCAACAATATTGGAGGAACTACAGTCTCAAGTGCCACAACAAAATGTGTATTCTGTGCCTAAAAAACCCAAGCCAAAGCACAATTCCACACTCTATTTTTTAGATTTTTCTGTGCCAATGAGCAAAACCCAGATCTCAATACCTGCTCACAACATGGAAACTTCAGTTTCACCAGACATAACTGCTTCTAGAACAGCACCTCTAGCATACTCAGAGGAATTAACAAGAAGTCTCGATTATACAAGCCCATATGCACAGCTAACAGCATCTGGATTACTATCTAAAGACACCATATATGTTGCAAATCTTCCTCTACCATCCATATCAACACTGATGAATTTAAGAGCATCATCTAGAGTCCTATTTTCCAATGTTGTAGTTTCTTTGCTCTCATCAGATGGTAGCTACAAGATTCAAGACCTACTCAGCAACTACAAACATGTCTCAGAGTCATTTATGTCTTTAACACAGACTACAACGTTGATTGATGTGCCCAGCAGGAATATAGGCTTCAGTTTGATTGGTATTACATCACTAGGCATAAGTGGTGCTTCCATCCACAAATTTAGACTGCCGGTCAACACAAGTCCGTCTCAGTTCTATTACAGTAACAATGCTTCAGCTTTGGCAATGCATAGCAGTCAGCAATTCAGGATATCTCCATTTGTCCATTCACTAGAATTTGGATTTCTATCAAGAACAAGCAACACTCCAGCAATGGCTCCCTTTGTATCATTATCAACACCAGCAGAATTCCCTGTATCATTTGGACATAGTAATATGATACCAATGGGGGGAAATTTGTCTGAAAGGACACAGGTTAGCCAACAGGTAATTAAAATATACACACTTGCATCAGAGTCTTTTATGACTGTTCAAGAGACAGACAAACTTTTAATTTCAAAAACCAAACTATTAGCTCCTACCACATCCCAGATGGACACTCTCCTGTGGGAAACACAACATTTAATTTATGATGCATCATCCAGTGCTTCAGTTTCAAGCAGCAGATTCCATGAAGGTGACCCATCTTATAAAATGAGCCAATCATCAGAGTGTTATTCTTATGATGCTTTGCTGCCTACCTGGTCTACAGAATTTGCTGGCACCCCCAAATTACCTTTTTCTACAGATGAAATTGGCTCTTATGACAGCAATGCTGTTAGAACTCACACGCCATGCTTTGATGCTTTACAACTAGACACAAGTGATCTAAGCTTGGATAGCTCATTTGGAACCAAAATTAACTTGCAAATTACCAGGGACTTAACTTTAGAACTGTTGGAAAAGTCAACTATTACTTCCAATAAAGATATGTCCAAACAAACTGGATTCTATGTCACTACTTTATACCAAGGTAAGCTATTAATATTGGTGCGTCAAATTTTGATCCAATGTGGGTAACTCACACCAGGTTTCATTAGTATTGCTACTACTGCTACAACCTCAATTTATGTATATACCTCCTTTTGACCAAAAGCCCTCCCCCCATGACTAGCATAATAAAAGAACAAAATGTACAGTATAGTTTAATGAGTAAGCAAAAGACAATAAGCAAGTAAAATAATATGACAGCCAAATCACCATATAGAAGGGCGGTAAGAAGGAAGCGTTCCCAAGCTAAAGGGTTAAAAGGTACTTAGCTAAAAGGTACATTCTAGACTTAAAACTCTAGACAATGAGAAATATTCAGAAGTGTGTCCTAGTTCAAAGAATTAAGGGGCACTCACAACAACTCCCATTCTAACTAATTTTCAGGGGTTTGGCCCAAGTAATTAACAGTTGTCCAATAACATTTTAAACAAACAAAAATAAATAAAATAGGAATACTAGCAATATTAACAGTTGCCACAAAAAGGAGCCTACCCCATGCTTTTTAGGTGAGTAAAGTCTCCCAAGAGTACAACTCTTGCCTTTGGGCCAACACAAGGTGAGGCCTCTCTCTCACACAGCGGCTGATTAGTCTCCATGGGTGGTACAAAGCGGACCATTCCTCCTCAGCTGCTACACCTCAGGCCTTTCAGGGGAAATAGCTGTCAAGATGACACATAACACATAGGTTTACACACAGAGATGCTAGGAGGTTCCATGAGTCACGACTATTTTTGACACTGAAGCTATTTTTTACCAGTTTAATGTGATTTTTAATTATGTTTAAATTGTTTTCATGGCTTTATTAAGTGTGTGCTTAATGCCCTGGCATACAGACAAGATGAGGAGCAGTAAATACACATCCATTCTCACCTCACCTCAGATGTTAACAAGTCACTCCCCATCTGTTCTATACTTTCAAATTATTTTACCCATTTCATGGCTGATTTGAACTTGTGGCAGCATTACTGTAATAAAACCAATTACCTTGAGTAAGCAAAAGCTTTCTTCTCTCAGTTCAAGTGAAATGCTTAGTTATGTTTGTTTCACATTTCTGTCAACTGTCTGTAGTCAGTTTACAATTCAGTCATACACTGAATTAACAGGGCAGCATTTTTTTCATATATTCCACATGTATTCCCCCCCAGCCCCCCCCTTCTCCATAATTTGAATTTTTTGGTAGGGGCTAGAACGATGATATTGTACAACAGTGTAAAGGGTGCAATGTGTGTTGAGCAGTGAGAAGCGGTTTGGAAACAAAAGGAAGCATGGAAGATTGTCACAAAACTCCTATAATTGTTATATGTTTTGTGAGTCTTTGGGCTTTAGTGGCCCTTAAACACCGAACAATCATCCAGCCCCTCCCGCAAGCACAGCACCCAGGTGTCTGTCCTGTGATAGGTGTAGGGATCCTAGTGCAAAGACTTCCTTCAAGGGAGAGTAAGGCTGCATACACACCTATGTTTTAAAACACATGCCCCCCCCCCCAAGAATCCTGGGAACTGTAGTTTACTCCCTCACAGAGCTACAATTCCCAGAATCCTTAAGAAATTAGCTCCCAGGTTTATTTGAGAGGACATCATATACTTCGAACATCACCTACTTTGCCCCCGTCTTCACTCAGAAGGAAAGCGATGCCCAACCTGGTGATAACAGAATAAATGAGGAGGGAACTGTGGCCCCTAGCTACTTTAAGTGAATTCAAATCTCCAGGGCTGCATCCAAGGGTACTAAAGGAGTTGTGGATGTAACCTCAGTGCCTTTGTCCATGATCTTTGAGAATGTTGGAGAGCAGGTGAGGTCCCTGCAGGTTGGAGACAGGCAAATGTTGTCACCATCTTCGAAAATGTAACTACCGACTGGTGAACTTGACCAGGAAAGGTCCTAGAATAGATCATTCAACAATCAGTCTGTAAGCATTTAGAAAAGGATGCTGTGATTGCTAAGACCCAGCAAGGGTTTCTCAAAAATAACTCATGCCAGACCAATCTGATTTCTTTTTTTGATGGAATTACAAACTTGGTGGATATGGGGAATGCCGTGACTTCAGTAAGGCTTTTGGCAATGTCCTCCACAATATTCTCATGAGGAAGCTGGTAAAATGTGGGTTGAAGTATTAGGTGGATTTGTAGCTGGTTGACTGACTGAACACAAAAAGTATTCATTAATGGTTCCTCGTCATCCTGGGGAAAAGTTACAAGGGGGTGCCACAGGGTTCTGTCCTGGGCCCATTGTTCAACATATTTACTTGGATGAAGAAATTGAGGTGATGCTAATCAAATTTGCAGATGACAAAAACTGGGAAGGGTAGCTAATGCAGCAAAAGACAGAATCAAAATTCAAAATGACCTTAACAGACTGGAGAATTGGGCACGAGCTAACAATAGGGACAAATGTCAGGTTCTGAACTTAGGCAGGAAGAACCAGATGAACAAATATAGGGTGGGGGACACCTGGCTTACTAGCAGTACATGTAAAAAGGATCTAGGGACCTTGGTGGACCAGAAACTTAACATGAGTCAACAGTGTGATGCAGCAGCAAAAAAAAGTGAATGCTATTCTAGGCTGCATCAACAAAAGTACAGTGTCCACATCAGGGGAAGTCATAGTACCACTCTATTCTGCCTTGGTCAGACCACACCTGGAATATTGTGTCCAGTTCTGAGTATCTCAGTTTAAGAAGGATGTTGAGAAGCTGGAACATGTGCAGAAGGGGGCAACTAGTATAATCAAGGGTCCAGAAGCCAAGCATTATGAGGAGCTGAGTGTGTTTAGCCTGGAAAAGAGGAGACTGAGGGGAGATAAGATAGCCACCTTCAAATATCTAAAGGACTGTCACATGGAAGAAGCTTGTTTTCTCCTGCTCTGGAGCGTAGGACTTGAACCAATGGCTTCAAGTTACAAGAAAGGAGATTCTAACTAAAAATCAGGAAGAACTTCCTGACGATAAGAGCTGTTGAACCGTCTCCCTCGGGAGGTGGTGGACTCTCCTTCCTTGAAGGTTTTAAAGCAGAGGTTGGATGGCCATCTGTCATGGATGCTTTAGCTGAGATTCCTGCACTGCAGGGGGTTGGACTAGATGACCCTTGAGTCCCTTCCAACTCTAAGATTCTATAATTCTATGGTGTGTATGCAGCAGAATTGAACTGGCCAGAATTACACCTGGGATGATCTACCTGAAGCAAGAGGCCAGCTTTCTTAGTGGGGGTGAGACACTAGGGCCTATCTCAGAAAAATTCTGTGAGATAAATTGACATAAACATTTTACAAATTCCTCTTGTCATCTTTTGTCAGACTTCTGAAAACTTGGTTTTTATATTTCCTCTCTGTTACCTTCACTCCTATGTAGGTCCAATAAACACCTCCCCAAGAGTTGTTAATGCCATTAAGTGGATAACAGCAACAATTGGACACAATTTTTCCTTTTCAGTACCTCCGGACACATTTTATGACCAGGAAGATGGAGATACAACCCAGCTGACCCTTGAAATAAACCCAGCCGATGGTTCACCAACAGGTTCGGAAAGCTGGTTGCAGTTTAATTCAGATTATCAAACCATGTATGGTTACCCACTTGATCACGATTTTCAGTATTCACCTCAGGAATTTTTACTCTTTGCCACCGATTCAGGAGGGCTGAGGACATCCGATACCCTCACAATTGTACTACTCAGGCCAACCACTATCCCATGTCATACTTATACCATAAGAACAAAAAATAGTTACCACTCCTTTCTGAGAGACAGGGATAGAGTTAACTTGTTTTTTGAGAAGCTTTCCAAGTATTTGATTGCTGGCTGTCCTGGCAATATGACACTACTTGATCTCAAACCTGGGTCCACTGTGATCACCTGGTACAACAGCTGTTTCTGCACAAGGGCCAGCGGATGTGCAAGGGATGAAATCCAGGGTGTGCTGAGGAAACTAAGAGTACCTGGTGGAAATACAAATCCACATTTTGTTGAGGCAATGTTGCCAGCCTACAAAATTGATCGAATTGAAGAAGTTGCTTTTGGTGGAATCTGCTCACCAATCACAAAACCAGAGAATGAATCCCTGATACCAAACAGCACCTTGGCTACATTTGACAACCATTGCTGGATAAGAAACATTTTTACTTCCTTGTTAATAAGTGTATGCATTACAATTATAGTGATTCTGATAGTTGCCTTCCACTGCTGTAGACATCCCAAGAAAATAACTGGATTACAATCTACAACATTTCATGGAAGACCCTTCTTCAGCTACATTGATTTGGAAATGGATATGCTGAAATCCCGGAAGTCACCAATGCTTGAACAAGAGAGCCCACCATCAGCTCAGTTATGGTTGCCTGTTCCAACACCTTCCCCTCAGCATATCTACAGAACAAACAGAAATCTTGTTGCCTCAGGTCTACCTCCACCACCAAAATACAGACTCCCACCATTTTATGGAATGCAAGAACCTAGTCAGACTCACCAGGATACTAGTCCCAGAAGGTATTATCCCAAAGCTAGTCTATACTGAGAATGCTATTCTGGGAGGGGCAGATTTTTTTCATTCTTATATAGAATTATATAGGAATTATTAATGATGATACATTAACAAAGAAGCTAAAGAAATGCCAAGTGCAACAGATTTAGATACAAAATTCTACTACATAAGGCAATGTGTTTATCGTAAACACAAAAATCTGCCATGTACAGAAAGCCTAGAAAACACACAAGCTGCTTTTTCACAGGCAAGGACACCAATAACAATGAGAAACACCGCCACTTCCACCTGTTTTATCTCTTATATACTCCCTGGGACAATAAAACAGTATTCCCAGTGGTACTGTAGATGTGTTAATGATTATGTTATTTTCTTAAAATTTCTGTATAGTTATTGGCAGAACACTTAAATGTTATGAATCAAAGCCAGGAAATCCTTTTTTAAAGTGTCAGTTATTTATGGTGGGAATAGTGCGGCAGCTGCTGTTCCATGGCTTCATCCATCCCATGTCAATCTAGTAAACTTAAGAATATAAAATTGTTGCAGGGGAAGAACTATGCCAATATTGCCTCCTCTCATCCAACGTGAGCGTAATGGACTTTTCCACACAATTGCTTTCTTCTGATGTAATTTTTACATGTGATTAAGGGAACAGGAAGAAAGAAACCATGTCACTTAAGACCAGTCCTTTAAATAAGCTGTAACATGATGCATGCTGTAGGCATTAACTGTTTTCTCTTGCTTAGATGGTGTCAAAGAAATACTGGGAGACCAGAGTTCAAATCCCCAGTTGGGCATTAAGCTCACTGGGTGGTCTTGGGCGAGTCATAAAACTCTTCGCCTAGCCTACCTCACAGGGTTGTTGCAAGAATAATATTGAGGTGGCGAGAGCCATGCATGCCACCTTGAGCTGAAGGAATACAAATGCAATAAATAAAAAGAAATTAACTTCTTACTAGCTTCATGTGCAGGAAATTGCTCTATAGACATTAGCAGACGTTTACTCTCTCAAAGCCATTAAAGATTCGGATTACTGCTGAGATGAAGAACCTATGGCCCTTCAGCTGTTGTGGAACAACTCACTGTGCTGGCTGGGGGCTGCTGGGAGCCATGACTCCAACAACTAGAAGGCCACAGCTTCCTCACCAATGCAATACTAATGTCTGCTTTTAGAAGCACAGGAGCAGGCCAGACTTGTGCTTGGGCTGAGCTAGCCATCCTTAGTCTTTTCCTGTGCTATGACTGCCACAGGTTCCCCGAAACCAATGTTATCAGTTTTGAAAGTATTAATTTAAAGGTGTTATAAGTAAGGAACATTGTTTTACTTCCCAAGTTTTTTAAATAATTTCCACAGATTGCTTAAGACTTGAAGGGTAATCTAAGGTAAGAACTGAAAAGGGCAATGCCTTCCATTTAAACATTCTTATACCATCCCAGTAAAACAGGCATGCCTAAAATGCTAAATGATTGATATAGGATTGCTCAGTCTAATTAGAAATATTTCTGAGTGCCTTCACTGAACTCCATTATGCTATCTTGGAACCAAACATCCCCTTTACTGCCAACACACAAGCAGGTAAAAAGCTGACAAACACCTTAACACCAAATACACCTTAACAATTAAATCAAAGCCACACCCACACAATTTGGGACCAGAAATCATTTCCCATCTAAGAAGTTTGTTTTTATATATCTGAACCATGGCCTATTTCTGAATAATAGATTACAATTTAATTTAACATGCTTAAATGGCTGCTAGTCAAAGAATCAAATATGATGCCAAATTCAGAAGGGGGATTAGTGTCTGAGCTCAAAATTCAGGAAGGAGCCAGAGTGTTGATTTTTGGCTCGACCAAGTGCTTTTAACAACCAGCAAAAAGTAGCTGAAACAACAGGGAGCGGTTTTAATTTAGGAATAAACATCACCAACAAAAAATTGACTTATTAGACATATAACATATTTTTCTGAAAAACCAAGTTTATTCTTAAACAATTGTTCTCATGCTTCCCTCTCCCATCACCCCACAATTCAAAAGCTGTGCTGGCCAATACGGAGCAGCAATCAAGAACACTATCTTTGTATACAAAGCACAAAATAATGCTATCTTTATAGCTTTAACAGTGTTGCAGGGCTACTTCCCCTTCTGTAACTGTTTTGATCTCAGGTATTAGCTGTGATAGTTGGCAGGGTGTGTATTCCCCTTTGCAACAGGGTTTTACTTAATGTCAGCCTTCATATCCACTATGCAGTAAGAGAACTAATGGAGAGAGACCAGTGTGGACTGGACTGTACAAACACCCTGTAGCCATGTTGTCAATGAAACCAGCTGCAGCCTTTCTTTCTGTATAGCCCAGTTTAGACTTAGGTTTCTTGTGCCATTCGATACACAAAAGAGTATTTGCAGCCCCGTCTATAGCAATACATGTTTAAATTGCACACACTAACCCAAACAACTGATCAAGGACAATCATACTTAAATCTGTATTTCTTATTATCTAGGACTGGTATAAGCAGTTCAGCATTTTAGATAGCATTTTATTTACGGAATGTGCTTTATAATCTTCTTAGCCTCAAAACAATTGTGTATGGCAGGTCTTTGTTACCCTCAACTGCCCCTTCTTTAATGGAATTAAGAGCCCATTGTTGCTCTTTAACATATGCAGACAGTTTATCACTGTTCTGTCATTAAAACCAAGACACTGTGTCCAACAACAAATGTCTTTATGCAGCACTCTCCTAAAGTACAATCTCCTAAAAAGTTTTAATGTGTCTAAAAGCACACCTGAAAACAAAATCCAGGTAAAAAAAAAATACCGTGTTTCTCCAGAGGGAATCAAAAACATTTTAAAATTCATTTTTTTATAAAGACCTTACTATTAGTTGGAAATGAAGTCTTGCTTTATTTGATCCTAGAGTAAAAAGGGATTTGGGACAAATGATTTACACATTTAATATAATATTGAGATTTTCTATTTTTATAGAAAAGTGCTAAAAATAGGAAAAAACAAAGCAACTGAAGTTTGAATCAATTTGAATCAAGAATAAAATGTTTATGCAACATAACAAAATATAATTCTTAGATTCCATTTTCACTGCCGGCTGGCTTTCCCATTTTCTGTTGTTTCCATTCTGAAATAAAGCAAATAAACAAATAAATTTTGCCTTAAGAGTATTCTAGTAATTATTATTTTTTTAGATTGGCATTCCCCCCGCCCCAGATTTTTCTATTTACAACAAAAGTGATTAGTATGTTTCAAAAATATTTATGCTTCTTTGTCTTCTAGACTAAACCTGACCCAACTGCATGCATAACTAATTGCCAAAATAACATGTGTGTCTCTTAACCTTTCATCATTATTTTGAGACTGCAGAAGAACAAGATAAACTGAGGAAAACAAGTTTGTTCACTCCATTTTTGTTTTGCTTAGTAAAACCCTATTTCTGATTGTCAGTTTGCATTTCTTGGTGCAGAAAGTATTGATGGGTGTGTAGAGATCTTTCCTCTTCTAATTAATTCAAGAGGGTTCTATGTGAAAGAAGCAAGCAGAAAGTTCATGATGTTTGGGTTATACCTTCAGAGAAGCTGAGTACAGCTGGTTTAAACTGGTTCTCTTATCTCTTCTGTCAAGGTCATGTTGACTATAAAAATAGGCCAGAAGGAGTCTGGGTTTCACTTTCTCTTTCTATCTCTTTTCCTTCTGGTGCAGTGTTCTGTAGATAGTATGTTTAGTGTTAAGGTTTATTATAAGTCTTATTATAAGTTATTGTAAGCTTAAGTGAAGTCTGCTGCAACTGGACTTCTTATGGACTGTGCCAATCCTGAATGTATTGGATTTGTGACCATTATGCTCATTTGCCTTCAGTAGCAGTAAAGCTCTACTGGATCAAATATTAATTGCGTCTGGTCTATTTTCTGGGAATCCTGCAACGTGTTTAAGTTTTTACTCTGCTAACTATATGCTGGAATCTGCTCTGGATCAATACTGAGTAGAATTCCATGACACTGATATAATTATAAATATGATATTCAGACAGTTTTTGGCTAGTAAAAAAAAAATCACTTCAAGTAACATGCTATTTAGTAGTACAAACCCATTCTCGTCTTTAAGATGTTGATATAACTCAGCTTTGTTGTTGACAGAGTTCAAGCGACCAGTAAATTCCTGATGTTTCCTAGAATTTGCAGTGTTAATTCTGTTGCTCCATAAAGACAGGAGAGAAACTGGCCCTAGGTTTGGTAAACACAATTTAAGTACGTTCAATAGTTTTCATTCAAAAACTCATACAACAAGCAGCATACATTTTACAGATACATGAACACAGCATTTCCCCCTTGTTCATATTTCACCAGCAGTGGATCCAGGATAAATAGCACCTTCATTTCTAACAGACCAGGGAATATCTAAAAGCACCCACATTTAATTCAGAGACAAAATCCAAAATTAAGCTCTATCAGTATAATTCATCACAGGGACAACAGAGCCTCCAGACTTTCTTCAACCCAACTGGTTTCTCACAACTAGTTTCTCAATGAAAGTACAAAAAAACCAAACTATTTCATTTCATAGCTAGGGACAGACATTTTTCACAATTATAGTCAAACCTCGGTTCCTGAATGGCTGTTTTGGAACGTTTTGGCTCCCGAATGCCAAAAACCCGGAAGTAAATGCTTCGGTTTTCAAATGTTTTTTGGAAGCTGAATGTCTGACGTGGCTTCTGTGAGTGCAGGAAGCTCTTGCAACCAATCAGAATCTGCACCTCAGTTGTCAAACATTTTGGAAGCCGAACAGGCTTCCAGAACAGATTACGTTCGACAACCGAGGTTTGACTCTAAGTGAAAAAGCTCTACCAGTTGTATTATTTCTGTCACCTCTTAGTCATATTTTGTAGACACACGGATGTTTATTGCAGTTCTATCAGTGTAACACCCTGATCAGCAACTGATCATAACAATGGGTCACTGAGTTGGGAAGAGGAAATGTGGTCTGGTCCTTCCTTGTGCTGGCAAGGCCACCTGTCACTCTTCTAGAGCAGCAGTGGGCAGTTTCTTTGGCATCAAGATTGTAGAGTTGGAAGGGACCAGTGACGTAGCGTGGGGGGTGCAGGGGGGGCCGGCCGCACCGGGCGCAACATCTGGGGGTTAGGGTTAGGGGGCGCAAATCCACGGGTTAGGGGGCGCAAATTACTTGCCTTGCCCCGGGTGCTGACAACCCACGCTACGCCACTGGAAGGGACCAAGTGGGTCACCAAGTCCAACCTGCTGCAATGCAGGAATCTTTTGCCCAAACTGGGGCTTGAACACACCACCCTGAGATTCAGAGTCTCAAGTTCTAATGACTGAGCTATCTAGGGAAGTTCTTTGGCATCGAGAGGGAAGAATGTGTGGAGAAGAGATTCTTCTGCATAGCCCTTTGGCAATGCTGATTCCTATCTTGCAAAGACAGAAATGGCTCATAAAGCTGAAAGGGAAAGGGGAACAGGAAAGTATGTAAGCAACAGGATCCCTCCTGCTGCCATGCCTTCAAAGGCATGCGGGGGGGGGGGCGTCACCGCTGTCGCCCTGAGTATATTTTTTTGAGGGGGCACAGCAATCTTATCCCTGTTTACCTAGGAGCAAGTCTCACTGAACTCAATACATAGGATGATGCTGAAAATGAATTGGGTTGGAGGGATTGAGATTGTGGCTAAACCTGATTTGAAGGGTGGCTGAAAGCTATTTATTTTTGTGCTCTGTTTTGTTGTGCAAGTTTTCTCCTGCCTCCTTACAAAAGATCTTTCATCAGGAGCTGAAAGGTACTACCTCCTGAATGGTAAATTGGGGTTCTTACAGGAAATTAAAGGAAACAACACATTCTTTGTACAGAAAATATAGCATTTCAGAAAGAAACCTTAATCTTCATACAGCAGTGTCTATGTATATTCCTGTGTTAATTGGGACTGCCTAGTAAATTATTTCTTCTTATTCTCCATTACATTTTTATGCCACGTTTTCTCCAAAGGAGCTCAAGATGGTGCACATGGTTCTCCTCCCCATTTTATCCTCACAACAACTCTGTGAAATGGGTTAGGCTGAGAGATGGTGAGTGGCCAAGGTCACCCAGTGAGCTTCATGGCCAAGTGGGGGTCCAATACTCTAACCATTGAGAGCACTGCTTAGCTTTGTAAAGCTAAGCAGGGTCTGGTATGGTTGGTTTCTAACTGGATGGGGGACAGCATGTTGAGAATTCCTGCATTGCAGGTTGGACTAGATGACCCTTGAAGTCACTTCCAACTCCACAATTTGATGATTCTAAGTTTTGTGGGGTCTTTGAAAGACTGGTCATTGCAAAAAACACATTGGGCTGGTGTTGTGAATCAGTATGTTAAGCTTTTTAATTAACCCCTTTTGAGGTTGCAAATAAATGTTTGTGTTGGGCCATCACACCGTTCACCCTCTGCCCAGTCCATGGGGGGGGGGGGAGTGCAGCACTTGTCCCACCCTGTGGTAGACCACTTACATGCCTCTCTCCCCACAGGAACATTTGTTACATTGCACTACTTCTTTGCAGAGACATTTAAGAATATTTGAGTCGCCTCTTCTGAAGGCATCCTGCAAGCATAGTTTGCATTCTGTAGCCCCAGATATACGATTCTTTCATTCACTTTTATTAAAACAACAGTGGCAGCATCCAGCAGATATACAGGCCTATGTCTTGCTGAAGTTATTCTTCTTCCACCCAAACAAGCAAGTTTTCTAGTTATTTACAGCACAAAAGTCACTCTAACCTTTACAAATAAATAAATATTTACCTTTATAAATAATTTTTTAAACCTCCAAGGTTACTGGGTGGTATTGTTGTTGTTTTAAAAAGCTTAATGTTAGGTCACACATGATAATGCACCTCAAATCAGTTTTTAACTTTTTCTTTCTTTCTTTCTTTCTTTAAAAAAACCTATTTGGCAATTATTCAAAATCTACCTTTAGTTTTTTCAATGGTTGGAATTTCATCCACTGCAACAAGGGGCTTTTTGTTTGGTGGCTCAGGAGAATCAGGTGAATCTTTTATTACTTCTGCCTCTGCTAGTTCCTCTTTTTCACGCTCTAATAAGCCTTTTAACCTGCGGAAATAAAAAGAATTACCACTGCAATTTCAACGCCGACAGTTCCGTTTAGTAAGTTGTAAGACAGTTATATTACCTAGAGAATCAAAGAATGGGCCAAAAACACTGGAGACTTGCGCTGAACAGAACTTGTTATTTAACAAACTATGTCGGGAAGAAATTAGAATTAAATCTATGGACAGCAAATTACTATACTTCTGTTACTTTTGAAGCATGAGTAACTACTTAGCTTGTATTTTTTTTTATTAAAGCCAGCTTTTCTTTCTGTTTTAGTTTAACCTTTCAGTTCCCTGTGTGTGTAAACACACAAACATTCATGAGGTAAGCACATTATGCTTGTAGGCAAATTGCAGAATACACATTCCACAAACACTTCTTGATACTTGGAACTAGCATGAACCTCAAGTAAAAGGTAAGGGCAGATGTAGCCTGGGTTCTCCCCTCTGCTGATGGGGGGTTCCTGAACAATTTTTTAAAGATACTAATACTTTCTGGAGAGCTCCCATTCCATGCTTTGGGCTTCATGCTAGAGTCTCCTTGCTACAGGCCAAAATCAACTCTTTCTAATGGTGCTGAGACAAAGAAAACTGGCCTGTCACTCCTGCCGTTTATATAAATATAAAACCTGAAATAAAATTCTATCGGTACTGATAAAGCACCTTTCCGATTCCTGCCAGGATTTTTCTGGTTCATAGTCTTTTCCTGCTTTCTCTGACTTTTCTTCTTTTTCTTCTCTTTTCCTCCCCCGTTTCTTGCGTTCCTCTTCTTCAGGTGGTTTGCTTCTGCAAGCCAGAAGGCACTCCAGAACTCGTTGATGTTTATCCGAGTTGGCTATGTGTGCTCTAACAAGAGTCTCCAGTTCATTCCACATGATCCTGTACTGTTCATCTCTATTGAAAAAGACAACATGATTTGATTCTTATCTACACAAATTCTCCAATCTCAAGTATCTAATTTATCCTCACTTCTATTTTAAGACTTCTAGATTCATTTCAACAGTTTATTCTGGAATGGACAAACTTCTGAGTAAAAAATAATTATTAATGCAATACCTTTGATGTATGTGGTGCACTGCACAATCAATGAGTAAAAAGGAGAGGGGCGAGGGGGTAACTTCTGCTTTCGAAATATAATTTGAGTTAAATGTATCAAAAAGTCATATTTACCTTTTAGGACCCTTTCCTCTTGTTCCAACTGTTGATATGGGCAGTGGGTCATTTTTTCTTTCCATGTCTACTAAATTGTAAATTGTTTTCTGGCAATTGAGGACATCTTCATCTGTCAAGGCTTCCTTCACAATAACACTGGCCAATGGCACTACCTATGAGATAAAAAGAAAACAGGTGTTCTCCATGAACACAAGAAAAGCCTGCTGAATCAGGCCCATCTAGTCCAGCATTCTGTTCTCACAGTGAACAAGCAGCTGCCTGTGGGAAACCCGCAACCAGGACCCAATGGGGTTTCCACCAACTGGTATTCTGAAGCCTCTGACGGTGAAGAGAGAGCAACTCCATAAGGGAGAGCCTCATCCTCCATGAACTTGATGGCAGTGAAATCATTATATGCTGAAGAGTTAACAACGCAAGTAACCAGCAGGAAGCCATAAATTCTTTTTATTAAGACACTTACCCAAAATCATTCCATCTAATAGCTCAGTGCCCTTGTCCTGACAAAAATGGAGCCAAAATGGGTTCAAGGAGGAGTCAGCTTGCTTGGAGGAACCTCAAGTTTTAAAGAAGTATCAATAATAATGATAATAAAATCATTAAGGGGGGGCAATCTCTCCCTCAAACAAAACAGCTCAAATAGCACTGAATATGTTCAGTGAACCCTAGAAATCACACAATACCAGAAGGGGGAAATATCCCTGAAAACTTGGGGGGTGTAGAAAGAACAGGGAACTTGATTGCCTGAACCCCAAAAAAGCTTAAGAGTATTCTTGTTAAGGGCTGAGGAGATATTGTAACATTTTGAAAGTACCACGTGTATAGATTAATATTAAGCAAACATTAAATGCATAATGCATTCCCAACCATATTTAATTGCCTATTACCATGTAAAATGTGGCTTAGGCCTGGGATTTAAAAACAATCCATAGTCACCTACTGCTTGCATGTTGAATATAGTAGTCTGTGAGATGATCATGGGCCAGTAGCGAGTATGCTTCTCTAGTTGATCTTTGGCTCGCTCCAAGGGAATCTCAAAACTTTCATCACTCTTGTATCTGGGTTCCAGAAAAGGAGTAAGCCTGTTTTCCCTCATAAATTCACCAAAATCCTAAATAAACAAACAAGATAAAAGGAGAATTTTTCCTAACATTTCATGATTACTGCTCAATTATAATATCCCGTCTGATCATCATATATTACATGCAACTTAGCTTAAATAGGCTTTCTTAGTATTCAGTATCAGTGCCAAATCTTACAGTTGTTACCAACAGGGAAAGTTTAGCTGCACAAAGTTTTGAAAAGTTTTGAAACATTCACACATTAAGCTGCTAAAATATTGACCAGAATTTTTTTAATGAAGCCATTTCAGATCCTGTAAGCGTTGTTCAAGATTCAAGCAACACCTATTTAAAGCGGAGATGACATAGCACAAAATGGCACAATGAAGAAGAAAAGTTGTGTTTTGTGAGCTTCAGAGTGGATGTCGTTGACTGGAATTTCTTGAAGTACTGTACAGTGGTACCTTAGTTTACGAACTCAATCCATTCCAGAAGTCCATTCTTAAACCAAGGCGTGCTTTCCCATAGCAGCGGGGGACTCAATTTATAAATGGAACACACTCAACAGGAAGTGAAACATGTTCTTATTCCAAGGCAAAGTTCACAAACCAAAACACCTACTGTCGGGTTTGCAATGTTCTTAATCCACGTTGTTCATAAACTAAGCTGTTCTTAAACCAAGGTACCACTGTATAGTTAATGCTACCAATGCTACGATAAAGCTGGATTTTGGGCCAAAGACAACTGAGACCTCCGATTATAATAGACCCAAATAAATTTTAAAACCAACCATTTATTGCTTGCCCAGATCCCACAAAAACCTGTTGGTGGCCCCAATTTCAGTCCAGAGGAATGAAAACTAAGGTTGCCTTCAAAGTCCAGGTTATTCTGTCATTCCTCAAAGGAGAAATTAATCAGTTTCACTTTTTCTTGAAATTTCTTGAAAGGTAGGCCCAGCTTCCTTTTACCCTGTCCCTTGATTATAAGCTCCCCTCTGTGACATTAATACAAGGGTTCTGCCTAGCTTTGTGGCTGTGAGAGGATAATGGCTTAAACAAAAAATACATAAAGACATTTACTGTAATCCTGTAGTCTGTGACTCTACCGCCACATCCTTCACTAATTGAAGGAGGATCTTCCAAAATGGATCGAGAACTGCTGAGGACATGAAGAAAAATCTCTCCTCCGTGGCTACTAAGCATATGACTAATTACTTTAGAGCCAGACTTCCGAGGTTGTTCCAACAACACAGAACGACCTATTGAAAGAGAAATTGATTCATTAGTTACCTAGCTTAAAAATTCTACAAGATACCTGGTTATCCAGTTGTATTTTTAAAAAGCACATAAAATATTTGTAGGAAAGGACATTTTCGTTTGTTTCCATTATTAAAAGTTTTTTTTGGCTACTTTCTAAAATCGATCCCACCCCCACCCCCCTCTTTCTCCTGCGTCCTGCTCGCCCATCCCACCCCTTAGCAGCCAAATGAAGTTTTTTGATACTGGAAGAAGCTGACCAAGAATATCCTTAAACTAGTAGATTATGCAAGCACAAATTACATTTTAAAACAAATATTTATATCAATCATTTGCTGGAAAAGTAAACTTACAAGCTTTGGAAATTGTGTCTTAAGAGTGGCAAACATTATGTTGAAATTAAAATAGTGGCATCAGTTATGTGGCATACACCTAAGCAGTTTAAATTCCAACCTCTGTCCCTAACAGTTCCTATCTCTGTCCTTGGTATTAAAATCAGGCTTGGGATTAACCCAGGAGCATCATGTTTTATTTGTGACTGTTTGGTACACTAGCAGAAGCCAGTGTTGAAAAGCAGCTTATGGTTTGTCTGGAAGGTGTGGAGAAAAAAACACCTGCTTCAAGAAAAGAGCTGTATTGAGCTAAACCCTTGTATGGGCAGAACAACTTCTGTGAGTGCAACTTAACTTGCCCTCCCTCTCTTCCCCAATCTCCCCTGGATTCCCCCCAAACTTCAGGAGCAGATTGGGAAGAGGGGTGAAGTTGCATTGTGCTCACAAAATTCCTTCAAGCATGCAGTGATTTAGTTGAATACAATCCTAAGAATCACAAGTGAACAGACTTAATTGTACAGCTCATGGCAACATGGCCAGAGTTCTTAACACAATGAGACATTTTCCACATTCAAATAATCAAGGAAATCCTACCAGAGACAAAAGCAAATCTTTTGTGGGAAGCAGCCCAAATTTTAGGCAAGGCAACATAGATATTGCAAGCAGAAGTTACACTTCCTGAATCTATGCAACTATCAAGAGTATAAGCACTTGTATATCATGTTCAGACAATATGACTGAATACAAAGTTTCCATTTTGTAAGGCCCCAGCCAGGATGCTCTGGGAGGGGCACCAAGCAGGGGGGGCTCTGGGTGCCTGAGGTCTTGCAAGGCCTTGGCCAGCATCTCCAAGGCCTCCAAGATGCTTTCTGAGGCCTTGCGAAAATCAGACTTCTGGTGGCACCGGAAGTCAGATTCGGACGTCTTGGAAGGCCTCAGACACCATCTCCGAGGCCTCTTGCCTCAGAGGTGCTTTCCGAGCTCTTGTGAGGTCTCAGAACCTGACTTCTGGTACCATCAGGCCAGGGGGCGCGAGCGAAATGACGTCACATTACAACATGACATCATCACGTCACACATGCTGGGCACCCATAACCAGGGGCCTAAGTTGGCACCTCTGGTGTGTGTGTGTGCATGCGCACGTGCACACATGTCCACACAACCAAAACTGATATTTGATCAGCTCAGTATCATTAAGGACAGTGGCTTGAAATGGAAGTCAAAGTGTAGCCAACAGAAAGCACTACACAGCTGAGCAGTCAAATGCAAGAGGTCAGGCTCCTATTATTCATACCAGGCCTGGGCAGTCCAGGGACTTCAAACTGCCTACACTTCAAGCAAGTTCCTTGGCCTGAGTGTACAGCACTCCAGAAGACTCACTAGCTTAGATTTCACATTGTATAGCTCTGAGTTCAAACCTGAATCCTGAACAATTAAAATAAATTTGTTCTGATTTTTTAGCCAGAAAGTATTTTACCATTAAGGAGAAAGTTGGTAAGGCAAGAAGAAGGCCGACTATTTACATCTACAGGTGATATTCTGAAAGCTCCAGTACAATAATGAAGTTCTAAAGGGGGGGAAAGGGGGAGAGAGGAAGAGAAAGTTTAGTTTGATTACAATACAGAAAAAAATACCTAATTCATAAAACAAACAAAAATTAAACACCATAGAATGTAATGAACATTAATCACACTGCAAAACAAGCAACACCTATATTGGTGGTAATGTAAGTGGTATAGAAGCAAAAGCAAACACTGATCTCCGTGCACACATACATGAAGAATATGTCATTCAGTTGTGCACTAACAGAGGCTTTCATATGCTCCCCAGCACGATAATAGCTTCCAAGTGTATATGGTTCATTTTGCACATTCTTCAACATCGTTTTGAGATGACGCTTTCATGTAAGCTCACATATTCTCCATTCAACACTCATTAACTGCAGTGTTTATCTGATAATTTTAAGTTATTTTGACCCTCTCTTTTTAATTAAAGCTCGCAAAATTATAGGAGTTCAGTCATGAAACAAAGATCAAACTGTCATATTTGAAACGTATTAATGTGGCACAGGTCTCCTGACTATGTGCAATGCATGATCAATGAAAAACAGCAAGGTGGAGGAAAAGAAGAAACAATATTGTTCGCATTATGCAGTTCATGGACATATCTGAGAGAGAGAAAAGGGGCACCTACCAACACTGTTTGTTCTTGGTGTACACCATTTTAAAGTTACAGTTTCTTTTAATGTACCTTCTTTGCTACTACCACCCATATGATTATCACCTGCAAAACAACATTTGAGATAAATGTAAGTACAGAATTTAGTAAAACACAGAAAATAATAGAAGTCAATATACAATAGCAAATGAATGTCACAACCAATTCATTTGCCTGCCGCCTTGCTGGTGATTAACTCTTTCAAATCCATTGAAATCCTACTTTGACATCTTCAAAGCAATACCCTGCCCTATAACTGCTATATCTGTACTAGATCCCTGGTATTATTTTTAGTTCCAAAAATTTTCAGTTTTCCTCAACATTTAAATTGCATCATCTTTCCTATTTTAAAAATTCCTTTTCACACCTTCTATACCTGTAATTATGTACATAACTGAGGCAACTTGTGTGCCTTCCATTGTTGGGTATCAACCCTGAATTGATACAGCTGGGACCAGAGAGAGGGTCTTCTCCCCTAACCTTATACTGCATACAGCATTAATGTCTCACATCGGATGTAACAAATTTGTAGAAAAGACTATGACCTGCAAACAGAGACAATGCACATACTTTTGTAACCCAAGAAAATCTTTAATAAAAAATATCCAAATGAACAATAAGTAGAGTTCTGCTGAGTAAATAGAGCTTTCCCACCTATTCTTCCTACATCAGCCTTTTAGATCCCAGCAAAGAAGCCACACTCAACAGTTGGGAACCCTTGGAACAATACGGGATATGGAGCTGAAGATGGGAAATTGGAGGAGGGTTTTTGCTTGTGCAATAAGCTCCATAGAAGTTAACCAATAAGCGTTCAAAAAATCATAAATTCTAAAAGCAGTCCCAAAATACAAAACAGCCTTAATATCCACAGTTGTAACTCAGATTATATTATTATATATTGTCTATATTATTTTTTCTACTCACCACTTTTTAAAAAGTCTACGTGTGCTTCCTTGTGATGAAGTAGTTCCACATCATAATTGGCAGATGTATTGGCATGCTGCTCTTCCTTTTAAAGAAACACACACACACACGTGTGTGTGAAAGAAGATTAGTTTAAAAAAAGAAACAAAAGAATACAAGGATAATTTTATGTTTTGCCTTTCAATATAAGACTGCAAAAGGAAAAAGAACACTTAGACATGAAAGCATTAATGAGTTGGAACTGAGGAAATTTATTGAGTTATTGACTTCTTTAACGATCTAGCAGCTTATAATCATAAACAGAACAATCTTATGCATGTTTTCTCTAAAGTAAATCCCACTGTGTTTAATGAGGCTTACTCCCAGTAAGCACACATGCGTGTATCCTTCAATTACTTTATTTATATAACTTTTTAAAAATAACTACAATGAATGTTCAAAATCCAATGCCAAATTAAGATGTGAGTTCATTCAATAGCCTTGTCCTTGTTGATTTCTACACATAAAATTAAGTAGGAATGCAATATAAAAACCGATCCAACACCCACTTCCATTCAGAGATAGGTTATCCAACAGGGAAGCATTTTCATTTCATAAGCAATGAACAGTAATTATGATTATAACACCACCATCAGCAAGTGTAGCCATTTCTCGTTTTATGGGGATTTCTTTCACTTCAGGTTAAGAAGAGAAACCACACATAGTCTTATCCGGCTTCCACAGCTGGATTAGCAGCTACTATGGTTCAAACTGCATGCATAAGGGTAAAAAGATAAAAGGAAACACCAACTTTTAAATAGTTGAGGCAGATTAGCAAACACCACATATGGCAGATTAGCAAAAGAAATTCACTAGGACTTGTTTTTGAATAAATAATACAAAGGGAACCCAACATATATACTATTACTAGAAACAACAAAAGGCAAGAAGAGAAAGCATAGCAGCAGCACACAGGTCAGTAAGTTGCAAACAAGGTATTTGCAAACATAAAACAGTGTATGCGATGGTTCACTGAAGTTTAATTCAAATGGCCAGGGTGCATCATTCACAAAAAAATGTAACTGCTGCCTTAGGTTACACAATCCAGGCAGTACAATTAATGTTCAGCAAAAACAACAACAACCACACACAAACCCCACTGTTTATTAGTGTTACAATGCTTTTCCTTTTGTGCATTCTTTTAACCAATACAAATACTGGGTATGTTCTTTCCAAATAGTGCTCAATTACAACATATAATTGGAATTTCAGGCTAATAAGGAGGACAGGTTTCTCCAATGGCCACTGCAGGGCCAAGTAAGGCCAATAATAAAAGGAAACCCCCCACTAGGGCTGCAATCCTAAACATGCTTACTAGGGAGTAAGCCCCTATGAACACAGTGAGATATACTTCTGAGTAAACATGCATAGGATTACACTAAGTATTAGTAGGGAGAACGTCAAAAGCCAGGTAAAGGGCCACATTTTTTAGAATATCTCATCAAAATTGTTTTCCTGTTTCTACCTTTCTTGCTGATATAGCACTAAATTGCTTGGGATTTATTTATTTTTTAACTCCTGTGTGTTTCTTCTACTTGTTACAAACACCTTTATGTTGGAAGGAATGCATGGAAATGACACAGAGGAAAGAAAGGCTCACTATGCCACTAAAATGCACAAGGGGCAGAAATTTCTAACACATGTATTAAAAACAAAAGAATCACAGACAAAGTAATTTGAAGCTAACTAGACTACATTTATGTAAAACAAAGGAAAACAAATACTACTTTCATAATTGAATGAATTGCTGAAAAGTCATTTTGTTCTGTGATCCTTTTTTTCTCCTTCATAAAATTTACTAACCTGGTCACAGACATTGAATGTGGGCTAATAAAAAACAGAAAAAATATGATATGGAGAGAAAAAAACAAATGTAAAAATATCATTAAATAAACATTAAAACCATTAAACAAATTTAAAAGAAACGGTGCAGCTACTTCAGCACAGAGCTGCTGACACAACCTTACCTTCATGGGGATGTTAGTTATAGTGGTTGAAGCCAGATCAAAATGCTGCTGTACTAAAACATTCAGTCTGGTGGCCAGATGCCGTCCAGCCCGAACACTATGTACTTCGCTGGTTAAGACAGGAGAGAGCTTTTTAAAAAAAGACAAATACACACATACACACACAGAATACTCAGTAGCAGCAATTATGGTATGGCAGCATATACTTCAGTAAGAACATCTAGATAAGAACAGGAAATTTTTATCTAGTGAATGGCCAGTCTGTTAAAATGTATAATCTTATATTCACAGATAAATCTCTGAAAATGTGGTCCTAGTCTTTTATATAATATACCCTCTGCAACTATACCCTCTTCCAGGACTTGTCAGATTGGTGAAGGATAGCCAACTTCTTTAGCCCAAGAAGTTTCTGGCAGATAGTATAAAAGCATGGAATTAAATCCTGGATTATGTGAAACCCATCTTTACATATTACAGTAATCTCACAATTTATGCACTTTTAACTTGTGTGCATTCAGTTTATGTGCTTGGCAAATAAAAATGAAAATATTTTTTTTAAAGAGGCTAGAAAAGGGAAGGCATCCAGGAAAAAAGACTTGCAATCCCACCCGCCATTTAACCCAATGTGTCTTGACTATATGTGATTTTGGTTTTATCACTCCAGAACGCAATGCCCATGTAAATTGTGGGCTTTCTGTGCTAGAGGTAAGTCATTTCTTTTACTCCACTACAGTACCAACATTTTCCTATTAACAAAAAATATTTAATTTTACATGTATGAAGCATAAACACAGAGATAAAATTCTAAACACACAAAGTGCTATATAAAGTTATGCAGTAATTTTAAAGCCTTACCTCTTTTTTAAGATGATCCGACACAAGACTTTCCTCACCAACAGGGTAAGTGTGAATTAAGACCAGCTCACATCTCTGGATCTGCATAAGACTAAAAAGCACAAAACATTCTGTTACCAAGGCAGTAATGCCACATCAACTGCACAATACCTAGCATTCAGAAACTTTTAACTTATTTCACGAATATGAAGCCAGACAAAAGCACTGATTGTAGTATAGTACAGTTAGCACACACTGCAATTTTCAATTTCTTGATATACTTTCAGGATCACGCTTCCATTTCCTGTAAGTAAAACACACAATTTAAATTTTAAAGATTTGTAACTTGTAATAGAGGGCCATGATGATGCCAGATATATTGTTTGTATGTGCCAATTGTAAGCCAAAAATGTTAACAAAAATGATTATGGCCCATTTTTCTTGTCTGAACCCGTAAGTTGTTCAAATTCTCCCAAATAAGACAGCAACATGATTTCATGCAATATATTCTTGTTGTTTCCATTGAGTCAGGAGTGTGTGGTTTTATGTGCTTAAGGAAGCTTTCACTAGGGAATACTTGACTACCATATCTCTCAATACATGGGGAATAGATTGGGCGTAGAGTACAAGATGCTTCTCACAATGCTTGTAAAATATGCTAATGAAAGGTGAAAATAAGGTTTTAGTAAAAACAAACTCCATGCAAGACACTCTCATCCTTCTCTCACTTAGGAGCATACGAATGCTGTCTTATAACTTCAGTCCACTGAACCATTTAATTCAGTAATATCCACATTGACTGCCAATGACTCTCTTAGAGTTTCAGACAGAAACCTCTCTTATCCCTTTCTACAGGTGCAAGGGATTAAACCAGGAAGCTTTTGCATGAAAAGCATGTGCTTTACACTGAGCCACAGCCCCAAAAGGTCTCACAAATTCAATTTTTAGCACCACAAATACAAAATTCAGTAAAATTATGCGTTCAAATGGAATAACTAGTCTGCATACTTACTGATCTGAATTAGCTGCTAGTTTGTTATGTTCATGTATCGTTTCCTGGACAAACTCCTCAAGCATTCGTACATGGCTGTCACTGGAATGGAGGAACACATTCATCTTAGAAAAAATTATTGAAAATCACTATCATGAGAAAATATGATAATTCATTTATTATTACAACTGGTATTTACAATGATGATACTGTAGTACTGTTATTCTAACAACTAAAATTATACACTGTGTACCTCTATGTGCTACATTCTATAATTTTGGATAAAAACATTTTTAAGAACTTGAGGGCCATAGTTCATATAGGAATTCATAAAGACCGAATTCCGGTCTTTATTATTTGAAGAAGTGTGCATGCACATGAAAGCTTATATTCATAACAAATAAATAAATAAATTGTCCAGTAGCACCTTAGAGATCAGAACAAACTTAGTTGGTCTCTAAGATGCTACTGGACTATTTATTTATTTATTTATTTATTTATTTATTTATTTATTTCTCTATTCCACAGTTTGCAGAATAGAAGTGCATTTCCCTCCTTATGAGGACAGCTAAGAGAAACAGGCATTTGACAATTTACTCTAATTTTGCAATAGACACATGACGCTCGCCATACTTTCTACTTCCCCTCTACTCACCTCTGTAGCAACACAGACCGTCACTGTCAGACTCTGAACATGGGTTAATTTTTCAGCAATGTTCCACCAATATATTAATATGCAAGAAGTCTTACAGGTAAAACAGAATCTAAAAAGCTTTGCTAAATTATAAAATTGTTACATTAATACAGGAGGTGCTACAAACCTCTTTGCGTTAGTAATACAGATTATTCGTCCTCTGTTTCCAACACGGTCAGCATTCTCCATTAATAAGGTTCGGGCCTCATGTTGGTATTCAGTAATTTTGCAGAGTGCCTCTACTGCTGCAACTAAGCCATGAAGTATACTGCAGCATTCAGGGTCTGCACGAGGATTGGGAGGTCCAACAGCTGCTAAAGCGGCCATTAACTGATTAAAAAAAAAGTTTTGTTGCAATCCTAGTTCTGATTATTGAAGAGATCATGTCACAAAAACAAGTTATTCCATACACAAAAGTACATTGACAAGAAAAGTTCCAGAGGTTTTCCACTATACTATATTGCTATAAAGCATCTAGGTCTATTATCCTCTTAAAATAATAATGCACATTTTGTCTGCATATGTCTACAAACAGCTAGATCATTAATCTCTAGGGATATAAACTGCTATGACCCCAAACAAATTCTTTTTCCATAAAGTGCCTAACCATGGCTACTCAAAAGTAACTCCTAGTGAATGTTAATGGAGCTTACTCTCAGAGGAGTGGGGTTAAGATTGCAGCCATAGCCAATAACAATGAAAAATTAATAGAACAAACACAATGAAACCCTGGCAATCTTTAATACAAAAAAACATTTAAAATTTGTGCTCTATAAATAACATTTTAACCATTAACCCAGATCGTATTTGCTTTCCATCACTTTTATATTTGGAATCTCTCTCTTTACCTGTCATGAAATTAGAAGCAAATTTGATTTTCCCATTAATGATGAATTATTCCTAGACTTTCCTGATGAAACTTTCTTTTGAAGCATAGTATAATAATATGTAGGGATGTGCTAGAGACTATTTCTCAGTCCCATAGATAATATATATGGGCTGGAGTCAAAGATTCTCTTCCTCCATTGGAAAAGGACTCCTTTCATTGGAGGAAGAGAACTTTTTGATTTAATCCTTTGTTATTTTTAAAAATATTTTAAATATTTCATATACACAATACTGAACAGGGTTGGGATGTTCACTGGTCCAATATGATCAAGTAAGAACTCAATTGGCTGCTTGTTATTACTATTTTCATTTAAAAATACCGTATTTTTCGCTCGATAACACGCACCTGACCATAACACGCACATAGTTTTTAGAGGAGGAAAACAAGAAAAAAAAATCTGAATGAAACAGTGGATGTATCATTTTTGTGCTTCATGCTGTGGCCACAGACATGTGATTTGACAGTGAGTTTGGAGTAGCCCAATGCAAAAATCCTGAGAATCCATGTGGATCTGTGCTTTGTAACCACGTTTTTGCACCATTGCAGCCCCAGGCAACAGTGGGTGCGTGATTTTTTTGGTGCAGGCTGTAGCCATGGTGAATTTGGGGTGACCCAATGCAAAGATCCTGAGGATCCATGTGGATCCGTGCTTTGTAACCACGTTTTAAGTGGGGGGGGGGAGGAAAAACATAGAAGGGACAAGGAGCACGAGAGGGGTGTGCGGAGAAGCAGCTGGCTAAGAATGCAGGAGAGGGGTTTTACCGGAGGGAGGAAAGGAAGGCAAAAGTTCCCTCCCACCCACCCACCCACCCACCCAAAACAGCCAGCTCTCTTTCTCTCTCTCTCTCTCTCTCTCTCTCTCTCTCTCTCCCACCTGCATGTTGCCTGCGAGTCCCTAGGAATTAGAAGGAAGGACGCTCTGCTTTCCCCTCTGCTTGCCTGGAGGGGAGGGGTTTTCTCTGCTCTTTGTTCCGTTTGAGCAAACACAATAAGGAAACAGAAGCGGGTGGGCAGTAAGACCCTGAGGCAGAATGCAGGAAAGCAGCAGCTTCCTCTTTTCAAGGCTTCCCTTCTCCGGACGATTTGATATTTGCCTGATTTTTGCCTTCACTCACACCAGTCGGCTCCAGGGACCACACATTCGTTCAGTAACACGCACAGACATTTCCCCTTACTTTTTAGGAGAAAAAATCTGTGTGTTATAGAGGGGAAAATACGGTAGTTTATTTGCCACAGTATATATTCCATTCATTCTCATAATCTTAAAAACCATAAAATAACACACCATGTGTTCCAATCTCATTAGAAAGGAGTACATTATATCTGCAACAATTTGAAAGGTTAAAATGTATATTTCAGGTGTTCCAAACTATGTTACTCCTCCAAACACTACTCCTGCATGTTCCTCACTACCTATGCATTCAATAAAATCGTTTTTCTTTTGACCTCTTGCTACCTGCAGTTTCCATGTTAGCTTTTCCAACAAAGCTATTTGCCAGACCACTTCATACCACCTAGTCACAGTTGCAATGTTTTCCATGTTCCGGCTATGGTTGTTATTGCCATGGTCAATAAACGGGTTATAAGATCTTTATTTCTAATTCTTGGTGAGCCCTGACTATACAAATTAAGCAATGCCAGTCCTGGGGACATAGGAACTGTCTGCCTTGAAATCAAATATATGTCTGCAAAGATATTTCCCCAGAATTTTTCTATTTTTGAACACTCCCACCACATATGTCTGTATGTCCCCCTTTTCACCATGAACCACATAAGCACAAAAAAATGGCTGCATCTGCACTGGATACCAATTATTATACTGTACTGCAAGCTATCTACAGTTTAATTCAAATTCAACTCCACTATCTGCAGTAGCCTGTCAGACCTTTGAAAAAACTCAAATAGTCCAGGCTGATTCTATTTCAGTATTGGACTAAACAAATCAATTGAAAGAGGAAAGGAATAAGACTTCATGGTGCCTCAATATCCCCAAAAGATGAATACAGGATAGGGTGAAGAAATATCTTGCATCTATGTAGGCCCTTCCCACATTTTGGCTCTCCAGCAAATAGTTAAGGGTAGCTTTATAAATCATTTTTAGGACCCACCTTATTTTTGTGATTGTAAGTTGTTTTAAACTGTTTATAATATTGTGTTTTAATGTTGTAACCTACCCTGGGATCTTAGTTGTTATAATTTATTATCTGCCCTTAACCCTAACAATAATCATACCTCTTGCAAACTTTGATCTTCTTGGTTCCAAGAGTTTAAGACATTTGCTCCAGAGTCACTTACAATGAAGTTCACCTGAAAATTTACAAAACACAGCTTAAGAAAACATTTTTAAATCTTGATACTGTAACAATTAACACTATCCATAGGGTCAGGGAACACGTGCTGAATCTTCAAGCTCCTCCCAACAAATTACAATGGTATTACAAAAAGATGAGCTGAAGATGCATAGAACATCACATCTAGCTGGTTCACATGACACACTAAGCCAAAGCCTGGCTTAGCATAAATGTGCACAGAGAATCTTGGACCTGCTTTGCTCCTGCCAGGTCCCTTTGCTGCTGCACTGCATCAATGTTTAACTCTTGGTTTAACTCTCATTAATAACAACCTGTAACCACAAAGTCTGACGAGGAGAAAACCTAACCACAAATCCCAGTGTGGGTGGCACACTAAGTCAAGCCCTGGCTAACTTGACCCAACAATCCCCCCCCCCCCCGCCGACAAGCAAACAAATCTCACTGCAGCCAACTAAAGACAATCAATCACGCCCTGTTCCCACCCCCACCTCTCTCACTACCAAGAAATAATAAGCGAATGGGGAGGGGAACCTACCCAAGTGATGGTGACAAAAACCCCACACATATATTAAGTAAAAGAATATGTTTTGCCATCTCAGTACCCCTCTTTTTTCTTCTCCAACCTTATACTGTATACAATACTAATGTCTCCCAACGAATGTAATTGATCTGTAGAAAACACAACATGAAAAAAGACAATGCACGTACTGTCGTAGACCAAGAAAATAGTTAATAATTTATTTATTTTAAAAAGGACCAGGGAGCAGCAAAGCTTTTGTGAGCTCCTCTCCAGGAGCATATGAGATCTCAATAAGCCAAGGTCTCACTGAGCATGTCATACAAACCAGGCCACTATGTTAAAAGCTAAAAAAGTCATTGTGTCACCTATGTTTCATAAAAAATTGAGTTGAATTTTTTTTGAAATAACCTCTGTTATTCCTTCAAGTGATGTGTCAATAATAACTAGTTAAATGACTGTAACTCCTATCAGCAAGAGAAGTTGAAGCTCTGAAAGCTTATACACACTGTAAAATCTAATAGTAAGAAGTCCCATTAATCACAATGGATAATTTGAATTTGCCTCTACCAACAGCTGTATGACTCTAGGTAGTAAAGGCCTAATTATTCTACTTTAGAATATTCAGCTGGCAAAGATAAATTACTGCAGAGAATCTAAAATGAGAAAGGTATTGCCACTTTTAATATGCCAAACCCTTCATCTAAACAACTACAGTGAGGGGGGTGGTCTGGAATTTTAGTACAGCAATGCTAATGTTTTTATTCTGAATTCTTTTATTCTTATTCTTATTTCATTTTATTTTTATTTATGTTAGTGTATGAAATTAATTTTAGTAATTTCATCTGTTTTTATTATATTTTATATAATTTTGGTAAATCACCTTACCATATCATTTTATTAAAATCCAAGCACAATATGAACATTAAAAAAAATATGAAAGAGACAAACAGGGGAGGATGCCTCACTGAACATCGTGGAATAATTCTGAGTACAGGCATGCCTCATTTTATCATGCATTGCTTTATTGTGCTTCACAGACACTGCTCCTCCTCACAAGGATGTGGGTGCAGCCACAGGCACCCTGGCTGCTTCCAGGGGAGGGAAGCCACCCCACTTCTGGCCACGGGAGTGAAAGTGGCTGGTTTTTCCCTGCCCACCCCTGCAGCCAGGGTGGCTGGGCTTAAGAGACTGCAGTATAGTGTAAACATAACTTCAATTGCAATGGGAAACAAATAAAAAATGTATGACACACTTTATTGCAATATTCACTTTATCACAGTGTCTGGAACCAAACCTGCAATATCTCCAAGGTATGCACAGGATGTGCAGTGAATTGCATATCAATCATTACTGAAAGCTGTAACTAATTGTATTTCTTAAGTGTGAAGAAAAATGTGGTAGCAAGTACCAAATTCAAAATACAGATTTCTATTCAGTGATTTTTAGAAAATAAAATGAAAGCGTTGCTGGTTTCTAACACAATGTCCCCATGGCTATGGAATGGGTTGAGCTTACCATGGCTACCAATTCTTTACAAAATATGGTTACTTCCATACCTCTGCAAACTTATTCATCATCTCTTCTGTATCTCTCACTATCTTCAGCAATTTTGTCTTAGGCACCAATGTAAATGCAGGCACAATTGTACTTTACACAATACTAAAATCAAAAGACCAACAACAAATTGTGCGACTGCATAAGGTGGCCAAAGATCAATATTGCAAATTCCAAGAAGCACTAAACTGCAATCATGACCACTAAAGTACAAATCCTACAGAACTCAAGAGTAAACATAGTTATGATGCACTATTAGTGTAGACTCCCCTAAATACAAAATATAATTTTACCTGTCACTTACTAGTTTTTTAAAGGGGAATATATCAAACATTATTCTACAATATTCCATGGATGATTCCACTGAACAGGTCCATAGCGATCGTGATATAGGTGCAAGAGGTATGATTCCTTGGGTCCGATTCTTCATTAACATATCAAAGTCAACATGTTGTCTGCAAGATTCTGCCATATAAGGGCAGTGATCCACCACAAAAACGGTTTTGTGTGATTCTGAAAAAAGTTTCATTTTCTTCCTACAAGAAATGAATAACAGAATTAGTAAAACACTATGCAAATTTCAGAACAATCATATATATCTATTCAGACATAATTCCTAGAGTTCAACGGAGCTTACTTCCAGCAAGTGACTATAGGATTGTAGCCTCATAAGCAAGCCTAAAAGTGAAGGTGTGAATAAAAAATACAAAAAGGATTGGAAAATGTTTGTAAGGTATTTTAAAAATCAGTATAAACAGATGAACAGATTAGCAGGACCTGAATAAATTCAGCAGTGTAAGAGAAAGCAGGGGATAAAGTGTAAGAAGAGTAGAATTAGGTAATTTAGAATATGCAGAAGGGGTGGAAAACAAAAGAAACCAGCGAAGGAGAAGGTGAGTCCTTATGAGTTTTGTTCTTTGTTCTTATTTTTGTGGGGGTTTCCCCCCTTTTTCTTTCTTTTTATGTCTTTTCTGAATCGTATGCAAAAAGGCTAATAAAAGTTTTATATATTAAAAATAGTGTAGTTGTGAAAATACAGTGGACGCTCGGATTGCGAACATAATCCTTGGAGGATGCACATCCGCAACCCGCAGCGGCACGTCTACGCACGCGGGGGTTGCGATTCAGCACTTCTGTACCTGTTCCGGTACTTCCGGGTTTCGGCAGTCCGCAACCTGAAGCGTCTGTAACCCGAGGTATGACTGTACTTATTTTGATGCACTTTTGCGGTGTACCTATTGGCAATCCTTTCCTGCTTCCTTTGATGTGTGGTTCAGTAATTACGTTGAAAAAAGCAAATACGTACAGTGGCCCAGTTTGCACAATACAGTAAACAGTAATGATCTGCTGGGATGGGCTGATTTGCTTCTTCCTGCTTGTGCTGGGCAGAAACAAACCACTACCCCTGGGCACAGTTTTACATTGTGATTTGCTTCATTCCAAAAAATCATGATTGGTATGTCAAGAAGGGCATTTCCTTCAAATGGGATCCAATGTAGGTTTCCAAGTCAGTAACGCTTTTAAAGACACAAATACCACTATCCACATTTATTAGGACTAAAAGATATTTATGAAAGTTTCCATCTTACTATGAACCTTCAGATATTATAGATCAGGCATCCCCAAACTTGGCCCTCCAGATGTTTTTGGACTACAACTCCCATCATCCCTAGCTAACAGGACCAGTAGTCAGGGATGATGAGAACTGTAGTCCCAAAAGATCTGGAGGGCTGAGTTTGGGGGTACCTGTTTTAGATTAATCATTTTAGTGTATTAGTTGGCTTCTCAAATAGTTAGTTCATAATATTTAAATTAAGAAACTTTGTTCAGTACTGTTGCACTTTTATTCTTGTCTCAATTAACACTGCATAATATTGCTTTTCGATGTGTCACATCTCTCACAAGATTATGTAAAATGTAAAATGTGACACTTTTACTCAGTGCTAAAGACAACCATCTCATCTTTTCCATCTCATCTTAAACATTTCTTCAATTTATGAGGGGTAAGCAGTACTCAACTAATAGGTAAAGGGTAAAGGGACCCCTGACCATTAGGTCCAGTCATGACCGACTCTGGGGTTGCGGCGCTCAACTCACTTTACTGGCCGAGGGAGCCAGTGTACAGCTTCCGGGTCATGTGGCCGGCATGACTAAGCCGCTTCTGGCAAACCAGAGCAGTGCATGGAAACACCATTTACCTTCCCGCCGGAGCAGTACCTATTTATCTACTTGCACTTTTACGTGCTTTCGAACTGCTAGGTTGGCAGGAGCAGGGACTGAGCAACGGGAGCTCACCCCGTCATTGCGGGAATTCAAACTGCCGACCTTCTGATCGGCAAGCTCTGTGGTTTAACCCACAGTGCCACCTGCGTCCCTTACTCAACTAATAATAATACATAATTATTCTTCTAAAGAAGATTTCAAACTTACGAAAACAATCTGTGTGAAACCAAGAACCACAATCCCCTTTCAACAGATTTTGAAGATGTCCAAACCCAAGCCATGCTGATAGTGATCTGGTTGAGATTCCTGCATTGCAAGGGATTGGACTAGATGACCCTCAGGATCCCTACCAACTCTACAATTCTATGATTCTAATTGTCATTCTTTCTCAACCCCCCCAAAAAAGACAATAAAAAACTGTTTGTAGATATATGCTTCTGTTTATAGGTCACAGGCCCATTCACCTAAAACTCTGAAAAGTCATCAGCTGAAGAAAAAAAAAGTTAAGAATTGGGATTTTTAAAAAATCTTGAACTTCCACACAATTTGCTTCTGCATGAGGATTTCTAGGATAGAAGCCCCTCTCCCTTCAGTGGGAACACTTTACTGAGTTAATTAGCAAGTTGTTGTTGCTGTTTTAAATGTAGGTAGGAAGAGCATGAATGTGTTCTTTTGTGGATCTTGCAAGCAGTTGTCTCTAGGGCTGGTAGCGATGGTAGAATTCTCCAGCCTGCGGAATTACAAAAGGCTGCTCCATTGAGCTAGGGGAAAAGGAATCACAGTGCGTGTTTCATCTTTGGCTCAATCAGGGCCTGCCCCCCCATGAGAGGAGGCAAGGAGAGTGCCTCAGGCGGCAGGGTCCACTGGGGCAATTGTTGCTTATGCAGATCTTCCCTGACCCCTTCCCTCCCCCCCCCTCGTGGGGACGAGAGCAGCACAAGTTGGGGGTTTGCCTCAGATGCCAAAATGCCCTGAGCTGACCCTGGGCGCCAGGCAACCGAGTAACACCTATCCAGATCCTCCAACCTATCCAAACGCCTCCTCCACGAGAGGGCCAGAGGGCAGCAACACCAAAACCAGCCTTTTTCGGCAGTGGCTCCCCATCTGTGGAATGCTCTTTGCAATGAGGCTCACCTGAGGCCTTCATTATACACCTTTACCTTTAGGTATCAGGCCTTTTGGCTGACGAATATCCCACAGCCTTTTAAAATGTGGTTTTTTTTGGGGGGGGGAGTTTTGTTTTGTTTTTGTTCTTGCTTTTATTACGTATTTTGTGTTCACATATTGTATTTCTATGCTGTGAAGCGCCCTGAGATCTACTAAAGGGCGATATTAAATAAAAATAAAAGGTGTTTAATTCGCGCGGGTTTTATCGAAAAGCAGCATTTAGAGGGTCGTCCCCCTGGGGCTCGCGGGGTTTGCGCGCAGCGGCTGAGGAGAGGGCGCGACCGGGGGCTCTGAGGGGGGCGGCTTCGGGCCTCAATGGTGTTTCTTACTGTGGCTCCTGACATCGGCCGTCCTCCCGAAGTCCAGCCGCACCGAGGGTCAGGTAGGTTACGAAAGCGGACGAGGCTTCGGCCGCCCTGGGACTCGCCTCACGGGAAACGGGCCAGCCGGGGCCTTCCCCCTGCTCGAAGCCGGCCCAGCCGCCCTCGCCTTTTCCGCGGCGGCTCCCTTAAAACATCGCGAGAGCCTCCGGTTTCATAGAGGCGAGAAAGGGAAGAGTAGGGCTCCAGCTGCTGCTGCTGCTGGCGAAACGCCAAGTCCCTGGTTCCTTCCGATAAACAATGCGGGAAAACGCAAGGAAGGTGAGCGCTGCAGCCGGGAGGAAAGCGCTCGGAAATGCGGTGCGTATTGCGGTTTAAACTGCGTCCATAACGCCCCAATGTCGAATTCAGCGAGGCCTGGATGCGAAATGGCATGAATTTCCGGGCGACTTGGGGACTCTCGCGCGCGCGCACCCTCCGTGATCCCGGGGGGAAATGCTAAAGTTCTGGATGCTAACGGACATCTGTGGCCATAGGAGCCAACTCCGAGGAGCCACAGGGGCTTTGGTCCCCGCAAAGTGAGCGGGCATTGCCGCCATTCAAATGGAGAGCATGCATTGTGTCATGTGATCACTTGTGGGGGCGGGGCTTACCTGGGCTCCCACAATATTCCGTTCCAGTTGGCCCCCCTGCCTGTCACTTCTGACAAAAAGTAGTTCGAAGTCAACCCAGAAGCGAGCTCCTCAGTTCACGTCTAATTGCGGACATCTATAATGTCTGCCTCTCCCTTGAGGGAGATTCTCGCGATATCTCTGCGCAGACTTCAATTAGCTGGAGAAATTGAGAGGCATTTCCTCCTCTCCCCTTCAGGGAAGTCCCGCGATACTGCATTGGCGCCCCGCCCCCGGGAGAGCGGAGGGGATGCTGGGTGAGCTCGCCGCTCTTCTCGCCCAAAGAGCGAGCGGCCTTCGGCGACGGGAGCCGCGAAGCCTCGCGAGAGCCGCTTTTGAGTGACACTCGGGTCCATCCTTCCGCCGGCGACGGGCTCCCTCTTCCCCACCTACCTCACGGCCCCCTCATGGGGCCTGTCGGCGGGTCTGCGCCGCCTCCGCGTCCTCCGCTCCCTCCAGCCGTCGCCGTCTGAGGAAGCGCCGCGGCGGACGAGAGGCGAGGGCGGGCTGCGGGGGCCTCGCCACATCCCCCAGCTCCGGGCGCCGCCCGGCGAGGAATGAGGTGGAACCATCGGTGAGGGGGCCGGGGGGGGGGGGAGAAGGGACGGCGGCGACCCTGCCGCCTCGCCATTGGCTCGTGGGGAGGTGCGCGGGCGGGCGCGCAGGTTCCGCGCCTTCTCTCGCCCCTTGGAGGCCGTCGTGGCGGAGCCTCGAACTTCAACGGCTCTTTTGCGGGGGGGGGGGGGGGGGCAGAAGGCTCTGAGGTGGAGAAGCCGGGACCGCAGAACAGCGAGAAATAGGGCAGCAGGAGGAGCTCTCCTGTGGGGGCCTGACGAGGCAGACAGCTGTCGCCACAGGATAGCATCCCAGAGTTGGAAGGGACCCCGAGGGTCATCTAGTCCAACCCCCAGCCATGCGGGAAACTCAGCCAAAGCAGCCATGACAGGTGGCCACCCAACCTCTGCTTAAAACCCTCCAGGGAAGGAGAGTCCACCCCCTCTGGTGGGAGGCCTTTCTGCTGTCATACAGCTCTTCCAAGGAAGGAGATGAACTTTGGGACAGTAACTTGAAGCCATTGGTTCAGGTCCTGGGGCAAGTGCCTGCTTGCATCTGCTCCTGCTAGAGAACTGTTGGAGGATGTGGATTATTGGCATGTGTGTTTTTGTTGTCGTTGAGTGTGTGCTTAAATGTAAAAAAAAAAAACCACACACACACACACACACACACACAACAAAACATGCATTAAAAGATAAGGAACTTCGGTTTTGTACCCATCACAGTCCTAGCACTGATAGCTGCAGGGCTGACTGTAATGTACTTACTTCACATGATTTATATCCCACAACTTTGACACAGTTTAAGGTTTCCAGGGCACCTAATAAAGTAGAAAGAAACACAAAGTACCATTTAAAATAAATACTATTATAGTAACAAAAAGTATAAACTAGCACAGCAAATTAAGAAACAACAAATCAAAACATTTAATAGCCGATTTAAATTGCTTTCCCCATCTCTGCTCTAAGGTTTCACTAACATTGTAAACCAGCCCCACCCCCATATCATAAATGCTAACACTGGAAAAACACTTTAGAAATTCACTGACAGTCACAATCCATGCCTGCCTAGGTAGTATTTCAAGCCACCGTACAAATAAGAAGTCAACATGATTTTCCTGTCTTTGATTGTACACTTCCTCTGACACATCTTTTGGTAATGTGATTTACATAACAGGACACTTTACACTGGCAAAGTTCTTAAATTCAAAATATAACACCTAGTTTTAATCCTGCACATTCTAGTGTGCAAATTCTTTTACTCTCATTGCTGTAAAGTTTTTGTTTTTAAGCGGTTATATTAATGCTTTTAGAAATTGGTTGGTATTTGTATCTGTATATTTTATTCATTATACAGCATCATTTTATGATTATATTGTGTGTCATTATGGGTACTGTTAGTAGACGAGCAGGATATAAGTTTTGAGAAATGTGTGAAACAGCACCAGATTTAGGGTGATGTAGGTGGTTTCCCAGCACAAGGCGCCGAGCTGAAGGGGAATTTCCTTCATCATCATTAACATTTTTGACAGATTGTCTTATGCTTTAGCTGACACCCTGGCCAGTCCGCCACTGCACATTCATGTGGTTGATACACCATAGCTACAATGGTAATCTGGGGTGGGGGCAAACCTTCAAACAAACCAGTGATCTTTAAATGGTGGAGTATCCCCCTACTTTTTTAAAGAATTGCATGAGTGCTACTGTACCATTTACAGGGAAGTGCTTTCCTTTATAGAAATAAAACATTAGAACTTTGAAAATAATCATGTTATATGGGCATGAATGGACAAAGTCCCTCAGTGGCAGTTCCACCTATCACAGAAGCTGTGACTTTGCAAACTGAAAGAAAAAAGGTTTACTCCTGTGAGAGTGAGTGTAGTGTAGTGGTTAGAGTATTTGTAGGTCTAGGACCTGGGAGACCCAGATTCAAATCTCCACTCAGCCAAGAAGTTCACTGGGTGTTACTATAATAATACTAATAAAAAATTTACTATTTATATGCCGCCCATCTGTCTGGGTTTCCCCAGCCACTCTGTCCTATACATGCCTAAACTTAAGTCCCACTGTGCTGTCTGTATGACCTGTTTCGCAATGGCTAGTTACAACTTTCCAAATACCACAAACTGCAAAAAGAACCAACTAAATTATGAAAAAATAAATAGAAAGTGCTGTTGCATTGGAAAAAAATATGACTAGTCATTCTGTTTTTGCGCCCATAACCCAGGTTCCAGGAGCCATGTGGCGAATAGCTTTTCTATCTCAGTTGCTAACACTAGAGTACATATTAAAATGCTTCCTCTGGCTGGGGAGTAAGATGATAATTATATTTTAATGTTTCAGAATATGGGAACACACATGCCACACATCTTGCAAGTAATGACATTGTGTTTACATTACGCAACAAACACTTTGTCCAATTCTTTATTTTAGAAATGAGTTGCACAATTGAGAAGGCCCTAGCTGATGCAAAAGCGCTAGTGGAGCGACTGAGAGAACATGATAATGCAGCAGAAGCTCTGATTGAACAAACTACGGCACTCAACAAACGAGTGGAAGCAATGAAGCAGGTGTGTGGTCTCTTGTTAATTGTTCCTATTTGGAAATAGACTGTTTAAATGTGACCATTTAAGATTATTTGCAGTGGCCTAGGGAGCAAAATGAATTACACAGCCAGTTAAATGTTTAATAAGGCGTTTGAATTAGTTGATGTAATCTGTGTGTTGTGTGTGTGTGAGAGAGAGAGAGAGAGAGAGAGGACCTTCAGCTTTTTGCATATACAGTGGTGCCTCGCAAGACGAAATTAATCCGTTCCGCGAGTCTCTTCGTCTTGCGGTTTTTTCGTCTTGCGAAGCACAGCTATTAGCGGCTATTAGCGGCTTAGCGGCTATTAACGGCTTAGCGGCTTTAAGAAAAAGGAAACAAACTCACAAGAACTCGCAAGACGTTCCGTCTTGCGAAGCAAGCCCATAGGGAAAATCGTCTAGCAAAGCGACGCAAAAACCGAAAAACCCTTTCGTCTTGCGCGTTTTTCGTTTTGCGAGGCATTCGTCTTGCGGGGCACCACTGTACCGTATTTTTCGCCCTATAGGACGCACTTTTTCCCCTCCAAAAATGAAGGGGAAATGTGTGTGCGTCCTATGGGACGAATGCAGGCTTTCGCGCAGCTCTCCCACGGCTTGCAGATAGCAGCCTGTTCTGGGGTCGGGGGAAGCTCAGGCTTCCCCTGCCCCAGCCCCGCACCTGGGGGGGGAATAAAAATTTTTTTCTTTATTTCCCCCCCCCCCCAAAATAACTAGCTGCGTCCTATGGGCCGGTGCATCCTATGGGGCGAAAAATACGGTAAATTTGAGACCAGTTTAAGTAATGTAGTGTTGTATAGTCTTGCAAAGTGTTGTACAGTCTTGCAAAATCTTATGTATCCACACTTGAAGCCTAGAGATTCTTTTGCATTATGTTGTTCAACTTTGATCAGATTTTCCTTGTATCAATCATATGTAAATATATAAAATTTTGGCAGGCACTCGGACTTTTAAACTCATTTTTCTGCAAAAAAATCTCTCTAACACATATTTTAATAATAATTATAATTATCCAGTGGTACATATGCTTCAGGTTACATACGCTTCAGGTTAAAGACTCCGCTAACCCAGAAATAGTGCTTCAGGTTAAGAACTTTGCTTCAGGATGAGAACAGAAATTGTGCTCTGGCGGCACTGCAGCAACAGGAGGCCCCATTAGCTAAAGTGGTGCTTCAGGTTAAGAACAGTTTCAGGTTAAGTACGGACCTCCGGAAAGAATTAAGTACTTAACCCAAGGTATCACTGTAATTTATTTATACCCCACCCATCTGGCTGGGTTTCCCTAGCCACTCTTTTTTAAAGCTTCAATAGACTCTTTTACCTGCTGGGACTTGCATCTGAACACTCTACTGTTGTTTTCTATTAGTATTCTTGTCCTTTATTTAATTTTTAAAAATTAAACTATATTTATGCCTTGCCTTTCCATCCATGAAGGCTCATAAATGGCTTAATAGTATTAAACCTAGAATTAAAACAGCAGTATAAAAAGAGAATAACAATCTACAGCACAACATGGGCATAGAAACAATCAGTAAGCTGTTATCTGCAAACACCTTTCTAACAGTAGCATTGCAACCTGCTACCTAAACCACATTCATGAAAGAACCAAGTGAGCTCTTTGGAAGGTATTTTTGCTGAGAGAAACATATATACTGTGCTTATTTTGCATATATTTAAGTTATAATCTAATAGTCACAGGCATTTTTGTATGTGTTTCATTTCCATCCATCACCCCTGCTGCACCCATAGGTAAATATGCCAGCCAGCTGAAAATAACAGTTCATACATGTACTGTAACATAAGGGTGGTGGGCCCATTCTGATGGCCATCCCTCAGAGACTGGTGGAACCTGATGCATGTCTGAATGCTCTGGGGGATTTTTCTAGTAGAGAAAGGTGATCTTGTTGAAGCCCTGGTCTTGCTATGGCAGTGTTTCTCAAACTTGAGTCTCCAGCTGTTGTTTTACTACAAATTCCATCATCCCTAGCTAGCAGGATCAGTGGTCAGGGATGACCCAAGTTTGAGAAACACTGTGCTATGGAATGGCAAGAAGAATGGGTGATTGACACAATCATTCCTGAGTGTCCTCTCCAGTGTTTTGGAGCTCAAGCAGCTCCTTGATACTCTGAGAGGCTCCAGACTATAAAGCAGGCTGGACAAAGACTGGAGAACAAGTGGCGCAGGTTTTGCTGTGAAGCTGACCAAACAGAGTGTAGGCAGCATACAGCTGCAGACACTGATTTAACCACGTTTTGCAGATGAACATTTTAATACTGTGTATGCCAATAAGGTGGTTTTTGAGCCAAAAAGCTACAATGATGTTCAGAATTTACCTAAGCACCAAGCTGGTATAAAGCTATGAACTCCGAGATAGCTTCTGTAAAAGAGCATAACACTTGGTCTCTTGTACCACAAACCCCAGATATGAGACTTATTGATTCTAAATGGGTTTAAAGAGTTAAAGTGAATGACAAAAATGAAGTTGTAAGGTACAACGCTAGATTAGTTGCTAGGAGTTTTCAACAAATTCCAGGCGAAGATTATGATTTGTGTTATTCACCAAGTGTAAAATATGAAACAGTTAAGCTTTTGTTAAAAGATGCATCACAACGTGGACATTCTGCTTATCACTTAGATATAAAAACTGCATATTTGTTTGCAGATTTAAAAGAACAAATTTTTATGCGTCTTCCTGAAGGCATAGACGCCGCTGAAGGTTTGGTATGCAAATTAAATAAATCCCTTTATGGTCTGCACCAAAGTGGAAGGAATTGGCACCAAAATTTAACAAAAGAATTGCTGGATATTGGTTTTTCACAAGGAAAGGCAGACAATTGTGTGTTCATAAAGGAAAGGGCAAACTCTGTAACAAAAATATGTGTGTATGTAGATGACGTGTTAATTTCTACAAAAACTAAACAGGAATATGAACAGGTAGTATCACAGTTACAGAAGAAATTTGATGTGGTGGAATTAGGCATAGCTAAAAATTAGTTATCCATGCAAATTGAGAAAGGCAAAAATGGATCTTTTCTGGTTCATCAAACTGCAAAAATTGATGATCTGGTTGAAATGCTATGTTTAGAAAATGCAAATGGGAAGGAAATGCCTATGGTGTGTGGTTTCATCTTTACAGGTGAAGATAAGCCATTTCCTAACAAAACTTTGTATCGTTCTGCTATAGGCAAGCTAAATTTCATTCGAAGAATCTCAAGACCAGATATAACTTATGCTTTTCACTTTCTTGCAAAATTTGTGGAAAAGCCCACTACGCAATGTTTCCCTGATCTTAAGAGAGTGGTAATGTACCTTAAACATACCAAACATTATAGGTTGCAGTTTACAACAAGTATTGACAAAGGTTTTGAAATTTTCTGCGATGCATCTCATTCAGTAGAACAAAATAATTGCAGGGGTGTGCCTGGTATGGTGTTTTGTTATAACAGTTGTCCATTTGAATGGAAGTCCCAGACACAAACCATTATTTGTCTCTCCACAACCGAGAGTGAATTATGTGCATGCATTCAGGCCACTCGTGATGTAGAATGGTATCTGCAAGTATTTGCAGACCTGCAGATGCAAGTAACACTACCAGTAAAAGTTTACCTTGATTCCCAGAGTGGACTCGCTATCCTATGTTCAGAAACCAATACACAGCGCACTAGAGTCTTAAGATTGCATTTACAGTTTGTAAAGAATCTAATTGCTGATGAAATGATTGTATTTCAATATGTTCCAGGTGACAATCAAATTGCAGACATTTTTACAAAAGCACTTCCAAAGGTTACACATGAAAGACATGTACAAAATATGCTTTATGTTTTTGTTCCACAATGATGAACCGCAGGGGAAATGTTGAATGGTTTCTTTAAATGTAAAGGTTCTTCATTGTTCCACCCAATGTGTATGTCTTTAAGGGGCCAGAGCAAGGGCCAGAGCAAAATAACGAGACCCAGCTTTACAGCTGTGAAACATAGCAGGTGCTGCTGAGTTGTATTGATTAAGCTGTGTCAGCAATTGGGTGTAGTATATAAGGAGCAGCACCTAGCTCTCCCATCACCCTGGGGGATGGGTTGGTGGTTGGGCCTGGTTTGCTGTTGATGTATTTAGTGTATAAGGAGTTTTTGTTTTTGTTATTAAAACCTTGTTTAAGTTATTTTTGAGTCCCTTTTTAATGCATGGGTCTCCCGAGCAAGCTCTCTGCAGTGCTACTATACTGCAAATAGCCAACATTAACAACCCTTTCCCCCATAAGATAAGGGGGAGCGTTTGGTAAAAGGATACTTCAGAGTACAACCCTGAGTACAATTATGGAAATACCACAATATTATCCAGTACAGCATGCCAATTAAGAAAAATTTGCCTACTTTCAGTACCAAGAAGAAATTCAAGAACTTAATGAAGTAGCAAGACATAGGCCCCGCTCTTCACTGGTACTGGGAATCCAGCAGGAAAACAGGCAGATCAGGGAACTACAGCAAGAAAATAAAGGTGAGTAAGCATTCACTCTAGAAGGAGATTCTGCACCATTTACATAGTTTATAATGTAAGTTCCAGTAACTGAATTCCAAGGATTGTTCATTAACTTTAATCATTTGTTCATTAACTAATCATTTGTTTACTACTACTAATCATTTGTTTACTACTACTACTACTACTACTACTACTACTACATCTGAGGTGCATATACACTGTTAAGCCATTAAAAGGTCTGAAGCAATAGGTGGGTGCTGCTTTGAAGATAGATGGGATGGGAGCCTGATTGGACTGAAAGCTCTAAGGAAATGTGTCAAGATTCTGCAGATGCGTGGATAGCTAGAGACTAGGAGTAAAAATGCTCACTACCCAAGATAAACGCTGATGATGATGATTTATTTGTAACCCTTCCATCTGACGGGGTCAGACACTATACAGATTGGATGGGGAAAAAGTTCATGGACATATGTTTATAATGCATTAATGCTAACAACTAGATATGTGGGTTATGTATGCAAGCGGTGAAGAAAAATACATTCAATTGAACATTTCAATGGTTAAATACAAGGTAATTTAAATCATTGATAGTCGCCTCCCTCGTGCCTTTAAAAAAAATATTTTTTTTTTTATGTCCCACTGGTACCAGTTGTTGGTGCCCTTAGAGTAGTTTTGTTCCTTGATGATTTTGTGTATTGTGTTTTTGTGTATTTTTTTCAGGGTGTAGTTTTTTGTCCTGGTGACCTTTTTGTATGTACTGTACAAATTATACAAATAAAATTTGGATTAAAAAAGTAATTAACACTTTGAAAACCTACTAATAGAATACTGTGTGACAGTATTGGTGTAACTCTTATCAGATTGAATAGAAACTGCTTCCACATCTGGGTTTTAGGAACTAGGGGTGATAGTGATGGAATGATTGAACATGTGGTCTACTGTTGCTAAAGAAATTATCTGAATGCAGAAAATTTAAAACGGGTAATTAACAAATCTTCTACAGGTAACTTGCAACTTGCGTGCATTTAACCTGTGCACATTCAGCTTTACGCGCTTGGGGGATGGAGAAAGGGACAGGAGGCCAACGTCTGGCAATCCCACCCTCCATTGAACCCAATGTGCTTTCACCAGTGGTGTCCAAACTTTTTTCAAAGAGGGCCAGATTTAGAATCATAGAATCATAGAGTTGGAAGAGACCACAAGGGCCATTGAGTCCAACCCCCTGCCAAGCAGGAAACACCATCAGAGCACTCCTGACATATGGTTGTCAAGCCTCTGCTTAAAGACCTCCAAAGAAGGAGACTCCACCACACTCCTTGGCAGCAAATTCCACTGTCAAACAGCTCTTACTGTCAGGAAGTTCTTCCTAATGTTTAGGTGGAATCTTCTTTTTTGTAGATTTGATGAAGTGAAGGGCCGTGAGGGCCAACCAAAGGACCAACCAAAATTGTTAACCTTTTTTTAGGATTGAAGTTGACATTACTAACATTGGGCAATTCATTTCCATGGGGCTACTCTGAGTATAATTCACCTGGATACAACACAAGCAGAAGTACCTGCTATGTTTAGATAGAGTTTCCTGTGCACAAGTGAAATGTGTTGAACTTGTTTCGACAGAATTACGTACTTCTCTTGAAGAACACCAATCTGCCTTGGAGCTAATAATGAGCAAATACAGAGAGCAGATGTTTAGGCTGCTCATGGCCAGTAAAAAGGATGATCCAGGTATAATAATGAAGTTAAAGGAGCAGCACTCTAAGGTAGTATGCCTTTTAAAATTCTCTAAGCCTTTTGCAGTACTAATGTTTTACCTTCTGATTTATGCACCTTCAGTAGTTTTAACTTCAGACTTTACTTTTTTACTCTAAGACTAGAGCTGCATGGCCAAGACTCATTTCCAGATCTTCACCCTCTTCTACTGCACATTGGCATTGGGAAAAAAAGATTGCAAAGTAGTAGGTGATAGCAGGAGGAGTACTTAATTCTTTTTCCATCAACTACTTTTGCTTGTAACTCCTGATTTCACCTAGTCAGGATTCCAGACCTGTACACATCTAAACAAGTTTAACTGCATACCATGAATAGGTTTGGTGGCATACTGAAAACATATTGAAGACTACAAAATAACCTGAAGTAGTCAATGGAATGCTAACTCTCCAAAGAGCTAAATGGAAACTTTTCAGTTTGTCTATAGGCCAGTGTATTAGATAGAAAAAGGCTTCTGAAAACAGTTAGCAAACAAATCCAGTAGTCTTTGTTAATACAGTGGTACCTCGCAAGACGAATGCCTCGTAAGACGAAAAACTCGCAAGACGAAAGAGTTTTACGTTTTTTGAGTTGCTTCGCAAGACGAATTTCCCTATGGGCTTGCTTCGCAAGACGAAAACATCTTGCAAGTTTGTTTCCTTTTTCTTAAAACCGGGTGCATTGCTTGAAGAGGTGCAGTTCCGTGCTTTGCAAGACGAAAAATTCGCAAGACGAAAAAACTCGCAGAACGAATTAATTTCGTCTTGCGAGGTACCACTGTATAGTAGTAAAACCTAATTCAAAATCCTTTTTTAAAATTAGTATATTTCAGCCTGTAAAACAAAACATAAACAGCAAATATATATTAAGTTTTTGTGTTCTAAATATATAACTTCCTCTCTGCCCGAAGAACTGGGTTGTTTTTCTAAAGGGCTGATAACCCAATAGAGTGCTGTTAGCCTACGCACTTGCTTACTGAAGCTAATTTAACAGATTTGTTTCCTCAGTTTCCAATCACCTTTTGAATGACTTATTTAATGTTCCTCCTGAAATGATGCACTACATATCCATTGCAAAGTGAGATGAGGTGCTTTAATTGCTCAAAAAATGGAATGCAACTCCTGTTTGAACACTATGTCATTGATGCCCCTAAGACCTTGCACATAGAAGTATAGTGTACCATCATCGAGAAGGCAGTTGTTCATAATGTGTGTTCTCCTGAAGGTGGCTCTAAAACCATGGTTCCTAATGTGGGACACATGCCCCACCGGGGGGGGGGGGGCAATTTGAGAATGAGTTAGACCAAGTTAATGGCCTTTTAGGCTTCCTCCACATGAATAGGAGTTCCCTTTTTGAATAATAAGAATTATATGTAATGGGAGGGCATCAGGATTTTAGAGATGCTTAGGTGGGGCATGGCCAAAAAACCAGTTGGGAACCACTGCTCTAAAAAAAACCCTGCTGGATATGAAGAATGGAAAGAAATATTTTTGGAATAGTAATATTACCAAAGACTACCTGTGGTTTATTGTGTTGGAAAAACTTATAATATTGAAACAAAAAAAATCTTATGCTTTTCATAAACTTTTATTATTTACAACTCAGTTGGCATTTTAAATTTGAAATGTTACTAGTGGTTTTTACTTTTATTCTTTTGGTTTAGGAGCTACAAGAACATGTGGACCAAATCACAGAAATGGCAGCAGTCATGCGAAAGGCCATTGAAATTGATGAACAGCAGGGTTGCAAAGAACAGGAACGCATTTTTCAGCTTGAGGTAAATATTCAATTCTATGGAAATTCAAAAAATAAGTGATACTTCTAAACTGATGAATTCAGATCATTAGTAAATGACAGAAGAATTTATTTTCGGAATCATTTTCCGAATGAAATTGGTCACACAATTTACCTTAAAATGCATTTTTAATTACATTTGGTAGTCATACCTTATGTGGTAAACAGACCTACTTTATTGTGTAAAAAACACCATTTGGCATCTTGATTCTAGGGGCTGGCTTTCATTGCAGTGGCCCAAGTAATGGCTTCTGCTGCTGCTGCTGTAAGCTTATTTTTAGTCTTATGATTGTTTCCAGTAGCATATTCTGGGAAAGAATTTATTGTGTAACCTCATGGGAAACCTAGTTCCTTAAAGCATGTTCTGGAGTAGAGCTCAAGACAACATAGGACTTGGACTTTATCTGTGTTTTCCAAATTTTTTCCTTTTAAGTGCTTGAAATAATTTAATATATTCCCTCCATAATGTCTTCTCTGTTCAAATACTATTTCATGCTTTACTATGCTACATTTAAAAGCATTGTGTCCTTGCTTACAGCAGGAAAACAAAGGACTGAGAGAGATCCTGCAAATAACTAGAGAATCATTCCTGAATCTCAAAGATGATGCATCAGAAAGTACATCTCTGTCAGCATTAGTAACGAACAGCGACTTGAGCCTGAGGAAGAGTTGAAGATCCTATGGAAATTTTGTATGGCCAACTGCACATAAGATCATAAAGTATCAGGGTTCACTTGTCAAGCAGCTGTTTCCCAATGCAGCCTTGACAAGTTAATGCATTCTAAATTAGATGACAATTTGATACTTTTTATACCATGTACAGTACATTCAGATTTATTTAAAATTATCATTACTGCCCAATATTGATTACCAGAAACATAATTTCTGAAGGAAACTGACTAACATCAGCTAAAGTTTTAAAAACAGCACCACCTGGAACAGCTGCAAAACTACACACATGTATTTAGAAGGTTCAAACTACTCCTATAGGGTGCTTAGAAATATACATAAAAACAGAAGTTCTGCTCTCTTGGGCACATTCACAGCATCATCTACCCACATACTTATTCCATTCATGGACTGAACTTGAAGAAAATCAGTTGTTTTGAACAGTACTGATTGTCTTACACCTTTAGTCTCTATCTGCTTCAAGTCATGTGACATTTTACAAATGGGTTGTATTTAAGAAAAATAAAAAACAAGGTACCAAATAAATTAATGCATTGTCTTTTTTTTTAGGTACAATTCTTTTGTAAAATATTGTAATCTCTCTAGTGAGGAAGGGAGAAAGTTGGGTTTTTCTTGCTTGTAGGAAAGATTGCAACAATTGTTAATACCTGTACACATTGGTAATCTAAATAGAATGAAGTCCGAGGTCTAAGATCAATCTGTAGCTAATAGTTACAGTATTGTTGCACATCCAGTGCACTTCTAACATTAATTGCCTTTCAAATAATTGGTAGTGGCTCCTTACAGTGGAAAGAAATGTTGGGAGTCCAGGGAAATAGTTCTATTTCACTTCACCAAATAGTGGGTTTAAAAATACAAGGCTTGCTTTTCAGCTGTAAATAAATCAAACCTAGCAAGCCCCACACCTACTTGTAGACAAGGAAGTAATCTAATGAACTTGAGATCCTAAATCCGCTATCTTGTGGTCTCTACACTATATTCATTTTTCAAAGAAATGTAGAAAGTACATACTTTTTCAGAATATTTTTCTAGATCAATAATAATTTTGCTCAGCTATTTAGTGTGAAGCACTTCCATTTTCTTCCACTATAAATTAAACACAGAGGCTTGGATTCAGTAGCTGTCTATGGTGTTAATGTGTGTGCACTCTGGGTTTCCCACTACAGCTCCCTATACCCTCTGGGAAGTCACTTCTGAAGAGTTTTCAGAATGGTGTGTGCAGGGCTGCGGCCGAGGGTGGGCAGAGAATGGGTTCCCGTTCCCCTGGGGTTTCCAGTTCTGCATGACACACTTTGGGATCCAAGCCTAAATATAGAAGCTACTCATCTACTAAAACAAGTTGAAGTTTCAGTAATATTTTTTTGAAGCACCTGGAACATTATTTCTGTGTGTCAGAGTCTTCTGACAGATGAGAGATGCCAAAAAATAACATTATGGAACAATAAGATTAATTTGCTCTGATATACTCAACTTTGACCATTTGTCAACCAGAAACAAATATTAGATATTTGATAAGAAATCCCATTCTTCAAGCAGCATGATGGGCTGCAGTTATTTCTTAAGTACTTTACAGAACGCTCCTGTGTCTGAGAGGTATGCTATTCTAGTAGTCATGTACTAGACAAAGGAAATTTTAAAATGAACAGTTTACGGAGGCAAAGCTTCAGAAGCAGCATGAGATACATCCTTGAGGAAATCTAGAGCTAAATCTGGACAATTTAGAAACATGTAGAAAAGCGGTACTTAACTTGGCCTCAATTTATAAGCAAAGTAGTAGCTACGCTTTATTCATAATACAATATTTTGTTTAGATTGCATTCACAAATGGTACAGTGCACACTCATCTAATAAAACTACTTCACCTGCACTATCAGCCCAAATAGTAGCCAGCTGGAATATCTGTTTAATCCTAAACATTTGCAATGACATATCTAGGCATAGTGCTGGATTTTTTTGATGCTAAAAACATAGCTTTTGAAAATACAAGCTGGTCAAAATATGTGACTTCTATTTCAACTTTATTTAAAACATTTTGTATTATCTCAATCTGTTTAGTCTGCTCTGGTGTATGCAGTTAATTGTGGTAGGCACTAAAGCAACTTTAAAATAATTGACAAATGAACATAATTTATTATTACTGCAATGGAAAGGAACTTGTTTATAATTTGCGCTTAGAAATTTTATAATCTGACTTTCTCAAACAAATTGTTTGTCAAATAAATTATTAGCCTAAGCACAAACCTTTTGTATACATTTTTTTCTTCCAGGTGGACAAGAGTGGAATTTCTAGAAGCTCTACTTAATCCTCTCTGTAAATTATGAAATATTCATGTAAATAGTGTAACAAAAACTTATTTTCATTATATTTGGAGTGTAAAATACTAACTAAAATGCAGTCATCTCCAAGCTTGTGGAATGGATGTAGTAGTAAACTCACCAGTAATTCTGTATGGAAAAAGAGGCTTGACTAATGATTTGTAACTGTAAATTATTGTGATTGTCTAGTTCTGAGTATTATTCTTTTGCATGCCCAAAGCAGCATAACTTTCTTGGAATGTGGCATGAGTTTTCCTTATATCATTATTTTTGTAGGGCAGATGCTTGTAATGACCTTGAAATGCATCCTGTACAGTAAACTTATTTTTGCCAGTATTTTGGGTCAGGTAGATGTTTCAACCATTCAAGTTTTGTCAAATGCCAAAATGAAGTGTCTGTTCTGGTACAGCTGCCTCAGCTCCTGGCAACCGGCACCCCCTGGCCAGCTCAAGGCACCATTCGTCTGGGGAGCTTATAGCCAGAGCTGCTGCAACAAACAGCTGTGCAAGCCTTTGGGAAGCAGAGACACAAGAGGGCATCAGGAGGAAAGAGGGACAGAGGCCAGTGTTGCCATGGCCCTCCTGACCATTGTTAAAGGCACCCCAGGGTGCCACGGCACACTGGTTGGAAACCACTGCTTTAAGAGGCCCATCAGGTTGAGAAGGACATGATTTTTTCAGTGGTGGCACCAGTTGCAGTATTCCATTGTCAAGAAACCAGCTGGAAAAGGCATGCAGAGACCACAGCCCTGTTTACCATAACACAGACCCCCCCTCCCCAGATACTCACTAAGCCTGCTGTGGCCTGGAACTGGTTGTATAAAGTGCAGGTGGCCAATTCCATCAGAACTTGGTGGCTGCCCACAAAAGCCCTGCCACAAGTGTTAGGCCACCACCACTGGCGCTGCCAAATGGACTTAATCCCTTTGGGTTACCCCTCAGAAGAGTCACAGGACAGGAGCGCCACTCATCTTGATTCCCAACCACCATGAAGTTTGCACCAAGATAGACTAGGGGGCTGAGGTCACCTGGGTGAGAAGCAGGAGAATGAGAGGGGTTGAGTGGGTAGGTGTGATTGAAGAAAGGGTGTGTGGTACAATCAGTATGCAATTATGGTGTTGATATTGTTATATAGCACTTTATGAGATGTTGCTAGCATGTCACTAGCACACACCTTGTAGCATTTATATGAATTCCCAGTTTGCATATTGTAATGGATTGTATGTTTGGGGGGTCATGGGTTGGGTTGTTTTTACCATTTTAATGTTTTTTATATGCTATAACCCCCTTTGGTACTGTCTAGTAAAATGTTAATAAATACAAAATAACTCCACCTTTCTGGTTCCTCCCCCCCAACCCCTTTAGTGGTCCCCTAAAGACTTTTTATTCTGCTAAATGTTTTAATATGCACTTTATCTGATGTTAAAACAAATGAACGCCATTTTGTAAACATTTTTATTGCAAAACTGCCTTTGAGAAATTGCCCTAAAATGTTGGGATAGAAATAAAGAAGTACGACCAGTAACCATGAAATGCAATATATGTAGTAGATTTAAGGACAGAGTTTGAGAGGCCATCAACTAATACCCCAATGGCACACTGATGCGCATTTGATCCTAATGCGCAGGAAGTTTCTATACAGAAGCCAGTCACTGCTGTAGTAGTTACATATTCACTTACCTTGCAAAGCAGGAATTGTATTTGCCATTCCTTCACTTGGAAAAACACATATAAGCTGCCTTCCCTTCAAGATAAAAAACATGAGACAGAATGAACTCAGACACACAGATGAGTCCCTAAAGGGTAACATACACAGGGAGATCATACAAATAGCACACCTTTCAAGTACACCTTTATTATAAAAAGGAGTAGAAAATGGGTTTGTTTTTTGTTTCTTTGCATTGTAAATAATGGCAGTTATAAAAACCAAAGCAATTGGAACTAGTTGCTTTATAACAAAGTGTGGCCTAAGCAGCCAATATGCAGCAATTAATTCTCAGTACAAAAAGGTCAGAGAGCTAGTAAAATGAAGCTGCCCTTGACAGAAGGGGACACAGTATATTTCATCTACAGCTTCTACTTTTCAACATTAAAATGAAAGTAATCTCTGTCTAGTTGCCAAGAACTATGGACTTTTCCATCTTCTTTCCACCACCAACTCTGTTGCTTTCAACTGTCAGCCTTCTTGCATCTAAAAATGGTTTAGGTTAAGTATCAAGGTTTGTTTGACACAAGAATACCCTACAGCTCTTCAAAAAGCTAAATAGCTTAAGGTGGAATCCAGCACCCCACAAATTGACTTCACATTCTTCCCCCTCACACAGCCCAATCCATGCATTCTCAGAATAGATTATGGGGGTACTGCAGTGAGTTTGAGAAGGTGAAGTCCCATAGTGCAAGCAGACGTTCATCTTGTTCATGGATATAATCCAGTTTGAACATATGTGGGAGTTGCTGGGATGAAACCTGGAGATCCACACAGTACCTTTAAATTCCTTGATACATACAAGGCGAATGAAGCAGTATCTGCCTTGTATCCCCTTCCTGATGTACAGAGCGCATGAGGCCTTGTTATGCGAGGCAGGGAAGAGGTGAATATCAGAGCCAGGAGAGGAATGGACCGGCTCATCTCCTGCACATGGAGAACTGTAAAAGGTGCAATGCATCTCCGGTTTCTACCTAGCAGCCTTAGGGGCCTGAGATACAAATAAAGCATATTTAAAATTAGGTAAGTTTAGATATGCACCTTCCAAGATGTGCTCTTGTTTAGAAGGTGTCCTACCACAACAGCTTTCCTGGACTAGGAGTGAGTGCAGTCCATGCAGTCTGCCAACAAACCTTCTACCCACCCTGCAACACCATTATTGCTAGAATATACAAATGGCACAAGCAGCAAACAACTCGAGCATCAACATGGAATGAAACAGATCCTCATTATACAGACAAGTTGTGTTTGAACAGAAAGGGGAGATAATAGAAAACAGTCTTCTGTTCTTACACCACCTGTCTGCAAAAGAAAATACAGATTATGCACATAGTGCCAGGTTCTGCAGTGATGGGGCTCCTCCACCTTGGATAGCTGTGTACATCTACAGGCACAGCTTTTAACGCTGCAACAATGAGAGGACAAACACACCTGCTCAAGTTCTCTCTGCTGGCTGCCTTCTGAAGATCAGGAACCCCAATTCAAACACTGGAGGAATCTTAAAACCCTAACCAAGCCAGACACCTCCACCAGTTTCCTCTCCCACGATGAAAAAAGCCCTGAGAATAAGACTTCTGCCTGGGTGCACATTGACTAATGCAATCACACACTTCAGGTTTAAACTGGATGCTTATCATGCTTCACGGCACTTTTGCTCCCTGCACCCACACAAGTGGTTTGAGCAGTTCATTACAGGAAATGTGTTCGTCAAATAAGGTACTGGTATAATGTTCAACTAACTGCTTTACGTATAACTGCATTACTCCAAGCCAAAGGGTTATTATTGGGGAGGGCCAACTGATAAGCTAAAGAGGCACAGAGGCAGGGGCAACTCTGTGCGCGAGCTGCAAAGCTAGGAGTAAATGGGTATATGGCCAGAAGCAGGTGTTTAAATGGTTCCATTTTTTCCTCTGCCTGCAGAATCCTCTTCTCTGAACTCGGTGTCCCAAATAGAGGCTTGGGGACCATCCCACTCCCACTCCTCTAAGCCTAGAAGTGACATCATGGCTGAGGGTGATCTGGTCTGGACTCCTAGGCAAATTACCCAAGATCTGCCCTTCTTTCCCCACCCTCAAGGCTCTGGAAGCTGGCTGCCCTAGATGTCTGCTACATCTTTCTGAGCAGCAGTGCCCCCAAATGCCTGCAAACTGGGTTTAGGGGTTTCTTTTCTTCTCAAATATTAAAAAAGGAGAGAGAGAAAAAATCCAGTGACAATTAGTGTAGTGGCAAACACTTCAATACGAAAAGGAACTTAAGCAACTGAAGTGCTGTAAAGGCTACTCACTGTGTCTTGCACCACTGATCCTAATAAAAACAACCCTCCATTTCAAAGTGCATCAGAGACTATCCTTTTTTCCAGCCTTAGCAGCCACCACTCACTACAACCAGATTAACAGCCTAGTAGAAAATTGAGCGCTAAACTTTCAGAAAGCTTTTTCTCCTCTTGGGTGTTGGAATCAAAATTACTTGATTTTCTCACACACAGAAAGTGAATGCAAGCTAACCTGTTAAAGGATCAAAAAATATTTTAGTACAGCTTGACATCTTAAAAGGTATTGGCTAGCAGCAACAGTGCAAGTTTAGAATGAATAGTGCCACAGTCAGCAAGAGGCTGTTTTTCCATATGCAGTCAGTCTCCAATTATTCTCCCCCCCTTCCTGCCATAGTCTGTACAACAGAAATGATTGTTCACAATGTGGCACTTGTTAAAAGGGTGTACTGTGCTTGAAGAGAACCATGCGTGTGCTTGAAGTGTCCATTTTCCATCTCTCAGGATTTTGAAGTTGCACACCTGTCCATTACATTCTCTCCCCATCTTACCCACCCATCCCCATATTTTCACACATTGCACATACGTATACTCCATCCTTGTGGCGAACTACCAACAGATGCAAGTGCCTGTGTGCCACAGCAAACAATCAAGCAGGACTACTATAAGTAAACTAGTGTTGATCTTCTTCCACTTCATTCTTATTTCTGTTTAGCAAGGCAAGGTGAGAGAGGAAGTTCTCAGCACCACTGGGTGTCTGCTGGCTCCAGAAAAATCTCTGCCTGCATTTCCCAAGTCTTCCCAGCTGCATGACAGTTTACAAGAGCAGTGGTGTTCTCTCCCCTGCTGGCTGCTCCTTTTGGAAAAAGTCCTTGATCTGAGATAGCTTGCTATGAATTCTTTCTTTCAAGGGAGGGACGTGGTGACTTGGATCTAGGATGTTAGTTATCCTGCGCTCTCTTTCACGCCTCCATATCAGGTAGGGATGTGGTGGAAAAGGGGCTTCGCGTTTCTCTCTGCGCAGCTGTATCGTTATTCCTCCAATGGCCAGCATTGCCCAGACCGCCAAGAGTATGATGTCTGCAAGATGAAGAAACCAATAGGTAAGTCTCGACTGAAGTGGGATCTCTTCCTTCTCTTTTAGTAAGCAAGACCAAGACCTCATTTACTTATCCAGGCCAGTTTTCCTTTACAGTTTCTAAAACCTACACCTGCTTTTTGAAATCCATCTTCACATCTACTTTCCCCCACAAAGGCCTTGGAACTGCTACTCTGCCCCACACCCTCGAGCGATTTAAGATGTTCCATAAAAGTGTGAAAAGGAAGACAAGTATGCTGCCGAGTCTTGTCTGAAGGGACAAGGTACGCAGTATTCATCTCCAACCAGGACAAAACACATGCCCCTCTCTCCTTCCCCTTCGGCCAAGACCCAGAAGCTTGGGAAAGAGCAGCATAGTCATCCAGTGCAGCGCTAAGCTAAGTGTATCTGCAACGGCACTCTTCAGGCACAGTTCTTTTCTGTCCTCTACTTTAACATGAGCCTGCAAGCTTTTTGGAAGCACTCATGGTTGCTACTAACTTCTCTTCTGAGGTTCTCAGTTGCAAGCCTCCAATCAAGGAATTCACTCATCTGGAGACACACTTACCGTTACGCTGAAAGGGCACATTGGTGAAAGCTCTTTTGAAGTTTTCATCTAGAATCCTCCGGAGCAGGTCGATGCTAATGTAAGAGAGACTTGTGTACAAGTAACACGCTGTAGCCAAGACTATGGTGTAGGACCCTATGATGCCACATGTCAAGATGTTCAGCTAAAGAGAAAGAACAGACTGTGAATGGCTTTGAAAAGAGGCTGGTCACTATCTATGAAGGTAGAAGATTGCAAAGCACCATCTAGACAGCTACAAATTCCCTATCCCCAAATTAGTGCTTCGTAGGGGTTTTTTTGAGCATGGCTTTCATAAGGGAAAACTACTGTAGGTTCCACTGTAGCTCATGAAGACATACAGAACAAAAAGTTAAATTGCTTAGAAATGCAGTTAAGCAGAGGCAAAATGTAGCCAGGCTGAGCCAATGCAATTCACCAAGGATGGGTCATTATTAACAGAAACTGTCCTTCTACTGTAAGGTATACCTGGAGCAGCGAACAATTACAGTAATAAAAAATTAAACATAAAATAAAGTGGGGCTGTGGGAATTGTGTGGGTGGGTGGGGGAAAGAAAACATAATGAAACAGGAATTCATATATCAAAAGCTTGCCTCCGGCAGCTTGTCTCCCTGGATATGTAACATATGCATAACAGAATGTAAATGAGAGGGAGTAAGCAAGCACTAGGGACGCGGGTGGCGCTGTGCGTTAAACCACAAAGCCTAGGACTTGCCAATCAGAAGGTCGGCAGTTTGAATCCCCGCGATGGGGTGAGCTCCCGTTGCCCGGTCCCTGCTCCTGCCAACCTAGCAGTTCGAAAGCACGTCAAAGTGCAAGTAGATAACTAGGTACCGCTCCAGCAGGAAGGTAAACAGCGTTTCTGTGCGCTGCTCTGGTTCGCCAGAAGCAGCTTAGTCATGCTGGCCACATGACCCGGAAGCTGTACGCCGGCTCCCTCGGCCAATAAAGTGAGATGAGCACCGCAACCCCAGAGTTGGTCACGACTGGACCTAATGGTCAGGGGTCCCTTTACCTTTACAAGCAAGCACTGGTTTTTCACAACTATGTCCAAAAGGGGAAAAGTTTAGTTACAGCATTCTGTCCACCATCACTCCAAAATGTACAAGAACAGAAGCTGAAACAATTACACTTTAAAAAAATCAAATAAGGTACTTACAACTCTGGGGTATCCAACAAAAAGTATTGGGACTATCAAGGCAATGCAACAGAAGGTCACCCAGAATACTGCATCATCTTGGAAAACTTTATAGTCTCCTGTGAAGGTCAAGTCAAGTCAAATCATTTTATTATAGTCAATGACCAGTATCAAGACAAAAACACCAATTACAAAATTTAAAAGCTCAAAACAAGATAAAATTGCATACACCTTAAAAAAAGCAGATCTGGGTGGTCATTTATCTGTCAGAAAGGAAACCCTTCTGACCTAGAAGTGTGTGAAGGCATCAGATTAATGTCAGTTAAATGCAATTCCAGGTGGCATTCAAAGTCATTTATCAATGTTCAAAACCGTGCCCACATAGGGAAGTATCTTGAAATAGGCATCTGGAGGCCAATATCCCCAGTCCATTATTTTGAGAGAAGTAATTGCATTTAAAGGGATGACTGAGGAGCAAACTAATTGCCAAGTGTTGGCTGCAATACTTTCATCCAAGTGGATTCTTGTTAAAACATTTGCTGAAGTATATCTGAACTCCTATTAGACAACCAACACAAGATTTGCCATGTTTAGAAAAATAATATATAAAATATAACCATTCTTACACAAGTCTATTGTAAATAATACAGAACACTTTAGAGTGTAGCTTCTTTTTATGTAGCAGTTCTGCCTCTACGACATTAGTATACAGGATAGTTTTGCTGCAAGCCACCTTGGGAAGGTTTTGCCCTGAAAGGTAGCACATACATTTTTGAAAAGGACAGAAATTAAATTGGCAACACTCTCTCTTTTAATACAATATTTTTGCTCTCAGAAGTGCAACTGGTAGCGCCCTTCTCTTCAGACCTAAATCAGTGGAAAGCAAAAGACAGCAAGAGTAATCGCAACACAAAACTTCATAAAGTAACAAAGAATATTCACATTTCATAGGAATCATAACTATGTGACATACCTATTGGAGTGAAGAAAACTGTAGAGGCGACAAGGAAGCCCAGCACAAGCCCCACAATCAACATGCAGAGGACCACAAAGCCAAATCGCCACCAGTAAGCGACCAAGAGGAGACCTCCAAGAACTCCAGCTACTGCAGTAAGACCAAGGTTGACTGGGATGACCAAGGAAGGAGAAGAAGAGGGAAAAGTGAGGTTTGTTTCTCCAACATCACCCACGCCTGTGCAAATGCACTTTGATTTTTAAAGAATCCATGCCAACACATTCCCGGAAAGGTAGCTATGTCAGTTTGTTGTAACAAACAAGGAGCGTTAGAGAATGGTAGAAAGACTAACACATTCATTATGGGATACATTTTTGTGGACTAGACTCTGGGGTCCCAAAAGACTTAGTTCTGCTAATCAAGATGACTCCTGCTACATGTTGGACTCCTCCATACTGGTTTAAAAAGAAAAGGGAAATTAAAGGGTTGCTGATTAACCATGTTGCCCAAGTAACATTTTGAGTAACCACAGCAGTGCAGGATCATTCATGGGAAATCAGCAGCTACACAGCACTAGAAATAAGAATAACAGAAATAGTAGTAGTAGTAGTGAAGGTGGTGGTGTTTATTTATATCCTGTCTTTCTCCCTGACAGGGACTTAAGGCTGCTTCCAGATAAAATAAGAACAGCTAAACAATTATGAACGTAACTTGTAGTTTTAGCTACTTATTCCATGACTACCTGTGGCCCTCTCATTAATCAAGAAATAAAATAAATATAATTTTTTCAAGGCAACAATGGGATTTACATTTGCCTGAATTTTTCAACTGGCTACATGAGAATGTCAAATAGGATTCTGAAACTACTAGAATAAAAAATTATCAGCCTCTATAAAGAACTGTGTATCTGTTATGCTAACACAATTCATTTGGTATCAATATGCAGAATTCTGCTACAAAAAACAGAAATAAATCTTGGTTGTATCTTTCTGCATAGTTTATTACACTTTATCTTCTTTCCAGGATTTATTTTTGTTTTGCTCATCATGGCAAAGGGTAAAAAGTTATGCAACATACTGAATCTTTACCAAAACAAAGAAAATAATAACTTAACCATCTATTTGGTTTTGAGTGTCAGCAGCCACCGCCCACATACTTTCACACATATCTTCACAGCAAGAAAGGTGAGAACCTTTGGGTTTTTTTTTTAAGTGAGAGTTAAAATATTCAGGAAACTGAGTTCTGAACTTGCACATGCCATGCTGTTTCTAGAGGGCAATGGAACTGAAGCATATACACAGCCATGGCTTATGGACTCAAACTTCTGCAGCTCAAACCTTTAACTGAAAGAAATGCTGACAGATTTATAGATGTAATGTGGACTTTGCTTTCTCCTAGCACAAATATTAGTACCAGCTTAAGGAAAAAACAAAAGTCATTTCTGTTGATTCTAATGCATCCTTAAATCTTAGCCATGCACTGTACTGCACCTTTCAGTATTACTTGAAAAGTCTTCTTTAGTCACTCTTCAGTAATTCAGGAGTGAGAGGCAACTGTTAATCGCACCAGAAAGGTACACAGCATCAAGCTGGCCAGCTGATATTAATAAGAGCACCTATGTTCTAATGCTGGTCTTCAAAGAAACATTTCCAAGGTATTAATAAATCCATACTTGTCTCTGCTTACCATCATAACTGAGAGCAGATGTTCTCGAAATGGTTATGAAGAAAAAGAATGCCGTAAAGATGAAGCCCATGAAGAATAAATCTAAGAGGGGAAATTAATATATTTTTAAAAACAGTATTTTCTGGGTTTTGAATGAGAAAGGTCTATTTGGATTTAAAAGAGTTCTACAAGGTCACCACCCCACAACCTGGGCATGTAACCTTTACTGCCATGACACCTATATATGTACAGGGACTCAAAAGCTGATAAAGCCCACTGTCATGTCCTTGAATAAGCCAATGAACACTTTTTGAGCCAATGGAACCAGCAAGAACCATTCTGCAACACCAATGTATTCCTGCAGCTATGTGACTTCACCTTTTTTTTCAACGCAACAGCCCCCCCCACACACACACACTGGGTTGTAACTGACCATTGATCATTCCTGATGTGGAGACACTGCAGAATTGCCTGCCATAAAAGAGGCCACCTGTAACTTCCAGCTTTGGGGTGGCCTTTGACCAAATCACCACAGATTAGTGACGTGGTACTCATACAGTAACACAGCGAGTATATAATTCTCTTTCAGTCTTTCTAAAATGGGTGGGGAGGTCTTCCTTTTCAGGTGCAACTAAAGCCACAGTTGCATCGCTGGCTTAAATTCAAGCCAGGAATGCAAATTAAGAGATCTTGCATTCTTTCTTACTTTTACCAACAGCTTGAACTTTTCCATGCCCCTCATATACAATACCAGGGCCGGAGAAAGGGAATGTGGTTAGCCCAAAAACAGCCTGATGAGCCAACCTCAGATACCTGGCTATAAGAATTAAGTTTGCTTTCTATTATAATTGGGGAAGGGGATAAGCGGTGCCTCTGCAATCCCTATTTTGGGCACACTGCTCTCTATTTTTGTAATAATAATGCTGATAATGATATTATTAATTATTATTATTATTATTATTATTATTATTATTATTATTATTATTATTATTTACTTGTACCCTGCCCATCTGAATGGGTTGCCCCAGCCACTCAGGGCAGCTTCCAACAAAATATATAAAAAAAACACATCGTAATGGAGCTCATCAATTAAACTAACCTGCAGGGATCAGAACTGGCAAAATGCAATTGTGCTGGGAACCAAGACTTTGTAAGACATACACTCTCTCCTTAACCAGTACCTGTTTTCCAGAATCTGTGTCCATGAAAACAGATGAAGAGGCCAAGGACAGCAAGCACGGTGAAAAATATTTTGGTGGAGAGTCTCTCTGCAGAAGAAAAGAACATTTCATGATATGCCATTAAACAGGGGCAACGGTGTGCAACTTTCATCCAAGGAATGACCACCATGTCCCCTTATGTACATTGAGTTGGGAGGATGATATAGATACATTCCAATGACTTACTAAGAGAGGAACAGTTATCCACCGAGCCAGAAAGGCTACACATGTATGTATGAGCAGGCACATAGGCAGCAGAGGTATTCCACAGTGGATCCTTTACTATGACATTATAGATCACTCCTTGTCCAGGAAGCGAGGAGAAGTACAAGTCAGTTTTGTCTTGGTTCACTAAGGTCATCATCTGTGGAGGACATATAAAGAGTAAGGGAACAAAAGAGATTGGTTATGTACACATGCCTTACTTTTCCCACACTCAAGTTTTAGAGACAAGTTGGGTGTTGCCTCTTAGCCCTCTGAATTATTGAAATAAGGATAACCCACCTTTTGACTGAAGAGTCTCCTAAGACAGTTGACATACTGGAAGCCATAGAAAAACAACAAAACGCAAAAAGATTCTAGCACAATAACTGTATGAAATATCATTAAAGCAAGTCACCACAAACATGGACTACAAAAGGCTTCAAGAAATCTTCATTCAAAACGGACTGAAGAAATTAGCACAGTCACACCACGGGATCTGCAGAGCGCCACTCATTCACACACTGAAACTGCACAACTTACTTTAGTGCCATGCCTTCTGATGCTTTGCACTTCAGACATCTTTCTCATGTGGCTCACAAACGATGCTTCAGACAAGTCATTCTCTGGCAAGAAATACTGATAGACTTCATAAGATAGTCGCCACCTAGAGCTACTGCCCAAATCACACAATGGTGGGTTTGTACCTCTGGAAAATTGCAGGGGAGAATATTTATTTGAACTTGTTAGGCTCATTTTCACACTTCGCTTTGAGGCTAGAGTTTGTAGTGCCAATAGCTACTTCCCTCCCATACATTGCAGAACGGTTTAATATATCTTATTGTGATCCACAGGCAAAAAGCCTAGCTCCAAAGTTACAAATCACAATAAATAACCGGGAAATTCTGTTTCACAAAACGTTAAGCTGGAGCCTCTTCCTTCCCATCTACTACAGATCCATTATTAAAGAGGCTTGGAGTGGTGGGTCATTACCCAATCTCAAGAGGACTGCAAAGTTGCTACTTCTACCATTAAAAAAACCAAAAACCTGACTGCTGATAAAAGAAGTACTTTAATTTGGGGGTATTTATGTCAGCTTGTTAATTTAGCAGAATTAATATACCACTTAATCATCTATAACCTCTCAACGGTTTAGTGAGGTTGTAAATTTGTTATTTTAAAATGTTGATAAAATCAAATTACAAAAGCAAGTTAACCTAAAGAATTATCAAAATATAAGTGAAAACAGGTGCTATTAAAAATATACACAATAAAATTACATGTCTGGGTAGGCCTGCTTAAGCAAACAAAAGCAAGCTACCCAGAATTGTTATTTTATTATGTATATGACTGAACATATAATTACTTCAATTACCATTTTCTGCCATTGCCTTTACATTTATTTGCAAGTCTAAGGGTTAGAAGTCTACATTCTTCCTTACCCCCACCCCTTCTGACTAGAAGAACTGGCCTTGATTTGCCCCAATATGTCTGAATTAAAAAATCATAGATTGCATACTGCCAGTCCTCTGGACAAAAATGGCTAGTCTAGCTCTGAAAACCACCTTAATTCCTTCCTTTCAGGCTACAGAAAGTATGTATGCCTTAGGATTATGATGCAGACTCACCTAAAACAACTTTGTTCGGAAGTCTAGAAACACAATAACGCATATAGTCACCATCTAAGAGGAAGATACATACCTCACATATCCTAGATTTGCTGGGGCAAATTTAATGTGTGTCTCAGCCAAGTTATATTCTAAATAAATATTGGGGTCAATTTCCAAGTTAAATTCCATGTTGCAGCCTCCAGGGATTGGATCTAAACAGAAAGAGTCAAATGACTTCAATAAAAAGGAGTAACACATTTTCAATCAGCTGTTAAAGTAAGATACTGTGTCTTATGTTCACTGCTTTTGTGAATGGGCTCCTGTTGCATGAAGAGTTGTTACTCAGCCGGTGCAATCATAATGGCAGCAAAAAATGGTTTGCAACTCAAGAACCAGCTTCATGAACATGCCATCTCCCTGCTCCCACCCCAGACCATGGTTCTGCATTATGGATCTGCCTGGCCAAGCCATGGTTCCTTCAAATTGAAGGAAAACCATGACTTGAAGTGGGATTGCACTTAAAAACTGGTTCTGAGAGGGAGTCCAAAGTGACATACGGTAGAAAGCGTGGCGCTCTCAAAGTCTGCCGGAGGTTCTTGAGAAGCTGAGGGGAGTGAATTAAACAGCTACAGGCCAGGAAAATTAAAAGCTCAGATAAAACTGGATGAAGAAAAACAACGGAGGAGGATTTTTTAACGGGATGAAAAGAGAGCAAGACATGACGTTTTGCATTTCTGCTTGATTTCCCAAACCTTCACTCTCCTCTATGCAGGGAGACTGGAAGGCACAAAATTTGTATTCCACACAGGAGCTCAAAGAGGATAGCTTGGAGAACGCCACACATTATTTTGACCCTGACTGCAGGAAAAATAAGATGGCTTACCTCTTTCAGCATAAGAGAAAGAAACAGCTGTGCTCAACACCTGGTCAGCACCCACAGCTTGCAAGTACCACGTACACACTGTCTGCAGAGGCCGAAGGACAGAAACCAGTCCTTTGTCTGTCCCAGCCCCAGAGTTGTTGCTGGAAGGTTTCTAAGAAGCAAAGAGATTAATGAGTACCTCTAAAAGCTGCAACGTGCTAAGTTTATTTTTGTGCATGCTCTCATAGATTGCAGGGTGCTGGTCCAATTGCCCATTTTGAGAGCAATCACTAAATCCAATTGTCAGCTACTGAATCTTTGACAAGAGCCCCCAGGCAAACAGGGATGTTGGGCTTTCTGCAGATGCAGCAACAGGGAATTGAAGGGCATCAGAGTTCATGAGATCCCACTGAACCTACCTATCCACGCTCCGTCCACACAATGTGTCCATTATTCCACTTGATGCTGGGTATTCCAGATGCAAGTGAACCAAGTATTAGATCAGTGACTAGGCCTGGGTGATATATAAATATATCACCCAGGATGGGTATGAGGGGCAGACCGTCATGACAGCTTCACTCTGCAGTATATCGCTGGTGAAACCGCTGCCACTCCCGAGTCCTTCTGCCACCAGCGCCCAGCATGCCAAGGGAAAAAGAAGCTCCAGCCTGGCACTGGAGACAGAGGGATTCAGGAGCGGTTTCACCAGCAATGTTCTGCTGAATGAAGGCATCATGGCGGTCCACCCCTCATACCACCACAGAGGGAGAAGCAATCTGCATTGCTTGTTCCTCCCTCCGCTTCTTAAAATTGCTTGGCGGGGTGGGGGCTCCGTTAGAGTGCTCCCCCTCCCCAGCAGAGAGAGCCCTAATTGTGTTCCTGCTTGCTTGAGATCAGGATCAGGATCACGGCTGCTCAGCTGGGGAATGCGAAGCCCAGGAGGCTCCCCAGTTGAGAGATCGCCCCCCTGCCCCTGCTTGTTACACCCCAGGAGGAAAAGAGACAGCCCGCCTGCACAGACGAAGGCAGCCCAACGCACAGAGCCTGGCAAGCTCCATGCACTTGGGTATTGCTGCCTGGTCTGTCTTCGGGAAGGGGTGGCCTGCCGGCTTGCCCAGCCCCAGCTCAGCTGGAGGCAGGAGCTTTCCCGCCCCCCAGCTGAGCAGCAGGCTGGGGCCAGCTGCATTGGCCCCAGCCCGCGAGGCGCTGAGTCAAAGCACCTCAGCTCCCACAGTGAGAGCTGTGGCACTTGCACCCTGTGCCTCACTGGCTGCGGCCAATTCAGCTTCTTTCAACATCCCGGTTCATCACCAAACCGCGATGATGGCCGCTGATACACCGTGATGTTGAAAACCCAACATCGCCCAGTCCTGACAGTGACTGAAACATCACAAGGGCTAATAAGCAGTAATTCAGATACCTTATCAAAGGAGATAGTCACATTCTTGTGGTGGGTGTGGATCTGAAAGATAATGACAGTCACATTGCTGTCAATATTCCTCAACACTGCTTCAGCTGGAATGGTTTCGTTCAGCAACACATTCTTAAATTTTCCCAAAGAAAGCTCCAAGAGAGGGCCTGCATTAAAAGGGGGAAAGCAAGTGATACTGGTTAGTTGACTTGAGTAGATGAAGACACACAGCTAACCAGCAGCCTACAAGAATGGAGGTGAAGTTGACTGGTCAAATATTGTCAAGAGTGCCTTGAACTGTCTTTGTTTAAATGGTTGCCTTCCTTTTTCATCAGCCCTCCAGAAGTCTGGGTCACAAGGTGCCACTCTAGAACAGGCACCCCCAAACTTAGCCCTCTAGCTGTTTTGGGACTACAATTCCCATCATCCCCGACCACTGGTCCTGTTAGCCAGGGATGATGGGAGTTGTAGTTCCAAAACAGCTGGAGGGTCGAGTTTGGGGGTCCCTGCTCTAGAAACTCTAGTGGGCCAGACTTTGGAGAGGTCAGTGAGCCTTCTAGTTCCAACTTCTTCCTTCTGAAATAAGCCACATGGCCAAGCCTACGCTGGTTATTGTGTTACAACTGCATGCAATTCTAATGTGGCCAGAGTGGAGGAACCATGCTTCATGACAAAATAACACAAGCAACCATTATATTAACACAGGACACAACTGCTGCACCACTGCATTCCCTGAGTCAAGGCATGTTCACTCTGTAAAGTTTTTCGGAAGGCTTGGAGTTTTCTGCAAGGCCATCAATTTGTAAATACAAGAACTTTCTTTGCTACTGTTACTAATCACCGTTAATTGACATTTTTAGCCAAAATTCAACTGACAGTGGAGCATGTTTTTGACCAGTCAAGAGCTAGCCCTATCTTAACCCAGATACGCCAGCAGTCAAGAGCCGTTTTTTGCTAGAGTCAGAGCTATTTAACTGGCCTCAGCCATTTTTCCCTCATAAGAAACAGACCCTACCAAAGTGGGATATGGGTGGGAGAATTTTGGTGAAAATTTTAGGAGCTTTCGGGTGATTACCTTAATAATGTTTACAAGGTGGCTGAGAGGTGTGGGTGCTCTCTTAACACTTAAAAAAATTACTTGTGTTGCTTTTTCTACAGGGCTCCACAATCTCCCTGGCCAGCACACTTCCTGAAGCACTCATGAGGGAAAGTCATGAAATGAATGTCCTCAGCTGGGAACACCATTAACTACATCAGTCGGGGAGGCAGAGGAGTGCCAAAGAAAAAGGAGCGTCTGCACTAAGTAGGATTGGTTGGATGTAGCCTGTTATTATAACCAAAGTATCCTACCCCAAAAGATCTGCACAAACCAGTTTATCTGACTGCATTATTCTCATTTATTTATAATTGCCTAATCATATGGAACTAAATTACATTATGCTGTAAGGACCTTTAATAAAATCTTAGAATTGTAGAGTTGGAAAGAACCCTGAGGGTCATCTAGTCCAACTCCCTGCAATGCAGCATCCATGCCAGATGGCCGTCCAACCTCTGCTTATAAACCCCCAAGGAAGGAGAGTCCACTACCTCCCAAGTGAGACCGTTCCACAATTGAACGGCTCTTACCGTCAGAAAGTTTTTTCTGAAGTTTAGTTGGAATTTCCTTTCTTGTAACTTGACGCCATTGGTTCATGTCCTACCCTCCAGAGCAGGAGAAAAGGGGCCTGCATAAAAGTGGCCGCTTGTGAGTAGAACACACGCAAGTTGAGGGATGCCTGCACTCTCAAGATCCCTTAGCAGTTCCTCCATTAGACCAGGGTTAGCCAACATTGTGCACTCCAGATGTTGTTGGACTAACTCCCAACATCCTTCACCACTGGCCATGTTTACAGGGGCTGATAGGAACTGGAGCCCAAGAACATCTGGAGGACACACCATTATCTACCTCTTCATTGGGGCTTTAGTCACTTATGGTCAAATGTCTTTTCTCAGCTCCACTTCCATCTCCAACCTTTCAGCCCTTACAACATGCCACAAAACCAAACAATAATGATTTTTAAAATAATGATTTTTAAAGAAGATGTTGGGATATTACTGTTTGATATACTAGCATTTTTTGAGTTAAGACTTTAAGAAATAAAATTTGCATTGATTACATAAAGAATTAATTGAAGGCAGCCCTGTTTAGGGAAGTTTTTCATGTTTGAAGTTTTATTCTGTGTAGAATATTCCTGCATTATGAATGGTCCATGGCACCTTTAAGAAAAAGAGGTAGGATTAGGCCAGGCATGGCCAAATTTGGTCCTCCAGCTGTTTTGGGACTACAACTCCCATCATCCCTAGCTAACAGTGGTCAGGGATGATTGAAATTGTAGTCCCAAAACAGCGGGAGGGCCAAGTTTGGCCATGCCTGCATTAGGCCAACCTTCCATTTTCCTGGATCAAGTGACTTTTCTTCTTTAAGTTCTCAAAGTTCTTAACCTAGCTCAAGGTTGTCATCTGAACTAGCCAGATGTTTAACTGATAATCAATCACAGCCAGTCAATCCTTTGAAAAAACAAGACTTGAGAGCCGTCTTGTCCAAAAACGGAAACTACCGTATTTTTCGCTCTATAAGACGCACTTTCCCCCCTCCAAAAATTAAGGGGAAATGTGTGTGCGTCTTATGGAGCGAATGCAGGCTCCATGGCTTCAGGGATAGCCATTGAAGCCAGGAGAGCAAAAGGGGTCGGTGTGCACTGATCCCTCTTGCTCTCCTGGCTTTGCTTCGCTGGAGAGGCGCTGCACAGCTTTCCCTCTCTGGACAGCGCCCCTTCAGCGAAGCGGGAGGAGAAATGGAAGGGGCTCCGTTTCTCCTGCCGCTTCGCTGAAGGGGCGCTGCGCAGAGAGGGAGAGAATTTTTTTTTCTTGTTCTCCCCCTCTAAAACTAGGTGCGTCTTATGGTTCGGTGCGTCCTATAGAGCGAAAAATACGGTAGACATTCTGTTTTGGCAACTGTAACCTTGGTTTAAGGAGCGTTTTGGTGCCTAGATTATATAGCTGCGTTTCTAACACTGCCAACCTCAATATAAAAACATGGGATATGCAAACATTGTGGAGAACACAGAACATCTCCCATTTATGTTACTTTTCCAAGGTTCTTCTTTTCACACTTCCTGCTTTGGTCTGGTTGTGTGCAACAAGTACAGAAAGCTCCGTTGTGGGTTTGTCCTGTGGCTCTTAGGTTGACCTAGACCTGCACAGCCTCCACCCCCTTATCATCAAACAGGCTCCACCCATGGATTGTGGCTTGTGCACCCGCTTCTATCTGGCCATTTCAGGAAGGTGGCAAAAGAGAGAGAACAGGAGGTTCTCCATCCAGTGTATGGCCACATTACAATGGTTGGTCATATTTCTTTAGCTACATACACCTCACAATAGACTCAAGGCAACTTACAAACATAAATTTAAAAAATTATCTAAAATACAATAAAGACAATTTCATACTTTAAAACCAAGTCAGGTAAAACAGAATTCTGCTCTTTGCAGACTAAAGCAAGTTAATTTCTATTTCAATTTGGAACTGCACAATTTTAAACATACAGACTATGTTAAAGGGATCTTTTCTCTTCCTCCCCACCAGTTTAACCCTGCTCTTCTGAAACCTTTGAGATCTGAGGCATTTATAATTCTTTCTGAGAAGTACAAAGCAGTCCTTAGCTTCAAAGAGTTTATGATGCCTTAAGGTGATGTTATGTAAGCACTAAATACCGCAAGAGCAATCTTCTGCCTATCTCTCTTCAAAGGATAGATGCTGCAGAGAACAAATTAATCATTACTTTCCCAGCACACTCATCACAAGCACATGACAAAGCTTTCAAAATAGGTGTGAAGGAATATTGCAGCACATAAAATGTGAGTGTAGGTCATGAGCTGCATTCATACATTGGTACAACGCTGGCATCTCTCTCCTCCATAATAATTACAATTTTATCCTTCCACACCTCTCTTTTGAGCAATTTAACAGGCTGGTTGAGCGTATTCATTTGCCTATTGTCATGGCTCAGCCAAAAGGGCTGTGCATTTTGCACAAATCAAGAGGCATTTGGATATTAGTCACCTTTCCTCACCCCCTACTTTGATCAACTGCTTTGGCAACAGACCACAATTTCTGTATTCATGAATGTATACCCCCCCTTCCATATTGAAAATAGCTATCTATAATCCTGGTAATGAACATGTGAGGTTCTGTTGTTGGCATCTGTCTGTCTTGGGAGACAATGGGGGAGTGCGCCTTTCACTGTCTTATGCTAGATGGGGATGTTTGGAAAACGTGTTTTCTTGAAGATCTACTAAACCAAAAGCGGAGCTTTATTTTCATTTAGTGAGACGCTTATTCCAGCCCTTTATCACTTTTTGCTTTGCCTTCACTGTGGTTAAGAGAGGTGGCTGGTGGCCTTCAATCACTATTTGATTCCAATAGCAGATTCACATACAGTGGTACCTTGGGTTACAAACTTAATTCGTTCCGGAGGTCCGTTCTTAACCCGAAACCATTCTTAACCTGAGGCGCACTTTCGCTAACGGGGCTTCCCACTGCAGCTGCGCTACCGGCGTGCAATTTCCGTTCTCATCCTGGGGCAAAGTTCTTAACCCGAAGTAACTACTTCCAGGTTAGCGGAGTTTGTAACCCAAAGCATTTGTAACCCAAGGTACCACTGTATTAGAAAGAAGAGTTCAGAAACGAAGTGAAAGCTGTTAATGGGAAGGATGTCAGTCATAAAGATGAACGTATTACTGAAGATGCTCTTTTAATTTCAAACTGCTCCAGTAACTGGCAAAACAGGATGTTTCAAAGAATGGCAAAAATATATTTCAAGATTTATCTGGCAGGCAGGGAAATGGAGGATAAAACATAAATTTTTGATAAATGCTAAAGGAAGAGGTGGATTTTCCCTGCCAGATTTAAGACTATTATGAGGCATCCTGTCTTTATTGGTTAAAGGCGTGGTTAACATTAAAAATGTGCAAATTTTGGATTTAGAAGGACATGATAATAGATTTGGCTGGCATGCATATTTGTAGTATGGAAAAACTGAAATACATAAAGGTTTCATGAATCTTGTCGTTAGGGAAAACTTATATAAAGTGTGGGATAAATACAAAAACTTGCTGGAAAGGAAATCACCATTATGGCTGTCACACATAGAAACCATAATGGTGAAAAAACAGAAATATGAGTGATGAATGGGTAACATATAGAGATTTGCTAACAGAAGGGGAAGGGAAGATCAAATTAAACAGGTTTGAAGAAATAGCAGAAATATTAACGGGTTGGTTACAATATTATCAACTTAAGAAGTTATTTAAGTTGGGCAAATATAGTGGCTTTACAAACCAAACCTCTCAGCTAGAAAAGGACCTGCTAGAGAAGAATCAAAAAGTAATGTCTAAAATGCTATTAGAATGGCAAGCGAAAGACGAACAGATGAAATCATCAATGATACACTAGGCAATGTATATAGGACTTAATAGTGAAATGGCAGCATGGGAAAGATTGTGGAATGTGGATTTGAAATTTACAGCATGCTCTGCTCTAAAAGAAAATTACACGAAATGATGTATAGATGGTATCTGACTCCTACTAAATTAGCAAAAATGTATGTCAGAATCAGATACCCGATGGAAATGTAAAGAGGAGGGGTACCTTTTTCCATATGTGGTGGTCAGGCAAGGCAGCAAAAGCTTTCTGGGGAATGATTAATAATGAATTGGAAAAAAATGTTGAAGATAACTTTAGTTAAAAAAACCCAGAAGCTTTTCTTTTAGGTATAATTGGTGGAGAGTACCCAAAGAACAGAGGAAGAGATTATGTATGCTACGGCTGTCTGATTGATTTATGCCAAGAGATGGAAAGAAGAAAGAGTTCCAATGAAGGAAGAACGGCAATTAAAACTGATGGAATATGCAGAAATGGCAAAACTAACCAGAAGAATAAAAAACCAAGAAGAGAGACTTTTAAAAACAGAATAGGGAAAATTTATTGATTATTGGAAGATGTATTGTAAACAACCTAAAACATTAGCAGGATTGACATAAACACCTGCAGTAAGAAATAATGAAAAGGGAATACAAAGGGGAAATTAGTAAAAAGTTTTGAATGGGATATGCAGTAGCAAAAGATATAAAATAGGTAACCACAGAAAGGAGGGGAGGGAAGTTGAGGGAAATGCAGATTGATTATGTAAAGATTTTGCTTTTTTTGTTAAAATATTTGTAAAATGAGAAATAAAATTAAAAGAAAAAAGAAGTGAAAGCTTGCATCATCGCTATGTCTTATTTTATTTTATTTTAGTATTACTTGAACCTTATCCAAGCCATGTGATTCTGAGGGTTGCTGTCTGAGATCAAGGGCAGTTGTAAATTCATTGAATTTATCAGCTCTCCTTAGTGCATAAGGAAATTGCTGGATTGGCAAGCATAGTCTGGAATGAGAGCCACTTCCTTGGTGCCTGCCTCTTCGAAGTCTCTTGTACACAGGAAATGCCCTACTTTGGGCTTGAACTGTGCTGGTTTTTCAGAGAACAGCTACTTTATACAGCAGTTTCACGCTGCTTTAAAAGAGAGAGAGAGATAAATACTTTATCCAGAGTCCCTGTCCTTAAATCATGAGATGTTAAACAAACCAGAGTTTCTTTGCTAAAGTTCTGGGCTACCAACAGTAACAGTTGCTTATAACCTATTTGAGTGTGAAACATTTTTAATTTTGTTAAAGTTGACAACTGAATCTTGCTCATTAAAATGGCATGAATCTTGGCATGACACATATTTGAAACACAGCACCACAGAACTCTGTGTGAGAGACCTTTAGTGAACCAAATAATAATTTGTAGATCCTCTTCCTGTTTGAAAGTGGATAACAACACATAATACTTGTACATAGCTCTTCATGTGAAAACATGCAGTGAGGAATGTATTTCACAGAAATGTGATAATGAAAACTAAAAGGCACTTTGAGGAATAGAGTGTTGGTAAGGGGCAGTGCAGGCAGATTACCACAGCCAAGGAGCCATTTTCACATTCAAGAGGAGTGACCGACAGGATTTCGTACCAAAGAAAGGATTCTTCTTTTCTGTATTGCACCACTGCCCAAAGTCAAAGGACAAACTAGTGCAAACACTTGTGCAAGGCATGACAGAAAAAGTGCTTAGTTTACTTCAGGGACTGAAAAGCACACTGATCTTATACACAAAATATAATCCCAAGGGGAGCTAGGCAATGCAAAACCCCACTGCAAATAATGAGATTTATTCAGAGTCACACAAGTACACAATTACTCTTAAGATCCATTCGTTCTAATGAGCCAGATGCATACCTAACTGATTGGGGATGGTGCTCATTATGTTTCAACAAGACAAGATATTTTCTATAGCTAACATAACAAGAGATACTATTGAATTTGGCCTCAAGTGACTTCGTACCAATTGCACTGTCCAAATAAAGCACCATTCTGTTAGTAAAGACTACTTCGTTCCACATTCTCTGCTTTTCTACTTGACAAGGGTTTTCAAAGATTCACAACACTGAAGGCAAAGAAAACCCTTTACAGTGTGGCTGTCACATTTTTTTCAGTTGCTCCATATGCTTTTGTTGATTAATCTGTGAACAGCCTATATAACCCATGTGCTCTGAGCAAGGCATAATTCTGATTAGATTGTTTTGGAACGTGAGTACCATTTGTGAAAACTGCTGATCAATACACTGCGTATCATATTTGAGTGACTGTAGCGCAGTTCAAAAGCACATCAAGTACAAGTAGATAAATAGGTACCGCTCCGGAGGGAAGGTAAACGGCGTTTCCATGCGCTGCTCTGGTTCGCCAAAAGCAGCTTAGTCATGCTGGCCACATGACCTGGAAGCTGTCTGTGGACAAACGCCGGCTCCCTCGGCCTACAGAGCGAGATGAGCACACAACCCCAGAGTCATCCGCGACTGGACCTAATGGTCAGGGGTACCTTTACCTTTTTAGGGCTGCATTTATTTCGATAGTTCTATGAAGTGAAATGACATTAAAATCAGACCTGGTGTTAACACACAGCAAGATGAGCAACCTGCTCCTGCAGTGTCCACATCCCTGCGTCTGGTAGCAGAACTGCTACACATGAACTTTGTGCAAGCACGTCTCCCCAAAAAACCAGCACCAGAGCGTGCAACAGATAACGAGTGTGATCACACCTGTGGTACAGTGCAAAACAAAGCACTATGTTGACTGAGGTTGAAATTGCTCTTTGTCAGTCCCCCACAATCCCTCTGATGAAGTTGGTAGGAAGCTTAAAGCCTCCATTGCCACAAGGCTTTATAACTTATATACAGGCAACAACCAATTTATGCACGACCAACTGAGGTGTAACTGCTCACATGTAATAGGTAATGGTAAAGGGACCCCTGACCATTAGGTCCAGTCATGGCCGACTCTGGGGTTGCGGCGCTCATCTCGCTTTATTGGTCGAGGGAGCCGGCATACAGCTTCCAGGTCATGTGGCCAGCATGACTAAACTGCTTCTGGCGAACCAGAGCAGCGCACGGAAACACCGTTTACCTTCCCGCCGGAGCGGTACCTATTTATCTACTTGCACTTTGATGTGCTTTCGAACTGCTAGGTTGGCAGGAGCAGGGACCGAGCAACGGGAGCTCACCCCGTCACGGGGATTCGAACTACCGACCTTCTGATCGGCAAGTCCTAGGCTCTGTGGTTTAACCCACAGCGCCACCCGCGTCCCTGCTCACATGTAATAAATGGCCCTAAAAGAGCCCAGAAAGAGCAAAACAGGCACAAAAAACAGTGCCTAGCAATCCCACTTTGCAAGTGCACTTCTAGGAGCCCTGGCACTGACTGTGGAGGCTTGTGGAGAGTTGGAGTTTAAACAAGGAGGTTTGGAGGGAGCAACTGTGGTGGAATTTGGCATCTGGTAAGTGCTGCTGATTTTCAAAAGAGTTTTTCAAGGGTTTCCAGAGGTTTAGAGGGTGTTTGCCAGCTTTTTCAATGGTGTTTCAAATATATGCACTTTCACTTAAATGCATGGTGCCTCGGAGCGTAACCCCCGGAGCGAAAATTGGGAGCAGCCTGTACCCTTCATATTGCAACAGAAATCGAAGTAGTTTACATCTCCCAAAAAGAAGCCATGTAAGAAATGCAGAACAAATTCTGTACGCAAAACCAAATACTACTGCTATTATAAATTGCTTCCCAGCACACTGCATCCTGGATACATCGCCCAGGACTGGTTTGAGGGCCAGGGTGCGATGGCGCCTTCAGCAGGCAGTAATCATGGGTGAAACTGCTGCCGCTCTGAGTCCTTCCACTCAGTGGCGGAGCTTCTTGCTCCAGCACTGGGGGGGGGGGGGCGGAGAGCAGGCGGGGGGGCTGGTGCACTTCCCAGGGGGAGTAGCACGCCACCTGCGGGGGAGCAGCTGCGATGGTACCCCACCAGGATCGTGCTGCCGGGGTCGGGGTGCTCCCCCCGCACCCCTCTTCCTCTGCCAGTGCTTCCGCTGCCTGTGCCTGGCGCACAGAGGGAGGAACGAGCTGCATGAGCCCTGGTCCCATGAGGCACTGGGTGAAACCGCCATCCCTCCTGCAGAGTTTTTGTAGCTGGAATCAGTCAGGGCCCTGCCCTCCCGGGCCAGGTAGAAAAAGACCTGCAAGGCAGGGAGCAGGTTTTCCAAGACTCACAACCAAGATGGTCTATGCCAGCGGTTCACAACCTGTTGGTCCCCAGATGTTGTTGGACTACAACTCCCATCATCCCTGAGCTCTGGCCTTGCTAGCTAGGGGTGATGGGAGTTGTAGTTCAACAACATCTATGCAGTCCAGGGGTTGACACTGCCTGCCAGCTTCCTCAGTCTCAATGTTAATCCTTGTAGGGAGGAGGTTGGGGGCAAACTAGAATGAGCTGAGCTCCTATTGCTCTGTCCCAGCTCCTGCCAACCTAGCAATTTGAAAGCACACCAGTGCAAGTAGATAAATGGGTACCGCTGCGACGGGAAGGTAAATGGCGTTTCTGTGTGCTCTGGCTTCCGTCACGGTGTCCCGTTGTGCCAGAAGCAGTTTAGTCATGCTGGCCACATGACCCGGAAAGCTGTCTGCGGACAAACACTGGCTTCTTCGGGCTGAAGCGAGATGAGTGCCACAACCCCAGTTGCCTTTGACTGGACTTAACCGTCCAGGGGTACCTTTACCTTATCAGTTGTATGTGCCTGCCTAAAGTTAAGGTAGTAGCATAAAATGGGCAGCTTTGCTGCTTTTGCCATCTTAGGTCAGGAATGAGATGGCATTACACAAGTCAAAAGAGAGACTTAAACATAAAGAAATAATTTGCTTTAAAATACCAATACAGCACATAGTTCAACTGTGGAATTTGCTCTCACCAGAAGTAATGATGGCCACCAAATTGGATGGCTTTAAAGGAGGATTAAAAAACCTCAGAGGATAAGGCTATAATCTACCTCCACTGTCTGAATACCATTTCCTCAGAATCACAAGTGGGGAGAGAGCTGTTGCACTCAGGACCTGTTTTCAAGCATCCCATAAGCATCTGGCTGGATACTGAGAACAAAATGCTGGACTAGATGGGCAACTGGCTTGATCCAGCAGGGCTTTTCTCCTGTTCTTATTTTTTTAGACTCTGGTTTTGTTTTTGTTTTTTGGAACTGGAAAGCAAATGAGTCTCTCCATGTGCATTTCTTTTATTTGTCATCAAGACAGTTCTGGAGAGGTGTTAAGATAAGATAGAAAACCTATCCTTCCTGGTGTAACCAGTGGCTCAGACATGGTTCCAAAATTCTATGAACCGCAACAGAGACTAAGCTGCTTCTGGCAAAACCAGAGCAGCGCATGGAAACGCTGTTTACCTTCCCACCAGAGTGGTACCTATTAATCTACTTGCACTTGACGTGTTTTTGAACTGCTAGGTGGGCAGGAGCTGGAACCAAACAATGGGGGCTCACCTCATCATGGAGATTTGAACTGCCGACCTTCCACCTTCTGAAGTCAAAGGAAAAGCAGTTTAGGTTACCAGCTGTGTACAGCATTGCAAAATACCATGGCCCTAGAATAGTCACATTCTTCAAGCTGTAAGAATGCTCCTTGCTTCTAATATTAATTAAGTTGTTCTTCTGTAGACCATTATCAAAGCTCATGCAATATTGCAGCAAGAACTCTGACAAACCAGTGAGAGCTGCAAAACTAGTTTGATCATTTACATATAATGTAATTGCGTCCAATGACACATTTGCTGCTGTTCCTTCTGCATTATCCACAGAAGAGCTTAAGACTTTGTCTCAGCAATAAAAGACATGCTTGTTCATCAGCTCAGGGAACCAAGAACGCTGCACAGATGCCAAGGCACATGACTCAAACTATGAAGACACATGACCAGTTCTTCTGAAGCCTACAATTCCCATGACTGCTTTGATTCCATTGGAAGACAGCTGACATGGGTAATACAGGCAACTAATGCCTATATTCCCATTGCCAGCCAAAACCAAGGAACCCCCTCCCTGGCTCTCCTCTGCAGCTTCCTTGAGTCTTTATGTCTGGCTGGATTGGGTCCTTGGACTCCAATTCCTTCCGCTTGCCTGGATCTCGGCTAGAGGGAGGTGTGTTTGTGAGTGTAGTTTTTGTGTGTTTGTGAGTGCCTGATGTACCAAGGTAAAATTTACAGCCATTTATCTGCTCACTTTTGCCTCTGTCCCTTTCCACCAGTGGTATGGGGTTCCTGGAAGGGCATGCAGCCCTGAAGCCAAAAAGGGGTCTTCCACCCTGGCAGTATATGGGTTACAGTTTCTTCATACATAACATTTTAAGGTTTACATCTTAGGGTGTGTGTGTATATATATATATATATATATAGGTATATAAACGCCCCCTCCAAAAGTTTCATGTGACAAACACACATGAGACAGTGAACCATATGAAGGAGCCAGGTTGAGAGGACACCTGGTGGCAAACTCAGGTTTGTTGTTGCACAATGTGCAAAACAGAACACAGTACCGATTACATAAAGCAACTCTCCTTGCACCCATTTGGGGGGGGGGATTTCCCTTTGCTTTAACTGAATTAAGTAAACACAATCAACATAGTTTCCATACAGAGCCCCGAAAACCCAATCCATACACAACAGCAGTCCAAGACGCACACAGCCTGCTTTGCTGACCGATTGTTGAGAAACAAGACAGCCCTTCCCGGCTTCCACACTAAGATCCCTTGGGAAGGAAAGCAGCTTTAAGCCACGGCCACTCCAGCCAAGATCCAGCCCAAACTACGTTAACTTCGGGCATGCAACAGGCATGGGGAATGGAGGACCGTTTCCCAGAAACGAAAGCAGATGTGGCACCATCTAACTTGTCCGGTCAGTGAGCAAATCCAGATAAAGTGGGTACAGGATTATTATATAAGTATCAGCCTTTGTGGCCTTACCTGCCGCGGCGTCCTCTGCACCTTCGTACCTGTAAAAGCACCCGAGCACCAGAAAGAGCGCGAGGAGCCCCATGGTGTCTGCCGCCTCTCCGCGCGCGAGACGGGATCGCATGCACACGAACCAGGACACGGCACGAGCCGGGGGGGGGGATGGGGGGGCGGCGGCGCAAGCGGGCTCTACCCCGGGCAGCAAGCGCGGAGTCGCATCCCTGCTCCCCGGCGCGCCTCCCTCGCCCTGCAACGCGCCGCGATGCCGAAACCCTCCGGCCGCGCAAGAGGCCAGCAGGCGCTCACTTCCGGGGAGGGAGCCCTTCGCGCTCCGCCTCCCTTTCCCGCGGGGCAGGCAACGACAACCCCCCCCGCCGCCCGTCCCGCGGAGTTGGCTTGGCCAAGGGGCCGGGGCGGCCGTGCAGGTTGCAGCAACCCTCCTTCCCCAAAAGGGCAGCCCGCTTGCTTTGTTGGCCTGGGAATGCCGCCGCCGCCTCACCCAAAATGTCAAATGCTTGAAAATTCAGTTCACCTTAAAAAAAATAAAAAGGCTTGCCTGCTTCGAGAGTGTGGAGGGGAATAAGTAACCCGCGAGCAACTGGGGTGGGAAGGGGGAAATGCAGCCTTGCATGATGGAAAGAAAACCTCTTGGCGTTTCAGGTGAATGGGCAGGGGACGAAGGAGCAGGCGAGACTCGAGGGACCGAAGGGTCTACTATCTAGAAAACCAGGGGGGCAGATGGAGCTGGTGCCTCGGAGCCTTGGGGGGCACGGGCGTAGCCATGGAGGGGGGCAGCCAAAGTGGTTGAGGTTTTTTCAGGCGATCTGCCCCCTCTTGGCTACACCCATCTTGGAGGGGGCCACCTCCCTCAAAGTGCCATTCAAATCGTGTATGTGCAACAAGTCTTGTGACCGATTGTGCTGGGTGGGGCTTACCCCCTGAGCCGATGCGCAGGTTCACGGGCCCTGAAAGAGGCTGGTGGGTACTCATTAGAGTTGCCATCTTTTTCAACACAAACACACATTTTAAGTGTGTTTTAAGTGCATTATACAAATGTGACACTAGATGGTGTGAGTGAGCTAATGAAAAATTCCATATATATTTTTAAATATTTTTTAATAAAAGCATTTTCACAGCGTTTTATATATGTGTGTAGATGCAGCCCTGTTTGCTCAATTATTTCTGAGTCAAATGAGGTTTTCTCCATAGTAATATCCCTGTCAGATACATGTTTCTCAGAAGTAAATCTTGCAGAGATCAGTGATTCTTCCTAGCAAGTAAGTGCAGAAAGAACTAGTCTTCTGTGTTTTTTCTTGAAAGACATTTTTTGTGTGCGCTTTTAACAGTTGCGTGATTTGCAAAAATTCAACAGGTGCAGAATCTCATGCTCTACCGAATGAGCTATACAGAGGTTGACAGCATCCTTTTCACAGCCTTTCATAATACATCACCACTGATTTCAACAGAACTTCCTGAGAAATTGGAAATGTCAGAAACTGCCTTACGCTAAGTCAGAGCATTGGTCCAGCTAGCTCAATGTTGCCAACACTGACTCTGCAAGTTTCAGGCAGAGTCCAGGGATTAGAGCTGGGACCTTTTGCATGTAAACCATGTTCTCTACCACCAAGTTATGGTGCTGTGTGCAGCCCTGTCCTGCACACATTTACTCCAAGTGAGTGTACAAAGGCTGAAAGCTCTTGCAGCTCCATCTGTTTCTCTACTGCCAATCAGAGGGGAAGCTGCGTTAGTTTGTTGCAGCAAACACCACAAAAGAATATTGTAGAATCTTAAAATACTAACAAATGTATTATTGCATAAGCTTTTGTGGATTGGACATGGTTATGCACAAACAAGGGAAGACTGCAATGTGCAGCCACATTATTTATCAAGACCAAAGACTCTTGTGGCACCTTAAAGAGTAGCACATTTATTTAGAGGTCTAATTCTATTAACAAATGATTTGAATAGGAATAGTGACATTTTAATCACAGTAGCTTACAAATGCCAGGATATATCTGCAGGATTGCCTTACCCCATGTTCACCCACTCACTTGCTTAAACCTGCGGAACTGGTACCATTATTGGTGTGGTGCCTCATAATGCTTATTCTTAGCATTTATTTAATTTGTATACCACTTTTCACCCGACGATCCCAGGGAGATTCACAGCAGAAAAATACAAAACGAGAACATCACTTTCCACAGTTGTAACAAAATCTCTTAATGTGGTGACACCTAAACTTTGGAACTTCCTGCCTATTGATTTCTGTACTTCTTTCAGTGTCTGCTTGAAAACATTTTTGTTTCGGAAAGCCTATCATGTAGGTGCTGATGTGCCTTGATTGTTTTCACTGTTGGCCATCATAATGATGGCTGACTGGGAACAGTTATGGACCACAGGTATGAAGTTTACGGCATGTAATGCCTTAAGAGAGAATTTAATGAAAATGATTTATAGGTGGTACATGACACCAGTCAAGCTCGCAAAAATTTATAACTTACCTGACAATAAATCCAGTTACAGATAGGTAGCCGTGTTGGTCTGCCATAGTCAAAACAAAAAAAATTTTTCCTTCCAGTAGCACCTTAAAGACCAACTAAGTTAGTTCTTGGTATGAGCTTTCGTGTGCATGCACACAAAAGCTCATACCAAGAACTAACTTAGTTGGTCTTTAAGGTGCTACTGGAAGGAAAAAAAATTTTTGTTCTGACAATAAATGTTGGAAATGTAATGAGACTGAAGGTACATTCTTTCACCTTTGGTGGACGTGCCCAAGGATTAAGACATTCTGGGAGATGATTTATAACGAAATGAAAAAGGTATTTAAATATACCTTCTTGAAGAAACCAGAGGCTTTTCTCCTGGGCATGGTCGGCCAATTGGTGCCAAAGAAGGATAGAACTTTCTTTATGTATGCTACAACAGCAGCAAGAATACTCATCGCAAAGTATTGGAAGACACAAGATTTACCCACCCGGGAAGAATGGCAGATGAAGGTGATGGACTACATGGAACTGGCGGAAATGACTGGCAGAATCCGAGACCAGGGAGAAGAGTCGGTGGAAGAAGATTGGAAAAAATTTAAAGACTATTTACAGAAACACTGTAAAATTAATGAATGTTAGAAGGATGCTGGAATGAAGCTATAGGGCTTTAGCAGAAATGTTATAAAGAATTAAGTAAAAATAGATTGTTAATGAACTAAAGGGAAAAATAAGGTTAGATTGTGTTAAGATAAATTATAGGACAAAAACTGAGGAAGATGGAAAGGATTTGCTGAAACAGCTAACTGAAATAGCTAACTGAACTGGAATACAAAAAAGGGAGGTGCGAGGAGGTCGCTGAAACAAGTAAATGAAAGATAAGATATGGAAATATTGGATGTGTTTTTAATTGTTTCTGTTTTTGTTTTATTAAGATAAGTAGTGTTTTTGTTTTTCTTGCATTGTATTGTATTGTTCTGTTTTGTTTAACTCTTTTTTTTCTTTTTGTAATCTTTAAACTCTTAATAAATATTATTCTAAAAAAAATGATTGTTTTCACTGTTGGTTTTAATGACCTTTAACTGTTTTTATTGATGCTTTTAATATTTATCGTAAACAGTTTAGTGGTTTTACTGCAACCAAGCAGTATATAAATTTAATTAAATCAATAAAATAAACATGTATGCCATCGCCAACACTGCTTTGCCCATGGCCACTGCCTCAGCTTAGTGTATTTCACTGCTAATAACGTATTGCTTTCATTTTCCTCTGACCTCACCGTTTACTGTCCCGCTGCCATGTGTACCATACGCAGCCAAAACTCTCAAGCGACAATTTGCTAGTCTTTAAGGCGCCGCAAGACTTTCCCCCTTTTTGCTTTCTCAAAGTGAGAGCGGCAGCGCCTCCTCCTCTCCGACAGAGGGCGGACCACGAAACGGTTCTCGCTGCCGCAGAGACGAGACTCTCGCCTGGGTTTGATGTTTTTCCGCTATGGCCCCGGCAGCAAGTCGGACCAAAAAGGGAACGCTTCCGAGGCGTCGCCCTGGCAACCTCAAAGCCCGCCTCCCCGCTCCTGCTCCGTCCATTGGCTGAGACATTGGCTGCGCCCAATGAGGAGCGGAGGAAGAGGGCGCCGCCTCTGGGTGCCGGGACTGGCGCGCAATGGCGGACCGCCTCACGCAGCTGCAGGATGCGGTGAACTCGGTGAGGGAGGCCGCGTTCCGCCCGGGACGGGGCCTGGGCCTTGAGCGGAACATCCCCGGCCCCTTCGAAGGGAGGGAGGGAGCCCGTGGCTGCGCGGATTGTGAGGCTGCAAGTTCCTCAGCTGAGCGTGTTGTTATTATTATGTAAAAGCCTTTCTGAAGAGCCTATTAGTTAAAACCCCTGAGCGGTGTGCAAAAACGCAGGGGCGAAGCAGTAGAAAGAGGGTCATAAAAACATTAGTAAGGTCCAAGCTTATGAGTCAGGGAAAGAGCCTGGGCACAAAAAAGGGGCTTCCTGAGATGCCTGAACAGCGACGGCTGATGCTTCGTGTATTTTGTATTTGTCAATAGCTTGCAGATCAGTTTTGTAACGCGATTGGAGTATTGCAGCAGTGTGCCCCACCCGCTTCCTTCACCAATATTCAAACGGCAATAAACAAGGATCAGCCTACTAATCCTACAGAAGGCAAGTGAACTTCCCTGTAATACTCTTCAGGGAGAGAAAAGTAAAATAATGCACTGTAATGTAAAATGGGAATCTCTTTTTAATTCTGAACTGTTCTTTACTTTTTAAAAATGTCTTAATGGTTTTATAAAAGAAACAGATGTAACAAGAACAATGAAAACCAGTATTTGTCCTTTACTTTTTTTTTTTTATAAGATTTTTATTAAGATTTTTACATTACAAAAAATAAAAACAAACAGAAAAAGAAAAAAGAGAAAAAGAAAAAAAAAAACCTTTCCATCACATTATTTTTCATTTACTTGTTTCTTGGACCTCCTCATACCTCTCTTTTTTGTATTCTAATTCACTTTATTAACTCAGCAATTTGTTTCCCTCTTTATTCTACCCAAATCCTTGTTCTTAAATTGTTACGTTCTTAATGTTTTACTTTTATAAACCCATTTTTTTTCCATATTCTTTTAACTCATTACAGCTAGAAATCTCTTAATTTTAATCCAACATTATTCTAAAATTCATTAATTTTACAATATTTCTGTAAATACTCTTTAAATTTCTTCCAATCTTCTTCCACTGACTCTTCCCTCTGGTCTCGGATCCTGCCGGTCATTTCCGCCAATTCCATATAGTCCATCACCTTCATCTGCCATTCTTCCAGAGTGGGTAAATCTTGTGTCTTCCAATATTTTGCAATAAGTATTCTTGCTGCTGTTGTGGCGTACATAAAGAAAGTTCTATCCTTCTTTAACACCAATTGATCAACCATGCCCAGGAGAAAGGCCTCTGGTTTCTTCAAGAAAGTATATTTAAATATTTTTTTCAATTCATTATATATCATCTCCCAGAAGGCCTTAATCCTTGGGCACGTCCACCAAAGGTGAAAAAATGTGCCTTCATTTTCTTTGCATTTCCAACATTTATTATCGGGCAAGTGATAAATTTTTGCAAGCTTGACCGGGGTCATGTACCACCTATAAATCATTTTCATAATATTCTCTCTTAAGGCACTACATGCCGTAAATTTCATACCTGTGGTCCATAACTGTTCCCAGTCAGCAAACATTATATCATGTCCAACATCTTGTGCCCATTTAATCATTGCAGATTTAACCGTTTCATCCTGCGTATTCCATTTTAACAGCAAGTTATACATTCTTGAAAGTATCTTAGTTTTGGGATCTAGCAATTCTGTTTCTAATTTTGATTTTTCCACCTGGAAGCCAATTTTCTTTCCAAATTATATGCCTCCATTATCTGATAATAATGGAGCCAATCTCGCACTTTGTTCTTTAGTTTCTCAAAACTCTGCAATTTTAATCTATCTCCATCTTGTTCCAAAATTTCCCAATATTTCGGCCATTTAGCCTCCATATTAAGCTTTTTCTGAGCTTTCGCTTCCATCGGTGACAGCCACCTTGGGGTTTTATTCTCCAATAAGTCTTTATACCTTATCCAAACATTAAACAATGCTTTCCTAACAATATGATTTTTGAATGCTTTATGGGCTTTGACCTTATCATACCACAGATATGCATGCCATCCAAATACATTATTGAACCCTTCCAAGTCCAAGATGTCTGTGTTTTCAAGAAGTAGCCATTCTTTCAGCCAGCAGAAAGCTGCTGATTCATAATAAAGTTTAAGGTCCGGCAGGGCAAATCCACCTCTTTCCTTTGCATCCGTTAATATTTTAAATTTTATTCTAGGCTTCTTGCCCTGCCAGACAAATCTTGAGATATCTCTTTGCCACTTCTTGAAACAATCCATCTTGTCCACAATTTGTAATGCCTGAAACAAAAACAGCATTCTCGGCAATACATTCATTTTTATAGCTGCGATACGGCCCAGCAAAGAAAGTTTCAGATTTGACCATATTTCTAGATCTTTTTTCACTTCACCCCAGCATTTTTCATAGTTATCTTTAAATAAATTCCCATTTTTTGCTGTCATATTGATCCCCAAGTATTTAACTTTCTTAACCACTGTTAAACCTGTCATATTCTGGAACCTTTCCCTCTCAGTTTGTGTTAAATTTTCCTCTAAAACCTTAGTTTTTGACTTGTTCAATTTAAACCCTGCAACTTGACCAAATTCTTGTATCAACTCTAAAACCCTTTTACCACTAGATTCTGGCTCCTGTAAGGTCAAAACTAAGTCATCTGCGAATGCTCTCAGTTTGTACTGTCTAGCCCCAACCTGTATGCCCTTCACTGACTGGTCCCTTCTAATCATATTTAACAAAACCTCCAGAACCGATATAAAAAGCAATGGGGAAATTGGGCAACCTTGTCGTGTCCCTTTTTCTATTTTAAATTCTTCCGTCACCACATTGTTCACAATTAATTTTGCCTTTTGTTCTGAATATATTGCACTTATACCATTTTCAAAACCCTGGCCTACCCCCATACCCTGTAAATTCTTTTTCATAAAAGTCCAAGAAATGTTGTTGAAGGCTTTCTCCGCATCTACAAATATCAAAACTGCCTTAGTGTTTATATTCTCTTGCAATTTTTCTATAATGTTAATTATATTTCTGACATTATCAGAAAGATGTCTTCCTGGGAGAAAGCCAGCTTGGTCTTTATGTATCACTTCCACTAGCACCTTTTTTAGTCTTTTTGCTAAAATGTAAGCAAATATTTTATAATCCACATTAAGCAATGATATGGGACGGTAGTTCTTAAGCTGAGTCTTTTCAGTCTCCGTTTTCGGTACAAGTGTAATATATGCTTCTTTCCACGATTCTGGTGCCACTTTCCCCTGCATTATTTCATTACAGACTTCTTTCAAAGGTTGCACTAACCATTCCTTTAAAGATCTATAATATCTGGAAGTCAGTCCATCCGGCCCTGGAGATTTACCCAATTGCGTATTTTGGATGGCACCTTCTATCTCCTGTTCAGTTATTTTATCACTTAACATTAGTTTGTTTTCTTGAGAGATTTTTTGTAATCCATTTTTCACCAAAAATTGGTCCAAATCAATTTCTCTCTGTGGCCCTTGTGTATATAATTGTTTAAAATACCTCTGGAAGCAATTTCTAATTTCAGCTGGGTTCTGTATATTCCTTCCTTCTATTTGTCCTTTACTTTTTAATAAAGTAAATTTATGTAAGTTTCTTCCTTAACAGCTTTTTAATCAATAATGAATTGGCAGGGATTATTTGTAGGATGTACAAGTGTGTGAAGCAGATGTGGGAACCTCTTCCCCCTCCAGAGGTGGCTGAACTCCAACTCCAACATGGCCAGTGATGGGAGCTGATAGTTTACCAAAATCTAGAGGGCTCAAGGTTCTCTGCAACTGATGTAAGAGAGGCCGCTAACATTTGCCTCAGTTTAATTGTCCATGAGTAATTCCTCCAAGTAAACATTGAATGAACCTTTAAGACATATTCATACCACCGTAAGTTTTTGTTTGCCTTCTATAAGGAGGGATTCTTGTGGCTATAAGTTGGACAGCCTGGGGACTATGGACTGCAGGAATATACCACTTTTCTGACTTATAGTGAGGCTTCCCTGCCTCCAATTGTTCAGATGTGAAGCATCTTATAACAAACTAAATCTATGAAACTCTGGTATTTGTGTATTGTTGCTTGCATAGTAAGGTCATTTAACCTGTTCTATGCTTGTTTTAACCTATTCTATGAGATTCCTACATTGCAGGAGATTGGACTAGAGGACTCTTTGGGGTCCCTTCCAATTCTGTGATTCTTACAAGTCTCACCATGTTGAGTGGACCTTACTACCTAGTAAGCGTGTTTAGGATTGCAGCCTGGAGATGCTGCAAGTAAGCGACACTGAACATTGTAGAACTTATTTTTAAGTAAATATGCAAAGGGATTGTGCTGTGAAGCTTATATGGTCATTGCGATGCTCACATCTCATAATATTGTTTCCTGTTGGTTAATGGACTACTCACATAATAGAACCTATCCTGTGGAGGCTTTGCCATAGTAGCAGGGACATACCTAGGGATTGGCCAGGTTATCCCATGGCACAGGCCCAAGTGGGTGCAAAAAAAATGTACTTCTCCACTCTGGCTCGGAGTGGCTATGAGCTTCCCCTGCCGTCCACTGGTAGAACACTTAAGACAACAAAAGCAAACTTCTTGAGTTTCTGGTTGGAGATGCCGATACAGCTTTTTGCCAAGGGTGCATGAGAGCCTAAGTACACCTCTGCATAGAGAAGACACTTCCACTCATGCAGGTTGGAGCACTTATTACTGATCCCATCCACACACCCACCCCTTAAGTCTCCAGTCTCCCACAGCAAAGCTCCCAAGTGTTAGGGGACCCTCTGTAATGGATAATAATAATTATAGTAGTAATAATTAATAATTTTATTTATACCCTGTTCATCTGGCTGGGTTTCCCCAGTCACTGGGTAGCTTACAGCATAGTAAAACAAATCAAACATTAAAAACTTCCCAATACCTTCAGATGTCTTCTAAATGTTATGTAGTTCTTTATCTCCTTAACATCTGAAGAGAGGGCGTTCTATAGGGTGGGTGCCACTACCAAGAAGGCTCTCCTCTTGGTTCCCTCTAACTTCGCTTCTCGCAGTGAGGGAACCACCAGAAGACCCTCAGAGGAGGAGGACAGTGTCTGGGCTGAACAATGGGGGTGGAGCCACTCCTTCAGGTATACTGGGCCAAGGCCATTGAGGGCTTTAAACGTCAGTACCAACACTTTGAATTGTGTTCGAAAACGTACTGGGAGCCAGTGAAGATCCTTTTGGACCAGTGTTATATGATCCCGGCAGCCACTCCCAGTCACCAGTCTTGCTGCCGCATTCCAATACAGGCAGTGGGATTGTTGAAAATCAGGTGCCCTGCCTTGCATGAACAAAGTGCTTTCTGCTTAGGCAAAACCGACACTAGATCCAACTTATTTGCACTCTGTAGGGAAATGTGTTGTTTTAGACTTTCTGTACTCCATTCCCATGTGCTGTACAGTAAATCTTTGCAGTAGTTATTGTAAAAATTTGAAGAAAACAAGTAAAATAATAAAAATATCTGTCATTATACAGTAAATATTATTGTGCATCTTGAAATTTTAAACTATGACTTGAGCAACTTGATCTTCTGCAATAATTATAAAGATGGTGTCCATGTTGTTGTTTCTACAGAATATGCCCAGCTGTTTGCTGCATTGATTGCAAGAACTGCCAAGGATATTGATGTATTAATAGATTCCTTGCCCAGTGAAGAATCAACAGCCACATTACAAGTAAAAATGAAATTTAAATGGCTCATGCTTTGTGTAATACTGCTTTTGTTTACTATTGGATGCTAAGAATATGAAACAACCATGACTGGCACAGAGAAGTCCATAATAACTGCTAATGCTGTACACTCTAAGTAAGGGGCGGAGAACCTGTGGCCCTCCAGATGCTGCAGGACTCAAACTCCCATCATTCCTGACTATTGGCAATGCTGGCTGGGGCTGATGGGAGCGGAAGTCCAGCATCTGGAGAAGTATGTTTTATCACCTCTTATGTAAATGTCAGACAGCATTTTCTTTGGTGGGGGTGGTGATCTCTGTAGGGAACCATTGACCGAAACGTGTCTTCCAGAACACCCTTCTGGAACTGCACTTCCCAGAATGATTTGTGGTGCCAAAGCCCCATTTCAGCCTGTTAGTCCAGAAGTGTACCCAATTTTATGATATCAAACCTCTGCAGATCCAGCAGAAACACCAACTCCTGATTGATGTAGACAATGCACTTAGAACAATCAAGGTTGTTTTTGTTCTATAACTTGGGCTATAACTATATGAAAATGGACCAAACCTGGAGTTGAGAGGTTGCTATGTTCTGGTAGCTTGCCCAAGAACTGAAGACTGGCTTAGTTCCTGCTGTGACCATTAAAAAGCTTAATCTATCTTAAATACAGTTCTTGATAACTTAGAAATTATTAGCTGTGGGGGTATATACCTGTTTTTTAAAAACAACGTTTTATATCTATTTTTAAACATTAAAAATGTTTTTAATTCTATTTTGCTACATGGTTGTTTGATGCCCTGGGCTCTTTGGATAGGGAAGATAAAAATTTAAATTAAATAAGAAGTCCACTTTTGAGTGCTTGAGGGGGTGTCAGCATATAGGAAGCTGGTGCGTACCAAGTCAGGCCATTGGTCCACCTCATTTAGTATTGTCAACACAGACTGGTAGTAACTCTGCAGGGTTTCAGGTGGTGGTGTTTTCACAGCCCTGGAGGGACTTTTGGATGCAAAGCATGTGCTCTTCCACTTCTGCGAAGTCATTAAGAGAGTTATCTCCAGTAAATGAAACTGTACAGTATTAGACTTTTCAGGTTCTGTGTTACTGAAATGCGTAATAACATGCAGTATTACAAAGTGTTATAAGACACCAACTATTCACAGGCTAAAAATAAGAGGGCCCCAGAAATGACTCTTACCTCCTCCCCCCCCCCCCCCCGCAAGAGTCAATCCTCTTCAATTTTAAAGCACTAAACAGATGTGCTGTCGGCGTTTCTGTTTTTCCCAAATGTATAGGCTGCCAGTTTGCATCGCTTGGAGGAAGAGAATCACGAGGCAGCTGCACGTCTTGAAGAGGTGGTTTATCGTGGGGATATGCTTTTGGAGAAGATACAGAATGCTTTAGCTGACATTGCTCAATCACAGCTGAAGACAAGAAGTGGCAGTCATAGTCAACCTGCTCCAGATTAACCACCAGAGGTGTTGGGACTTGACCATAAAATTTGAACTTCTGGAGAAGGTGGGGAGGGGAGGACTTTTTTAAAAAAAGTTGTACATTACTGTTGAGCCTTAATCCTGCGGAAGGACGTTTGGTGTTGTGCTTCTGGGAAAACATCTCCCTGTTGACAAGATATTCAGTCTTTTGTAAGGTATTGCACTAGCAGGAAGTAATCACAAATTGAGAGTTGCCAAACTTTTAATTTTTAATATGTTCCTTATGCCCAAAGCCCTGTGCTTTGTTTGTTAATGTTTGTTAGATCAGAATGTCTGATTTCATTTGACCGGCAACCTTGTGAAGTCATAATGAATTAAATGCCCCAGGCATGCATACTGGCACACGGTGTTTTATTGCATGGAATTGTCCTTTCGACTTCCAGAGCATTCAACTTCCAAATTGCATCTTCTGATTGGCTGCAGGAAGCTCCTACAGCCATTTGGAAGCTGCAGAAGCCCCGTTGGACGTTCGGCTTCCAAAAGAATGTTCGACAGTCGGAACAGTCACTTCCGGGTTTCGATCATTCGGGAGCCTAAATGTCCGAGTTCTAGGGCGTTTGACAACTAAGGTACGACTGTCACTAAGCCATGGTCTTTAACTTGCTCCTAATGTTTATTATTATTTTTCTATTGACTAGCAGACTAAAGAAAATCCTCTAGTTTTTCCAGTACAGATTTGCAATGGATAGCAAGAGCTTGGTTTTTATTTCTTGTTGGAGATCTGGGTACTGTCCAGCTGCTGAACAGCTTATAGACATCCTCATGTAGGTATGGATGATCACTGTACATTGGGGTGGGAAACCTCTAGCCCTCCAGACACTGTTGGACTACAACTCCCATTAGCTGCAGCCAACATGGGCAGTGGATTATTGGAGTTGTAGTCCAGCAGCATCTGCAGGGCAATAGGTTCCACATCCCTGCTGTATACACTGTTACGGATATAATTGGATGGTCTGCTTTGGTGTGGAAGGGGAAGGAGAGAAGGTATGGAAGAATTAGAGGTTTGCATACCTGTTCTATATGGGACACAGCTTGGGCCAAATCAATTGATTCAAACAAAGGTGAGCCGTCATTTTTTATTGGAAGCTCAGTCTTGATGGTATCCAAAGTTAGAACTTAGACAAGTTGCATAAATGAAGCATAGCTGAATATGACAGGTCACTTTAATGTCAAACATGTGCAAACAAATAAAAATTAATTTTTGTCTTAAAATAGTTTGTTTATATCTATATTGTCTCTCTCTCACAGTCACGCACACAATTTTACCCTACTGCTTTTCTTTGTGTTGTAATATTAGAAACTAGCTAAATTGCCCTCATATCATCCTGATACTTTTAAATTTATTTTTATTCTACCATCAATTATATAAATGTAAAAATTAAAAAAAACAAACTGAAGTGCTTTTTACAATATTTTGTACACCAACTAATTTTTTCATGTCCGCTTAATAAGAAAACTTATAAACAGTACAAAATCAGAATTACAAATACACTAAAAGCAGATTAAAACAATAAAACTCAGACCCTAAAAAGGACTAGGAAAACACACACACAAACACATGTACGCGTCAAAAGATAGAAAAGTAGTTGCCAGATGGGTCTGTGGGGAGGAAATTACATAAATGAGGTGTTGCCCTCTGATTGCCAGTCGTTTCATCTTGGGCACTATGAAGATCCTTTTCGCTGACAACAAAAGACAGCATTGCCTGGGCTTTATATGCATGTTATAAAGATTTTGTTGAACTATCAGAGCATAATCTTTGTGCCAGATTTAATATTACTGATATTCAGGGAATGGTGAGGATTCCTGAATATTTAAAACAGTTGCTTGAAGAAATGTGGATCTTCCTTCTCAGCTACTCTAGTACTGGACCGTCCCATTCACTTTGGTATTAGAAAATGAAGAATGAAGTCAAGGTTCAGCGTTTGTGCTAGAAAATACTACACGTGGTTGACAGCATCCATTGTTCAAGAGAATGCAAATATAGGCACTAGCACTGATTTATATTGCCTGGGCTTTCTTGGGTGCTAATTAGTGTAAGCCCTTGTCTATGTCCCTTTCCTGGAAACAATTCCTAGGGGGTCCCTGTTCATTCGTCATCAGAATAGTTCTCTCAAGTCTAGTAGATACAAAAGTTTTGCTATCTTTTCACTATGTTAACCATTTTTTCCCTCTTTCATAATTGGATACAGAATGGAATACAGGGTATAGCAGAGGATGTATACCGTTTATTTATGTATGGTATTTTTATTTTTAAAGATTTTAGATTTCCCTGAAGTATGACCAGTTAGGATCTGAAACATGTTGGATCTATAAGCAGAACCAGGCAGACTACTAAGGAGGTCTTGGGAGAACCTGAAACTTGAATGTAAAGAACAACATGCAGCTCTTAATTCAGTTCAATGACCATCAACTCTTTTATGGTGAGGGCCTTTCTGGTGTAGATCAGTGGTGCTATTTTGCAGTCTTTAATTAAAAGGGACACAAAATACTTGCAATTCTTGTGTGTCATAGCTTATCAGTGGTGTTTATCAATGGTACTTTAAAAATCAAAGTATTGTTGCATTTATCAAAATTATTTTTATTACTTCCATGATGGATGGCCACCCAACCTCCTTAAAAACCTCCAAGGAAGGAGAGTCCACAACCTTTCGAGGGAGTCCATTTCACTGTTGAACTGTTCTTACTGTCCGAAAATCCTTCTTGATGTTTCATCAGAATCTCCTTTCTTGTAGCTTGAAGCCATTGGTTTGAGCCCTGCTCTCCAGAGCAAGAGAAAACCAGCTTGTTCTCTTTTCCATGTGCCAGCCCTTGAGACATGTGAAGATGGCTATTCTATCTCCTCTCAGTCTCCTCTTTTCCAGTCCAAACATACCCAGCTCATTCAGAGCTTCCATTCATTTCAGGGCAGATGAATGAAACTATAAGACAACATTTTTTTCACCAGTATTTGTGACCTTCTTGTCTAGTCCCCTCCACTTTAGCCATTTTGAGACCACTATGATATATTTCCCCTTAAATAGATTTATGCAGCTTTAAAAAAATCTTCTGTCATTAAAAATCTTCCTGCACCTCTTTGGGATATATAATATACTATTTGGTGGAAACTATTATCTATATTCCATCCATAATTTGATGGAGCAAGATGTGCCTCTATTTGTATCCATAGAGATATTTTAGATAAGTGGCATTCAGTTGAGTTTCCTGCACTGCAGGGGGTTGGACTTGGGGTCCCTTCCAACGCTGCAATTCTATGATTCTTTGATTGAAGGGCTGTTTGAAAAGGTTATTTTATACACTTTTAAGAGCTGGAAAGGGGGAGGAATGATTCTGCACATCATACTTCATCACCCAAACTTTCCCCTCTGATTTTGAAGTCAATTCTGAGATGCTGTTTCAAACCTGCTAAGCCCTCAGCTCATTGATTCTTGAAGATGGCGGCATCTCATACTATTAATAGAAGCTTTATGTGAACACTAAATATAATCAAATTATTTCTAATTGTAGGGCATCTCCTACAGGCTTCTTCACTTTGTTCTATTTATTCCACTGCAAACTAAATTTTCCCAATGTTGCTTACACAGCATGAAACACTTACATTGGTCTGGGAAATCTATTAAGGTGAGATCTGCCACCACAAAGCCCCATCTGGCATTTATTTGTTCAATACTTATTAAGGTAGCTAGTGACGTGCTTCCTTGGGCTTGCCGACTCTTTCAGCCACAGATGTCAGCTGTCTAGCATTGTCTGAAATTACCTATATTTGTCTTACTCTCAGGCTGTTGTGCCTGCAGCTGGTGTGTGTTTGCATTTCTCACAGTCTTTATCCTCCATTAAAGTCACCCCATATAATATAGCAATACAGCCTCTTCTTCCTAGGTAAAACAAGCATTTATTTAACTAACGACATTTATTGACTGACTTTACAGTAACATAGTCCTTTGACCTTTTGCTATGAACTCTGTTTATTTACAGTATAGACAAAAGCATGCTAATTAGCCTGGGAACAGGACATTTGTTATTAATTATTAGGAAAATAGCTCACTTTCTAAGCACTCACAAATCTTAACAGATGAACTTTCAATATTTAAAAAAAGCTTTCGGCTTTCCATCCTGGTGTTATACAGTTGATTTGACATCTTAATGGACTTTATAACTGCAAGTATTTCACAGCCACGGAGTTGTCATTGTTGCAAAATATTACAAATCCACATACAAAATGTGTAGAGATTCTATACAAATATGCAAAATGGAACTACAATACAGCTGAAGTTTTAATAATGTAAATACTTTTATTTGACTAGCAAAGTATATACCACCAATTCAGTACAATTTAACATGGCAGTTTACAGCAGTATACATAATAAAATATAAAATCAGCAAAAAAGGACTAAAGTGACTGGTTGATAAAAATTGTAAACAGTTGCATAGATCTGTTTACATTAAAAGGTCTTCAAGAGATGCCCTTTTAATGCTGAACAAAAGTCCAGAAATAGCATTGTTTGACAAGGTTAAATGTACCCAAACTATGAAGGACTTAACTTACAAACTTGCTGGCAGTGGCAAGGGTTGTTATAGCTAAGAAATGGAAAAAGCAAGGTGGATATCAAATAGAAGAATGGTATAAAGAAGTATAGGATATAGCAATTAACATGTGCTATCAAAGAAGGGGAAAATGGAAGATATTTGTGGAATTTGTATTGTTAAAATAGAAAGGGTTAAACCATTTCAAGAAGTGTTACATTTTGGAAAGTTTGATAATTATGATAAATAATGGTCTCAGGGGCAGAGTACACATTTTTATTTGTATTATTCTTATTTGTTAAAAGAAAGAAAGATGTTCTTACCTCTTGTACTGGTAAGAGATGTGGATCCCACCCTCCACACACTTATAAAGCCAAATCATCTGCCCTCCAATGTTTCTCTGAGGAAAATAGAGACAACCTACTCAGCATCAGGAAGCTTCTCTCGCATTGGATCTCACAGCACACGGATACCTCATATTTGTCATACATTGATATTGATCACCTTGAGCCAATGGCAACCTCTGCACCTCACCTATCTCACAGGATTGCTGTAAAGAAAACATGTGCAAGGGAAGGGATCCACAGATAAATGGAACAAAATAAAATTTTAGTGTAAGCTGCCTTGAGTCCCTGTCAGGGAAAAAGGAGGAGGAGGAGGAGGAGAATGGAAACTGAGAGAATGACCAGGAACATGCCAGAGAGCCCACCCCACCCCCTTTCTTGTGTTTGTTTGTTTTTAAGATTCTCTGGAAGCTGCATTCTGCACCCACTACCATATTTGGGGGGGGGGGTTCTGGATCATAAGAAATTGCTTTCTACCACATCAGACCATTGATCCATCTACTACCAATGCCGTGTTGCAGATATTAAATATTGCACAGTTTGAAGTGACTGGAAGCATAAAAACTGACTCCTTTAGAAGTGAAACATTGTCCAGACCCATAGAAATATTCAAACTTTAGCTGGCAGAACTTTCTTCAAAACAGAATAAAAACATCTAAAATATCCATGCAATATCTTGTGCTATCCAACACAGTCTCAGCATCTTGAAGCAGAAGGATTTAAATTGGTTGCCATAGAAAACAAGAACGGGGGAAGAATTCTGCATTTTAAGAGAAGGGCTCTGTCTATGACAGTCCGACAAAGGCAGGGAGAACCAAAGGAAGGTCACTAAGGGTTAAAGTTTTGTTTGCACTTTTCTGGTAATCCAATATTTATTAAAAGCAAGTGAAGCATGGCTTTTTCAGCATCAAGCAAGCACCTGGGAATTTCAGCTAAATCATTTTTCTTCCACCAGAACTCAGCAGGTCAGATGTGGCTTAGTCTTGCAAAATACCCTGTGGCCAATATACCACAAAGCTTTAATGTAAGACTTGTCTCCTAGTAAATAAATGCAAATATTTCAATAATTCATTTTGTATGGTTGTACATTCTAGTGTACATTCTCAATGAGTTTTATGCCCATTTGGAGACAGCTTTCAGCGTCTAGCCCTGAAGTGTTCATTCTATCCATTTAGAGAGGGGGCTGGCCACCTTTCAGATTACATACACTTATCCTACAGCAGCATCTGTTTCATTAGCTCACTGGCTTTAAACACTGAATGTTTATTGTTATAAGCAATCAAAAATACTGTCAATCTTGCTATGTTATTAACTTCCCAACTACAACATGTTCTTAAGATATATACTGTTGTTTTTGTAATTTAATATAAAATATATCCAAGAATGGGGACAAGATGTTTTCTGTGAATTCCTGCAACCTCAAAATCATTACAATCCCCCCTGAAATGACAGCCCATCTACCTTTTTTGATAATTGCATATTATTAAATATGCACAGAATCCTCCACTGGCACCAATGGCTGCATATTAGCAGAATACTCATCTGCAGAAAATAAGGAAGAGGGTTATTAACAAACACGCTGTAGGACAAATTTGCCCCAGGGATCTTCCCCAGAGGGAGTCAATTGCTCTGTGAGATGGAGGAGTCAGACACCAAGACCAGGCAAATCCAAAGGTTGTTTATTCTCGAGACAGCGCTGCACGGGCAACTAACTCCCCGACTCGTGCTGCAAATAGGGAGAGCCCCATCCTGTTCACATCAAAGGTATTTTATACCACACATGCTTCCAAACTTTAGGCAGCACTGTTAAACCTGCTTAGCTTAGTAATGAGACAGAGCCGAGAGGGAAACAGTGCTGCTCCAGTTCACCAGATGAAAATTATCACATTAATTAACCACAGTGCTTGAGAAATGAAGCAAAAGGGACAAAAGGCAAAGCTGAAGAATACAAGCAATATGTAAAATGTTAGTGGCAGCAGGCACCAGGAATAGCTCTATAAAGGGCTTCATGCTTTTCCAGCTACTGCAGTAATTATTTGTGCAAGTATTATTTATTTAGCCGGCCAGTCAAAGCCGTTTCCCGGGTGTGGCTGCTGTCACATGCTGGCAGCTTCTAGGAGCCACAAGTGAGAGCTTAGGGCAGGGCAGGGACATACTATCCCAGTAGAAGCACAACATGTCCCCCACCGGACCTGTCCCACACTACCCCTCCGCTAACACCCCAGACCCTAGTTTGCATTCTGTTTTCAATCGTGGCCTGCAAGATGCAGGATCCATTCCATTTAAAGAATAGAAAAAAAGAAAGTCTATATTTCACCAGGTAAGGTTCATAGGTTGTAAATCATAGTTGCTTTTGCTTAGAAGTAAAACCCCATTGAAATCAGTGGGCTTCACCTATTTGAATAGATGTAGAAAAAATAATTGCCCTCTGCAAGTTTGCCAAAGTCCAAGTACCACCAAAGGGCTTTTTATCCTCCTTGTGGCAAGGCAGTTATGACCACATAACACACATCCAATGGTCCACTGGAATTAAAGTTGCAGAAGCTAAGTAGTGGAAAGGAGGCTGTCTTTCAGAGAAGGGTGTCCACCATTACTGAGGTTTTCTTTGCAGAGCCCTTGGTTGTTCCAAGAAGCCTCGGCATTGGGGATGGGGATGAACGCAGGAAAACAATAGAATAAAAACATTTAATAGCATTGAGAACATCTAAAAACTTTCAACAGCAGTCACCCATCCCCAAATCTAATACAGGTAACTCTCAACTTACACACATTTTACTTGTGTATATTCAGCTTAATGTGCTTGGCAAAAAAAAAAATTAAGGGAGAGGGCACCCAGAAAAAAAGACTTTGGCAGGCACCATTGAACCCAATGTGTTTTGACTACAGGTAATTTTGGCTTTACACGCTATCTCCAGAATGTGACCCCACATAAGCTGAGAGTTGCATGTAATCTGAAGGTTGCTGGAAGTGTATCTTGCAGCTTGGGTGAACATGAATGTTTTTAAATCCCTTCTTAGTGTTATTCATAAAGCAGACGGATGCACCTCACCAGATGTCAGGGATCGGTTGGACACTAATGAGTGGAGACTGGGAGAAGTGGGGTTGAAAAAAGGAATCAGTGATCTGGGGGAATCTGTAACCTCCAGGAGAGAAGCGTCAGGCAGAAGAATTGGAAAGTCAAGAACAGGTGCAGGAGGGAGATATAGGTTGGCATAGAGCAGGGGTCGGCAAGGTTTACCTCGCCTGGGCCGGTTCACTCCAGCGGAGTTCCCTCTGTGGGCCAGATTGCGCGCGTGCCTGTGATTTCCGGCTTCTACATCAGTGCAGACGTGATATTCAGCGTCTACGTCTGCGCAGACATAATTTTCGGTGCCACGGAAGTGAGTCCCCACACTGCGCCGGTTTAGTGCAGCACGCAGGGACTCGCAGAGCGGGCGGCTCAGTTTGGAGGTGGCTCATGGGCCAGTTAAATGACCCCTGTGGGCCGCTTGTGCCCCATGGACCTTAGGTTGCTGACCCCAGGCATAGTGTCAAGGGCTTCCCCACTTCCTTCTCCTGCCCCCTCCTCTCCTGCTCCACAGTCTCCCAGGACCAGAGGACGATTGAAGAGGGTGGAGCAGAAGCAAGTTGCACACAGGTGGAGTCTTTGCCTGCTTGCGCACAGCTCAGGGGGAAAAGATACATAACCCGAGGTCAGGATGGGGCCTCTCTCTTGTGGCAACTGCTTCATTGGGTGCACACCTAGGAGTAGCTGAGAGACATAGGACAGATGGACATGCCTTTCCCTAACTTGTAAGTGTACTTTCGACAATAAAGAGTTAATTCCTCACACTGGACATTCCTTGCCTGACAGTGCCGTGACACCAGGGAGGGCAATCTAAAACGGGGTAACCGCCACTGAGAATGCCCTATCATGGATTGGCACCAACCGGGCCTCCCTTGCCAACTGTGGAGCCCAAGATGGTTGCTATTGAGAGAAGTGCCCCTTTGGGTACTTGGATCACAAGCCAATATGATGGGCTGATTCTGTGCCTGGGTTCTGGGAATGAAGGAGCCACAGAGGTCTGTGTAAAGGAAATATACAACAGCTGTTGCAGACTCTCCACACCAGGAACAGCCAACATGGTGCCTCCAGCCTGATGGGGGGTTGTAGCCCAAGACGTCTGGAAGGCACTGGGTTAGACAAGGAAAATGTTTGCACATAAACCCAAACATTACGTAGGTGTCGGAAATAGTACTTTGGGGACTGACCCTAACTCCTGCACAGGTAAAGCACGTAAAGGAAGATGACAGTTTTACTCCAACATCTCTGGCAATCAGTCCAGTAGCCTGGCAAGAGGCCAATGGGTCAAAAAAACAGTCAATCCAGGTTAACAATTTATGTTTACAGTACCAAAGAATGCATCAATTGCTGTCTTCTTTTTATACAGGAAAGAGTAACTCGGGTCCATGCAGAATTTTCAGTATATTTTTACAAGCCAATTTCTGCCAAACGGTAGCCAGACGCTCATCCAGGGTTGTGTTTCCATTGGGACATCAAGGCATAGTGCAGTCTGCAGTGTCTTAGAAATATAGTTTATTCACACACATTTACACCTGGAGCCTTAAACCCCAAGGGTATCTTTCGTTGCCCCTTTCACTGCTTCAGCAAGCTAAGGTCCAAAGTAGAAGCCAGTCCTGGCCCTTGGTCTCTCAGTGCATCCTCCTCCAACCAGTTCTGCCTAGTTTCCTCCTCCTGGGCAACCTCCCCCTCCATTACCAGCATGGGGACAGCCAGGATTTTTGTTAGGGGGAACAGGAGTGATGTGATTGGTCAGTTAGTTAAGTATTCCTATTGCTTTTCTTGATGGGGGGCAGTTGCCCCCCCCCCGCTACGCCCAGGATTACCGGCAGGGTCGTTTGTCTTGTAGATGGCTTTTGCGATGGTTGAATGGCAAGGCCAGCATCTCCCTCCGCCCCTCGGGCAAAAGAACAAGCTCAGCCTGTCAGCTCACCTTCATTCTCAAAGCTCCGATTAAGACCCCAGCAGCCAAGAATCTGGAGGAGGAAATCTGGCCCCCCCGGATCCGGCCCCCCACTAACCCAGAACAAGGGAAGCTGGTGCACTTTTTAAATAAGGAGCGCCACAAACCGGCGGGGTGGGTGGGCATGAGCAACAAACGGCGCAGAATTCCCCCCTCGATTCAATGACACCTCCGCGCCCCTCCCTGCCCGCCCTCTGCTCTCCCGGCCGAGCTCGCCCGCGTCACGCGGGGAATGCTGGTTCTCTTTCCGCTTCCAGCTGGTCTCCGCCGTCCGCCCTGAGGAGAAAGCTCTGGCATTTCCACAGATGAGGCCAGCGGGGGCTGTGAAACTGAAGCTCCTCTCTCTCTGCACAGCAACCGGGCTCCGCGCAAAACAGAGAGCGCAGTTGGGCGTGCGTGTCTGCGCGCGCGCAGTGAGCCCGGCCTGGGGCGCCAGAGAGCCTTGCGCGGGCGCCGCACCGCGACCCTCGGCCAAGGGGCGCCCCGCGCACGGCCCCGACCCCGCTCCTTCCCGACCCCGCAGCGCTGCTCTCCGGGTCACCCGCCAGCCATTCCCTGCTGCGCGCCGGGATCCCCAGCTGCACGTGCGCTCGCCTCAGCCGCGCCGAGAAGCCAATCGGCCGCGGCTCCCGACGCCCCGTCCCTCGCTCGGGCAAGGGGATCCACCCTCTCGCGAGAACTGGCTAGTAAACAGATAGATCCCTCCTGCTCGCTCGGCTGCCGCCGCCGCCGCTGCTTCCCTCCGTCCCTCCCTCCATTGGAGACACCGGGCGCCGGGGCTGCGGAGAGCGCGAAGGCTTGGCGCGGTGAGTGCGGAGGGGGAAGGAGGGCTGCGCCGGGGAAGGGGGGCGGGAGACCTGGTTCACTTTGGTGCACTGTCACACCTACAAGGAGGTCATGTGGGGAGCCCCCCCCCTTCTCTCTCTCTCTCTCTCTCTCTCTCTCTCTCTCTTTTTCTCTCTCTTTCTTTCTTTCTCATGAACCTTCGGCAGAGGCCAGAGCCGTCGCCTTGGGGGGAAATGCCAGATGCTTCTGCCGAGAGAGGAGCAGAGATTAGTCCAGAAAGAGGGAAGAGTGCATGCATGTCATAGAAACGCTGCCACTTTATATTTTTCCGTCTCCTGCTGCCCCCTCCCCAAGTGTAGGGTGTATTGGGCACAGTGGAAAAATGAGGTGCCTTGTTACCCGCAGCTCGTGACAGGGTTGAGAAGTGCCCCTTTTCACCCCAGAAGTGGGGGCAGCTAAAGGACAAGCTGTGACTCAGTTGCAAGCCTCAGATCTGCTTCCCAGTATGAGAGAAATGATTTCCACTTGCTCATTTGGTTGGCTGTTTCAAAGCCTTGCTAAGGTGGCAAAGGGGTTGTCACTGAATTCATAGCAAAGATTCCATACAGAAACTCCTCTGTTCCAAACGTAGATTGGCACGTGTGCCAAGTCACCTTCAGTTTCACCCTTGTGGATGTGCGCCATCAGTTGGTTTGGATTTCAGGTGTGCGTATGCATTCAGATCAAGTTGTGATCTCAAAATGCTCTGGGTTCCCAATTTTGCCAGTGACTTCAGCAGGTTTACATTCTTTCTGAAAAGTTGGCATGTTTTAGAGTGCTGCTGTATGCATGCTTACTTGGGACTGAGCCCCACGCAACTTATTCCCAAGGAAGCATGCATAGGATTTCTCTGAATACTTTTTTGGGTTGTGATTCCCAAATATTTTACCAAGAGAGCTCAACAGTAAGACTGTTCTCGTCTTTTCCCCATCCTCTTGCTAAATAACCCACTGTTGGCACCTTTGTGACCTGCGCATTCTGTCAGATACATTCCATAATGTGGCATCTTCGTACAAGGATTTACAAGCATGATAGAGCAGGCTTGTAAGTACAAGCATAATACTTAGTTCAGATATGTTCAGTTTTATTTATTTTTTTCCAAATTTGAAATGCTATTGTTAGCCAAACTTGAAGTGATGGGAAACGTGATTTAAAACAAATAGACTGCTCTATAAAGCAATGTCCAAAGGGCATAACTTAAAGGTTAACTTGACTTCCTGATCAAACTTGTAGTTTTGTTAGTCGAGGGTCTGCTTGGTCTGTATCATTTTAAAATGGGTTTGGAAAAAGAGCTAAAGGCATGCACACAAAGTAGGAAAATGTTTAGGTTGTCGGCCTGATGCTTTAAAGGAGGACTGTAAAGTCAAGTTTGTTAAAGCAAACCTTTCAAGTGCATACATGAGACAAAATGGTACATGAGAACAAAGAAGTTGGTGAACAAGATTAAAATCTGTATTTTTGATTAGCAGGTTTGTTTTATTAGGAGTTAATTTTTTTAATGCTCTTAGCGGAGAACTATTTCATTGTCATTAAGTATGTGCTGAGCTCATGTTTCCCTTTGTGCTTGTTCCATATAGAGGTGTCGGTCATCATGTCTGAAGTCTATTTTTGTGTTTATCTCAATTCCCAAATATCCTGCTGTGTTGCAGATAGTTCTGCAAAGTCACTTTCTGTAAATGGATCTCAGTGGAGAAGGATGCATGCACTGCTACATGTATACAGTACAGGGTTCTGTGGAATATATTGTGAAATAGATTTGCTTCTCTTCAGACAGCAAGAAAGAGCAGGAAATAAAAATAGAGTAGTGCCTCGGGTTAAGAATTTAATTCGTTCTGGAGGTTCGTTCTTAACCTGAAACTGTTCTTAACCTGAGTTACCACTTTAGCTAATGGGGCCTCTGGCCGCCACGCGATTTCTGTTCTCATCCTGAAGCAAAGTTCTTAACCTGAGGTACTATTTCTGGGTTAGCGGAGTCTGTAACCTGAAGCACCTGTAACCTGAAGCATCTGTAACCCGAGGTACCACTGTAAATCTCATTAACAGCTTTTCCTGGTTATTTTGCATTCACTGCCATTTTCATTAATTTATTGATTAACTGCAACTGGACTACTTACTAGCTGAAAAGTCAGTGAAGTTTTATTGACTTTCATGAGTTTTGTCAAGCCAAGGAACTTCTGGATAATGCAGTAAGCGGCCCTCAACAGAGTATGCATCCTAGTAATATGTAAAAGTTTACATCAGGCATGGGCAAACTTGGCCCTCCAGATGTTTTGGGACTACAACTCCCATCATCCTTGACCACTGGTCCTGTTAGCTAGGGATGATGGAAGTTGTAGTCCCAAAACATCTGGAGAGCCAAGTTTGCCTATGCCTGGTTTACATGATATATGTAATAACATATAAGCCTTTCCGGATCTAGTCTAGCACCCATTCTCAAACAATGGCAAGACAGATTCTTTGGGAAGCCCTTTGGTAGGGATGAAGAGAACAGTCTTCTCCTTTTTGCCCTCCAGCAGCTAGTATTCATAGTATCTCTTACACAGGGGTTGTATTTAGATGGCATGGCCAATAGCCATTTATGGAACTATCCTTCATAAAAATTCCCCTTTAAAGTAATATATGCCACCTTATCTTTAGGCGGAAAGACCAGTCTTTTCATAGGCTGTTTGTGGAAATCTTGCACTGGCTTAGTTCTCATTGAGAGATGTGAATCTCGGAGGTAGTGTTAGAAACTCAGATATAGAAGCTAGACAGTAAGTGGCTCCTTAAACCAAGATTATAGTTGCCAGGCTGCACAGAAGAAGCATTTTGGTTCCCGAAATTCATTCTGATTGTATAGATAAAATATAACTGATAGAATTCCACAGGCTATGGTATTAGTGTGTGAAAACAGTCAAGATCTAGTGATCCCCAGGCATGCATCTCCAGATGGTGGAGTTGTCAGGCGCCATTCTGGCACCCAGATATCTTCACTCATTTGCAAGTGCAGAATGCGCCTGAGCTAATTTCGAACATTGCTTGGAGGCAACAGTTCAGGCACCTACAAGCAGAAATAAACACTCAGTGTCAGCCTGTGTTCAGAGTAAGAGTTGGGACGATCCTGATGTAACTTGCTTAATCCATTCCTTCTGTCCAGCTTTTTTTTTTCAACTTACCAAAGAAGAAGCTCCCCCCATTTCCATAGGCCTTTGGTTCCAGGGATAAACCACACTTGCTGTTTGTAACATTTAGCATAAATCTTTGTTCTTTATGACTACTACTACTTGTCCTGTCCTTGGTAGAGAGAATGAAAATGTGATGCTGTTCTTTCCAGGGAGGGGGGGAAATCATTATTCTGCTCCTGCAAACTTATATCCCTTTTTCTTCTAGCTTAGAGATGGTCAGCTTCTGTATTTTCAGTGGTCACTCTTGTAGATAGCTGTGTACAAGACAGTAGCGTGAGGACACAAAAGTCAGCACTAGTATCAGTAAGGGTTTAAGTTATGTGGGGCTCAGGTGCTGCATAAAATACCTGAGGAGAGAACAAGTTTCTTTTCTTTACAAGTTAAATGGTAGACTTTAAATAAAGCAAAAACCACACACCTTGATTAGATTTTGGATCCAGATACAGTTTATTCATGGTCCTATCAAGTACAGTTTGTTCATCCTTGCTGTAGTTTAAATAGTCGAGACTGTTTTTATAGGCTTGGCTTTATCTTTGTAGCAAGTTGCAAAAAATTATCAGAAATATGAATATGAATGTGAATAAATCTCTCTTTACCCAACCTGTGAAAATGATATTATTGTTTACATGTGAAATGTTTTTGAATTTATTTCTCTTTTAGGCTTTTTAATGGTCATATCTTTATATTCTCTCAAATGCAGATAGATGAATAAAAAACGTGAAACAGCTTAATCTCTGAAATTATATCACGAAAGATCTGTAGCAAGCTCATCTGTTAGGATAATAAAAGGAATTACTTTAAATGCAGTATTCATCACTCAGATGTAAAGAGTAGATTGGTATTATGCAGTAAATTGTTTGGTTTTGTTGATCTGGTGGAGGCTTTGCATATCTTTTGGTAATGATGGCTGGCATAAATCAAACATCCTATTGAAAATAAAATCACATAATCTTATCTCATTCTCTGTTCATTTTGGTGTATAGCTACATTTATAAGAGACCTACTATTGACAGTAATTGCATTATAACATTCTTCAGAGAGCGAGCTCTGTAAACAAGCAACAAAACTAAAGTTTTAATTGTCTGTCAAACATTTGTTACAAATATTTTTAAAAGGATGTTGAATGCATCTTGATCAAGGAATCATGATGAAAATAACTATTGCCTCAAAACTATGCTAACAGCTGAGTTATTATGGGTTGCCAGTGCAGTCCAACGCTGTACGGTCTGGCCTGGTGCTTGAAATGCCAGAGAGAGTCTTATCCGGCTGAGAAGATCTATGTATCCATGGCATCTGAATGTCTTTTGGCAATTGTTCTCTCCCTCCATCTGCAGAAGTGAGTGAGCAAAAGGACATGTTTCTCTAAGAATAACTGAAAACAAAAGCTTAGACGGACCAGTGAAATGCCTCAGACATTTGTTCCTTGCAATTGAAGTGTAGTTATTTGTTGTTTTATACCATGTTTCTGCAAAGGATGTTGAGGCCATTCTTGTAAACCCTAAAGAAATGCCTACATTTGCTACAGTCTGTTGTGCTGGACTCATTGGACTGAGGTTCTCAAAGGTTCCTGTTATGGGATGCTTTATAACCGTGGTTCCCAAACTCTTCCCCTCATGCTGATGATCTTTGTGGACCACTTAAATGATTTTTCCGCCTGTTGAAGCAATTGTAATGCGCTGTGCTAGATGCTGTATGATTTTTACTTGTATTTTTATTGCTTCTCTTATTTCTTACATTTCATTTTATCATATTACAATTTGCATTCAGTATAATGCAAATAGTAATACAATAAAAGAAAATGTAAGAAACAATAAAATGCAAGTAAAAATCAATATTTAATATGGGCATGTCGAGTGAAACTCTTGAGTGAATCTCATGGACCACAGTTTGGGAATCCCTGCTTTATAAGTTGGGAAGAAAAATCTCTTGTCACATTGTTTTCAATTGTACTCAGAAGGGTATATGGTGGTCTTGTTCACGTATCATGATAAACCACAGTTAAACCATGGTTAAATCAGCTTCCCCCCTCATGTGGGCCTCTACACAGTTCCTACTCCCCCCCCCCAACCATAGCACCCACATGGCTCAAATAAATCATGGTATGGCTTGTTATGTTGTATGAACTCGACCTATGGATTGTTCGACACCAAGAACAAAGCTTGCTTATTTCTTGCTTACTCTTTGTGACCAGCCACACTTATTTGAGGTGTGTGAGGCACTGTGTTTCACCCCACATACAAACCCCTGCAGCAGGAGGGAGCCATGTTCACAAATAAACCATAGTTTTAGTCAAACCGTGGCTCACTATGACTTGCAATTGATGCTAATCTTATAGAAATAACATACAACTCCAAAGACAGCCTTAGAAGATGTAGTAGGTGCATCATTGTGCTGAGACCTTAGTTTGAGTAAAATGGAAATAAAATAGAGTGTGAAAGTCTTAATCTCAGGGTTATGGGTTCAAGGTCCACGTTGGGCAAAAGATTCCTGTATTGCAGGGGGTTGGACTAGATGATCCTCTTGGTCCCTTCCAGTTCCGTGAGTCTCACACAGCTGTCAGTACCAAAAACAGATATATTGTATAATGCACTTTATATGTTAAAAATGCTGTATGGGTAAGTAGCCATCTCGGCCTTTGTGGGTGGGCCCTAGAACTGAGGTGATTGTATGTGTCTGTTTGAACTTATTTTTATTTGATTGTTCCTCAGTAAACTTTATGCATAAATGATTGGAACCTAAAGACCCCTCCCACAGCGTATGTGGAAGTTGTGTGGAGATGTGGCTCTTTGGAACTGAACCACTGTATGTTGGAGAATTAAACAGTGTGGAGGGCTTACAGAGGAAATTAGTAGACTTCTTTCCTCTGTACAATGGTACCTCGGGTTACATATGCTTCAGGTTACAGACTCCGCTAAGCCAGAAATAGTGCTTCAGGTTAAGAACTTTGCTTCAGGATGAGAACAGAAATCATGCATCGGCGGTGCCGCAGCAGTGGGAGGCCCCATTAGCTAAAGTGGTACCTCAGGTTAAGAACAGTTTCAGGTTAAGAACGGACCTCCGGAACGAATTAAGTACTTAACCCAAGGTACCACTGGACAAAACTTTTAGAAGACATCTGAAGGCAGCTTTGTATCGGGAAGTTTTTTACGTTTGACATTTTATTATGCTTTTGCGTAATGGAAGCTGCCCAGAGTAGCTGGGGCAACCCAATCAGATAGGTGGATTACAAATATTATTTATTTATTTATTTATTTATTTATTTTACCATTTTGGTACTGTTTAAACCAATCTCCCTTCCTGTACCCAGACAGAATCTTCTTGCCTCAAAACAGGAACAGCTACTTGCTTTGTATTGTACTGCTTGAAACATATATTCCTGCGTTTGAAGCACTATATCCCTGTGTTTGAAACTACTGTTGCAGCATAAATACTCTAAATTGCAGGCTTTCTATTGGAAGATGCATTATATACATGCTCTACCTGTGTTACAAACTCTCATTCTCATCTCAACCTTTCATTAGTGTCCCATCGACCAATTGCAGGTGGCCTTTTTAAAAGAAAATATTTATACTTACCCAAAGATCTACAAAAGTTCATACCCAATACAAAGTATCTTTTTATAATACATCAGAATAAAACAAATACTTTAAAATTATAATCTGAAAAGGAACAAGAGAAAAAAGAAGAAGAAAGGGGGGGAAGAAAAGGGAAAGAGAGAAAAATGAAAAAAGATAAAGACTTCAATTCCCTTTTTCCACTAAATATAGCATTCACTCATTTCCATCCAACTATTCTGTTTTCTGTAAGCCAATGTTTTTTTCAATCTTTAGATTCAGATATTAGTTCATTTTTTCTTTCATGCAAAAAGTCCATAAGAAGTTTCCAACCCTTAATAAATGTCAATAATGATTTTTCTGTGATTAAATACATTAACTTTGTCATCTCGGCTAAATCCAATCATTTTATCAACATTCCTCCTAGCAGGTGGCCTTTTAAAACCTTTTGCTACTAGTAATGTGCCAATCTCCCTGCCTCCATCCTTGACCTGGAATTCAATGAATACTAAATCCAAATGGTGGTGAACTCATAGAAAGTTCAACGACCCAACTGAAATAAGGAAGTGCTGTTATCACGACACCACAGAAATACTGTAAGGCTAAAAATAGCAAACATTGTAACAAATGCCTACCAGGTGCAAGGTTACAGTCCTAAACGTCAGGCAGTTTATTTTGCTGAGATTAGTAGAAGTAATTAATAGAGACGCTCTTTCATCTCAAAAGCACATATGGTTTTATAAATGTCCACAAAGAAATAGCTGGACCCTAACGGCTAATAAATGAGTCCATTTACTTTAAGGCATTCAAGAATCAGGCTGAACTTGCACTTTATTTGTTATAGTCACTAGTAGAGATGATACGGCATCTAGATTGACTAAATGCAGTGATGCAGCTAAAATCTAGGGCGCTGCAACCCAGCTCCCACCCAAATGGCCACCTAGAGTGTGGCAGCGAACAAGCCCAGACCAATTCTTATGCTGGCACGGGTATGACCCACCGGGACTGATTTTGGTCATCACAGCATACTTTCTTCCTTATTTTGAAAAGCGTGTTATAATGGTTTCAGGTACTCACTCTATTATTGTTTACTTTAAGGAATATATTACCCTTTTCTTACAACAAACTGAAGCTTAATCCTAAGTAAATGTATTTTGCACAGGCAAACTTGGAGTCATCATGCTGACATGATTTTAAGCGACCTTAAAATAAAATGCATCACATGCTCAGAGTATATATTTTTTTATAACTGGGGTTGGCAAACTGTCCCCCCATCCTTGCTCTAACAGCACAAAGATTAAAGCAATTCCCATCTAAAGGGGCTGCTCTATAAGGCCATTAAGTCCAAGTGTGAAATTACCAAGCAGCACCAAAGGACACAGCTTGTGTTGGGTTCGGTGGCATAGTTTACCCTTCTGCCACCTGGGGTGGATGGGCACACGGAGCAGCCCAGCTGGAGAGAGGGACAGCGGGAAAGGGATGCTGCCACTGCCGGCACTTCCGCCCCCAGGTCAGGCCTTACTCGGCCTGGTGGTGACGTGCTGGGCCATCATGTCTAGCACAACAGAGCCTGGGGCGGGTGGAGATTCTGCCTCTCCCATCCCCTCCACTGCTTCTACAAGATTCCCAAGTCCTGTGACACCCTCTTTCCTCACCGCCACCTGGCCTTGCAAACTCTTCTTTTTTCATGCACACTGCAATCCTGTCCTCTTCAAACTAGCAGACTGCAGTTGTGCATTAAAGGCTGCAAATCCGGCGTTTTTACTTGGGAGTAAAAGCCCACTGTGCTCGCTTCACAGCAAACATGCAAAGGAGGTTTGGGATACCGTTGCATCCAGATCTCTCCAGGGAATCCAACCGACTTAAGTGTAAAGCGGCTTACAGGAACGCACTCTTCCAAGAAAGGATTTGAATGTCACAATGTACTGCCAGATCACGGTGTTTGCCTGGCAATACATGGTGATGTTGAAAAGCTGACATCTCCGAGCCCTATTGCATTGTCATAAGGTTATAAATTCAATAAATGAAATGAAAATGATTGAAGTTGGCAGCCTGGTTGGCACTGCTATAAAAGAAGCTAGTGACTTTATTATCATGAATGTAAGCAAAACTTTTATTTCAGGACATAAAGCTTCAGATCACTTAAAAACCATTGGGAATATGTATCTGGAATTGTGTTTAAAGAGCCAGTTGACAATAACAATAGCTGGGTTATTTATTATTATCCTACCTTATAACCCCAGCAGGACCCCACCCCTGGCAGCTTACGAAATAAAACTCCCCCATGCCATGACCCAGGGTAAGTGGGCGAAGAAGCAGACCTTCTTTTACAATAATAATGTTACAGGCACAGCATTCCAGTGTAAAAGGTAGTCGAGTTCTCCATGCACTGTGCCACATTTTAAAAATGCAGATGTACATTGGGCAACCATGGAAGATTAGAGCTTTTCAGCCATATGTGTGTGTTCCACTATGGCAATGGATGTTTGAGTAGGAAGTTATCGTGTGTGAAGTGTCTTGAATTTATTGGTGGAAATTAGGTGTGTTCATCCCTGCGTGTTCTCCGCTGGTTACCAAATACCAACCAGCCTCTCTATCAGGTGTCTGCAACCAAAGGGCCTTCTTCCTTTTTGTATTGGTGGGTTGGGGCAGAGAGCAGGTCTAGCATAGATTTCCTGTGAAAACAGATACAGCTCTTTCTTTGAATATGTTTGTACTCAAAGCAGAAAATGATTTTCTGAATTAGAGTTTCTTTATTTTGCTTCAGCTGCATATCCTCAGCACCTGCCTCCAGATGTGTTCAACTGAAGATTTGTGCTGAAGTGAGAGTTTCAGTGTGGTTCATTGATGGTTTCACCAGCTCATCACTTCCTAGGCAAGGGCCTTCTGCCATTTTGCTCTTGTACTTTGATAGGGTAGTTTGTCATTACACCTGGCCAAAGACTGAGATATGTCAGCGTCAATTGCAGAACAAGGTGCTAGGAGTATACAACATTGTCAGCAACCTTTGCTTTACAGTAGAAGCAATCAGTAGCTAAGGATGGGAGAAGGGACGATGGAGTCTTGAGTTACAAGCATCACCACCAGAATGTCCAGAACTAGATTTTTCTGGAAGCCATGCTTGAAACTGCTTAGGACCCAAAGAACTACCTGATGAAACCATGGAATGTGGAGAGGCTGGCTTGTCGCGCCCCCCCCCCTTTATTCAATAAGAAACATCATTATCATCATCATCATCATCATCATCATCATCAACATCATCATTTTTCATACAGAATGGTTATTGACATAAGCACATAGAAATGCAGTAAGAATAATGAATGTAAAAATACAAATAGAAAAACGAGAATATGGAGGGGAGGGAAAAACTGGAAGACACCTGAGAATGCAATGCTGCATATATTTATCACATATAAGAAGAAAGGGTGAGTCAAATTAGTTCTCGATAAGGCCTTTCCACATATTTCTGTGTGGAGCAGGGGGTTTAGTGGGCTGTGTGGGTGAGTTAACATAGGAGAAAAACGTATACCAAGTTGAATAAAAGTGGTTATTTTTGATGAACCATTAAAGACTCTTTGTTTATGTGTCAGGTGTTCTGACAGTGCTGTGTCCCATAGTTTTGCTAGCCCCTCCTCTCGGTAAGGAGATGAGTTGGATTTCCAGTCGGAAGCCACTGACATTCTGGGTGCAGCAGGTAGCATAAACATGTGCATGACAGGTGAGTTGGTACCAGGCTCCAAGGATAGGAGCGCCAGGGCTGGGGACAGTATCCAAGGGGTGATGGTGGAGATAGTTTCAAACATTTGGGTCCAGAATCTCTGAACTATGCAGCAATCCCACCACATATGAAGCAGTGTTCCAATGTGACCACAACCCCGATAGCATAAATTAGAGTACCGCTTGCCAATTCTGGATAGGCGGAGTGGAGTTCAATGTCATCTTAATACTGTTCAGTGTGGCTTCCTGTATTCTTACAGAAATTGTTTTAAGTGGGGGTTTAGACCACATTGCTTCCCATACTTGTTCCTCTATCCAGAGATCCAGATCACTCTCCCATACTAATCATAGCCCCTGAGAAGAGGCTGATTCTATGCTAAGTAAATTTCTGTATATATTGGAAGCCATGCCCTTGTGAGTTGAGGTTGCGTTAAGGCAAAGTGATTCATAGAGAGTCAGGGAGTGATGCAAAGGCAAAAGAATGGACCTGAGTTAGTTGGAGCCAGTTGTGTGGGGTATATTTTAGTTTTTCCTTTAAATAAGTTACTGAGATAGGACGACCATTAGGCAGAATATCTTTGATCCTATATGTTCCATTTCCATTTATGTTCCAACATCGATACTGGAGGTATTTGTCATTAAAACAGAATGGTATATGTTCCAGACTGGGCATTAAGGATGACGACAGAGGGGCCAAGTGAATTTGCCACCTGCGCCACACTTTAAATGCTAATGGTAAAAATGGATTTTCTGTTTTTGCCGTGCATGCCTGGGGGGTTTTTAAGACAGGACAAGGCTTGAAGGGTACCAGTTCATTTCTAACACAGGGAACTGAGACTGAGCCATTGATAATGTGCACCATTTGCTTTAAGTATAGCCTAAGACATGGGACCCTGAGACCTCCATTGGTCCTGGGACAATATAAAGTTTGACAAAGTCACCCTGCTTCTCCTTCTCCAGTAATAAAATTATTGTGTAGATGTTGCTAGTGAGCCAAATGGGAAGGGGGTATAAGTACAGGTAAAGTCTGAAACAAGAACAGGACTTTGGGGAGTATGGACATCTTTATGGCTGCTATACGATCTAGCCAGCTTAAGTTTAGGTGCTTCCAGGACCGCTTTGATTTTCCTACAGAGATGTCCAACGTTCCTATGATGGAGCTGATTTGGCTCCATAGTTATGACCACTCGTAAATTTCTAAATCCTCCATGCATGACTTTAAAACCAGAATGAGAGCGCAACCATTAATGCTGAGATATTGATGAAATGATTTGCTGTAGTTAATTTTCAATCCTGCTGCCTCTGAAAACCTGTTAAGGGTTTCTTACAGATTTGGGAGGGCTTTTTTAAGGATTTTGTAGCATAAGCAGTAAGTCATCAATGAAAAAAATTAGCTTATATTCTGCCCCTTGAATTTGGATTCCTTCAATCTCAGGGTGGGATCTGAGATTGGAGGCTAGGGCCTCGATCGTCACAGAGGGCATCCTTGTTTGATCCCCCGATTAATCTTAAAGTGGACGGAGTCACAACCATTGATAGTGATACAAGCAGCAGATTCAGAGTAGATTTGTTCAGTCAAGTGCAAAAATCTATTTCCAAACCCCATGCTTAATAAAAGCTTTTAAAGATAATTCCATTCAATGCAATCAAATGCCTTGAAGGCGTCTAAAGAAATTAAAGTGGTAGGGGAGTTAGAGATACAGGCCTTATGAATTATATTGATAACTCTCCTTATGGCATTTTTTTGCAATCAATATGGTCACACCCCTTACTGAGGAAGATCCTGGGACATAGGTTTGGTCACCTAACCACTTGCCCTTTAAAAGCAGTGTAGACGTTTTGCTGTTTTTCTTTTGGTGCGTCTCTTGTATCAAAATTGCCTAAACCTTTAGCATTTAATGAAATTCTTCTACAATGGGTGGCACTATAACCATAGTTGAGAACAAATGGTGCTTATACAAGATGTTGAATGAGGAAGTAAGAACATAGAAGTGTGCTTGAGGGTTGATTGCACTGCGCAAAAAACTCTCAATGGGAGAGAAGAACAAGAACAGAGAAATTCAACTTTTAACATAGCAAACTGTTCAAGGTGCATCCAGCTATCTGCGGCTGGGATAGAGGAAGCTGTAGAGAGCATTACCTTAGCACACCAAGGGAGGCTGAGGCGGGGGAAGATCTTTCTGCCCCACACCCTCTCCCTCATGAGTTAGTCATAATAAGCCTGATGGCTAACTGTTTGGTTTAATTTGAACAACTCCTAGCCAAGAGTTTATGCTGTATGAAGGCCTAAGAGCCATGGTGCGGATGAAGAGACTCTGCTGCAGAGCTTTTCTTTTTCTTTTTCTGTGTGAACCATGAGGAAGAGGAGGGGGGTTAGCTCCACCCCTTGCAGCCACTTTGGGGATTGCAATTTTAAGTTCATGGAGAATATTTTCCACCTGCTGTTCATCGGAGGCAGCAATGTATTTGCCATGACTTGCACCAACAACTTAAATGGGAACCCCCATCGGTAGGAAATCCCTGCAGTGCAGCAGTATAACACTCGCAAGCCCCGCAGCATTACCTTTCAGGAGGTGTGTTGAGAAAGGTGAAGAACGTTTTTGCAGTCGTTCAAGGCGATTTTATTCCTGAGGTTGCTGGAGACTTGAAATCAAGCCTCCATTTGGCTCTGCACCAAGCTGCTCAGCGCGCCCCAGGCTTTGGGATGCAGGCTGCTATCCGCAAGCCTGGGGAGCCCGGTGGGAACTCCCGCGGGCTCCCAAGGCTTGCGGATAGCTTCCTGAAGGCTGGAGAGTGAGAGGGGTCGGTGTGCACCGACCTCTCTTGCTCTCCAGGCTTCAGTGAAAGCCTGCATTCGCCCCATAGGACGCACACACATTTCCCCTTCATTTTTGGAAGGGAAAAAGTGCGTCCTATAGGGTGAAAAATACGGTAAGTATGTCCAGGTTATTAACACACAGTCTTTTCTTTTTCTCCCCAGACACAATGGCGATGGTATGGTTGTTGATTATGTAATAGCTGATAGCAAGCTGATCCAACATATGGAGTGGCTTCTTGGTTCAGCAGTTAGAATATAAGAAATTGGCTTATACTCAGGCTATTGGTCTCTCTAGCTCAATATTGTCTCTGTACTGACTGACAATGGTACTGCAGAATACAGCAGGGTTTGAACTTGGGATCTTTTTCATACAAAGTTTGTGTTCTGTCACTGAGCTTTGGTCTTTCACTCTTAAGAAGTGTTTTCTGGTATTTAATTCAGAGTCTATACCCACAAGTCATTTGCAGGAAGTCCAGCAATTTAGGACTTTAATGACCAAGTTCTGTGGTTGTTTTTTTCTTCCATGGCCCTTCCTAACTTTAGTCTGTTCCCTCTCACTCAGACTATGCAAACTTCTCTTGGTTATTATTATTCCCATGGGCTTTCAGTTTCTTTTGGCAGCAAAAGCAGGACTGGCTATTTACTGGAGAGGTTATTTTAAGGGACTTTTTTCCTGCCCTTTAGTCATAAAACATAAAACAGCCAAGATATTGCGCACTAGTAGGCTGTTCCGAAAAAATTCCATATTTGTCTTGGATAGATGACGAAGCTTCTGTCTGGAACAACTGAACTTGTTGCTTGGGTGCAGTTTCCTTGTATTCAAGGGTATTGATAATGTTGTCAGCAAAGCACCTCACTTATGAGATGAAGTCAGACGTAGAATCATAGCACTCTTGTTATGGCTCACTGCTCATGTACAGTTGCTGCACCTGCACACATTTGGTTTTCATACGCCATTCTCTTCTGCCCATGATATGCTCTGAGTATGTAATGTTTACTTTGTCAAAGAAGAAGAATAAAGGGACCTCTGCATTTCTCTTTTGCAAGTTTCTTTTTGATTTACACAAAGACTGACTGGCTGTTGGCTTTTAAAAGGAAAATAGTACCTTCTGATTTTTTATTTTAAATATTTTTATCTTGTCCTTTTAATTTAAAGTACAGTGGAACCTTTGTTTAAGAGCAGCTTAGTTTATGAACAACTTGAATTAAGAACGCTGCAAACCCAGAAGTAGGTGTTTTGGTTTATGAACTTTGCCTTGGAATAAGAACATGTTTCTCTTCCTGTTGAGTGTGTTCCATTTGTAAATTGAGTTCCCACTGCTCTAGGAAAGCACACCTTGGTTTAAGAATGCTTTGGTTTAAGAACAGACTTCTGGAACAGATTAAGTTCGTAATCCAAGGTACCACTGTATATTTTAACTCAGTGTAGTACCAGGGTAGGATAGAAGGTACAGAGATACAAGGGTCAGTTCTACAAGAGTAGATCTGCTTAAAAAAAACCCCATAACGTATCAACTAAGCTCAGTCCTTTAAAAGCTAATAATTATCTAGGAAGAACCAGTGTGCCTTCAGTGTATGAGACACAACACACACAAAATGTGAGGACAACTTGGAGGGTTTATTTACATAATGCATATCCCTGGATTACAATCACTTAACACACCCCAGCCATTGGCATTTCACACAACAATGGTGTGAGGCTAAACTGAAGCAAAAGATTCTATGAGTCTATGATAAAGAGTGGATGAATCGGCAACATTTTTTCTAATGCTGACAAACTGACTGTACAAACATTAGTTAGGTAGTGTTTACCATTCATAACCACGACACAGTAATCTGAAATGATGGGCAGAGGATGTGACTGGGAAAAATGCTAGAGTCTCTGCCCACAAACAAAGCCAAGCTTTGTTTATTATTTTTGGTTTTTTTAAAAATGATATTTTATTCAAATTTCCAATACAGATTACAAAAGTAATAAGATAATAAAAAAGAAAACAAACAATAAAGAATACAGAATTAAAAAAAGATAATAGAAAGGACAGTAAAAAGAGGGAAAAAAATAAGTCCATTTTTCAATTTCTTACTTTTCATTTACTTGTTTCCCTGACCTCCTCACACCTCCCTTTTTTGTATTCCATTTCGAATGGTTAATTCAGCAAATCCTTTCCCTCTTTGTTTTTATCTTGGTTCTTTGTCTTAACATATTATAGCCTTATATTTTCATCTATTAACAAGCCATTTTTACATACTCCTTTTTAACATTGTTACTAAAACCACTTCATTTCATTCCGACATCATTTTAACATTCATTGATTTTACAATGTTTCTGTAAATAGTCCTTAAATTTCTTCCAGTCTTCTTCCACCGACTCTTCTCCCTGGTCCCGGATTCTGCCAGTCATTTCCGCCAATTCCATATAGTCCATCACTTTCATCTGCCATTCTTCCAGAGCTTTGTTTATTATTTTTGGATAATAATCCTCAGTTAAAATTTTGTAACATGATGGTGTAAACATGTCCAGATGCCAAGTTGTTCATTGAAAATCTGGTGCTCAAGAGCCCATGTAAAACTTGTTCATGCTACCCCTGAAGTCTAAAGTAAAACTGTATCTGAGGCAGCTGCAAACTAGTGTTCGCTGGACTATAACATTGATTCTATATTGTGAGAGACTCGCTAATATGTTAGTGGAGGGCTGGTAGATTATTGTGACTGAGTTAACATTTATTCTCGTATATCATACTCCTGCCAAGTATATAACAAGGCTAGCTTGTTTTAGTCTTCAAATAATTATTTTTATTACATAAAAAGAGCTCTGGCCTTAGGTTGGTTAGGTAAGGGGCTATACTCTGAGAGACTGTGACTTGTCTGGACCGTAATAAAGATTGATGATGATTGGGGAACATTTTATTTTGGAGTGCTCTGCAATATGAAAAACTCCCTGCAAATAAAAAAATAGTATTCAGGGAGAGGATTCTAACCAGCTCTCCCCCTGCTGCATTAGTTTCCCTACTTGGGGGAGTATTTGATTTTAAAAGTGTTTTTTCTCTCCCCCCCCCCCAATCGCACCGCTACTACAACAGTCTGAAGTGATACAGCTGTGGCTGATGGAAGTTATAGACAAGAACATATTGAAGGCACCAGATTGGGGAAGACTATACAAGGCCATGATGCAGTTCAGTTTATGGCCATGAAGTTTATATCATTTTACCTTTGCATTTAAAAAAAAATTAAATCTTTGCTCTCACACTGGTTTGTTTGTTTTTTTATTTAAAAAAAGCATTGTCTAAAGTATTATTTCTCCCCAAGTTCTCTTTTAGCCCTTTTAGTGATTAAGCAGCCTGGAAGACTAAAGATTAAGCTGTGATTGTTCAGATATATCCTGCTTTTCACTTTGGAGGAAACTCATGTCTTGTTAGTCAAACCTGTTTTCCATTCTCCCAGCTGTCCAGACATTGGCCTTATCTCACTCATTAGAAGCTGCCTCCACATTTCACTCTCCAAATGAGAACTCTGACTGTATAATTTCAAGGCTCCCTTGCTAACAGGCAGAGGAAACTAGAAGGAAAGGGAATCATAAATGTTGAAGGCGGAGCTGCTGACTGCCTTTCTCTGCTCATAATTTTTCCATGCGCTTCCCTTAAAAAGCAACATATTGGGGAGAGTGGCAACTTCTCCAGCTTCCTTTGCATATTGTGAGGAGAGCCATTCTGGATTCTGAACAAGCAGAGCTATTGCCTAGTCAGTGTAACGTGCAGCCATGCTGTTACTTCTGGAAGGAGGATGCTATCCTGAAATGCTTGAGTCTCTTGAAGCAATCTCTTTCTCCCTACTGCCAATGTGTTAAGAATTTGTTAAGAATGGTATCCAGCCATTGCTCCTAAATATAGCAAGCTGGTATTGACCCCAGAGCACGGTACTGCCTGAGTGGATTTACCTTACAGGTTTCAACAGGTTGAATAGTTGTTGTTCTCCCCTGAAATCTCAGGAAAGTGCTGGAAATTGTCTGGTCCCTGACTACAGCGGTACCTATTTATCTACTTGCACTGGTGTGCTTTCGAACTACTAGGTTGGCAGGAGCTGGGACAGAGCATCCTCCCCGTGGGGATTCGAACTGCCTACCTTCTGATCTGCAAGTCCAAGAGGCTCAGTGGTTTAGACCACAGCGCCACCCGCGTCCCACAGGGGCCTGAGACTTGTATGTCCATTCCCAACAGCAAAGGCTGGCACACTAGCTGGCTGGGCTCCCTTGCCCACTTGCTTGCTTACTCTGAGGCCACCTCAGCTCCTGGCAACCAGCACCCCCTGGCCAACCCCAGAGACACAATTCGCCTGGGTAGCTTGTAGTCAGGGCTGTTGCCACAAACAGCTGCATAAGCCTGTGGGAGGCAGAGACGCAAGAGGGCATCAGAGGAGGGAGGGGAGGAAAGAGGGACAGAGGCCAGTGTTTCCCACAGCACCCCGGCCATCATTCAAGGCACCTCACGGTGCCATGGCACCCTGGTTTAAAACCACTGAATCAGCTGACAAGACAATCTACTATTCATTCTTGTATTATGAATAGTGGTGGCATATTTTCTTACGTTTCCAGAGACTGTTCTTGACTTCTGTTATTTGGACCCAATTGAGTTAGGTGACTGTGTCTGCTTTTAGTTTTAGAGCCATCATTCTGGCCAGTCCTCAGAGCAAAGCAGAATTACTTTAAATTTCCAAAACATTTGCGTGCCATTCTTTTTTTAAAATAGGAATGCTTGTGTTCAGGAGAGCTCCTTACCTCTCTCGCCCTGACCTAGCCACTGTGATCCATGCGACGGTCACCTCCAGACTGGATTATTGTAACTCGCTCTATGTGGGGCTGTCCTTGAGACTGACCCAGAAACTCCAGCGGGTGCAGAATGCCGCGGCGAGACTCCTTATGGGGTCTTTGCTGCGAGATCACATTCACCCGGTGCTATACCAGCTGCACTGGCTCCCGGTGGGGTACAGGATCAGGTTTAAGGTGCTGGTTTTAACCTTTAAAGCCCTATATGGCCTAGGACCCTCGTACCTACGGGACCGCCTCTCCTGGTATGTCCCACGGAGGAGCTTACGGTCTTCAAACAAAAACATCTTGGAGGTCCCGGGCCACAGGGAGGTTAGACTGGCCTCAACCAGAGCCAGGGCTTTTTCGGCTGTGGCTCCGATCTGGTGGAACACTCTGTCACAAGAGACTAGGGCCCTGCGGGACTTGACATCTTTGCGCAGGGCCTGCAAGACGGAGCTGTTCTGCCAGGCCTTTGGTCGGGGTTCAGTCTGACTCCCTCTCCCCTTTCATAAGAACTTGCATGAAAGTGGCCTCCCAATTTTTTCTCACAGGCCCATATAAGTTCAGCACAAACAGTTGGGCCTGGTGAGCATTGAAGGTCCCCAACCCTAATCTGCGGGTTGCCATCCGATTGGATTTTATTCTGATCCTGATCTGATTTGAGGATGTATTTTAATTGATTGTCTGATTTTATGTTAATGTATTATACATTTGATGTTAGCTGCTCTGAGCCTGACTTTGGCTGGGGAGGGCGGGATATAAATAAAATTTATTATTATTATTATTATTATTATTATTATTATTATTATTATTATATTTATTTTGGTGCATTCCTGGTTCTAATTTTAGGATTTTATCTAATTATACTGGTGACTGCAGGTTTTTCAAACTGAAAATTGTAAAAACACATTCTAGGTTCTCACAGTTTGCTGTAGAATCTTATATATGCTTGCTCTGAAGTAAATCCCATGAGATTCTCTCCATCGTTAAAACATTAACTATTCTGAGATGCTTTGTCCCTTCTAAATATTTTTAACTGAACTTTGAACACTTTTGTCTTACTGATTTACAATAGAAAACTTTTAAGATTCGGGATTGAGATTTCTGTTAAAATGAAAGGGACATAAAGCTGTAATCTTCTTCTGAGTAAATCCCTCCACCTTTTATAGCAGAATATAATGCCGAATTGAACATAATTATCCGTAGTATACTTTGCAATGCTGGCCTCTCTTTAGAAAGCACAGAATTTGCTCCTCTTCGTGTCTCTGTTCTTCACATCAAGCTTTTCGTACTTACAGCCTGCCTTGAGTTCCTACCATTACCTTTTCTTTTTCGAAATCCAACCCTGCTCCTCCCTACCTACGCATTATAGGTTTAGCTGTTTGATAATGGGCTGTTTAGAGTACATAAATACTGCTGTTACATTATGCTTTGTGCCTATTCCCACATCATTCTGTATACTTTCCCAGCTTCAGTAATAATCTCCATGATGGACAGGCTTCTGTTGGAATTCAGGGCTGAAGGAAAAACTTTGGCAGAAGAGTCTATATTTTCCAGAACAGAAAATATTTTTTGTTATTAGTGTGCAGTGTTTAAAATTAGCTGGGTGCCAGTCACATTTTGGAACTGGCAACTGGCCTTTTGCAACTGGATGAAGATGTGCAGGCTCCCCCCTTGGGGCCTTGCATCTCCAACTGCCTGGCTGCAGTCCACCTGGTGTGCCAGGCACAGGGGCAGCAAAAGACCTGTCTCTTTTGCTGCTGTGCTACCCTCCAGACCCCCGATTCACCCAGCAGGAATTTGGTGTTCTGTTTTTTTGTTTTGTTTTTTTGCTGTTGGGTGAATCAGGTGTTTGGCAGGGTAGAGTGGTAGCAAAAGACATGTCTTTGGTGTCGTGCTACCCTGTAGACCCCCTGATTCATCCGCAGCATTTTATTATTTATTTTATTTTATTTTTTGCTGCAGGGCTGCCCCCCCCAAAAGGGTGGCATGTACCACTTCCTAAATGTGAAGTTCAATATCCCAAAAAACTCTGTTCCGTTTTGAGAAGGCAAGTTTCTGCCTTTAGGGTTGCAAAGTTAACTGTATTTGAAAATGAATAGAAGAATTCTTCCATAAGTGGCTTTGGTGCCCTCTACCACCAGCAAAACCAGAATTAATAGTATGTTTGCAACATAAATTAAGTAAAAGAAAGGAAATGATTTGCTTAATTTATACAAGTTGCAGAATCCAACATTTTGGTGCAGAATTTGTGTTACCTGGGTGGAGAATTTCAGGGTTTTTTAGGGAAACGGGGAATGCAATAACCTCACTTATATAGGATCAGATTAGTGGACTGTTGACACTTTCAAGTATCTCAACATTTGGCCTTTACTAGAGCTGCCCATAGAGATTTCAGAAAGAGAACCTAAGTCTCTATCTTATGCCTATAGTCTATGTGCTCTCTGCATGTGCCGTAGCAGGGCTTGGGCTGGTCTCCTGGAATGTAAGGGCAGCACCATAGCTGTTGTTCTCTTTGTTCCTGCTACTGGGCAAATAAACGACTGGTGATTGATTGATTCATTACATTTGGCATCACTTTAGTGAGCAGTTCCTGTGTCTATGGAATGGTCTGTTCTAGATGAAGTTGCACATCCCTTGAAAGAGCAGTTGCATAGCTTGGAGGTCTTCCATGATCCAACACTGATACAGTGGTACCTCGGGATGCGAACGGAATCCGTTCTGGAGCCCCGTTCGCATCCTGAAACGAACGCAACCCGCATGCATGGGTCGTGTTTTGCCGCTTCCGTGCATGCGCATGACGTCATTTTGACCGTCTGCAAAACCTGGAAGTAACACGCTCCGTTACTTCTGGGTTGCCACGGAGCGCAACCCGAAAATACTTAACTTGAAGCACATTTATCCTGAGGTATGACTGTACTGGAGGCACATTTCCCTCTCCTAGACTGGGAGAGCTTGCCAATTGTGATCCATGCTCTTGCAACCTCAAGGTTGGACTACCGTAATGTGCTCTACATGAGGCTACCCTTGATAGTGGTTCGGAAGATGTCGCTGGTGCAAAATGCTGCAGAGAGAATTCCAGGTGACACAGTGAGTTGAAGCCACATCACACCAATTCTCTGTGATCTGTACTGGGTGCCAAAATGCTTCTGGGCTCATTGTAACTTTTTAGCACCCCTCATTTTTGGAATTTGACAGTTGAAAAATGCAACACACCTTATTGCTATATGTATCTGTAATTTTATTTGTTTTATTGTTTTAATATTGTAAATGGCTCCGTGATTTTCATATGAAGGGTGGTATACAAATGAACTGAATAATATTATTTCATCCTTCTTCCAAAGTCTGAGATGTCATACATGGATTTCCTCCCCTTGACCTGGATTTTACACTTACAAACAACAATGTTAAGTTATTTTGACATAATGGCTTGCCTAAGAACACTCAGTGAGCTTACCAGATAATTGAATCTGGATCTTGGATCAGCGTCCCAGCAGGCTATCCATTACATTACCCAGCCATTGTGGCGCCTGCCAGTCCTAGAACATCACCAGGGGGACAGGAGAGGAAAGGTGGCAGTGCTTTGTGTCTAGCAGGGTGGAGAAGGGGAGCAGTGCAGTGTGGTGAGCTGGTGGTGGGTGACATCATTATACCCTTCGTATAATATAAGGCACTAGTGTACACTTTCTTCTGTAATTTTCTTTCTTTAGAGATAGAATCGCCCACCCTATTTATAGCTTGGCTGTTTAGTACAAAAAATATTATCTGCTCTTTCCAGGCTTAATGAAACCCAACATATTGGGTGTACTCTGTCTGGTGGTGTCTGTACAGTGGTACCTCGGGTTAAGAACTTAATTCGTTCCGGAGGTCCGTTCTTAACCTGAAACTGTTCTTAACCTGAGGTACCACTTCAGCTGATGGGGCTGCCGTGCCGCCACCGTGCAATTTCTGTTCTCATCCTGAAGCAAAGTTCTTAACCCTAGGTACTATTTCTGGGTTAGCGGAGTCTGTAACCTGAAGTGTCTGTAACCCGAGGTACCACTGTATTAGTAAGTACAGGAATCACAGGGAAACAGACTGTGCAGAGTTTTGTTTTGTTTTTTTACTCCACCTCCAATCCGATCACTTTATGCCACCGAAAAATTACTCCAGTGTTTCTCAAACTTGGGTCTCAAGCTGTTGTAGGACTACAATTTCCATCAGCTCTGACCACTGGTCCTGCTAGCTAGGGATGATGGGAGTTGTAGTCCAACAACAGCTGGTGACCCAAGTTTGAGAAACACTACTCTAGATGTTAAGGGATGCGGGTGGCACTGTGGGTTAAACCACAGAGCCTAGGACTTGCCGATCAGAAGGTCGGCGGTTCGAATCCCTGCGACGGGGTGCGCTCCTGTTTCTCGGTCCCTGCTGCTGCCAACCTAGCAGTTCGAAAGCACATCAAAGTGCAAGTAGATAAATAGGTACCGCTCCAGCGGGAAGGTAAACAGCGTTTCCGTGCGCTGCTCTGGTTCACCAGAAGCGGCTTAGTCATGCTGGCCACATGACCTGGAACCTGTATGCCGGCTCCCTCGGCCAATAAAGCGAGATGAGCGCTGCAACCCCAGAGTCGGTCATGACTGGACCTAATGGTCAGGGGTCCCTTTACCTTTACCATACTCTAGATGTTTAGGCAGCAGACAGAAAGCGTAAACTATAATTTTGACTAGAAATACCGTATTTTTCGCCCTATAGGACGCACCGGCCAATAGGACGCACCTAGTCTTTCGGGGGGGGGGGAATCAAGGGGAAAAAAATTATTTCCCCCCCAGGTTTACGCAGCCATCCCCAAGCTAGAAGAGGGAGACGGAGCGCTCCGTCTCCCTCTTCTGTCTTCAGGGACAGCCTCTCTAGCCTCCGTGGGGCAGCGGCATGTCCCGCTGTCCCCCGAGCTTGTGGGGCTGGCGATGGGGAGAAGCAAGCCTCCAGACCAGGTCCGGGAATAGCGGGGTGGCGGCACTGCGCCTCCCCGCTGTCCCCCGAGCTTGTGGGCTGCAGGCTGCTGCCCGCAAGCCTTGCGAGCCCGCGGGACCTCCCGCCGGGCTTGCAAGGCTTGTGGATAGCTTCCTGAAGCCTGGAGAGCGAGAGGGATCTGTGTGCACCGACCCCTCTCGCTCTCCAGGCTTCAGTGAAAGCCTGCATTCGCCCCATAGGACGCACACACATTTCTCCTTCATTTTTGGAGGGGAAAAAGTGCGTCCTATAGGGCGAAAAATACGGTAATTATCACATCGCTTTTGAAAGGGCAACCTGTGATTTCCAAACATATGTGATGGTAATGACTGTGTGAGAGGGTAACATTCTGGAACTAAGTGAACACTGGCAGCATGTTTCTGATGGTAGCAAAACTGAAGAGGATTGAACTATTGAAACTCTTGTTGTCTTGTGTACATATGTCATGATTCTTACAACTGCCAGACTCATGGGTGACTTAAATTGGATTGGATGCAGACCAGGTTAGTTGAACTTGGTTCAAACTGAAATCAATGGGACAAGCTACTATTGATTTCAAGTCCCACTGATTTCAGTTTGAGTTAAGTTCAGCTAATTTACCTTGAATCCAGCCCATAGCATCTTAATAGTGTATATTACACTGTTTAATGTATCTGTTTGGGCAGTGCATGATTGACTCATTGTTTTACAAGAATGAATTGAAATGTTAGCAAGTTCACATTCATTAGAGTTTGTGTCTCCTTTGAGTTTATAGATCCCATAAGAAATTCTGCAGATACTACATTCTTCTAAAATTGTACCCTATTCCTTCTTAGGCTTTGTTTCAGGTTCTCATTATCTTGCTGCCTCCTAGTAAAATTGGTTTGGGCGCCAGATTGCAGTGTCTGTCACAATATCATGGTAAAGTAAGAGGAAGGATTATGTGCATATGCACAAGGTTGTGGACTTCGTTGTAGCTGCTGAAAGAGGCTTGTCTTTTTTTCACGGTTTATCTAGGAAAAATATTTCTTTAAAATGTTCTTGCCTTGTAATAGAGATATTTTGCTTCCATCTGACTGGGACACTCACCAGTCCCCTGAACTGTAGTGGAGGCAATGGGTACAGGATGGCCCCAATCACACATATGCCCTTGGGGGATATGCTATTGACTCCCAATTATTATCCCCACTCCTTTGAGGGAGAAATAACCCTACCCTAGCAACACATCTTAGAAAGGGATGTTGATTGCAGTGAGTGTTTCCTTGAACCAAAAGTTGTCTTTAACTTTTTTTGAAACCCGTAATCACCTTGATGTCTCTCTTATATTCCTCTTGCCCTGTGAATTAAGATGACACAGTTATGTTCTTTAGCAGACTATCATTGTCTGAGAGAAAATATTCCACCTGAAATAAGGCCTCTTTGAGGGTGGAGCTTTCATTGTGAAATCTCCCTATCATAGCACCATGGTTGTTTTCAGAGAGCTGGTTTTATATATATATATATATATATATATATATATATATATATATATATGCATGCTGGTGTAAATTTTTAAATGATGTTTAATTGTTCTCTCCTTGACAATAAACCTGAAAAACCACTAGTTTAAAAAATATACTGTAAGCCTTTACAGTACTAGCTTTGTGGGGGCCAGCAGCAAAGGGGTGGAGAGCTCAGACAGGTCCCTTTCTAGCCAATTTCACTGAAGCTTGTGACTTCTTCGTTTTCTTTGACATCTTCAGTGGTGGTTGACATGGCAGGGATTTCAGTGTAACTGCATTATATACATTCAGATCTGCTTTCCTCTTTCTGTTTCATTCGGTTCCGGGACTTTGGTTTTGGGGTGTGTGTGTTTACAGGTTCATACTGTGTGGGACGCAGGCTGGAAAGCAGTATCAATCTGCTGTACCAAAAGGAGATTCCTGAGTGACTTGAGTCCATGTTGATTGACTCCAGATGTCTATAGGCGGGTGAATAGTGGAACATCCCACAGTACTAAAGCAGCCCATGCAGAGTTAATACTGTAAGGGACTCTGTGTTCCTCATCATGGGTTTCTATTTTTTGGTGAGGGGAAATGAATTTTCTTCTGCGGAGTAATTATTATTTTATGCACTCTGTTTCAGTACATGTTACTATGGCAATGACTGCAGGGACTCCAACTTCCTTCCCCATGAGCAACCACACCCGGGAGAGAGTGACAGTGGCCAAGCTCACGCTGGAGAACTTTTATAGTAACCTAATTTTACAGCATGAAGAAAGAGAAACCAGGTACTGGGTGTTAGATTTCTTCTACACTTGAGTTTTCTGTGTGTGGTAGATGTTTGGGGGGGTCTGTTATTCCCCCTCAAAACATGTACACAACTCTGGCTAGCAAATAACTTTTAGCTGACCACCTATTTTCTTGGTGTGAATAGCTAAAAGGGTTTTGGCAGCTTCCCTTGTGCCATTTCAGCTGCTGTTCCGCAAAAAACCCTCTGTTTACATTACAGGCTTCCTCAACCTCAGCCCTCCAGATGTTTTTGGCCTACAACTCCCATGATCCCTAGCTAAGTCAGGGATGATGGGAATTGTAGTCTGAAAGCACCTGGAGGGCCGAGGTTGAGGAAGCCTGGTTTGCAATGTTGATATTTGTGTAGCAATGTCCTTGTTAATTAACCCCTTGGAAAAGCTGAGGTCTCAAAAGAAGCTCTGCTTTTTATCTAGTTGTTCAGCAAAATGTACCTTTTTATTTTTAGTTGGATATTGTTTTCCTTCACCAAGTCAGTGAAGAAACATGTTTTGCGATACTTTGCAAGAAATGTTGAAGAGAGGAGAAGGTGGAGACATGTAAGATGAGAGAAGGTTGTTCTTATGTGGTCTTGTGTCCTTCTGTTCTCTTGTGTCGGGATTAGCAACCAGGAGGCTGGACAGTGCACTTCAGGGATTTTGCTCCTCTCCTCACCTTCCAGGGAAACACAAAAGGGACCCAAGCAGGCGAATGAGTGTCTGGATCTATGTATGTCACCCAGACTTCCCCAACCTGTTGTCCTCCAGATGATGTTGGACCCAAGCTCCCATCAGTTGCAGCCAGCTTGGTGAATGGTCAGAGAGGGTGGTAGTTGCAGTCCAACATCTGCTGGGTGCCAAGTTGGGGAAAGATGAGGAAGGGCATTGGGTGAACGGTGGCAGCTTAAAATAAACTTGTATTCTGCACTCAACATTTCTGTGTTCCACTTCTTCCTACTGATATGATTTGAGGAGTGAAGTCACTCTAGTAGAGTAAAATACAGGCTGTTCATTTTATAATATATACATACACCCTTTTTTTCTACCAACCTAGGCAGAAGAAACTAGAAGTGGCCATGGAGGAGGAAGGTTTAGCAGATGAAGAGGTAATGTGAATGTAATTTAAGCTGGAAGCTTTTACAGTTTACTGTTCAGAATTGGTGCTTAATGATTCACGGCCTGCACTTGAGCTGTCCGTCTTGGACTCACGTTACCTAGAAAGCAAGAGTAAGCTGAAGAGAACACAGGTAGGAGGTAATAACTGCACCTTCTTTGTCACTGTGGGAAAGTAGGATTGCTAGATTTGGAACAGGATAGAGTTATTCTGTAGAAGGAGCTGCCTTTTCCATAAGGAGGAAGATAATCCCATATAATTGAACCAGTATTGATATTTTAATGGTTTCAAACACTTGTGGTCTCTTTTAGCATGGCAGATTCAGCAAGACTGCCTTTTATTGGCAAAGATTTTCAAACAGTTTTTATTGGTTTGTTTGTTGTAATTGATTTTAGTGTTTATACTGTGCTGCAAGTCACTGTGGTTCACTTTTATATGTAGAACTACTAATGAACCACCATGCTCTAGTAATCCATTCCATCCCCCACGAGAGTGGGGATGATTCTGCAATAGTTTTTGCCATTATATTGACCTTGCAATTTTTTCATAACATAACACACATTGGCGCAGGCTTGCGCCGGCGATTGAGAGGGCCAATGGCACACAATGATGTGACATCTCGCATGCGATGTTGTGTGACGATGTGACGTCACCACTGGATATTGAGGGGGCTTAGCACCCTCCTTTAAAACTTTTGGGGGGGGCAGGAGCCAGTGCCCCTGATGCTACAAGAGATGACTGGGAAAGTTGGGAAATCTCACGTTGACAGAAATGGGTATACAGTGCCATCTTGTGGCTGTAAATGATACAAGATAAAAACATTGAGTTTTTTAGAGGCACCCTATCATAGTAGAATCAGAGAAAGGTAGCATTGTAAGGGACCACAAGGGTCATCTAGTCCAACCCTCTGCAATGAAGGAATCTTTTGCCCAATGGTGGGTTTGAATCCATGGCCCTGAGATTAAGAGTCTCATTCTCTAGCAACTGATGTTTGTCTATTTTGCTCATGAAAACTATTATTTGGCACCTTTTCTAATATTAGGCAGCATGCTGAATTTTGCATATCAGTTATTAACCATTTTTCTGTTGAAGATGGGCTCAAAGTAATGGCCGTGCGTGGGCCTATAAAGTTGTGTTACACAAAAGCAGACCATTGGTCTATCTACCTCAATACTCTCAGTAGCAGCAGCTCTCCAAGGTCTAAGTCCTAGCTAAGATACCACTGCCTATTTAACTATTTTGACGAGGAGTGATATGTCTTTTTGGAGTAGGTCGTTGGAGGAAAACGAGCCATAAGCCTGGGTTTGCACAACAAGCCATTGTGACAGAAACAGCACAGAGGTGGTGTGAGAACTTTTTCAGCAGCAGGCACCAGCCTGCTGCATAATCACATTAAACCATAGTTTGTTTTAAAATATTAAATTTTGTTTATGCTTAAATATTACATTTTGTTTATGTTTGAATATTAAATGTACAAAAAATATTAATTTCACATATATGTGCATGGTGTCTGAACTGGCAGTGACTGATGAAGAACAAGACCTTGGGCTTGTAGAGGAGGCTCTATGAAGATGCTGGTCAGTGTGCAGCAGCAGCTGTTGAAAAGGCAAATGCTAGGAGTCATAAGGAAAGGAATCGGAAACAAAACTGCCAATACCAGAATGGCATCATACAATATTGTGTATAGTTCTGGTCACTTCGCCTCACAAAGGGTATTGTAGAGTTTGAAAAAGGTTCAGGAAAGGGCACCCAAAATTATCAAGGAGATGGAGGAACTCCCCTGCGAGGAAAGGGGACAGCATGCACCCTCACCGGGGGGGGGGGGAGTGGAGTGCAGAGGGCGAACGGAGCCCACTGCGCCAGGCCAGCCCTTGCCGCCAAAGCACCACCAGTGCAGGGCTGGCTCGGGGGTGGCAGTGTGAGGAGCTTCCTCCCCCCCCCCCACACGCTACGTCCCTGCAGCACACCCGGGATGTTGTTTTCTGTTTAGTGAAGAGGTGAGTTAAAAGTGCATAAAACTATGCATAACATGGAGAAAGTGGATAGAGAAAAGTTTTTCTCCCTTTCTTACACTGTACAGTAGAACCTCTACTTAGCACCGCCTCTACTTGGGCCTGATCCAAGTTGCGACCGCGGCAAGCCCGGAAGTAAATACCGGGTTTGCCGTGGTTCGCGCATGCGCAGAAGTGGCTTCTGCTGTTTGTGCCGCTGAATGTGCCTGCGCACAATGGTGCTTCTACCAGCAACCCGGGTCGACTTACAGACGGACCTCCGGAACTGACTAGAGGCTCCACTGTATTGCTAGAACTCATGAGCATCCAGTGGAACTGAATGTTGTAAGATTCAGGACAGACGGAAAAAAAACACATGGTTAAAACTATGGAATTTGTGATGGCCACCAACCTGGATGGCTATAAAAGAGGACTGGACAAATTCATGGAGGAAAAGGCTATGAGTGGCTGCTAGCCATGATGACTGTAGTCTGCTTCCAAGGTTAGAGGCAGGGAGAAGGCTTGCATGGTTTCTTTGCAGGCTTCCCATGGGCGCCTGGTTGGCCACTGCGGAAACAGGACAATGACGCAGCAGGGCTATTCTTGTGTTCTTATTTTATGACACATTAACCACACCAGTGGGACTCACTGAGTCCTTCCTCCCTATGGGAGGCTAGAGGGAATTATATCCCATACTTGGTGATAGTAGCATTATAAACTGATTACCTGTTTATACCATTTTTGTATGAGTTGTGGCTTTTCTCATGCTTAATATATATTTCAGAAAAAGCTACGAAGATCTCAGCATGCCCGCAAAGAAACCGAATTTCTGCGGCTGAAGAGAACAAGGCTAGGCCTCGATGACTTTGAATCTTTGAAAGTTATTGGAAGAGGTGCTTTTGGAGAGGTTCGTAATTTGTGTATTTTCTTAGGAACTCTTTATTTCAGGATACCTTCCTGTCAGGATAACTTACTGAACAATAATCCTGTTTAGGGTATGCGGGGGGGGGGGGGAACGGACCTTATAATGAGCTCAGAAGTCTTCATTTTTTGTACTGCTCTCCCTTCCCTGGCCGGCTCTTTGAGACTTTTTTTTTTAAATAACTCTGATAAACATTCAATAAACAATCAGCAAACAGGTTTCTCTCCCCTCACTCCCAATTTTCTCAGTTCTCCTTAGAGACCTTCCTTCTAATCTTCATGGATTTTAGTAGCATTTGTTGCTCTTTGTAGCAGAGATCAGGTGTTCATATAGATTGCCTGTTATGCTCACCCTTCTTCCAGTTTTGGAACTGCTATTCAACCAGTTTGCTGCATTTACCCCAGTATTGCAAATTTGTTAGCTTAACAGTATGCTTTAATAATGGCCTAAAAAAATTACTCCACAGGTCCGCCTCGTTCAAAAGAAAGATACGGGTCATATTTATGCAATGAAGATACTAAGAAAAGCTGACATGCTAGAGAAAGAGCAGGTATGTCTCTTTAGTATATTGCAAGCACTTCAAAACCAATAGCGATGATATGTAGTGTTGTGTGCAATATATATATATGTAGTATTGCTGAAAAAGGCCAGCTGAAAAAGGACCATACCTATTCCTGCAGCACATTTGTTGCAGGTAGGATGCATTGCTTGTCACTATTAGTGGAACTGATAAGTTACTGAAAGATTAGTTTACCTGTTTATAGAGAAGTTGGGCAAGATAGAAGGATGAGTTGGCTGAGACTGAGATTTTTGAGATCTTCTTTGCAGTGTGGGAGGGTGGAAGACAGATAAGGCTGTCTTTAAAACAAAACCCTGGGAATTGTGGCTATATATCCATGAAGACGGAAGAGGTTGCGACTGCACCCCAAGCAACACAAATGGTGAGACCCAAAGTCCTGCAGGAGCAAAAGCCGCTGCTTTGGAAGATTGAACTTGGAGTGTGGCTGGAAGCGTCTGGAGTCAAGGAAGCTCTTAATTCTGGTGGGACTATGAAACAGGTTGACAATTATCTTCTGGATAACTACTTTTTGGATTACAATGACGATGATGGGGAGTGGGACTGCGGGGAATAGGCTAGCTTGATGAAGGAAAATGGAGATTATTACCAGCTGGAATTCCCCAGAGACCCACTCCCCAAGGAGAAAGGAAAGAAACTACGAAAGAAACCAACAAAAGACAAAGAAGAGCGTAAGCACAAACAAGAACAAAAAAAATTTGCAGAAGGGGCATAGAAGAGACTTAAGGGCCTCGGACATAAGATCACCAGATTGATGGACTGGATGCAATGGTTAGAAAGGACTGACATAACCCGAGACCAGGAAGAAGGGACGTTGGATAAAAACTAGAGAAAAAGAAAAAGTCTATAAAAAGAAAAATTTCTTTCTATTTTTGGAATTGGTGTAACACTAATGAAATATCAGGGATTATGCTGGAATGGAACCAATTGGCTTTAGTAAAAATGATTTAAGGAGTTATGTAGAAATATGGTTTAAAATTTGAATTTTAAGATTTTTAAGGCAAGATAAGGTTAAAGAAATTAATGTAAATTGAACAATAGAATATAGCAAAAGATGGAAAGGATATGTTGAGTTAATAAATAAGATAGACTGTTAAGATAAATTATTTAAACAAAAATTGAGAAATATGGGAAGAATTTGCTGAAACAACGAATTAAGCTAGAATACAAAAAGGGAGGTGTGAGGAGGTCCAAGAAACAAGCAAATGAAAAGATGCAATATGGGATTTGTATTCTTTTTTTCTTGTTTTTTCTTTTTGTACTTTCTTTTTGATATATTTTTCTGTTGTATTTTTCTGTTCTTTTTTTTATACTTATGTATTTTTGAAACTCTGAATAAATATCATATATATCCATGCCGTACTACTCTCTTTGGAGTCTTTGGAAAAGTGTGTGCTGCAAATCTAAAACAAATCTATATTTATAAACTTCTTGGGAATAGTGTGATGTGATTCCTTAGTCAGTTTGTGTGCAAATATTACATGTATTTGCACTAAATCCTGGACTGGAAGGAATTGTGGCACTATGCAACAGCTGTGTGAAGCTGTCTTGTCACAGATTCAGCATTGCGGATCCATACTTGTACAACTTATCTCTCAAAAAATCTGAAAAGTGTAGCTTGTTACCCAGGTGTGTTGGTGCATCTTGGCTGGCACCTCTGGAAGTAAAGGCTGGCATTGGCCATTTAGGTAAGGTAAAGGACCCCTGGACGGTTAAGTCCAGTCAAAGGCGACTATGGGGTGCGGTGCTCAACTCGCTTTCAGGCCGAGGGATCCGGCATTTGACCATAGACAGCTTTCTGGGTCACATGACCAGCATGACTAAACCACTTCTGGCCATATAACAAAACACAAAAGAAGCCAGTCACTTGAAACACTTAATCGGGTGTTGCATTTTAAGATAGAATTAAATACAGTGGTACCTGGGTTTACAACCATAATCCGTTCCAGAAGTCTGTTTGTAAACCCAAACAGGTTGTAACCCAAGGCGTGCTTTCGCCAATGGGGCCTCCCAAAAAAATGTGTTCGTAATCCAAACAAAATGGGTTGTAATCCAAAAAAAGGTTGAAAACCGGGACAGGCGCTTCCAGGTTTGACATGTTTGTAATCCAAAACGTATGCAAACCAAGCTACCACTGTACCTTGGGACCATCGGCTGTGGGGAGGACTGCAGGGCCTGCTCCCTTCCAGGGCCTTTTCCAACTGGCCCAGGCCCTTACTTGGAACAAACTTTTGGGGAAGTGTGGGAAGTTGTTCTGCCATTGCTTCCCGGTTCCAAGTGGTTAATGTGTTTAAAATGTGCTCAAGCAGCCAGTGGCATTTTAAATTTTTATTTCTCTTTTTCCTTTTTTGCTTTGTTGGGGGTGGGTGGGTGGGATGGATATTTAGTTGGGGATTAATTTTAGTATAATTGTTCTGTTTTTGTTTTTATTGTTTTATTGGTTCTGTATAGATTGTGTTTTGTTTTTAAGGGGCGGGATCAGGGCTGCCTGGGAGTGGGGCCCCAGCCAACACGATGGCTGGGACAAGTTCCATGGGGGGGGGAGCACTGGGACATCCGATCTCGGTGATCATGGGCAGGAGGCGGAGTTACGCTAAGACCAGACCATGTCATTACCGAGGAGGCAGGTTTAGTCGTTGTTTGAAGACTATCCCTGCCTCCAGGTCTGGCCTTGACCGGATGGATACTGGAATCAACAGGGGAAACCCACATGACCTGAAGGTGTTGCTGTGTAATGCCAGGTCAATGATGAATAAAACCACTGCCATCCACGACCTGATTGTGGATGGAGGATTTGACCTGGCATGTGTGACAGAGACCTGGTTGGAGGAAGCAGATGGGCCTGTCCTTGCCGCTGCTTGTCCACCAGGTTTCTCTTACGCACAGCAACCTAGGTCATGTGGGCGGGGAGGGGGGGGTTGCAGTGATTTTTAGGAAGTCACTAGCTTGCACCAGGCGTCCTACTGGGAAGATCCAGTTTTCTGAGTGCATGTTCTGGAAGTTGGGCAGTAGGGGCAGTACAGGATTCCTTTTGGTGTACCGACCTCCCCGCTGCACCAAGGATTCCCTGTCCGAGCTGCTTCAGGTTGTGGCGGATGTTCTCCTGGAGACACCTAGTTTGGTTGTCCTAGGGGATTTTAACATCCATGCCGACACAGCCTTACAAGGGGCCGCTCGGGACTTCGTGGAAAGCATGGCCTCCATGGGGCTGTCCCTGAATAAGTTTGGCCCAACTCATAGTCATGGACATGCCTTAGACCTGGTGTTCACCTCTAGTGATGTGGGTGATCTGACACTAAGTAAAAGTGAAACAAAAGAAGTGCCATGGTCAGATCACTTCCTGGTGCAACTGGACTTCTCTGTGACCCTTCCCCTCTGCAGGGAGGTGGGACCAATTTGGATGGTCCGCCCCCGCCACTTAATGGATCCAAATGGTTTCCAGAGAGTGGTAGGGGATGCTTTATCCCATGTTGATGGCCTTTTAGCTGATTCCCTGGTGGCCCACTGGAATGCGGAGTTAACCAGGGCTATCGACTGTCTGGCTCCAAAGCGCCCTCTCCGATTGCATGGAGCCCGGACAGCCCCGTGGTTTTCTTTGGAGCTGAGGGCGATGAAACAATCGCTGAGATGGCTAGAGCGTCGGTGGCAGAAAACTCACTCCGAATCTGACCGGACACAGGTTAGAGCTCAATGTCGAGCCTACCAAGTGGCGATAGCAACGGCAAAGAAGACTTTCTTCACCGCCTCTATTGCATCTGCAGAAAATAGTAGCAGGAGACTCTTTCAGGTGGTTTGCAATTTAACGGAACCACCTTTACCACCGGGGCCTTGTAAAGACCCCAAGATCTCCTGCAACGATTTTGCAAAGTTTTTTGCAGATAAAATCACTCATATTCGGAAGGAGCTAGACACCACCGTGGGAGCAGGGCTGGGACGGGAGAGTGCTAGAGCCCTGTCTGGTCAAGTTGCATGGAATCAATTTCAATCCGTTACCCCCGAGGATGTGGACAGGCTGCTTGGACGCGTGAAACCAACCACCTGTCTCCTTGATCCTTGCCCATCCTGGCTAATAAAAGCAAGCTGGGAAGGGCTGGGTGATGGGCTCTGCGGGGTGGTGAATGCTTCCCTCTGTGAGGGAACATTCCCAGATCCGCTGAAAGAGGTGGTCATTAAACGGCTTCTTAAAAAACCATCTTTAGACCCAGCCAGTATGGCCAACTATCGCCCAGTCTCAAATCTTCCATTCTTGGGCAAGGTGATTGAGCGAGTGGTTGCTGAACAACTCCAGGCACGCCTGGAGGATGCGGACCATTTGGATCCCTTCCAATCGGGATTCAGGCCTCATCATGGGACTGAAACTGCCTTGGTCGCGCTGGTTGATGATCTCCGGTGAGCTAGGGACAAAGGTGAGAGCTGTTTCCTAGTTCTGCTGGATCTCTCGGCGGCCTTTGATACAATTGACCATAACATCCTTCTGGACCGTCTAGTGGGGCTGGGAGCTGGGGGCACTGTTATACAGTGGTTTCGCTCCTTCCTCCTGGGCCGTGTTCAGAAAGTGGTGGTGGGGGATGAGTGTTCAGACCCCTGGACCCTCACTTGTGGGGTGCCTCAGGGTTCCGTCCTCTCCTCCATGCTTTTTAACATCTATATGAAGCTGCTGGGAGAGATCATCAGGGGGTTTGGACTGGGTGTCCATCAATATGCAGATGATACCCAGCTCTACCTCTCTTTCAAATCAGAACCAGTGAAGGCGGTGAAGGTCCTGTGTGAGTGCCTGGAGGCGGTTGGAGGATGGATGGCGGCTAATGGATTGAGGTTGAATCCTGACAAGACAGAAGTACTGTTTTGGGGGGACAGGGGGCGGGCTGGTGTGGAGGACACCGTGGTCCTGAATGGGGTAACTGTGCCCCTGAAGGACCAGGTGCGCAGCCTGGGAGTCATTTTGGACTCACAGCTGTCCATGGAGGCGCAGGTCAATTCTGTATCCAGGGCAGCTGTCTACCAACTCCACCTGGTACGCAGGCTGAGACCCTACCTGCCCGCGGACTGTCTTGCCAGAGTGGTGCATGCTCTAGTTATCTCCCGCTTTGACTACTGCAATGCGCTCTACATGGGGCTACCTTTGAAGGTGACCCGGAAACTACAACTAATCCAGAATGCGGCAGCTAGACTGGTGACTGGGGGCGGCCGCCGAGACCACATAACACCGGTCCTGAGAGATCTGCATTGACTCCCAGTACGTTTCCGAGCACAATTCAAAGTGTTGGTGCTGACCTTTAAAGCCCTAAACGGCCTCGGCCCAGTATACCTGAAGGAGCGTCTCCACCCCCATCATTCTGCCCGGACGCTGAGATCCAGCGCCGAGGGCCTTCTGGCGGTTCCCTCATGGCGAGAAGCAAAGCTACAGGGAACCAGGCAGAGGGCCTTCTCGGTAGTGGCGCCCGCCCTGTGGAACGCCCTCCCATCAGATGTCAAAGCGATAAACAACTACCTGACATTCAGAAGACATCTTAAGGCAGCCCTGTTCAGGGAAGTTTTTAATATGTGATTTTAGTGTATTTTTGGTTTCTGTGGAAGCCACCCAGAGTAGCTGGGGAAACCCAGCCAGATGGGCGGGGTACAAATAATAAATTATTATTGTTGTTGTTGTTGTTGTTGTTGTATTTAATTGTTTACTGTAAACTATTGTTTATCGTATTGTTTACATTGTTTACTGTGAGACAGAGCGAATTCACATGAGCATGTATGATACATGATCACTACGCCTTAACACATAAAGCTTGGTTCTGCGAAATGGACCTCAAGCTTGCAAATTGATTGAGCTTGTCTGACAGCTGTTACCTCTATTGTGTGTGTGCACACTCATGTACTTACACTTTTATATTATCTGGCAGTAATGCATTTCTGCATTGCATATGAAAATCGGTCAACTGGTGGTTTATGTAGGAGAATAATTCTTTATGTATTGGCTATTGTGAACATTCTGTTTCGTTGTGCAATATTCACAACTATAGGTGGCTCATATACGGGCAGAAAGAGATATACTGGTTGAAGCAGATGGTGCCTGGGTGGTGAAGATGTTTTATAGTTTTCAAGACAAACGGAATCTCTACCTGATCATGGAGTTTCTACCTGGAGGTAAATAAATGGTCCATGCTTCATACCTGAAACCAGTGTCACTTACTGGATTGAGAGCTGGGTGGCATCTAGACACACATAAAAACTGCTCTGAAATTTTTAATTTTTTTTTAACAGCACTTTTAAAAATACAGTGGACCTTGGGGTTACGTTACCTTCAGGTAACCTTCAGGTAACGTAACTTTTGGGTTGCAAATGCAGCAGACCCGGAAGTGTATTCTTCCGGGTTTTGCCGCATGCACAGAAGTGGCGCCTCTACTTGCAGATTTTTCGGGGTATGTACGGACCCCTGGAATGAATTACATTCATATCCAGAGGGTCTACTAGATTGAATTTTCCATAAGACTCACCATCGCCATCTAGTGTCACATTGTATATTGCACTTAAAACTCACTTAAAACGTTTTATTTGCAGCTATATAGCTGAGTCCCTGGACTGAGGAAAGTGTATAGCTATTCCCAATCATTTAAGCACATTTAAAGGATGAGGAATGTTTTGTTCACACTGGCTTTTATTCTGTGACATAATGTAACAATACAAACACAGTTATTAATTGTTTTTAAAAATCAAGAGAAGGCTTAAGTGTATATGCAAGTGACTACATAAAATGTTTGGAGTCCCCCCAATATTTCATGAAAGAGCCTTCATCACTCGGCTCTGAACTGCTGAGTTTCGAAAATACTTATTGGAACTGACTGAGCTTGTGCCTTTGTAAATATTTGGACTACCAAAGCCTATTTGTAAAATCCTATAATATATATTTCTCCTTGATTCAGGAGATATGATGACATTATTAATGAAGAAGGATACTTTATCGGAGGAAGAAACACAGTTTTACATATCTGAAACTGTGCTGGCCATTGATGCAATTCACCAGCTGGGTTTTATTCACAGAGATATTAAGCCAGATAATCTTCTCCTGGATGCAAAGGTATAAGATGATTTTACATCTCCTGTACTTTTCTGTCTTCGTTCTGACATTGGGTATTTGCAGCATGCAAAGGCTGAATGGAATGGTAGAAAGCCATTCTTCTTGTCCTTCACAATACGTTTATGCCATTGATGGGGAATACTTTTCAGCTCAATGGATGTGTCCCTTCTAAGCAACCTCAAAAGGGAAGGGGAGTTATTGTTTTACTTATTTACTTGTGTTTTTATCTTGTATTTTATTCTGTAAACCTCCCTGAGATCCTATTATGAAAGGCGGTATATAAATTTAATAAACAACAACTTTCCAAGGCCCAAATGCCAGGGATGGGTGAGGCCAGAGGCAGAAGCAGGCAGAGCAGCAAATGTAAATTTTACCTTTGTACAATAAGCTAGTTTCTGCACACACTAGCGTACCCTCTCTATCCTCCATCCAGACATGCAAGAGACACCAGAGTTCAAGGACACACTCCTGCCTGGCAAAAACACACTCTTATGCGAAGCAGGACCAGTAAGGGGTGTCAGCTGGGGAGAGTTCAGTTGGCCAGATAGAGGCCTGAAGGTCTACATTCAGACTCCAGTTTGCAGGATACCTGCTCCTGGTACATGCAAAGGTGTCAGAGGAAAGGAGTTGGAAAACAGGCTCCTCTCAACCGGAACAATGCAATGCTGTTGACTGAAAGTCATTTTTTCTTTTCAAAATATGTGCCTTTTCCTTTGTTGAAATTCACTTCTAGTTTTGGGCATTTTAAGTATGGACTTGCAAGGACTTGCAAGCTTTCAAAGGATTTTCGGTAGTTCAGCACCTAAACTCATGTAATGTTTTCTTTCCATAGGGGCATGTAAAACTCTCTGATTTTGGACTCTGCACAGGTTTAAAGAAAGCTCACAGAACCGAATTCTACAGAAATCTTACACACAATCCACCAAGTGACTTCTGTAAGTACAGCCTGTTGTATCTTACAAGTATTAAACCATTCTGCACTCCCTCAGAGGCATTGATAGGTACACCGTACAGGTTAGGCATTATATAAGTGCATTTCTTTTGCCAGAACTCCTTTTTGAATGAGAACAGTGCCAAGTTCATACTTCTTTGCTGTGGTTGGGGTTCTAAAGAAACCTTTGGTCACTTGCTCCAGCAGCTGCCATTTTTGCCTGCTCAGGTGATATTAGCTGCTGCTGGAGAAAATGAACAATGGTGGCTTGGGAAAATAGAGCTGCAGAGAGTAAGTGGTGGGAGTTGGCAGTAGCATTGTTTTAGTAGTCGTCCTCCTTTCCAAGACTGGGGGGACAGTAAACCAGGTGTTGCCGAAAGGTTCTCTTGTTGCCCTGATAACTATTCAAAACTTTGGTAGATAATGTCAGCATCCTTCGGGGTCGAGATGCCTGCTGGCTAGCCCCCAGCTGGATCATGCCCTTCCAGTTGTGACGATCCCCCAATCTCTGGTGCGACGTAAATCAGCTCTCAGACTTCAAAAGCCTGAGCACGCTATATTAGCAGAGCATACAGTGGTACCTCGGGTTACATACGCTTCAGGTTACAGACTCCGCTAACCCAGAAGTAGTGCTTCAGGTTAAGAACTTTGCTTCAGGATGAGAACAGAAATTGTGCTCCGGCGGCACGGCGGCAGCGGGAGGCCCCATTAGCTAAAGTGGTGCTTCAGGTTAAGAACAGTTTCAGGTTAAGAACGGACCTCTGGAATGAATTAAGTTCGTAACCCGAGGTACCACTGTACTGCTCAAACAGAACAGGCGTGAGGCTTGTGGAAACATACTAACAGCTAAAGATTTATTAAGTATAAATCAGGACAACGAAAACATGTTGTCTCCCTTTCTTCTCAGAGAGAGAGAAAAGCAAAAGCTATAGACAAACGGAAGTTCCCAACAGACATGTGACACGCAACAATCCCATGTCTGCTCCTTAAGTTGGAATGGAATTTTCCAACAGATAAGAGCCTCTCCCCTCTCCAAATTAGATATATATATTTGAAACAAGGCCATGTAAATTCAGCCTGGTCTACACATGGCAACAAAATGTGATAGAATAGACTACCATTTTTTCGAAGTTCCTTTTTTTAGTTCTGTAAGTTAAAAAACACACAGACAAACTAGCATATGTTCATGCTCAAACTTCTCCTAACTCTCACTACTATGTGCCTACCTTTTGTTTGCAGGTTTTTTTTTAATAAAAAAACCACATACACATTGGCAAGCATTAAAAAATGGCACCCCCACCTGCAGTTTGAAGTGGTATGGCCTATTCAGCTGCCTAATTTTGCTCCATATGTGGACGAGACCAAAGAGCATGGCACAAAAACAAAACCTGGATACCCATTTTTCAGTTATAAACGAAGTCCATCTTCCTGTGTCTTCTGTGCTGAAGTCCTACACAAATATTTGGCACGAACAGTTTCCAGTGTTGCATTCACTTTCTATCCCTTGCATCTATAAAATTTGATTTCACACATTTACCTTTCTGTGGAGCTGCTTCAGAATAGCCTGATTCTGTATTGCTCTGGTAATAGGTTTTATGCAAGTTTGGAGAGGGGGGAATGATGGCATTGGCTTTCATACCCTCATTCAGGAGCTGACCACTAGTAACCACATAATTTCTTCTTCCCTAAACTTTTGTTTGCACGTTTACCAGTGCAGTTTCAATATTAAACTATGCTAACGTAGCTCCCGTTGTACAGAGGTAACATTGGGATTGTGCCTGCCCTATCTGAATTTTTCTTGTGTTGGTAAAATTGAATGCAATAATTTATATTTTTGCAAATTAGCATTTCAGAACATGAACTCTAAGAGAAAAGCAGAAACATGGAAAAAGAATAGGCGACAGCTGGTAAGTACAGTTTTTGGTGAGCTTTCAGTGCTTTCTACAAAGTTTTTCAGCATGATGGCCTTCTGCTGAAAAATTCATGCTTCAGCAACCTCTACTTGTCACCCAATCTCCTCAAGCAACTAAAAGGCTGTTATTAGATGACAGGTGAATGCTTATACATTATTATAACTCAAGTTAATAAGACTGCCAGAGTATTGACTAAAACTTTTTCTTAAAATCATCTTGCTTTTAGGCATACTCTACTGTTGGGACCCCAGATTATATTGCTCCAGAAGTTTTCATGCAAACGGGTTACAACAAATTATGTGACTGGTGGTCTTTGGGAGTGATTATGTATGAAATGCTAATAGGTAAGAATTATTGACCCCGTTCATCTTTTTGTTCCTTTTCCAATGAGAATAACACTTTCTCTGAGCGTTTTGTTGAGAGAGCCAAGGATTGACTTGCAGGTTTATATTCAGTCCTGCGTCTTCTTTCCTGTAATTTAGTCTAAATCTGACATTCAAATCAGTACAACATTTTTAATGATTTCCCCTCCCCCCCATTTCTTCAGGTTATCCCCCTTTCTGCTCTGAAACACCTCAAGAAACATATAGGAAAGTTATGAATTGGAAAGAGACTCTAGTATTTCCACCTGAGGTGCCCATTTCAGAAAAAGCCAAGGACTTAATTCTAAAGTGAGTTGATGCTTCTGTTTTCTTCCACTACCCTTTTCCTGCTTGTGGAACAAACACAATGATGCACAGCTTTGTTAGCACTGAGCATGCAATGTAGAGCCCTTTGGTCATTGCCTTACCACTGTGGGAGCCTCTGCCGTGTACATAGGTGCTCTCCAGAACAGTATTGCTCTTCTCACAAACGTGGATGATAGAGTGGGAGGTAAGTGAATTGGAAGCCTTCTCCCCTGAATTCAGGCTTCCAGTGTTAAGTCAGTGGCGCATGAAGCTCCCACAACACTGGCATTATGTCAGAAAGTACCCCTAATAAAGCCCAATAAAATCTGCTTTGTTAATCCATGTTTTGAAGTAAGTGAAGTCCAAAAAATTGTAAGCTGTTGAAGTTATTGTGGAAAATCACTCCTGAAATTAGGAGCAGAAGCAAGATTCTGCAGGAAAGATCCTTACAATAAGTTAAGGCAAAACCTTTAATTGGCGGTGTCCAGTTGCGTAATGTGGGCAAGATAGTAGGACTAGCTGATCCAGTTTAGCAATGTAGATGTCAGTGTTTTAAGCATTTTTACCCTGCTCTTCAGCCAATAAAGGCTCAGCTTGCATAAGATTAAGAATGAACGAGAAGCAAGACAGTCCCTGCCTGCAGGCTTGCAATCTAAAAGTCATGACTCAAAAGGAAAAAGAATTGGAAAAGGAAGAGGAAAACAAGTGAACTCAGACACGACTTCTTAAAGTTAGAGTTTTTTCAGTGGCCTGCTTGAGTGGAAGCAGTTCAGAGAGCGGAGGATGCAAACGAAGCAGATCTCAGCAGAGCCTTCTTGTTCCATTTCTCCCTCTGCTGCAGCCAGATATAGCCTAAATAATTTGAGCCAGCATGCTGCTGAGTAACTTCTTGGTTCTGTTTATTAAAAAATGGTCATCCTTGTTCTTCTTTAGCAAAAACAGCTCTTAAGTTCTTGCACATTAATAGAATTGAAGATACAGGAGGGGTTTAAAGGTGATTTCAGTGCAGGAAGGAATGCAAAACTTAATACTCCAAACTTAATACTTCATGGACCTTTGTTTATGCTTGTATTTTTACATTTTTACATTTGACATATAGTTGTGTCATACCCACATATCTTACCTCACTATTGTGTTTCAGCTGAGGAGATAATGCGCTTTCCCTGCATTCAACTTGTAATATTTTTACCCAGGGACAGTGCTATTCTTCCCCCACACCACATACACTGCCTCTCTGAGAGTGCATTGACTTCTCTTAGGATTGGAGGCTGTGTACTCCAGCTTTATGGAGCACCACTGCAAGCTGAAACTGACTTAGCACGAAGGCAAAATCTGGAGTTGTGTTGGTGACTAAGTAGTAGGTAGTTGGGTGGGATGTAGCTGTAGTATTAGTAGTAGCAGTGCTCTACTGCCCTGCTGCTGCCGTTGCCCACCATTTTTTTTTTTTGTTTTTGGGGTGCTAGTTTAATACTATTTTCAGCCCTGAGTAGACTGTCACTCCCTGGGATTTATTGTATGTATGAATGCATGACTGATTTACACTGGATCTTCCTGGCTGTAACTGTGTAGTACAGTTGGTTGCTTATTCCTATATGCAACTGTATGGCTGATTTTAGCTGGAATGGCTTTCACCAGGCTTATAGCAAAATGTGGTGTTGTAGTGAAGCTGGTCCAGCCTGCCTCTCATTTTTCCCAACAACAGGAGTTGTAAGGGAGAGGCAGTGGGGCTATTTGTGTTTTAGAGCACACTTGGTCTAGCTCACTCACAGTTGGGGGGGGGGGACAGCACTTCTGTCAGGGTCTAGCACAATCTGATGAAAAACGTCTTCCCGCTCATGATGCTGCTCTTCACTGTTTCACTGTCCTAGAGTTGTCTTCACAGCCCATTTCTCTTGGCTCCTAGGAATTGTATTTGGCACTTTTCTTTGTCAGTCCAAGTGGGTCCCTCTAGCCCCGGGTGGGGGGCAAAATATTGGATCCCCACTCTGGAGCTAGCCATTTTTAGAATTGTTTTCTCCCCACTTTTAATTAGAAGAGGATTATTTTTAGTCCATTGTTGTATTGAATAGTCAATAATAATGGGACTGACTTGCCAGACTGTTTGTTTGTTTGTTTGTTTGTTTGCTTACCTATCTGAACTTGCTGCATGCTGGTATGTAAGGTAGTTTGCTTCAGTGCTAGAAATTTACAAGGTATTGTTAGTCCATATTTTTGTTGCTTAGTCGTGTTCGACTCTCCATGACCCCATGAACCAGAACATGCCTTGGAAACTCTCACTTTCTTCTCATAGCTTCTGCTTTTTTTATGTCTGGAGTTTTCTTGGCAAAATACTGGAGTAGTTTGCCGGTTCCTGCTCCAGGTGGATCACATTTAGTCTAAACTCTCGGCTATGACCTGTCCGTCTTGGGTGGTCCTGCACGGCATGGCTCATAGCTTCTCTGAGTTATTCAAGCCCCTTCGCCACGACAAGGCAGTGATCCATGAAGGGGAGTCCATATTTTAAGATTATGCAAATGGGCTTCTGCATCAAGCTGTGACTGTGGGGAGCCACTTGTCTGAGATCGGAGAAGACTCAAATGGGGAATGACAAACAAACACACCCCTACCCCCCCCATGATATCAGAGGAGAAAATTAGCTACAGAGATAATTTTTGCCCCTTTCCTGGTTCAGAAGGACTCCTTTCAGGCAGGTTAAGAGGTGAGACACAGGCGACATTGTTGCAGACTCCGTTGGAGGCAACACAGAAGCGGCTTACTTTCTATCAAAATGGACTAATTGGAAATGAAATAAAAGGTGCCCTGCCAGAAATGGTGAGTTGGTAGATGCAGGGAAAGTCTGTTCGTCTAACTATTGGAAGGAAGAGAGAATGAAATTGCTGCTGTGAGAGAGAAGGGGAGGAGTGGACTGTGCATCAAAATTATAAAGTCATTGAGAAATTGCTACCTTCCCTGTTGTCAGCTGAATAAAGAGCAACAAAATTAAAATGGAATGAGGAGTATCAAAACCAAAGAAGAACATCTGAATATAATGTGACTTTATACTGTAAAATTGGAAGTACTTTGCTAGTAACAGTACAACGGGAGAGTTCCAGTGGAAGAGGAATGTAAACATAAACCTGTTGTGTCTGGTTGAATGAGAACTGCAAAATGGAATCTGACCTGGAAGGACTGTGGCTGGACTGATGGGTTTGAACTACCAAAACTAAGAACCTCCAGAACCAAGCAGTTTATAGAGAAGAATGTTGGTGATGATCAGAATGTAAGAACTGCTGGGAGCAGTGATGCTAACTTAGAAAGTAACTAACAAAGAAGATTCCCAACACGCTAACAACAGCTGAGACAAAGGTTCCAAAGAGAATGAAATAACTGCACCCAGGTGCTTCTACGTGCAGCAGTGGAACGAAGGGTGGGGAGAGAATGTGAACTAAAGATGGATTTTAAATGTAAAAGAATATGAGGACAGCAACGTAAGAGATGAAGACAAGCAATTTTTGTAAGAGTTCAGTTCTTTTTTTGACTATCTGGAGAAGCATTATAGATAATTGAAACCGTGAGCAGGATTTGAGGTTTAAGCAATGAAAGAAAGATGATAATAATTTTATCAAAGTTTTGTAATACATTATTTGTATAATGCAGCAATAAAGGGAAGGCAGTTAAAACACCATGGAGGTAAGGGTGGGTAGTCAATCTCTAAGGATATATTAAATTGGAAATTAATTTGTAAATTTTATAGTTAATTTGAGTTTGGTTAACTTTGTTAATCTGTTGATTTTTATTTTTATTTTGAAAATTTAGTAAAAATTAGAGATTATGAAAATGGAGTGTCTGATTAGCAGCTTACTAAAAGCAGGCATACCTCCTAAGGTGCACAGGAATCTCCAGGAACAGATAGAAACCAGCCTCCTGCAAGGCTGCCTTAGGCACAGTCTGCACATTGTCCTCCTATTTCAGCACAGTCTGCTTTTGAGATCCTTTAAATAATCTTTATTTATGGAAGTGAGAGCTGGACCATAAAGAAGGCTGATCGCCGAAGAATTGATGCTTTTGAATTATGGTGCTGGAGGAGACTCTTGAGAGATCCAACCTCTCCATTCGGAAGGAAATCAGCCCTGAGTGCTCACTGGAAGGACAGATCCTGAAGCTGAGGCTCCAAGACTTTGGCCACCTCATGAGAAGAGAAGACTCCCTGGAAAAGACCCTGAGGTTGGGAAAGATGGAGGGCACAAGGAGAAGGGGACGACAGAGGACGAGATGGTTGGACAGTGTTCTCGAAGCTACCAGCATGAGTTTGACTAAACTGCGGGAGGCAGTGGAAGACAGAAGTGCCTGGCGTGCTCTGGTTCATGGGGTCACGAAGAGTAGGACACGACTAAACAACAACAAATAATCTCATTCAGGGACTGAAATGGGAATCTCAAGATGTACAAAGCCTGTGATCTACCATTTGGCTATAGTCAGTGATTGTGCAGCTCCTTCATAATTATCCCCATAGCCTGTTCAAATTGCACCTCAGAACTTCCTAACTCTGCCACTCCGGCAATGTAGCTGATCACCACAAGGATTTTTTCCAGCCCTTACTTTCCCCACACCCTTGTATTAAAAAAAACAAAAAGCCACTATGAATTTTCATAACCCTGAATCAGCCCTGGGTGTGTTACAAGGTAAAGGCACAATTATCTAGTTGGTTTAAGGAATTTGGTGTATGTCAATATCTAAAGAAATTTAAGCTTTAAGACTTTTTAAAATTTGCCGTGCAATTAAATTGAAATAAGAGGAACAGAACCATTGAGTATTGGGATGAAATGCTCCAAAATGCTTGTATGTTTTTATTTTACTTATATAAATTATTTATATTTTAAATATTTATTAGCAGTTCTTCAGTCATTGCTTTTGGAGCAGCTTACAGAATAAAGCTAAAATGGCAATGAAATCCTACAGAGGCAAAAAGTGGGAAGGCAGTTAAAAGTATCTAGTGTAAAATAATCACAAAACTAGTTGTAATAGCTTGAGCTATGATCTTGGAAATTCTTAGTTCAATGACATTTCTGCAACCCACAATGTAACCTTAGGAAAACCAGTTACTTGTTTGCATAGCATTTTTCCTGTACCCCTTCAGTTTTATATGTTAATAAAATGTTAACTGTTAAATGTTAAAATAGAATGGTAGCAGTGATAAAATCTACACCCTTATTTGTTAAAAGCACAGGTAAATAAGATTTTAAACTTGGTATATTATCTCTCTGTCTTAGTTCTATGCTGGGAATATAGAGATAATACTGACTTAACTTACAGGGTTGCTATATGGGTCAGTAGCTTGTGTGTTTTGAAAAAAATGGAAATGTACACTACAATCCTAAATGTTGGCATTAGGTTGTGATTCTTACTAGCCCATTATCAGATTTATTTGTTTTCAAAAATTGGATTTTAGCCAATAGAAAGTTGTCTGTGTTCTGTTTTGGTTACTCTTTTTTCCATAGGGATAGCAAGAGGGATGTTGTGCCCATCTCTTGTTTGTCTGTGCAGCCCAAAGTCCTCTGGTGAATGAAGCCATGGGGAAGAAGTGGTTCTTGTCTCATCTGCACATTTTTGTATGAAGAAAGAAAGGAACTATGGGAATGTCTTGCAAGCAGCAGAAGTTTCATCAGTTTTCTTAGAATTAGTAAGGGAACCTAAAACTCCCTTACAAATTCATGAGTGGAAGGGGCAGTCTCCTGGTGTCAGTAGTAATTTCCATTAGTGACTGGAAGTGTGGATTCAGACTGCAATTTTGCGAATTTTGAAACTTTCATCTTGTAGACCACCTTGGTTGCAACATTTTGTCATGTTTTCCTTCTCTCAGATTTTGCACTGATGCAGAAAACAGAATCGGTAGCAGTGGAGTAGAAGAACTTAAGAGTCACCCATTTTTTGAAGGTGTTGATTGGGGACATATCAGGTACAGTTGCTGAAAGATTAAAGTAGGAATGGGAAACTTTTTTCAGGCCAAGGACTGCAGTCCCTTGTGGTCAGTCTTCTGACACCCAGAGGCAGAAAGTAGAAGGAGCCAACAGATGCAACTCTTGCCTTTGTACAGTAGGCTACATTCCAGCAGAAGTCAGAGGTTCCTACACAAACACCTGCACTCAAACATTATTCTCTCTCCAGGGAAGCTGGAGTGATAATAAAAGGCACCTTCCAGCCAGGCAAAAGCACTTGATAAGGCTGTGAAGCAGGGCTTGTGAGGGTTGTGGCATGGGGATAGTCCCAATGGCTACACAGAGAGGTCCAGTGGGCTGCATTCAGCACTTAATCCTCGGGTCCTCGATGAAATAATAGCAATAGAATGGAGCAAATCTACTGCATCTCTAACATCTACGTGCTCTAGTGAAGCTTCCTAGAAAGTTGTGATGTTAGGATTTTTTTAATGCACTGTGAAATTATTATAAAGTTGCTTTTGCTGTTCACTACTCTGGTATTTTTGTTTTGCTGCAGAGAGAGACCAGCTGCAATCACTATAGAAATCAAAAGTATTGATGACACTTCCAATTTTGATGACTTCCCAGAATCTGATATTTTACAGCCAGGTGAGAGTGTACATTAATGCTGCCATTAAATGATTAAATGAACCACATAATTTTGGGAATAAGGCCTCATTTCAGAGTTCTTGTTTTTGTTATCTGGGGGCCACCTCATCGCTTACAGTTTAGCAGGCCTCTTACATCTCCCTGTCACATGGGAGAAATGCTGTGCGTCTTTTCTATCACCTTTGTGTTCCATAACTTTTCATTATAAACTGAGACGTTAAAAGCAAATTTATGTAAACTTGATCAGCATATTTTTGGTTTGCTGCGGTTGGCTTTTTAACGTTTTTTACTGCTTGCTTTTAAACCTGTTTGTGTCTTATGCATCTATCATTTTAATCGGGTTTTGATATAAATTATGTATGTCTTCTTTTGTTAAGCTACTTTGCCTACTTCTGAAAAAAAAAAGCAAGATGAAAATGAGAAACTAAAATGAAACTGAAGTGTTCTTCGCTTCTAACTGATCAGAACAATATATACTGTAATGCACTAATGGATTTATTTTGTCAGTGATTGGCTGAGCTGCCCTAATTTCACTGAGGGGCAGTGTGTACAGACGAGCTATTAGCTGAGCACATTGTACAGAGGGGAAGAGACTGCAGATGAGCTTTGGGGAAGTGTTTATAAATGTTTAAAACAATTAATAAAAAATAATGTAAGCACGACCAGGGATCTAGAATATAATGAGGGAAAGGACTGAAGTGGCAGAACAAGGGAAATAGAAGTGCTAAGGAAAAAGAGTTGGAAAGTGGGGTATTCCAAAGATAAGGGAAGAGTCTGAGAGATAGAAAGCTACCTGAAGTCCACACACTTTATTTTGCTCTAGGCTTATAATAGCCAAAATTAGACTTATCCAGCACTGTGCTTGATGCTATACCAGTTTCAGCCCTGTAGTAGACAAAATAATGGAGTACAGGTGGCAACCATTTTGTGGAGGAGTTCTGCCCCGCCTCCGTTCTGCCTTCTTCCGGGTCCAAAAAGACCTGTAGGCCAACAATCACGCGTCAACTGGACGCTCCTAAAATGGTTGCCACCTGTAGTAGTCCGACAGGGATGCGAACAAAAAAACAAAATTAGAGTCAGGAACAGGATGAGAGGGAGATTAAAAACAAATTATGACAGTTAGAACAAGATAGAAGGAAAAAAGATAAAATTGATATAAACTGAACAATGGAGAGACTAACATCTGGTCAAAACATGTTTCCTTGTAAGGTAAGTTTACGAAGAAAGTACGAGGTAGATGGACCATTCACCCATAATTGCTTACTGATCTCCTTACTACTAAGTTATGTTTCTTGCTTCTAGGTTTCTCCCTGTAGTTATCAAAATTATTTAATCTGAAGGGAGCTGGTTGCCTTTAGGGCAGGCTTCCAACTAGTGTTTCTTACTGCATAGGGCTGCTATATGTCTGGAATTTCCCAGACATATCTGGCATTTGGCCATCGGAAATGGTGTCTAGACGGAATTTCCAAAAATCTGTGAAAATGTCTGGGAAAACCAGGGCATAAGGCAACACGTGTTGGAAGTGTTGGTTTTTTGGTGAATTTTTTTTTTGGGGGGGGGACTTTAAAACTTCATGGGTTTTTTGGAGATTTTTGCCAAAAAAAAGTTCAATAACTTTTGTGTCCGGATTTTCACTTTCTGAAATATGGCAACCTTATTACTGCAAGAAGTTTAGGGGATAATGCAAATGTAAAATAGAAAAATCATGCGTATAAGTAAGAGCAATACAGATGAATCCCCAAGCATTCTGAAGGGGTCCAAGTTTAATGTGTGCAGTTATCCTCTTGTTCACTCTCGGATCCTAAGTAAACTCTGTAAAATGCATCACCATTTTATTTGTGTAATTTAAAAGTCATACAGTGTGAATGATTAACTTCCGTCTTCAATATTAATTTAGCTTGGCATTGCTTGAAGCTTGACTCTGTGCATATGCATGTGTATTTATAATCTTTACTTTTGCATTCTAGTGCCAAACACCACAGAACCTGATTACAAGTCCAAGGACTGGGTTTTTCTTAATTATACTTACAAAAGGTTTGAAGGGCTCACTCAGCGTGGCTCCATCCCTTCGTACATGAATGCTGGAAAGTTGTGAAACACAGCAGAAATAAAACAAAGAACTCAGGTAGCTGCTGCATCACCAAGACCCGCTTGGCATAGATCTCAATACACTGAAATGGTCACGACGATGGACTGAAACTAGGAAATTCTACCGGATTAGGATTTCTAAGACTACTACAAGAATTAGTTGGCAGTGCCAGCTGGCTTCTCTCTCTCACACTCTTTTTTTTAATAGTGAATATTTTTGTTAACTTTATTATAACAAAGGTACTGGAATAAAAAAGGAATGGACATCTTTGTATTTGCGCTCTGTGTGTGTGTGTGTGTGTGTGTGTGTGTGTGTGTGTGTAAAAAGGTCACTTATGCCTCTGTTTGTATTGTGGCTCTGTACTGTAATGTGTCTAATTTGCCCAGGGGTTCAACCCATATCACATTTGTACGAAGCGACATTGCTTCTCAGTAATGTTGCCTGTTGTGTGTTTAACCTGGGCAGGGTTTTAGATATGCAGTATGAAAACCAGAAGCCACTTTTTTGTAACTATTCAATAGGTTTCCTACAGATGGCATGTGATGACATAAGATATTGTCACGAGCTGCTTGAAACAAATGCGTATACTGGTTGAAACAAGCTCTTTTGAAGGTTATTCTCTGTACTTAATGGCTTATGCGCTAGCTCAGGGCTCCTAAAGAGAAGCTGCACTTCAGATTGGAACCGGTATAGATAGAAATGGGACTCAGGACCCAGTATATTTAGCATAATAAACCGCTGCGGAGAGAGCTGCAATTCTTTTATTTTCAGGGGAGAAATGGTTGTGTGAAATCAATTAAACTACAGCTTCATAGTGGAAAACTTGTAGAGAGGAAAAAAATCTGGGACAACGACAGGCTAAACAGCAGCTGAATATGCTTTCAAAAATCAGTGTACAACCTACCTTTTGCTTCTTTCATTTTCTTCCTCCTGCATTAACTTCCCCTTGATGGTTTGTTGTGCCATTTTATTCTGCTCTGAGTACCAAAGATCCTGAAATGGCTTGATTGCAAATTTATAAAGTTCTGTTTACTAGAAGTATATATGGTTCACTTCTTGTCAACATGTGGTGTTTAAGAAGGATGAAATTACTCACATGGTTTTAACTTCGGGAGGTGAGGGTTGGGTTGACTAATATTTATGGCTGTGGGGTAAGTTGTTGTTGTTTTAATACAATGAATTGGAGATGAACTTACAAACTTGCAAATATCACATAGCACAGCCCTCTTTGTAAGTGGACCACTTCAGAACTAGAGTGGTGGACAAGTTGCATCTTCCAAGTTAAAGAAAAAATTGAACAGAGTTCCTGCATTTAAGCAACTAGCTGCATGTTGGGAAGAATTCTAAAATTCTTCTCCCTGCCATGCTAACTTTCTACAGGGAAGAGAGGTTTCATGAGAAGTAGCTCACAAATATGCAAGCTTCCATGTTCAATCCCCCATCTGCCTGTTGGAATGGTACGATCCCAGGAGAGCTGTGCAATGAACAAATGGACAGAGTTTTGTATGGGGAAATGATCCAGAATCAACCAATGTTGCCAGGGTTTGAAATCTAATATAGCTAGAGCAATTGCACTTTTTGTTTTGTTTTGCTAGAGGTTTTATTTTTTTAAAGGTTGGTTATCCAAAGCCACAGTCACCGGATGCAGTGAGAGAGAACCTGGTATTAACCTGAATTACCCTTGTTAACTGATCACAGAAGACTTCATAGGCTGCTTGGATCCATGATTAAAGTCACAGTTTTATTTTGATTTCCTATGGTATCTGGAACACGCTCCATAATCCGAAGTGCTGAAGCACATCAGAAGGTGGAAAAATGTCCCGCTGCTCCTGCTCTTCAAGAGGAGCTGCTTGCAAGCCCCTATAGCTACTCCCTCCATGCCAGCCTTCTTGCTTGCTTGCTTGCTTGCTTGCTGGCAGTGGGTAGAAATTGTTGGGACTCCAGCTCCCATCAGCCCCAGTCAGTATGGCTAATGATTAGGCAAGATGGGAGCTGTAGTCCAACATCTGGAGAGTCACAGATTCTGTATCTCTGGGCAAAATAGTAGTACTCTGGGAACTCGTTCTAGTTTTTACCACAACAGCCCGTGAAAATATGCAGAAAACCCTTTGAATGAGTTTCTGCTTTTTCTCTTTGATTTATTTCTTTTGCACATTTGTGCACAGCTCTTCCCCAGTAAATAATCAGTGCTTGAAAAGTACCTTGACCTTGTTTAATGACTAAAATTTCAAAAAAAAAAAAATTCACTTGAGAATTGAATGGCAATTACAATCTATATTTTCTCTTTTTTTTAAATATACAAATTCATTAGTTGTGGTTTGGGAAAAGTTACACTAGAAAGCATTATAAAGATTTATATAAGGCTTTTTACAGCATATTAAATAAACATGGCATTCTTTTCTACAAGTTGTAGTTTGTTTACATTTACTGTTGTCTTACACCCGTGTGATCTTAGAGGCTCCACTAAGCCTCTTCAAAACACTTTGCAGCCCCGCCCCACCCCACAATCCTGCCTTTTCAATTATTACTATTATTGTCGTAATAGCACTGCAGTGCTACGCGGCTCTAAAATGAAAAGTATTTTCATTAGATTTGAAAATTGGCCCACCTCATGATAGCTTATTGTGTATAATAGAATCCTGATGGAATTGCACTTCCAAAAGCTGAGTGAATAGAAGAAATCACAGCATGTAACAAATGTTTTTCTGGACAACTGGTCCAATGTGGATGAAATTGCCAAGGTATTTTGCCTGTCGCTGCAAGAGCAGCACTGGTTTCTTTAAAAAGGAAATATTCAGACTGCAGTGGTGCAAACTTCACAGCTGTTCAGAAATCTATGGTACAGCCCTGCAAAGTGTGTGCTGGAATGCAGGTGGAAGAGTCTACATCAGCATTTACCAACCTAGTGCCCTCCAGATGTTGGACTACAACAAATTCCATTGGTCCCAGCTGTCACATACTAGTTTTATATACATGCACCATGTTTTACATGGGAAAGTATATGAAAGTACAATATTTCATTGTTTCTAAAAGAGCATTTTTATGGAACTACAGGTAGATAGGAGGAATTCTCCACCTGGGTCATTGTCACAGCTGCCAGTCCTCTTGTCTGGATGTTGTTCAAACACAGCACATGAAGTACTTCATCATGTCACCTTGATTAAAAAAATGGAATAGAATCATAGAACCGTAGAGTTGGAAGGGGTCCCAAGGGTCATCTAGTCCAACCTCCTACAATACAAGAATCTCAGCTAAAGCATCCAAGAGAGATGGCCATCCAACCTCTGCTTAAAAATCTCCAAGGAAAGAGAGTCCACAACCGTCCAAGGGAGTTCATTCCACCGTTGAACAGCTTATTGTCAGAAAGTTATTTCTGATGTTTCGTCGGGATCTGTTCTGCAATATTAAGCATTTTCTGCTTTTTTCTTTTCTTTTTAAATATGCCTTGGATCAACTTTGTTTGATTTTCATGCTGTCCTGTTCTCCATTTATGCTTTTGAGCACTTCTGCATGAGAGCATTTTTAAGTACTCTCAACAGCTTGCTTCTTAATTTTATCAATTTTTTTGTTTCAAAAATGTATGCCCCACCTAATTTTTGAGGAACTAATGAGGTACAATATCAAAACAGGTTTTTAAAAAAAATAAATCCCCAAGCCAAATGAAGCATTAAAAGCTACAAAACAACAAACCCAAACACAGTAATAACTCCCAAGTGGCAAGGCACCAGACACCCCCCCCCAATCATCTAGAGGTCTTTTTGAAAAATGACATGCCTGAAATACCTAGAGTGGGTGTTCACCACAGATTGAGGGAGCTGGAATAAAGCTTCAGATGATGCCTAGTTAATGACTGGATCTAGCCCCATCAAAGAAGCGATTCAGTTAAATGCATTGTAAACTTCATACAGAGAAATCCCGTTGGCTAAAGACGGGTCTCCACAGCGTCATCTGGTGTCAGTGTTATAATGCAATAAAGCACTTTACCAATATAGCTGAGTGTGAGAAATGTATAAAAGAAGGCGGTCCCAAGTGGTTGGTTTATTTAGCTAAGTTATACACCACTCAGTCAAAAGAAAATGTCAGCAATAACAAAAAAGTTAAAAGTAAAATATGAAATTCAAAACATTAAATATTGTTCAATCAGTCAATTAACCAATAATTCAAAATTAGTCACAGTTCAGGGAAAGCTGGATTAAACAGAAACACCAGCACCTTGAATAGAGCTTGGAAGCAAACAAACAGTGCAGGTTGTACAAAATTGGAGTGATTGAATCAAAATGCCTGGCATCTGTCAGCAAGTGTGTATGATTGGAAATGGCCCAAGACTTCTTTTAGGGTTCAAAGTCCTCAGTTCCATATTTATAAGCATTGATCTGGGGGCTGTACAGTTGATAACGCCTTGCATAAAAATAAAGCTTTGCACTGGACATGGTGCTAGCGCATCAGAGAAGGCAATGGTGGGGAACCTGTTGCCCTCTTAATGTTGCTGGACTGTCAGCCAGTTTAGTGTGGTTAGCGCTGGACTAAGACTTAGGAAACCAGGGTTTAAAATCTCCATGAAGTTCACCTAGGGCCAATCACAGCCTCTTAGTCTAACCCACCTCAGAGGGTTGTGAAGATAAAATGTGGAGAACTGTGTACAGCACCTTGACCTTGGAGGAATTGTGGGCTATAAATGTGTTTTGTAAAAAAAACCCACGATTGCTGGTCATGCTGGCTGCAGTTGCGAATCCAGCAACACCTGAGGACCACAGGCTCCCCATCCTTTCCCTAGGGAACATTTTATTAGCAGCTGTGCTTTCTGATTTGGGAATGCTCAAAGCTTATTTTGGGAAGAAGGCCTCCAAACATCTGTTCTTGTAGAGGCACTTGGAGGTAGGAGCCAACTTCAGCCTTGCAGCCTGGCCTGAGCTTTCTGAATACTGTAGTTGACAACAGAATTATATACAGGTTTACTCGGGTAAGTTGGCACATACTCTCACAAAAGGTGCATCCTGCAAGAGGACTGCAACCTCAAGCGCCCTGTTGCGATGGAGCAGGTTTTGTTACAGGTGCGGGTTCAGAGGAATCCCTCTCGCCCCGGGTTGCAACATCTTTCCGCCTCACGCGGCTTTCCAACCTGCGCGTTCAGGTGCAGAAGGCACTTTTTGCGAGTTATCTTCTGAATAGCGTAGGATTAGAGAAACCCAGAGAGTGGGCGGGGGGCACCACCCTGGCGGGCGAGAGAGAGCTGCGTCGCGGGGCTGGAAGGGGGTCAGCGGGTTCCTCGGCGTATCTGGGTCTGCGGCGGCGATGGCGGAGCTCGGCTTGCCCGTGGGCTGGGCCGCGGGTTCAAGCGGCGCCCCGACCCCGAGCTGGCCCAGGCGAGCTGGTGGAGCCCGAGGGCGAAGCTGGGCGGGAGAGGCGACCTCGGCCGCAGGCGCCCTTCCCCTCATGGAACTGTGCAAGGGAAAGGGACCCCAGCAGGCCCAGGCCCGACCCCGAGGCGTGAGGAGGCCTTAGGCGATGTCTGCTCCTTCCCCTCCGAGGAGCCGCGGGCGGCGGCCAGGCTCCTCGCCTCTCCTCACTCGACGCGCGCCCTGAGCCGAGGCCTCGGCGCGTCTCCTCGGAGCTCTTCTGGCTCCGGCGCGAGGCCGCGCTCTCGCGAGAAGAGGCGGCGCTGCGGCTGAGGGAACCCGCGCCCAGGTGCGGCGGCGGCGGCGGCGGCGGCGTCTCCGCCCTGGGCCGCCTGCTGCTGCTTCCTGGGCTGGAGGCGAAGGGGCGCCTCGCCTCATGCCTGCGGGGCGGGGGGCCGCGCCTGCCTCCGTGGCCCCGGACTAGCCGGGGGCGCTGGCCATGGCCGAGGCGGGCGCTGAGGAGACCGGCAGCGGCAGCCAAGGGCTGAGGGCGGCGGCCGGCGCAGGTGAGAGAAGGGCGGCGGGGAGCGAGCGAGCCAGTCCTTCCTCAGAAGGAGCGGCGGGTTTGGCGTCTCTCGCCGCCGGCCTTGCGACGGGTAGGACTAGATGACCCCGGGGGTCCCTTCCCGAGCCAGCTGAATGGGGCGGGAGGGGCGGGAGGCGCGGCTTCCTCTCTTCCCCAGGCATTTAATTGATGGGGCGCTTGGCTTTAAAATATCCCAGCCAGGGCAGCCCCCGCGGCGCAAGGCAGTAGCCAGACTCGGAGCAACTTGGCCGAATTTTCCTCTTCCCGCTTCACCCCCCAAACAAACGAAGACGCCCCCGAGGGATGGAAGAATAAGCGGGGCTGACGGGCGGGTGAGCGGGATGCGAAACTTCCTCCTCCTCCTCGGCGCTTCGCCGCCACGACCTTTCTTTCGCCTGCCCTACTTTTGCAACATGTGCGTGATCTGGCTGTCGGACGCGTACATTTTAAATCTGTCCGGCTGGTCTTCGTCGCGCAGAGAACACAGTTGTTGCCAGCTTCCTTTTCTACTTCAATTTTCTCCAAATGACTTTTTTTCCTCTCGGAAAAAGCGGGGGAATAGGAAGAGGAACCTGCAGCGATGCTTCAGGAATCCCCTCTGGAGCTTTTAAAACGTGTCCTGGTGGAACTCCAGTTTTCTGAAATAAATGACTAGCCGTGACATCAGTTGGCTACATAAACTAATACTTGTTGTGTATTTTATGTTTGACAGAGGAGGTTAAAATCAGTCCCAATTTGGGTGTGATTTCTACATTGTTTAACTGAAATATTGGGGTGCATTAAATGCTGCTAAATGCAGTCCAAATGCACTTTTCTGTGAATAGTCTATAGAATTATAGATATATGCAGATGGATAAATAGTTTTATCATTTGGCTGGAGCTGTTCTGTAATCGGAGTCACATATCCTTGGAGGTCCTGATTCTTGGTGTACAATATGCTGCAATTTTAGCTACAGTTAATTTTAAAATATGTTTTTACTCCTTAGCTTTTTAATAATTTTGTATGTGTCAAGATAATTTTTTGCCATGCTGTGGTACTTTAGGTTATGGATTATTTTTGTGTATATTAATATCCCTTGTTCTTTAAATCTGAGGGTCAAGTGATATATAGAACAATGTTAAAGTGTATAGCTTCCTTCTTAACACTTCAAAGTTGTCTGTAGCCAAAATTTAAATCTAGAAAGGTATATGCTAATTGTGTTCCAATTTGAGACGGTTTTCTGTTGTTGTCATTTTTATTTTACTTCAAGTTCTGTCTTCAAAAAGTAGGTCAAGTCCTATCTTGTTTCGAGGCTGGTATTTTCCTTGTAAAGTTTATGGCTGGATTGTTTAATTTTCCAGTTTTCACCTATTAAGAAATAGTTATAAAAAAAACCCTATAGGCCATGTTACTGATCTCCAGGAAAAAACCCAGCTCCTAAAACGTACTAGATCTTGCTACACCCTCCTTTTCTGATGCTGAACTAAACAAGGTGGATCAGCCAGAGCAAGGATGGGGAATTATTTTGGGCTCTATGGCTGTGGGACGCGGGTGGTGCTGTGGTCTAAACCACTGAGCCTTGGGCTTGCCAATCAGAAGGTCGGTGGTTCGAATTCCCGCGACGGGGTGAGTGCCCGTTGCTCGGTCCCTGCTCCTGCCAACCTAGCAGTTCGAAAGCACGTCAAGGTGCAAGTAGATAAATAGGTACCGCTGAGACGGGAAGATAAATGGCATTTCCGTGCACTGCTCTGGTGTCGGTGTTCCATTGCGCCAGAAGTGGCTTAGTTATGCTGGCCACATGACCCGGAAGCTGTCTGCAGACAAACGTTGGCTTCTTGGCCTATAGAGTGAGATAAGTTCCGCAACCTCAGAGTCATCCGCAACTGGACCTAACAGCCAAGGGTACCTTTACCTTTACATTTTAAAGATCGTCTTCCATGAACATGTTTTAACAACGAGTCCGTAAGTGACGGTGGAGGCCAATTCTGGTTCCACACGTTCTTCCACAGTGGGGACATAGGTTTCTAGGCGGGAGCTGATCGTGGTGAGGGTTTGCCAAACGTGCCTTCCTCTCAGCACGTTTCTCCCTTTCGTCCTGAGTTCTAGCGTCTTCAAAGTCCATGACACCTTTGGTAAAGGCTGTTCTCCAATTGGAACGCTCGCAGGACAATGTTTCCCAGTTGTTGGTGTTTATACTACTTTTTTTGGGTTTGCCTTGGCAGTCTTTAAACCTCTTTTGTTGACCACCAGCATTTCACTTTCCATTTTTAACTTCAGAATAGAGTAGTTGCTTTGGAAGACGATAATTAGGCATGACCAGCCCAACAAAGTTGATGTTGAAGAACCATTTCTTCGTGATCTTTGCTAAGTACACTGGCATTAGTTTGCCTGTCTTCCCAAGTGATATGTAAAATTTTTTGGAGACACTGTTGATGGAATCTGTCGAGGAGTTGGAGATGGCGTTTATAAGCGGTCCGTGTTTCATAAGCATACAATAAGGTTGGTAGTACTTTAGCTTTTTAAACAAGCATTTTGGTTTCCATGCAAATGTCCCAGTCCTCAAACACTCTGCCCTTCAATTGGGAAAAACCTGCACTCACCGAGCTAAGGTAATGCTGGATTTTGGCATCAATGTTGGCCCTTGTGGAAAGGTAACTTAAAGTCATCAACATTTTCCAACATTACACCACCGAGTTGGATTTGTCGTGCTGCAGATGGGTTTTTTGTGCTTGTTGGTGCAGCACTTTGGTTTTTTTGGATGTTGAGCATAGGCCAAGCTTTCCGTAGGCTTCTGCAAAGATATTTAGGATGGTTTGGAGGTCATCCTCTGAGTGTGCACACACTACGCTGTCATCAGCATATTGAAGCTCTATGATGGAAGCTATGGTAACCTTACTCTTTGCTTTCAGCCTGCTCAAGTTAAAGAGCTTTCCATCTGTTCGATATGATTTTTACCCCAGTGGAGAGTTTCCCTTTGACAATGTGTAGCATCATGGCAATGAAAATAATAAATAGGGTTGGGGCGATAAAACCCTGTGTAGAGGAGTGGTGGCTGTAGCAACAGAGAAGGCCAGTGGTCTGGTTTGTGCAGTGAGATGATGCTTTAGCCTGCCGTTGGCCCTCCTGCAAATCCCATAAATAGTTTTCTTTTAAATTTAAACCATAAAGATACAGGGAATATACAGAGTGGTTGTCACAAACATGTTTGCATAGAGCAACACGCTTGGAGAGGTGTATAGCTGGAGTATTTTCAGCATAAGCTTTGTATTTCCTATTCTGTTATCACATCTCATTTGCTCATTGACTTAGTTACTTGCTGTTATTTGCTCCTCCTGGTCCATGGAACTTAGAGGAACAAGGCTGATAACTGAAGAAATTGTTACTCTTCTGAAAACTTAAATATAGCAAAATGTCTCTTATGAGTACTTTCTAAAACTCCATTATTGCCCTTTCACAATCTCTACCTCCCCCCACCCCCGCTCTCCTGCCATATTAAATGCCAAATAGCAGTGCCCTTGTATATGAATGTATTTATACAAATAGGTAAATGTTCTTCTGAATTTTAATTTAGGTGAATTACTATATAATGGCTTCTAGGTGGAATAGATTTGAACAATAAAGAACTATTTGTTTACAACTCATCACTAAAACCTTATGCACATAATCATTAGTAATGTATTTCAGATGGGAGTTTTACAGCAGATCTGTTCAGATGCTCATGCTTGGAAAAATTCAAGTTATAAATAGTTAAAAAGCAAGCAGTGTATTCAATTGAGATGGTTATTTATTAAAACTACATAATAATTACAGGATTTTTTTTCTTTTTCATTTTTTAGAAAAAAGAATTTGAAACTCCCACTCAGCCATGAAGCTCGCTTTGCGCCCTTGAAACAGTCACTTATCTTAACCTACCTCACAGAGTTGTTGGGAGGATAAAAAGGGAATGAGAACCATAAAAAGCGCCTTGGATCTTTTTCAACAGCAATCCATTTAAGCATTTAATACCAGCAGCACCAACCTTACCCCCATATCCCCCCAACTACAGTAATCACTTCTCCCTGCATATTTCTTCCACGACAAACATAATGCTCCCCACCTCTCTGTCCCACTGCAGCATTTCCTGGCGGGGGGGGGGGGACATACCCAGAAATTGGAGAACAACACTCCACTTGTGAAGCACACAGTGAATATTTCTCTCCACCATTCCCCTGTGACATGTTACAAAAACATCCACAAAACATTTGGGCAACTTGATATATATTAAAAATTTACACCAGTAATTGCATAATTTGTAATGCTTCATTACAAATCATTTCAGTGATGAAACACTGGAAATAAAAACACACAAAGCCAGGAATTCAGGTGCATACACAAACACTGTTCTTTGATTGCTATGAAAATTCAGGAGTGGAATGTAGCAAACACAAACAAGCTTCACACACAGACATGCATTTGTGTGTGTGCACATGCTGTTCAGCTTGTGGTTGTTTTTGCTCACTGCCTGCAGGGGCAGACTTTGGTAATATGGTACCCTGAGTGAGGACATAATTTGCCCCCACCCCGCCATCCAAACATTCTTATTTTCAGAATAATTCCTAATGGTACAGTTAGTTTTGTATGGATCTTCTCAGTAGGTACCCATATAAATAGCTGTTGTTGTTATTATTATTATTACTACTACTACTATTTTGTGTCCCCTTGGTTCAGCACCATGTGTGGGAGAGCTACCTGCATTGCCCTAAATCTAGTGCAGCTGCCTGCCTTGGGCCAGTTACTAACTATCAGCTGAACCTATCTCTTATGGCTGTTGTGAAGATATAGAAGGTGGCTGCAAAAGGGGACTTCTTTCTTGAATTATAGACATCAGTTTTTGCTTCCTTTAGTCAAACTGATTGTACTCTAAAGGGGCATTTTTCCCCCTGTCCCCAGATTAGTACACCTCCAAGGCTTCAACCAGTCTTAATCTGGCCTGTTTTTTGTGTGCTTAGATGCAAAAACCCAATTGTATGCAAATGAGTTCACTCCCAGGTTGGTATAGCATGGCCAAGGATAAAGCATCACCATAAACCCTTATCTGGCCCCTCCTCACAAGAAAACCTAGGCTGCAATCTTCTACCCACTTACCTGGGAGTAAGACTCATTAAACACATATACTTTTTCTGAATAGACATGTACTCTTGTACTGAGAGTTAACAATACAGATTTTTTTTTTTTAATTGCCTGGAGTTTAGAAGACATGCTTAGTTTGCATGTGCTTTTTCTGTTTCTTTGCAAGGGTGGAAGATTCTTTGCACTCACCCACATTTACTCTGTAGTAGAATCAGCAGGTAATAATTTAAAGGGAGTACCTGATCTCAAATGGAGATTACAAGATTGGCTAAGAACACTGAAAGCTGCCAGTCTGGTTTATCTCACAATAATCATTTAGAAGGTTAAGACTTGTCTACATAGCAGTTAACGCCAAAGTTTACGGACATTGCCATTCAAATAGTGTGTGTGCGCCACATCATGTGATTGATTATGAGGGATGGGGCTTACCTGCCCCCCCTATTTTATTCAAGTTTTATTCAATACATGTGTATTCTTTGTACCTCCTTCTTGGCACCCCTGCCTGTTGGCAGATTAATATTCTGTAAGGTGTGGATAAGAATGTATGGGTAAAAAAAAAATTCCCATTAACAATTCTGCAGAATGTTGAGATCTGTTGTAGATACAGGGTGTAAAAAAAATTGGGTCATTCAGGGATGCCTGGATTTGAGTCGCAGTAATCTGTTTACTTTTCCTAAAACGGAAGCACAATTGGCCGTTATATTTACTGCAATATTCCAAGATTAAACAGCTACAGCAGTGGGTGGTGAACCTTTTTGTTGCTTACCAGCTATCACAAGGGTGCTAGAAGGTATGTTAATAAGGCAAATGCTGTAATGGTCTTAAGTACTTTCTTATGTGTTCATTATATTGAAGTGCTGAGAGTAAGAGCTTCATTCACACAAGCAAGGCATGCTCAGTCCATTTTAGCCTTACCATTTCCCACATCATTCAAGTTGCTGCATATTTCTAATGAATTATAATTCTCAATCTTCTCTTTACATGGAAATATAGTTGCTTGTACTGTGAGAGAACAGGTGCAAATTAAGAAGTATCTGATTATTTAGTCAAGTTTCTTTCCCTCATGTTTATTTGACTCCATCCTCTGATTAACTACTTGATCATGCAAATGAAATAGGTAAATGTTGAAGCAAGATAAGGAAGGGGCAGTTAATCTGGGAAACTGTGTGTAAGCAGGTCTATCATTAGCATTGATATGTGTAATGAAAAATAAATGTTAGTTTTTAAGTTTGCCCAAGACTCTTCATTGCTGTCTTTTGCAGCAAAATCACTGCTTCCCCTGGATGTGTTCTGCTGTTGTAATAAAGTCGTTGTGAACATGAAGAAAGCATAAAGACTCTTATGTGGCCTTATATGCAGAGAGTTTCGGTATTCATTCTGGGTTGGAAAACCTTTTATCTGTAGTTGCAGTGTATTTTGTTAATTATTTTTAAATGTTTTTGAGTACTTGTTTCAATATTTCCTGTAAAGTGCTTAGAGATTTTATTACAATCAAACAGTATATACATTTTGTTAATTAGGTAACTAAACTTAGGCATTCAGTGAGGGGTTGCATGACAGCCAGACAGACATTTTAATTCTTAATGAGTTGTGGTATGCACAGCATAGTGTGAAGAAGAAAAGGCCAGGTGTTTAAAATGATGTGAATGCTTCAGGCAGTCACTTTTCTGTAGCCATTGTAGGTTGGGTTTGCAGCAGCAGTAGTTACATGGAAAGTTATACTAAAAGCTAATCCTCTTTCAGATGGTTTTCAACCAGCTCTGGAAGGGATTGTACTTTATCTAACGGCCTGGGAGTGATATTAGGTTTGTCATTCTCTTAAGGGTCAAGTAATTTTGGTGGCACAAAGAAACTTCTGTCATTTGACAGGCTCATATGCAAACGGCAACCTCTCCTAGACTGAGCTAGCCTAGCCACAGTTATATTTACCTTGGTAACTGATATGAGGCTGCTTTTGAAGACAGTTCAGAAACTGTAGATAGCCCAGAACACTGTTTCTAGGCTGATAATGGGAATTAGGTGTAGAGAAAATAATTTGTGTTTATTGCAACAACTCTACCGGCTTCCAGGGACTTTCTGAGCTCAGGTTCAAAGTGCTAGTCATAACCTTTAAACAGGTTATGACTAGATTATCCACAGCTCTGGATCCAAATATTTGTTGGACTTTCTTTTTCTGCATCAGTCTACCGATTCCTTAAGATCATTATTTAAGGCCTTTTCCTTGTGCCTCTGCAGCCTGATGTGTGGCAGAGAGCAAGGCTTATTTTGGTGGCGCCACACCTTTAAAATACTCTCCTAAAGGAGGTCCACCTAGAGACTGCATTACTATCATTAAGGGCTTGTCCACACTTTCACTTGTCCAGTGCCTAGAAAGAATGGGTCCAAATGACTTTCTGTGTTTTCTAGGCACAGGTCCAAGCAGTTTTGCCTTTACCTCGCCACTTCCCCCCTCGGAAAACTGCTCTTCAGCGCTAAATTGGAGCAAATGTCAATCCTGAGAAAACCCAGTTGACGTTTATTCATCAGCGGTTTTCCCCAGGGAAAGCAGAAGTGTGTGGATGAATCCTTAGTCACCAGGCAATCTGTTTTCCTAGGTTTAAAGGACTGTAAACATTCTTTAACTTAGTGAAGATTCGTTTTACCCATATAATGTTGTTAAATTGGCTGGCAATGTTTTAGTTTCTTTTTAATTTCCCGTATTAGTTTGTATTTATTATTGTTGTTACTGTTGTTATTGTTTTAAGTTTTACTTCTTGCTTCTTACACTATGGTTAGCAGCTACCCTAAGAGCATAAATCTTTGTTGACGGTGTGGGACATAAATTATGTAAATGGACAGATTGATTGACACAGAATAAAGAAGCATGTTTGTGATGGTGGAGCTCTTTTGTATCAAGGTTATTCACGGATTTAGGTCAGCAATTTTTTTCATTTCTGTCTAGATTGGTCGGAATACAGTACATACAAAATCACTCTGTCTCAACTTTGGCACTATTTTACTATTTGCAGATAATTTTCAGATGGAAGGAAACCAGTGTGTTGCCTCTGCGTTCTCAAGCCTTATGACTCCTATAGCCCAGCCTGTCACTGCCAACTCAAGTAATACATTTGGGGTGGACTTTCCAAGAAAACGCAAAGGAAGTGATTCTGATAACCAGTAAGTTTATTTGGGGGGGGGGTATTTCTGCCTCACTGTAGTATAATAATATTGGATTTGTGTTAGACCTATAGTTGCTAGTGTGTGTGTACATGTTATGCATCTAACACATCTATTTTGGGAGATATTTTTGTGTATATTCAGGAGCTACATATTAAACACATGACAGAACAGTGATAATGCATTTTCAGCTTCTTGTGCTTCCAGTTCCTATTCACACCTTTATTAATCTACCATGACATATTCTGTGCCTGGAAAAGTCTATTCTTTTCTGTGCTTCATGCCATTTCCAACTAGCTGCTCCTTGTAAACTTCTTCAAATCCCACAGTTCTCAATAATTTTCCTAAAGCAACATACATTTCCATATTATACTCACACTGTCTGTTCTCATTCCTTTTTAATGTTTTTACCTCTTATCTGTTCTTTCCAAGAATATAATATGATATTTCCCTGATATTTTGTAATAATGAAACAGCAGGGCTGGAAATCAACAACTGAAAACTTTATAGGATTTAATTGGAGGGGATTACATATTTTAAAACAACAACAGCAAATATTTAACCTAAAAACCATTAGATTTGGTACCAAGATTATCCTACGGAATGAAGCCTATCCGAAGGAGGGTATCGGAAAGCTCAGCTGTTTCAGGTGGCCTCCATGATGTAATGAAATTTATTCCTACTTTCCATTTGCCTAGTGTAGATTCTTCTTGCCACAGATGGTCTCAGTGAGTTAACACTATGAAAGTTTTTATGTACATCTTTATCTTTTCCAACAATGGCATCTTACCTCATCAGATACATCATGCTGCTTCTATTTAGATTTTCCATAGAGTTGTTGAAAATCTGTTTCTGAACAACTAACTCCTATCTGAGTTCTCCAAAGTGCTTTTCATAATATCTCTTCATAATACTAAAAATTGACATAATACCAAAAGTTTTTAAGCAGATGTTGGATGGCCATCTGTAATGCATGCTTTATCTGAGATTCCTGCACTGCAGGGGGTTGGACTAGATGACCCTTGAGTCCCTTCCAACTCTTAAGATTCTATGACAGTACCCACTTTCTGAATGTAAGCATCTTTCAAATACTTTCTTGTTTAAGTTGGTTATGGCATCAGGGATATTTACCTGAATCTTTAGTGTACTATATTATAAGAATTGCTGGGAAGTTGCACATCATTTTAAATTGCCAGATGATTAAAAGTAATTAACAAAAAGTTATGTCATGACAGATGTGATAAGGGAAAATGTCTATTAATTGTTAGGGTATTCTGCTATAGTTATAGTAAGGCCCAAATTGATTGTACTGGATGGGGAACCAGTGGCATCGGCATGGGTGTAGCCCAGGGGGGCAGCTCCCTCCCCTAGATCAAATAAAACAATGGTCAGTTAGTTAAGTATTTCAAATCATGTTGGTTCTGCCCCCCCCCAACAAAAATTGTGGCTACATCCGTGGGTATGTGGGCTGCATCTGGTCAACACAGCCTTTCTGTTCAGCCTACTCACTTTCCAAGGCTCCACCCCCTCATTGTCTCATGCTTCTGATGCCTGCTGCAGTCAGTTCACCAGCTGTCAGCATGTTCCCTTACTCAGGGAAGTAGCCATATCTGGGCATTCTTTTCTGTGCTAGGAAGCACTCCTACATGTCCAGATGCCCTGGGGAGTGTTCAGCATCATGCAGCCTTTTCCAAAAGTGCTCAAGTATTTCAAGAACCAGTCAGCTCCTCTCACTTCTCCCAAAGTGATAATCCCCTCTTTGGAGGCATGTTCAACAAAAAAATAGGGGGGACTCTAGTTACAGGGTGGGATTCTTGCAGGAAAAGTCAGGCCAAAGAGTAATTGCAGGAAAGGAGATGCTCCATAATTCCAGTGCGGGAGGAGAGGAAAAGGAGAGAGAGAGAGAGAGAGAGAGAGAGAGAGAGAGAGAGAGAGAGAGAGAGAGAAGGCATAAAGTTGGGAGGAAAAACAGAGATTGAGATGCAGGAAGTGAAAGGAGAAGCAAGATGTCTCTTCTGTTGAGCTGTGGATTTGGGAAGTTTGGAGAGATGGAGCTGGGTGGAAGGAAGCTGAATTTTATGCAGAAGTAAGTGGTGTGTGTATGTGCCTGAAAATGTACAGTATTTCTGTAACTGGATTTGTTTTGCACTGTATACTTTTTTGGGTTTCGTCCTGCATATGTCCCCCCACCCAAGTTTACACATGTGGGGAACACAGCCCTTAGACTGAAATGGGTTCCCTACTCCTGCAGTACGTGAAAAAACTTTGACTACAGTTGCCCTGGGCTTTTTCAGGCTGCAGCACAATCTTTAGTACCTCTTCACCCCATAGCCACAAAAAGCAAGGAAAACTCTTGGAATCACATTACAGTGGTACTTCAGGTTAAGAACTTAATTCGTTCTGGAGGTCCGTTCTTAACCTGAAACTGTTCTTAACCTGAAGCACCACTTTAGCTAATGGGGCCTCCTGCTGCCGCCGTGCCGCTGGAGCACGATTTCTGTTCTCATCCTGAAACAAAGTTCTTAACCTGAGGTACTATTTCTGGGTTAGCGGAGTCTGTAACCTGAAGAGTATGTAACCCAAGGTACCACTGTACTGGAATGCAATCTTTATGACTGGTGTTCAGGGGTAAAGAAGAAAGAATCATAGAATCATAGAGTTGGAAGAGACCACAAGGGCCATCGAGTCCAACCCCCTGCCAAGCAGGAAACACCATCAGAGCACTCCTGACATATGGTTGTCAAGCCTCTGCTTAAAGACCTCCAAAGAAAAAGGCATTTTTCTTTTCTTTTTTGGCGTTCATATGTGTCCCAGGTCTTCTGTAAGAAGAGTAAGGAAAACTCTGCATGATTTTCTATTGTAATTGTTTTTCATTCTTGATTTTGATATCTTCTAAATAGTTTAAATTCTCTTTTCTCTAGGTATGCATGTGATGTTGATGATCTCCAGAGCAGGTATAATTCCTTAACGAACTAACAAGCAAATAGTTAAATACAGTACTGTATGTTTGAATTCTATGCTCAGAAGAGTTAAAGTGGTGGTTAAATGTATATTTGTGTTTCTACAAATTCAAAATGCTCATCAAGATCACTTAAAGACTAAATGTAAAGAACTTTCCAGAAATATAGTGTAGTTAAGTAAGCATTTATATATAGTGTAGTTAAGTAAAACAGTGTTTCTGCTTCAGATAAAATGGCTAGTATTCCTTGTTTGACTAGTAGAGTTAATGCTGAATTTGAGAACTGAGTAGACTGCTGAACTCCACTATTTACAGGGTATAAAGTAATCCAAGAAGATCCACCTGAGTCAGTGGAAGATCCCACAGAGACTGCCATATCCCTAGTTCTCGTGCAGGTGTACTGGTTAGTGCAGGCTTTAATTTGTTTGCTTGAGGGGTCATGGTAGTTTTAAGAAGATAAAGTCTTAACTTTCATTTGTTAGTGTTAAGTTTAGATTTAATCCTAGATCATGTTCAGGTGTGTGTATACATACATATACTTCTGTAATTTAAACTTGAAAAAATGTCAAAAACTATAAATAAGAGGTTTTGACAGTCATTTATTTATCCCCCATGAATACTCAGCCCCTACTTATATTTGTATATCAATATTTTCTCCCATCTCTAGTTATTAATTGCAGAAATCAGTATGGTTCTTTCTGCGTTCTCTTTCTGTTCATATAATAACTTTGCAACATGTTATATGGAGTTCAGCTTGTTTTTATTAAGTACCACTGCACAAAATATGTCTTCTGCATACTTTTTAGGGAGGCTCATAGCCAAACAGAGAAACGAAGAAGAGACAAAATGAATAACCTCATAGAAGAACTATCTGCTATGATACCTCAGTGCAACCCAGTGGCCCGTAAAGTGGATAAACTCACAGTATTAAGAATGGCTGTGCAGCACTTAAAGTCATTGAAAAGTGAGTTAAGAATGGTATAAAATATCCTGTTTTAAGTGTAAAAAAGGTGTACACCAGGGCAAGTTATAATGTTGCACTGACACAGCAATCCTTGCTTTTATTGCTGTTGAAACAGACCATTGGATTTGATGTTAAATTTAGAACAGTTTTCTACTGCTTTAAGTATTTATGAAAACGGAACCTGAAAGATGTTAATACTGTAATTATTATTATTATTATTTTATTATTTATACCCGACCCATCTGACTGGGTTTCCCTAGCCACTCTGGGCGGCTCACAGCATATATCGAAACATACAAAAACATCAAACATTAACAACTTTCCTAAACAGGGCTGCCTTCAGGTGTCTTCTGAAAGTCAGATAATTGTTTAATTCCTTGACATCTAAAGGGAGGGTGTTCCACAGGGAGGGTGCTACTACTGTGAAGGCATTCTACCATTTTCTTCTCTATGTTTATATCTGTTTAAGACTTAAAATTTGCTGTCTGTGCGTCATGGGTAGGTAAACTAAGGCCCGGGGGCCGGATCCAGCCCAATCGCCTTCCATATCAGGCCCGCGGATTGTCCGGGAATCAGTGTGTTTTTACATTAGTAGAATGTGTGCTTTTATTTAAAATGCATCTCTGCGTTACTTGTGGGACATAGGAATTCGTTCTTTTTTTCCTTTCATAATATAGTCCAGCCCCCCACAAGGTCTGAGGGACAGTGGACTGGCCCCCTACTGAAAAAGTTTGCTGACCCCTGCTGTGGAAGAGTATGGAAAAAAGAGTTTTCCATACTCTTTTGTCTCAGCTTTCACTTGCAAACCTTTATGACCAGTTTGCATTTTTAAAAGTGAAAATGCCAAGCAAGTCTTGTCGTGTGAGCATATTTGTGGGGCGTTTTCCCACTAGTAAATCAATGACTTGGTGTGAAATCTCTTTATCTGCCTTTGGTCTCCTTTTAGAAATTAATTTATCATTTATCATTTTGCAGGTTCTTCTAATTCTTACTCAGAAGTCCGCTACAAGCCTTTTTTTTTACAAGATGATGAACTTCAACAATTAATTCTTAAGGTAAGTAAAGAAAGGTCAGGAATTGAGTGTTATTTCAACAGTAATTGCTTCATACTGCATTATTAACTTTCTTTGCCTTTCTCCAAGACAACCTCAAGATGACTGATACTGATATATTAATCAAATATAATAATACATTAAGAACTATTAAAAGCTACTTCCAGGTGGTTCAAGCTGCTCCCCCTCTCCTCATTCTACATGTAAACGGAAGAGGGCATGACAAGTTTCCTATCAATTCTGCTGTCTCAGAAACAAACCATCCTCCAAGACTGACTTCTTCAAATTGGATCTTTGTGGTGACAATATGAATTTTAATGTTTTTAATCATCTGGAAGGGACGGACATAAACACACCTGAGCCAGACCAGAAATGGAACATCCTCTCTGTTATAGAGACACAACACCATGCTCACCATTGCCTGGGCTGAGGGTTTCTTCAGGCTTTCTGGGCCTTGGAGAGCCTGCTCACTCACCTCTCTGTTTCTTAGGGCCTGAAGTATTCTAGCGGGCTGCCATACAGGGCACTCTGTTCTGCTCAGGATTCTGAAGGTCTAGCCATAACAGATGCGTTAACCGTAGACCTGCTGGCCACCTACAGATTAACTGAGCACTGCAGCATGAAGGACGTACTCTGCACAGCAATGGTGTCTCCTCCAGTTTTAGTCCTCACATAAGTGCATTGCAAACCCTTAGGTTTGTCACCTCCCCATTTATTTGAATGACTTGGTTTAATTCCAATCTGTGCTTTTCTTGCCCTCTAAAATTGTTTCCTGTTTTCCTGGTCCAGCTTTGGGTTCACACAATAATCCCTATTTCATATTCCTACTTTATTTTACATTCATATATATGTTCATATTGTACCAGATCCATCAGCTCTTGGATGAAACTGATTTTCTAGTTCCATTTGAATCAGGGTTAAGGCCTGGCTTTGGTACAGAAACTGCTTTGGTTGCCCTTTATTATTACCTCTGTTGGAAGAGAGACAGGGGAAATGTGTTCCTGTTAATTCTCCTTAACTTCTCAGCGGCTTTTGATACCATCGAACATGGTATCCTTCTGAGTTAGGGGTGTGTGGCATCACTTTGCAGTGGTTCCAGTCCTACCTAAATGGTCATTCCCAGAGGGTGTTGCTTGAGGAGTGCTTTTCAGCCCTCTGGAGCCTTCAATGTGGGGTTCCTCAGGGCTCCATCCTATTCCCTATGCTGTTCAACATCTACGTGAAACTGCTGGGTGGGATTATCCAGAGGTTTGGAGTACATTGTCAGCTGATGGCACTCAGTTCTGTTTCTCCTTTACATCTGCAGGTGAGGCAGTGGAAGTGCTGTACAGGTGTCTTGCCTTGATAATGGACTGGATGAGAGCCACCAAACTGAAACTCAGTCCAGATAAGACTGGGGCACTGTTAGTGGGCGGTTCCCTAGAGCAGATGGCTGGGAGGATGCTTGCTCTTGACAGGGTTATACTTCCTCTGAAGGAGCAGGTTTATAGCTTGGGCGTACTCCTGGGACCTTTGCTATCACTCGAGGCTCAGGTGGCCTCAGTGGTGAGGAGTGCCTTCCATCAGCTTTGGCTGGTGGCCCAGCTACACCCATATCTGGACAGGAATAGCCTAAATACTGTTGCCTATCCTCTGGTAACCTCAAGGTTAGATTACTGCAATGCATTCTGTGTAGGGCTGCCTCTGAAGATGGTTCGGAAACTTCAGGTAGTGAAGAAGTCAGTGGCCAGGTTGCTCACCAGGGCAAGATGGTTTGAGCATATTACACTGATCCTTGTCCAACTGCACTGGCTACCAGTTAGTTTATGGGCCCAGTTCAAAGTGCTGATTTTTATTTATAAAGCCTTAAATGGCTCAGGACCACAATACCTCAAGAACCGCCTCTCTCCATATGAAGCTACCCAGACCCTGAGATCATCTTCTGAGGCCCTTTTTCATGTGCCGCCTCCAAAAGAGGTCTGCAGGGTGGCAACACAAGAACAGGCCTTCTCTGCAGTGGTTCCCCGTTTATGGAATGCTCTCCCCAAGGAGGTTTACCTGGGGCCTTCATTATACACCTTTAGGTGCCAGGCAAAAATGTTCCTCTTTCACCAGGCCTTTAGTTGACTGACATTCAATGTCCTTTTAAAATGTGTTGGGCTGGGGGAATTACTGAGTTGTTCTTTTTTATTTATTTGTCTTTTGTGGTTTTATATTGTGCTTTTATCCTGTGAAAAACCCCGAGACTTGCAATTATACGGCAGTATCCAAATTCATTCATTCAATCAATCCATACTTTGATAAGACACCAGATATGTCATGTATTGGTTTTAATGTATGTGCTCATTCTGATCCTGGTGGATTCAGTGAGTTTACCATATCAGTTGATTCATTGGTTGAATGCTTATTCTGAACCAGTGACACTTTCTTTTAACTGCTTTTTCAGTTAAGGTTCAGTAGAGACTTTAAGATAATGCTTCAGGTTCTATTCTGGGGTTTGGTGCAGGTTCAAGTTCAGTTTGACTCCCTGCTTTAGACAATTCTCAGTTGGATCCAAGGTTCTCTTCCTCAGATAGAAAGAACCTTCCTCTGACATTAAGATAGAAAGAATGTCCCTCTGACATTGGGAGAGAAACTCTGGATCCAAGCTGTAATGATTTTAAAGATTAAAAGCCAGAATTTTGAATTGTTCTTAGAAACACACAAGGATCCAGGAAACATGTTTTTAACTAAAATAATATGTTCAAATCAATGCTGCAATCTTAAATTATTAAAACTACTGTTGACATAATTTATTTTTCTGTCTCCTGAGATCTTGTTTTTTCTGCCTATAAACATGTGTGTGTTTTCTCTCTCTCTTAATTTACAGGCTGCTGATGGGTTCCTCTTTGTGGTTGGATGTGACAGAGGGAGAATCCTGTTTGTTTCAGAATCTGTTTTCAAGATCCTTAACTATGACCCAGTAGGTGTCTTTGTGTACTAAATACTGAATGTAGACAGTATTTCACAGCAAAATATTTAGTATAACAGTTTCTTTAAGTATTACTAATTGCCCTGACAAGTGCCAACCCTACACCCTTCACCATCACACATGCATTACCATTTTTTACTTTCAGAGGTTTTTGTAAGCTGCCCTGGAGACATGGAGGACAAAGCTATTAACAGCTGCTAGCCACTGTGGCTTTGTTCTACCTCCACTGTCAGATGCTGTATGCCTCAATACCAGTTTCTGGGAACTGCAGGTGGGCAAAGTACTGTTCTTCTGCCCTTCTTGCTGGCTTCCCTGAGGCATCTGATTGCTAACTGAGAACATGGTGCAGGAGTAGATAAGCCATCGACCTGATCCAGTAGGTTCTTGTTGCATTTGAAGGACAAGGGGATATATTCACAAAACAAATAAACACACCTTTCCCGTTAATGACTGTTGCAGGAGTTCTTCCAACACATGTGGCTCTTCCCCATTAGTAGCTGACAGTGGACAAGCTTCATCTGCATGTTATTATATATCTATTATAGTCGTCATTGGCACCACCACATAGTTGTTTCCTTACCTCTAAATTTCAGAATTGCATGATGTTACTTAAATAGTTTGCCAGCCAGTGCTCTCTGCTATAATGTGAAAATATCTGATATTGTTTAAATGCGGTTTTCTTTGAAAACAAACCCAAATGTTTGATTCAACCATCCATTATAGTGACTGTGAATGTGTGACAACACACACACACACACACACACACACACACCTTAGCCCTTACAGTGGAGTACTTTTAAGTACTCAGTGTTCTTCAGTATACTTGTGTCTTTTTGTTAGTGAACGAGATTTGTAATGCACAGCTTATGAGGTAACAATGTTGTGTTCCATTAGACGAGTTTGATTGGGCAAAGTCTTTTTGACTATCTTCATCCAAAGGATGTTGCCAAAGTGAAGGAGCAACTTTCATCTTCAGATGCTTCTCCCAGAGAAAAGCTAATAGACACCAAAAGTAAGTCTTCACCTAAAATTGTTTAGATGTCATGATTTAGCTGTATGTACGTATAGCCATGTTCCTGCATTTCTTCTTTATATGAGCTAAATCATGAGTGCTTGGTTGTAATTAATGTGGAAGACTTTAAGACAACTGAAAGTGCCCCAAGAAGCATGTTTTTTGATAATGTCAAGAAATAATTTTAGATATGTAGCAAAATCAGTCATGTCATTTTTACCAGGCATGCTGGTTTATTGTGTGTGTGTTTAGTCAGTAGAAAAACCTGGTGTAGTCTAGCATAGGATAAAATGCTTCACTACCAAGAATCACTGTATTTAAAAATGTTACATGCCATTCCTAATGTAATCAGATACTGTTTCTATCATATACATTATGTAACTTGTAACTGGTTTTTGTATGAGCATCCTCAGAAACCTTTTTTTTTAATGTTCCTACCAAATTAGTGGTTAAAGCTATATGGAGTTCAAATTCAAACTTCAGTCATACTGTATCATCATGCATAACATTGGTTGGGTTGTAAAATAGATTGCTGCTTTCCCCTCTTGAGTTACTTTAACCATATTTCTTCATTTTCATATTTTAATTCATCAAAGGTTTCTAAGCTATATATGCTGAAATTTCAGAAGCAATATGAAAGTATCTTGGAAGCATGTGAAAGCTGAATAGTGTTTTTATTTCACATGCCAAGTATTTTTGTGTGTTTTGTTCCTTTTTAAACTTTAAAAGCCGGTTTGCAAGTTCACACAGATTTTCAAGCTGGGTCATCATGTCGTCTGTATTCTGGTGCTCGCCGTTCATTTTTTTGTCGAATAAAGTGCATAAAAACCACAGTGAAAGAAGAAAATGAGTCCTTGCCAAACTCAAAGACGAAAGGTATTTCTAAATAAGTGAATAATATTTTATTTCAAGTGCTGTATGTGTTAAATCATAATGTGCTTGAATTATTATTGTATGATTTGAGGCTGCTTTTCTGTACACATTTAAATAGAAGTTACTCCATTAAGTTTAATGGACTGACTTACAGGTACACATATGTTGGTTTGCACTGTAAGTGATGTAAAATTGTAGAATCCATGAGAAAAATATGCTTCTGGAAACATGAAATGCTTTCCTGAAAGGCACTAAATAGGATTTAAGTTACCAGGACTACAGCAAATATAAAGGTTTCTCAAAAGCTGTTAAGAAATTGGGCAAGCTCTGCAATTGCACAGTGTGTGCCTGAATCATTCTTTTTTTAAACGTCTGTAGAAACTTGCATACATAGGACAATGACAATATTTTTAGTAGAATATTGTACAGCTGGTTTCCTTAAATTTAACCATTTTTATTGGTTTAATTGTGAGACCACATACCTCATTTTAAAAAATGCAACTTCAACCTCAGCTTTTTCCCATTCTTACTTACCGTATTTTTCGCCCTATGGGACGTACTTTTTCCCCTCCAAAAATGAAGGGGAAATGTGTGTGCGTCCTATGGGGCAAATGCAGGCTTTTGCTGAAGCTATCCGCTTCAGGAAGGCTTCAGGAAGCGATCCGCAAGCCGTGGGAGAGCTGTGCGAAGTCGCGCAGCTCTCCCACGGCTTGCGGATAGCAGCCTGTTCTGGGGGCTGGGGTCGGGGGAAGCTCGGGCTCCCCCCGCCCCAGCCCCGCACCTGGGGGGGAAATAATTTTTTTTTCTTTATTTCCCCCCCAAAAAACTAGGTGCGTCCTATGGGGTGAAAAATACAGTACTTGTGCGAGTGTATTTCAAAATATGATCTTCTTAAAATGTTACATTTCACATGATTTGTATACCACCTGATTCTAATAAAACCTCAAAGCTATAAGAAGTGGACTTCAGCATTCAAAATACCTAAAACAATAGTTGGAAATAAATTAACTTCAATCTAAATTTATTACCCTCCTTACTTACTTAAACTTCATGTGTGTGGGATGAGTATTTCTGTGCTACATCTGTTGACTTTATTGAAGAAGAAATGGCTGTCACTAGAATCAGCATTGCATTCGGTGGTCCTATGCAAGTTCAGTAGCGGACTGACATCCTGGCCTGCATTAATCCAGGCATAGCATTTGGGTTGTAACAAAGTTCCACTGCCGTAATCTGGATGCTTGTACAGAGTAACAATGTTCATTTTATATGAATGCGGTAGTTTTTTGGTTGCATCTTGAGGAGAGTGTTTAATCCGAACACCAAATAAATTCATTTTATCACAATTGTAACATGGACAGTTTAGTAATAACTTCAGTAGTATTTTACCAACAGTTAGGATGAATAGATAGTTTCTGCAAGATAGGCAATTCCACACATGCATATCCTAATGGGATTAAATAATAATAATAATCCTGCCTCTGTTATATCAGGGGTGGGAAAACTTTTTCAGCCGGAGGGACGTATTTCTTCTGGGCCACATGCCAGTGAGTACAAAAGGCAGAGCAATCAATGAAAATTTCACCTTTGTACACTGGACTAGTTTCTGCAAGCCCCCCTGCAACTCTCTCAATCCTCCATCCTGCACATTGCAGCCAGGCAAAAGCCCTTGGGAGTGTGAAGCAGGAGCAGTGAGGGATGTGGTCTGGGGAGAGTCCTTAGGGCCAGATGGAGAGGACTGCAGCGCTGCATTTGGCTTCCAGGCCTGAAGTTCCTCACCCCTGTATTATATTAATACAGCAAGTACCATTTTGGGAATTTTACTAGTTTACCTATTGTTACAATCCAGAGTTTTCAGCACACTTTTCAAATGTAGACAACCACCGATATCAGTATTTTGCAAGTCTTCTTTTGTGGTGTAGTGTTGCTGAATGTACTGAGGACCCAGTGCTCTTATTTTAGAATAAATCCAGTGTGTCTACTTTATGTAGGCAGTAAGAGCTGAACAATACCCCACTGAAGCCTACTGAAGTCTACCTTTTATCTCTACCTTATCTCTCACTTCAAGTGAAATAGTGCAAGCATATTGCTATAACAGCATCCTAAGCAAGTCAGTTCCACAGAGCAGTGCATAAGATTGCAATGTTTTACCTGATATAATGCTCATTGTTTCTCACAAATAATTTGTACATGTGCCTTGCACTAAATATGGCCAAGGCTTTAGAACCAAACTATGATATATGATGTGCGTGTTTCTGGACTGTAGCATTTGAAACTGTAGATGTGGGGTTCATGTTTCAATGTTCCCCATTTTGGGGAGATGAGAAACCTTTGCAATTATGCCTTTATGTATCCTAATGAAAGATAAATAGAATTTCCTCTTCGTTCTCTTTCCTGATTTCCCCATATTTTTGTATCGGAGAGGGACATTAAGTTTTTAATAGGCTCAAGCTCAAAGTTCCTTCTGCAGTTTATCTGGCTCAATGTAAATCATAACACTTTTGAAATCAAACAGTATTGTACTGGAAAGCAGTCTCTATTACTAAACTATTAAATTTTCTTCTTATATGTAAGAACACGTTTTAAATGCCAGCACCTATGACTTACCTTCTCAAATCATTTGTAAGATTAGAAGTACGCTTCCACAGGTAAGCCAAACCTAAACAGTGTTTTTTTTTTAAAAAAAAATTATAACAAATTAACACTACAGTCTTGAGTTTAATAATTGTATAGCTCATGCCTTTAGGTTAGTGCAAAATGTAGTAGCTTCTGATGATTTTAGAAAAGAAATTGAAAAACTGTTTTGTGTTTGTACTAAATTAGATCTTAAAAAGTACTGTACTGTTCATTGCACTGGGTATCTGAAGAGCTGGCCTCCTAATGAAGTGGGAGCTGAAGAGGAGGGTGATGCTGAAAAAGACAGCAGTAACTTTAACTGCCTTGTTGCAATTGGGCGATTGCACCCTTATGCTGTTCCACAAAAAAGTGGTGAGATAAAAGTCAAGCCAACAGAATTTGTAGCACGTTTTGCCATGGATGGAAAATTTGTTTTTGTAGACCAGCGGTAAGCATTTTTGTCTTTTTAATTTTAAGACAATAGCTCTTAAATTGTGTAAGGTTTCAATATTTAGATAATTGCAGACTTCCTGTTAAGTTGCTGTTGCTCTATAAACTACTTCAGAGTCCTCTAGTTAAGTAAGACTTATTTAAAGTACTAGTTTCTAACAAAGGGGTTTTTTTAATTTGATTTGATATGAACATTTACAAATAATCTCTGACTTCAAACTGATAGAAGTTTAAATAAAAAATCAAATGTGGTTTCAAAGTTGAATTCAATTTTAGAATTGTGGTGATGTTTCCTTTTATTAGATCTAATAATACAAAAGGATTACAATGTAGCATTTGTTCGTCCTTCTGTTTTGGCTATATATGTTAACTTTAAGTTTTAGTATTTTTTTTTCCCAGAAATGAGCATCTGTTGCTTTTCGTATGCATGAGGGACCAGAGTAAAGTGTTTAAAAAGCCCGTTTCAGATGTTTTCAGAATCTGTAGTGTGTTCATGTTTTCTTTATAGTGCAACAGTTATTTTAGGGTACTTGCCACAAGAGCTTCTGGGAACTTCATGTTATGAGTACTTCCACCAAGATGATTACAGTCATCTAACAGAGAAACACAAAGCAGGTAAAGTATGGTAGTATTTTACTTCCTGCTACTGTTAACATTTTAAATTTGGAAGAAAAAAAAAAGCTATCTTGAGTAGTGGCTCTGTAGTGAAGGTCATGCTTTGCTTGCAGAGCATTCCAGTTTTGCATTTCTGGTACAGCTGAGGAAGAACTCTTGTCTGAAACTCTGGAAAGCCACTGCCAATCAATTGGGGGTCCAGGGGCCCCTGGAGGTCCACGAAACACACCCGGGGGTCCACGGCCCCCTCCCTTGCTTTCCCCCAACTATTTTTTTGGTCATTTTTGCATGGTAATACCACAAATTTTATGGTCTGTTTTAGCACTGTGTGATTTTTCAATATATTACCCAAAATCGGTTTTGAATCATACTGTGATAATGATTTTAACTCAGCAATGTATCACTCCTTGTGCGAGGGAGAGCAGGGCAGCCAATTTCAAGGCACCACTGATATCGCACAATGATCTTAGCCGATAATGCTGCTGATCTGAGCTCCCTTCCCTCACGCTGAGGAGGACCGTGGCAGCCGATAACATTGCAGCCTTTCCTCACGCTGAGGGAAAACAGGGCAGCCGATTGCCCTCACTTCAAGGCACCGTGGCAGTACCTTTCCCTGGTGCTGAGGCTGAGCAGATTTTCTCAGTCCGCAGGAAAGCAGCAACAGCAGCCACAGTGGACCTGCATCATCACTGGCTGCCACCAGTGACGGCGACTTGGTGCACCCCCATCCCCTCCCACTCAAACCATGCGGTGGAGGTGGTTTCCTCTTCCTCTCCTCCCCCCACCCACCTGATCTCCATGGCTGTTCCTTCTCTCATCCCCATGCCTGATCTGCACACACTTCACCCACCAGATCTCTGTGACTTCTCCTTCCCTCATCCCTACACCTGATTTCCAGTTTCAGTGATACATCGGAATATCATGATGTTTAGCTGCTGATACATCACAATGTTGAAAACCAGGTATTGCTCAGCCCTAGTCTGGTTTTTTTTGGTATACCTAAAATCCTTTGCTTATTATGGGCTACCCCACATTTTGTTCAAAAAATTGCTTTGCAGAGGTAGCTGCCATAGAGTTATCAAAATTTTCAAAAGTAGGGTGTCCTTGCAGTGGCTTTTGAAAAATAGGGGATCCTCAGTAATTAGCTAATTGGGAACCACTGGTGTAGACCAAAGGTAGGGAATATTTTTCAGCCTGGGGGTTACATTCCCTTCTGGTGGTGGCAGGATCAGAGACAAAAATGAGTGGAACAATACATGTGAATTTAACCTTTGTAGTACTGTATAGGCTAGTTTCTTCATATTCACACATCCCTCTCCACCCAGACAAGCAAGAAGCATTATCAGAGTTGACAGCCCTATTCCTCCCAGGCAAAAATACTTGAGGAGGGTGAAGGTTTGGTGAAGGGTGTGGCTCAGGTTGGTGTGTTGCCTTGGGGAAGCCCCGAGAACCAGGCAGAGAGGCCTGGAGCATCTGAGGCTCCCCTTCCCTGGTATAGAATAGTAAGCTGTATGGAATAGAGGTCTGACTTGGTATAAGGCAGTTTCCTCTGTTGCTTCCTACTGGAAGCATAAATAAATAGTGTCTGGGAAAGCCCTACTTCCCTCAAGTTCACTTTCCTGCCTTCAACACAAGGTGGTGATGCATCCCAGTTTGATGAGCTACTACCAGCAGCAAGAACTACCCTTCAGGTAGGAACCAATGTTTCTTTTTCCAGCCAGAGAAATAACATTTTTAAAGTGTTCTTTTTTCTCTTGCTTCTGGCAAGATGGGAGAATGACCAAGGATCCAGAACCATGGTTTGCTGTAGTTGCTATATTTGGCCACTTTTTCTTTCGTCAGAAATTGATTCATCACCTCTTACATTTTAGCACATTCCCTTTTTCTTCCTCTGTTTCTCATTCATTAAATGAATGATCATGAGATTCATGTTATCAGCATCATAGGGATGACATCTTTTGAATGGTCTTTATGCAGCCTAATGTTTTACAGTTGCTGTATGAACATAGGTTTAGTTGAAACACATTTAAACACTGGTTTTGTTCATAACTTGTTTTATATTTCCCCCAGTGCTTCAGAGCAAAGAAAAGATATTCACAAACTTCTACAAATTCAGAGCAAAAGATGGCTCTTTTGTCACATTAAAAAGTCAGTGGTTTAGTTTCATAAATCCATGGACCAAAGAACTGGAGTACATTGTGTCAATCAACACAGTTGTTTCGTAAGTTATAGTCTTATTCATATAAGCTATGAATAAACTATTTTAAATATTTACCATAGCTTAGATATTATTAAAAGACAAAGTTAATTAAAAGAATGCATGTGCATTCACTGCCTATGAGCTTGAATGTAAAAAAATAAGTTTCCTTTTGTATTTAATTATGCAATATTAATGCAGGTGGTCTATTTTGGTTCTGTCCTGCTGACCTTCATACTGATATAATGCCACCTTGTATGCTAGGACTTCAGTTGTAAATAGAATAAATATTAATGTATTAATTTTTAAGCCAATTGCTGGCTCTACTGCTGCATAGCAAGTGCTAGGTAAAGGTAAAGGGACCCCTGACCATTAGGTGGTCCAGTCATGGCCGACTCTGGGGTTGCGGTGCTCATCTCGCTTTATTGGCCGAGGGAGCCGGCGTACAGCTTCCGGGTCATGTGGCCAGCATGACTAAGCCCCTTCTGGCAAACCAGAGCAGCGCACGGAAACGCCGTTTACCTTCCCGCTGGAGCGGTTCCTATTTATCTACTTGCACTTTGACGTGCTTTCGAACTGCTAGGTTGGCAGGAATAGCAAGTGCTAACTTTTATTAAAATATATTCAATTATCCATTGCACCAGCCCATGTCAGGCTTGTTGTGTTGGATAAATAGATTAGATCTTTCTAATTAGGATGGCAATCCTTACTTGGCAAATGTTAGGTTATCCCATCCTGGTGTCCTCCAGATGTTTTGAACTACAGTCTCATCAGCCTCTGCCTCCATGGTTATCATCCAAGGGATGGCGGGATTTAGCTGGGGGAAGCTGGGAAAGGCTGCTTTAGGGAATGGGGATGGTGATGGTTCTTTATTGAAAACTCAAAAGGACAAAATTACAAGTGCACAGAGTAAGATAAGACACAAAAAAAGAAGAAGAAACAAGAAATAGTACTCATGTAGAAAACATGTATATTATTTACATCTGGGAATGCTCCTTTATGTAACTTTTCTGCTCTGGTGCATTTTAGAGATCATAATGAATCAGATGAGGAGGCACTGTTACCCTGCAGTTCCCTGTCTTCAGAAGGCAAGTACACATGCTTACAATGAGAATGATACACACAATATTACATAAATCAAATGGGAGCTTCACACTGGGCACATTACTAAAAAAATAAAAATCCTGATAGAAGCTGCAGACTTGTCTGTGAAATTAATAAAGTGACCAGCATATGAAGAGGCATGCAAATACCTCTATGAACTACAAGGTATTAAGAGCCCTCCCCCAAATATCAGTTCCCACCTCCCCACTTTGCATTGCAAATAGTTTGTGAAATTGTGTACGTCCCATACCTTTAAAGCACATCCATCCTGCCCCAAGAATCCTGGGAACTGTAATTTACAGGCTACAGTTCCTAGCATTCTTTGGTGGGTGGGTGTCTTAAATATGCTTTAAAGCCTTGGTGTGTATGCAACCTGAATAAAATTTCAAAAAACAGTATGTTTTTGTGGCACAGGAAATTTGCAGTCCTTTAACCCTTTGTTTTTAGTTCCACAGTGAGACAATGTTGTTAGATCAGGGACCATATTAACTATCACTTATCAGTAGTAGACTATCATTTCTATTATTTAGAATATTTCTTTCTTGCCTCTTGATCAAATAATTCTCACATAATAGTAGCACCTACTGTTAATAACGTTAAAGCATTAAAAGATATTAAAAGATCTAGCCTTATTGGTTGCAGCCTTTTTGCTACAATATTTTGACACTTGTTTCTTTATATGGTGATGTATATACACACCACTTATAATTTAGACGATAGCAGCGCCACTTGTTTCCCCAGCATATTGTGGCTAAACTGTAACACCACTTTGGAGAGCTTTAAGCCAGTGTGGCGTAATGGTTAGAGTGCTGGACTGGGACCTGGGAGAGTGGGGTTCAAATCCCCACGCAGCCATAAAGCTCACTGGGTGACTTTGGAGTCAGTCAGCATCTCCCAGCCTATTCTACTTCACAGGGGTGTTGTGAGAATGAAATGGGGAGAAACAAAGCCATATACACCACCTTGAGATCTATGGAAGATAACGGTGGCATATAAACATAACAAGCAAAGCATCCTTCACATGGGTGAATGTGCAAACCTTTTATGACGAGCAATATAAGTGCATTCACTCACCTTCAGTTTGATATGAAAATACAATATTTATCAAAGGCCAACGTTGTTCCCTCCATGTGGCGTTGGACTGTGTCAGCTTCAGTCTTATGGGCAGTGACTAGGAACGATGAGAGCTGAAGTCCAGAACCATCTGGAGGGGACCATGTTGACAACTGCTGTTCAAAGATACCCCTTAACATTTACATACCCCATATAGAAGCTGTCTGGATGTATACACCTTCCCTTTCTTTTAAATCTGTGCTCTGCAGACAAATAACTCATAGATTTTTATTGCGTGCGTCTTACTCTTGTAGGGTAAAAGCTGATGGTGCAAGAAAAAAGTGAATTACAATTAATAATAATAATAATAATAATAATAATAATAATAATATTTTATTTATATCCCGCCCTCCCCAGCCAAAGCCAGGCTCAGAGCGGCTAACAACAGTAAAATAATACAACATTCTAAAATCATTTCATTATAAAATTAATTCAAATCAAATTAATGGCAACCATTGGACTAGAGTTCTGTGAGGATTGCCAAAATAGGGAGTCAGGCTGTGCCCTAGCCAAAGGCCTGGTGGAACAGCTCTGTCTTTCAGGCCCTGCAGAAAGATGTCAAGTCCCGCAGGGTCCTAATCTCTTGTGACAGAGTGTTCCACCAGATCGGAGCCACAGCCAAAAAAGCCCTGGCTCTGGTTGAGGCCAGCCTAACCTCTTAAAATTTTCATCGTATTGCTTCTGTGAAAAGATTGAAGTTTCTATCCTTGTTTATTATTTTGGAGCAAGGAGTTGGAATTCTATATTAACTGTAAAAAAAAAATACTGAAATTGAAGGTTACGTTACATGAAAGGGAAAGCATTCCATGTATGCCATCAAAATTGAAACAAATGGTTGTGAATAGGATGTATTTATAACACAGTTAAAATTACTTTTAAGTGTTAAAACAGATAATCTGCCTCCCAAGCTTCTCTCGGTGCCAATGTAAACTAACAAATGAAAAGAAAGAGAACCTTCCAGTCGGGATTCAGGCCTCATCATGGGACTGAAACTGCCTTGGTCGCACTGGTTGATGATCTCCGGCGGGCTAGGGACAAAGGTGAGAGCTGTTTCCTAGTTCTGCTGGATCTCTCAGCGGCGTTTGATACCATCGACCATAACATCCTTCTGGACCGTCTTGAGGGGCTGGGAGCTGGGGGCACTGTCATACAGTGGTTCCGCTCCTTCCTCCTGGGCCGTGTTCAGAAAGTGGTGGTGGGGGATGAGTGTTCAGACCCCTGGGCTCTCACTTGTGGGGTGCCTCAGGGTTCTGTCCTCTCCCCCATGCTTTTCAACATTTACATGCAGCCGCTGGGAGAGATCATCAGGAGGTTTGGGCTGGGTGTTCATCAGTATGCGGATGATACCCAGCTCTACCTCTCTTTTAAATCAGAACCAGTGAGGGCGGTGAAGGTCCTGTGTGAGTGTCTGGAAGCGGTTGGAGGATGGATGGCGGCTAACAGATTGAGGTTGAATCCTGACAAGACAGAAGTACTGTTTTTGGGGGACAGGAGGCGGGCAGGTGTGGAGGATTCCCTGGTCCTGAATGGGGTAACTGTGCCCCTGAAGGACCAGGTGCGCAGCCTGGGAGTCATTTTGGACTCACAGCTGTCCATGGAGGCACAGGTCAAATCTGTGTCCAGGGCAGCTGTTTACCAGCTCCATCTGGTACGTAGGCTGAGACCCTATCTGCCTGCGGACTGTCTCGCCAGAGTGGTGCATGCTCTGGCTATCTCCCACTTGGACTACTGCAATGCACTCTACGTGGGGCTACCTTTGAAGGTGACTCGGAAACTACAACTAATCCAGAATGCGGCAGCTAGACTGGTGACTGGGGGCGGCCGCCGAGACCATATAACACCGGTCTTGAAAGACCTACATTGGCTCCCAGTACGTTTCCGAGCACAATTCAAAGTGTTGGTGCTGACCTTTAAAGCCCTAAACGGCCTCGGTCCAGTATACCTGAAGGAGCGTCTCCACCCCCATCATTCTGCCCAGACGCTGAGGTCCAGCGCCGAGGGCCTTCTGGCGGTTCCCTCATTGCGAGAAGCAAAGCTACAGGGAACCAGGCAGAGGGCCTTCTCGGTAGTGGCGCCCGCCCTGTGGAACGCCCTTCCAGCAGATGTCAAAGCGATAAACAACTACCTGACATTCAGAAGACATCTTAAGGCAGCCCTGTTCAGGGAAGTTTTTAACGTGTGATATTTTATTGTATTTTTGGTTTTTATGGAAGCCGCCCAGAGTGGCTGGGGAGGCCCAGCCAGATGGGCGGGGTATAAATAATAAATTATTATTATTATTATTATTATTAACCTGCTCAAGTGACGCTGCCACAAAAACCACACACAGATACCAATTTTGAAAAAAGAAAAGAAAAATAATATGTAAATTTACCACCCACCATCTCCCTACCACCTCTCTTCCCCTTCAACCCTATACTAGATACATTTTCCTACGTGGAACATAACTAAGAGACTATATGATAAAAAGAGAGAGAAAGACGTTGCATGTTCTTTTGTAATTCAATAAAATCTTTAATAAAAATTATTTCAATAAAATAGAATAGATAATCTGTTACAGTGGGAAACAGTGTAAAACTAAATAAAACAATCTTGATTCCCTGTCTCTTAAACATAGATACAACAAAGCCACCGTTTCTTGGTGTACCAGGGATGTCTACAGGAACTGTACTTGGGGCTGGAAGCATAGGAACCGAAATTGCAAAAGAAGTCTTAGATTTACAAAGGTAATAACTTTTTTTGCAGCAATCACTAACCATTTTTTTATTCTAAAAGGTGAACTAACCATGGCCAAAACTGAAATAAAAGCTTTAGAGGACCAGATTCTAGACCACTCTGAGGGATCCATTTCAAGACCTAGGTCACCCTCTCATGTTAGTTGAAGGGTTTTCAAAGGGAGAAAATTGTAAGTATAAAAGCAAAGTATAAGGTGTTGAAACAAGTTCCTTCTGAGAACCCTTGGACACTAGAAATTCAAATCTCTAAAGATCCCCTACCACCAGCCTGTAATCCCGCATATTTAATAAAATGGGAGATCTGTTTAGTGGAGTGGATTGCCAACCCTTAATACTTGCACTTGAAATTAAAATAGGGAGCACTTGGAAAAAGAACATGAGCCTGGACCATTTTAACAGTGGCTGCCCAGAATCACGAGGTTCATATTCCTCCAAGTTCTGAGGTCTTGCTTAATCTGTTTAGGCACCAGTCAAAAATTAAATTTAAACAAATAATCGAAATTTGGGGAGGGGGGGTTGGTAGTCCTAAATAATGCATTGATCTGGCTTTAATTTTGATCCCTGAAGTCATGCCAACTGCCAGCCGAGTGCGAGGGCCAAAGTTCCTGAAGAGTTTCCAACTAACTATAATTAATGCATGGCACACTTGATTGTGCACATGACCCTCACAGTAATAGCTAAAGTATGGAATTTGTTCTCACAAAATGTGATGTCCACCAGCTCATTTAAAGAGGCTTTAAAAGAGGATTAGGCATATTCATTGAGGAACCATAGTAGTTAAGGTATGTTCTAACTTCATAGGCCCCTGAATACCAGTTGCTGGGAATGACAAGCGGACAGAGCGCTCTTGTTCTAAGTTCCATCTTGTGGCTTTTCCATAGGCATCTGGTTGCCCACTGTAAACAGGATACTGGATTAAATGGGCCTTTGGCCTGATCCATCAAGGCTGTTAGTACATCCTTTTGGTTCACTGGCATCCCATTCTACTAAAACTTTGCAGAACTAAAGAATCACTTAATCAGCTTAGCCCATAGTTTTAAACAACACAGCCACTTGATCATATAGTCTGAATTTTAGGACTCTTTTTTAGGACTGAATATGATCAAGTTCCTCCAGAGATGGAGGTCTAAGACCTTGGAGGGAAGGGGTGGAGATCTTAAAGGGCAAATGTTGCTAATGTTTCTGATACAGCAGCACTAGTTAATAAATAATATCAAGTGTTTTAGAGGCCAGATTGGTTGTGTTTGCCAAATACTTTGTGAGGAGGATTAAATGTCATCTTTTGTTTTTATCTAGGTTACATACATCTCCACCTCCTGGTGAGTTAAGTCCATCAGATCTGATGAGGAAGTCTTCTTCCCCAGTAGACGGTAGTGATGTGAGTATCCATAAGCCACTGGCCTCTAAGAAAGGCTATCTAATATCCCAGTAACTTGATTTGATCTTTCTTACTAGCCCTCTAAACATGTTACACACATGAAGAGAATCTGTGTATAGAGCAAGGAGGAGTGCCAAGCCTCTTGTCTCACCCCCAACATCATGTCTGAAGATCTCCTATGTGTAATGCAGCTGCTAATGTGTAAAGGTTCTACATGAGGGGCCCACCTGTGCAGTTGAGGCCCTGACCACGTGAGGCCCCATATGGGTGGGCAAATTGCTCCTGATGGAGGCTCTTCTGATGTCCATCCTTAACACACATTTTGGGCAGGGTTAGTAGCATAGTCCTCATCTTTGGCTCCACACATGACCTCATGTAGCATGTGAAGGAGGCCACTGTTATTTCATATTATAGCAAAATTTCTGTAACCAACTATGCTGTTTCCAAACGGCAACAACTCTTTCCTTTTGGGAGCCTGAAAGCTTCCGACTGTGGGATAGCTGAGTCAGTATTTGATTTCAGCAAGGCATTTGACAAGGTGCCCCATGATATTCTTGTAAAGAAGCTGGTAAAATGCGGTCTTGACTATGCTACCACTCAGTGGATTTGTAACTGGCTGACTGACCGAACCCAAAGGGTGCTCATCAATGGTTCCTCTTCATCCTGGAGAAGAGTGACTAGTGGGGTGCCACAGGGTTCTGTCTTGGGCCTGGTCTTTTCAACATCTTTATCAACGACTTGGATGATGGACTCAAGGGCATCCTGATCAAATTTGCAGATGACACCAAACTGGGAGGGGTGGCTAACACCCCAGAGGACAGGATCACACTTCAAAATGACCTTGACAGATTAGAGAACTGGGCCAAAACAAACAAGATGAATTTTAACAGGGAGAAATGTAAAGTATTGCACTTGGGCAAAAAAATGAGAGGCACAAATACAAGATGGGTGACACCTGGCTTGAGAGCAGTACATGTGAAAAGGATCTAGGAGTCTTGGTGGACCACAAACTTGACATGAGCCAACAGTGTGACGCGGCAGCTAAAAAAGCCAATGTAATTCTGGGCTGCATCAATAGGAGTATAGCATCTAGATCAAGGGAAGTAATAGTGCCACTGTATTCTGCTCTGGTCAGACCTCACCTGGAGTACTGTGTCCAGTTCTGGGCACCACAGTTCAAGAAAGACACTGACAAACTGGAACGTGTCCAGAGGAGGGCAACCAAAATGGTCAAAGGCCTGGAAACAATGCCTTATGAGGAACGGCTAAGGGAGCTGGGCATGTTTAGCCTGGAGAAGAGCAGGTTAAGGGGTGATATGATAGCCATGTTCAAATATATAAAAGGATGTCACATAGAGGAGGGAGAAAGGTTGTTTTCTGCTGCTCCAGAGAAGCGGACACGGAGCAATGGATCCAAACTACAAGAAAGAAGATTCCACCTAAACATTAGGAAGAACTTCCTGACAGTAAGAGCTGTTTGACAGTGGAATTTGCTGCCAAGGAGTGTGGTGGAGTCTCCTTCTTTGGAGGTCTTTAAGCAGAGGCTTGACAACCATATGTCAGGAGTGCTCTGATGGTGTTTCCTGCTTGGCAGGGGCTTGGACTCGATGGCCCTTGTGGTCTCTTCCAACTCTATGATTCTATGATTCTAGTAGTGCTTGAGACCCTTAATCTCAGGGTTGTGGATTCCAGCCCCTTGTTGGGCAAAAGAGTCACATTGCAGGGGGTTGGACTAGATGACCCTAGGGATTCCCTCCAAATTTTATGACTATAAACTACCTGGATAGGAGCAACTATTACTTCTTGGTAAGTATTCTCTGAAGTAGTTCAGTTAGGGGCCTGTTGTCATACGTTGTCAAGCTGTATTTTCAGCACAAAATTCTTTCTTTCTTTCTTTCTTTCTTTCTTTCTTTCTTTCTTTCTTTCTTTCTTTCTGGTGGTTTTATTGTACTAAAGGCCAAAATCTATTTTAGAGGGCATTGCAAATACAGAATTGTTGCAGCTGTTATTCATTACATCAAGGATGGGAAATCTTTTTCCCCTAGAGGGCTGCATTCCCTCGTAGCCAACCGTTCAGGAGCCACATGTAGGCAGGGCCAAAGTGGGTGTAGCTGAAGGGGACAAGTCCAGTCCACACTCATGCATATGCACCAGCATACACACATATAACACACTCTTCAACATTGTCACATGTAAGCAGACACATAGCACACGTTCCTCCTTTACAGATCTCACAGATTTCCTGCTGGTTTTTTAATTTTCCTTTGAGTTGTCTGTAAAGGCAGAGCTGGACAAAACATCACTTCCCATTGTTCTCACGTGCCTGCCATAATGGGCCAGATCCAGACTGTGGGCTGCCAGTTCCCTGCTCCTGCATCACTTGTAAACAAAGCCATCTAATTTTGACAGTGTATCCCTAAGAATCAGCATTGAAAAGTATTTGATTTCTGTAATATCATTTTTGTTGATTTCTGGCTATTGTCACCATTTTTGTGTGTGCTCAGGTGCCAAAGAGAGACATTCTTCAGCTGTGTCCTTCAGGAATATTAGATGTGGAAACCTCAGGGCAAGACCAGGGCACTATTCCACTCCCCAGCAATGAACCTCTTCTCAGTAAGCTTCCCTTCTGTTTATTTCCTCTTAATGAAGTATTTGTAAGTCTCTGCAGAAGTAGATTGTGTAACTGAGGGTGTTTAGTTCCTACCAATTTGAGATTACCAGCGCTCCTGTTCATGGAATCCTTAGGTTAAAAGAAATAGATGTCACCTGTGGATCAGGTGATCCACACCAAAAAAAAAAAAAAAAGGAAGGAAACTGAAATCTTTCATTGAGCAAGCCCAGTCAGCTTAGAAATGCAGCTCACAAATATTGGTTCACCACTGCCACCAAGGGCAATATGATACTCATACCTGATACTTTGCATTCTGTCCATAGTGCTTTTATTTCTGTAAATTGCCTCATCTCAAACTTCATTCTGTTTTGAAACAATGTTTCAGTAAAGAATGAAGGTAAATCAGGAATGCCTGCTCCCAATAAATGTCTTAAGCTGTTTAAGCATAAAATATAAATCCTCAGGATGTTTTTAAAATAAAAGTTGTTATTTTAACAGAACTGACTAAAGCCTACATTTAATATGTACATTTTTAATGTGTGTTAAGATACCTCTTTTTCAATGCAAAAGTGATAGGGCTTTTAAAGAAAACACTCATTAGAAATCTGTTAATATTTTAAGGTTTCCTTTTTCTGGTAACATAAATTCAAGCTAGTCAGAATCATTCTCAGCAGGGCATTTTGAACCACCCACTTAAGGAACATTAAGCAGCAATTTACCTTGTGCTAGAGTTAAGCTCTCTATTCAATGGCAAAGAGCTGCAGTTTAGAGGTGGAGGGGTCTGCTTTGGCTGCAGAAGACCGCTGGTTAAGCCAGGTAGGGTTGGGAACCCCCTGTCTGAACTCCTGGAGAGCAGCTGTGTTTTCATTCTTTGTATCCCAGTCTTGGCTATCTTGTAGCATGTACAAGGAAATACAGATGTGATGTGTAAAGTTATTTGTGCCAAAAGGATGTTGCTTGTTTCAGAGTAAACAATGAATTACAGAGGCTGATTTTTGCATAAAGTGGTGACATTTTTTGTTTTTTTCTTAGGTGATGCTTCTCAACTGGATTTTGATGCAGTTTGTGAAAATGACACTGCAATGGCTACTCTTATGAATTACTTGGAAGCTGAAGGAGGTCTGGGCAATCCAGCAGAGCTCAGTGACATGCAATGGACTCTTTAGTATTACACAGCTAAGAAGGAATTTAAGCTACTTTGATGCACAAAAATAATGATCTGTTCTCTAGTACTGTACTAGTACCTTTTAAGACTTTAATTCAAATTTACAATATCTATATTTTAAAATGACTTTGGCCTTATTCTCAGTCATTTTGGCTGCATATGTTGAAAACATGTAATTTTTTAAAAATGACACAGGACCTCAATTTTGTTACTGATACACTTGTTGACCGGAATCTTAAAACAGTTATATTTTTACAAAAAAATTTAAAAGAGAATCTACTGTAAAATGGGCATAGAGATTTTGTTCTGAAATATTCCTGTCTATTTATATGTGTTTTCCTTGTTCCTAATTTATTACTGCTACTTGAGTAGCAGTACTGTACTTGAGTACTGTACTAGAACTAGACTTTTTATGTCCATTCCTGGAGGAGCTCAAGTCCTTAAGATATTTTATTTTGCTGTTGGATTGTTTGAACCCAGGGATCAAGAAACAAGTTTCTTACAAAGTGAGCAGTCGTTCATATTGATCATGAAATTGTGCATTGTTCCAGTGTAAAACTGCTACAGGAAAGACTTAAAACAACAAAATTTATTATTTTCTAGTGTTTGCAGTAGTGATAGAAAACATCTCTCTCTCTCTCTCTCTCTCTCTCTCACACACACACACACACACACACACACACACAATTTTGAGCAGGGAAGCCAACGGTCTTTCAGTAATATACTAAAATGCACTTGTCACCTTTGGAGTAGCTCTTGAGCACCCATGTATCTTTAATGCATAATATGGGAATCATATCTGACAATACCCAAGGTACCCAAGCCTTGAAGAAAATATAGATATACTAGAATTGTTTGTTTGTTTTTTCAGGGGGCTGAGCTTTGTAGTTTTACAGTTGCAACCCTATGCATGTCTACTCAGAAGTAACCCCCACTGAGTTCAGTGGAACTTACTTATAGGTAACTGTACAAGATTGTAGCATTGGCCATTAGTATTCCTGTTCTAGGCTCTGTATTATACAATACAATGTATTATACAATACAGGCTGTCCATTTTGAATACATGCAAATGCTATGATTATGTTATGTGTGGATGTTCTAGCACACTGTGCCACTGAAGTGCATTTTTTTCACATAGTGAGAGTCCTTCTGCAAATGTGGTGTACTGGTCCCCTGCCATAAAGTAATTTAAACTTGAACATGCAGATAAACACCTACAAATTTGAACTTTAGAAAAACAATTACTGCCTATACTAAATAGCAATTTATTTTAAAATTCTAAAGTCTTTACTTTAAATATGATTGCTCCACTGAGAATAGTGAGTAAGATTAGAATTTTTTCGTATGTAATGTACTGTATAAGTCTGTATGTGAAGACACCTTCATACATTCATGAAATAGATACATGCATCAGTAATGTACTAGCAATTGGTGAGGCCATGTGTAATCGGTGTTTTGGGGGTCATTTATAATATGTTATATGCAGTACCTGTATAATATTTGCCTTTTCCACATTATGGATTATACTGCAAGTATTGAGTGACAGAACTGCTAAATTTGTAATTTGTGAAACATACCAGGGAAATAATTCTAGGGAGAGAAATTGTGAGTAGTTATGCCCAATAGCCACTAGAGGTCTTACTCGTAGTGTATTGTAACAGCATTAATGTATGAGTTGCACTGATCACCCATATAATGTTGCAGGACATATATGAAAGGGTAGAGACAATCATTTTAGGGTTATTTAATCTCTAGAAAATGACAGGACATTTGCCATTGGATGTAACTTTTTCCAGCCTCACTATTTTTGTTAGAATCCTAGAGTTGGACAGTCTTTAAACCTCTTTTGTTGACCACCAGCATTACGAGTGATCGCCAAAGAAAGAAGAAGAAGAGTTGAAAGGAACCCCAAGGCTCACCTTGCCCAACATCCTGCAATGCAGGAACCTCAGTTAAAGCATGCATGACAGATGGCTGTCCAACCTCTCCAAGGAAGGAGAGTCCACCAAACTCAGGAAGTCTGTTCCACTGTTGAACAGCTCTTACTGTCAGAAACCTTTTCCTGATGTTTAGTCGGAATCTCCTTTCTTGCAGCTTGAATCCATTGGTTTGGGTCCTCCCCTCCAGAGCAGGAGAAAGCAAGCTTGCTCCATCTCCCATGTGACAGCCCTTTAGATATTTAAATATGGTAATCAGATCTCCTCTCAGGCTCATCTGGCCCAGGCTAAACATACCCAACTCCATCAACCGTTCTTCATAAGGCTTGGTTTCAAGACCCTTGGTCGCCTTACTTTGCACATGTTCCAGCTTGCCAATATTCTCCTTAAATTGTGCCCAAAACTGGACACAGTACTCCTGGTGTGGTCTGACCAAGGCAGAATAGAGTGGGAGTGTTACATCCATTGATGGTGACACTGGACTTTTGTTGATGCAACTAGAAGATCATTAGCTTTTTTTTTGCTGCTGTTGACTCATGATACACTTGCGGTCAATTAAGATCCCTAGATCCTTTTCACATGTATTACTGGCAATCCAGGTGTCCCCCATCTTATATTTGTGCAGCTGGTTCTTCCTGCCCAAGTGTAAAACCGTACATTTGTCCCTATTGAAATTCATTTTGTTAGTCTTGGCCCAGTTTTACAATCTCTTATATTGAATCCAGATTTTGTCACCTGCAGCATTAACTACCCCTCCCAGTTTGGTTTCATCTGCAGATTTGATGGGCATCCCCTCAATTCCTTCTTCCAAGTTGTTAATAAAGACATTGAACAACAAGGGGCCCAGGACAGACCCCTGCGTCACCCCACTTTTCACTATTTCCCAGGATGACAAGGAACCATTAGTGAGCACTCTTAGGGTTTGGTCAGTCAACCAGCTGCAAATCCACCTAACAGTTCCCTCATCCAGTCCACATTTTACCAGTGTCTCCACAAGAATATAATGGGGGACTTTGTCAGAAGCCTTACTGAATTAAATATAGCACTGCTGTCTAGCTGTTGGTGTTCTCCAGCTGGCAACAGAAGTGAGGGCCCGCAAGGAGGCCGGGACACTTCCCATGCCAGGGGAGCACCAAGATGTAGTGCCCAGTGCCCGTGCACTTCCTTGCCTATCCAGAAATAGAAGTGAAACTGACAGTGGTGGTGTTGTTCCCCCTCTCCTTTTTAAGGAAAATACTAAAATCATGTACGTAGCTGTATATGGAGCATGTGTAAAGTGTAAAAGGTTGCTGACATAGCTAAACATGGCTCAAAATGTAGAGTAAGAATAAACGTCTCTAAGCAACCTCCAGCCCCTTGAATATATTATTTGCCCCCCCTTTGATAAGCAATAATTTTTTTAAAGGGTGTGAATGGATGATCTGAAGCAATAAGGTTTGGCAGCAGAGCTTTTAAAGAGAATTATTGACCTCTTGGCTTCCCCATGACCCAGTACATTCTCATAGTGTCCATCTTGCAAAGTGAGTTGCTTTTCAGAGGTACAGGGTATTGAAAGAACCTTGTTTGATCCTGTGGAAACACCCACAAGCCTCCTGAATTTGACTTCTGTGTAAACAGCCTTGGAACAAGCAAAGGTGGTGGTGGTAATAATAATAATAATAATAATAATAATAATAATAATAATAATAATAATAATTAATAGTAGTAGTGGTGGTGGTGGTTTTGTTGGGCCCCCTTAATGTTTAGGTAGACAGCAAAATGAAACAAGATAACTAATACTTTAATATTAAAAAAAAGGATAGTATTAAAAAACTGATTCTCTTCTGTCCCACCTAATTGTGAACTTGTTGGATGAGTGAACAAAAAATGTTAAGGGTTCAAACGGACATCCTAATGGGCATTTGGCACTGTGAACTCTTCAGGTAATGACACTTGGGATCTTTTGTGATGGTTCATGTATCATTTTCTTTGTTGGGGCAAATCATCTCTGGAACTAGCTTTATTCAGTTTAATAGGACAGTGTTTTTCCTTAGTGAGAGGTGCAGTATCTGTTAATTTGCTTTGTTATTAAATTCTTGTTTTTCCACTTACAGAGCTTGCTCTTCAACCTTTCCTCTTTACCAGTTTCTACTTTTTGTAAATAGTTACGCTAACTAATGTGTAGGAAGAATAAATATATATTTTATACAAAAATGTAGTGTGTGTCTATGCATTTTTCAAAGTACCATATTCAATTTATTTTTAATCTCTTGGTTTGGACCTTGTGGGTTCCTATTTTTGTAGCTCAAGGAGGACCTCATTCCCTCAGGAGTCAGGCAGTGCCTACTGGTGGTGGGCAGGATTGAGCCATGCCCTAGTGTCTCTGCTGCCCATTTTTAGCTCCTTGCCACCCACATGGCATTGGGCTGAGCACTGAGCTTGCCCGCCTGGGATACACTCTAGCCCTACCCACCCGCAGTTTTCCGCATTGATGTGTTTTGATTGCTGTGGCTCAAAAATGCCCATCATGACATTGTTCCTTGAGCAATTACAGTTGCCCCCTGTAATGATGGCTAAGTGTGTGTTACAATATAGGCTTCCCGTGATTTCACCTCCCCCGCCATGTGCTGTGGAGAATTAGTAAACCCTGAGATAATTGTTTGTCAGAATGCTATTAAAAATTGAAATTTTACAATATTGAAGATTGCAAAGACATCTAGATGAAAACTTCTGCATGAAGCTGCCTTTGTTTATTAAAACGACCTTCCTTGATGTCAAAATCTTTGGAACAGCCAAAATAATTTTAAATGCATAATGTTTATTTTATTATTTTATTTATTTCAAAATTTCATTTAAAAAATTTAAAATATTTATAGACTGGTTTTCCTGGTACAGCCCATGCAGAGAAACTTAAAATAATTAAAAATATACAGTTATATTAAGTATAATTATCTTAAGTGTACATGTAGGCAGATGGTATGGGTGCAAGAGGTCCCTCAAACAGATCAGCTCAAACCATTTCAGGCTAGCATGTTAAATTGGGTCGAGAGAGGAACTGGAAAACACTGCAGAAAATTGGGCTACAAATTTATTTTATGAATTATTACAGGTTATTGTTACACCATTTTGTTAAAAGCAATTTCCCCTTGATATCCAGAGGGAGATTAAAATATGTAGCTCATGTACTGTACTCTCTATAAAGATTTGAGGAGTGAGGTTATTACCCCTCTACTACAATCCATACCAGGTTATTCAAGCATTGCTAGCTACTGTGTCTTTTCTTCTGGCAGATCAAGGTAACCAGGTGACAGCAAAAACTGCAAAAAAATAGCTGGGCAATTAGAATAAGATCTATTACTTGATCATTGATGTAAACCTCTATAATGTATTTTGTATAGTTAAGCCTTTACCTCTTCAGTACATTGTATTTTATTTTATTGCTATGACTAGTGGCTGATGCAAATAAAATTCTGAACTGCTTCTTACATCTCCTCCTGCACAGTTGACACACATGGAGTGAAACAATCTATCAGCAGCACCTATTTGCCTCCAGCTTGTAGTTTGCTTTTTTCCAAGGTGCTTTCCCCCTCCAACACTTGGCGCATGATTCACCTCCAGCGTTCCATTCTCTTCCCCACTGGTAGACTTCTGGGCAGTCGCAGCCTCCTCTTCACCTACCAGCTGCATCCCTTTGCAGCCCAAGTGTCATGGACTGCTTGGACACACAGAAATGGTTGGAGTCACCAGCTGGGGAACCCCCAAGGGAATACAATGAGGAAGAAGAGGGAGCAGCTTGGGAGGCAGAGATGTCAGAAGCTGAAGAGGTAACAGTTTTTAGTGAGCAGGGAGAGTCTGTGGCAGAAGCTGGAGAGAAGGGGGGCCGAGAGGCAGAGATGAGTCAGGCTGTTGAAGAAGCCAGGGTGTCTCCCTGTGTTGCTGCAAGCTGCCATCTCCCCCTGGTCTCTCAGATCCTGGAGAGGCATGAAGCGGGAGGAGCAAAGACAGGCACGTGGGCACAGTCTCAGATTGCTTGGGGGAAATCCTGGAGGAGGAGGAGACTTGGGAAGGTGGGGGACCTTAAGTCTCTGCAGCTGCCTGTCAGACTCAAAGGATTCTCCCCTCCCCCGGCAGCTTGAAGGATCAAAGAAAAAGCAAGAAAGTTGATATTTTGTGGTTTTTATTCAGCATATGCAGAGCCCGGCAAACAACTCAGTATCTAACAGCCATTGTGACCATGTTCACTGAATCTCCTTCCTTCCCCAGCAACAGCCCACAGGAGTCCATGGTCATAGAATCATAGAGTTGGAAGAGACCACAAGGGCCATCGAGTCCAACCCCCTGCCAAGCAGGAAACACCATCAGAGCACTCCTGACATATGGTTGCCAAGCCTCTGCTTAAAGACCTCCAAAGGAGACTCCACCACACTCCTTGGCAGCAAATTCCACTGTCGAACAGCTCTTACTGTCAGGAAGTTCTTCCTCATGTTTAGGTGGAATCTTCTTTCTTGTAGTTTGGATCCATTGCTCCGTGTCCACTTCTCTGGAGCAGCAGAAAACAACCTTTCTCCCTCCTCTATGTGACATCCTTTTATATATTTGAACATGGCTATCATATCACCCCTTAACCTGCTCTTCTCCAGGCTAAACATGCCCAGCTCCCTTAGCCGTTCCTCATAAGGCATCGTTTCCAGGCCTTTGACCATTTTGGTTGCCCTCCTCTGGACACGTTTCAGTTTGTCAGTGTCCTTCTTGAACTGTGGTGCCCAGAACTGGACACAGTACTCCAGGTGAGGTCTGACCAGAGCAGAATACAGTGGCACTATTACTTCCCTTGATCTAGATACTATACTCCTATTGATGCAGCCCAGAATTGCATTGGCTTTTTTAGCTGCCGCGTCACACTGTTGGCTCATGTCACGTTTGTGGTCAACCAAGACTCCTAGATCCTTTTCACATGTACTGCTCTCAAGCCAGGTGTCACCCATCTTGTATTTGTGCCTCTCATTTTTTTTGCCCAAGTGCAATACTTTACATTTCTCCCTGTTAAAATTCATCTTGTTTGTTTTGGCCCAGTTCTCTAATCTGTCAAGGTCGTTTTGAAGTGTGATCCTGTCCTCTGGGGTGTTAGCCACCCCTCCCAGTTTGGTGTCATCTGCAAATTTGATCAGGATGCCCTTGAGTCCATCATCCAAGTCGTTGATAAAGATGTTGAAAAGTCCGGGCCCAAGACAGAACCCTGTGGCACCCCACTAGTCACTCTTCTCCAGGATGAAGAGGAACCATTGATGAGCACCCTTTGGGTTCGGTCAGTCAGCCAGTTACAAATCCACTGAGTGGTAGCATAGTCAAGACCGCATTTTACCACCTTCTTTACAAGAATATCATGGGGCACCTTGTCAAATGCCTTGCTGAAGTCAAGGTAGGCTACATCTACTGCGTTCCCTTCATCTACCAGGCTTGTAATTCTGTCAAAAAATGAGATCAGGTTAGTCTGACATGACTTATTTTTCAGAAATCCATGCTGACTATTGGTGATCACAGCATTCCTTTCTAGGTGCTCACAGACTGTTTGCTTAATGATCTGCTCCAGAATCTTCCCTGGTACTGATGTCAGACTGACTGGGCGGTAATTATTTGGGTCCTCTCTTTTCCCCTTTTTGAAAATAGGGACAACATTTGCCCTCCTCCAGTCTGCCGGGACTTCGCCTGTTCTCCAGGAATTCTCAAAGATGACTGCCAGTGGTTCTGAAATCACATCTGCCAGTTCTTTTAATACTCTTGGATGCAGTTCATCTGGCCCTGGAGACTTGAATACATCTAGACTAGCCAAGTATTCTTGTACTATCTCCTTAGTTATTCTGGGCTGTGTTTCCTCTACTGAATCATTTGCTCCAAATTCTTCAGGTCAGGCATTGTTTTCTTTATCGGAGAAGACTGAGGCAAAGAAGGCATTGAGGAGTTCAGCCCTTTCTGTGTCCCCTGTTTGCATTTCACCATCTTCTCCTCTGAGTGACCCCACTGTTTCTTTGTTCTTCCTTTTGCTACGAACATACCCATAAAAGCCCTTTTTGTTGCTTTTAACCTCTCTAGCAAGCCTGAGTTCATTCTGTGCTTTAGCTTTTCTGACTTTGTGTCTACACGTGCTGGCTATTTGTTTGAATTCCTCTTTGGTGGTTTCCCCCCTTTTCAATTTTTTGTACACATCCTTTTTAAATCTTAACTCAGTTAAAAGTTCTTTAGATAGCCACCCTGGCTTCTTTAGGCACCTTCCATGTTTCCATCTCATTGGTATTGCCTGAAGTTGTGCTTTTACTATCTCCCTCTTAACAAACTCCCAGCCATCATGAACTCCCTTTCCTTTTAGTATTACTGTCCATGGGATCTCACCCAGCACTTCCCTAAGTTTTATGAAGTTGGCTTTCTTAAAGTCAAGAAATTGAGTCCTAGTATGCTTGGCTGCTCCTTTCCGCTGTATAGTAAACTTCAGAAGAGCATGATCACTCGCGCCTAATGATCCTTCCACTTCTACCCCACTAACCAGGTCATCAACATTGGTTAGGACCAGATCTAAAATGGCTGTTCCTCTTGTTGCTTCTCCCACTTTCTGGACAATGAAGTTGTCTGCAAGGCCAGTGAGGAATCTGTTTGACCTTATGCTCTTGGCTGAGTTTGACATCCAACAAATATCCGGGTAATTGAAGTCCCCCATTACTACTATCTCCCTTCCTTTTGCATGCTTGGCCATCTGTTCCAGGAAGGCATAATCTATGTCCTCCGTTTGGCTTGGGGATCTATAGTAAACTCCCACAATGAGGTCACTATTATTCTTCTCTCCCTTAATTTTGACCCAAATGCTCTCACTTTGGCTTTGAGGTTCTAAATCCTGCAAACAGTCTGTAATGTTGCAGAGGATTCCAGATGCAAGTGGAACAGTGGAACCATCTTGTGGACTCTCCTTCCTTGGAGGTTTTTAAGCAGAGGTTGGATGGCCATCTGTCATGCACGCTTCAGCTGAGATTCCTGCATCAGAGGGGGTTGGACTAGATGACCCTTGCGTCCCTTCCAACTCTATGATTCTATGCAGCAAAGCATTACATCTCAGAAACTGTAGAAGAAACCAGATTAGCAAAGCACCTCCACCATGTTCGACACCTCTCATTCTTTGTTGCTCATGGTGGCCACCAAATCTGCTGATCTGACAGAGCTAACACTGGGAATATCCTTTCTGTGTTGTGTGTGTAACCTGTGTTACACATGCCTGGTTTGTAATAAAAGCTCCCCTCCCCTCTCTGAGTGTGATTCCCTCATTACTTAACTGGGAATGAGTGACAACCTTAACTCCTTGCTACTATGCTGGGTTGTTAATCTGTTGTTCACAAATTAAAAATTACTGCTGAAATATTATTGGTTCCTAATGCTTCCTGTTATTAGAGCAGACCTGTTGAAAGGGTTTCTAACACAGCAAGTTCCCTCCACAAGTCCACAGGATGCAACTTTCCACTCATTATATCAGCAGATTATCAGTTCTTGAAGCTTTCTCATATCCAAACAAGTTCTACAAAGTTACTGTCTGGCTTTAGTCTAACTACAAGGCAGGCTGTAAAAAGGGGTCCTGTTCAAGTGCAGCCAAATGAAGATCAGAAGGGCCAGAGATACTACATCAGGTGAGGCTCAATCAGTGTTCGAAACTGAGATATGAAAGCTAGGAGTTAAATGACACCTTAAACCAGTTATGAGGTTATGAATGCCACAAGAGAATGTCTAGGTGTGCTTTTTCATAACAATAATACAAAGCTGAAAATGAATGAACTGCAGCTAAAATCTTATATTCATTTTTCACATGGTCTAATCCTCATCTGAAGACTGCAAAAAACAAAGCCATATTTCCCCTGCCCACTCCAATATTATTATGTGGGTCGCTCCTCCAGTCCTCAGAGAGTGGCTGAAAGTGGGGAGGGAGAAAAAGGTCCACCTTTCATTCCAGCAATGGCAGTACTGCTCCCAGAGCTCAGAAACTGCTCACATTAATGAAATTCCCTGTCGCAAAATGTTCCTAGAACAATGGGAGTTTTGAATGCTGGGCCTAATGAATCTGCTGTAACTGTTCACAAGGATGATTTGACAAGACTAGTAAGTTGTCCTGTTTCCAGGGCCTGCTGTGTGCCAAGAGATTTGGAGAATCAGCTGATAGTATTCCAGCTGAGGGGTCAGCTGACTGTCTCCAGCCTGGGATTGCCCCCTAGGGACTACCCTTTCTGCTGAGACTAGCCTGTCTGGCCTTCTGAGGAACTGCAGCCCCTAGCTAGGAATGCCCCTCTGCACCTAGTAGGAACCAAAGTAAATGCACTCTCCTTATGGAGGTGTTTTAGTCAGGGTGTGGTGACACCGTGACACCTACACATAAAGCAAAGGTTGCTCCACCTACTTAGCACAATGGATCTATCAATTAGTGTCAAAATAAATAAAAATGCAAAAACAAATTATGGTCAATAAATTAATAACCTCATTTGCAATACTGACAGCAGCCTTTGAACCTTGAGATCTTCATTCCTTCTCCATTCAAAACCGGAAACCTGTTAACCTGGTAATACGCAATTTGGACAAAATTGTCATCACACAAGTGATTGCAGTGTAAAGAAATCCTTCTGAAGGGAAGGCAACCTACAGCACTTTAATAAAAGGCAGTTCAGTAACACAAAGCAAACTGGAACAGGTTTCATCATCTCATCAAATTAAAGATAGATCTTAAAAGGAGAGCCCTCTCTCAGCCTCCAAATGTCCCCATGGGCTGAGGGGATGGTGCTTGCTTTATTTATGTGCTCTACTACTTTTAAATTAAACATGCCTTATTTTACATATAGTGGAAAATTACTGCAAGATGTACTCTGCTTTTAACACAATATTATGCAACCAATCACTTCCGAATTAATCAAGAGACCAAACTTCAAAGGAGCATTATGAGAACGAGACAAGCCCCCAAATGCCACCAAATGTATCAAAACAAGTTTGCAGAAATTCATCTCATTCCAGCCTGAAAATAAAAACAGAAGGCGGCAATATTTTCATTCCTGCTCAGCACTCATTTCCTCTCCACCAATTCATCTTTGTTTTTCATGGCCTAGTTTTGCTTGTGTTTTGGAAACAGCAGGTTGCCTGGTGTTGATATCTTTTGCTGTTCCTAAAAGTCTTCTTCAGCACTTACTATAAGACCTTCTAAACAGCACAGTGGCTTCAGAAATAAAAGCTTCTTCACAATCTTTTAAAATAAAATATATTTTTTTTCCAAGGCTTAGGGCATTTTCCTGCCTGAATGGGAACTTCAGAACAGAGTCCTGTATTGTCTATATGTCAGGGCCAATCCTGTCACCATTCATAAGTTATCTAGAAATCTAGGCCTGTGACTCAGCTTCTGATCACTTAGGTACAACCTGGACAAAATGTGGAACTTGAGTGCAATATTTCCAGAATGAACTCTGGGGGAAGAACTGTAGCTGAGGGGTGAAGCATGTGGTTTGCATATCACATATTCAGTCCCTGGCATGTCCCCATGGGGCTGGGAGACAGCCCTGCCTGAGTTCCTGGCGGGATCCAGCCCCTCACTGCAAGCAATACTATGTCTGTGCGTCTTATGGAGCGAATGTGTGGTCCCTGGGGCTGGGGGAGGGTGTTAAATAATATATAATGATACAGATTGTTAAAAAGAAAAGGTAACAAGCAGTTTTCTTTCCTCCTCTGCCTACTGCTGGGAGCTCTGCTTAAACAGGCTGAAGCCAGCTGGTTCTCATTAGCACTTTCTCCTTGGACACTTTGAAGCTGCAGGTGAAGTCACCCCCCCTTTCCCCCCTCCAGGCTGCTGTTCAGCAGGTGACGCTGATTCCTGCCCCATGACACTATCCCCCTTCCCAAGGTGCGCCTCCACCTACTGGATGGCTGCCACCTTTCGGGGAGCACGAGAGTGGAAGTGTTGGACCAACCGGACATTGGGGGAGCATGGACATGCAAGGCATCTTCCCATTAAGTCCACGTCCATAAAAAAAGGCTGTAGCCCCTCAATTTCTATCATCTTCTTCTTTGGCGATCACATGTAGCCAAGTAAGATTGTCTTCCATGAACACAGTCTTGACAGTGAGTCCATAATGGACTGTGGAAGCCAATTCTGGGTCCACACGTCTTTTCACAGTGGAGACATAGGTTTCCTGGCAGGAGTCAATCAGGGTGAGGGTTTGCCGAACGTGCCTTCTTCTTAGCTCGTTTCTCTCTTTCTTCCTGATTTCAAGCATCTTCAGAGTCCATGACACCTTTGGTAAAGGCTGTTCTCCAACTGGAGTGCTCGCAGGCCAGCCTTTCCCAATTGTTTATACTACATTTCTTTTAGATTTGCCTTGAGAGAGTCTTTAAACCTATTTCATTGACCACCAGCATTACATTTTAAAGTTGCTTGGGAAGACGAAAATCAGATGTAGCCCAGGTCTGTAAAGCAGCTTTCCAGGTAATTGGAGTGGGTGGTGTGAGGCATCTGGACTTAGGAGTACAAGCCAAGCCCTGACCCTTAGCCCCATCTCAAAACCAAACCCTGTCCAACTCTCTCCCTCAGAAACGGCTCTTTTTATACTCTCTCCCAATGTGCTGCTCCTCCCCCTTCTGTGTCTAGCAGACTCTGTAGCCAATCAGAGAGAGGCTCCAGCCCTCTGGTGGAGTTTCAGGGGGACTGCATCACTTGACTGGTCTGGCTCTGCTGTCCGTACTATTCACACCTAAAAGTAATGAATACCTAAATGTGAAAAATGGTTTCTACTTATTTTCCTTACTATATTCATTTGATAAGTGAGAAGAGCTTGTCCACACTTACATCTTATCACTGAACAGGTCGGACACAGCTGAAAATCAGCCACAGAAGTAATTGTCACCCGACCCCAAACAATTTTTACTTGATTAATAAGGTGTCAATAACTCTTGGGAGAGCTGGGTGCTTCTGCTCTGTAGCCCAACAATGTAGCCCCCCACTACACTGGTGGAGTTACAAAGTAGCGTGTGCCACCATTGCTTGTGTTATCTGTGTAGGCAGAAAGGGCTTTTAGGTGCATGAACGGGACATGACTGAACTAAAAAGGGCTTATTTGCTAAGAAATATGCAGATATATTAGCTTATTGTCTGGGGCCCCCATCCTGCTGCTTCTCTTCCTCCTCCTCCCACAGAAACAAAAGGATTACCTGTTTGTTGTTGGGATGGATTTTGGTGCTTGGTGGACGTAGCCAGGGGAATTCCATTCTAGAGCTGTGTTTCTAGGGAATTCAAATTCCTTGAGGATTTCCCAAAATGAAGCAGAAATTCTTTAAGGATGTAAAACATACACACAAGCACCTTGATGTTGCTGCAACACTATTATCGCGTTAATGACATGCTGCAGAATATACCTGCCTAAAAAACACTGTTCTGGGCATAGGCCCATGTTTGACTTGTGCTGGAATCTGCAACAGTGATGAAGGAAGAAGCAAGATTCTGTTGCCCTCTCCACTTTAGACTCAGGTTGTGCATACAGTATGTGTAAAGCTGAGCTGCCAAGTTTTGAGATCTTGGGGGAGAGCGGGAGAGCTGCTGACAGAAAGTTCATTGGGGAGCATACAACACTCAAGCAGAATTCAAGAGAAAAAAGCCCAATGACCAGCTTATTGTAAAAAAGCTGGTAAAATGCGGTCTTGACTATGCTACCACTCAGTGGATTTGTAACTGGCTGACTGACCGAACCCAAAGGGTGCTCATCAATGGTTCCTCTTCATCCTGGAGAAGAGTGACTAGTGGGGTGCCATAGGGTTCTGTCTTGGGCCCAGTCTTTTCAACATCTTTATCAACGACTTGGATGATGGACTCAAGGGCATCCTGATCAAATTTGCAGATGACACCAAACTGGGAGGGGTGGCTAACACCCCAGAGGACAGGATCACACTTCAAAACGACCTTGACAGATTAGAGAACTGGGCCAAAACAAACAAGATGAATTTTAACAGGGAGAAATGTAAAGTATTGCACTTGGGCAAAAAAATGAGAGGCACAAATACAAGATGGGTGACACCTGGCTTGAGAGCAGTACATGTGAAAAGGATCTAGGAGTCTTGGTTGACCACAAACTTGACATGAGCCAACAGTGTGACGCGGCAGCTAAAAAAGCCAATGCAATTCTGGGCTGCATCAATAGGAGTATAGCATCTAGATCAAGGGAAGTAATAGTGCCACTGTATTCTGCTCTGGTCAGACCTCACCTGCAGTACTGTGTCCAGTTCTGGGCACCACAGTTCAAGAAGGACACTGACAAAGTGGAACGTGTCCAGAGGAGGGCAATTCATATGTATATCACACCTTTTCACACTTTTAAAATTCTCATCAGCTCACAAGGTATATAAAAACTAAATTAAAACAGTAACAACAGCACTGAACTTAAAAACTGGAAGCTGGTTACTAGAAATCACAGAATGGGAGAAAATCTACACCAAACTAACAGTGCAACAGAGCAAAAAATGTTTTAGCTGAGTACCAAATAAAGAGGGAACCAACTCCCCTCCTAAGGTGGAGATCCACAAGCTGAGCACTGTGAATAAAAAGAGCCTGCCCTGTGTCCTGGCCAACCAGCCTCTGATGGCAACGGGACAGGAAGCAGGGCCTTCGACGGCCATTGCACCACTTGGAAAGCCTATGCAGTATAGTAACATCTTACATGCATTTAACTTGCGCAAATTCAACCATACACTGAAATTGTGCAAGTTAAATCCAAGCAAGGTCCAAGCTTGGGTCATAAAGTGCAAGCTCGCTTGGGAGGTATGGCCTGTTTAGTGCCCTGGTCCCAAGATGCTCTTGTGAGATCTCATAGGGCCAGCTGAGTTCTTGTGAGAGCATCCCAGAGCCAGCATGCTAAGCAAGCTGTGTCTCCCCAGCAAGGCCTGCTTGGGTTACTTGGTGGAAAAAGAGTGCTTAAGCTCTCCACCTTGCCTCCTGGGCAAGACCCCCTTGGCATGTGGGCTCCAGGAATATGGAGGTTCTCTCTCCCCCCCACGCTAGCCATGGGGCAGCTCCTAGGCTTGGGGTATGCACAATTTTCATTTATGCATGGAAACCTTGCAGCCGAACCCCCACATAAGATGTGATTGCACTTTATATAGTTAAACAACTTAGAATGAATGAAAGGCTTTAGGTTTTCTGCTTATCACAATATGCTCCGGGGCTATGTGGAAAAGTGGGGTAACAGGAGTGGGAAAGTAACTTGAATCTAAATCTAAATTCTTTTGAAATTGATCTTGGGATCTTCTGAGTGAAGCCAATCTTTCTCATTCTGCCTTTACGGTCACTGAGCCTTCAGACACTGTGGCGAAAAGGGTGGGAAGGGTCTGGAGGCTAGAGGCAAAATATGAAATCTTCAGCAATGAAGGCTACTGCTATGCATTGCTGATCTTGCTGTTTTACTGAATTATGAATTTGCCTTCTTTGCTGGAATGCTGCAGGTTTTTTAATTCCTTCTTCTCTCTCCCATCTCCACCTCCCTTAGAAGATACGTCATTATAAAGAGATGTTACTGCCAGTGCAGTTTACCTTGAACAAACATTATTTCAGCCTTTGAGTTTGTTTTTCTTCTCTCTACTCTCTGAACAAAGGTACTATTACTTCTGTGTTTCAGGTCCTTTTAGGCTAAAAATAAAAGTGTGGTTTATGAAGTAACTGATTATCACAAGGGTGCTTGTTTAAACTCCCTGCGCAGGCAGTCAAAATGGAGTTTCATCAAATGAAATGAAGTGCAGTTTTGCAAAGGGATGTTTGATATTTTATGAGCAAACTGAAATGAATATTCATTTGTTGTTGCGGTGGTTGTTTATTTTAGATCTTCTAAATTGTTCAATTTGGTTCTGTGCTTTTTGATGTTTTGCTTTTTGTTTTTGACTACCGTAATTATGTGATTAATTATGTAATTTTTATCACGTTGTAAGCTGCCTTGAGCATGGAAAGGCAAGATGCAAATTAAATGATGCCTGTATGTATGTAAAGCCAGGTTGCAAGCATGTCCTGCCTCAGGGTTGGGCCAGTGATGTGGTGAGTAAGTGTCGTGCTTGTCACAGCTGCTGCAAAGTCCCCAGCCAAGGCAGCCTTGGCATTGATCCTGCAGTTGCTTTGGCATATACTTTTCAAGATAATGCATGGAATAAACTGTAGAACCAGATCAGAGGGAAGCAGAGGCAAGATATACGGTAGTTCAGTTTCTGGTCAAAATAGACATTATACCAAACATGTAGCTGGTGCTATGTATTTAGCTCCTCCTTTACCCAATAACATTCCATAGAATAATGTACCCTTCTCCAGATAGTATAGAATCATAGAATCATAGAGTTGGAAGAGACCACAAGGGCCATTGAGTCCAACCCCCTGCCAAGCAGGAAACACCATCAGAGCACTCCTGACATATGGTTGTCAAGCCTCTGCTTAAAGACCTCCAAAGGAGACTCCACCACACTCCTTGGCAGCAAATTCCACTGTCGAACAGCTCTTACTGTCAGGAAGTTCTTCCTAATGTTTAGGTGGAATCTTCTTTCTTGTAGTTTGGATCCATTGCTCCGTGTCCGCTTCTCTGGAGCAGCAGAAAACAACCTTTCTCCCTCCTCTATGTGACATCCTTTTATATATTTGAACATGGCTATCATATAACCCCTTAACCTCCTCTTCTCCAGGCTAAACATGCCTGTGACATCCTTGTGGGGAAGAGGAACACAATGTTCCATGTGTCTTTTCCACACCCTCCCACCCCAGCAGTACCAGCCAATTATGTGGAGTGGGAGGAGGAGATGTAGCATGTTGTAATGTTGAATGTAAATAAGTTCTGCTTAGGGATCAGGGAGAAATTCAATTCAGTTTATATTTAGAGGCCAACTTTCCAAAACAATATGCAGACCAAAACGCAGGTCTCCATACAAATATGCATATAAAATGCATTGTATTACACAAAATTGAAAGCAAAATGTTTACATTAGATCATTTGACTAAGATGCCAATGAATTTATTGAGGATTTAAAAAAAAATGATGAACTGATGTCAAAATGTGGAGAACTGGAGACAGAGAAAACGAGAAATGAGAGAAACCAAAATTGACAGATTCACCCTCCCCTTCTGCTACATGTTGCTGTGGGATAGTGGGGAGTTAGGTACACATGTGCCCTTGGCTTTGCATTTAGTGTAGTTTCTGCTTCAGCTTTCTGAGTCCAGTACAGTAATTCATAAATGACAGCCCTCTGAGAAAGTGAGCATTAATACAGCAATGCTGCATTAGGAGCAAAAGTGGAATAATTTCTAGATTAGAGGAGGTAGGTGTGGGCTCCTTTCATAAATTGCTGCCAAACAGGGTCTTCCAGGACACATTGCTAACATTTATTTATGTATTTTTTAATAATGCCCGCCCCCCCTTTTTTGCATGAAAGGTTTATTGAAGCAGATTATGCTTGGAAGTTGCTCTTGGCACTGAAGGCCATGTAATACACAAGGAGACCAATGAATGCTGCCAGCACCTCAGTGGAGCCCCACGGTTCACTCCAGGCACCTTGATGATCCACATTGACCAAAGAGATGGTTTGACCTCAGAGGCATCTCTGTTGTTCTGCTGAGCCTTGCACAAGATGCTGTAGGATTCCTCATCGAAGAACTTCACCTCGTAGGTGCCAGAGCAACTCAGCTTATGCTCCATGCTCCAAGAGACCTGATAGCAGCCAACACCCTGACCCCAAGTAACAGGAAACTGCTTGCCATTGAGATCTGCATAGAGAGCAACAGGTTTCATCTCGCGCCCCACGCAGCGCCAGCAGCGCCAAAGCCAGCCAAAGCAGCAGCAGCCTGGCACCTCCATCGCCAGCCAGCGAGAGGTGATGAGGAAAGGCAACGCCCAGCCTTCTCTAACATTCAGTGCGGCTTATGCAGCATTCATGCACACAGCAATGACCCACACAAAACACTCAAGTTTTATGGGCACAGACCAAATCAAGCATTTTAAATGAGGCAGTCCTTTGCATGTTAACTCTGGAAGTCAGTGTCACTGCATAGAATTGTAGCATAAGTGCTACTGCTGTGCAGTAAATACTTTGAGAGTCTGCCCTAATGAATTCAGTAATACCTGCAGCCTATACATGCTTTATATCCCATTAATCTGTGAAGTGGTTAAATCTCTGCCATTGATATCAGTGGGTGAATCCTGGTCTATTTTAATGTCATCTCTAGGTATGTAAACACAATCCCCTTCTACAGCTAAAAGCAATGATTCAGTATGAGACTTTAGAACGCTGATATTAGGTCAGTATCACCACACAGAGTGAGAAACATGGGCCTAAGCCCACCCCAGTTTGGGCCTCTTCATACTCTACAACTGTGTCACAGGAAGAATAAGCCAAGAACTCTGAAAGGTCAAGGTATGAAATGCAGACCCAATGAATGTAATCCTAAAATACACGCTTGGAAATCGGAAGCCAACACAGTTCCTGTTCAACTATGAAGATGCTGTCATCTCCCCCGGGAACCCTTTGGGGGTTAAAGTGCTAACAAGTGGATATTACAAGGCATGTGTGTTGTTTTCCTCTTCGTTATGAAGGCAGGAAGGATAGTCTTGTGGAGAGCCGAGGGAATCAAAACAGCAGACCATTCCTGACTCATTGAGTGGCTTCAACTGTGGATAAATCATTTAAATATGCTGGCAGAATTTGCTCCTCTCTACAGAATGTTGATAAATTATATCGTTGCCTTAAGGACATAGGAGTCGACTCCATGAGCCTTGGGGACTTTGGCCCCCACAATACAGTATTTGAGGGGGCTGGGCAAAGTTGATGGGCACTCCCATTCAAATGGTATGTGTGCACTGCATCATGTGATCGATTATGTAGAGTGGAGCTCATCTGGCGCCCCCCCCAATATTTTATTCAGATTGGCAACCCTGTTTAAGGAAGTTTTTAGCCTTGGCAAAGCAGTCTAGAGGGCTTAGAAATGCAAAAGGAGGGCAGGCATGTAAGGTACTCTCCCTCTGCCATGCATTTTGTGAGGCAGTTTGCTCCTCTCTGCTGAACTCCTTCCTAGTGCTCCTCGCTCCCTGTCTGCATTCCTCACCTACCAACCTGGCCAAATGTAGAGAGAGGTGGCAGGTAGCAGAAACAGGATTATTGCTGGCTGGGAGGTGAATACCATAACCTCCACAATTCGTCAGATGAAAATAGGGACATTTCTCACTCCCCACAACTGACCCCCCTCAACCCCCCCATCCCTCCCCCTTCCTATCAGAAGGAGGGTGAGGGGCACCACCACTGCACCAGCCGGATGTAGCACACAGGCCTCCACCGTCCTGAGAAAACACCTCCATTCCAATCTGGATTTATTCTTTGGTAGATTTACAAAAAGAAAAGCACACATCAACAAATAAGTTTTAGAAAGGGGCAGATGTACAAAGTTTTATTTTTTTTTTTTTAAGAAATCAAAACTCCTTGCGCTTGCTCTGCTTCCCCCTTCTTCCCCCCCGGGGCTCTCCTGCCCTCTGCCTGCCCCTCAGAGCCGGGGCATCATGCAGAGCTCGCCCTCAGGGCAACAGCCACTCCTCCTCCTCTCCAGCAGCCGCTCTGAGCTGCCCAAGGAGAGTCAACGGGATGCTCCCTCGCAGCCGCAGCAGCCTCGGACAAGTGCTGGCTCATTCTCCTCTCTGAGCTCAGTGGCAGCGGCAGCCCTGGTGGGGGAAGTAGGGACATTCTGGGATCAAATCAGAAGCTGGGATGGCTTTCATAATTCTGGGTCTGTCCCTGGAAAATCAGGACACCAACTTTAGCCCCTCCAGACCTTTTTTTCTGCACCTACAGAACTGCTGCCAGTTGAGGAACCAGAACGTTAAGCCAGCTAGTCCTGCCCTGGAGTACAGCTGTTTGTGTGTAATGTGTGATTGATTCATGGTGTGCATAATTTGTTTCTATTTTATCTTTTTGTTTTTATTATACTGTATATTTAATTCATTCACTGCTTTGGTAGGAGGAGGTTATGGGTTCATTTTGTTTCTGTTCTTGTTTTTAATTATGCATCTTGTGTTTGTGTTTTGTATTTTTATGCTGTGAGCTGCCTTGAGAAGGGCAGTGTACTAACAGAAAGATTTGGAGGCCTGGGCCAAAAGCCAGTATAGAAATAAACATACACAGAGGAAGGGGTTATGAGAGCATACAAACAGCTCACAAATCAGGGGTTGTGTCCAGGTATCTTTCTTTTAAAAGAATTATACACTACTCTTCGTCTGAGAATCACAGGGCGGATCACATTTATTTATAATTGCTTAATCATATGGGACTAAACTGCATTATGTTGTAAGGACCTTTTATTAAATCTTAGAATTGTAAAGTTGGAAGGGACCCAAGGGTCATCTAGTCCAACCCACTGCAATGCCTAGAACCTGGCGCTGGGCTGCAAGAATGTACTGTAACTATCACATTTTCAACATTTTCTGATAGCCAAGTTCCACTACTTTTCACAGGCTGGGAATAGTGGCTCCCTCAGATTGTACCCACTATGGAATTAGACTTGAAAAGAAAGTTTGTGTTGTGGATATGCTATTTCCATAGTTTACTTGACATGGTTCAGACTGACCAAGGCATTATTTTCAGTGACAGTCTGTAGCAGCTGAAGCTGTGAAATGTGCTAGGGGCAGGCATTTTTTTGGTTGTGAATTCTATTGCTGTTAACAGCATTATCTGACCAATAGTACACAAAAATCTCTTAACTGGTATTTGAAGCATACAGTATGTGTTAATGAGATGAAAGCAAACTAACTGTGGCTCCGATTGAGAAAATGTTTGATATACATTGACTTTTAGTGACTTTTTTGTGGGTTGATTCATTTTCCACATTGAACAAAAGGTCAACAACTCTGGGGAACCTTTCCTTAAAAAGGTCAATAATTTAGGGGTTCCACCCCTTAAAAAAGGTTGACAACTCGACAACTCTGGGAAACGGGGGGGGGGCGTCGGAGGGATCTTTGCACCACGGTGTCGGATATGCTTAAGACGGCCCTGAAAATACATAACACAATAACAAAGAAAAACTATTTAAAAAGGCCACAGATTGTTTAATTAGTCAAAGGCCTGGGAGAAGAGAAACGCTTTTGCCAGGCGCCTACAGATACGTAACAAGGGTGCCAGGCGAGCCTTGCTGGGGAGAGCATTCCACAAGTGGGAAGCCAGCACAGAAACTGCCTGTTCTGGTTTTGCCACCCTCTGGACCTCTCTTGGAGGGGGGCAGTCAAAGCAGCACCTCAAATGAGGTCCAAGTCAGTTCATATGGGGAGTGGCAGTCATTCTAGAGAAGCACCTGCTCCCACATGATTGTATGTACCCACTGAGATCTTCTGCGAGGTTCAGTTCCATTTGCTTACAACATCTGGCAAGTATGTGAGACAGGGCCTTATTGGTGCTGGTACTGAGTATAGAATGTTTTCTCTTGGAAAGCCTGCTTTTAGCCCCCTGCCAATATCTAGAAGTATTATTCTCTCCCTCCCTTTTTAATGCTTTTTAAAGACCTGCTTTCACTATTGTATTGCCCATGGTTTAATTATTTATGGCACAGTTTTAATTGGTTATTTTTATATTGTTTTTATTACATTCTATGAGGCAATTTGGAGAGCTCTAGTCAGGCTGAAAATAATAATATAAATATTTCATATAACTTCTCTCCAGTTATTGAATCTTGTGTTTTTGGTTGTACAATTGTTACCATAAAAGGGTGGGTGGAATAAAAACGCTGATCCTTCAGCCAAAAGAAGACAAACTCAGCATGTAGAAAGAGTTTACTGTATATTTATTGCTGCAGCATAAATCTGGAGGCCCCAGTGGATATCTCTGAAAAGCTGGGACCACAAATACAAAATTCAAGACACTTTTATAACAATTACATGCATTATCGCCTCGTGCACAATCCTTTTCAGCAATATGATTGGGTAACAGAACACATGGACAGCTTGTGGACTCCTAAAACTATTTTAATTGGTCAGAACAGCCTGCCCCTAATTACTATGGCAACAGGTATCTTTAAGCAAAGTTCATACAAAATGCTGCTTTTCTGCTATCTGTTCCATGAAGCCTATTCTGGGTCAGAAGAATTTATTGCTCTTCTGTCTTTCATGGCAGCCTCCAGTCAGCCGGCGATACAGCTTGTTCTTCCCTCTGCGGTCTGAGGGGCAGAGAGCGATGGCGGCCTCAGACAGCAGTACATCATGGATGAAACTGCCACTGTTCCTGAGTCCCTCTTAGAGATGTTAAATTTCCAGAAATTTTGAAGCCATGAGAAAAAAACATTTTTTCCTCTGTTTTTCCCTGGAAAAAATATAAATTTTGGAAAAATTGAAAAAAAGTTCAGTGTGGCGTAGTTGTACAAAGAGCGTGAACACAGTGTATATAAAAGTACTGTACAGTATTATTCTTGCAATAAAACAGGTAACCACCCCCCTTTCCCTCAAAAGCAACAAAAAAGCAAGGAACCATCAACATAAAAAATAATCAGATTTGCCCCTTAGCACCAACAGCAAATAAAGTTAAGGTCCACCTCAATATTTAAGCTCCATACAAGGTCTACCTTTTGAGTACTGCTTAAAAAAAAACCCCACAGAAGACACAACATATACATGCAGTTTATTCTATCTAATTTTCTGAACTACTGCTTTCATTTTCCATTTATTCTTCCTCTTCCTCTTTGTCATTTTTCTCATGAACTTCTAAAAATTGGCTCTGGAAAAAAGGGGGGGACTTGTCCCCCCATTTCCCGTTTTTTCCCCAGGCCTTCCCATCTCTACTTGAGGACAGCCAGGGCAAAGCGTAAGGCACTTTTTTTTTGCATGCCAGACCCAGAAGTAATCAACATCCAGTTACTGAATAGTATGTTGCACTAAGGCTCAAACTCTGAAAGGAAAAGGAGTGTGTGTGTGTGTGTGTGTGTGTGTGTGTGTGTGTGTGTGTGTTTTAAATTGAATTTGTTATTATATATTATAAAAGGCATGATGGTAAGAGAGCTTCTAAACAGTTTACAAAACAGATAGTAAGAGAGCTTCTAAACAGAACATTAAAATGGTTGATAGAACACAGTTAAAAGCAGGTATTTAAGAGTATTCAAAAGATGATTTAAAAGATGGTTAAAAGGAAGTACCGTATTTTTCGCCCTATAGGACGCACTTTTCCCCCTCCAAAAATGAAGGGGAAATCTGTGTGCGTCCTATGGGGTGAATACAGGCTTCAGGAAGCTCTCAGCAAGCCTTGGGAGCCCGTGGGAGTTCCCGTCGGGCTCCCTAGGCTTGCGGATAGCAGCCTGCATTTGGAAGCCTGGGGCGCACTGCACAGCGTGCCCCGGGCTTCAGTTCCCCGACCTGGTCTGAAGGCTGGCAGCGGGGAGAAGAGCTTGTGGGGCTGGCGGCGGGGAGAAGCTCGGGTGGGGAGAAGCCTGCGGGGGAAATAACATCTTTTTTCTTTATTCCCCCCCCCCAAAACTAGGTGCGTCCTATGGGCTGGTGCGTCCTATGGGGCGAAAAATACGGTAAATTGCATGCAGCTTCTATGTGTTCAGATGGGCAGTTGCCGGAAAGAGTACAGTGAGAGCACCTGCCTGGTGTCAGTCGGCAGGGAGCTCCAAAGTGGGGGTGCTGGAAGGCCTGGAAGAGAAATGGAAAAATTGAGGGTGGGGGGACAGGTTTTTTCCTGTTTTTTTCCAAAGCCATTTTTTTCAGGAAAAAATAGGCAGGGGGAATAGTGTGTGGAATATTCAAACTATATCAACCCCCCCTGAATAAAACGGCTTGGGGGGGAACAGGGGGGGGGACTGCTCTTTCCCAATTTTCCAGTTTTTTCCAGGCCTTCCCATCTCTAGTCCCTCTGCTAGCAGCGGTCCGATGCTGAAAGCGGTACTGGTAGCAGAGGGACTCAGGAGCAGTGCCAGTCTCACCCACAATATACTGCTGAGTGAAGCCGCTAGCGCCGTCTGCCCCTCATCCCGGTCCTGGGTGATATATTGATACATCGCCCAGGCCTATCAGCAAGGTTGCACTATGCTTAGCAGGGAGGAAATACGGGTGGGGAACTGCACAAGGGAAGCTGCAGACTAAAATTGCAAGAAGGCTTCGCTGAACAGGACTTAGATTATTAATAAATATAGAACAGTCTTTGCCATGGCAATGCTGGGTGATATGGCATTATATTAAGTACTGTTTAGACCAGTGCCATTTTTCTAGGGAGAAAAGGTGCCGGTACTTACCATGAAATACCCCTCTCAGCCGACTGGCTGTGGCTGCAGGCTGGGGGTCGATGTGGGGCGCGTGCCAGGAGACATGGCCCTCCCCCTCTGTGCCACATGTGAGGCCTTCAAGGAAACGGGCGTCCTCTTGGCGCTGCCTGGCCCTGCCATCGATTCTGCTGCCGCCGCCATGAACTGGTCCACTTGCTGAGTGCCAAGTGCCTTCTGCTAGCCTTAGAGCTGGCAGAGTGGCGGGTGCAGTGGCAGCCCAGCAGCTTCCTGCAACTATGCTGCCGCAGGATGAGGACGAGGAGTAAGTGCCACTGCTGGGGCTGGCGGTGCCGAGGGGCCTGCCGTCATGGGCACAGGAGAAAAGGCGCACCCTCCTCGCATGCTTGCTTTAGAAGCCATTTTTGGGGGGAGGGGGGAAGGTGCCACTACCGTGTACCCGTGAGTACTGCAAAACAACAACAACCCCACACTGACATAGACCACCATTTTTATTCCATTTCCATTTGATTGTGGAAGGAAAAATAATACCCCTAAACTGCAAAACAGTCATAGACTAGAAGCAACCACAGTTCTCCTAGAACAGCTAAAATACTTTAGCTACCTATTGCTGTTAAAATACCATAGAAGTGCTAAAACTTAAACCTAAAATACCCCGACTAAGCACCACAGTGCAAATATTAGCAGTTTTCTCACATCCAAGTGTTACAGTTTCAAGGTCCCTGCAGACTTAGTAGCATTGTCCTATGCTAATTTTCACTTTGTTAAAGTGATGGCATAAAATCTATGCAAAGAAGAGCTTACCTGGGGCTTAATTTTCAGAGGAAGAACAGCACAATTTGTTGTCAAAATGAAGTGCTGCGCTATCACTGTATCAAAGCCGTATTTAGTTCTGACCAAAGTGGTGTTGAGATGGGCCTCCCAAACAGAGCCAGTGAATGGCTGGTGAGAAAGCACTTGAAGCAGGGGAGGCTGCTCCGTTCGGGCTAATGGGGAAGTTCCCCCCCAAACTCAGGCTGCTCTCAGGACCCACACCTTGCCACTTCACAGCCAGTTCAGGGGCTGCTAGCTTCCTTACTCCCAGTCTGCCCTTGTAAAACTCAGCAGGGAAGGGGGCAAAACTAGAATGAGTGGACTCTGTGCCTCACGGGCTCCACCTGCTGTTTGGGGCTCCTGCCTTCCACTTCACTAGACCCAATGGACACCACCTGCTGCTGAGTGAGGAGCATTCAGGGGGTCTGTCATGGATGCTTTAGCTGAGATTCCTGCATTGCAGGGGGTTGGACTAAATGACCCTTGGAATCCTTCCAGCTCTACAATCGTATGACTCTATGTACAACTGTATGTGGACGTGGCCAGTGGGAGTGTCAGGATCAACGACCGTAGCCAGCAGGTGTTTTCCTGCTGCTTCTTTGTGGTTCATTAAATGTGTGTGGGATTCATCTGAACACTTCTAAATGCTTCAGTGTTATGTATAAAGGCAGAGTCCAAAAGAGGGCAGAAGAAGAAGAAGAAGAAGAAGAAGAAGAAGAAGAAGAAGAAGAAGAAGAAGTGGAAGAGTTTGGATTTGATATCCCGCCATTGACTCCCTTTAAGGAGTCTCAAAGCGGCTCACATTCTCCTTTCCCTTCCTCCCCCACAACAAACACTCTGTGAGGTGAGTGGGGCTGAGAGACTTCAGAGAAGTGTGACTGGCCCAAGGTCACCCAGCAGCTGCATGTGGAGGAGCGGAGATGCGAACCCGGTTCCCCAGATTACGAGACTACCGCTCTTAACCACTAGACCACACTGGCTCTCCTACACAATAACAATAACATTTGAAGGTCTAGAATAGGGGGAGGGACATCAAGCATGAAGGTCACATGTGGCCCTCGAGGTCAGTTTGTTTGGCTCCTGGACTCTCCCCAGAGCAGGCATGTCCAAAGTCTGTTTTGGGGGCCTAATCTGGCACTCTGGTCGGTTTAATCCGGCCCCCGTGGCAGTTTATTTCCTGGGGTTCAATCCTAAAAAAAAGCTCAACAACTTTGGTCGGCCCTCCCAGCCCTCCACTTCATCAAATCTGGCCCTCTTTGATAAAAGTTTGGACACCAACAGCCCTAGACCAAACCTCTCTCTGGTTCTCCTTGAGGGCTTTTGCCTGGCTGTAATGTGTGACTGGACAGTGACAGTGCATTTTGCTTGCCTGGGTGTATGTGTGTGTGTACTAAGCTCTGGGTGTTGCTAGAAGGTTGTTGGTGTTATGAGGAATGAAGGAAGAAGCTGGGTCTGTTTAGCGTGGAAAAGAGGAGAATGAGAGGAGATATGATAGCTATCTTCAAATATCTCAAGGGCTGTCCCGTGGAAGAGGGAACAAGCTTGGTTTTTTTCAACTCTGGATGTTAGGACTTGAACCAACAGCTTCAAGTTATTAGAAAGGAGATTCCAACTAAAGATCAGGAAGAACTTTCTGACAGTAAGTTTTTTGGCAGTGGAATGGTTGCAGAATCTCCTTCATTGGAGGCATTTAAGCAAAGGTTGGGCGGCCATCTGTCATGGATGCTTTAGCTGAGATTCCTGCATTGCAGGGGGTTGAACTAGATGACCCCTGGTGTCCCTTCTAATTCCACAGTTGTTTGATTCTATAATTCCTGTCTCAGGCCAGACCTTTTAAAATTAGTTTGAGAAACTTTTGTTTTGATCCCCCAATCCTAAAAGACACACAAAAGATGATTTAGCGACAGTCCCTAAACTGAATGATTTAGCGACACTCCCCGAGTTGAATTGCAATTCATTCAGAATTTGGCTGCGCGACTGGCTGGTGTTTGCTGTTGCTGCTGTGTGAATAACGTCCATTGTAAAACCAAACTGAAGTTAATTTCAGTTCCGGACTGCGAAGAGCAAACCTTGCAAGCGGAGCGCGAGGGCGAAGGAATGGGCCAAACGGCGGGGAGGCTGTTAAAATGCAATCTGATTCCAACATGGCCTGGCGCAGGCAGATTTCTTCCAGGACAACACAGTTTTTTTAAAGTTGCTGAAAGTCCTGGGGCTCTTCTCCCCACCCGCCTCGAGAGCACGCAGTTTCTGAAACTACTAGGGGAAAATGATTTTCAAAATGGAAAAACTCTAAAACCAGTTTTCACTTTGCATTGGTAGTAAAGATCCCCGTTTGCACTTTGCATTCGCGACAACCCCCCCCGCGATTCGCCGCGCGCTGTTCACTCCCCGCACCGCCTCTTCCCCGCGGACGCGGCAAAGGCGCCCCCCCCCCCTTCCCGGGACCCTGGAATGTCGAGGGGGAGGCGGGCCAGACCCAGCCCCGCCCCTTCCCGCGAGTGACGTCCTCCCTCTCCAATCAGCGGGAGGCGGGGGCGGGCTCTGCGGACTTTCCTCCCGTCCTTTTGGCCGCTCCCTTTGCGGGGGCGGGAGCGGGAGGGGCCTGGGAAAAGGGAGTGACGTGGGTCTCTCCCTGGCTCGCTTCTCCGGCGGGGATCCTGCGGGGCGCGAGGCGGAAGGGGCTCGGGGAGAAGGAGATGGCTTTGTAAGGTGGGACAGAGGGGCGAGGCCTTTTCTGTGCAGAAGTCCCGCTCCGCTTCCGACTGGGGTAAGTCCGTGGGTCTCCTCGTGTGCAGGAGGAGCTCGCCTGCTCTCCGGCTGCTTTTCCTGACTTGCCCAGGCGCCCCTCTCTGGACCCGCTGCACTGGGGATGCTGCCTAACTTCTCCCTTTCTCTCTCTCTCATCCTGAAACACTTCCCCCCCCTCCGGGTTCTGGCTTTTAAAGCACCCGGTGCCCCCTCCTCACCTGTTGGCCATCGGCAGGAAGCGCCGAGTCGGGTCCTTCATGGGGGGGAAGGAGCGAGTCCGGCGAAGGGTGGAGAAATGGAAACTTGAAGCCTGGGGTGGGATCGGTAAGGCGGGCGAGGGGAATCCTTCCTGGGCTGGGGGGGAGGGGGGAGCCAGTCTGCAGGTTAGAATCCAAACAGGTTGATCACACGCCAGGAAACGGGAGTCTTTTCTCAAACTAGTGATGATTGGGCAATGAATGTAGTATGTGTGTTTGTGGGAAATCATGTAGATGAAAGCATGGGGAAATATATTAAATATGAATATGGATGAGATTTGGTAAAGGGGGGGAAAAGATTTTAAGGAAGGCATATGCTCAAGACCTCCTCTTCCTCAGGTCAGATGCAGCTTGGGAAGAACGGCCTACTTTTATGTTCACACTGGTGCTAAATGGAAAAGGTGATCTTGCAGTGGTGGGGATCTAGCAGGATATTGTGAAAACCTAGTCATGCTTGAGAGAATATTTTTGGCTGCTGGATTAATGTCTCCCAGGCTAAGGTTCCATGTTTCACTAGACTAGAGGGAAGAAGTTTATTAGTGCCAATAAAAATTTGCTTGAGGTTTAATTTAAGTTGGTAGCTTTTTAAAAACCAACATGCCTAATCAAACCCCATACAGTTTCAAGGCTAGTGGAAGTGAACTTTCCAGATTCCTTGTGGATCAGCCTCATTGATTTTTGTCTTGGCTACAGCAGTGTGTGAATGGCTCGAGAACTGCAGTTTAATTGAATTAACAAGTCATGGTTTTATTAATTTGGGATAAGGGTTATTTTGGGAGAGGTTGTTCTGTACAATAGGTACTTACTTTGTGTTTTTAATGTTGTTATGTTTTCTGCTGCTTTTAAAGCCTGTCAGATTTCTGCTGTCTCTGCCTAGTGGGGAGCGAGGGCTCCTGCGAACACAGAGTTCTTTATTTCTCTTCCTGCCTGTGAAACTGGAAGCTGCCATATATTCCAGCTAGACATCTGCCGTTTGCTTATTCACGGGAGCAAAACAAACCCACCTTCTTTTGACCAGTAAAAATGTTGGGCGGCACCATCTGAGGAAAGTTTGGAGAGAGTAAAATAAAGACTGACTGAAGCTTCTCTTTGAAGCTTCTGCTTGTTGGGTTGCCGGTTCAGTTTGGTGTCTTTAACCTCTGCTCTGGGATGTATGCAGCATATGTCTTTGTGTGTGTGTAAACTGTGGTGAAGTCCTATAACACTTGCACGCTTTTACACTTGTGCAAAATGCAGTTTTGGGAAGCTGTTTATTCCCAGTGACTTGGATCCCAGCAGGGTGGATTTGATTTAAAGCAAATCAAATTAAATCACGATTTAAATTACTAGTCAATAAGACTTGACTTAAATCATTTTTTGACAGAAAGACTCTCCGTCACTGACGGGCTGCCCTTCTCCCTCCTCAGGGAAAAGCCCCCAAGAGCCACACACACGCTCCACGTGGCCCGTGAAAGGGAGCCCTGAGCAGAGCCTGGGATGCATACAGGCTCTCCTCAGCACTCCCTTTAAAGAATATTATTTTCCTTGCATTCCCCCTCTAAAAACTAGGTGCGTCTTATGGTCAGGCGCGTCTTATGGAGCGAAAAATACGGTGATCCGTCTTCTGAATTGTACCCTCCCTCTCCCCAAACTAGGCCTGTATTAACCATCTGTTTCGTTGGGGGTTGTGTGTAGGTTGTTGCCCATAGAAGTGTTGATGCATATGAATTCTGTGGAGTTGGAAAATAGAGACTCCTTTCACTGTCCTCTCTTTCCTGGCAACAGGGTCTGCTTGTTTGCTCCAGATTGACCCAAAAGACAGGAACTGAGCAGTTCCTTCCGTTATCTGCTGCATTTGGAGTGCCTCACCCGGGCTTCAAAGAGAGAAAGGACACTGGTCTTCAGTAGCAGCAGATCCCTTTTGCAGGCCCAACATTTGTCTGTCCTACCTACAAGTGACTTGCAACTTCCATTTGAGAATCTTGGCTCTAAGAAAGAGCAGGGAAGCCCAGAGAACTGAAAAATAAAGCTTTGTTGTGGTGGATAGAGGCAATCCTGCACAGCTGTAGTAGGGATACAGAGCGGTTTGCAGTGAAAGAAGCACGGTGGTATCTTGTGCAAGGCAGATGCATCTTTCTGTTGAGACTCCAGGCTAACAAGTTTATTAATACAAATAATAGTTCATTCATTTATTTAATAGACTTTGTTTCAGAATGCAGCATGTAGTACCTGATAAAATCAACCAGATAACGTTCACAACATTAAAATGGTAAAAAGCCTAATACAGTAACAACGAGCCAAAGCAATAAAATCATACTGTTCTGTTTCAGACAGTGACTCCACACAGGGCAACTAAGAATAGCATCCTTAGACACGGAGGAGTCCCAAATGTGTGAATGCCCCTCGCATGTAGAGTGGTAGCTCATAAGGAGTAGTAATAGACCAGAGAGTTGTTAAAGCTGGGCCCTGTCAAGTTCCTGATAACATGAAAGCCTGTTATGAACCAGCTTGAGAGGAGATGAGCTGCTGTGGATAAGCAGAGGAGGAGAAGGTGCTCAGTCAGTATCTCGCCATGGAGGAGGAGGAGGGATTGGAACAATTTAGAATGGCTTTCGTCACGGCCATTAACCTGAGGTAATATTTCTGGGTTAGCAGAGTCTGTAACCTGAAGCGTCTGTAACCCGAGGTACCACTGTAGAGGTAGCCTACCTCCTATTATAAAGATAATGGGGATAATATATATAAAGTGTCTTGAGTGTTTGAAAGCGGTATAGCTCCGTCAGTAAAGCAGGAGACTCTTAATCTCAGGGTTGTGGGCTTGAGCCCCACGTTGGGAGAAATATTCCTCCCTTGGCGGGGGGTTGGACTAGATGGCCCTCATGGTCCCTTCCAACTGGCAGTGCTATGATTCTAAGATTCTTCCCCTGTGTCTTGATGCTGAAGTTGACAAGAACTCGAGGGACTTTTACGAAAAACAATCCATAAATACTAAGTATAAAGTAAGCCCACAACTTAGGCAGATGCTGTGTTCTGGGGATTGTACCTGGGCCCCCCCTTTATTTTATTATTTTTTGCCAAGCACGTGAAGCTGAATGTGCACAAGTTAAATGCTTAACGCAACCCATTTGTGGGTCCTGTCTTGCCATCTGAAGAGCCACATCTTCTTTCTTCCCTATTCTCTTGGTACTAGAGTGGACTGTTGGATGGCATTTTAGGAGATTACCTTTTTTCAGTAATGTGTGCAGAAGAGATGGGGGCCAAAACAGGCTGGCAACCCCAAGCTGTTTTTGAAGAGCTGAATAAATGGCAGAATGCCTGTGTGGTGTACAGTGTTCTTCATAAGTAGCTTTTCTGATTCTAAACGATAGCTTAAAGCAGTTTTCTAAACCATATTTATGGGGAGTGATTCAAATTTACCTCATGTTTTTAATCTGTAGACAATTTTTAAGGATTTATGGCACAGTCAGCATTGGTAGTTCTTTTTCCTTTAGCCTCGTTTAAGGTTTTGACAGTAAAATATGCACTGCGAACTGTTGGTTGTAGAACATGCAGAAGGGCATAAGTGATCAGCAAAATAAATATCTCTATTCCTGAAACGTCAGTGCAACACCAAAGGTGCTCGTAAGTGCAGATATTCTGAACAGTCAAATATATCTGAAGTCAAAAAGCCTTGATGTACTGTAACATTCTCACACTTTTAAATATAGAGTGTATAGTTACTAACATTCTGTTACACTCTAGTGTGAGCAAGGATGGATCTGTGCAAATAGAACTGTTTTTCAGAAACACACTGAACTGCCATGTGAATTGTGGTCTCCTTTTCTTCGCACATGTAAGTGAATGTTTCTCTCCATATATAGGGAAAAACTAAAGAATTCAGGGTGCTGTTACTGTGGGAGATAAACTGACCCTGGATGTGTAAAGATGGGCATTTGCCTGTGCGTGGTGCAAGTGTTTATTTGGACACAAATGCATGCTCCCCCCACCCCTGCGCTGCCCTTGCACTCTGCAAGCATTCCTTATACCCTGCACCCATAAGCACCAGGAAAAGTAGTGAGTGTTTGGGAGGGCCTAGAGACTGTAGTCTAGCACTTCTCAGGCAGGGTGGTCAAGGTGGGACTGCTGATTCTGAAGCCCACAGGAAGTTTGGTGATTGGGCAGATGGTCAATGAAAGTGGGAAGTGCCAGGGAGGTGGAAAAGAGCAGTTGGCTCAAGTCCGCTGACTGGCTGGTGTCTCTCACCTGGAGAGCTTGGGCTTTTTAAGGAGAAAGTTATTTAAGCAGGAAAATTATTTTGAGAGGCTCTTTGGGCGCCTTCTGCTTCTACTTCATCCATACTGGTTTCAGTATTGCTGTCAGCAGCTGTTCCATAGTCCATGACAATGGAAGAAGCCCGCAACTGGAGATGTGGGGGAACTGGGGGTGTGAAAGTAAAGATTTTATGAAATGTAGGCCCTATTTAAAGAAGTGTGAAGTTGCCAAATTCCTTTAACAATTTAAACAAAAAAGTATGCCTATTTGTTTATAAAAACATTTCTAGACTGCCCCAAGGGGGTGAACAGCAAAAATTTCTCAGTTTGTACACTTCTTGCAAGCCAGGAGCAGTTTTCTTTGTTATTGGGGGCTTGGGAGTGAAATACTGGCAGCACCCCTCCTCCCCTTTATATAGGTAAACTAAAGCTTCAATTTTGGGTAACATACATTTTGGTAAGATACATTTGAGGGAACAAGGATCCCAAAGGTGTCACCCCCCCTTCCCATGATGGGGGACTGCTTGGATGGTCCGTTTCCTTCCCAGGGGAGTGAGAGTCACTTCTTCCAAAACCCCAACATTTTCTCACTCTTACTGAATGAGAAGGGGCACAGTAACAGTCGTAAGTGACTGCCAGCTCTGGAAGAGGATTTTTATACTTGTGGAAGGTTTAGTTTTCGTATGTTTCAGGTTTCCTATGTTGCTTTTCAGGTTTTTTGTTTTGTTTGGGAGATATGGTTGTAACACCCTCCTCAAACGACTGAGGGCAAATAAATTACTGGTGAAGGCTGAATGTCAACTTTGCACTTGGTCGCATATTTGAGAACCAGTTCTTACTAAGGCAGTCTTAAGACTTGCATCTTGGGGATTGTATCCTAATACCCCAACTTTTCCACATGTCGGGCATGTTTTGCTTGGCAGAGCATCCCATTATGTGAATCCCCATCTGCAGTCTTCTTAAGTGATACAGTCCAGACCTTACTGATTCATTGAATTCATATACTGCCCTATTCCTGGAGGTCTCAGGGTGGTTCACAGAATAAAATCAAAATATAAAACCATAAAATAACAACAACCCAATAACCCTCCCCCTGCATTTACTGCCTTGTTGACAACATGACATTGGTAAACATGGCAGCCAACTAGAATATTGGCTTCCTTGCATTACAGCTGGGTCCAAGTGTATATTGAGTTTTGCTTTTATACACAGTTTTGGGGTTCTGAAAAATTACAGAATTTATGTGACATTTAAAATTATTTTCTCATGTAGAAAATAACTGCTTTAGGCCAATAAGGAAATGACACATGTTGAAATTAAGGTTTTCCTAATTTGTTTAACTGTACAGTCATACCTTGGGTTACAGACGCTTCAGGTTGCGTTTTTTCGGGTTTACGGACTGCCGAAACCCAGAAGTACTGGAATGGGTTACTTCCAGGTTTCAGCGGTTGCGCATGCGCAGAAGCGCCAAATTGCAACCCGCAGACGCACAGACACAGGTTGCAAACGTGCATCCCGCACAGATCACGTTCGCAACCCGAGCGTCCACTGTAGTATGTTAGTTACCAAATTATTTCATAAACGGCTGTGGTTATGCTGCTTGCTTTCCACCTTATTGTACAAGGACAACTATATTTTTCCTGTCTCTGAGACAAATACTGAAATACATTATATAGTCATTTAGTGCATGGTCTGATGCATATGTGGGAGATGGTGTTGGTGGCTTTGCTAAAGGTTATCCAGTTTGATTGTGGTAGAACTGATATTTGAACCAAATACTTCCCTCCCTACATAGTACATGTGATTAACTAATATGCTCCACCAGTATTTATCCTTCACTGAAATATGACACACTTTCAGGTCAGTGTATGTGTTGCACATCCTTAGTATGGTTTTAGTGTCATTCTCCATTTCAGCGTCTAAGTCCTAGAACACATTCTGTTATGTATTTAACTCCTGTTAAACCTGAAGAAGGAGCCTAGAGGTTAGTCTATGGCATTTCCTTCCTCATTAAACACATTTGCAGTTCAAAGTTTTGCTTGATTTCTTCTACAGAAGCTAACTTTCAACACTGTTTTGTTGAAATGACTGATTCTTACATGTTGGCACATTTGAGAACTGATGCTCATCTATTTTGGTCTAATTGTTCCACAGCTATTAAGTATGCATTTAAAATCTTAGCAGTTTTCTATGTCTTACAGTCCTATAAACTATATGAAACAAGTCTGATTTCAGAGATTGTGTTGCATCTGCGGTTTTAAGTATACACATGGCCAAAATTGTCGCATATACCAGCTAAACAGAGGGAACAATCTGATTTCTGGTTTCAGAACTACACTTCATTGAAAAACTGCCAGTGAATTCTTAACCCTGAAAATTTGCTATCCCGTCATATCACTCGTCAGCAATTTCTGTTTTGTTCTTGGAATCTGCCGATGGACCTGCCCATTAAGCATCCAGGACTTACAACTTCAAAAGATTGTCACCTAAGCCGTCAACACAAATGCCACTAGGATTTCACTCAAAATGCCCTAAGTTCCTGATGAAACCAAAAGAGAGTGAGGCGGCTGCTGCCTTCAGAAATGTTATCTGAGACACTACAATTTTTTAGGTGCAGTGGTTCTCAAACCTTCTTTTAGGAAACCCTTGCCTACTGAGGAATCTCTACGGATTGGGCTTGCATGTTGCAATGGATCCAGGGACATGTATAGAGCACAATGCGAGTCGCTTCATGCAGGGCACCAGTTGTAGGCCTCACCGTTGCCCTATATCACCTGAGAGCGCATCCTTGAAGGTCCCAATGTGCTCCTGGGGCTGGACACTGCAGGAGAAAGCTGACAGTGGGGGGCAAGTTGTCTGCCTGATCTTACTGAGGAAACCCTGAATGCATTTTCAAGGACCGGCCAGAAGTTGAACACAATTTGAAAACCTGTGTGTGTTCTCCCCACCTCTTCCAGCCGGGAGGCACTGGTTACGCAGAAGGAGATGTTAAAGAAAATAGCCTAATGCGTGTTAGGGCAGCACCTTGGGGGAAAACCGGAGCCCTGTGTGAAATGCTCACAATGTTCAGACTTGATCCGTAAAGCTCCCAGCTATGAACGTTTGTACAGTCTCTGCGTTTATTTATAAATCCTTCAGGAATAAGGGCCACAGCGTGAGGTTCTCATGTGGATGGTATGCATGTCAAAAGAGGAGATGTCCCCTCAAGACTGCCTTTTCCTCCCCACCCCCACCCCTTCCTGTGATGATGACCTCATTTTCAGACTTCAAAGTGAAATCCAAACTCGGCTGCCCCTTTAAGGCTACACAATTACTGGGTGACCTAGTTCTGTCCTACAGTTTTATGAAATTGGAATGTGATCATTCCCGCACCCGCTGTGGGAAAGCGAGGATTACTTTCAAGGTGTCAAAGGGATATCTCCTGGGGCCTCTTTGTTTATGAGGCAAATGAGGGATGCAAAACAAATGGCTTCTCGCTAAGTTACTTGCGCTATGATTGGCCTTGAGTGAAATGTGAGCAGAGGGAAAGAGTATCATTTACCAGCCTAACCATGGCAGCTGGAATGTATGTGGGGTGGGAGGGTCTGTGTAGCACAAGGATTTACAGACAGCAGTGGGGCATGCGAATGATGACTTCTGTCGTCTGCCCCTGATTCCGCTCTTTTTTAACTGCATTGTAGGTTACACATCGTGGTTTGAGTCTTTCTGCATTTGAGCAGCTAGAATGTAATGGTGTGCCCTCTATATATAGGGCCTACTTAAGGTTGACTTGCTTATTATCCAGTTGTTTGGGGTTTTTTGGTGTTCCTTGCCATCCCCTCCCCGAATCTTCTGGCTTGGCAGAGTTTTCACTGGAGTATGGCCAAATAAGAGTCTCTCTCCTGCTACTTGAAAGTGCTCCTGCTGTTTCTTATGAGAGTTCCTGGGAAAGGGGGTCTCAGTGTTGCTGGGAATGTCCAGAAGATCTTGGGTGTGTGTAACCCGCTGTAGCAATATTCTGGAAGCAGTGAATATTAAGAAGCCTTCTGAAAGGGAAACAGCCCTGACCAAAACTGCTGGTTTGAAAATGTTTAGGGATCTTCAACACAAGAAGTGCTCATTATTTACTTTGGCTGGCCTGTGTACTTGGGCCCAGTGCAAAAGTTTGTTGTGCTTGTGTGGAAATGGAATTGGTGACTTGTGGGACCATGATGCATGTAGTGGTGGAAGCTGTGTTTTGCGTTGCCATGATGGTGCAGATTGCAGTAGTAGTGTGCTTACCCCACAAGTTGTACCAGTCATGCCTCTGTACTATTATGGATCAGCCTTAGGTGTATCGGAACATGAAGATACCTTTTTTAAGTAGTAATCTGATAATCATGGTGCAAATGGTTTACACATAGTTAAATGATATTCAGTGCATTTATTTTCCTTCCCCCCTTTCCTACCTAAAGATAGCTCTTTAAAAGGTGTTACCTCTCTGGTATCTCAAAAGTAGCATGCGTCAATATATTCAATTTCTTTAAAAACATCAAATATAAAAGATTATGTTCGATTTTGTGGGCTTTGCCTGTATGATGTGTACTTTAGCTTTACATGGGACTGCACAACAGTTTGTCAATCTTATTTTAAAGTATTCATTATGTTTTACCTTTTAGCTGACATTATGAAATTTTCTAACATGTTGAGGAGGTTTACAGGGTTATGTTGGCCCTACTGTGAGCCTGAGAAGGAGCACTATGCTTGTGTTGGAAGAACACATGTAAAATTCCATATGTGTGCGTGTGGCGATCCAGATTGGCCCAGGGTTCTCTCCCCACAATCCTGTTGGAGGCACTCTGTCCATACGCTCCCTTCTCATGGTTGGTGAGGCATTGTTGGTGGGCAAGTCAGTGTTGAGGGGTAGGCTAGCCCATGCAGTCCCACAATTCCTCCATGTTGGGTTTAAATGTATGACTGATGGCTTGCCCAACGCCAAACCACAAAGAGGATAGCTGTGGATTTGAACTTGGGGTTCCTATATCAAACTGCACTCAGTAGCAGATGGTGAGGTGGGGGTGGCAGTGCTCATCTTGCCTCCTGAGAGCTGACTCACTGCTGCTTCCCAAGAAGAAAGAGGGGAATGGGCGATGCAGCAGGGGGTTAGTGTGGTGCAGGCACACCGACGGGAAACTCAGCTGGCTTTGCCCATGTGTTTGCACCACACTGGCTTTCCCATCACCGCAGCCCTCTCCTTCCTAGCCAAGTACAGCCCTCCCGGCCTCTCTGTTTGGCTGTTGGGACTTTCTGGGGGCACACCTTTCTCCAGCCTTGCTTTGTACTCCTTGAGTGTTTTTGCCTGTTTGGAATGTGATCTTGAACTCTGATAATGCCCTTTGCTTGCCTGGATGGAGGATAGAGAGGGAAGTGTTGGTGTGTGCAGACGCTAGCCTACTGTACAATGGTAAAATTCACTGTGAACACTTTTACATAGAATCATAACGAATAGAATGATCTGAAACAATTTGAATATATATAAGCAACTGGGGAAAAAACCATTTGTGAACTAGAGGCCTCATTTGTCAACACTCATCTTCACAGTCCTTCATAAACAATACCTGCTTCCTAATGTAATGAGCAGAATAAGTATTAACCCATATTAATGGGTGCTTAAACGGAGGATTACTGTCCAGCCAATTAGCCTTGTGAGAAGCCTGTGGCTAGATTAGAAGTGGAGCTGAAATAAATAAAGTAGAAGTCCCCCCCCCCCCCATTTTTATTAAGTTCGTTGGGACTTTATAAATTAGAGTCATGTACATGCATGTTTACTTGGAAGTAAGTGCCAGTGTTATTGAGTGGGCATTTCTCCCACACAAATGTAGGATTGCAGCCCTAAACACTTAATTGATGTGGAAACAGTGCTTGGATGATGCACCAGAATTCACATCATGTTTATGACATCCGCATGATGCATTCAGAGAGTGTTGGAGTTGAGCTAGGGTTCAAAATTCCGCCCCCCCCGGGACAGTCTTCCACCAGCCTCTCTTTCAGCCCGACCTGCCTCACAGGGGGTTTGTGAGAATAAAATGAAAACAAACAAATATCCATTTATGTCGTTGAGAGTGAAAATCTACAGTAGTATCATGGCTTTTGTTTGTGTGTAATTAGAATTGGTTGAAATTACTAGAATTGGTTGAAATTTCACCCAGTTGCCTTACCATGTTGAACTGTGTTCGCCAGCAGGTTACCTCTAATTTGAAGATTGGATGGTGGTGGACGTGTGTGTTTTTTCCCATCTACGCTGCTGATAATGTTCACAGTCCTCTTTCTTCCGATACTTTTCCAGCGCAGGCCCATTTGACTAGTTTAATGACATACCCTGCAAAGGGAATTCAGCTGTGAAAACTCCTTGTGATGTTGTGAAGTTGCCTCTTCGTTCTTACCCAGATGAGCAAGCTGACTGGTATTTTTTGGTTTTGTCTCAGTCGAGGGAGGGTGGCTGTCTAAATTATATTTCTTTTTCCAAATTGTAAGGGAAAAAGTGATCATAGCTGCTGTCATGTTCTATTTTGTGTCTCTGTGTTGGAATTTTCCATAAATGAGTCTTGCCATCCAGATGAATTTTGTGGTTGTCTTGTGCTGTGCATTGTTCCTCTGTGGGCATATAGTCTTTTTCTCACACTTGTAGCTTCCCAGATGTTCCATTTGTTTCTTTGGCTGTTGATTGGAAAAGAATGGATGCCAAAGTGCTTCAGATTTCAAGTAACATTTCTGATAATTGTCCAAGGGAAACAGGAGCTATGAGGTTAACTGTCCTGAAAAGACATGCTTCATGTAAAACAGATCACAGCTATATGCCTTATCTCTTCTCTGTTCATGCAAAAGGTTTGTCTGTATTTAATAAAATCCTGTGATACTTGGCAAATCATCCTGTGAAGTGGAATATGTGATCTGATTGCCCAGAAAGCCAGGGGCATGCTCCATGCTTTATGGACCAGTTAGTCAGGGCTACAACTGGTGTTAACAGTGTGCAAAGTCCAAATGTTATGGACATGTGCCACAAAGTTATGGCTCCTTGGCATCTGTCCTTGAGAGTTTGGAAATGCAGCTCATGGTTTCATAATGTATATGTTAATAATAATAAGCACCAGTGCAGCATTGGTGTAGACATGCCGAACATGATTACAGTGGTACCTTGGGTTAAGTGCTTAATCCGTTCTGGAGGTCCGTTCTTAACCTGAAACTGTTCTTAACCTGAAGCACCACTTTAGCTAATGGGGCCCCCTGCTGCTGCCGTGCCGCCAGAGCACGATTTCTGTTCTCATCCTGAAGCAAAGTTCTTAACCCGAGGTACTATTTCTGGGTTAGCGGAGTCTGTAACCTGAAGCGTCTATAACCCAAGGTACCACTGTTAAATGCTAGTGCTAGTTAAATACCAGTGTGTTTTGGCCACTTGATACTGGTTTACAGTACATAGCTGAATGAGGTTAAATGTCTCACTATGTGGTTCCCAGCTAAGTAGAACAGCACTATGAAGATGTCTCAGATTTTTAACAGGAGAATCTTTATAAGGTTTTGTGTAGAAAGAAATTAAAGTTAAATATGTTGGTTTGAAATGCAGATGGTTGTATGGTTCTGCCTCTACAATACTTACTTCAAGGAGGCCCCCCGTTTCTCCAGGGAACGCAAGAAAGGTGTACATCAGGCATCCACAACCTTCAGCCCTCCAGATGTTTTGGACTGCAATTCCCCTCATCCCTGACCACTGATACTGTTAGCTAGGGATCATGGGAGTTGTAGGCCAAAACATCTGGAGGGCTGCAGGTTGGGGGTGCCTGGTGTACATGGTTCTTGCCTCCGCATTTTATCCTTGAAACAGCGTTGTGAAATATGATGAACTTAGACAGTGGCTGGCCAAAGGTCACCCAGTGAACTTGGCTCAGTGGGCATTTGACACACTGACCGTTATACCACACTGGCGGTGGGGGAATGCTTAGCTTTTGTACACAGAAGGCCTGAGGATCCATCCCAGGCCTTTTTACAGTTGCAAGGATGTCTGATAGCATGATTGGGAAATATCTTTGCTTACGGTTGTGGAGAGCTGCTCCCAGTTATAGCTGACATTACTAGGTTGAATGGACTAATCTTCCAACTTGGTAAAAGGCAGCTTCAAACGTTAATATGGAGGGGACCACTTAGGATCAGCTGGTTTACAGAAACAGGTCAAAATGTACACCCAAGTTCTGTGATGTGAAAGACCAGCAGTCATCATTGGCAGTATTCTTCCCATAGCTGTCAAGTGTCCCTTATTTGAAGGGACAGTCCCTTATTCCAGCGCCATGTCCCGCTGCTGTCCCTTATTGATGGATGTCCCTTAAATGTCCCTTAAATGATGTCCCTTAGATTTCAAAGGAAGCAGCTCCTCTCCCTCCCTCCCTGCTGGCCAGGGAGGAGGGAGGCTCCAACTGTGTTGCTTGGCTGTGTTGCTCACCCAATAAGAAGTCTAAGAACGACTGGGGGGTGGAGCTTGCATGCCTTGTGTGTGGCTAGTTAATGCAAGCGGAGGGGTTTTTTGAATGCTGGACGCCATTTTGTTGCACGTGCTGCTGCAAACTTTGCAGTGCAAAGCCAGGCTGGGGAGCCATCTTAAGTTGAGGCTGCATAGGCCTTGTGGTGCATGTGATTCAGATTTTATTCAGTTGAACCTCTGGTTACAAAGTTGGCTGGACAGTGTTCTCGAAGCTACCAGCATGAGTTTGACCAGACTGCAGGAGTACAGGAAGACTGGAGTGCCTGGAACAGGTGAGGCTGCAGGTCCCTTATTTTGGTTGCTGGTCCCTTATTTTCAAGGCTGCTGGTCCCTTATTTTCAAATCTGTAAGTTGACAGCTATGATTCTTCCAGTCTTGTATATTCAGAGGTATATGCTGGGCCTTAAACATTCTGATGAGACTATTTGAGAAGGTGGCTTACAGTTGAATTACTTTGCTGTTAGGCTCCACTGAAAACTAAAGGTGATTCAAGAAAATACCTTTAGGATGGGTATTCATAGGCATCCTTTGTTTTGTGATGCTGCCTGTCCTGTTGTAATGCTGGGATGGAAGAATCTGCATGACTGTATTCATGGCTGCATTGGAAGCTGTGGAAGAACAGGACCCATTTTTTGGAGCAGACAATGGCAGCCTAGCTCTGACCAACTCCAGTCAAGCCTTATGAGGGGAATAGGACTGAAAAGGTCTGCTGACGCTCACAACATTTCTTCTTCTCTTAATGTATTTCTGTCTACCTCTCACTCACACATTTTCATGTGTGAATGCTTTGCATTAAAACAAACTACTAAAATCTTTCTTCTTTCTTTGGGTCCTGTAAGTACAAAGATGTTAAAAAGTGTTGCAATTTTTGCAGTTTAGATATTGCTGTAATAACGAATAGCAGGCATGTGTTCACTGTCTCATAGCCAGTAGCATAAATGGATTTTGCCCTAGTTGTCTTGCAATGTGATTTTGCCCTGGGCTTATCCTCAAGATAAGAGATAATACAATTGGCTTCTATTTCCAAGAATGGTTTTGTAAACCCCTTACTTTAAGTAGCTTCGTTCAACGGAGATAACTCAATTGCTTTTCACTCTTCTGTGGGGATTGTTGTGAGACGAATGCTTAAAAAATATTTTTATTCGGAAAAGCAAACCTGCCTCATGATTTTAGCAAAGGGTCGAGAGGAACAACTGAAATGTGGTGCTGGGTCAGGAACAAACCTCTGCACTTTCAAGGGGCTTGGGGCCAGGGCCAGCCCTTCCATGAGGCAAGGTGAGGTGACTGCCTTGGGTGGCAGTAGACAGAGGGCAGCAAGTCCGGCCTCCAAGGCACGGTTCAAAATTAGCCGGCACCAGTTGCATTTTGTGATTGGCAATCAGCCTTTTGCAACTGGATGGAGATGTCCAGGTGCTGCCTTTGGCACCCTCATCTCTACCTCCCTGGCCATGTGATTCAGTGCCTGGTAGCACTGGGCAGGGCAGACTTGTCTTTTGCTACCACGCTACCCTGCAAAACAGATGATTTACCCAGTAGTGCAGCAGCTAAAGACTCGTATTTGTTTTTTGCTGCTGCCAAGCAAATCAACTATTTTGCTACCCTGCAGACCCCGTGAATCACCTGGCAGGAATTTTTTTTATTTTTGCTGTTGTGCTGCCTTGTGAATCAGGTGCTTGGTGGGGTAGAGTTCAGACCCCCAATTCACCCAGCAGCATTTTTTATTTATTTTTTTGCTACGGGGCTGCTTGGTCTGGTAGCGGGGAAGCAAATTTTTTTTTTTGTTTTGGTGCCCACAACCTAGGTCCCAGGAGCCACATGGCTCCTGGCTTTCCCATCCCAGTTTCTAACACTGCTCCAAGGAACTCATTGTGTGTAGATTTTCATTCTGCTCCTTGTTCCTGATGTAGAGCTTCACCCTCTCCTTCTTCCCTGTCTGGGGTGTGCATGCACCATTTTGTGGTTTGCCTCAAATGCCAAAATGTCCTGGGCTGGCCCTGCTTGTGGCAGCTCAGAAAGCAGCACAGCACAGAAAAGAATCATCTCTGTTCTCTTCTTAAGTATAGTTGGGGCTGGGAGTGGTAGTGCAACTGCTGGAATGATCCCTCGCCACATCTGTGCTTGAAGAGGGCTGGGGCAAATATATGCTTGTCTCTTGGTACTTCAGAAGCCCTTAGAGTGACTCAGGCATGCAATGCAGCTATGGGCTTCCATGTCAGGAGAGAAGATCCAGGGGTGGGTAGGACTGTTGCGTGATGAATATAGCAAGAGACATTGTGAACCCCAGAAAATGGGTATGCAATAAATTAAGAATCTTGTCCTATGTACTTTAGCCCCATATTTTCAGCTCTGTTTATTTGTTATGCAGACCATAAATACTTGATGCAGCATAGTTCTCAAGATGACCACAGCAGAACATAGTGGGTAGTATTCAACTAAGTTTTACTCAGAGGAGACTTACTGAAATCAATGGGCCTAGCTTAGTCATGCTGTTTAATTTAACTGGGGCTACTCTGAGTAAAACTTAGTTGAATACCACCCAATATATATGGACATGTATTGTGCCTTTTAAAATAAGAGTATAACAAAGTCTATAATTGTAGTTTAGAAATACAACCGTATTTGAAACAGCTTCATTTGTACAGACTTACATATGCTTTACTGTTTTTTCCCAGTCCTGAAAACATTCACTTTTGCAAACAATTTTCTTTTTCTTTTTTTTGTATGAAAAAGTGTGTTTGAATAGTCAAAGAAGGACTGTTGGTCACTTACCCCGATAGACTGCTGTTCTGAGCAAAGCTGGACCTTCAAACTCTCCTTTTATGCCTTGGAGTGCATATACGATCCTGCCAGTTTTGCTTCAGGCTGATTGTATTATTCCTGTCCAAACAGTTCCCAGCATGCGAGTAGTGTTTAATTTGTACAACAGATCTAATTCTGAGTTATTCCTTTAAAGCTGAGACGGGTTGAAATGAAAGGCAATTATGGTTAGCTTGAAACTGCTTGCCTGGTGTAGAAATAAGAAAGATTCTTGCAATTACTTTTATTGTGATGAGATCCCCTTGAGAGCAAACCACTCACGCGGGTGTCTCAAAACAACTCTGACTGAGTGCTGCTAATATAAAAAGCAGATTTAAACATTTCAGCTGTTGGGCATTACAGCAGCTGTGAAATAGACCATAACTGGAGGAAAATCCACTTGAGCGACAGTTTGCCTTCATTTACTCACAGGAAATTCCAGTCCTTCGTTTGGGTAGCACAGTTCTACTTGAGGGCAGTATTTGTTCAGTTGTTGTTGTTTTTTGTTTTTTTTAAATGATTTTATGGGTGGAGGTTGTTAATGAACAGTGCAAATGCAATGCAATACTAAATGGAAGTTCAACAGCATGAATCGGTAGCCCAAAGCATGGTATTTACAGTAGCTTTGCCTGCAAGTTCCCCAAAGCACATATGCTTGATTTGCCAGTCTGCACACACGCCTTTGTCTTTTGGACATGTTTACAGCTTGAAAAGCAGGGCAGAAGACTTTGCATCTTTATCATATAGCTTTGCAAATAGTCTGGGAAAAGCCCTAGCTAACCAAGTTACCATGTTACCTATGCTATTAAGAGTGAAGGGCAGAGAAAGAACCACACTCCTACTATATATTATAATGTCTTTGCCTAAGTCAGTGTTTCCCAAACTTGGGTCTCCAGCTGTTTTTGGAATACAGTTCCCATCATTCCTGACCACCGGTTCTGCTAGCTAGGGATGATGGGAGTTGTAGTCCAAAAACAGCTGGAGACCCAAGTTTGGGAAACACTGGCCTAAGTGGTTGGAAGCTATTCATCTTGGGTAATGTCAGTCTTGATTTACTGTAATTTGTAGTTGGAACTTGTGCTGAACTTAAGTTATGTAAAGAAATAAAGAGGTGTGTATCTTGTTAATCTTTTAGTGGATTGACACTTTAGGTGGGATTGGGGAACCTGTGGCTCTCCAGATGTTGTTGGACTACAGCTACCATTATCCCTGAGCACTTGCTATACTAGCTTGGGCCAAAACAAACAAGATGAATTTTAACAGGGAGAAATGTAAAGTATTGCACTTGGGCAAAAAAAATGAGACGCACAAATACAAGATGGGTGACACCTGGCTTGAGAGCAGTACATGTAAAAAGGATCTAGGAGTCTTGGTTGAGCACAAACTTGACATGAGCCAACAGTGTGACGCGGCAGCTAAAAAAGCCAATGCAATTCTGGGCTGCATCAATAGGAGTATAGCATCTAGATCAAGGGAAGTAATAGTGCCACTGTATTCTGCTCTGGTCAGACCTCACCTGGAGTACTGTGTCCAGTTCTGGGGTTGGACTCGATGGCCTTTGTGGTCTCTTCCAACTCTATGATTCTATGATTCTAAGGGAGTCCAGCAACTTCTGGAGCACCACCATGGGTTCCTCATCCCTGCTTCAGTGTGTTTCAGAGGTTTGAAGCCTGTCCTTTTTACCCAGAGCGTTTTTTGCTCCATTGTCTTGGATACCCCTGAAATTCCACGGAGTGCCTTGGGTATCCTTGTGTTTAGGACCCGTGGGCAAAAATTGCACGTGCAACTGAATGATTTCTAAATGCAGGTGCTGTCCTTTGCTTTTCGTAGCACATGCATTTTCAAACATCTGACATTGTGCATCTGGCCACTAATAAATATTTTTGTCTGAATCAAAGTCAGTTTGGTTTGAGATAATTGACTGAGACAATGGGGCTACAATATCTGTGCTATTAAATGAATCTGCACCATTGTTGGTCATCAGTACCTTATCTCAGTTATCCTCACAACAACTCTGCAAGGTAGGTCAATGTTAATCCCCATAGTACAGATGTGCAGTTGAGAGAAGGGGGTTTCCTCCTAAGTGTGATCATTGTAGAGATGAGATCTGAAAGAGAATAGTCTCTTACGTGCTGGATGCGTTTGCACATCACATTAAACCATAGCTAAAAGCAAACTTTGGTTTAACTCATTGCACAGACTGCTGCTGCAATGCTGTCTTGCTCAGCAGCTCCACCTGTCCTGCTGTTGCCAGGAAACAAGCCATATTCTGGTTTGTCATAATGTCTGAACCTGGGCTCGTGTCTCTCCAAACAAGCCATTAGCTGTGAGCCAAGAACAAATCTTAGTTACCACTCATGGTTTGTAATAAGCTTGGTTCTTGGAGTGGGGGAGGAGCAGAGAACATTTGAGCAGCTTGCACATTCACATTAAACTGTTGTTTGGCTTGCATTGACTTTGGCTTGCATTGACTTGTAAGAGAAGCCTGCAGATATATGCTATGAGCTGACCACTGTGTAAATAAAAACATCAAGCAAGTTTCGTGTAGTAAGTTACAAGGGCACGCAGAAATTGGAATAAGCAAACCATCTATAATGATTCTGTCAAGGGGCATCAACCTTAAGAGAGGATTTGACAGATCCCCCCCCCCACCACCACTGGAAACTGGCTTGTAAATATAACTAGTGACACTGTTTAATTGAGAGCGTGATGCTGGAGAAGTTTTGGGGGCCATCTGCTAGCAGCCAGGATCACGAGGCCAGGCTTATACAACAAGAAGCAGCCTAGAGACACTGGGATGCTTCACAGGAATCCTTCAGTTAATTTAGCCTTTTAGGCTTTAGGGAATTGCTCTGGCTGGTTGCTTGCAATTACTTCACAGTGCGTCAGCTAAACTTTTAAAGCTCACTGAGCAATAGTTCATAGAGATCAGTTGCTGAATAAAATTCTGTGGCTCTTGAGCCCTGTCTTATCATGTTTGTTTGCAGTTTAACAGGAAAAGGGTGGGAAGAGAACCTGTGACCTTGTGGAGCTGAATCATGTGGTCTTGTCACAGAGCAGATGATTTTTTTTTAAACAAGGGCGCAGTGGAATTCTCACCACACATGTATCCATTAAATTTCTTTTCATCTAACCTATCTCCAAAAACCATTTTCAAAATAATGTCAAAACCCAAAGCAACTGCATTGTTAGTGCTTGGCATAGCATTCCAGATGATGGGCGTACAAAATGGTATCTGTTTTCACCCATAATAATCTTGGGCTAATATAACCATGCTCCTCTTCTTCCAGGTATCTGTTTCTTTATGTGCAAATAGGATAGGAGCGAAATAGTCCTAAGTAAAGCCTGTCACCTGCATAGATGTCTATTTTTCTCACTGCAAACATTTCCTTTGTGTACTGTATGGTAGTAGTGAGAGCGGAGAGACAGCTCTGTTTGATGATCATAAACTTTCTGTTTGAATTAACAGTAGGATGAATCATGATAAAATGTGAAAGGATAATGTAGTCCAAACAAGATGTCTTTTATAGGGAATCCCTGATGGTGTATACAGATGTTACTTGGCATGGGATGCTGTGTTACACAGTGATTCCATTTTGTTCTTCTGGTAGCTAAACAATGTCAGCCGCTTTTGGCAACTCCATAGAAAAGTAGCAGCTCCTTTGTGGATGGACGGAGGTTGTGTCCTAAGCAACTTAGATTTTGAATAGTTATTGCCCTTCATTCCTGTTTAAGTTTTTTATTTTTAGTAAGTGTTTACCTTTTAGAACAAATAAAAACGGGCTTAACCCACATAGCTTGCCTCACAGTGTAGGGTAAATATTCCAAAATAACTGCAGTAGCGTTGTTTTTGGCTGCCATCCACTAACTGCTTTCTCCAAAGCAGTCTATTTGAAGTCTGTGGGATTATTGCAAGACGAGTGAGTAGGTTGTAGCTAGCAACCAAAGCAGTGCAGGCTTTCTCTTCTTCTCTCATATATATTGAGAGAAACGGCCCTTGGGAACATTTCAGGTTTTGATTCTGGAGTTAAATTTGCATTGTTTCTCCTCTAATTTAAAATTCTGACTCCAATTATTTTCTCTTTTCCCTGTGTCCCCATTTTCACTGTTTAAATGGCCATTGTAGGGCCGTTTCACACATTACACAGCAGGAAACGCTGGCGCCTTTGACTGGGTACCACAGCCAATCCCACAAATGATTTGTTAAATGTCATTTGCACTTTGTATTTTTTATTTTGTGTGAGTGTGTGTGGGGGGGTATAAACACAAAACATTTTAAAGATATGCGTGAATTATAATGTTTGAAGACTCCCTGTGAAATTTTGATTCTCATTTTAGATTTTCATATATGTAGGCTTTGTTTGTCTTGTTATGAGCACCTGTTTAATTCATATGAATGTGAGTGTATATTAATCCTGATAAATGCATTAAGAACTTGATTCCTCTGTCCTTTCCATGTTAACTATTGTATGTATGTTGCTATGAGACCTTCTGGTGAAAGGGGGGCTGGTCTTCAACAAATACATACCGCATTTCCTTAAAGCAAATTGATTTAATTTACTTGGTAGAAATGTTTATGCAAAATATTTTTTATTAATGTAAATTTTTTAAGAGGACTTCAGCTAAGCAGAGAAGTTAATGAAAAATGTAGCTTGTGACATTGAACTCATTATTTCTAGAATATGTTTTTCTTTTGTGTGTATGTGTGGAGATTAATGTATGCTTAGAGCGGCAATCCTGGCTATATTTATTTTTACTGCTTTTGTATTTCTTCTGTGCAGCTTATGAAAGCTTTCGTAGTGTTTTCTAGTGTGAGCAAAACTTGCTTAGTAAGCTTCTTGGCTATATGGTTTTTTGAACCTATTTCTTTCTGGTCCCAGTTCAGCACTCTGCCCATTATATATCATGACCTACAGTTTGAAGACGAAAGAGGCTTGTACTTCTTTGTAGTGGCAGTACTGCTGCTCATGGGTGTAGCCAGGATTCCGTAGTGTCCATGTGGCTTCAGTGGCTAGGAGTGCCGAAAGCCTGCTTTTCCCTGGCTTGCCAATTACAGCTGGAAATGCTGATAATGTCTGCATCTGCAAGTGCATGTAAATATGCATGTGTGGCTCTGTGTGTGTATGGCTTAAGACCCAAGTACCTGAAGGAAGAATGCCTTCCTCAGTACCAGGAAACCAGTGATTTAAGATCTACAGGACAAGGCCCTTTGTGTGTTACTGCCACACAGGATGGGGCCTCCTAAATGGTGATGTCCTATTGGAACTTCATCCTTATTAAGTGTGTCAATTATTTTTATTGATTTTTCCAAATTTCAACCTGGTTATGCAGAGTGGGATGGCGGTTTCACTTAGCAATATATCGCTGGTGAAACCACCACTGCTTTTGAGTCCCTCTGCTAGCAGCACCTTTGGCCAATGTCATTCCTATTAACGAGAGGTTGAGATACAACTTATGTTCAAGTCCATTGTCTCCTTTTTTAAGGAGGGGGAGGAATAAGCTCTAGTCTCCAACGACATCCATCGAAACAGCCAGGCTCCCCACCCACACTGCTTTAAGTCTTCTTTTAAATATCAAAGTTACAAGTGAGGATGGTTTACTATGTATCTCTTTAAATCTTGTATTTGGAGAGGGTTGCCAAATCATAAACTTAAGAACTTCCATAATATAAAACATAGCGGAGAGCCCCCCTCTCCTCCATCCACCACTACCAACACAGAATAAAATCTTCTCCAGATTTCAAACCTCACTTCAATGCAGCTGGATAGTCTACAGTTCTAGTATCCACATCTCCTTTACTTAATGCCAATTACCAGCCAATCATTAGGAGAACCTCTGCTTTTGATGGCAGTCAGGAGGGTTTGCATCATGGTGAAGGTGCTAGAGACTCAACACCGTCCACCCCCGTGCTGACCCATGTGGGAGCGAGTCAGTGAGGTGACCGCAGGTCAGCCTGCTCCCCTGTACCCTCAGAGGTTTCAGGGAATGATTTAACGTTCTCTTCCCCTTTGTCTGAGCCTCTCTCCAACGTGAGAGAGCCACCGCCATTGCGCAGAACTGGAAACCGGAACTCCCTCCTTATTAAGATCAGTCTGTCCCCCCCTTACATGTCTTCAAACAGCAGCTGAAGACCTCTTTGTCCCACCAGCTCTTCAGTATACCTGAAGGAGCGTCTCCACCCCCATCATTCTACCCGGACCCTGAGGTCCAGCACCGAGGGCCTTCTGGCGGTTCCCTCACTGCGAGAAGCCAAGTTACAGGGAACCAAGCACGGGCCTTCTTGGTAGTGGTACCCATCCTGTGGAACGCCCTCCCACCAGATGACAAAGAGAACAACAACTACCAGACCTTTAGAAGACATCTGAAGGCAGCCCTGTTTAGGGAAGCTTTTAATGTTTGATGGACTACTGTTGGAAGCCGCCCAGAGTGGCTGGGGAAACCCAGTCAGATGGGTGGGGTATTAATAAATTATTATTATTATTATTATTATTATTATTATTATTATTATTATTAAAGCATAAGAAGAGTTACATAATGTGTATTTGCATTTCTGCTTGTATTTCATAGAAAATAATTTCATATTGACCTGTCAGCTTTGCTTTGCTGTTGGCCACCCTGTTCACTTGAAAGTTGAAGGGTGGATATAAAATGTAGTTGTTGTTGCCAGATTATTTAACTAAGAACAAAACTAAATGTAGTGGTAAAATATCAGAGAACGGTCAGGCAGAAATTTACAAAGCTTCTCAATGGTTTTAGATCTGGAGGACTGAAGCAGTCATTCTGAACTCCATGCTGTATTTTCTCCTGCTGTGTTTCTCTCATATTGATGACTTAGCCAGTGGTAGTAATCTGCTAAGTATGGATCCTACAGTTAAATTGTTGGTAGAAACATAGCAGGCATTTTGGGCAGGTAAGATGGCAAAGCCCATGAAGGCCAGTGTGGCGGTCAGGGAGGTGAATTTGTCAGCTTGGGCCAGGCTCAATCTTTCAGCCTAACCTATTGTATCTCACAAGGTTGTGGGGAGGATAAAGTGGGGAGGGGAGAGCCACGTACACCCCTTTGAAGGAAAGGAGGCATATAAATATAATAAAAAAGGACGCGGGAATTTGTCTTGGTACTGCTGTGCTGCCTGCGTTCAGAGTAGCTGCTGCCCACAGGCTTGAAAAATTCCCCCGCCCCCCTCACCACAGATGGTGAAACATTCTGGTCTGCAAACACAGCAAGCTGTCACCTGCTTGCATTTTTGTCATAGTTTTTGGGTTGTTAATTGCACAGACTGTTTGCTGGGAGAGATGTATGGGCTTGCTGCTTAACTGATATTTGTTCCTCTTTCAGTGCAGTTTGGACAAGAGTCAGTGGGTCTTCCTTGCTTTTGCCGTCAGCGTCAACACCTATCTACGGTAGAGGAACTATTTTTATGATGGGAGCACAGGAAGCTGCCAGAATTGTCTTATGTCAGGCAATGGCTCTCCAGAGTCTTAAGCCGGTCATATATAGAGATGAGCAAGGCTGAACCTGGAATAAGAAGCAGCCTGGGCTGTGCTGCAGAGCTGCTGCCCTTTTGCTTCATGGCAGAGGCTTCTTGGGCATAGATTATTGTGGGCATGGTTAACGCGCACAAAATGCTGGCTGGCTTATTAGTCTGCTTCATTTCCCTGTGTGAATGGAGTGTGCACCCTAGAAAACATGATGCAGAGCAAGACTGGTATTTGTGCAGCCCTCTCAGGAAATCCATTTAGGTGATTCCCCCCCCCCCCCCCCCCGCGAGGAACTCTCTTTGAGCATCTTTACGATTTATTGGAACTATCAAACTAGTCAAAAGTTCAAGCAGTAAGTCATTATAAATAGTCTAAAAGTAATGGGTTCATGTGGCTTTCCTTTAATATCCACATTGGACCACAGTAAATAGAAACTACAGTCCTTGATGTTTCCTTTATTACTTGAAAATATTTCCTTTATAACTTAGAATATAATCCTCCCTCCCAATATTCTGCTATTTGTAGTCTTCCTGTTTTTTGTTTGTTTTTCCTTGCCTTTGAGAGTACAGACTTGGTTAGGGGAACAATTTGCTTACTACATTAAAAGCTTGTTACTTCCTTAAGAAGAAAAACATACCTTGAATTGAAATAAGGAATGCTTTTCAACCATCTTCTGCTGCAACCACAAAATCATGAATTAAATGTGGCTTGACCTCAGCTAGACTGGAAGATGAAGTGATGTGATCTAATGGCTATTCAAAGGAGCTAAAGAGACATACAGAGCTAATTTAGGCCCTTTTATCTGACAGCGCTGTTGCATCTCTCCTGACCTTTGGTGTTTAAAAATAATGCATCATGCCACTCCCATAGTTCCTGTCTGCAAAATATATTTGTGTGTTTGCTCATCCTCTTTCCATGTCCTGCTTTGCTATGTTCACACTTGGTGCCTAATGGCCGATATGGTGGGGTAGCTCCACAATCCTAGATTTTTGTGGTCAGCTGGTGTCTCCTTGGCGATTCCCTTAAGAGCGTAAGTGCTGCTGGCTCAGACCAAGGACATCTTGTTCATTGTTGTGTTTGTCACCATAATTCCTCTTAAGAATGCAACAGATCTCCCTTGTTCTTTGCAACATATGGCCTCTAAATGCCTAGGACCCACTTAGCTTCCATGGCTTGCTTTTCCTGAATTCACACCCAGCATGTAACTGTGTTCATGTTGGGATATGATTCATGTTGAGATGTCTTTGGGATGTTCACCAAATACTTGCTTTATTCTTGGGCTTGCATGACATGTAAAAATCTGTGTTTGAAGCTCCTGTTTATTTCAAAAGGAGTTTAAGTACAAAGAGCTAGCCTTAATGATTCTTTGGCTCATAACCTTAGACTTCTTTCACACTGTACCCCAAGGATAGGCAAGCTGTAGCCATGGGGCCACAGGAAGCTTTCTGTAGAATTTCAAAGCCTGTACAAGCAGTCAAACTTCATGGCAAGAAAAATGTTGAGTGCATTTATCTCCCACCTTTTTCTGCAAGGAGTGCATGGTTCACGTGACTTCTCAGTTAATCCCTACAATGACCCTGTGAGGGAGGTTAAGAGGCTGTGACTGACTCCAAGTCACCCAGTGAACTTCATGATCTCCCAAGTCCTAGCCTGACGCTCTAACCACTACACCCCACTGGCTTCCTAGAGTACTTCTGCTATGGGGCATCTATATAAGTTAAGTAGGTAAATAAATATGGGAAAGCAAAATGTCACTTGGAGAAGTATTTGAAATATTTTTCTTAAAAGCTTGAATTTATAATGCATTGTTTTATTTGATGTTTTAATGTGTTGTAAACTACTTTGAGATTTTTTTCTTTAAAATATAATGTGGAATAGAAATGAAATGACTAAGAACAACAACAGCAACTTCCCTTGCAGGGGGGGGGGGGATTGGTGACTAGACATTCTTTTGTGGCGACTGCAATCCAGGTTTAAGGTGCTATTTGGCAATTACAGTAGCATATATATCTGAGTTTCTGACAATGCCCTGCTCTAACCTGAGTGTTCCATTGTATCATTGTTCCATTGTGCTCACGAAACCTTGTGAGAGGTTTTTCTCGTAGGCAGTGATGTGCCCAGTGTTTCCTGTTTGCTTCACAATGGAGTGAGAATTCTGAACCTCAATCTTCCCCCTCCAAATCCCGTTGCATCTAGTCCTTGTTTCTCTTGACTCGGTGGATTGTGAGGTGAATGGGAATTGTAGGAACTAGGGTTGCAGCCTGCTTCTGTCATCTTTATGTGCCAAAAAATCTGGCCTCCTACAACTACCATTACTGGATAGAGCCTGCAAGTCTAGGAATGCGCAAGCTTGACCTCATGCCTTTCTGAAGAGAATGATAGCAGCAGATTATTATCCATTTAAATGGATTCTGGAAAAAGGTTATATTCAGACAGTCTTTAAAAATGTATTTCTAGCCTTTTTCACGGGCATCCTTTTACAAGCAGCCACACACAACTGTGTGCTTGGAATAGCTTTATTTGAAGGGAAGGAAGGCAAATCTAACTTGAGTTGTCTGTCAGATACTCTCACCGCTCAGATCCTTGTGCCAGTGAGGACTGAAGCACAGCTTTGGCCACCCATATCTTTTAGAAGACAGAGGGTTGTGTTCAGGCTAGCAGCACAATTCTATACATGCCTACTCAGAAGTAAGTCTGTTGAGCTGGTTGTATTTTTATGTCACTGGAATGTCCTATAATTTAGATAATGAAGAATAGCACTTAAACAAAAATTACCCCCCCTTGTTTTTGTTTTAGCTTTTCAAGCAGCAGTGGAAGCCCTGGATTGCTCTGTTACTCACAGTTCCCCTTGATAAATATTCAGGATGTGAAAGCTCATGCTTTGAGAATCCCACAGCAGCCATAGGTAAAGGCCCAGCCTGTGTGGAAACAGGAGATAGGTGCACACAAGTTTGTTATGACAGTGCTTTGCGTTCATACAGCACTTCATGTATGTTCAGCATATACCCATTTATCTCTGTCATCTTTACAACTCTGTAATGTGGATCAACACCATCTGCTGCCCTGGGGCCCAGAGAACCTTGGCTTGCCTTCCTAAGGCTCCCTAGTGATTGCAGTTCTGAAGCAGAGGTTTGATCTGGATCTTTCCCACTTCATACTCTCAGGCATTGCATGTATGTAGGCAGCCACAGGATACAACCACAGTCCTGCTGTTTGCTTATCAGAAAAAATGTAGTTGTTGATTTAGGTTCTAAAAGCTGGCATAGTTCTACCATGAGATTACTATGCATAGGAAGGAGTGGGAGTGTTTGTTTTTATTGTGGAAGAACCTTATCCAGCAACTGAGAATATTCAAAGCCACTTTTCCTTAACCAACCATTCCTTCATAACTTTGTTGTGCTTAAACTTAAAAACATATTCCTTTTAACTTGGGTTCTGCAGAGATTTCAGTTTGGCTGTAAGTGGGAGTGATTCACGGCCTTTCTATATAGAAATGAGAAAATAAAGCTCTAGAGCAGGGCTAGCTAACCTAAGGCCCGGGGGCCGGATGCGGCCCAATCGCCTTCTCAATCTAGCCCGCGGACAGTGCGGGAATCAGCGTGTTTTTACATGAGTAGAATGTGTCTTTCTATTTAAAATGCATCTCTGGGCTATTTGTGGGGCATAGGAATTTGTTCACCCCCCCCATATAGTCCGGCCCACCACATGGTCTGAGGGACGGTGGACCGGCCCATGGCTGAAAAACGTTGCTGACCCCTGCTCTAGACACTGGACAAACCCCCAAAGCCTTATTTCCTAATAATTCTGAACTGTGGCAAAAAGTCAGTGGCAATGAAGGTACTCCTAATTAGTAAGAAGGAAGTTTGGCATAGTTCCAGCATGCAGCTCTTACAAAATACTCTACAAAGCAGCATGCAACTATAACCAGAATGCTGTGGTCTGATGCAACTCTACTGTTCGTATGTCACTCTTGGATTAGTTACTTATGTTTATCATTCTGAAAGGAGTGCCTCTGTGTCTTGAAATAGTAACACGGGAAGCTTCCCTTAGGGCATACTCTAATGCAGGCACAGGCAAACTCGGCCCTCCAGATGTTTTGAGACTACACTTCCCATCATCCCTGACCACTGTTTCTGTTAGCTAGGGATGATGGGAGTTGTAGTTCCAAAACATCTGGAGGGCCGAGTTTGCCTATGCCTGCTCTAATGCTTGATGTGGGCCTGATGCAGCCATCTTTATAGGATGTTTTGGATTCATGGTCCAATTTAATTTATGGTCCAATAGGATTCACTGCCAGCTTGGCTCAATCCACATCTATTAAGTAAGATGTGGTTTTGCTCACTCTGTATAAACAAGATTGGACAGTCGCAACTGCTGCATCATGTCAACAGCTATTTTTATAAAGGTCATGAGAATGGTGCCTTGGTCATGTGTAGGGCTGGGTAGTGTTGGGTTTTCAAAGTGTATCACCAGCCAAACATTGCCGTTTGGGGATATACTGCAATGTTGAAAAAAGCTGCATTGGCCCCAGCCGGCAAGATGCTGGGTGGAACTGCCACTGCTCTCATTGTGGGAGCTGAGGTGCTTTCACTCAGCACCTTGCGAGCTGCGGCCAATACAGCTGACCCCAGCCTGCTGTTCGGGTGGGCGGGCGGAAAGGCTCCTGCCTCCAGCAGAGCCAGCCCTGAGTCCCCTGCCGCTCGCGTGGAGCAGCAAGGACCTTGGGGCTCCTTGGCCAAGCTCCCTCTGTCTTCACTGGCGACCTTGCCCGCTTTCCCCTCACTCCCCAAAGATGGACGAAGTGGCAGTAGCCAAGCGTATGGAACCTGTCAGGCTCCGTGCATTTGACTGCCTTCGCCTTTGCCTGTGCAGGTGCACTGTCTCTTTCCTCTGGTGCGGGGCTGTTCACCCCAGGAAGAATGACGCTGTCCACCCTTCTGGGCGAAGTCCGCAAGGTGCAGGGTGCAAACGCCTTGCGGAGAGGGGCTGCTGGCGAGCGCTGGGCCCGTCAGCACCATCAAATAGCCCCTACACCGCCTGGCTGCCTTCCGCTGGGAGGGTGGGCTCCGTCTTTCTGGGAGGAAAGGCACAGCTCACCCTCCCGGAGAAGGCAGCCAGGCAGGGTCAGGGCTCTCTCAGCTGGGAAGGGCAGACTTCGCGCTCCCCAGCTGAGCAGCCCTGATCCTACTTGTGTGCAAGCAGGAGCAGAGGCAGGGCTATCTCAGCTGGGGAGGGGGAGCACTTTAACAGAGCCCCCATCCTGCCACTGGGCTGGCTCGTGCAAGCAGGTGGCGGGTTTGGGGCTCCATAAAACTGCTTGGCTGAGGCGAGGGCAGCAGCAGGCTCCTCAGCCAAGCAGTTTAAAGAAGCGGAGGGAGGAACAAGCTCTTCGATTCAGCTTGATTCTCCCTCTGCTGGGGCAGAGTGCGATGGCGGTAACACTCAGCAGTATATCGCTGGTGAAACCACCGCCACTGAGTCCCTTTGCCTCCAGCTCCTGGCTAGTTTGTTTCTCCCTCAGCGCACTGGGCACCAGAGGCAGAGAGACTCAAGAGTGCTGACGGTTTCACTAGAGATATACTACGGAGTGAAGCTGTCATGGCTGTCTGCCCTGGGATAGTTCATGTGAAATTCTTGCAAATTCAGTCACAAAGTTACTATCTAAAGATTCAGTGGAACGCTAGACGAGGTACTCACTTTGTCTGATGCAGCAAGGAAAATATAAGTGTACTGTACTGCTTTAAAGAATTACAGCCCTGTTACTGAAGCCTTCTCTCTCAGTTTACCACCTGAATATAGATTTGCTTGCTGTGTTCCTGTTCATTCCTTTGACAATTTTATTATCATCTATACCCCGCCCATTTGGCTGGGTTTCCCCAGCTATTTGAGTTCTTTCACTGGAAACAGACACTGAGATCCTTTGCCTTTTCTACCTTTTGCAGGTAATGCAGCTATAATACAAAGTCCGGTTCAAGTCGATATCCGTTACAGTTCATAGAGTCATTTCCTCTTGTTAAATTCACACCCTGAAACCACAAATTGAGTGCTACTGTCTGTAGGATGATGGTACTCGATAGACTTATCCCTAAGGAATGACAAGATATGGTGGTTGCTTCAGCAGTAGCACACTTCATTCTGACTCAGAATTAATCAGCCTGTGTTGTTAACAAGGCTGGAGCGCTGGGCACTGCCTTTTTTTGCCTGCCTACCTGTGGCAAACGGTGTGGACCTTGTATACATGACTAGTTTAGGGTGGTGAAAGAGAGCTAGGTTGCATTCAAATAACATTTTTCTGATGTTTTCTTACCTGATAATTTCCATTGTTTATACTTTGCAAATCTAGAGGAAGTTTAGCACTCATTTCCATGTTAATTGGATTTTACTCCATTGTATTATTTCTTCTAGGATATGTACCATATTGGTCTGAATATAAGTGGCACCCGCAAATAAGCCGCACCTTTAAAATTCAAGGGGGGGAAAGAAAAATGACAATACCTGACTACAGGTACTATTCCCCCGCGCTCCCGGGGGGCAGGGAGCTGTGCTGCTTTGCCAGTGGCATCAGGTCGCAAATATAAGCTGCACTTTAACTTTTGACGGTCGGAATTTGGGGAAAAAAGTGGCTTATATTTGGGCCAATACGGTAACAATTCTTACTTTCGCTTCTAGCATGACCCTGTTTACTTTAAACAGTCTATGTAAGAAAATGTGCTTACTCTCATTCCCCTCCCCCTCTACAGATAAAGGAATAGTACTGTTTTTATGTGTGCGTGCCTTATCATAGAAGGGGCATCTACTGTAGTGTGATTTTGCTGTTGGAATCAGTATTTCTTTTCCATGAGCAAATGTTGCTCCGGTAAAAGTTGGTATCATTTCCTATATTATTTGGGACCAGCAGAATTGGTTGGTAGCAACACCTTTCTTGAGAAACATGTGCATTTGTTCCAGATGGCTAATGGCACAGCCAGAGCTTCCAGATTCATTAATTTTCATCCCATGCTATTTAAAACATTTTTCCTGCAAGTATGCCTCATGGCCCAATTACAGGCTGTTCTACTCCTCCTCAATCAGACACGAAAATTAAATGGTGCAGCATCTGAGTTTGTAGACTAAATCTTTGGCCATTTTACTCCCCACCCCCCAGGTCAGAAACCTCTGTTTCTGCTACATAGTGCCTTCTTGTTCTTGTTCTTTCTGTAAGTTGGTGGGTGGCATTGATACTACTTTAATATCATGTCCTGCTTTGAGTGACCTCTTCAAATTCTAGGATATATACAACAATGCCATAATTCCCCTTTTGATGCTGGACTATTTCTAAGATCATGCCAAAGATATGCAGTTTTAAGAGTCTGCTTGTTTCCCTGAGTGAGTTAAATATATGCTTAAATCTATCTTGCTAAAACCAGAAGGATTGTTGAAATATTTCCTCATGTTTAGATCATTTGTGCCCAGTCTGTATGCCAGCATTCTGACGAAGGTCATTCAGAGGAGAATACAACTTGGAGCACTATCCTGTTGCCACATAGCAAATCAGACTGAAGACGTTTAAAAACAATAAATGTAGTGGTTGCTCATTTTTCAGTCCTTGCTTTGGTCTGTTTGACTGCATTTGATCTTTGTATGGCTAGAAGGATAGAATTTGGAAACTTAAAGAAGGGGCATATTCCACTCCAGTCTGTCAAGTTTCTCTTCTGCCCACTAGATCTTTGTGTTCCTGTTAAAACCAAGCTAACCAACTCTCACCACTTTGCCTTGAATACCTTTAGCATTGGTATATTAACACTCAGAATAACAGAATTGTAGAGTTGGAAGGGACCACAAGGGTAATGCAAAGCAGAAATCTTCTGTGTGAAATTAAGATTCTTAGTGTCCCTGTCCGAATGTCTCTGGCGCTTGCCTTTATCTGAAGCCATTTGGCCCCTCTTACTGGCTATCATGTCTTGCTGTATACTCATTGCATAGTTCTACCCTGTTCTCATTTGGATGAGCAGAAAACATTTTCACTTTTGTTTCCTAGGGATGGTTCATTCTGAACTGGATGCTGCCCAGCTCCTGTCGGCTTTCCCTGGGGGTCCGTTTAAAAGCTGCTTGGCAACTTTTTGATTAGTATGAAAGACGCCAGCCGTCTGCTTCCATTTCTGTCCAAGTAAACCCTGCCCGCCACTTTTAAAAACATGTCTGGCATGTCCCAAAACATTCTCCAGTGCCTACCAAATCTAAACTGCAAGTTACCATTATCTTCTTATTTAGTCTAGTACAAAACAGGCAAATCCAGGAATGCAAGGTAGTATGAAGAAGGTCAAGGCCTGGTTGCAAAGTATTTAATTTTTGCCTTGTGGTATAATTACTTTCTAAACCAAATAGTACGGTTGGCTGGTGCAGATGATTCATTCATAATTACTTACTGTCTTTTCTGTACATACTTGCATTTCATCTCTCTCTCTTATTCCTTCCCTCCGCCTGCAAACAAAAACAACAAAAAAAGCCAAATGAATGAGCAGAGGAACGTTTCAATAGGTCTTGCCCCTCTGAGGCAGTTGTGGAGACTGAAGGTCCCTGCATCCCCACACTGCCTAAGTCTCCTCTCCTCAGAGTCCCCCCCCCCAAGCAATCTGAGACTACGCCGGCACGCCTGTCTTTGCTCTCTCTGCTTCATACCACTCCTAGTCCTAGGAGATCAGACGGTTGGGGAACTTGTCACAGGATGGCGGGGGAGGGGCACCATGGCTTCTTTACCAGCCTGATTCCTCACTTCTTCTGCTTCTGGACATCTCCGTGCTCACTAAACCCTGTTACCTCTTCAGCTTCTAACACCTCCTCCTCCAAATCTTCTCTCTCTTCTCTCTGTGACCACTCATTGTTGTCCCACCACTTCTCTCTGGGCTCTGAGCCTTCTTCCTCTGGGCCTTCTGGTGCCTCCTGCCATTCTTTTGCATCCAGCCAGTAAGCTTTTAGAAATAGGAACCACGTGATGCAGATAAATAATGTGACTTCTTCCAAAAGCACACAATTTGCCCAGTCCACATTGTCATTGTGCACAGATATTACTAGTGTGGCTTAGAACTTGAACACCTAGCAGTGGTTCCCACACTCCAGTGATAATATATGAATCAGCCCCAAATGGTTTCAACATTTCTGTCCTTCATGCTTCCTCCCACCACCGGGCTTGGTATCAAACTATATATGTGGATCAGCTTGCCCTGAACAGCTGCATAGTTACAGTTCAGGTGAACATCAGCATTGTCTTGCCCTTCCACCTTGAGCAGTTTGTTCCATTATCTCCACCTCTCCTTTGTATTTCTCTGCTCATCATCAGCTGTGATGAATGGTCAACATCCCTGTTTCATTAGGCATCATCTCCTCAAGAGGGTATTCTGTGTTCCCAGAGAGATGCTGCCCCTGAGCAAGAGTTGCAAACGGATACATGTCTCTGTTTTGTTTGCCTTTTTGTTTAATTGAGTAGCTCCCACAGGGGGATGACTTCTGGTGGTAAATGAGCAAACAGGACACATAGCCCACTCCTCAGATTGATGTAGGACAAAAGAGCTTAATGTGCACATATTGTGCACCATTTAGCATGGACTACTCTGCTATTATAGCACATAACTTTAAAAGCTCTGTACAGGCAACAACCGTTTTGCGCGGGGGTTGTGTGTGTTCCTGACCCCCCGTGTGTGTAAACCATGACAGCCCCACCCCCTTTTCAGTTATTTCCAGGTTATGGTGATGCGTGTGTGCACAGTTGTGCGTTCTTTGAACGTGTGCAAACGGGAGTTGCCTGTATACGTATTCTCAGGCAATGGCTTACAAAACAGCACAATTTAAGACTGAATTAAAACAAATAACACTTTTTCCACCATGCACCCATCTATTCATGGTTTACACCATGGCTGCTGGTCATGCTGGCTGGGCAGTTGGGGATTGTGCTTGGCAACATCTGGAGGCTGCATGCTGTCTGCCCTTCACTTTCACAGATGGATTATGCCTGAGTGCAATCCCATCCACTAGTCAGCTAATCTTGATTGGCTAATGTAAAGTATGCCCCTGAAAGCTGAGATAAAGCAGGTGGCACCTCACTTCTGGAGTGTCCTTCCTAGAGAGGCTCACCTTGCAGCTACTTTAATGTTGTTTCAGTGTCAGACAATAATCTCTTGTCTATATTTCTAGGAACATGGGTTGATATTCAGCAGTGTTTTACTCAGAGTAGACCTATTGAAATTAATAGGCCTGTCTTAAACATGTTCTTTAATTTTCATCTGTCTACTCTGAGTAAACATTGGTTGAATACCACCCTTGTTTTCCTCTGAGAATCTGTAATGCGTGATGCAGGGAAGACATGTTCCTTTATATCTAGTGTGTGTGCTAAATTGTTGGTTGTAATATTTATGGTGGTATCTCTGCCTCACTTTATCTAGAGTATTGCTTGCTAAGTGGCTTATTGTGTGGTGAAATGTCCCTGGTCTGTATCATTTCAGATTATAGGAAGGCAATTGCATGATTAGACACATCCCTGTCCTTTAAAAATAAAAATAAAACCTCTGCATATAGAAAAATAGGTAACAGTAAGGAGAGTTCTAGCATAAGCTTCTCCCTTACATTCCAGTTTTATATATTTGTAGGGAGACTTTAACAGTGGAGAAGCCCAGCTTGCCTCAGCCTCACTGGACTCAATGGGCAGTACTTCCATGCATGTGATGGCGCTCAGAGAGAGAGAGAGAGAGAGAGAGAGAGAGAGAGAGAGAGAGAATCAGAAAAAGTCAATCCATAGAACACCCGATTGTCATTTGCTCTGACAATGGTAGAGAGCGGTAGAGAGAAGGTTTTCCCAGGAGAATGTGGTAGGACAAGTGTGGATGAGCCCTTAGTCCCAGGAGGTGAGCACAGAGAGTCAGTGCTAACCCAGTTTACATAATACTGACCTAGATGGGCAAATAGTTAGACAATATTGTATAGAGCAGTTTCATGTGTACAAACAAGAAGTTTATTGTGTGTCTTCTTGCATGTCCATTTTGGAAATAAAAGTGGTCATTGTAAGTCTTTGCTTATGAGTGATGAGGGAGCACACACATGACTTTGTTTTTAACCCCCCAAAACCACACCATTAAGAGCCCTTCTAGATCAGGCTAAGGGTTTGTTTCATCTTGCATTTTGTGTGCCCAGCCAGCTGCCTTTGGGAGGCTCACAGGCTTTATCCCCAGTTTCTGGTACTGCACATTTTTACTGCCTTTGGTCATGCAGGTTCAATTTACTAATAGCTATGTTGATGGAGCTGTCTTCTGAGCATTTCTTTTATCTTCTGAAAAATAATATCCATTTGTTTCATTCAGTAGCTGCTTCATTTACAGTGATGGAAGTCATGTCTCTTCATTGCTGTGTAAAGCGACATGAGCGCCGCACCTCATAGTCGCCTTTGACTGGACTTAACTGTCCAGGGATCCTTTACCTTTTAACCTTTTTTTGTAAGATAGCAGTTTGTTCTCTGGCCGTGACAAATCCATTTCTGTGTGTTTACACAAGATTATGCTGGCAAGCAGAAACCCATTTGGGTAATGCGAGGATTTTTATTCCCTTGGATGCTTAATCCCATAAATTTCACATGGCCATGACCAGCACCATCTTCCTCAGCAAGGCAATTATTGTGTGCTCTGTTGCTAAATCTCCCACTTCTTTTCCTGCAGAAGAAGGGGCGGGGACAGCTCTTGGTTTATGATTCCTGCCTTCCATGTGCATGGAAAGTAGCGGGGGAGAGAAGACATCTCATCTCACCATTGACTAATGGTATTTGCCAGCTGCCTGGCACACTGTATCTTTAAAATGCTCAGCCACCATTAAGTAATTAATCACTACAGCTAAATTGCATAGTAGTTTGTAAGTTCTCTGACTGAGCAGCAGTTGTTAACTGGCTTGTCTAGGAGGGATTCGTCAAAACAGGGTTAGACTCTGGTGATAATTCATGACTGATTCCTGCTTTTGTAGCGCCATATCCTTTTCATTTGTAACCTTTCTCTGCTACTTTAATCTACATTTTGTATAACGGAAGTCAGGTTTAAATTCACATAGTGCTAAGGGCTGGTGCAACCAAGCACACATGATGGTGCACAGCTAGAAAATCGTGGCCGCTTTGCTTCTCCTCCCACTCTTGCTGCTGCCATCCTACTGGGAGCTAAGCCATGGTTTAGAACAGGCATAGGCAAACTCGGCCCTGCAGATGTTTTTTAGACTACAATTCCCATCATCCCTGACTACTGGTCCTGTTAGCTAGAGATGATGGGAGTTGTAGTCCCAAAACATCTGGAGGGCCGAGTTTGCCTATGCCTGGTTTAGAAGCCCAGGCTCACGGGCTTCCAGCAAACCAGGAGCTGTAGCTATGAGTTGGTTCAGTGTTAAGAGTCAGCAACAGGACAAAGAGGGAAAACCAAATACTCTCTCATGCCTTCCCATGGGGTTCTGGTTGGCTGCTGTGACAACAGAGTGCTGGATTAGCTGGGCCTTTGGCCTGATCCAGCAGGGTGCTTTTTATGCACTTTCTTGCTTTAACAAGGCTAAAATTTTTTTTAATCATTTGTTTTGATTGTGCTGCTTCTTTAGGGGTGTCATTGTGAATCCTAGAGAATAAAAGACAAACATGTTGAGAATTTGATCATCATGTTTCCTTGCAGAATGCAGATTCTTGCAGGTCTGGATTGCATGAATATGTGCATTGAATTTGGAGGCAGGTTTCATTGTGAAGGCCAAACGACCCCTGTAATTTGTAAGGTTTCAAGAGCCAGTGTCCATAATGGGTCAGATTATTGTCAGCCCTCATTTCTACAGTGGATAGTTATTTGCAGCATTTACATGCTGCACTAGACAAGCTGAGTCTTATAACCTGCATGTGTCTTACAAATTCAGCACAGTTGTGTATTTTTTCTTCTTTGTAATTTGCTTTTTGCTGTTCTGACTGGTCTGTTGTTGAGAGGGGCAGTGTGCTATGTGGTGCACATGGTTCCGTTCCCAGCTCCATTCATCCTTCTCTTTCGGTGCTGAGATTCAGTGTGTCTTGGACATAAACTTCCCAGCTGGCCTTCAGCCATAATGTTTAGAAAATGGTGGTTAAAAAAGCAAAATTGATATTCTTTGGAATCTGGAATCTGTGGTGCTTGTTGTTTATTCCCACAGAAATTCACATGGCTCGTTATGGATCCTCTGTGTAGTTTATTTGTGAGACTAGGCTTGAATATGAACCAGTTTAGGGTGCAGCTTTCACAGGACCAGTTTCTGTTGGGAAGATATACCAGAGTGTTTCAGCTCTGGTGAATGCTCTTCAGTTTGAAGAAACAAGCAGCTCTGTAAAAATGCATGTCTCTGCGTCAGGGAAAATTAGCTCTTCTCACATAACAAGTGTGCGTGCATACAATCTGTTTGTGCAAGGGGGATCCTGGATGATCTGGGATAACCCCTCACATGGAAGATCTCTGTATGTGCATGATGCTCCCTTGTGCATGAACCTCCCTTGTGTATTAGAAGTGCAGATAGGCAACAAATAGAATTGGCCAAGTTTCTAATAGTTGGTGGCTGATAAATAGTAGTACAAAGCTTCCCACGGGACGTTGGCCAGTCCTAACACAGGGCAACAGACTAAATGAGTTGTGGCGTCTGATGCTATGCAAACAAGTCCTACTTTTGTTCAGGGGTCTTTCACTCCCATGTAAGTGTAGATAAGGACTGCAGCCTAAATACTTCAGCCCAGCACCTGAAAACAGGCTGTTACGGTTTACATTTCTAGACCGTTCATCTATGTGCAAACAATCCTCCCTCTCCACCACACTTGGAACTGGGCATGCCCAGAAATAGCAAGTTAATCATACAGCATATTTTGACAGAAATGTGACAGCTTGAGAAAGACATAATGAAGATGTGCTATTTGGAGAGCACTACGGGAAGGAGCCCAAACAGATTTTAAGAAGCAAGAAGCAGTTTCCACTCCTACACCCTCATTCCACATTTGCTAAACAGATTACGTTTCACAAAGGGAGTTTCATCACTCCAGCAGCAATTTCATTCTCAGATGGTAATCTTTACCCATTCTGAAATGATTCATCTAGCAACACCCCCACCCCCGCCCCCACAAAAGGACTAAACACAGTGGTGTTTTCTCTGTACATAGGCTTTGTACAAATTCAAATGTAATTGAATTTTGAAATAATAGTTAATTGCAATTGTGTTTATGTTTTAATAAATCAGTTTTTGCCTGCTATGAAGTAGACAGATGTTATTCACACTTTTAAAAGGGTGGGAGTACAATCAGCTATGGAGACTGTTCTACATATCTCAGGCATTTATCCAGTAATGGGAATTGGGATAGAACAGTAATAGTCCCCGTTTTTCTCTCCAAATACCCACATGTAGTGGGTGGAGATGGAGTGAGTAAGACTAGAGTATCTCAAAGTTGATGAATTATGGTACATAGTCAAATGTTATCAGAAAATATTTTGAAAGTTTATCATTTTATTAATATTTTTAATGTGTTTATTTACTGCTTTTTGTCACGGTTGACATAAGAAATAAGCCACAACATTATAAATCACAGAATTCCGTTAAAGTAATAGTAAAATATCAGCAACATAACTAATAAAACCACCAAGTCCTCAGAAACTAGTCTTGCCATAGCCACCAAGAGTTTGGGTTGGGGAGGGAGGGACAAATTTCTATTAAACCAAAGCTTTCCAGGCTTTTCATATTAGTGATACACTTTTTAGTCATGCATCATTTTGTGACATAGTAATTCAGTTTTACTAGCAAACCGGAGGTTTAACTAACCCCTTTCCAGCACCGTAAGGAGCACGGGGAGCGTTCACACAACATATCTATACACTGCAGCTGACACACTAATGTTTGGAAAGCTCAGCATTAAACAGTGAACTCTGAACAGTCGCATGGCCATCCATGCTTCCAGAAGGACTGTATTCCAGAGCTGGGGCATCACCACCATACATGTTTTGTAGCTTAAATAAGCAGCCCTTGTTTGCATAGAATCCTAGCTATGCAAGCTACTTGCTATTTTAGATCACTGTTCCTTGCAACACAACTGTGTTCCTCTTGCATCTGTAGCCTCAAGAATGATGCTGATGGCTAATTGCTCCTGTACCAAGATAAAAGTTTTTGATAAGCAAAGGCTCGTGGATCAGTTGGGCAATAAGTTTTGGTGCCCCAAGCAGAAAATGCAAATAGTAAAAACCGAAATTATATTCCACAGCTTCAGATACAGCTCTGGAATTCATCAAGCTTTTCAAACATGTTTGCCTGGTCCTAAGCCTTCTGCCTACTGTAATCACAAAGGCAAAGGCCATTTGTTTTGGTTCAGTAGCGTAGCCAGCTCAACCCAGAGTCAGCTTCCAGCATTTGCTGGGCCGGCCTGCCTGGAACTCTTGGAAATCCCTTTTGCCCGCCCTTCTGCTTCTCACCAAGAGTCTTATAACATCCCCGGCTAGTTTGCACAGGCCGCATTATGGACTTCCTTTGTCTCTCCTCTGATCCTGTGACATTTTCTTGGATGACTTTATTGGCTTCGTTCCCCATTTCTCTTATTCACCACCTCTTCCGGGCCTTTTGGCAATTATTTTTTATTGCTTTTCAAAAAATTTAACAAATTATCATCAAATTAATTCAAATTTAATACAAATTTAAAAGCTTACTTCCCACTCTGCTTCCTTGATGTTTCTCTTCCCTCACTTACTTGCTACTCAGTGTGACGTTGTTGTTGTTTAGTCGTTTAGTCGTGTCCGACTCTTCGTGACCCCCTGGCCCAGAGCACACCAGGCACTCCTGTCCTCCACTGCCTCCCGCAGCTTGGTCAAACTCATGTTCGTAGCTTCAAGAACACTGTCCACCCATCTCATCCTCCGTCGTCCCCTTCTCCTTGTGCCCTCCATCTTTCCCAACATCAGGGTCTTTTCCAGGGAGTCTTCTCTTTTCATGAGGTGGCCAAAGTATTGGAGCCTCAGCTTCAGGATCTGTCCTTCGAGTGAGCACTCAGAGCTGATTTCCTTCAGAATGGATAGGTTTGATCTTCTTGCAGTCCGTGGGTCTTTCAAGAGTCTCCTCCAGCACCATAATGTGACATACATTTCCTAATTCCATTTCAATACTTGGAATATTTTAGCATTTTATCACTATTATTATTTATTTTCCCCCCTTCTTCATTTGCCATCGGCTGTACATATTTTAATTCCTGCTTAGACATTTATTTACAGTAACTATAACATATTCCCAAATGTCAAGCAGAGTTACTCTTTACTTTGTCAGCCCACAAAAATCATTACAATAGAACCTCGGAAGCCAAATGCCTTTGAATTCGAATGTTTCGGCACCTGAACGATCAAAAACCAAAAGTGCGGCTTCTGCGGCTTCTGATTGGCTGCAGGAGCGTCTTGTTTTTCGAACTGTTCTGGGAGTTGAACGGACTCCTGAAATGGATTAAATTCGAAAACCAGATTAAGAACTGTGTGGAAATGAATTACTAATCAAAGACATGGTTTGTGAAACATCGGGGAAGGAATGAAGAGCCTTTGGAATGACGCAGTCATAAAAAGAGACTTGTTTAATAAGCAGGCCTGGCTACTGGATTTATGATCGAGGGGGAGGAGACCATGGTAATTGGACCATGGTACCTGGCAGAACCCCCTAAGATTGAAGAGAGACTGTCAGACCTGCGAGGATTTAATGGGTAGACTTTAAGAAGGTTTTGTTCGGAAGTGTGGAAATGGCGTCCGTCTGTATGAATTATGGCTCTTGGAGGAACGGAAAATCCACACAGGATAAACAACGTCTGTTTTCAACCCGCTTGTGGAGACTGTCAGAGGTCACAAAGAAAGGAATATATGACAACAACAAGAAAATGAGGAAAATAATAAAGAGAAGATTGGATAGAACTGTAACATCAAAGCAGCAGCAAGAGAGATGTTTGGATCCCTTTCTGAGCTCGAAGCATGGGTACCCCCAACAAAAATTTTAAAAAATTGGCTTTGTAATTTGGAACTAATGTGATTTGATTGGTTTGTTAATAAAAATTATATTAAAAAAAAATAAAATTCGAAAACCAGGGTACGACTGTAGTAATAAATCAGTATTCCACAAATGCATCTTATTCCTCCTGCCATTTTACGTGCACAAAAGTCTGACTTGATGATGGTAAACAATACATCTTCAACCGCAGTATTGCATTCCTGCTCCCCACACACCAGCAACCCATAGGATCTCCAGATCCTCATTGTTAGGCAGCAAAACAATCCTTGGTGATATCAGGTTCCCAGGCTTTGGTGTCTGGTGTCTGCTCTGTCCATGCTGACTCTATCTCCAAGTGCGGGGAGTGAACTTTATTCCCATGAAAATCGGAAGTGTTTGGTTTTTTGGTGATTTCCCTAAAAAATAGCTTAAAAACTTCATGGGGGGGACTTCTGTGTCTGGATTTTCACTTTTTTAAATATGGCAACCCTCCATTATCCTAAATACATTCCTCTCCTCTGTACAAAGCCAGCTCCATACAAGCCATCTTCTGTCCTTCATAGTTCCAGGTTCATTCTTCTTTGCCAGGTATTTTCAATTTTATAAAGTTACAACAGTCTGGGATTCAAACGCTGCTTCACCTTCTCTTTCCAAATGCTTTGGCCCGTCTCTAAATCTAACTTTAACCCACAGTCTTTATTACATTTTTTGTTCAATGAATCTGGGGAGGATGAGGAATAATCCCTCAAAAACATTTTTATTTAAATAACCCTTTCCTCCCCGCCTAGCCAGGCAGATTTGCCCACCCAACACCCAACAATTCATTTGCCCACACTACAGGATCCATCAATTTTCAGCTAGCAAAGTTAATTTATATTTAAGGTCCACTCTTCTTGAATTGTTACAGTTATGTTCCTTGGAGAAGGGTAGTTGCAGAGAACCCTTGTGAAGAAAATGATATGTAGAAACTGTCTATCCTCTTCCTCTTCCACAGCCCCATTGTAGCAGAAATTAACATTTTTCCAAACTTGCAATTTACAGTCAAATAGTCTCCAGCAGCTTTTGATGACATCAAGTTGGCTGGGTTCCCTTTTCACTTGTCCAAATTGTTCGAAATCAAAGGAGATCTGTAGCAAACTCGGTTATTGAGCCTGACATTCTCAAGAATGGAGTCATGGTGAAACTCAGCCCCCTGCCCCTCTTTTCTTGGTGAAGTCTTCTAACTCCATCTAAGACCAAAGCAGGCATTAACAGGTGTCTGCGGGTTCACTTTGGCCCCCGACTTAATTGGAGAGATTAAGTGGAATGCTCGCCCCACAGTCCCCAAATATCTCCACCAGAGCCCCCCAGACTCTGGAGAGCTCAAGGGAGTGACTTTTCATAGAATCATAGAATAGAATCATAGAGTTGGAAGAGACCACAAGGGCCATTGAGTCCAACCCCCTGCCAAGCAGGAAACACCATCAGAGCACTCCTGACATATGGTTGTCAAGCCTCTGCTTAAAGACCTCCAAAGAAGGAGACTCCACCACACTCCTTGGCAGCAAATTCCACTGTCAAACAGCTCTTACTGTCAGGAAGTTCTTCCTAATGTTTAGGTGGAATCTTCTTTCTTGTAGTTTGGATCCATTGCTCCGTGTCCGCTTCTCTGGAGCAGCAGAAAACAACCTTTCTCCCTCCTCTATGTGACATCCTTTTATATATTTGAACATGGCTATCATATCACCCCTTAACCTCCTCTTCTCCAGGCTAAACACGCCCAGCTCCTTTAGCCGTTCCTCATAAGGCATCGTTTCCAGGCCTTTGACCATTTTGGTTGCCCTCCTCTGGACACGTTCCAGTTTGTCAGTGTCCTTCTTGAACTGTGGTGCCCAGAGTTCATGCTCGCTACTGGAACCGGAAGTCCTCTTCCAAGTCTTTGGGTTTCACCAGGACCCTCTCCTTCTTCCACCATGTTCATTTGTTCCACCAGGCTTGCTTTCCAGAGTGTTGAGCTTGTTGCCCATTTGGGCAGAAGTAGAACTGTGGATTTATGATCCCCCTTCTTTCCCCTCTCAGCATCAAACCGTTTGGAAAAACAAATGCTCCCTAGGGACCAGTCTCCTCCTGGATATTGTTAGGCCAGATCAGGAAAGTGCAATATTTGTGAGTGTATAAATGGTAGATAAGCCTTTGAGGATATATGGAGCAAGAAAAACACTTATTGAGGCGAACGTCGATCCAACGTAATCACAGAAAGACAAATAGGCTTCTTCTAGCTAGCATCTCTTTTAGAGTATTTCTATGTGATATTTTTAATGCTGGGACCTAAACCCCAAACTGACAGAAAACCAATGGAAGTGCCCTAGGCACAGCAGACATGTTGTCTGTATCCACAGCAACAGTGCTGAAGGTTTCTCATTCAAACCCAACTTCAGACTGATGTTTCTTGACTTGGTGAGATCTGAGAGACTCACAGCAAGGTGGAATGGCTTCAGGCCAGCAAACTTGTGTGTGACCTTTTATTTCACAGAACATTTACAGATTCCAAAGGGCCATGTGTGAATGCACAGTGACAGCAGCAATGCACATGCATGCAGAAACAGCAGGAGTTCCGGCAAAGGCTACAAGTGTGAAGTAACTAATATTATCTCTGCATTGTATGAATGAGTCTGTCCTAATACATTATGGCAGTTAAATTCTGCTTTTGGAATATTCTGGTTACTACCAGCAATAATTATACATTTAAACACATGACATCTTTAACCCCCCCAATCTGCAACATAGGATCCATATTAATATGTTTCTTTAGACTCTGTCCCTGTCTTCCCATTTCTGTTTATATGTATTGTCTTTCTCTCACTTCTTCTGTATCCAAACTGTGGCTTGTGGAGACTCTCCTCTTTAATATTTGGAGGTAACCGTGCTGAGCTCATCATTGTGTTTGGTAACTAGCTCCAATCTGCAATTTTGCAACTGGAGATAAAAGTGGGTTTGCAAACTGTTTTTACGTTTTACTTGGATTGCAAAACATGGCACCTCTTATTTTGGTAAGCTCCAAAAAAAGAAAAGGGAGACAGCCTTTCAGGCTCTTGATGTCAGCCCCTTTTATTCAAAGCAACGGTTACCTGGCAAATGTCTGTGTCATTGTGTTTGTGGTAGGCATGAGTCTCTGCCTGGGTCTCTGTTGAGATAAGGCCAGTCCACTCTTGACTAATTGTTGGAGAGAAAAGTCAGTATTTCAGATGTAGTGTGCGACAATGTAGGTCATTTAATTTTATTTAAGCAGCTTTTTATTTAGCTGGCATCAAAAATGACATTTTAGAAGCTTTTGCATATCAGTATAAATGTCAGAATGCCATTGAATATCTGCTCAGCACTCCATTTCAGTAGAAACTGATCCTCTAGGTTTATAGGGAGGAGGAGGCTAAACTGATTTTAGCTTGAATTATTTTTGTTAGCATTTTAATGAATGCCATCTTTAACATTCTGGTTTTACAAGAAGTGCCCCCACCTCCCCACTGGGTGCCTTTACCCATCTTTGAGTCCACCCAATGGTCTTCAAAAAGTAAAGTTAAAGTAGGGAGGTAGGGCACAAAGACAAATGTGAAGAATGCTGTGCTATGTTCTTTCATCAAAAGCTGCTTAAGATTATCTCATTAGAGAAGGTTAATTTTGCCTTTAAGCCAAATAATGTAGTGATATTTCATTAAAATGCACCATGAAAACAGTGGGTGTGCTTGACTTTTGAAACCGTAGCAAGAAAGTTTGCTGATTAGGACTGCAGAGAAGGCATTATTAAAGAAACAGTTCTCCGTTTATAAATAAACTTTTCATAAGGGTCAGTAGACTGACACGTAACATTCCTTTTGGTTACAACAGTGGTTCTCAAAAGGTGTGGCATGCCATACTGTGTGGCAGGAGAGGGTGGCAAGTGTGGTGGCTAGAGGCAAGGACAATGAAAAAAACATTTTAAAAGTTCAGAGCATTTAGTATAGTATCGTATAGTATCAAAATATTTTTTTTTATTTGCAGAATATGGATAGAAATCTTTTCAAAAGAGAGCAAATAGCATCAAATGATACTGAGGACAATTCTAGTTGTCATTTATAATTATATTTTGGGAATGTTCCATATTCATAGCTGCATTGTTTTATACTTTTTGGATGTCCCATGATCATATTATAAAGTAGTTGTGTTTTGTGTTATAAATCAATAACTGCTAGGAGTTGTTATTCCACCCCCACCCCCCATCCCAGTGTATTTCTTGTCACTGCCTTCACTGGTTATCATTTAAAAGAGAGGAACAGCTGGGTATCATCCACATACTAGTGAACACCCAGCCCAAACCCCCTGATGATCTCTCCCAGAGGCTTCATATAGATGTTAAAAAGCATGGTGGAGAGGACGGAGCCCTGGGCACCCCCCAAGTGAGAGCCCAGGGGTCTGAACACTCATCCCCCAACACCACTTTCTGAACATGGCCCTTTATCTGCAAAAAAAACCTTTGCAAAATCATTGCAGGAGATCCTGGGGGCCTTACCAGGCTCTGATGGTGAAGGTGGTTTTGTTAAATTGTGAACCGCCTGAAAGAGTCGCCTGCTGCTGTTTTCTGCAGATGCAATAGAGGTGGTGAAGAAGGTCCTATTCGCCATCGCTATCACCACTTGGTAGGCTCAACGTTGAGCTCTAACCTGTGTCTGGTCCAGTTCAGAATGAGTTTTCCGCCACCGGTGCTCTAGCAGTCTCAATAATTGAGCAACTCACTGCAATAGATGACGACTAATGAGGCCCACATCCCTCTCAGTACACCATGCTGACACTTACATTGCCTGAGTTCTTTGGTGCCATGGTAGTGTGCAAATGTGATGACTGATGTTTTTGCACAGAAGTCTTTATGGTACGCAGAATGTGTTAAGTTTTTCAACTTCCATATTCCAAGAAATGAGGGGTGCTAATAAAAAGTTGTAATATGACTTGGGAATTCAAAATATATTTTGATTAAATTAGTATTTAAATTGCTTGGTAAGTAAAATGTGTGTAAAATTGCACATAAATCATTAAAAGTGAGTGCCAAGAACTTGTAGTTGCTTTATATTGATATTTTATTATTGTTATTATTATTATTAAGCAGTAACTGACATTGTCAGAAGGTAATGTTGAAATTCTTTGGTTTTCTGAAAGCAGTTTATGTGCTTCGTAATCAAATATAGACTTACCCAGCTAAATGTTGTCCAGTCACAAAAATAATTGCAGATTTGAATTCTTCACAGCCAAAAACATATTTTTAAGACTCCTCACTGAAGAAATTTGTGAAAATTAAGTTTTACCCCCTGAAATGACACGCTCTAGAATGTGGCAGGTATCTGGAGCTGCTCCTCTTCCTCACTGCTGCTCTGTGTCCTGTGCATCCTGCAAATGAGGAACCTCAGGCCACAATAAATTCTTGCCCTCATTCCCAGTTCACCTGCTACCACTGACACTGACCTTTTGCCCTGCTCTTTCCAGGCACAGGCCACACTTAAAGCTCTGTGTCCGAGTGCTGGGTTTTGTTTTTGTTTTGTCCTGGAGCTTTCTCCTTGAAAACCCTCACTTTAGCCCTCAGGTGGAGCAAACATCAAGTCAGGTTATCCGTGGATTGCCATTTGCTCAGATTGAGCTTTAAAGAGCAGGTTTTCGTGGGAAAAGCTCCATTGCAAAATAGGCTGCTCGGACTTGGCGTTTTAAAGCACATACTGTGCCTGGAAAGAGCAAGGGAAAGGGAAGTGTGAATAAGCTCTGAATGTATAAACCACGGATATGAGACCCGAGTGCCCTCTATGTGCTGCTGGACTCAAACTCCCACCATCCCTGAGCATTGGACATGCTGGTTGTGGCTGAGGAGAGGTGTAATAATTTCATTATGCAAAACTATGGTGACACCAGACTTGGAATATGGTGTAAAGTTCTGGTCGTTGCACCTCAAAGTTGCTTTTGTCTGCTCTGAAGCTTCCAACTGTCACCTTCATTGGGGGGCAGTGGGGGGGGTTCCTATTTTACCTCAAGAGGCAAAACGGTATATGCCACCCCTGCACAGTCTTATACACCACTATCATATCCCCTTTAACCTTTTCCCTATACCAGAAAGCCCAAGCTGTAGTAATCTTTCCTCATAAGGAAGTCGTTCCAGCCCCTCAGTCGCTTAGGTTTTCCATTTCTAAATTTTCTCTCTACAGTATCCTTCTTTGAGGTGCAACGACCACAACTTTACACCGTATTCCATGCTCACACATAGTTAACCTGTAAAATTTCCTTGCACATGATGTAATGATGATCACCAACTTGAGTGGCTTGAAAACAGAATTTTCAGATTCATAGAGGGTCGGGTTATCAGTGGCTCCTAGCCATGGGGGCTGCTGGAGGCACTGTGCCTCTGAATACCAGTTACAAGTGGGTTCTGCTTGTGGGCTTCCCAGGGGTATCCTGGTTGGCCACTGAGAACAGGATGATGTTTTCAGCGGATGCTGTGGAAACAGGCCTTGGCCTGATCCAGCATGGCTCTTAGGATAGGTGTGGCATAATACAAAGGAGCTGCCACACCTAAAAAGAGCAGAGAAAGAGGGAGATCCATAAATAGCTTAGGCATCTCTTTCCTCCTTCCCGTCCAACCAGGTGCCTCCACTAATGTGAAAAAGTCACCTATACCGGTTGCCACTTTGCTTGCTCCCAGAGAGCACTTTTCCTGTGCTCAGAATAAAATGGAGGAGGATATCAGGACAGCCACTCCTGATATCCAGTGAAATGTGGGCATGTTTACAATGTAGGAGAGGGTGAGCCAGTTCAGACAGGAACTGAGCAGGAAGAGCAAACTGGATTTTTTATAAAGGGAATATTTATTGAGACTTTTCACAGGCAGCATAGGAGGTACTGGAGAGCATACTGGTGTAGTCCAGTTGAGGGTTTCTTCTGCTGAAGAGAAACAAAGCTGTTTCTGTTCAAAAGAAGTGAACCCATATCTCAGTTTGATAAGGAATTTCAGTTGCATTTGCAAATAAAGCTACTTCCTTGTTTTGGTCAGATAAAACAAATCACATCTTGTTTCACGCCTGTCATGGACTGTTGAACATATTCCTTTTCCTTTTTTACATTGTTGAGGTTCTTCTGGTATCTTAACTGTTTCTCCCGCCACATACTTAACCTTATTACTTTGAAAAACATAGTTCTTAGTATTCAGCATAGTTGATGAAATAAATATTGACCCAAATGCCATTGTTTGCACCAGGGTACAAATTCTTACTTGAGTAACTGCCTGCACAGTGTAGAATCAAATGTATATAGTTTCTGAAAATTAAGCAGTCTCTGTGTCTTAAATAGCTCGGTTGGTTAGAGTGTGGTGCTGAAAACTCCAAAGTTGCAGGTTTATTCCCTTATGGGATACCTGCAGGGTCCTTTCCAAATTTGCAATTCTATGATTCTAATGAGCATCTAATAAGAGATGTAGAAGCATCAGCTGCTAGAATAAATTGCAATCAGAAATTCTGCAGCCGCTGCTAATTTATAGAAAGGGTTGTATCACCCTTCCCTGTAGAGCATAGTTTTGACATTCAGACTTAAACTGGAGATTTTAGTTTCTGTTGCATCGATGTGAAGCAGGTATTAACAGAGTGGTGATGATTCTCAGCTAGGTAGACTTGGGTTGAAATCTCTGTTTAGCTGTGAAGCATACTGGGTGGTGTTGGACAAATCACAGTCCCTTAGCGGGGAACTACAACTCCCATTATCCCATTGGTCGCACTGGGTAATGGGGATTGGAGTCCAACAACACCTAGAGGGCCACAGGTGCCGATCTCTGCTTTACCTGAAGAAAACTCATAGAATGCTGTGAGGGCAAAATGGGGTAACTTTCACATCTGGCACCTTCAGCTCCTTGGAGAGACAGAATGAAGAGATAAAAAGGTGTGTGAGAGGAGAAGCTGTGTATATTTCAGATTAAGGTGACAGTCGGAAATCCCTGCCAGCGTTACGGCTTTGGGGCGTGATCCTTGGTGTGTGTATCTCTTGCAACAGTGGGCTTGCTCCATTTGACAGAAGCCCATTGGAATAATGGGGCACTGGAGATTTGCAGCAGCATTCTGCTGGCACAAATCTCTGGGAAGCCCAGCAGACTGGGTGTAAATCTTCCCTCTGGTGCCAGAGGACAAGAAGATTGATTGCGGGTAGAGCTGGCAAAACAAGAAGATCTGCCTGTTACAAAAACTGAGGAGCAAGAAAAACTGCTCCAACACCATGTTTTGAAGTTGGCCGTAGGCAGCTTTGGGCACAAATTGGTTTCTTGTTGTATTTTGGAAAAGCACCTAGGTCGTTGAGGTGCCAAACAAACAGTATATATTTAAACAAAACAGAATTTCTCCTTGTCTAGTGAAAATGCCACAAGCTGCTGTGTGTAATTTTTCTGTCAAGATGAGTGAAAAGTGGCAAATGCCCTGTGCTTCCAGTGTTACAGGCCCTGGCAGGTATATTTGGGAAGACTTGGCCTTGCTCCCTGTGTTACTTCCGGGCAACAGGACGGGGAAGGTTGACAAACACCAAGCAGACTTTTCAGTTTTCTTTCAAGCCACAGCTGTTTGCTTTTGTGTTTTCTAGTTGTTCTAAAATTCTGTACAGTGGAATGGCGGGGTTTAATGGTGGCTGAAAACTTGTCAGCTTCTGAGATTATTTTCTTCCTGCCTTGACCTGCGTTCCTCCAGCAGTGAGGCGGCATTCTGGGCCCACTGAGCATGATCAGTTCACATTGCAGTGCTTTTTTTAGGGGAGGGGGAAAATCTCCCCTCCCCCAAAATACTGCTGCAAACCTTGTCTTCTCCTGAAGCCACCCTCTTTTGTGTGAATGGTCCTGTAAGGACTGTCCCTCAGATAATTGAGATCATTGTTAGTATATGCAACTGGGACCCTGCAAGAAAAGTTGGAGTGCTTTCCTTCAGGGCTCAACCCATTCTGTCTCTTTTTTTTTTTTTAAATAATTTTTATTAACTGGCCAATCACATCAAATTAAATCACATCACATAAATTCCAAATTACAAAGCCAAATTTTTAAATTTTGTTGGGGGAACCCATACTTCAAGATCCAAAGGGGGATTCAAATCATCTTCTTATTACTGCGTTAGTGTCCAAATCAGTCCCAATCAGTCCAGACAAAGCTCATAATTCTATCCAGTCTTATCTTGGTGTTTCCACATCATATCAAAGCCACCATTTTGTGCCTACTGTACATACTCAGTCATCATTGGACTGTATTTGAGTTTGGGTTCTCGTTGTGTTTGTTTCTTTGTTTTTGCAGGGGTTCAACACATGTGTGCCTAGCTCTAGCCCAGGGCCACCCAACATTTCATACCGGGGGGGGGCACACACTGCCTTGTCACATTGCTGGGGAAACCCAGCCAGATGGGTGGGGTAATATTAATCATAATAATAATTGGGGTGGGAGTGGGGCCAAAATTTGACACCACCCCCACCCCTTGTCCACCTTTTCAAAGCTAGCAGAGCAAGGCATCAGGCTTTGGGAAGGGGGTGCGTGGCTCTGGCAGGATCCTGGAGCCCCCTTGCCTCCTCCCCAAATCTGGGAAATCTGGGAAAGTGCTAACTAGGTTTTGGGAAGGAGGCTGGAGGACCCAAAGTCGAGCACCTCACCCGGCTTTGGGAAGGCAGTGTGGGGGCTGCGAGGAGGACGACGACATCACATGTTGCTGAGGGCTGCGAAAAAAGGCATGTTGGACCATGCTGATCCAGCTATACTTCATAGAATTGGGTCATCTCAAATGTACGGTTAATGAAGTATAATCATAGAATTGGAAGGGAACATGAGGGTCATCTAGTCCACCCCCACCCCCAATGGAGGAATCCTTTGCCCAGTGTGGGGCTCAAGCCCATGACTGTGAGATTAAGACTCTCATGCTCTACCAACTGAGCTATCAATCAGCGGTTAATTTCTTTATGTGTGTGGACAGCTCTCCTTTTTTAAATGAAATGGTTCTTTCTACATTTATCACCATTCGTGGTTAACCCCAAGTCTGCTGGTACTTTTTTCTTCGGGGTGTGTGGCTGTGAAGCACAAGCCCAGAAAGACTTGAAAATATGATGATGATATAAATCTGGTCACAGGTACATTCCATCCCAAGTAAAGGTTAAAAAAAGAAAAGGTAAAGAACCCCTGGACAGTGAAGTCCAGCCAAAGGCGACTGTGGAGTGCGGCACGCATCTTGCTTTCAGGCCGAGGGAGCTGGCATTTGTCCACAGACTGCTTTCTGGGTCATGTGGCCAGCATGACTAAACCACTTCTGGCACAACAGGACACCGTGACAAGAGCCAGAGTGCACTGAAATGCCGTTTACCTTCCCACCGGAGTGGTACCTATTTATCTACTTGCACTGGTGTGGTTTTGAACTGCTAGGTTGGCAGGAGCTGGGACAGAGCAATGGGAGCTCATTTCATTGCACAGATTTGAACCGCTGACCTTCCGATCAGCAAGCCCAAGGCTCAGTAGTTTAGACCACAGCGCCACCTGCGTCCCCAGTTACTTTCTATGGTTCTGTGGTAGCCTTTGTCTTAAGTTTTGTCAAAGTGTATAGTAAAAGACGTTGGTGTTTTGCTAATATGTTGGAGAGGCAATTGATTCTTTTCCTTTTGGAAGAGCTCTCTGAAAGATGCTCACATAATCTGCTCGTTTGTTTCATAGCCTCATGACTGTGTCAATACCATGCTAGGGGAATGTGCGGCATTTCCTTGCTTACATTAGCAGCTGGAGATCCATAAATGAATGGTTTGATTGTTTCCCCCTCCCTCTAGATCTGCTGATCCAAGTGGAATGTCTCAGAAAAATGGGTATATTGATTTTCAATGCATAAATAATATGAGCAGTAGGAATGTTTTGCTGCATAATTAAGCAATGAAATATCTAAAGTATATTTACCCAAAGGGTGAGGTTTGTGTGGAGGTGACCAGATTAAGTTCAAAAGAATGTAAATGAGTAAACACCAGGGGGTTTTTTGTAGCTGTTGGAGAATCTTCATAGAGTTATCTTAAATCCGTCTGAGATATGCTGTCTTTCAGATGGTACTCATTTTTCTTTGGGAAAGGAGAAACAGTAAACTTAAAAGTTAAATAAAATAACATTCTCAACCAAACTTAAGTATTCCATTTCTAATTACAGCAGACACAATTTATAGTTTTAACTGAGGGTAATTTTAACTTCTGAAAGTATTTTACCATCTTGATGACACCGTGGCCAAGAAGTGATAAAAGGTTAATACTTTACCTCCCCTTCCTCCTTCACTAAATACGGATCACAGAGAGATCAGTATGTAGGATTCAGCACAGTCCCTCTGACTAGAAAGAGGGCTGCATGTCACCTACAGGTGGTACTTAACACCATGGAAACTGGCACCGCTACGCCCAGAAACCTCACCAAGATATTGTAGAGTCTGCACCTCCACACGCACATGTGGTGGGAATCCCCTAAAATCCAACCGTTCTGGACAGCAGTCCTGCAAGAGATATGCAAAATAGCTAAACAGGTATTAGAATTCACCTAAGAATGTTAAGAATGTCTTGCTATATTTTCATGCGCATGCGCTTTCTATAATATAAAATGTTCACTCTCTTATTAAAAGGTTAGTTGAATTGCTTGGCATCTGTGGTTTGGTTTTGCTTCAGGATTGAAAAAAGGGCACAAACTGCTTACAGTATCTTCCTTTCTTCTTTGACATTTGAAAGCTGGAATATCATTTTGATTAGTTGCTCCTCTTTTTAGGCCCATTCTCATAAACTGAATTAAATAACTTCAGGCTTCCTGGGAGTAGGAGACTCAAATGGTTCAGGACTCCTGGGTACAATAGGGTGTCTCATTTTAAGGGGTGAAACTTAATTTTTGAAAATTTATTCAGTGCAGGGTCTTTAAAATGTTACTGGGACTGTAAGGAATTCAAATCTACTACTATTTTTTGTGATTGCACAACATTTAGCTTTTTAAGTCTACGTTTGATGAAGAAGCATATAAAATGTTTTTGAAAACCAAAGAATTTTGATTTTACCTTCTGAAAATGTCAGGTAATGCTTAATAATAATAATAATGGAATAGAACTGCAAATACTTGGCAATCATTTTTAATGATTTCTGTACAAGTTTGCACATATTTTACTTACTAACCAAAATATATTTTGAATTCCCAAGTCATATTACAGCTTTTTAACACCCCTCATTTTTAGAATTTGGAAGTTGAAAAATCTAACACGCCCTATTGGTACAAATCTCCCCCTTACAAAATACATCTGTATACAGTACATCTGAAGGCAGCCTTGTACAGGGATGTTTTAAATGTTTTAGGTTTTATTGTGTTTTTAATATTTTGTTGGGAGATGCCCAGAGTGGTTGGGGTAACCCAGTCAGATGGGTGGCATATAAAACAACAACAACAACTACAACAATAACGTCTTGTATCTTTCGTGATGTGCTAATCTTTTCAATGGAGACCATTTTTAAAAAAAGGATCTGCAATCTGAAATGGTATAACCGGAAACAGGTTCATCTCATCTGCTATCTGTGAGAATTAGGCTACCACAATCCTGTTGAAATCTTCATTAGTTCATCCCATCAGTTCAGGGCTGCTATGTAGAGAAGGCAGGGAGAATCTTCCAACTTGTGTTTCAAACCAAAAGTGATTATTTCTCCAGAATACACATCTCAGCTTATTTGGAGGTATAAAAAAGTAACCATAGCCTTTCATTTCTAATTTTAGTTTTGAATATAACCAAGGCACAGCTGTGAATCTCTCCCTGCCACTGCCAACTTGAAAGGTGCGCTAGGTTCAGATATTTTACTGGAACTCGCTTAACTAAGTAAAACTGCAGGCCTCCAGATGTGGTTGCCCAGCCAGTGTGGCAAATGATCAGGGATGATGGGATTTCTACTCCAGCAACATGTGGAAGGCTGCCTGTTCCCCATCCCTGCCCTAGAACTAAGAGGCAGGTACATAAGACCCCAACAGTTTGCTTCCAGCCATATAGCCAAAATGAAGAGTGCTTCAGAACCAGGGCTGGCCCCACCATCAGGTGAAGTCAAGTGATTAATCTCAAGTGGCAGATGTTGGGGGGGCAGCTGTGACAGCCCCCTGGCTATCCCTCCTAAGCCTCATGACCTCTCCCCTCTGTTGGGTGGCAGACCTGTGTATGTTACACAGTCTGTCTTGCCCCCCCCCCACTAGCTTGCTGCCTCAGGTGCAGTGGAGGACACTATCCTGTCACCAGTGTTGAGATAAGAGGCAGCAGTCAGGCCAGCAGCCAGGTTTCTGTATGTGACACTGGGGTGTGTATCTGTGCCACCCTTTCCTTTATCTTAGGCAGCAAAGTGTATTGGGGAGCCTTGTCCAGAAATACCTCCTATCTGGCACAATTCTCCCTTCTTTCCACCCTTAACTAGAATGAAGGGGCTGTGTAGCAAAGAAGAACAAGTGGTGACTGGGTGGATGGCACAGATGTGTTGGGACAGGGTAGACTATTGTTGGCATCCATCTGTATTGAGAGACAGTAGAGTGTGCCTCTGGGGGTGAAGTCTAATCGCTGTGTTAGCAGCAGTTCCTGGGGCACAAGTCTGGGCCGTGTGTCTGGAGGTCCTGGGCTGCCCAGATGACAAGAGTCCCCTCTCAGCCTTGCTGATGTGGTCCAAAGGAAAGGAGACTTTTGGCACCCGCTTGGCTGCAGGAGTTGCTGGAAGGAGGCGTACAAGGTTCCCTCCAACAGTCTTTGGGATTGCACTCCAGATTTATGTCTAGAAACAGAGTTTTCCTTCTCCTGGATGGGCTCTTCTGCCCCACACTTCTCTCTACAGCACAGCGACAAACTATACAATTTGTTTAAACCTTTCTAAAGTCCATATTTGAGGCACGGCACTTAGCAGACTGCTGTAATCTTTGTGCAGGGAAATATTTCCATCCTATGTGTGTAAAGCAAGGCTGTTTGTTGAGGGAATTTTTGTTCTTTTTCTTCATAAATACTTGTTTCAGAGTACATCCATACAGCTCATTTAGCCAAGAAGGGTTTTGATTTATCATTTAGAAATGAAGCTTCTGTGGCGATCACACAGGGCCCCTGGACCTTTGACGGTCTATTGACCCTGTGCCACCACTGCGGTTGCTTTCTTCGCTGCCACCACCCCGCTTCTCACGGAGACACATGGAGTTAACATAAACAAATAATCAAGTTTATTTTTAAATGCAGGAACAAGTGTATGGTTTCCGTTTATTTCTCTTAACAGTTTCTTAAATCTTAGTTCCTACAACTTCAAACTGAATTATTCCCAACTTTCTATCTAACTCCCTAACAATTCCTCTCCCTCTCTCGCAATACAACTCTACCAACCCACACCTAAGCCACCCTCTTCCTTCTCCAACACCCACGCCTCAACTCCCAACTGACAAGCCTCAACTGTCAACCCCCAGACCTCAACTGACTTTTCAAAACCTCCCACTCTAACTGTTACTCCCCCCTTGCATTCTCACTGGCCAATCACCTCACACCCATTTTAACCCTTTCCTTGACACATCCTAGGGGGCAAACGCCACAGCTTCTCTCTGCCAGCTTTAAGAAATGGCCACATTTATAGGTACGCAACACAACTGGAATGTCAATAGCTGATAAAGTAGTTCTTGACTGATAATGGAAATTTACTTTGGCTTGAAATTGGCTTTTGCTGTCTAGCCTTGACGAATTGTTAAGCCAAACAAGGTGTTCAGTGGTGAGTGCAGGAATTGGCATGGATTATTTGTCTGTGTTGTTTTGGGAAAGTAAGAGTGAATGTCTGTTTGAAATGGTCCTTCAAAGCAATTTGAAAAATGCATATGAACTTACTGATGCTCTTTACTCATGTCGGGACATTTTTTGTGCTGAAGGATTTCTTTTCCTGTTTATGTGTGTACTTGTACCTATGTCTCCCCCCCTTTAAATCTTCTCTACTGCTGATGAAAATAGCATAAGCCTACTAAAAATCTGACTCCCCACAACCTGCTCACTTTATTTGCCCTGTTAGTACAAGAACATGTCTGTTCACAGTGTGCGCATATTAAATGGATAAGAGGGATACTATCATCACATCATTTTTACTGAACAGGTTTTCACTTGTTAAAAAGCATCTGTTCTCGGTTCTCGCAAATGTGTTTCCCCCTTTTGAAACTGTTTTATAGCATCTTGTACCATAGGGTGCATTTGAGTCGCATGTGAACCCCGCCCCCCCAGTAGTAGTCTGTTGTTTCTTATTGTGTTGTTTCAAAGCACTGACTAATGTGGGAGAAATGTTTTTCCCAGGACTCTGTACCTGGCTGTTCCAGCCCCTACTCTAATCTGCCTGTTTAAAAAATGCATTGAGGGGGTTGCATTCTTTCCCTGTTTGCTGTGCAGAGCATGGAACTCCTGGATGCAAGCTGGTACTAAAGCATACTCTAATTCTTTTCTTATACTGTGCTGCTCATTCCAGATTTAAAAAGGTCTGTCGTTTCCAAACTGCACCTCCAGGATATATGCTAGTATTCTGTGAAAAACAAATGAATTAAATGATGAAAGGCTCCCATGTCTGGCTGTTGTGCCTCTGCTTGATATACTGCTCTGGCTGTGCCCTTTTCCAGTTAGACTCAGTGTCTGAATTGTGCTTTTGGCTGAATCATCCAGTAGCTCCCAATACCAACATATTTATCCTCACTCTGAGGAGGATGCCCCTTGCATCTCAGCATGAATCACAATTTGGACATATCTGGAACACGAACCATGCCAGAACAAAAGAAGAAGGCTTTTCCTAGCATCAGTAGTTCTTGTGCCAATGAGAGGTAAAGTTTTTTGGGGCTGCTCATCTGAAATGGCCTGAAAATATTTTAATTGAAGAGCAGCAAAAAGATTCTTTAAATTCTGAATAAAGTTTACAGAAAAACGGAAGTAGATCACAGTAGATGGCTGCTTATACACCTCACTAGGAGGAAGGATTACGAACCAAACCATAATCATGGTATCCTTCTGGACCATCATGGGGTGTCGGGAGCTGGGGGCATTGTTATACAGTGCTTCTGCTCCTTTCTCCTGGGCCATGTCCAGAAAGTGGTGTTGGGGGATGAGTGTGCTCACTTGGGGGGTGCCCAGGGCTCCATCCTCTCCCCCATGCTTTTTAACATCTATATGAAGCTACTGGGAGAGATCATCAGGGGGTTTGGGCTGGGTGTTCACCAGTATGTGGGTGATACCCAGCTCTGCCTCTCTTGTAAACCAGATCCAGTGAAGACAGTGAAGGTCCTTTGTGAGTGTCTGGAGGCAGTTGGAGGATGGGTGGTGGCTAACGGATTGAAGTTGAATCCAACAAGACAGAAATATTGTTGCTGGGGGACAGGAAACGGGCAGGTGTGGGGGACTCCGTGGTCCTGAATAGGGTAACTGTGCCCCTGAAGGACCAGGTACGCAGCCTAGGAGTCATTTTGGACTCACAGCTGCCCATGGAGGTGCAGGTCAATTCTGTGTCCAGGGCAGTTGTCTACCAGCTCCACCTGGTACGCAGGCTGAGACCCTACCTGCCCGCAGACTGTCTCGCCAGAGTGGTGCATGCTCTGGTTATCTCCCGCCTGGACTACTGCATGCACTCTACGTGGGGCTACCTTTGAAGGTGACTTGAAGGAAACTGCAATTAATCCAGAATGTGTCAGCTAGTTTGGTGACTGGGAGTGGCCACCGAGACCTACATTGAAAGACCTACATTGGCTCCCAGTATGTTTCTGGGCACAATTTAAAGTGTTGGTGCTGATCTTTAAAGCCCTAAACGGCCTTGGTCCTGTATACCTAAAGAAGCTCTCCACCCCCATTGTTAGCCTGGACACTGAGATCCAGCACCGAGGAACTTCTGGCAGGTTCCACACTGCAAGAAGTGAAGTTACAGGGAACCAGGCAGAGGGCCTTCTTGGTAGTGGTGCCCACCCTGTGGAATGCGCTCCCATCAGATGTTAAGGAGATGAGTAATTGCGTGTCAAGGCCCCGCACTCCCTCCTTTGATGAATAAAACACGTGGACACCAGTATTTTAGGAAAAGGCCACAACTTTTATTGGTTACAGAATGTGAGTAGTATTGGTTTTGGCACTGGACTCGAACAGACTATATATGACTCCTGCCCACCATGCAGGAAGTCTCAGAGGGCCTTCTTGGTAGTGGCGCCTGCCCTGTGGAATGCCATCCCATCAGATGTTAAGGAGATGAGTAATTATATGACATTTAGAAACACCTGAAGGCAGTCCTGTATAGGGAAGCTTTTTAAGGTTTAATGTTTTACTGTGTTTTTATATATGATGAAAGCTGCCCAGAGTGGCTTGGGCAACCCAGTCAGATGGACAGGGTATAAATAATAAATTATTATTTTTATCAGTTGAACTTCTTATTGGATGTGAGTCAGTTGGGAGCATATTAATAGTATCCTGTGGTCTGTGTTGAACTCGAATTGAATAAAGAAGGAAAGGTATTAGTGATGGCCTATAAAACCCTGAATAGCTCGTGTCTAAGATGTACAAGGGACCACTTTTACTCCTTTGTTCCACCACACCCTTTAATGTAGACTAGGAATAATTTCTTTCCCTGCAGATTAGCCAAAACTCGAGCCTGGTGGAGTGGTCTTCTGGAAGTTATAGAAGACATTTTAATTCAAGCTACTGGTGGCCAATAGTCCAGGAGAGACCAGAACCATTAGTATATTGTTACCTGTTCTGAAGTTTTGCAATGGGACGTGCTACAACCCAATTAAATAATGGAAACCCCGCATAGTACATGTCTACCTTTAACTAAGTATCAGCAGGCAATTCCTGGTGTGTTTTGAACCTTACTGGTTCCTCTTGTAGGGATAGACAGATTTTGAAATCAAACTGTTAACAGCTGTATTGAATGAATGAGTCTGTATCTAACATCTGTCTATTTTTGGTCCCTGAAATGATGGCTCTTTATTGCGCACATGGGATCAGAGAGCGGAGGGGTCTATTATGCCAGTTTCAGGGAGATTGCAAATGTGGCCTTCATGCCCCAAGAAGCTGCTGCTTGTGGAATTTTACAACTCTTTGATCTGACTGCTCTTTTTTTAGCCTGTGCAGTTCATTCATGTAGATTACTGTTTGCTTTTCAAGATTTAGCTTCCCTAACTTCAGAAAGTAGGTTACTGAAAGAGGCGTATGTCAGGAACTTTCTCCTCTGTCAATCAGAGGTTACTGTTCATGCTCAAGCCTGCTTTCCTTTAGACAGATTGATGGGGCATCTTTCGATGAACTAGTTTTTAAAGCTTGTGACTGCATACTCTCTGCACATGTAGCTGCCTAGCTGCCTGAAATAAAATAACAATAATCCATAATGTTAAGATTTTACCTGTGTATTCACAAAAGCAAATGACTTCAGTTTAGACCATCATTTTGCTTCCAAATGGCCAGGTTCTCTTGCTTTTTGTATCAGAAGTGAATCATGCAGAATTTGATACTAAATTCCCAGTACCACCTTCTACACAAGGAACACTTTTCACTTGGAAATGCCTGGAGGGGACTTATTCGATGTGGGTTCTTTCCCAATTGCTGCTGGGAGGAGAGTGGGGGAGAGAGCAAGTGAGAGAAGGCTATGTTCCAAGGCCCATATTTCAGTTTCTCTCTAGAGATGAGCCTACCAGCAGGGCTCTCCAAACAGGTCCATGTACAGTACTTTGTAGAGCAGGTGTGGCTAAGCTGTCTCTGTCCAGATGTTGTTGGATGACCACTCCCGCTAGTCTTTGCCCAGCATGGCCCATGCTCAGGGATGGAAGACGTTATAGTCCAACAACGTGGGGATGGAAACAAGACACACATGTCAGTCATCTCTGGTATACAGCATTGAACCAAAACATGGCAGATCCGAGTAAAATTTTTGGACTTTATTGGACAGCTTAAGCTAAATTGATTTGTAGCTAAGAGTTCTGAGACACGAATTTCCAGATTGTAACAGGAAGATGGGTGACTCTTAAGACACCAATGTTTTTTAAAAAAATTTAAATTAAATTTTATTTAACATAATTATTACAAAATACAAGCAAAATACATACAAATATATACATACATATATTTTTCAAATAAGCACACATATATAAAAAAGAACAAAAAAGAGAAAAGGGAAAAAAAGACACCAATGTTGAAAATACCATTTGGAAGCAAATATCTAGACACCGTTTTCTCCATCCCCGAGAAGAAGCTGCCATATGCTGTGGTTCTTACTTACGGAGCATCTGGTGATATGAATTTCTCTCACCTTGTATCTTTGGCAAACTACCTGGCCTCTCATAGATTTCTGTGTCTGTGATTTACCTGCAAAAGCCTCAATATCATCTATAGAACTAAAGCAGGGGTCAGCAACCTTTTTCAGCTGTGGGCCGATCCACTGTCCCTCAGACCATGTGGTGGGCTGGACTATATTTTGGAAAAAAATAATGAACGAATCCCTATGCCCCACAAATAATCCAGAGATGCATTTTAAATAAAAGGACACATTCTACTCATGTAAAAACATGCTGATTCCCAGACCGTCCGCAGGCCGGATTGAGAAGGTGATTGGACCGCATCCGGCCCCAGCATATAAAGGTGTTGTGGAATATTTAAGATCATCAGGCAACTACACACTTTCTGGCATTTTTCTTGGAGGCTGTTCAAGTGGCTTGTGTGCTGCTGCCTCCGTGATACATCAAGTAGACCAAGATAATGACAGCTTCATTCAAGGTTTTATCCGCTGCATTGGCCAAAGCTTCAATCTAAACTTCGGGATGAAGATTTATTGTCCATTAAGTCTCCTGTGCTCTTTGTGTCTGGAGATACAGATGAGATGTGTGATAAACAACTGTTGAATGGCGTTGCAGACAAAATGCAAGCGCCCAAGAAAATCCCTTGGGTTGAAAAGGCAAACCACAGCATGGCAGTGAGAGGAGGAAATGCAGAAGACATCTCATTGGAAATAAGCAGAGAAAAGATCAGGGGGAAAAATGAATTGGATCAAGCTTCAATGCTGTGAAAAGGCCCTTGATATTACTCTGCTTGTATGGTGTTCCCCCTTCTCCATTAGAAGATTCCAGTCCATAAAAGTGAGAAACAGCCCTGGGAATAAGTTGCAGTTTCTATCTATCTGCCTGGGTGCTGGAAGGAAGACTGCAAGGCTCCTTTCCATCTGGCTTAGAGGCAGGGCGCAGAATCACCCTGAACAGCTCAAAGGCTCCTGGGAGGCTGGAGGGACATTGCTGGAACAACTCTTGACTTCGGGCAACTGGCTAAAATGTTTTAAACAGTTCTAATTTTGGTTGCTCTGTTTTGTTTTTGTCTGGTTGGTCTTGGTTAAATGTTTAGTTGGGGTTTACAGTTATACCCAAATTAAAATTACTGCTAACTGTTTATTGTTGTTGTTTGTTTGTTTCTATTGATTTATTGGTTTGTTTGTTTCTTGCATAGGATATTTTGTTTTTTAATGTTTGATGTTTTGTTGTGTTTTTATATAAGCTGTAAGACACCCAGAGTGGCTGGGGAAACCCAGCCAGATGGGCGGGATATAATTTTAAAAAAATTATTAAAATTGCTACCTCCTGTTGCCTGTCTGTAAAGCAGAAAAAAGGATGACTTTTCTTGCAGAGTTATGGTGAGGATAAATGTAAAGCACTTTGACAGGGAGAGGATACTGTTTTTGCTGATCTATAGCTGGAGTGGATCTATAGCAGGGGTCTGCAACCTTTAAGACAAAAAGAGCCACTTGGACCCGTTTCCGAAGAAAAAAAAACTGGGAGCCGCAAAACTCGTCATTATAAAAATAACTTTTTTGTAACTTTTTTATTATTTCTTTGTTTGACCCCTCAGAATTACTCCTCCTCATAGAAATAAACGTTAAATTAACAAGTTACCTTTTTGTGTGTGTGTATTCTTCACTCCCCTTCAAAACAGTGACCAGCGTACATGCCCCCTTTCAATGCAGTGACCAACGTACATGCCCCTTACAATGTAGCGGGCGGGCGGGCGGGAAGGTGACGTCAGGACGGTGCGTGACTAACGCACGCACCGCCCCCATGCGACGTCACAGCCAGTACAGCGCCCGCCACAGTGGGGAGTGTCGGGGCGCACAATGCGCCTCCTCCCTTCGCTAGTATCCGCCCCGGAGCCACGGCAAAGGTGTAAAAGAGCCACATGCGGCTCCTGAGCCGCGGGTTGCAGACCCCTGATCTATAGGCTTGCGCTACCTGGGCTGTAGATGACACGTAACACTTTGATGGCTAGCTTCCATTAGTTTTATGGCGTTGATCTTCATTAAGGAAGTGGAAGAGAGGACGTGCCAGATATTTCTCCCAGCCTGAACCTTCTGCTTTAGCTTTATGCTGTATCTGTATTTACAGTAAATGTTCTGTCACCAAGGCTACTATGTACCAGGCATAATCCTTAGTAATTTACGGTATCTCAGCTATATAAGTTTTCCAGTGCCCTGTACAGCAGAGTATAGAATTGTATCTGTATCCTTCTCCTACTTCATAAAAAAATGAAGCTACCAAAATTCTGTACCTGGAACATTTCACAGGGAGTGGAGAAGACACTTTTCTCTCTCTCCAACCCCCAGTATTTCAGACCCCAGACAATTAATCTTCAGACGCATCTATATCTTGCTGGCCCAGTATTCCATTCACTAAGTGTTACGAAGGATGACAGTTGCAACCAAAATTATTCAAGCCCCATTGCAAATCAGGTTTATAATCAAAATTTACAGACTTTCAGCTGCTTGCAGTGAGAAAATCAAATAAAAGCAATTGAAATAGCTCAAAACAATATCAATTTAATGATATTTTTAGGCTGGATAAAGGAGCTGGTTTTGGTAAAGAACTTTCAAGATTGCAGAGAGAACTGCTGGAAAATAATGAAAAAAGTCTGTCAAAAATATATAAATTGGTGCTGGAGTGGGAAACAAAAGATAGGGAAATAAGATCTGTAATGATTCATTGGGCAAAAGATGTGGGACATAACATACAAATTACCTCATGGGAAAAGTTATGGAATAAAGATCAAAAATTTACTGCTTGCTGTCCATTAAAAGAAAATATTATGAAAATGATGTATAGATGGTATCTGACTCCTACAAGACTTGCAAAAATGTATAAGAACAGAACCAACATATGTTGGAAGTGTAAAGTTAAGGAGGATACATTCCACCATATGTGGTGGACATGTAAAATAGCTGAGCCCTTCTGGGAAAGGATTTACAAGGAACTGAAAAAAATGGTATAACTTTATTGAATACATTAAAGAACACTATGAGAGTTTAAAAACATTAGCAGGATTCACATAACGCTTGTAATTTAAATTAACAAAGGATAACAATAGTATAACAAAGTTAGATAAAGTAATTAGAGGCAGTTAAAAGGGGAAGAATTCTGGAAGCCAGGGGAGGGTGGGAGGAAGTGCTGGGGTTCAGGGAACCTCATAAAGGTATTGATATGAATATGGTTTTCTTAAAATAAGTGTATATGTCTGTGTGTATATGTATAGAGTGGTACCTCGGGTTACATATGCTTCAGGTTACAGACTCAGAAATAGTACCTCGGGTTAAGAACTTTGCTTCAGGATGAGAACAGAAATTGCGGCGTGGCAGTAGCAGGAGGCCCCATTAGCTAAAGTGGTGCTTCAGGTTAAGAACAGTTTCAGGTTAAGAATGGACCTCTGGAACGAATTAAGTACTTAACCCGAGGTACCACTGTATGTGTGTATGTTTTTAAAAAAGATTTTTTTTTTAAATTTTGAAAAGAATTAGAATAATAATAATGAAATAGCTCAACACAACAGGTGCTTCAGGTGGTTTCCCCAAATTCAGCTGAAACTGCAACTTATACTGGCTTGTCCAGTCTCACTATTATTCAGCCTCTCCATGGCAAGCATCTTTAGTGTTTAGTAGAGCAGCCTTGGGCTGCTATGACGTGCTGTAAACGAGATCCATAGCCAGATAGCAGCTTCCAGCAGCATTCCTGAGGAATCTGAGCCCATTCCTCGCACCAGAGATTTTCTGTGGGGTTCAAGTCAGGTGACTGTGATTGCCACTGTAGAACCTTCCAGGACTATTTCTGCAACCAAACCTTGGTGGAATTTGAGGTATGCTTGGGATCGTTGTCCAGTGACACCGAAGCTTCAGCTTCTTCACAATCCTCCTAGGATTTCATGATACTTCAATGAATCCAGCCTGCCTTTCACAGGCTGCAAGTTTCCAGTCCTGGAGGGTGCAAAGCAGCCCCAGAGCATCACCAAGCCACCACCATGCTTCACTGTGGGCAGAGTGTTCTCTTCAGAGTACGCAGCATTCTTCTTCCTGCAGACATAGCACTGATCCAAGGAGCCGAAAAGTTCCGATTTTGTTTCGTTGCTCCACAGAACAGAATCCCAAAACTCTGCAGCTTATTTATATGATTTTGAGTATATTGGAGTTGACTTTTCTTGTGCTTTGGGGTCACTACTGGTGTACGTCTTGGAGTTCTGGCATGGAAAGCATATGTGTTTTAGTCTGTGCTTTACTGTGTTCACTGAAACCTCAGTGCCCACTGCCACCATGTCTTGCTGCAGCTCTTTTGCAGTCACTTGAGGGTTTCCCCCCAGCCTGCCCTCTCAGAAATCTGGTTGCTGCCTCAGATAGCTTCTTTTTTCTGCCCCGTCCAGGTAGTGTAGCTTTGAACTTGCAAACTATGTTTCCAACAGTGTGTCTAGGAACATTCAGTGCCTTTGCTATCTTTTTGTATCCATCACCTTGTTTGTGAAGGGCGATAATCTCTTCTCTTACCTTCTTGGACCATTCTCTTGACCTACCTATATTTTTACCATGCAGCCAAATTTGACACTCAGGAAACCCCTAGTCAGTTCAGGTATTTCGTGTGTTGCAGCTGAAGCACACCTGGTGCAACTAATTAAGCCCTTGATTGGTTACATCAGGTGTGTTTGAGAAAAAACCTGTTGTATTTGTGCTGTTGTTACAGATTCTATTCAGGGGGCTGAATAATAGTGAGACAGGAGAAGCCAGTATAAGTTGTATTTTCAGCTGAATTTGGGGAAATGAAGCATCTGTTGTGTTGAGCAATTTCAATTGCTTTTGTTTGATTTGCTCATTGCAAACAGCTGAAAGTCTGTAAATTTTGAATAATTTCGATTGCGACTGTCTACCATATGAATATACAGCTGGCTAAACTCCAAAAATCTATCCTAAATTATTAAATCGATGCCCCATCAAGGCATCAATTTTGTTTAGAGGTGCCAGCAAACACAGTTTGTGAAATGGCATTGTCATTTGCACAGATGCTAGCTTGATCCCGCCCCTGTCTCCTTGGTAACAGATGTCTGCTTCTTGCTGCACTTCACAAGGTGTTAGAATAAATTCTAAAAAGTGAGAATGTAAACTGAGGGATTAAGCAACGTTCAGCGGCTGCAAATGCAAGGGGGAGGGTTAATCCTCCATTTAAGCTTTATGAATGAAGCTGCAAGAGAGTTGAACTTTAGCATGGCGCTTTCTGATTGCTGCCTCTGGTCTGTTAGGCTTCTGTGGGTTTGAGTGGCCTTGCAAGCAACGGTGGAGCTGCTGCTTAAATCTTCTTTTGTGTCTTTGTCTGTGCCAGCACTGATGTAGTCTATTGAACATGGTGCCCATTCAGGACCAGATTTTCCGCCACTCATAATACGTAGGTGCCTGGAGTCTGGCACATGGCAGATGAGAAGCGGGGAAGGATGAGGGTGTGAATGGAAGAGGCTGGATTGTGATGTGTTCTTGGGGACGTGGAAAATAAGGATGTGCAGGGGGCATATAGAATAGAAGAATGTTGAAGCGCCAAAATACATTACATGAAATTGCTTGTGCATCTGTTGTTGGATGCTAGTATTTCACTTAGGTGGGAGATTTGATTGATTTCTTATGTTATGGGGGTGCAATTTAAAGTAAACCTTCAAAGAAAAAGATGACGCCAACCCCCTCTGCCAAACCTGCGCTAGCCCTTTCCATAACATGCTAGTTTTGTTTGATTTGCAGGAGGACATTTCAATGTTTGATTCTTGTTTGAAGTGGCCACAAGCAAAAAGCTGTACCACTTGCCTTTCTAATAATGTATGTTTCAGCTCATATATGGAGGCCAGCAACAAGACCCTGATTGGTCGACAAACAGCAGGCTCCAAACTCTCTTGTTTTATTTATTAAATTTATATCTTTCCCTTCTTCTCAAAGGAGCCTCGAATGGCTAACAACAAGTAATAAAACAATAAAAGCATCTTTTTTTTAAAAAAAAAAAGTGTTTATCACATCATGTTGTGGTAGTTTGTGGCAACCTATGTATTTTTAAAGAAGAAAAATGGTTCTGCATGATTAGCAAAAGCCACTAACAGAAACAAACTGCTTACATTTTACAACCTGTCAGCTCCATGCTTGTGGCTGGCAAATGTGTGGTATCTTGCATAAAACCCTAAAACATAATGAGAACAGCTCTTGGGGAGAGCATTGGGGGCCTCTGTTGTGTAGAGCCTGTGCAGCTGGTGACCAGCAGTCCACATGAAGCCACCCAGCCATTTTCTTTGGTTTACCAAGTATTTGACAGTTTCTCTGATTTTGCAGTCCCAGGGAGGCAGCACTTGGTGGCCCACCACATGCCCCTGGTGTGCTGCCTGAATCGCAACTTGTGTGTGCTGGTTCAGTTTTACAACATTTTTCTTGCAATTTTTGCAGCTGGTTATGAGCTGAAGCTATAAACCTTGTTGTTCTCTTTATAAATCCCATTGTAGCTAGCAGGACACAACTGCAAAATATGTGGTTTTTGAGGGTTTGTTAAGACCTCAGTTCTCCTGTGAGCTAACTTTTCATCTGCCAGCTTTAGAAGGGAACAGATGTTCTCCAAACCAGACAGGCTATAACTGTGCATGCTGTTGGAACTAGGCATTCTGCAGGAATGCAATCTCCCTCCCCACACAAACGCAAGGTTCCCAAGCAACCCAGCCTTGCCTCAAGCAGGCCTGGGTGACGTGCACCTGTGGACATTGTTGGGAACAAAATCCTCTTCTGCAAATGCTGAAGTGAAGTAAGGAGTTGGACTAGATGACCCTTGGGGCCCCTTCCAACTCTGATTTTATGATCGTTTGCAGATTGCTTAATTTAGTTGTGGCTTCTGAAGGGTTGAAAAACATGTTTAACATTGTCGCTTCATTACTTCAGGTATTTGCAGAATCCAGAAAATGATGAGTGATGCAAGTGAGATGCTGGCTGCCGCTTTGGAACAGATGGATGGCATTATTGCAGGTAGAACATTAACCCAATGTTTTCTTTTAATCTGCTTGATTGCCCTTTTGCTCCTGGAGGGGATGTGTTCTGGAGTAGGAAGACACTGAGCATGGTGAATTTCTCTCTTCAAAAAATCAAACCGAAATTTCTCTTCGCAGATTCATTCAAACCAAACCATTCACTTGCTTGAAGCTCTCTGCTTCGCCCTCACCATCTGCTTTTCAAAGCTGTGAGGTGATGTGGCTCCTACTGTTCATTTGAGGGAGGAATGTTTTCCTCAAATATAGGTTAAAGTGTTGTGCGTGTTGGAGGTTATCAAAGGGAGAAGGGCCACGAGGAGCAACCTGGATTATGTTAGCACAGAAAAGGGGATGAAGTGGTAAAATTGTGCCTGGACTATGGCAGAGATGGCAGGTGGGGGAATTGCACTGTTGAACAGCTTTTTCATGGAGATAAACATTACCCACTCACAACAAATCAGCATATAAGAAGGGTAGGCCTGCATTACCTTTATGTACTAGGGTTTTGGGCATGTTCCCATCGATGGTCCACACCCCCCCCATCTAAAGTAGCACAGCCCAATAACAGTTGGATCACCTCATCAGCTATTTGTGAGAACTAGGTCTCAAGTGCACTGTCTCTCTTACTCAGTTCTGAAATATATCCCCAGGGGAAGGGATCTTCCGGCCAGGCACACTAGCATTTTGGTTTGATTTCATGCCAAGCCAAGCTGTGCAAACAGCTGTTTAAACTAGAAAAGTATTCTGAGTGGGTGCAGAAGACATGAAGGTGCCGAGTTTCCAGTTTAGTGATGTTATTTCCCTTGCAAAATACTTTCTGAAATGGATAATAGCATATTATTTCCTCCCATCCATCTCACTTCAGTCATATAGATTTTCTAAGGATTTGCATCATAAATACATGTGTCCAACAGATGTGAATATAGCATATTTCTACTTACAGTTGCATTTGCGTTTCCTTAAAGGTTATTGTCTCCAGACTGACCTTGATAAGGCAATCAAAGGAATATGAATAAAATATCCAAATTATCAACACTATGGTGTAGAAAAAGGACTACATTTTGTCAGTGAAGTACTTGAAAAATATTAACTTATATCAATACTCAAACTTATGTGGCTTTATTACTGTATTTATCCATCTATAAGACGCACCCATGTATAAGACGCCCCCTATTTTTGGGGACTCAGATTTAAGAAAATGGGGGAGATGGCCCAGAGTATAAGACGCCTCCTAATTTTTGAGATTTTTTTTTAAGGAAAAAAACATAGTCTTATACATGGGAAAATAATGGTACTTATTTATTTAATTTTTTGGGAGGGAGGCTTAGCTCCTGTGAATTTGTCTAATCCTATCAGCCTTGATAGTAAAACAGAGCTTCTGTGTTCAGGAGCAGATTATTATTATTTACTATTATTACCCCTGAACTGCAGATGTGAGAGAGGACAGGGAAGGTATGTTGCTATCATGCGAGCTTCCCAGAGGCCCCTGACTCTTGTTTTTCTGGACCCCGTTGGACCGAGGCCTGAACCAGCAAGGTGGATGCACCTTGCATAATATAGCACCTCATGAGATGTTGCAATAAATAAAATCCACAAAATGAGAAAGAATAACCTGTGCTCTTCCTCTAAATACCGTATTTTGCCATGTATAAGACAACCATTTTCCTTTATAAAAATTTAGTGATAAATTGGGGGTCATTTTATACACGGGTTAATATGGTGAGGAGCCAGAGCAGAGGATCGTTGAAAGACAGCTCAGTGCACTTTCAAAAGAAGTTCAACACCTCCTCTTAGTTATTGGCATGCATATATGCTAGTGAAGTAGATGGCCTGAACTTGGACAGAAGAGACCTTGGTTCAGATTCCCACTCAGTCATGGAAGTCATTGTGTGACCTTGGATCTTCATTATATCTTTCAGCCTCACTTTCCGAACAGATGCCCCATGAGAGTTACTTAGGGCAGGATATAAATATGATAGAAAGATAAATACTTTCTTTGTAAGATTTATATCTTCCCTTTCATTGTAAGCAATTATGGATTAGGGCACATTCAAATGAAAAACTAGGCAAAACCAGTCAATTAAAGAGTAAATTCATTTCAAATTTGAAATGCTTAACCCGTTTTACTGTGTTAATCCTGGCTGGAGGGAAGAGATGGGTTTTCAACTGGCACCAAAAAATGAGTGCAGAAGCCTGTGTTTTTGGAGGTCTGTGGTCCACACAAACAGCTTGCTGCAAAGAGGCCTGTGGCAATTTAAAGCTGGCCTTCACGCAGAAATTGTTCCATGTGTAGTCACCTGGGCTTGCTCTCTTCTCTTGCTTCCTGGGCATCAGACTTCGGAGCACAGATGCTCAAACTTCGCTCCCTGCAAAAGCTGTAGCCTTTGCTGCCTAAAGCACAGTTCACAGCTTTCCACTGTCTTCTCTCCCCTAGCACTAATAGTTAAAGGATTCCCTTGCATCCACACAACATACTGTGATGCCTCAAAAATTCTGTTCTTCAGAATTGTTGAGGTCACAGCTGATGTCTTCTGTGTGACTGTAGTGTTAAAGCTCAGTTAATGGCTGCTATTGAGGCATTAATTAAACCATATATGTTGCAAAGGCTGCCCTGCAAGCAGCAAGACCAGAGGCCTGGATTGGGTATATAGCATAAGAGCAATTTTCATAACACTTTACAAGGTGACTTCAGGTTTAGGCAGACCTGTCTACACCACTATGCAGTAAACTGTCATAATTCATTTGTATACTGTAAATTAGTCACCCACATAATCTGGTTTGTAGGGTTTAATGTGTAATTATTCAAAACTGCAAGCTTGTATAAATCAACGGTAGTACACAGGACACAGAACTCATGTATTGCAGCAGAGATACCTGAAAAACCTGGGTTTGAATCCTGACGAAGCCTTGAAGTGCTCAAGGTAACTTTTGAGCGAGTTACATTCCCTCAACCCTGCTCATAAAGGGTGAAGAGGGAAAAAATGGGATAACCTATATTCTTCCTTAAGACCTTGGAAGAAACGTAGTATACAAAGTTCAGAAATACATAAATAAACAGCTGAATATTTTCTTCATGTCACTACAACATTGGTCACACCTTTCATCAGGCAATATGCTCGCCAATTTGGGTTGATTTTTAACCTCCATTTTTGTAGCAGCTATTTCATTATTTTGACTCTGTTTCCCTCTCCTCTGCCCCACACATGCACATGTGCTGTAGTCAAGTGTTTAAATATTTGTGCTGTCTAGGTTCCAAGGCTCTGGAATATTCAAATGGCATATTTGACTGCCAGTCCCCGACTTCTCCATTCATGGGGAGCCTGCGAGCGCTGCATCTCGTGGAGGATTTGCGTGGCTTACTAGAGATGATGGAAGCGGATGAAAAAGAAGGATTGCGGTGTCAAGTCCCAGATTCGACAGCAGAGATTTTGATGGAATGGTTGCAGAGCCAAATGGTAAGGCATTTGCATGGATTATTGGCAAATACAATGTATGTAGTCATACAATGTGGGTATGTATGTGCACCGCTTCTGTGTTTGATCTTAATGTGCACTGCTTAATGATTGTCAAATACTGCAGTGCTGCTAAATGCATATCAAAGACCCACGTTGCCACGCTGCATTTTTGCTTGATTCCCTTAGGCTGTTTCATCAGGTTTCTTCCTTTCTGTGTTCCTTTCACAATGATACAGAATACATTATATGTACTTTATTTTTGTCTTCATCCCTGTTTTGAAAAACAATGCCACATGCCTTTTCCCAATTTTTCTGATTTGAAGGTCTGAAGCTAGGGTTGCCTAATGTCCAGATTTTCCCAGACTTGTCCTCTTTTGCAAAGGTAAAATCACCATCCAGGCTGATTTTTAATATTTTGCAGAACGTCCGGCTTTTTATTTTCTCTACCATTATTACCAAGGCTGCTCTGGGACTTGCAGTGGTGAGGCCTCATGCAGCCTCCCAGGGCTGCTCCAGGCTTTGTGGTGGTTCCAGTGGCTGCCAGGCCTGCCATGGCCTTTCGGGGGCTGCGCTGGGCCTGGCAGCGCCTCTGTCTGGAGACACAGCGTCTCGAGAGCAGGAGGCCGAGTCTCTTGTAGAGAGGCATATATCCGTTAGAACATCCAGATTTCTTGACAAGGCTTTACAAATTCGTGTAATAAAGGGGGTAGAAATGGAGTAGAAATGTAAACCACGATTATTAGCAGTATGATTGTTGTTGTTTTTATGTGTTTAATGGCTGCTCGCTAAACAAAGTAAAATGGAAGGTAAGAGAGGGGAGGCACTGGCGGAGGAAGAGGAGTGCGGGGGAAGCGTCCCGCAGCGCAATCCCGGCAGGGTTCCATCGCGGCTGCCCCCCACTCATGCTGGGTGCCCTGCCCCCAGGACGTGCGCCACCCCCACCCCGCCTGCTCTCCGCCCCCCCCCCGGTGCCAGAGCATGAAGCTTTGCCACTGAGGGCAGGGCAGGAGGGGGTGAGCGATGGAGATACGGGATGGGGAGGTGCCTTGAATTTCCCTCTCAAAATGCTAGAGGGTATGTCATTTTCATTTTCATTTTCAATATGTCATTTAAATATTTCAATACACCTGCACAGAAACTATTACTACTGTTTTTCTTCCTCCCCCGCTCTTTCCTGGCCCACCTACAAATGTGTCCTCTTATTGCTCTTTGGAATATGGCAACCCTAGCAAAGCCCAGACTCCTGGTAGAACTGCTGGATATTTTTAAGAATTCATGCGCCAGTCTTGGTTCAATTGATTCAATCTGCCTTGTGGCTGTTCTTATTACTCTAAATTTTATATTGTACCTTAAGATCCCAGCTCACGTTGAGCATGACAGTGTTTTTACATAGCAGTGCTGTACTGAATCTTTGTGGGTTTTAATTTGTAAGAAACTTGACATTTTGGGTTGGGAGGATCTTCTTCTGGAAGAGGTTGGTCTTTGTGAAATATGGTGAATAACTCACAGTGTAATAATAACAAAATTGGATGTTAACTACCAGAAGGTCCTTTAATTGCATTATTTGGCTATCTTAAAAGACCAAGATCTAGAAATGGCAAAGAATCTGCCAACAGATACTTGAATGGCCATTTGCCAAAAATGGAAAAAAGCTAGAACCTCCTACAATAGTAGCTTGTTTAAAAAGAATCTGGGAAATAGCTTATATTAAGTTAACTGAAGAAGAAGAGCAGCTGGAGAATAAATTTGTTGAGAAGAGGAACCTGTTTGTTTCATAATGGAGCAACAGTGTGCAAGATACAGTGAGACCATTCCTAGTACTAGTGACATAGTTAGTGTTAAATAAGGGCAAAGAAACAATGGGAATGTAATTCAACAACAAAAAATACCGTATTTTTCCATGTATAAGATGAGGTTTTCTTTTTTCTTTTTTTTAAAAAAAGGGTTTAAAATTGGGGCTCGTCTTATACATGGGTAGTGCTGAGGGGTGTTTTCTTAATTTGGAGTCCACCAAAATAGGGGGCGTCTTATACATGGGGGCGTCTTATACACAGAAAAATATGGTATATATGACTAGGCAGTTCTAAGCATTTAGCACAATTATGAAAGGTAGTTAATTATTTGGTGCCTATTTGAACATAGTGGTGGTCATTTAATGATTGAGCAATAAACTGATGCAACTAGGATCAATAAAAACAGTGGGGTTTTTTTGTTTTGTTTTGTTGAAGGGCTGGTTTGATGTTCCAATATTTATGAGAAATAAGCTAGGTTAGAAGTTAAGTTGCATCATTTAAAGTCAATAAAAGCCAAAAGTGAGTAGTGTGTGTTACCTAGTGAATAGAGATATTCCTCCCTAAGCCCTTGATGACAGAGTGTGGAAATTCTCTGAAGCGCTTAAAAAATGCACCGTCCATAAATGTTAGATACACCACATTCTAGTTTGAAAGGGAAGTCGCCATTGTTTCTCTGCCCCAGTATGCCTTGCTGGGACTGGAGATTGTTGCAGCAGGCATGGTCTAATCTGACTATATCTGCAAAACTCCTCCCTCCCTCCTCCATTCCACTTTAAGACTATCACAAACAACAGACTTGGGCATTTGGGCAGGCCAAGTAAGGTATTTTACTCTTCCTTCCCTTTGCTTTTCAAGTTATTTAACATCCAGACTGAAGACAACTTCCAGAGATTGCAAAAAAGCTTGCTTCCTACTTTGTGACTCTTCTGTTTGGCCCTAATAAAGGGCATTTCCCCAGATGACCTTTTATTGAGCATTCATCCCGACTGGTTTGCAGCGTTATCCAAAACTTTCCACCCCCATTTCCCCATCACTTTCCTCATGGCAAAATGCAGTCTTTGGGGGAAGTGAGTTTGTTGCGCATGACCCATCTCCTGTAGCCCTGAATTTTCTAGCATGTGATTGAATCCCACTTGAAATTAACAAGAGTCTGGAAGCACCCAAATATAATACACTGCTGTTGCTGCTTGGATCCCGCCCCCCCCCCCCCCGGACTAAGACAGCTTGCTGCACGATTTGTGAGACCTGTAACTATTTTTACAGCTCATGCTCCTCTGAGGGCAAACCAAGTCCTTTGCAGAGCATGTCAGCCTCCTCTTCCCCTTGGTAAGGACAACTTGTTATTGAGAATCGTCTTCCTTTCCCAGCCTCGGCTTTAGTTCAGTTCCAACATTATTGCAGGCACCAAAAACAGTAGAGCCAAGGTGCCTGCCTAATGCCAGTGGACAGGGAGTTCTGGGTTCTGCTACACTGAAATATGGATTCCTTGCAAATATGGAACAAATCCTGAGTGGCAATGAACATGAAGGGTGCTTTTTCAAAGTGGAATCTTGCAAATACTTAATAGATTTGCTTTTCATTAGCCTTAAGATGCCATCTGCTGGAAGACAGGTGTCTGTGCAACCGCAGCTCAGAAGCTCCTCAAACTTATAGGATGTGAAGCTTATAGGATGCAAACATGCATGCAATTATGTAGAGTGCATTGATATACCATGGTTGATACAGATAAACCATTTAAAAGGAAGGGCCCATGGGATAGGGGAGATCACACACTGGTTATTTTTTTTCTTTCACAGGTTTCCTTTATTGTAAAAATGGGAGAAATAAAATTTGAGGAGTTTACCAGGCTTGTAGGGGCAGTTCAGCCTGGACTTAAATTTGCTTTTAATCCAGTTTAGTGTGAATTTAAGTGTGGTTTAGCAATAAAATACCTAGATTGAACTTCACACAAGAGATGTAGAGCATTGAGCTGCAGAGCAAAAAACACAGTATGATGATTATCAATTTAACAATATTTTCCCCTGTCATGCCTTCGGGCAGCCTTTGTTTGTTTGTATCAATTTGATTTGCTTCAGAAGTTTTTAAATTATTATTATTATTATTCTATTTTGTCTTGCTGCTCAGCTGCATTTCTTTGCCTTGCAGCCATTTTTGGAAATGCTGAATGTGCAAGAAATGAATTTGGGTCATAGGAGGCGAGTTTCTCACTTCTCATTTTCAAGATCCCCTCCAACCTTCTGGTGCTGAATTATATATTTATTGCTTCAGGCCTCCCCAGTCTCGCTCATTATATTTCAGCGTTTCAAAGACTAGGAAATGACCTCACTTGCACTTAGATGTTGCTTGTACATATAAAAATGTGCTTCACGGTGAATAAAATTCCATTCCCGTTCAACAAGGAAAATGTATTATTTAACCACAAATGGTTAAATTTCTTAAGATTCAGGCTGAAATTTCTAATTTTCAGAATCATATGTAGGATCCTGCTCTTGTGTGAGCAGACTATCTTCATAGCACACTTCTCAGGCAAGGGTTCCAACTGATCCAAGCCTGTGCATAAGATGGGGATGTAACCTTCGCAGTACAGTATCTTTTATCGGTCTTCCATGAATCAAGACTCCCATCTCCTAGTAACTCATTACGAGCTGGACAGATTCAGGTGCCAACCCAACTAATTGTGAATTTTGGCAATGTTTCTTCACCAGACTAGGGAGACCCAGTCTGGAACCTGCTCAACTGCAAATCTCAATTCACACACTCTGGATAGATGGAAATAAAACTGGGGGGAGAATCGTGTATTCGTATCTTTAGCTCAATGGAAGAATAAATTTGAATAGGTAACGTACAAAAACTCTACTGTCTAGGGCTATTCTCACACTAATTATTTCTAGTTCGTTGGGAAGCATGTGATAGCATTGGCCTATGTTTTGTTTTTTAAAATGTGTCATCCAGCATTTAGCTTCCTCTTAGTTTTTGATTTAGGGGCATGACATAATCACCCTGTTGCTTTTTAGATCATTGAAATGTTTGTGGGTATGGCATTATCAGCCTTTGGATGCTCCTTTTCACATAGGATAATGCAGTGTGTGTGTGTGTGTAGCATTGGTGCTGCATCCTGAAGCATTTGTTGCACTCATCTGGAATTTTACTTAGTTCTATAATTTGAGTCATTCTGATGGAACAGTCTTAACAGCAGACCAGTGTGTCCCTTATTTTGTTTTCCAGACCAACGGACATATATCCACAAATGGAGATGTGTATCAAGAGCGGCTTGCACGTTTGGAAAATGACAAGGAATCTCTTGTACTTCAAGTAAGTTCTTTTCCAAGTTTGTTCCTTCTTTGTTTCTATGAAGAATAGAGCATTTGATGTCCATTTGATCACTCTTGACTGTGGGTTCACAGTCAAGTTTATATCTTGCCCTTCTTAAAATTGTATCAGATGTGCAGGGATCAAGGCATAGAGAAAATGTTCTTGAAAGGAAGAAGAAAGGGAATTTTCCTTGAGGGGAAAAAACCACATTTCTCAGCTGCCATCAACTCCGCCTGGTGGCCCAGCTGCAACCTTATCTGCCAAAGAGAGCTTCACTTCTGTTGTTTATGCTTTGAGGTTAGATCACTGCAACATGTTATACATAGGGCTGCCTCTGAAGATGGTTCAGAAACTTCAGCTGGTACAGAAATTGGTGGCCAGGTTGCTCACAAGCAAGACGGCTTGAGCATATAACACTGATCCTGGCCCAACTGCACTGGTTGCCAGTTAGTTTGCAGGCCCAGTTCAAAGTGCTGGTTTTGAGCTAAAAAGCCTTAAACCACAATACCTAAAGGATTACCTCTCCTCATAACATCTGAGGGCCTTCTTCGTGTGCCTCGTCCACGAGAGGTCAAGAGAGTTACAGCACAGAAACAGGTCTTTTCTGTGGTGGCTCCTTTTCTTGTGGAGCCACGCCAAGGAAGCTTGTCTGATGCCTTCATTACACCTGGCAAAAACTTTTTGCACCTGGCAAAAACTTTCCTCTACAACCAGGCCTTTGGCCTCTAACTGTAGCCTTTTAAAAGTGGGTGTGATGTTTTTAATGTACAGTCGTACCTTGGAAGTCAAATGGAATCCATTCCACTTCCAAAACGTTCAGAAACCAAAGCACGGCTTCTGATTGGCTGCAGGAAGCCCCGTCAGATGTTTGGCTTCCAAAAATAGTTCGCAAACCGGAACAGTCACTTCTGGTTTTGCAGTGTTTGGGAGCCAAAAAGTTAGTGAACTAAGCTGTTAGAAAACCAAGGTACAACTGTATTTCTTTTCCCTCTTGTTTGAATGTATCTGTATAGGGCTTTTGTCTGTCTGTCTGTTTCTTTGTAAGCTGCTTTGGCTTTGTCTGGGCAAGATAAAGTGAAATAATAATAATGATGATGATGATGATGCAGTTCATCATGACACATTTTCCATGTGTCAGTATGACTGTGCATGCTGTTCCCATGTCCATTTAATGTTTACAAACTGTATTCTTAGTGGAGCCTCCAGTGGCAGGGTATATTTGTTTGTGAATTAAGTATTGTCTCCCCCTTAACCCTCATGGAGAAATTTGCTGGAAGGGTGAATATAATCGTTCTTAGTTATATGGTAAGAATTGCTGTGGTAACTTTTGTGCCCCTGTTCTGTCTTTAGTAAATGAAACCTGCTTTATTAGGGGAAAGTACTATTGGTGGAAAGGACTATTCAAGATAAAAATATTAACTACATAGAAGAAAAAGCCTTGCTGAGGAAAAATCAGCATAGCTTCTGCAAAAGGAAGTCCCTCCTTGTTTATATTCGAGAGTCTCAACAAGCATCTGAAAAGAGATAGTCCATCAGATGTTGCGTATTTGGGCTTCCACGTAGCCTTTGACAACATTCCTCACCAAAACCTCCTAAATAAACTTTGCAGTAATGCAAACAAGGATAGGTTATTTTTGCAGATTAGCTACTGGCTAAACAACAGAAGGAGGGATGCAGGTGGCACTGTGGGCTAAACCACTGAGCCTAGGACTTGCCCATCAGAAGGTCGGCGGTTTGAATCCCTGCGACGGGGTGAGCTCCCGTTGCTCGGTCCCTGCTCCTGCCAATCTAGCAGTTCAAAAGCACGTCAAAGTGCAAGTAGATAAATAGGTACCGCTCTGGCGGGAAGGTAAACAGCGCTTCCATGCGCTGCTCTGATTCACCAGAAGCGGCTTAGTCATGGTGGCCACATGACCCGGAATCTGTACGCAATATGAGTAAAGCGAGATGTAAAGCGCCACAACCCCAGAGTCGTCCACGACTGGACCTAATGGTCAGGGGTCCCTTTACCTTTAAACAACAGAAAGCACAGAACAAGAATAAATAGGCGGTTCTCATAGAGGAAAGTAAAAAGTTAAAAGAACTTCTATATTAGACTTAAGTTTATCAGAACAAGTTAACTCAAGTCTGTAGGAAAATTATGTCTCCTAAGGGAACTGGTTATGTATGTGGATGGAAAGTTTAGTCCTGACGTGCTCTGATTGTCCTTTGCCATTCCTCTAGATTTGTCTCATCAATAGTGGTTTGTAGATCTGACCTGATCGTAGTTGGTGGTTGTTCGGATAATATAAAACATACCCATCATCATCTTTTTGTTTGTTAGTTAGTTATGTAACTCCAGATGGAAATCTCCTACCTAGAAATGAGGTGCATTGATAGATCTGTGTATCCTGTTTTTGTGCAGGTGAGTGTCCTTACTGACCAGGTGGATGCTCAAGGAGAAAAGATAAGAGATCTGGAGCTCTGCCTAGACGAACACAGAGAGAAGCTGAATGCCACAGAAGAAATGCTGCAGCAGGTATTGATGGAAATAGCAATTTTTTAAAAAGTTGGTTTTTCTAGCAGTCTTTGTTGCTTTTTTGCAGCTATTTTAGTATTAATAATTATGTTGCTTTTGTTAATGGGTCTATTTAAAATGTAAAAGGAAGTGAAAATGGGGCTTTCCTGCCCTAAAACTATTCAAATTGTGAACTAGTTTGAATAAAATGGCAAGTGTACTGATGGTATAAAATATACCAGTGGTCCACATGAGAAGAAGAAGAGAAGAAGAAGAGTTTGGATTTGATATCCCGCTTTATCACTACTCTAAGGAGTCTCAAAGCAGCTAACAATCTCCTTTCCCTTCCTCCCCCACAACAAACACTCTGTGAGGTGAGTGGGGCTGAGAGACTTCAGACAAGTGTGACTAGCCCAAGGTCACCCAGCAGCTGCATGTGGAGGAGCGGGGAATCGAACCCGATTCACCAGATTACGAGTCCACCACTCTTAACCATTACTCCACACTGGCTCTGCATTCACTCACACATTAGACCTGCATTGTGACTAGATGCAAAGTGGGATGCTGTGTCTTTAGAAGTTCTGAAGAAGGATTTTTACCAGTGCAGTTTTTATTCCTGCAGGCTATGATTTTATTTATTTGTCTATTTAAAACACTACTGCCCTTCAAAATTCTAAATATTATCAATAAAATAAATGTGTTAAAATGCAATAAATCCATCAACACCCACAGTTAACCAGTTGCACCTGCTGAAATCCCCATAGGATTAGCATAGGAGCAATGTCCCATTTGCTTACTGGCCAGTAAACTAAAAACTCCTAATCTCATCGTAGGAATAGTTGTCACTGACTAAATTTCCTTTCAGGAAGCTATTTTGGTTTGCTTGGTCTGCAGTCCTAATGCCACACAACTGACAGTAAGCCCATTAAATTCAGTAGGACTGACTTCTGAGTAGATATACTTAGGAGTGTGCTGTTGCCATAGGTTTTTTTCTTGTTTTGAACTTGGAGGTCTACGTTTATGGTGATATGAAAATCCAACGAATAGCTCTCAAATGAATCAACTCTTCTTATCAGGAGCTCTTAAGCAGAACATCCCTCGAAACTCAAAAGCTGGACCTTATGGCAGAAGTTTCCAACTTGAAGCTCAAGCTGACAGCTGTGGAAAAGGATCGACTTGATTATGAAGACAGATACAGAGACACAGAGGTAAGGTAGATTACTCATGGCTGAAACTTTTATATCTTGTAATTCCTCAAACAAAAGTTTGTTTTGATATTTGTGGTAGAGGAGTGATATTTTTATATCCCTTTTACTGTTACAAATGAAATTAGTCATTTAGGATTTGCCTAGACCAGAGGTTTTCAACCTTTTTGAGTCCACGGCTCCCTTAACCAACTACATTTTCTCTGCGTCACCCCTGTGGGACTCAGGAGCCCAGTTAGGTCACCCCTTGCCTGCCTGGGAGTCTCTCACCCTTTTTCAAACACCCTCCCTTGTGGAGTGTTTCCTCAGCCTCCTTGCCCTCTCCCCTCTCCTTGGGAGTCCTCCAGGCAGATGCTGCTGCTGTCCCTGGTCTCTGAGCTGCCTTCCTCCCAAATAGAGGGGCCTCCCAGAGGCACCCTTCGCCTGCGGAGCTTATAGCCAGGGCTGCTGCAATAAACAGCTATGTAAACCTTTGGGAGGCAGAGATGTGAGGGGGCATCAGAGGAGGGAGGGAGGAAAGAGAGACAGAAGCCGGTGTTGCCAGTGGTACCCCTGACCAACATTCAGGGCACCCCAGCGTGGCATGGCACACTGGTTGAAGACCACTGGCGTTGGCCATCACAAAAATACATGCACAACTTGTGACCTGCCAGAGCAACTGTTGTCCACCAGTTCCGCCCAGTTCCGCATTGTGAGCTGCTGGTCCCATGCAAATCACAAAAACCGGAGGTTCAGTTGAAGCATTTGGGGCCAGGACTCAGCCTGATCAGTCATTTAAGTTAAAGTACTGGAATTTTTCATACAGTCCCTCTTATGTTGGATGCGGTCCAGAATAACAGAGTGTAATAAATAAGTATCAAGAAAAGAAATTGGAATAATCAGAAATAGTGAAAGGTACAACAGCAGTTTGCTTGGAAGCTTGTACAAAGGAATTCATGTAGCTTGTAATAGACAAGATTGTTCAGATTCTCTTGCAAAAATACTTTTATCCATTACAAGATAGAGGATTTTTTCATGCCCTTCTCTGCTCTCTAGAAGTATCTGGTTGCTCACTATGGGAAACAGAAAGCTGCAAGTGCACGAATCCTAGGTCTGCTCTAGCAGGCCTGCTTTTTACAGCGGCTAACCAGATGCTTCTAGGGAGGGCATGAAGAATGTTTCTCCCTCTTCCTGGAAATTGGTACCCAGAGGGATCCTGCCTGTGAACAGTTAGTCATCATAGCCAATAGCAGCCATAGACCTCTCCTAACCGAATATAGATTCAAAGTTATATAAAGTTATGGCCGTTGGCACATCAGGTGTCCATGAACTTCATAAATTAAGTACTTCTGTGAATAATTTCTGTCTGCCAGGAGTTCCCACACTCCCACACCCACAGGTCTCTGAAATAATGAGGTTTAGGTTCATAGATTCATAGAAGTGTAAAGTTGGAAGGGTCATTTAGTCAACCCCCCTGCAATGCAGCAGTCTTTTGCCCAATGTGGGGCTCAAACCCAAGATTAAGAGTCTCATGACTGAGCTATCCCAGGCAAGCAAATGCTGCAGAAGAGGTTTAGTCATGCTGGCCACATGAACCAGAAAACTGTCTGTGGACAAATGCCGGCTCCCTTGGCCTGAAGCGAGATGAGTGCCGCACCCCATAGTCTCCTTTGACTGGACTTAACCATCCAGGGGTCCTTTACCTTTATCTTTTTTTAACCTAGGAACTTACTACATTTGGAAAACAAGGCTCTCAAGTAGGCTGAGGGTGTGTGTGTGTGTGTGTGTGTGTGTGTGTGTCTACGTGCCACAGGGTGTGCACACATGGTCACACGTGTGTGTGTATTCACTAAAGTTGGCCTGCTTGAACATTTCTGTCTCATTCAACTTTGATCTCTTTCAGTGCCAGTAAGAACAGTTAGAAAGAGGATTCCAACTGTTTTGCTTTACTCTCCCATGAATTTTCAGTTTAAAATAACAATTACTTTTCCCGCCTTATACTTTTTAAATAGGGCTTGATGCAAGAAATTAATGAATTGCAGCTAAAAGTAGGAGAAATGGACAGCGAGAGACTTCAGTATGAGAAAAAACTTAAATCTACCAAAGTAAGTAATGTGAGCTGTGTGTGAGAGGTTGAAAGCCTGTTTTCAAAACCCGAACTTACATAAGAGGGTTGTCTGCTTTTGAAAGAAGAATCACGGGGGCACCAATACTGCTTGACACCATACTTTATTATACTTTGATATTTGTAGGCATTTTGTAAAGGGGTGGTTCACTGATGTGGCAGTCCACAAACTGTAGCCTTAGAGGTGTGCAGGGTTGTAAATCCAGGCAGAATCTGCTTGTCAGGCAGGGTGGAGTCGCTGTGGTATCGTCCTGGAAGAGGGACTGCTGTTTCTTGCTGGCAGGGAGAGCAGCCAAGGTCGGATGAGGTGAGGTGAGGTGGCAGGAAGGCTGGAGTAGTGCAGATGAACCAGCAGAGCCAACTCAGGCGCTTCTGAATTGCATTTTCGCCATGTGGACCTTCCTGCTACTTTGCCCCTTCTGGATAGCAACAGCAGCCCACTGCCAGGAAGCTGGTATAGCTGCTCCCCCTCATGCAGCAAGTCACTTCTGCATCTGGGATCACATACAGGTGATGTTCGTATGAGCTGGTGCATCCAGATAGGAAGTAGCATCATGGCAGCCCCAACATGCATGGTTGTAGTGTATTTTTGAGCCACGCCAGCAGTCCCAAGGGTGATCCTGCTGTATTTATCTCATAGAGAACCCGTTGCACAGCTTATGTAAGAATCCTTTGACAAACTGGAAGAAAGTTTCATGAAATCCACTCTGGTTTATTTGGACTTAAATGTGTTTCACGGGGGATCATTTTTAGCCTTGTTTCTTTTCTGTCTTTACTTCTCTTTCACTCCTCTGTCTCTATTACCAGTCTTTAATGGCCAAACTTTCTAGCATGAAAATCAAAGTGGGCCAGATGCAGTATGAAAAGCAGCGGATGGAACAAAAATGCCAAATGCTAAAGGTGTGGTAGATTGGTTGGGCCTGGTTTTCAAATCATTTCTTTACCACAGCTTTTTGTGACCCTGTGTTCCATTTTGTGTTTCCGCCTTGTTGTTGGAGTTTGTGTGTTCTTCAAAAGATAACTGTTTTTCCTGCACATTTGCTTTTTTAAAAACAGTTTTCATTTGGGTCTGTAATGAGGGCAGTGCCCAGGATGAATTTTTAACCACGGTTTTAATAACATGAATGTGTTGACTAGATCATTCATTGATAGTGGGCATGTCTACACTAAAGACTTAAAGAGGTTTAGCACTTCTGTCTTCTCAGAGAACCCTTGGAATTGCCTTTACTCCCCTGCTCCCAGGGTGTTTTTGGGAAGCAGTACTGGGTGAAAGTGGTATAATACTAATATAAGACAGTATTGTAGATATGGATATGAATACACCCACCCACAGCCATATACACACGCACACATGTGGAGTTTCCTGTTCAGCACTTGGTGGGAAGGAGAATGGTCTTAGCTCAGTGGTAAAGTATATGCTTTGTTGGTAGGAGGCCCACAGTTCCATCTCTGGTGCCTCCAAGTAGGGCTGCAAAAGTCTTTGGCTTGAAACCCCAGAGAGCGGCTGCCAGCCAGTGTCAGCAGAACTGGTCTGACCCAATATAAGGCTGCTTCCTATGTTACAATTGCCAGTTGTGCGTGTGGATAAAACTATTTATGGCCTGAGCAATACATGGGGTTTGTTCTTTCAAGAAATCTCCGTATCTTTCCATAGTACCTGGCAGTTTCATATGTATTCTTCCCTCTTCCATCTACCCAAAATATCATACATGCATTATTTCACTGCACTGTTAAATTAGATTTTATGCTATGAGCATGCCTCGAGTTGTTTTTTGGTTTACCGCATTAAGGCTGAAATCCAGTGCACGCTTACCTGGGAGTAAGTGGCTCTCATTTCAGAGGCATACATGCTTAAGACTGCTTAATGCAACACTTGGCGAAAGTGTTTCATGCATGTCTAAAAGGTGAATAAAATCCTATTAGTGTCACTTTTCAAATTCAAATGAAGACATTATTAAACATTTAAATTGGAGATGGGATTGCTATGATTGGGAGGCCGGCTGCCCATGCATTTTGTGATGCAGGGAGAAATTGTTTGTTGTAAAGACTGTAAAAGGTTTGATGAGGGCCCTGTGGAATGCCCGCCCACCAGATGTCAAGGAAATAAACAACTATCTGACATTTAGAAGACATCTGAAGGCAGCCCTGTTTAGGGAAGTTTTTAATGTTTGATGTTTTATCACTTTTTATTATTATTAATAATAATAATATTCTGTTGGAAGCTACCCAGAGTGGCTGGGGAAAACCAGCCAGAGCGGAGGGGTATAAATTATTATTATAGATTTCTAAAATGAATTTTAATCTGAAGACCATCTCTAACTTAAATGATTAACTTCAGTTTAGGACCGCCTTTTAAAACACAAAGCTAGTTTTTAAACAGATGTGTTGATTTTCTGTTTGCGCAGGAAGAACTGTCATCATTAAAAGATAAATTAGAACAGAAGGAAGCTGAGATAAAACAGTTGCAAGAGAGACTGGCTCACCAGGTGAAAGGAGATGGAGTGGACATAAATGACAGAGGTAAGGCAACTGGCATTGAGGCTCCCTAAAGCCATGGTGTATCTACTGTGGTCTGTGGTTTATGACTTGTCTGTTCTAGAAAAAGGCTCAGTTAAACCTACAGACATAGGCTGGTGCATTAGGGTCACCGTATTTCAAAAGCGAAAATCCAGACACAAAAGTTGTTGATTGAGCTTTTTTTGGGAAATCGAACACACACTTCCTTGTTGTGTTGGCAAAAACCCAGACATTTTGCTGATTTTTTTGAAATTACCCTTGGACGTATGGCAACCCTAGATGTATGCATGTTGCTTGAGACTGTGTTCTGCTGTTTAATTGCAGGAAGAATTAGAATTGTAGTGTTGGAAGGGACCCCAGGGGGTTGGTCGTCTAGTCCAGCTGCCTGCAATGCAGGAATATTTCGCCCAACATGGGGCTCAAACCCACAACCCTGAGATTGAGAGTCTCCTGCTCTACCAACTGAGCTATCCCAGAAGCTGCCACTTCTCAAATCTCAACCCATAGGCCTTTTAAAAGACACCCTTCATAGAAAAAGTAATAAACAGACTGGGTCATACCATCTTCACTTGCACATGGCATCTCCCTGGCACCTGATTTTTCCCCATGGATGGGTCAGGTTCTCAGGGAATACTAGTCTCCAATAAACATGGTAAGCTATAGCTGGCCTGGTCGTTGCTTTCTGTTTGTTGTAAAGGGGAGAGGTTATGTACAGGTGCACAAGACTCAAACTAGGTTAAAATTTATTTCTGGAAAGTAATGAGTGAACAAACCTGGAGAATGTTGACTTCTGCATGGCTAAGATAGTAGCATATTTAAGATTTAAGTTGGCTGAATGCTGGCAGGACAATGTATAACTGCTTCTCTTTGTAGGATGACGCTGCTATCCTGTTGCTTAGCAACATAACAAAGCATAACAAAGCAACAATTAACATATATTTAAATTCATTTCTCCATGGTCTGCATTTTATTTCCACATAGGACTGCTTTATTTGTCATGAGTGGTTATGTTTTAATGATCATGGATCTGCAAAATTACTCTAGGAAATTACTATCCTCTAGGATGTATTACTAGGGGACGCGGGTGGCGCTGTGGGTAAAACCTCAGTGCCTAGGACTTGCTGATCGTAAGGTCGGCGGTTCGAATCCCCGCAGCGGGGTGAGCTCCCGTCTTTCGGTCCCAGCTCCTGCCCACCTAGCAGTTCGAAAGCACCCCTAAGTGCAAGTAGATAAATAGGTACCGCTTTATAGCGGGAAGGTAAACGGCGTTTCTGTGTGCGGCACTGGTGCTGGCTCGCCAGATGCAGCTTCGTCACGCTGGCCACGTGACCCAGAAGTGTCTTCGGACGGCGCCGGCTCCCGGCCTCTTGAGCGAGATGAGCGCGCAACCCTAGAGTCGGTCACGACTGGCCCGTACGGGCAGGGATACCTTTACCTAGGATGTATTACTAGGAATAAAAGATATGTTGACATGTTGAGATTGGGATGAATTCCTTAATACAGTAAAATACAATCAAGAGAGAAAATAGAGCTTATTTATTTATTTTAAATAATGATGACTGTCCTATAATCATTGCTCTCAAAGTGATTTAAAGCAAAATAAAATACAGAATAACATATATCATAGACAACACAGCAGAGTTTTAAGAGTGAGCGGATAAAAATTAACATTCCTAAAATGCTCGCTGAAATAAAAATGTCTCACAGGGACACTGAAATCCATACAGCTTTGCCATCTGAGGATAAGTTATGTAAACAAATCCCAAGTTGAGCAGTTTTGAGAGATCCTGGGTATTATCGTGTGTCAGTGACAGATTCTAAAACAATATGTTTCAAAAATTAATTAACGGTGAGGCATGGATCTCATAAGTACATGGATGGGAGACCACTGGAATATAAGCATTCGAAAGGAAAGATGATTTGCAAATATAAAAAATAAATAAATAAAAAGATCACTTTAGTAATTATTATAAATAGTTTTATCTTGGCAAGTTCAAAATAGGGATGGGGATGTATGTTAAAATGTGCTGAATTCTTCCATCTGTGAAGAGATTTGTGCAATAAGATACAAAACCTAGAGTCACTTTTATGAAAATTGTAAGGGGATGCAGCTCAAACACTACTTTATTATATGAATCATGAATAAGAACTGTACTGTGTATTACTTTATTTTCATTACTGTTGAAATTGCTTTAATGCTTATAAACTCCATCTAACTTCAAATTCAATGGGTTTTCCTGCACAGATGAAAATTGTAAAAAGAAGCTCAAAGACAAAAGTAAGGTTTTTGGTGTCTTTCCACAAGAACTTACATTTGACACCCTTTTCCAGTACAGCTTTCTGCATGTGTCATATAAAACAATTTTAACAAAATGCTGTTAGCTTGCTTCATCTTCCATCCTCATTTTCAATGGAAATCAAAATGGAAAGAGTAAAATGAAATATTGCATTTTAAAACTTCCATTTTTTTGTTTCAAATTAGAAAGCATTTGATCCATTGATTTCTTGCTTAAGAAATAAACTAAATATTTAATAAACAACCTTCTATTTTAATCTATTTGCCAGGATTAATCTCAGCATAGGCTATATCTATATATTCTGTTCTCACAAGAACAATCTATTTTCTTTCTGGATTATTTTATATCTTTCTATTTTTGGTACCCTCTAAGAGGAAAAGCAATTGGGCCATAAGGCCACTCAGAATTAAGGATGCTGTGAAGAGACATTGGTTTCAGCAGGCTAACTTTGTGGGTTAGTTTCACACCTAATGCAGAACCATGATCTGGCATTGCATGCATGAACCCTGTGCTTGCGTGTTCCAGTGTGTTCTCTCACTACTGATTTAATGAAAAAACATCCAAACAGGGCAAACTATTCTTTGTGCAAACCATACTTTGAATGTCATTTGTGCACAAACTATAGCTTTTCTACTTTGCATGTAACTACAGCCTATGATTTGCTACTAAATTGGCAATGAGGAACTAAACTGGAGCACATAGAATAGAATCATAGAATTCTAGAGTTGGAAAGTACACCTCTTACACATGAGGTGGGAGGGAGAAGGGAGCACAGAACTTCTTCATGTCATACCAGACCATGGTTTGGTGTTGCGCCTGAGCCAAGTTGCAATTGGATTGTGACCATGAAATACAATGATATTCAGCTTTGCTCCACTGATACTTGAGTGTTTTTGGAGAGAACATAGGAAATTCTGAATGAATTGCAACTGACATAAGGGAAATAAGTTTTAACCCAGCTGATATTTGGTAGGAAATTAAAAGATTGTAAGGTTTTAATCAGGGAGTGATATGTAATACATTTTTCTAATTTATAACTCTGAATGGTATGAATGTTCATTGTTAATGAGGATAAAGGATGAAGCAGAGTTTATAATGAACTCAAGTTTTAACCTCTTTTTATATTTGTGCTGCAACTATACATTTTAGCATGACTTTTCATCACAGCAGATATATATATTCCATCCCATCATGATTCTCTCATTTTTACAACCATTCTTAGTTACGGCTAAGCATCACTATGCCATCAGTTTCTTTTATCATTACCATCAACGGCCTAATTCCATTGCTCTTGTTGAACTTATTGGTATCTCAAAGGAATGCTTGGCTGCTGGCACAATGAAATATTGTTGCATTTCATGTTATTATAATTGGTTTAATCTCTAAGAACTTGTTTATGACATTTAATAATTTAAGAGAGAGATCTAGGGCAAATATTGCATTGCATTTTTATAGAATTTTAGCATTGTAGTGCCTAAGAATAAGAAAGTATTTAGTCAGATCAGCCATGGTCATGTTGGGTGGCAGGCTACTGTCACCTGAGGCGCTTGAATATGGAGGGGGAAATGATTCGCTTTTCAAGGTTATGTTGCAAAGAGTGCGGAAACAATGTTTGTGTGCTTTAGACACTCTTAAAACATCATAGGTGTGTGAGATATGATGTTTACTGATCTTTGTGAAAAGTTATGAAGGTAAGTCACTTATAACTTGCTCCATAAGAACTGTGTTTGATTTGCTTTCTTCTTTTTGAAATGTTTAGATTGTTCTAACATGAAAAGGAAGTGATTGCTTCTGACACATTATAAACTTTAGAGTTTGCTTTTTAAAAATGGTTCTTTTTAGCTTTCTGCTTGCACTTCAGTTGACTTTTGGTTTTTTCTGTGTTTTAGATATTGAGGTGCAGAAAATGAAGAAAGCTGTAGAATCTCTAATGGCAGCAAATGAAGAAAAGGTACCGGAATGTTCTTTAGATTCATATTTGTTTATGCAGTTGAACTTGTGGCTTCTGCAGAGAATCAATAAGATGGGAGCACAAATTATGGCCCTTATTAAGGGGTAAGAATCAATATCAATTCCCCAAAATGAAAATGGCAAAGTTTAAGAGTGTAATACAACAAGTGGGACTTTGCTTGATTAGTGCGAGTGATTCTGAAGTATTCTTTGTCTAACACCTTGGATTTCTTAACTCACAATTCTCCATTGTTTGCCACCACCATTTTTATTTTTTGAAATTGTGTTATCCAGTGTTCCCTAGAAGTGCAGGGAAGCAAAAGACCAGTCTTAATTACAACAGATAAGAGTCTCTCTTTCTCCAGGATCGGAAGATTGAGGAGCTTCGACAGTCTCTCAATCGATATAAGAAAGTGCAGGACATGGTGATACTGGCTCAGGTCAAAAAAGGTACCTCAAGAGCTTTAACATGGGTCGTTTTACAATGTTTTACCATATGTTTGTTCTCCTTAACTGAATAACACCATTCTGTTTTCAATGAAATGGCCAAGTAACCTCTCAAGTTTAGGTTCTGTTTACATGCAGAAGACATAAATCATTCCTAAAAAGAACCGGTAGATCTGGATACTCAAGGATTCTTCAGTTGCCTGTTAGCATCTCAGGATAGTCATTCATTTGGGGCTAATGTTTTAATCTGAAAACACTAATGGCACATTTCATTGAAAATTAATTGGTAAAGTTCTGTTAATTGTAATGGGAAGACTAAGAACAGTGCTTAATTGCCTCTCCCATTTAAATACGACACTTTAAAATGCTTAACTTTTGTGTATGGTGCCTAAAGTGTTCTGTGGGTCTGGATGCCCTTCCTAGTCACAGCCACTTGTATTCAAAGCAATCACCTACTGTTATTACAGCTGGAGCAATCCACAACCTTTCAGTTTTGTAATCTGTATGACAAATACTGATTGGCAGAGTGGGGTTTACAAACTTTAATTTGGAAGTGAAGCAGCAGGATGAGATGCAGTTGGTTTTTGTGGGATTGAATGAGTTAGTTGAATGTCTTTTTTTCTTATTCAACTTCTTCAGTAATTGATTGCCATTCTCCATTTCCAATTAATTATTACCCTCGTCCATTTTCTGCAATGGGGATAGCTCAAATAGAGAAAGATAATGAGACCATGGTGTCTGACAGATGATTCAGCTGAAATGTTCAAACAAGGTTTTGAATTTGTGCTTTGACAAACGAACCCTCAACTTTTTAGGGAATCTCGTTAGGTAAAAGCAACTTAGGATATTACCAAAATGCAAAAATGTACATATAAAAGTTTTCAAATGTAAAATGTAAAACTTTACATGATGAAACCAAAGAATCATCACTTTCACTGTCTGCAGGCATTTTGTAGGGGATCATTAAGGCTGAACTGTAGATAAATTTATCCTTTGAGGTCTGAAATGGTTTGCAGCATTCCATACAGCCTTTTTCTGTGTGCTGCTTGCTTCATCATATCTTGGTCTCTGCTGTAGAATAGCAATCTCCTGCCTTTATTTCTTCCCTTGTCGTACGTGTTTCTTCCCCTAGTTCTTTCTGTTTGATATGGAATTAACTTGGTTGTGCTTTACAGTAGAAGCTTCTAGCAATCCCTTCCCATAGGCTTCTAGACCTGGGTCCATTATCACTTGCATGTGGTCTGGCACATTCTTGGAAACGGCAAATACATTCACATATGAAAGGCCTTCCAGGCTGAAATAATGTCATCTATATCAAAACAGGGAGTCTGTTGTTGATTTCTTCCCTTGAGCTAGTCTACCCAAGTGCAGTTAGGAAGACCACTGGCATGACCATTTCCCCTGATTGCCTCCATTTTAATCACACTTAGGCTGTACCTGCTCACCTGGAAGGTGAGCCCCATTCAACTCAAGCTGGAATTAGTTTTGAGTAGATATGTTTGCAGTTGCCTGTTAGGATCACAGCCTTTGTGTGTCAGCAGCTGCACAATTGCATTGTGTGTGCGGGTGCCCAAAGGAAGAAATCAATATATCATGCATCCCTTGGAATTGGATTTAGCTTTTAAGCACCGATGTATGTTCAGCAGTTGTTTTAGTTACAAAACCATAATCCCTAGACTAGAAGGTCAGCCTGAGTATTGCTAAGCCTGTGTTCAGAGTGAGAATATTCATATAGAATTTCTCTTCTGTGGTGTTAGGAAAGGATGATGAATGTGAGGAGTCTACAAACTCAGGATCTCTTTCAATGACTTTGTCAAATGAACAGATTCTAAACGAATCTGAGAAAAGTCCATCCCCTACACCAGGAGAAGGCTCTCCAAACTACGAAGAGTTTGGAACACAAACTCCTGAAAAGGTATTTCTTTAATATTTCTCTCCCTGCTTCTAGATTTGCTTTCTTGTAAACTTAATTGGTATCCCAGCTGTTGTTAGAAATTAAACTTTGTACTTGTAAAAGACTTAAATGTAAGGCTTAACTTAGTACAGTTTTCCTTGTTACATAGATTTATTTCCTTTCTGGGTCTTGTGATTTTGAGGTGAAACAGCTACATGATGATTTGTGGATTAAATTATTTTTATTGCTACGTTTAGTGACAGTGTAAGGTAAAGGGACCCCTGACCGTTAGGTCCAGTCGTGACTGACTCTGGGGTTGCTGCGCTCATCCAGCTTTACTGGCCGAGGGAGCCAGCGTACAGCTTCCGGGTCATGTGGCTAGCATGACTAAGCCGCTTCTGGCAAAACCAGAGCAGCACATGGAAACACCGTTTACCTTCCCACTGAAGCGGTACCTATTTATCTACTTGCACTTTGACGTGCTTTCGAACTGCTAGGTTGGCAGGAGCAGGGACCAAGCAACGGGAGCTCACCCCGTCGCGGGAATTTGAACCGCCAACCTTCTGATCGGCAAGTCCTAGGCTCTGTGGTTTAACCTACAGCGCCACCCGCATCCTGAACAAAGAGTAAACTGTGGATCAAATGTTCAGATTCCCCATCCCCCGCCATCTCCATTAACCACAATGAGGAAACTTGGGAAGGAAACTGGAGTGTGAGTGGGGATGGGGAAAGAGAGCAAATGATTCCACAGCCCTCTCCTGGTTTAGGAAGCCATGATTTATATTACGAAAGTGTCACATGACTTAAGGCTGCAATTCTCTGTGCACTTGACTAGGAGTAAGCGCCTTTGAACACAGTAGTGCAAAAATTGTATAGGATTGAATCTCATGAACCAATTTAGAGGAGGACTGCAATATTAAGTTGATGAATAACATTGATTAAAAAGGTACCTGGTTTATCACAAGGCAGATCTTTTTTAAGTGGTTGGTTAATTTTTAATACAAGTAGTTATTAAAATGGAAGTATCTGGGGCTGTCATAGTCATTCCTCCATCGCAGAAAAGACATTGCTAAGACAGAGGCTGCTGCAACATATGCATTCATCACCTAAAAACAAAAAAAGTGTATTAGTGGATTTTAAAAATTCATGTGCCAATTGATTTTTAAGAGGCTGCCTGCCTTACCTTAGCTATATTTGTTGTTGCTCATAAATAAAAGTTCATGTGTCACTTTTTGGGTCTAGAAGCCCCCCCCCCAGCACCCCACTGCCATGGCTCACATTAAAAAGAAAAGAGAAGGGACTTCTGACTTTGGTTTCTTAAATAGTAGCATTCTATGTTGCATGGCAAGCGCTCTTAAAAAGGTTTCCCCCCCTCAAAAGCAGTTTGTAGCATAACTTGGGGAAATTTCTTTAAATGGAGGATTTAAAATCTACCTTTTTGCTTTGTCTAATAGGACATGGCAAATGTTACAATAGAGTTAAGGAGGATTTGATCCTACCAAGTTTAAAGCATTTGCCTTGTAGACCGATGGGTGTTACGTCAGAATTATGTGCGAATGAAAAGGGGAGTGAGTATGTTACCAGAAGGCCCTTTGTTAAGATGAGTGCTCAGGTGATCTCAGAGTGCATTCTGGATGATGCAAAAGTGTTGTATGCCTTGTTTGTATTCTGCTTCGTGCAATAGGTGCCATTTCATGTTGGAGGTCTTGCTCCAGTTGTATTTTCCAAAGGATCTACGACTGTATAGATAAATTGGATATGAGGATCTATGACTATCAAGTGTAGGCTGTATGATGAACCTGAATGATAAAATGTGAAGGCTTCAAGCTGTTGAGCCTTGAGTGTATTGTGTGCCTGTTGTCAGTTAATTAATGTGTATCTCTGCTGCCTTCTCACGGGAGTGCTGATGTGCTTTCCCCCCTTGTAGAATTCACCACAGATCCATACTAGTGTCTTGCAAGTTCCCATTCCTTCTTTTTCACCAGCATCCAGACGTTCAACAGAATCAACCGATAAAGTTATTGCAAGTGATGCCAGGTATGGATACTTTACCTGAAAAAGAAAGAAAGCAAGCCACTTGTGGTGATAAAAATGTGCTGAATAATGACATAATGTCTGTTTGATAAAGCAGATTAAGGTCTACAGCTTCAGCAACAGTGTGGCGGTAGTGGTACGTTTTCCAAAAATGCAAGGTTGTTAAGACAATGAAATGGCAAAATGAAGTAAATTACGAACACATCTTACATGGGGATTTTGGTTCCAAGTGTTATGCGTATACATGAAAATCACATATACACAAACCCTTGGAGCTGTTCTGCAACTAGCAGCGGAGGGGGGGGGGAGAGAGAATCCCCAGCACTCCCAGAGCCTGCGCTCTGCACCAGCAAGCAAGAGGGGGAGCTTAAAAGCTATTTTTGTGCCCAGTAACCCAAGCAGACCCTTATTAGAGGGCATATTTTTAGTAGATCCCTTAAATTCACCATGTTCTAACTTGTTGTTTTTTACAGTGAAAAACACACACCAATGGCGTCTATGGAAACACAGCTAGGTGACACAAAATTGTAAGTATTTTGTAATTGTGCACAGGGATATTTTAAAAGCTGAGAACAATTTAATGTGATACCTTGTTTATATTGTTTCTTGCTTCCTTCCCTCACCCTGATGCTTGCTGTTTTAATCTACTTCAGTTTTCCATTTCTATTGCAGTATGAAGCGCCTTCAAACAAGCTATATAGCACCAGGAATTTACAGAATTTTGTAATATATTCCTAAAGTATATGTGGTTGCCTTTTGCACTAAGACAAAGGAGAGATTGGCTGGCATAGTGGACTGCTAGTATGCCCAAATTCTTAATCATTATCACCCATGCATAATTTAATGACTTAGTTAAATGCTTTGCTGAATTGGGGTGTACTTTTTTTATAACAGAATTTCTAACACAAAAGTTCTGCACTGACTACTTCAGTATAATATTCTTACTAGACTATCTTAGTAAAGAATCGGAGCAGAACTGGACAGTATGAGAAGAATATTGTACTGAACAATGTGTGCCTTTTGGCAGTTTGCGGTTAGTAAGTGGTACTTCAGTGGCATTTCGTGGTCTTTTATTTCCTTCAGAATGCATTTGACAGAGGCTGAAATCATAATAACTTGCTCTGGAGGGAAGTCTTAATGGTTACTAAATACAGCACTAAGGAGATGCGAAAGAGAGGGCTATGTTACTTGAAGGCCCCATCCCATGGAGGTGCATGAGGCCTGCTCAAGGGGGAATGGAGTTGTCTACATTATGGCCTGTGCAATTAGGCCTGAATTCTACCATCAATCCCTCAGATATGGAAATCAGCTGTGGGATTGGGTCTGCTTGTTCCCACACAAACAAGCACATTCATTCACCCCCTTTGTGTGATGAGCCAAATATAAGACTCTTTAACTACCATTTGAACCAGCCCTGGGTAATACAAGATTCCATTAACTGAAAGCAAACTGTTCTGAAAGGAGATTTTACTACAGCTTTAGTGTGATATCTGAATTGACAAATTGTAGTTACATCTCTGGAGGCCACCACCTCTACAGGCTGGAGTGCAGAACAGATGGAAACTAAAACCAGATGAGCAGTTCTGATTTTGAGCTGGCCGATATATTTGGAGGCCTGGTTATCACAAATCATGTTTGAATTGAGCTGGTGCTCTTGCAGAAAAGTTAAAATGGCCCACATCAGGATTAATCTAATTCTGCTGCTACATAATGAAGTGTGCACAATTACTCGGAAGCAAGTTGCACTATTTCCAGCAGGACTTGCTCCTAAATAGGTATGTGTAGGATTGTAGGTCTAAGTTACTTGGAAAGTGCACAAATATCATCGCAGTAGGGAGAAGAGAGGCTGAAAAAAGCAATTACATTAGCTGAGTACACAATTTTCTGGGTTTCAAGCATGTGTATTATACTTAGGTTGCAATTCTGAATACATTTCTTCAGCCTCTGTAATCAATGAAATGGTGGTTTACTTTTTGAATGACGCTATGGCTTCTAAAGTACATGAAATGCAGAACAGAAAAGCATGCTCATTGACCGCATGTCTGAAACATTGAACAGCTACAGTTTTGACATTCATACCCTCAATCTGAAAAATAGCATGCAATTTGATGTTTTGGGTGTATAAATTATCAGCATGTAGCTTGAAAAATGGGAAATTTATGTTGAATGCTGTGTGTGTGTGTGTGTGTGTGTGTGTGTGTGCATATCACTGCAAGTTAGTGTTGGGAAAGAAATTTGGTTCAGTGTGCATTTTAATGTACACCTACCTAATATACCCCACAGTCTACAACAATATGTGAATCAAAACCCAGCAGTCCTTTGGAATTCACACTTCCCTGAATTTTGCAATGCAGTTCTCAAACTGAAAATGTTTTTACAAAAACGCATATATTAAGGGGGAATGTGTATATTACTGAGAATTGCTTGCAAAAATGTGCACTGTATATTAGGCAAAATTACATACAAATTTATTAGGAAAGATGTTGATGAATTTTCATGTGAATTTCTTTATTTTGAACTGGAACTGAGGGTTTCTTAACCCTTCCCGTGCCTATTATCACCTTCAAAGGCTGCTCCCAGCCAGGTATATTTCAGTTTTGGGGGAAATGATTAAAATTGTCTTGGAGGGGTGCAGCATGCATCTTCAATAAATAATATGTGGGACTGGAAAACCAAATGTTTTCCTTGTCATGTATAGTTCAGCCCTTAATATCCTAATTTTTGCAGATGGATGGTAAGAAAGATAATAGGTCTATAGGTCTACTCAGTTCGTGCAAAAAATAAGATTTGAACCATGGTGTTTCTTGGTCTAGAAGTCAATTTCTGGTGTAATCTACTGGTAGTGGTCAATGAAATGGTATAGTCATTCCTTAGATCCCGAACATTCTGGAACTCTGACATTTTGGATCCTGGACGCTGCAAACCCGGAAGTGAGTGTTTCGGTTTTCGAACATTCTTTTGGAACCCAAACATTCAATGGAGCTTCCACAGCTTCTGATTGGCTGCAGGAGCTTTCTGCAGCCAATCAGAAGCCGCGATTTGGTTCTTGAACATTTTGGAAGTCCAACGGACTTCCAGAACGGATTCCATTCGACTTCCAAGGTATGACTGTATAACCATTCAGATTCATATATGTGTCACTATAGTTGAGAGGGAGACAAAATTTGCTTTAACTTGCCCTTTCTTCCCCCTTTCCTCTGTTTAAATAAAGTTGCATCTTGCTTTAACCTTTATTGTTATTAAAAGATTGTGTTCAGGATGCAAGATCAGTTACTTATTTTTCTTTTCTTCTTTTTCTGTGATTCTAGAACTTCAGCTCTGCAAAAATCCAGCAGTCTTGGAAACTTGAAGAAAGAAGTCTCTTATGTGCGTAGGCCTATGTCATTGTTTAAATTAACCGTTAGCTGTTTCTTAAAAATGCTGACCCAACTTGTAGGTTGTATTCAGCATAGCACTAAGCAAAATGTTCCATCAGTTCAAGAGTTTCTTTTTGTGCAGCTAATACTTCCCCCTTTTCCTCCCCACATATACTTCCCCCTATATCTGTTCTGACTCCACCCCCCCAACCTTTGGAGCAGATTTGGCGATGAGGTGGGGCACACAGGAAGGAGAAAGGGAAAACCTAATTGCACTGGTGCTAATCCTTGGACTAGCACAACTATTGAGTTGAATATCATCTGTCTTTCCCTCTCGTTCAGTTCTTTCCTCTGAGGTGTAGCTCACACATGATGATTGCAGTATATCAACTGATGACTTGCATATGTAAAACAAGCTCTTTTTGTCTGATCTCAAATCATGGGGAAAGAAACGGGGCTGTATGTTCCTTTGGATGTATATATCCATTTGTTCAATAAATCCTTATGACTTAGACTCTGTTCAAAGCTGTCTCAAAGAAAATATTATCTTACCCTTTTCTAATAATTGCAGTTCAGTTTTGTTCAAATAAGGAGTTTCTGAAACCTCTAAAATGCTTTTTATAGGCTGCCCTGTATGCAGCCAAATTAATACACTCTGGTAAATGTTGTAAGTAGACTAACATGTTTTAGTTGAAATTAATTGGATGTATTGAATCAAAGTTTATTTAAAGTGTTTAATGCTTCAAACTTTTCCCTAGCAGGACAAAGAGTCTGTGCAGAAGCAGGAAGAGGTAATGTTTCTCTGTGCTGTGTGTTGAAGAAGAAATTGCAGGCGCAATCCAGAGAACGTTGCACTCACCTAAGTCCCGATGAAGCAGATGGAATTAGATGCTCCTTAGATTATATCCTTGCTCATTTTCTTGGCTTGTTCATCAATATTAAGCCAGAGTTTCCCAGTTCTGGTGCAGTGGTCAATTTTGGCCTAATGTGAACCAGGATCTTCACACCAAAACTGTTGTTCTTTCACTGTTTCATATATTTTATGAAGCCTTGGGTGATGGAAAACAGTCATTGACTCCAAATTACTGTAGCATCCTGGTAGCACCTCCTCCCCTTTACCACAGTACCAGCATGCTGGTAAAAAGCACATGCTGAACCACCAGAGTATACAGCGCCTTCTTTCTTCAAGTTGTGTGTTTGTGCCTTCTGAACATACATAGAATGAGGGTGGGGGAGTGGAGATCTTAAGCCTAGTAGACCTATCTCTTACTCCTGTTTACTCTTTTTTTTAAAAGCAGGGACAGCTAACCTGTGGCCCTCGGATATCGCTAAACTACAGCTCCCATCACCCCTGAGCGTTGACCATTTTAGCTGGGGCTGATGGAAGTTGGAATCCAACAACAACTGCGGCTTAGCAACCCTCTTCTAAAGACTTACATTTTTATGAATCAATTTGCCTTTTAAAATTATTCAAAATAGTTTTTAACAGAAGATATCACTCCGTAATTTGCAAGTACAACCTATTGCAGGGCTGTAGCTCAGTGGTACAGCATCTGCTTTGCATGTAGAAAGTTGCATGTTTAATCCCAGGCATCTCCAGTTAGGGAGAAGCCCCTGCCTGAAATCCTGGAGAGCTGCTGACAATCAGGGTAGACAATATTGAACTAGATGGACCAATGGTCTGATTCAGTATAAGGCTACTTCGCATGCTACCCAGCTGCAAACACTAATTTATCACATGTGTTGCTGAACGCTTGAGTACAATGGCAGATTTCTAACTTTTCTTTTCCTGAACAAACAGAGCAAAGCATCGATGGAGAGTAGCAAATATGGAACCCTCCCTCCCAAATCCCCAGGTGAAGAAGATGCCTTTGGGACTCGGAAGGGCCGGTCTTCTTTTGGGCGAGGCTTTTTCAAGATCAAAAGTAGCAAAAGGACAGCAAGTGCACCTAACTTGGGTAGGTTCAGTAAAGGTGGAGTTTTTTCACTATCTATATTTCAACTAGGGGAAGATATTCTCCGCTGGCATATTTCATGGGGAGATGCAGACGTATGAACAAGAACCACTTTCATCAGTAGATGAAACAAAATTTTAAATGCTATGGATTCCTGCTATTTCGCAGAACAATGGGCAAGTAAAGCATGTATTCTCCTGCACTCTTGTAAATTCTCTGTGGTAATTGGGTATGTTGTGTGGTAACAACAACAATTTGTTTGTACCATGCCAATCTGACTGGGTTGTCCCAGCCACTCTGGGCAGCTTCCAGCATATATAAAAATATAATGAAGTATTAAACATTAAAAACCTCTCTATACAGGGTTGCTTTCAGATGTCTTCTAAAGGTTGTACTTATCTCCTTGATGTCTGAAGAGAGGGTGCCCCACAAGGTGGGTGCCACTACCGATAAGGCCCTCTTCCTGGTTCCCTGTTGCTTTACTTCTTGCAGTGGGGAAACCGCCAGAGTGGATCTTAGTGTCCGAGCTGAAGGAGACACTCCTTCAGGTATACTGGGCCGAGGCCGTATAGGGCTTTAATGGTCAGCACCAACACATTGAATTGTGCTCAGAAACATACTGGGAGCCAATGTAGGTCTTTTAGGGCCAGCATTATACGTCCTGATGCCTGCTCTCAGTTACCAGTCTAGCTGTCACCTTCAAAGGTAGCCCCGCGTAGAGCACATTGCAGTAGTTCAAGCAGGAGATAACCAGAGCATGTACCACCCTAGTGAGACAGTGTGCAGGCAGGTAGGGTCTCAGCCTGCGTATCAGATGGAGCTGGTAGACAGCCACCCTGGATATAGAATTAACCTGAGAGCCAGTGTGGTGTAGTGGTTAAGAGCAATAGACTCGTAATCTGGGGAACCGGGTTCGGGTCTGCGCTCCTCCACATGCAGCTGCTGGGTGACCTTGGGCCAGTCACACTTCTTTGAAGTCTCTCAGCCCCACTCACCTCACAGAGTGTTTGTTGTGGGGGAGGAAGTGAAAGGAGAATGTTAGCCGCTTTGAGACTCCTTTGGATAGTGATAAAGCAGGATATCAAATCCAAACTACTACTACTACTACTACTACTACTACTACTACTCTTCTTCTTCTTCTTCTTCTTCTTCTTCTTCTTCTTCTTCTTCTTCTTCTTCTTCTTCTTCCCCCTTCTTTGGACAGCTGTGAATCCAAAATGTCTCCCAGGCTGCGCACCTGGTCCATCAGGAGCACAGTTACTCCATTCAGGACCTGGATGTCCCCCACACCTGCCATTCCTGTGTCCCCCATAAACAGTACTTTTGTCTTGTCATGATTCAGCCTCAATCCATTGACTGCCTTCTGTCCTCCAAATGCCTCCAGACACTCATACAGGACATTCACCTCTTTCACTGGTTCTCATTTAAAAGAAAGGAACAGCTGGGTATCATCCGCATACTGGTGAACACCCAGCCCAAGCCCCCTGAATATCTCTCCCAGCGGCTTCATATAGATGTTAGAAAGCATGGCGGAGAGGATGGAGCCCTGGGCACCCCCCAAGTGAGAGCCTAGGGGTCTGAACACTCATCCCCCAATACCACTTTCTGAACACGGCCCAGGAGGAAGGAGCGAAACCACTGTATAACAGTGCCCCCAGCTCCCTGCCCCTCTAGACGGTCCAGAAGGATGTCATGGTTGATGGTATTAAAAGCTGCTGAGAGTTCCAGCAGAACCAGGAAACAGCTCCCACCTTTGTCCCTAACCTGCCAGAGACAAATGCCAGTATGTGCTAGCCATGCAGCCTTTCCACTGCAAATAGCGGCAAACAAATAATATTGGAAAGAGACATTTAAGAACCCTGCAAGGAAATATTTAAATGTGAAGTAGTGGGAAAGTAATTGTTGCACATTGTTCTGTTTTTGTAGATCTCAAAACTCTTCCTGAATTGTTTGGTTTGAACAATGGAATAAGTGCTAATTCTCATTTGGCCTATTTGTGTGTTAGCTCTCTGTGTTATGCATGCATCGTTTTGGGGGGGAATTCTTCTTCCCTTGTCTTGCCATTGTCATGTTTTGATTTGTCTTATCTTGTTGCCCCGGGTGTGTTCCTCCCCCTTGTGCTGCGTGTGGTTATGTGCGTTATTTGGATGTCTGAAGATCGCAGTCGAAGTGCAAGTGCACCCACCTTAGGTATAGTAGACCTGCATGCATGATTGGCGCCATGTTCTGAGAGCTGCTATTGCTCAGCCACGGCCATGCAGACCTCTGTACTGGAACGTTCATCCATGTCTTTGCCGCTCATGCACACTACTAAAATCTGGCTGCATTGTTTAGTTGTAATGGCCTATACTAACAAGAACTGCCATAGAAAAGTGTTTGAGAAAATCCAAACCAAGTGAATTGCAGCATCTTTCTGACATAAGAGGGCCTAAAATGTGTTTTTGCCTAGAGGCAACCTTGGCATGAAGGAGAGGAGATGCTTCAGGCATCATTCCCCAAGAAGAGCAAGTCCAAGTATTCCTGGAGCCCATGTCGCTGCACAGACCAGATTATTTGTTCCTTTCTTCCCACAGGGATGGTTGCAGACTCTTGTGCAGCTTACCCCAGCTGATGCCCTCCAGATGTTGTCAGATTCCAGCTCCCATCAACCCTCACTGTTGGCCGTGTTGGGTGGGGCTGTGGGGAGTTTCAGCCCACAGCATCTGGAGGACACCATGTTGCTGTAGTGTAACAAATGAGAAGGCAACATGGGGCAAAGAAATCAATGGAATTTGCTTCCTACCACTATGTTTAGCACCCACTGTAAGAATTCCAGGTTTTAAAGAATCAAAACAGTGAAGTATATTCACAATGTAACATGGCCTCGATTCACGTAACCCAAGCAGCCTGCTTGACTTATCTATATAGCTTATCTCGGGTATCAATGACTTTTTCTTTCAAACAATCACAGTGTTTCCATAGCTGCTCTGGCTAACTTGCAAATAAATGCATTATAATTCATTTTTGGCCATTACTGTTTACTACTTTGAATAATTTTATATGGTAGTGTTCTTGTCATTGCTTTTGAGCATTCTTTTTAAGCTGCTTGTAGAGAGAGTTCACACATATATGTTTAGCTATGCAGCTAATAGTCCCATGTAGAGTGGTAAACTATGAGCTTGAGGTGAGGACAAATGTGTTTGCAAATATCATACATGTGTGGTCATTTGGGAGTTAGTGCTGTGGCTCTCTGTTGAGTGCCCTTCTACTGGCAAACCTGGGTTTGCTATTGTGTTATGTGAAAAGAGGTACTTGGCATTTTGTTGGTTTGCTGTTTTCTATCCCTATTTGTATGGCATTTGCTGGCACATCTCTGCTGAAGCATTGCATTGCTGATATATCCTTAGATTTTTTAAAAAATGTATGCAAATAAGTTGTTTGCCCAATCCTAAATGTTATTATCTTTTATAAATTATTTGCTCAGTAGTAGGGGGATTGTCAGCAGCTTCAGAAATTGTTCCAGTCCTGGATGACTTTATTGGCTTCGCTGATGCTAGAGCAACATAAATGTCAATGAGGAGTTAATAGTGTTAATGTTTTTAAACCCTTTTTCTGTTCATAGAGCATCCAGAGTGGCTTACAGCAAAGAAACAAAAATGTAATCACTACAGTTAAAAATGATCAAGATCAATGCAAAATACAAGTTAGAACTATGTAGTCTAAAAGCATCAGACACATTTTATAAAAACAAAATAGCAACAGAAATTAGACATTTCAAAGCCTATAAAAACAAAAATGTTTTCAGCTTCTTCCTAAAGTGGGTTTTCACCTAAGGTAGGTGTGGGGAAGTTTTCATCTGCCAGATGCTGCTGAGATACAACTCCCAAGGACCCCCCCAGCAAGGATGGTCCATGGCCAGGGATGGCAGCGAGTTGTTCAGCAACATCTGGAAGGCCATGAATTCCCCACATCAGGTCTAAAAGGCCCTATGCTTTTTGGTGTGTTTTTTTTTACAATTGCACTGTATCAATCTCTTGCACATCTAGTGTTACATTATTAATTGCTGATGATCACCTAACCGTATTCACTATATCCCCTTATTCCTGGACTTTTAGGGCTGTCAACACAGTTGCTGAAAGCCTTTGCCTTCAAGACAGTCACAGAAAGCTATACACATTTTTACCATGTGTTTGCCTTAGGGCTATAGTTAGTGTATTGTATACTTTTGTAATAAAGGGTGACGGGATAAAGATCAGTCATAGCAGAGATAATAATCAGTATTAGTTTATTAAGAATATCTTTAATGGAATGATACTTTAAATGCCAAGTAAAGGAGCACACAATTAAATTACCTTTTCCCCATTCATGTTACTTTTTAGCCAAGGTTGTTTCACAAATTAGAAATGGAAACTTAAGGTAATCCAGTTGAAGAACTACAAACTGACATACTATTAATTGAGATTTGCTTTTATTTAATAGCTGAGACAGAAAAAGGATTTGCAGATCACATCGATTTGGCTGGCTTGCCGCCTCGACCAAAAGGTACAGCAGACGGGCCTCTGACTCCACCTTCTCCTGACTCCAAAAAGAAAGCAAGAGGAATCAAGAAGTTGTTTGGAAGGTAACTGGGAGATGACTCAATTCATTATGCTGTTAAGTAAAGCATGCCAGTCCAGAGTTCCGCTCTGAGGCTGAGGTGAATACGATGCTGGGGCTTTTCTTAACTATGCTTAGGGATGAATTGCCTGCCCCCTTCCATGCGCTCTGGCTTCCGTCACAGTGTTCTGTTGCGTCAGAAGCGGTTTAGTCATGACCTGGAAAGCTGTCTGTGGACAAACGCCGGCTCCCTCAGCTTGAAGCAAGATGAGCACCACAACCCCATAGTTTCCTTTGACTGGACTTAACCGTCCAGGGGTCCTTTTCCTTTTACCTTTACAGTGCTTTAAGTGCTGCAGGTGAGCTTTTCACCCTCTCTGGTTGGTGTCTGTGGCAGACAGGAAGCTGCCCTAGATGGCTCTTCTTACACTCTTCATACTGCAAATTGTATACTTCTTTTAATGGCTTTCCCTTATCTTGGCCTTTGCTTAGACTCAGGAGAAGCCAGTCTACCACATTTAATCCAGATGACATGACAGAGACTGAGTTCAAAAGAGGAGGAATAAGAGCAACAGCAGGACCAAGATTAGGCTGGTCGAGAGATCTTGGACAAACCAATAAGTAAGACACAAATACTTTAAAATTTTTAGATTATGTTTATGCATGCAGTTGGAGGAAAATGCATTAAATGTGTCATGTTTCTCTAACATTCTCAACTTAATTTTAGTGAATTGGACATGCCATTTGCTAAATGGACAAAGGAGCAAGTTTGCAACTGGCTTCATGAACAGGGCTTGGGTTCTTACATAGGTCATGGCAAACACTGGATACTTTCTGGTCAGACTCTGTTGCAAGCTTCTCAGACTGATTTAGAAAAGGTAAGGATCCACATGTTTCTTGTTTCTTGCATATGCATTTTGAGTGACAATTACAACATTGTGTCAAATCACCCAATTGTGTATGTTAAATGGTGACTAAAGTATTTGTTTAACAGAAGGAAACTATCCTGGATAGGTATACTGGTGTACCATCAGCCAGTGACAGCAGCCTGGGCTATGAGAAAATACAGTGCAATGGATGTGGGCTGCTTTTTCCAAGCTGCAGTTTGTTGAAAAACAAAAAATGGATCCATCACTTTTCTATAGAAACGCTCAAGGTTTTGTACAAGAATGATTGGAATGCAATTTTTAAAAAACATTAAAATGTAAGAATAGCAACAATATGCAGATTGTTCCAATGCACCCTCACGCTTTTAAAATGCCTGGAACAAACAATTACCACTAGCCATACGAAACTGAGCAGTAGCACGGCCACCTGCAAGCTTCCTTGAAGAGAGTTTTCTGTCATTGCAACACTGCTACTGAAAAACCCTAGCCTGAGTATTGCAGCCCCAGTCCATTTGGGTTCTGTGCAAAGGCACTGTGAAATTGGTGACAAATTGGTTGCAAAGCACGTATGCCTCTCACTTTTTGTCCCCACCATGAGCGTGTGCTTTCCCCCCAGCTTCACTTGGTTTCACTGGACCAGACCTTATGGAGGAGCCATTCCTGGTCTCCCTGCTCCATTTGCTTTTCAATAAATCTTTTTGGTCCATGCTTGCATCTTTAAAAGAACCAATATGACCAATTGCTCCAATCAAATGTGAATGGGAAGTACTCAGTGTTCAGAATTCCCTAGGCATCAGGCACATTTTGCGCTGGGCTGTTAGCCACTTGCGACCAAGTGAAGATGCCTGGGCACCAGGATGGCGCCTCACATCACCTCCACCTGGAGCCGCATGCCTGTGGATCCTTGGCTCTGGACTGTGTTCACACACTAAGACCTCCTGTAGAATTCTATCCGTTATATTTTACCTGCACAATCAGAAAGAATTTCAGGAACTAAAATGCTGCTTCTGTGCAGCCTGAGCAGGAACAGTGGAAAATGTTACAGCTAATTGTTATCACTTGTCTTCACTTACCCCATCTCACTACTCTGCTCACAGTTGTGAAGAATATTCCTACGTTATGAGTGGTCCATGTCACCATTAAGAAAAAGAGTTCGGAATAGGCCAATATATATGTGGACTGTCCCTGGATCAAGGGACTTTTCTTCTTCAAGTTCTCAAAGCTCTTAACCTAGCTCAAGGTGGTCATCTGAACCAGCCAGGCGTTTAACTGAGAATTAATCACAATCAGTCCATCATTTGAAAAATAAGACTTGAGAGCCGTCTTGCCCCCAAATGGCAACTGGACATTCTGGTTTAGTGACGGCCATCTTGGTTTAAGAAGCCACTTGATGCCTACCTTATATAGTCAAACAAGAATGGATAGAGAAATTAGCAGGGCAGTCCTGTGGTGTTGGAGAGGAAGATTCCTTGGATGTAGTGGTTGCCCCACTAAGGGCCGTTTGCTTGGCCAGGATGGGAGGTGGCAGTTAACCCCCACTTTTGGGTGAGGGAAGTTTTATTTTCCCTCCATTGTGGTCTGCAGGAGGGTTATCTTTTAAACGCAAGCTGGTTTTTGTCCCACATGTAGGAACTTGGAATAAAGCATCCATTGCACCGGAAAAAACTTCAGCTCGCTCTTCAGGCATTAGGATCAGAAGAAGAGAACAACCATGGAAAACTGGATTACAACTGGGTTACAAGTAATGTCTTCTTATTTCTTTTGCCATTTCACCCTCGTGCAGTGAAGAGTTTGCCTGGGTACGTCCCCCAGCCACTTGCAAGGAAGCCTTGTGTGCGCTTTGCAGCCCACAGGGTAGCATTGTGCCTGCTTTGTTTTAAGTTTCCTTCTAGGCAGGTTTGTGGGTAGTTTGTTACAAACAAAAGGTAGAGTGTACTTGTGCACCTAAGTAACACACGCTCTGTCCAAGAAAAAGCTGAAATACTTAGTTAAGCAAATTTGCAATTTACAAGTGGAAAATCAATTATTAAATTCTTGCATATTTAAAATACACCATAAAACAATTGCATTGAACAAGTGTGTCTTCAAGAGCCGCTAGAATGCCAATACAGATGGGGGTCTCTCATATTCCAACAGGGAGGGCATTCCACAGCACTGGGACCACCCCTGAAAAAGCCTTCCTTCAGATTGCCACAGATCATTGCATAGTGACTGTATCTTTTTATTTTCAGGGTGGTTGGATGATATTGGACTACCCCAGTATAAGACCCAGTTCGATGAAGGAAAGGTTGATGGCCGAATGCTTCATTATATGACTATCGTAAGCAAGTGTCCTTTTCTTCCTGTCATTTTTATCATTCAGAGTACCATAATTTTGACTTCCTTCTCCACTGAAACATGTGTATCCTAATACTCCACCGCATAAGCCTCCCCAAAACATTTATTCCTCTAACTTCACTCCTTCAGGAATCAAAAGTTCTTCTGCTCTCATAAAGTAATTCCACCCATTCTTCCGTGCTTCCTGTTATTTGTGGAAATGTGCCCAGTTGGTACCTGTTCTATCCATCCCCTCTCTTCAGAGCCCACCTTTTCCATAAGTCCCTTGCCAAATCCAGCAATCATCATTCTCACCTGCAGTGACCTCCAAGCACAAGTAGCTGCATTTGCTCACATTCATCTCTCATAACTCTTAGTAGTAGTAGTAGTAGTAGTAGTAGTAGTAGTAGTAGTAGTATAGTGTAATCTTACTTGTTTGAGTTTTTAAAAAGGCAAATAAGAGGATGACATGATAGAGGTGTATTAGATTAGGCACCATGTGGAGAAAATGGATAGTCAGCTGTTTTCCCTCCTAACCCAGTGCCAGGCAATGAAGCTGAATATTGCCTCTACAGTTGCAGGCACCAATTCCAGTTGGTGGGAATATCAAGTGAGAAAAGTTCTGTTGCTTTCAGTCCTGCTTGCAGGCTTCCACTGGGCTTCTGGGAGGCCACTGTGAGAACAGGATGCTGGTCTAAATAGGCCCTTTGCCTAAACAACAGAAGTGTTTTAATGTTCTTATACAGGGGAATCCTAAGGACAGCATTCATGTTGGTATCTGACTCTTCCAGTCTTCTTGGTCTCATTTATTGTTCTTGATCTCGTTTATGTGTCCCGTCCCGTCCCCACATCACCTATGCAGGATGACTTACTGTCTTTGAAAGTTGTGAGTGTCCTCCACCACCTTAGCATCAAACGTGCCATTCAAGTTCTAAGAATAAATAACTTTGAGCCCAACTGTCTGCGCAGGAGACCATCAGATGAGGTGACCACTTCTACTTACTTACTTACTTACCTACTTACACATCTCATTGATTCATTGCAATGTTTGTTCTGACAGGCAGTGCTTGTGTGTTTCCTTCATTTTCTTGCCTAGAATATTCTGCCCTGCTTTGACTCTTGATCCCTTCCTTTATTTAGCAGGCCATACATTGATCACTGACTATCAGCTTCATTGTATGGATTAATATCCTTATTCCTTATTATGTTTTAAACCTCTAGAACTGAGATCAACATTTAGTTTGCCTCCTTTGGTGTTATCTTTCTGCAAAGTATTTGCTCACTAGTATTTCTATGAAAATATGAATGTGATATTAGCGCTTTGGTGGTTGCTGCTGCTGCTGCTGCTGCTGCTGTTAATGTCCCATGAGAAGCCCTTTATGGACTGCCAGGCCCAAGTGAAGGTGGGGAACTAGACCACTGCATGAGGAATTCCTGGTTTCTCCATGTTGTTCTAATTGTCTGTGTGCCTGGAGATTGGTTTTCTTTACAATTTATTTAATGCAGGAGAGTCCATTTGAAAGATGTGGGAAGTGGGTGAATTTTAAAAGCCCCAAGCCCTTATTTTCCATACACACACACACACACACACACACACACACACACACACACACGTGTGTGTGTGAAGTCATATGATCAGGGCTTTTTTAGCTGGAACTCACCGGAACTCAGTTCCGGCACCTCTTTGATGGGTGCCATTGACATAATAAGAAAACAAGGGAGGCGTTCATGGTGAGTTCTGGCAAAAAAAAAAGCACTGCATATGATCAACATGAGTCATAAATACAGGATTGTTCAAAATTTAAAAAAGAATGAGAAATGTTTATTATATATTTACAAAAATATTGCAAACATCTTAAATACCTTGGCAGGAATTTAAAAACACTTGTAGTTTTAGAGATGGTACAAGAAACTTGAGGTTAAAATAGAAATTTGGAATAGAAATGATATGTAGTTTAAAAAGAATTTTAAGGAACCAGGGGAGAAGGGAAGTCATGGGATTGAGATAATCCCATTTTATGGATTTTATTGTTTTGATGCAAACTCCCCCCCCCCCTTATTTTTAGTTTGTTGTTCTTGTATTTGTTAGTGTTTGCTTTCTTGTTTTGTTGTGATTTTGTTACCTTTGCAGAAAACCCAATAAAGATATTATTAAAAAATAAAATAAAATAAATAATACAGGATTGTTCGGTTTGGAGGCGGAAGAATGGCTCAGCGCAGATATGAATTGCAGTTTCACATTAATCCCATCTCTTATATGAAGGTGTTCCATAGTAACTTTATTAGGTACATCATTTATGTCAGTCCAGCACAACACATGTAACGCTACATCGGCATCTTTCAGGCCACCAGGGGCTTTAAAAAACCTATTTCTGTACCCCAGGACTGCAGAAACAGGGTTTTTATACCATATCGTTGCGCACAAAGTGAATAGGTCCTCAGTTGGCACCAGAAGATGAACAATGTAGACACCAGTTGTACCTCAGGAGGGAGGGAGCTGGCAGCTCAAGCACCACCTCTGCTAAGGCCCTGTCCTCGGCCACTGCTGACCGAATCAACAGGAGACCCACAAGGAGGGATTTTCCTCCTGATCTTAATAGACAGGCTGGGGGTGCTCCTTCGGGAATCTGGGTCCCAAATTATTTAAGGCATAGTATGTTAGTCAACATCTTGACTTGGGTTTGGTAGCCCATAAGCAGCCAGTACAACACCTTTAACCCATAACCTGGGGTGGGGGACACATTTTGCAAGATCATCTGATCTTGATCTAGCTTGGCTCTGAGCATTTTGGGGCAGAAAGGTCAATTGAAATAAGAAAAGTGGAGGCTGGATTAACTGCAGAACTAAAAGAAAAAGAACTAAAAGCGGTGCATTGTTTCTAAGTTAAATGTGGTTCTTATTGGTAGAATAACATCACACCATCAGAGGTTTCACAATGGACCAATCATCGAGTGATGGAGTGGTTGCGGTCAGTTGACCTTGCAGAATATGCTCCTAATTTGAGAGGGAGTGGCGTTCATGGAGGGCTAATGGTAAGAGTGTGTGGCATTTTATATTTCTTTTTCAGACACAGGCAGTAAATAAATAATATAATTGGGCTATAAGAGAAATGTCATGCCTGTTTTTGTTTCTAGGTTTTATTGTTTGTTCCTAGGTAGGGTTTTCTAAAAGTAGAGGCAATTGTGTCATAGGTATTTTGTAAATATTCAGGCCTCATCGTCATCGTTCCCCCAACACCCCTCCCAAAAAAACACCCACCAACTCATGCCTTTCATATCTTTCTTAGTGGTTCAGATCTTTAGAATGGTTGGGGAAATTGCTTAATCAAAATGTAATCCAAATCTTGGTTCTGAAATGCTGGTTTTGCTCCGCAGGTTTTGGAACCTCGTTTCAATGTAGAGACCATGGCTCAGCTGCTGAACATCCCACCCAACAAGACTCTCCTGAGGCGGCACTTGGCAACCCATTTTAATTTGCTGATTGGTCAAGAGGCCCAGCAGCAAAAGCGTGAAGCCATGGAATCTCCAGATTATGTCCTTTTAACAGCTACAGCCAAAGTGAAGGTATGGCCAGAGCCTTGGAAGTACTACTATCACATGAAACAGACTTGCATGTTAGTCAAAAGTGTAGCTTCCTATTGTTGTGGTTTTTAAGGGGCTAATAGAAAATGAGTTGAGTGATAAAGAATTTGGCTTGGCTTGATTTAATCTCTGAACAGGGGGTAGCTCAACTGGTAGAGAATAAGACTCTCAATCTCAGGGGGTTGGACTAGGTGACCCTTGTGGTCCCTTCCAGTGCTACAGTTTTATGATGGTAGTTTTCCTGGTTTCGTAGAGAGGTGCTGCATGGTAAAGCATAGACAGTAATTCTTATATATGTCTTATATATGTCATTGCCACATATCCTCTCTACAAAACTACATTAACAGTTATTTTATGTTTTATACTTTTCTTTCTTTCTTTCTTTCTTTCTTTCTTTCTTTCTTTCTTTCTTTCTTTCTTTCTTTCTATAGGAGGTTATTCATGCCACTTAAGAGTGTGTTTTATAGGCCTTTGATATCGGCTTACATTATTCACTATAAAAATTACTGATATGAATTCTCTTGCAATGCATTTTTTAAAAAATGTCTCAGTGGTGCTTGCAAGGTTTGTCAGCTAGTTCAAATTTCACTGGAAACTGAAAGATAAAAACAAGTTTACAGAAGTAAGTAATCTATTTAACAAAATCTTTAGTAGCCCATCTGCTGCGTTAGTCATTTGTGGTGCATCATTGTCCATGAAAGAAAAACAGCAATCACCTCTTTAAGTAGCTTCTCCTGGGAGGCCAGAGGCAGATATGACCCCATGCAGAAAACTGTCAATAGGCTTTTTACAAGCCTCATTTTACAAATACAGATTTTTAAATTAGTTTTCATCAAACGTTTTTTGTAACCTCCTTTGGGGAAAAAACCTCTTTTTTTGAAGTGAAGTCTCATAAGCTCAGATATTTGAGCTTAAGTACAAATAAAACTAAACCAACAAACACAAAAAACCAAAATTGTCAAATATGGATCTTCTGAATTAACATGATAGATTAATTTTTTTATCCTATATTCTGTTTTATGTGGAAATCTTGCTCCAATTTTTCCAACCAGCTTTCTGCGAGAATATATGTTTAAGGAATTCTTGATTGTTTTGGTGCCTTTATTATAGATTTTAAAAGATTTTAGATATGTCATCAGGAAAATAAATTATCTGGTTGTTGTCTTCATAGCAGTTTTTTTGGTCTGTATTTTTCAGCCAAAGAAACTTGCTTTTAGTAATTTTGGAAATTTAAGGAAGAAGAAGCAGGAAGATGGGGAAGAGTATGTTTGTTCGATGGATTTGGGACAGGCATCCGGAATGGGATCAAAGAAAGGGATGAAGCCTGCTTTAGATATCAGAGTGTATGATGAGGATGATCTGGACAGACTGGAGCAGGTAATGGTTGTTGCAGTAAGTTGAAACAATTGTTTTTTTTCCGTATGCATGTGCTTCCCCCCCCCCCCCCGATATTTTCATATTCTGCAGTTTGTGTTTAGCAGTCTTGTAATGTACTAGTACTTAAGAACTGTTATCTAACCCATGATAATTCTGTTCAGGGCTTCTTTAGGGGCATCTAGATTTTAGCTATTAACCAACAAGAGAAACCTGAATTTCAGTTTTCTCCACAGTCAGATTTATTGGCGTACTTGAGAGTTCTTTCTTTACATTAATGGTCTCTCTTTTTGCTAAGGACCACAGGGGTGTGTGCATTTTTTGTGGGGGAAGTGATCCATTTTACCCTCGTAACAGCTGTGACAGAGACTGAGTGGTTTGAGGCTACCCAGAGAACTTTATGGCTGAGCAGCAATTTGAAACCAGGTCTTTCCAGTCCTAGTCCTATATTCTGTCCACGTCACCATACTTCCTCTCATGTCGGCTCATCCTCTAGTTGAACTTGCATGCCCTTTCCCCCTATGCAGTTCCTTAAGCTCCACCTTCAACTTTTGTGGCATTTTCCTGCTCACCTCTTGCTCAGGACATTCTGACACTTAGCCTTCCTCCCCTTGCAGCAGTCATCTCTTTTCTTCAGCTCCCCGTCTCTCCCTCAAAGCTTATAAAAGGTACTGTGGTGCAGATGCTTTCTCTTCCCTTATCAGTGCTTGCTTCTGCATAAGTTTTTTGTGGGGTGCTCTTAATGTGAAATTATTAAACAACTAGGTACAGTATTTTCTTGGTCTCTGTCTTCCTTGTTGGCCTGCACTGCTGCTGCTGCTGCTGCTGCTGCTGCTGCTGCATCTGTTGAGTTCTTTGTTTGTTTAACATCTGAGCGGTCAAAGGCAAGGCCATAAACTTGTGTTCAACTATCTGGTTTCTCCAATAGGAGCAGAGACTGTGGAGTTGGCTGATGCAGCTGAGCTACCAACTAGGCTGATGCTAGTACTCTGCACACTCTCCCAGAGTCTTCTCTTAGCCTCACCTCCTTATCCAAACATTGCTTAACATTACAATAAAGTGTTCAACTGACTAGTTCTTTTCTAGGGTGCTGCTATAGCCTAATGTTATATTTGTATGTGTTAATACACTTGTATGAAAAGGGAAGAATTTATATGAATTATTACATTAACTATTTCTTTCTTGTAGATGGAAGATTCAGAAGGTACCGTGAGGCAAATAGGGGCATTTTCTGAAGGCATCAACAATTTGACTGTAAGCCCTTATAATTAATATAATGGACACACCCTAAAATGTTGCTAGTCTTACCTTAGGACCAATACAGAGATTCTCAGTAGTAGGGTACACGGCAAAGGTGTTCAGTTGGTGGCTTGGAGATTGCATCTTAGTGATAGACTGATTTTTGAACAATCTCCTTTGAACAATCCATTTAGCATAGAGTCTAATGGTGCCCAGCCAAGTTGGAAAAACTGCATCTGAGTCAGGAGTACAGTGGTGCCTCGCAAGACGAAATTAATTCGTTCCGCAAGTTTTTTCTTCTTGCGAGTTTTTCGTCTTGCGAAGCACGGTTTCCCATAGGAATGCATTGAAAATCAATTAATGCGTTCCTATGGAGACCACTTGCCAGGCTGGCGGTGCGGAGGAGCCTTCCAAAGGCTGGCGGCGGGAGGAGGTCTCTACGCCCCACCGCCAGCCTTCGGAGGAGGTCCGAGGACAGTGGGGAACACGCGCTGCGCTTCCCCGCTGTCCTGGAGATTTCCCTATGGGCTTTCGTCTTGCTAAGGAAGCCCATAGGGAAATTCGTCTTGCGAAGCGCATCGAAAAACGGAAAACCCTTTCGTCTAGCGGGTTTTTCGTCTTGCGGGGCACCACTGTACATACCAGAATGCTTTGCAATGATGCATGCTGGAGTATGCTGTCAGATGGACATATAGACACACAGTCCATCCACAGTAAAGAGACTTTCCTGAGTTTGGTTCCAGAATATGGGAAATAAGGAGTGTATAAGCAGACAACTTCAAAGCAGCCTTCATTTGTGTCATTATTAATGTATCTATTACAAAAGCATATGCCCAGTGAAAATGATTTATTTCCATTTTATGTATCTGTCCCACTCGGACCCCAAAGCTCAGTGCATGCTAACAATATTTCAAAAAAAGATTGTAAACTGGTTACTGCATAACACTAGGATAAACAACTGCCTAGTGCAAACGCACGGCATGAAGACTCCTGGGGAGGAGATCACTGCTGCTTTGCTCTTCCTCTGGTTCTGCAGCTGCTGTGGCACTGCTGCAAGCCAAGTCATAGTTTGGCTTAGCTTGTTGTCCAGACCTGCGTTGTAGTTTGCCCCTCTCTAGACAAACCATGACCTGTAACCAAGGTTTGTTCTTGGATTTACAGCGCATGGTTTGTCTGGAATGGAACAGACACTGAGCCTGAGTTTAGGCTCAAGGAGGAGGAGTGCAATGGCCACCACCTCTCTGGAAATCCACATGTTTGTGCTAAGAGTTTCTCTCAGACCAGTTCATAATCTAAAATATTTAAGAATAAAATGCAGCAAGATGATAATCCCCAGATGAAGCCCCATTAGTACCAGCTTAGTGCTGGCTAATAACCATACTTATTCAGATATATAGCAGACATCCTTTACCCTTAAGGTGCTGATTATCCATTTCTGTGTCTTAAGTCATTCCACTAGTTCTTTGAGGTACAGAAGTGTCCTTTTTAGGAAAGGGAGAGCCAAGGCTGTTGGAGAACTCATATACTTCTCAGTGTTCTCTTCTTTGTGCTTCTGTGTAGCATCTGTACTTGTCATCAAAAACCACATCCTGCAAAGTTCCATCACTGAATCCACACACACACACACACACACACACACACACACACACAGTATATAATGCACTGGTAAGGCAAATGTTCAAATCAAATTTAAACTGGTGTGAGTCATAGCCTTCCCCAGTGAAACCTTCAGAATGGTTATTCTTTGAGGCTGCTTAAGCTTTGTGACACATTTCTCACACCTTCATGATTTTGTCTTCTATACAAATAATTGATCCATTTACAGTGGTACCTCGGGTTACAAATGCTTTGGGTTGCAAACCCGGAAGTTAGGGGTTGTGAACTTTGCCCCAGGATGAGAAATTGCACGCCAGCGGTGCACCAAACCATTGTTCCATCTCTTCAATCCTAAAAAAAGGTCGACGACTTTGGGGTAAAATCAGGAAAAAAAGCCTTCAATCCTAAAAAAAAAAAAGAAGGGGGAAAAAAAGGTCAATAACTTTGTTTGGCCTTTTGGTCGGCCCTCATGGCCCTCCACTTCATCAAATTTGGCCCTCTTTGAAAAAAAATGGACCCCACTGATCTCGGTTGTTTGTCTCTTTGGCAGCACCTCTTTTGTCTGGGACCTTCTCCCTGCTGCTGCCGGAGACTGTCCACGCAGAGCATGTGCTTTCAGTGTGTCGTGTAACCCAGGTCTCCCTCATTGCCCTAAGAGAACCCTCTTGTCTGCCTGCTGCTAGATGTGCAATTCATTGATGTTTTTTGGCTCTTGAGTTTCAGTCAGTGTTTCCCAATTCTTGCCTTTCTTCTGTTTCCAGTACATGTTAAAAGAAGATGAAATGTTCAAAGACTTTGCTGCTTGCTCCCCTAGTGCCAGCATAACTGATGAGGATTCAAATGTGTGACAGTGTCAGCGCTGGATGCTTCTGCTTTCTGATAGTCCTCAGAGTGCCACTGTTAGATGTGATGGAGACACCACGTCATGTAATTGAAGGTCACCTTTGCTTCTGTTTGTTAGAAGTGGTATTTTCCTGGGAGACAATAAGAAGAGTTGCCAATTCTAAAGTTGCCATAAGATCCACACCAGGGGGGGAAGTGTGTATATTTTCCTCCTGTGTATATTTTTTCTCTTGTGTTGAAACTTGTGACATGTTTCAAGTATCATATTTAATACGACTCTGCTGCTGTAATGTTCCTTCACAGAGCTGTGCCATATCATATATCTGTATTTCTCTTACTCAGTGTTTTTTTAAATAAAGAAATATAGGTGCCGGTACGTCCCATGCCCCCTCTCCACTGCCACTTGCCCCCCCCTCCTTCCTCCTCGGCCACCGCTTCCCAAGGCTGGAGCCAGAGCGCCTTCTAGGAAGGGGCTTCCCAATTGTAAAAAGGTTGTGCCAAAGCTCCTCTACTCTGGGGCGACCTTTTTATGTTTGTCAGGCACCTTCCTGGAAGGCACTTTGGCGACTGTAAGCATTGTGCCAAAGCACCTCTGGGAGCCCATGCCGGCAGCCTCGGGAGGGGGTGGATGGAAGTGGCAAAGGTGCCCGGGGGGGGGCAAGCGGGTGGGTGGGCAAGTGGCAATGGCGAGGTGGTGGCAGGGGGAAAGAGGGGGCTGTGCAGCAGACTGGTGCGTGCCGCCTTAAAGAAAGCTCTGTTCATACTTTTCTTCAAGTAATACAAAAAGAAAAGAAAACCATTCAACTAGAGACCTCTGGAATTGGCATCCATTGTATATATTTCAGCAGGGCAAAAAATTAATCCTGGAAATCCTGGTTTCCTGTTTGAACAAATTGCTCAAAAGTAAACAACTAGAGTATTCATTGGTGGCTAAACCAGTGCTCATATAATCCACAAAATCAAAATCTTGTCTTATTTTTATACAATTTTTATTAAAAGAAAAAAAATGTATTGAGTACATACAAATCAGAATTTTATATTGTAGTGTAAGTTGATTACTTTTTTTAAAAAAAAAGAGGAATTCCAGTTTGAAAACCAGCTGGTTACTGGAGAAGTCAGACTGATCTTATAAATGACTTGTGCCTCCCCCCCCCCAAGTGATGCCTGCATTCTTACATTAGGAGTGAGTTATAAAAATTGAGATTTTTTTCATCATTAAGAAAAATCTCTGAGCTGTCCCTTTTCCAGCATTAAAATAGGATTTTAATAACATTTTAAAATTTTGAGACTGAGGAACAGCCTTTGGAAAGATCCATTTTCTCTCTCTCACTTGATGCAGCAATGGAAGTGTTCTTTAAATTTATACCAAAAGGAGCATTAGCAAATTCACTTTATTTTACAGTATTGCCTTTTAAGTATATTTGACCATAATATAACATATTGACAGATATTTATATAGTTCTTGGTTTTTTGTAAAACACAACTTGTATTGACTTTTTAAAAACTTGTAAAATTCAGATTAGCCGGTCAAAAAATGGTTGCTGATGCTTTCAGCAGAATACACCTGACTCTTGTGTTGTGTGTGTGTGTGAGTGTCTCTCTCTTTCCAGTTCACCATCACCCTGAAATAGTACGACTAATTTAGTAACTGCATAAAATGATGATGTGGCAAACATTTGGAGATGTAGTCTGACATCTACAATGTAAGCAATTCTTTTCAAATTCAGTACTTCAAAAGTTTGAAAATAGTAATCCAGAGACCTTTGCAGGGGTTTTAAAGTTGGGTGTTTGGTGTGTGCTCAGCTGTTATGAGCTATTGTTGAAAACTGTAAAACAATATATAGCTGAATGTGCAGATTGGCCTTGCCTGCTTCCTGACATGCTAGCTTTTTGTTTGCAAGGAATCTTTTTTTAAAAACAACCACCATGGGGGACATTCAAGCAAGTGATTGTATCATAAAATAGAACCCTCTATCATGTAATTTATTTGCATGTATAGACTGGCCCTCAGTTTGATTTCATAAACCAGTGCTGATCCTTGGAAGTATGCACTTTTTCACACACATTTATTTACAGTTGTCAAAATTTTTATCAGATTGTGGTATCTGTTTAATGCAAAGAGATTTGCCAATACAGTATATACAGGTGTGGACTGACTGTCCTTAATAGCATGGACTCCACAAATTTGTTCATGGCCACCTTGAGTCTGGGCTCTTTTGAATAAATGCAGATAGCATGCCTGGTAGAACAATTACTTTGTCATTAATTGTGAATAGATGTATTTATGAATTAAGGAGATCACCTGCCAGCAGCCTCACATTTGTATAAAAAACACTGCAAACCTTGTATAATGGCACACACTGGTCGCAATAAAATACAAGGGGTAAAATTGTGACTAGAGAATCAAAGAAGGGCGAGTGCAAATGCACAAACATTAAGTGAATTAAACACTAACTTGCACATATGAGCAACATCAACTTCTCATTTCTTAACGCTGATGTAAATGGAAGTTGGATGAACATCATCATCATCATCATCATTTTGCTGGTTAGAAGAATATTCTTTTATTATTTCTACGGGATTGAGGGAGGGAAGAATAATATAAAACACTCATGATTCAGCCAAGCAGTTAGCATAAATGGGTGCTATAAATGATATTTTATTTGGATGTGTGTGTACAAAGTAGTCAGCATAAACATATGTATTGCCATGCTAGATAAATAAATACCTGTTGAGAGAAGTAAAAAAGATTCTGGAATATAATCTTTTCTTTGCAAAAGTTATATACAAGGTTTTCAATAACCCCTTTTTGCCCTTAACTGTAAAGATCAGCCTTTTGTCGTTTTTATGCAGCACAAAGCTTTCTAAAGCTTTCTCTTGTCCAGACCCCCAAGAAGTTATGTGCAACTGACCCTTTCTGATAATTTAATTGATGGTGCAAATCAGCAAATATGCAGTGGAACGCTCACATTGAACACTAACTAGAGAAATATTTGCTAACAGAGACCTCTGTGCCTGTGAAAGTTGTGTACATCTGGGCCAGGAAATCAATATGTGGGGTGCAGAAGCCCTCTTTGAAATCTTACATATTGCTTAGACAGGAGCCTCAATTTTAAAAAGCTTAGCTTGTGGAAAAGCAATGGCAAATCACTTGTGGATGGTCCAGTGCTATCTTAACTCATTCATTCAGTGTATTTGTCCACTGGTTATCATTGGCTGGTGTTTATAACATGCTCTAGCAAGCTGCTTTAACTAGCTGGTGATGTCTCAGTTGCTTCCTTTTAAGCTTCCTCATTTCCAGTTTATTTCAATGGGTTTGTTTGAATAAAAAAAGTCCAGTTTTCCATAGCATGGCTTGTTTGGCCCACACGGCAGGAGGGGTGCACTTCCACGATTATGTAAACAAGGCCTGTGTGGCCGTGGTGTATTGTGAGTTACACCACAGGAAAGGACACTTACTGTGAGGAAATGACTGGAACGTGGACGGGTAACAAGTGCACTAGTCCTGCATCATGCATCACATAGCTATTGTGCTGTTGTTGGTATTGTTACTAACAGGAATAGGTATAGTGAAGCTAAGTAATGAATTTATCTGATGCAAGTACCGTATTTTTCGCCCCATAGGGCTCACCGCCCCATAGGACGCACCTAGTTGTTTTGGGGGGAAATAAAGAAAACAAGTTTTATTTCCCCCCAGGCGCGGGGCTGGCGCAGGGGAAGCCTGAGCTTCCCCCAACCCCACCCCCCAGAACAGCCTGCTATCCGCAAGCCTAGGGAGCCCGGCGGGAAGTCACGCCCCAGGCTTCAGAATGCAGGCAGCTCTGCGCAGCCCTCGGGAGCCCAGTGCGACTTCGTGCCGGGTTCCCTAGGGCTGTGCAGAGCTGCGCGAAGCCCGGGACTGCAGGCAGCTCTGCGCAGCCCTCGGAAGACCGGCGCAAAGTCGTGCCGGTCTCCCGAGGGTTGCACAGAGCTTCCTGAAGCCTGCATTCGCCCCATAGGACGCACATAGTGAAAGCCTGCATTCGCCCCATAGGACGCACATAAATTTCCCCTTCATTTTTGGAGGGGAAAAAGTGCGTCCTATAGGGCGAAAAATACGGTACCTATTTAGATAATGGCTTTTGTTCATCCTGCCTCAGTACATGCCACCAAATCAGTTCTGAGGATCCCCCCTCCCCAACCCTCTGGACCAGATTATGGGGGAGGGGGGAGAGGGAGGGGAAATTCCTGTTGCACAAGTGGAAGTCTTTGCCTGTACAGGGCAAATTTGTTGGATACAACACTTAAATAGTCATTAACTCTTTTTACACCCTTAGGCTTCTTGTTGTTGTTAGGCTAAATATGTTTGTTCATTTTGTATCTTCCTTTTCGTATAAGTTTTTTAAAATAGATGTGCACACACAGAGACATGTAATAAGTTGGTGTGGTAAAGGAACAGTGGGGATTCAGCTGCATATTTTGTGTCATCTGTTATTGCTAGCATAAAATAAGCAACATCACAGATGTGGATAGTTCAGCCATATTGGATTTATTGTGTATACTGTGTGTTGCATAGCCGGGACATTAGTTTCTGATTCATCTTATGGTAGCCCAATCACTCTTGGAATTGTTATGGATTGAAGCAAAGGTCATGGAATTGTTTGTCTGAAACAGTATAAATTGGTAGACATCAGTGTAAAGGTAAAGGGACTGTTAGGTCCAGTCGTGGCCGACTCTGGGGTTGCGGCGCTCATCTCGCTTTATTGGCCGAGGGAGCCGGCATACAGCTTCCAGGTCATGTGGCCAGCATGACTAAGCCGCTTCTGGCGAAACCAGAGCAGCGCATGGAAACGCCGTTTACCTTCCCGCCGGAGCGGTACCGATTTATCTACTTGCACTTTGAGGTGCTTTCGAACTGCTAGGTTGGCAGGAACAGGGACTGAGCAACAGGAGCTCACCCCGTCATGGGGATTCGAACTGCCAACCTTCTGATCAGCAAGCCCTAGGCTCAGTGGTTTAACCCACAGCACCACCCGCGTCCCAGACGTCAGTGTAGTAGTCTTTAACTCAAATGTTTCTTGCCTAGTTTTGAAATCTTCCAAAAGGAAGTCCAACTGATTTCTCGGGGTTTACACCCAAGTAACTGTGTGAAATTGCAAGCAATAAAGCTTTAAATAACTTCTGGTGATCTTAAGCGTTCTGGTTTGAATTAAAAAATTGTGTGTTTGACGGGCCAGGCCAATGAAATGGAACTACCCTCACAATAGAAAAGTGGATGGCTGCTTTGAAACAGTCATATTCTTCCACCCTCCCTAGTTTGGACTTCTAAACACTAGGGTATGGTAAATTTGCCACTGCCAATGTTAGCAGCAAAGGGAATGGAAAATGGAAAGGAAGTATTGGCACTTCAGACATGAAAATGACCCAGCCCATTCAGCTGCTTTCTGTTAGCTGAGGTGGAGCAGGGGACACCCAGTTTTGTGCTGGCACTCAGAAAGCTATGACTAATTTGCATGGCAAGGTTTTGTGTCTAGTGAATTTTTTGCTGTAAAACAATGGGGAAATGCCACTTATATGTTAGCCTGGAAAAATATACTACTTTGAGGGCATCTTGAGTGAAAGCTCCACCCTTGACAAGAAGATGGGCCAAAAAGTATCACAGGAAACAACCCAAGAGAATAAGGCTGCTGTCCTGGTTATATGAGATGTTTTTAGACAAGAAGGGGTCTATGTGTCTCAAAAGCTAAAAGAGTATCTTGGCTTTGAAGATCCGCAAAGCAAATCCCACCTAGCCACAGATACCCTAAATGAAATTTTTCTGGTAAACTGGTTGTGCACTCTACTAACATCTTTCAGTGATAATTAACAGAGCCTGCTTGTTAAGATGGAACAGAGTAGCCATGGTGTATGTCTTAAGTGAAGGGAGGGGCCTTGGTGTGGAGCTGATGTTGTTAGAAACTGTTGTTTAGTCGTGTCCGACTCTTCGTGACCCCATGGACCAGAGCACGCCAGGCACTCCTGTCTTCCACTGCCTCCCACAGTTTGGTCAAACTCATGCTGGTAGCTTGGAGAACACTGTCCAACCATCTCGTCCTCTGTCGTCCCCTTCTCCTTGTGCCCTCCATCTTTCCCAACATCAGGGTCTTTTCCAGGGAGTCTTCTCTTCTCATGAGGTGGCCCAAGTATTGGAGCCTCAGCTTCAGGACCTGTCCTTCCAGTGAGCACTCAGGGCTGATTTCCTTCAGAATGGATAGGTTTGATCATCTTGTGGGATCCCCAATTCCCCTTTTGCTCTGCGATGCCTCTTCCCCAGTTCAGCTCCAAATGTAAAGGAGAGGTATCCATTTAATGATGTTATCCCTGGTCCAGGTTTCCTGTATCAGTAAGATGTGATACTGTGATAGAAAATCAGTGGAACAGGTGTTCCTAGTAAATGCAGCCCATCGGGCTACAGTCCAGGTTAGGGGGTAACTTTATGGTGGCCTGTTGGCCGTCAACCCCTTTCGCTCACGAGGTGGTTGGGTGGGGGGCTGTTAATTCCACCAAGGCCACAGGACAGTTCTTGGATATTCTTTGCATATGGCAAACCTCTGATAGCCTCTTTTTAAATACTCCAAGTGTCTGATTTACCATCGGCATGCGGGACTAATGAAATGGTTTAATCCCCTCATTCATTTTCTTCATGGTTGACACTCGTGAAGCAAGAGGGTTTAAAAAAGCACACCTCAAAACTACTTTTGTTTAGGTTCCTTTTTTTACATAACAAACCTTGTGTGATGAGTGTTTTATAACTGCTCTATGGCTTCTTATATGCTTTTTTATTTGTATACAAGGAACTGGGACTGAGAAAATGATGATCTGCTCCCTGCAAATTTTGATTTTGATTTCATCATCCTATTGCACGTAAAGCATGTTGCAACAGGCAAAACAGTTTCAATCCTGTTGTCAGGTTTCCTCGCTGGTTAAGCCAAATCATGGTGCAAGTCAACAGCTGCACACAGTAATAGGCCAAATTAATATATAAATGGCAGCTGTTAAGCTGTACTGCTTACCTAGAAATATCAGATGACCAGGAAGAGAGCCATTTTTAGCTAGCCTGGTGCACACTGGCAAAACATTTCCTCTGCTCTAAAGGCTATAAAAAGGGGGAGGTGGGAGTAGGAAATGGATCTTGCTTGACTCAGCTGATCCTGCCATTATCCCTGCAGGCAGACGGAGGAGTGAATGTAGGAGCTGTTAATATTGTTGTGAATGGAATTTGTGTCCCCTTGTTGGGAACTTCTGAGTCATATACACATGGTCTAAAGGATATTGTAGCTATTTGCAAGATGGGGCAAGGACCACAGGCAAGAGGCTACCAGACCAGACATTTTCCAATTTATAAATACACCCAGTCCCCATTGCATGGAAGAGCATGTTTTTAAGGTAGGATTTTTGATACCTCAACTCCCATTCATCATATATCTATCAAAGGGAGGGTGTATGAATCAGAACCCCCTGGAACAGAAATAGTGTGTGCAGATGGACTAACTGCTTATAGTTGGACAAACTGGACAGACTTCAGTAACTTGTTCTCAACCCCTCCCCCCCAATGATCTAGCTAGTAGTAATACAGAGGTAATCACATTGGCGTACTTTGGAGTAGTTAAGGATTATTAAGAAAATGTGCTTGAAAGAGCTTTAAATAATTGAAATAGAATAATTGCCTTCTGAGTAGCTCCATTTGGTCTCCAATGCCTGCTGTTAATTATACTGCACAAAGGTCTGTTCATCTGACTTCCTGTTTATTAGGTCAACCAAGGTCTGTGCAAGCTTTGAATTCTCTAGAGCTTTTCATTAGGGTGGTTCACGTGCAAGCAACCTTGGTGTCTCCTGCTGTTGCTGAATTAATCTCCCATCATTACAGTATTAATATGTTTGACTTCTTGACTTAGCTTGGTTGGTAGAGCATGGGACTCTTAATCTCAGGGTCATGAACTCGATGCCTTGCCAGGGATTGGACTAGATGCCCCCGTGATCCCTTCCAACTCTTCTATTATTTTATCTTGCTGGCTCTGCTGGATACAGTGCCATTTCAACTGTTTCCCCAGAAACAGGAAACCCAGGAGGAAACCCAGCCAGATGGACGGGGTAGAAATAATAATAAATTATTATTGTTGTTTTACGTTCTCTTTTGTGAGCCATGTCAGAGAATATTTATTTCACCTTTGGTTTGTTTGTTTTTTAAACATTTAGTCCAACATTAAGGTAAGATGACATCCATGAAATAAGTAAACGATAAGCAAAAAAAGTTTTATTTCTACCACGTCGTAGTTGGAAAATTTAATAGCTGAACAGGTAGGATGTGCCCTACAGAACAGTTTGTGTGAGGCGAGCCAGAGCTGTTCAACACCTCAAATAATACATTTATTAAAAAGTTAAGGTTCCTTTTGCCCACAGTGATATACAAAAATATTAAGCAAAAAGATAGTTACATGGACTTTGCTTATTTTCTGCCGCAAGAGTTGTTTCAATCAAGGAATTTAGCACACACAGAAGTAAAACCATTCTAGTGTTTTGTTCTCTCTTCTTCAGTCTCTTGCTCTTCCACTAGCATTTTCCAGGTCCTAAGTTGTGCATACCTGACTAGCATTCCATCAGGCTGCAACCCCTCCCACTCCCTTCTCAAAAGATTTCAGCAAATATATGTAGTGGCTTACTTTTGTTCCTCAAAACACTCCCAACCAGGGCAAGTATGGTACTGCCATGCAGGAGTCCTGGAATTGATCAACTGAACCCACAGGATGCTTCAGGGTAAGATATAGAAGAGCCTTAGAATCAGCATACAGGACAGGAGAGAAGCATGCTCAAACAGACTCAGGAGCCTGCTCTCTCTAAGTGGAAGGAGAAACCACAAACCACTCATTACACAGGCACAGGGAGGGATGCTAGGCTGCAGTTCTAGTTTTAATAAGTCCGCCAAAAGTTGTTCATGCACAATCCGCCCCCCCCCCCGAAATAACTAGAAGACACCCAAGAGGAGCTGCAGCTTGCAGAGTTTTCCCTTCATTTCAATGTGGCTTTTTATCCCAATGTCCCAGTGGGATAGTACCCCATGCAGATTAAAAAAAGGACATCTGGAAGAGACTAGAACTTACTCATTCGGGAATGCGAGACCTCATCACACACACATGTTCATACACAGTGGAATTAATTTTGGGGGGAATCTGGCCGCAGAATTTTAATTTATTTAACAACGCTATTTAGCAACTTATAAAAAGATCTATATAAAAAGATTAGTTAAAATGCACACGATACCTCTGCAGTTAATAGGTATTACGCACATCTCTCAGGAATCTGTAGAAGTCTTCTTCTGGCAGTTGTAAAGCTTACAGTTTAAGAAGATATATATGACACACACTTAGAGCTTTAAGTAATTGTTCGATGTCCCACAGCATTCCAAAGATGACCGACATCCCAAAAACAATTACAACTGAAATACCATTTAAAAAAAATCAGTGGGACTTATTTCCATGGAAATGTGTTTAGCACTGGGCTGTTTTACACACTTCACTACTAAAGAAGGTTGGAAGCATTTTAAGGAACACTTGTGGACAAAGCTTTACTTGGGAATGATTAGCAAGAAAAACTTAAGGAAGACGTTGCTCTGTAGTGAGACAATAAATCAGCTCTGTGTTCTCAATATACAGAGGTTTCTAATGTATTTTCATTAACTAAGCAACACTCCCCCCCCCCAACCCCAAACTGGCTAAACCACCAATCTTCAAATAAAGGCAATAATGAAATTTCAATTATTGATCAGTGTGTATTTAATACAGCTATGCTTAAACTGCTCATTGTATAGCTTCGGGACAAGAAAACTCTTCCTTCACATAAGCGTGCTTGACAGTTGCATATCACGCACGCATGCTGTATCAGTTAGAAACTCTTTGGTGATGCAAGAGGCCGGCTACATTTTGCCTATCTATTGTGAAAGAGTTAATCCAGTGGCCTTACAACAGATTTGTTAAGCATAGCGAAGCTAAAGATACCATATACAACACAGATATCCATTACAGAATTTTCAGCGTGTCACTAATAAGAAGAGACCAAACTTGTATAGAGAGTTTGGCATCTCTCTGAATGCAGCTCCACACCTCTAGGCCCCAGGCACTTTTTCTGCCTTGTTCCCTGCTGTTCCCTGCACTCCCATCCATTGTTTCCCCCACTTACACATTCTGATTTTATCGTGCCTCCATTCCCCTTTAGTACGCAAATCTCATCTCTTTGGAATATCCCAATTTATCCAGATTGGGAATGCAAGCATACTGAATCATTGGAGGGGGGCCACACATCAGGATGAGAACGTCGTCTTGGGGCGGGGGCATGTGGTCCCTGATCATGTCTTCGTTCACAAATCCTTGGCTGTAATCCCAACCTAATTAGGAAAGACCACAATCCAAGTTATCTGTTAAAAATGAGACACTGCAGTATCTATAGACACCAAAGAAAATAAATGCATATATACATTTTGTATTCATGGATTTTTATTCTGCTGTCAAAAAAAAAAAAAAAGCTTCAAGGTGATTAAAAATCAAATACACTAAAACAACAAGAATTGGACAGTAAGAACAAATACAATGCCTTTGGCCAGGGCACAGCCTGACTCCCTCCTTTGGGAATCTTCGCGGAGCTCTGGCCCAATGGTTGCCATTGGTTTGATCTGAATTAATTTTATAATGAATGATTTTAGAGTGTTGTGTTGTACTGTTGTACTGTTTTATTGTTGTTAGCTTCCCTGAGTCCGGCTTTGGCTGGGGAGGGCAGGATATAAATAAAATTTATTATTATTATTATTATTATTATTATTATTATTATTAATGTCATTAAAAGCCTAAGAGGGTAAATTTTGTCTAGTCCCTAAAATGATGAATAAGGAATCAGGTGAGCACACACACGGAGGAAATCCTGTGCCCCAGTAAAGAGGCCCTTTCTGTAGTTACTACCAAGGGAGGGCATACCAGAGAAGGGCTTCTGATAAAGATTCTAATTCCCAGACAAAGTCAATGTGGAGAAAGTCCACTGCTGGTGCTGAAGAACAGAATGGCTGATTCACACACGACACTAAGGTAAGCCAAGGTTTAACTGAGCTGTTGTCTGAACAGTTCATGAGTAAGCTCTCTCCTCACTAGTCAATATTTGTTCTTGTCTCAGTAGGAGCAAAGTAGTAAGCCATAGTTTGGGCTCACTGTATTTTGTGAACCAGGAGATAGTGAGCATGTGTGAATGAGTCCAACGCTGCAGACAGAAATTTCATTTTACCCAAAACCCATTTCTAACGAGCCTCTTCACATATTCAGGAGTTATTGTCAACTAACTTTAAAAAGGTCGCTAGTCACAAACATTGAGTCATCTCTATTCCATCATGAATTTCCAATCGTCTTCAGGTGGTGCAATGGGTCTGTGCATCTGGCTGTTAACCAGAAGGCTGGCGGTTCAAGTCCACCCAGGGACAGCTGTGAGCAGGATTCCTGCATTGCAGAGGCCTGGACTAGATGACCCTCTGAGTCCCTTCCAGCTTACAATTCTGTGATTACAGTTGGAAGACATTTTCCACAGAAGTCCGTTTTTTTCCTGGCATTTGTCGCAGCAAACTGGAGTTTTCTTGCATGCACTCAACACCGAGCCACCACCAATCCTGGCTCACTTAACAGGTGTACTTGTACAATACATACATTTGCAAAGATACAAACATATTTTTAGATGGACAACTAAGATGATAATAACCATAATGGAATAAGGGACTTACTTTCAGGTGCTCTATCCAATGTGTACCACAGTTTAAATCGGTTTGAATGTTGAGCCTGCACTTCCTCAAGTTCTGGGCGTAGTAGGATGTCACTCTCAGTCTGTCCAAGAAAAAAAAGGAGCAACGGGGTTTTTTTGTAGCTGTGTGCTGTCCACTGTACAAACTTTTTTAAAAGACTAGGTAAAAGCCACTCCCAAACCAGTAAATGAAGAGGGAAGTACAGTAACAGGCGTAAATTAGAAAGCTGTCATCTCACCGCACTTTTCCATGAGGCTATGGTTTGAGGTCTGACTGGACTCTCGGTAGCAAGGAATGACCAAACAGGTCTAGTTGTGATGCATGCCATCGACTTTGATAATGCCAGAAGTCGGAAGAAATTATATAGTGATGTTCAGCCCTGCCCATAACCCTCCACTTTCTCAAAGCACCATAAGAGACACTTCTTCAGGCTTCATCTGTTAAGACTCTTGACACACCAGACACAAGGCAGCTCCAGGAAGGCTTTGGTTTCTGCCTGGTGGGCTCCCTTCAGCTTGGTGCACTGTGACTTGGACAGGCCTCATCTAGCTAGCCAGAAGGAATGCAGGGAAGGCTAATGATGACAAGTCATTCTGAGGGGACAGGAACTCCTTACAGAAAAGAAGCATAAATATCACATGGCTTCTTCCCATCCCTGCGCCACTATCTTTTGCAGCTAGGCACACATCAGTTGCTCATCAATAGAATATAGATGTGCACATCTGTATACAGTACATGTATATTTTGTAGAGCTGGAAAAAGTGCAGAAAAAAGAGCAACCCAAATGATCAAGTGCCTTATGAAAGGGAGCAATATTACCCATCCAAAGGAATTTGGCACAAAACAAAAGACTATATTTAGGGTTGCAAGGAAAGACTCATCTGCACCTGTTGTTGCTGGGAGAAGACACCTATTTCTGGAGCTGTCTCTATCAAAAGAAAGCTATTCTTGGATGGGATTATCTCAAGGCAGATGTCACAATGGAGGGTAAATAATGCAGAAGGAATCTTGGAGGTACAGAAGCATATTATTAAAAATCAATGAAGGTTACGTTACAGGATTTAAATTGGTAAATCACCCTGTGGAGAAAACTAAATTCAGATAATTAGTGTTAGGGCTACTTTTATTTTGGTGTAAAAAAGATTTAAGATGGACTAACAATACATGTAGCTTCATATATCATCCCAATACAGACACCAAGCACAACTGAGTATGAAAACACCACAAATCACAACTAAATCCAGTCTCTTCACATCAGCAAGGATACAAAAGATCCCAGGATCTAAGGCAGGGGTAGAAAATCATTTTCAGTCCAAGGGCAACCCTGTCTTGTGGGCAGCCTTCTGTGGGCCATGGCCACGCTGGGTGGGGTCTGAGTGAAGACTGGGTGGAGCAATGAGTGCAACTTTTACCTCTGCATGGTAGGCTGAGATTTCTGTGTACCTCTCTCCACTCAGGCAAGGCCTCTTTTCACAGTTCAAGAGCACATTCCATCCAGGCAAAAGCATTTGAAGATGTGAAATGGCGCCACTAGCAAATGATGTGGCCTATGGAGAGAATGCAGCCTGGGCACAGTCCCAGGGCCAGCAGAGAGGTCTGGAGGGGCACGTTTAGCACCTGGGCTTGAGGTTCTCCACCCTGGTCTAGAGCAGGCTTCCCCAACTTTGTGTTCCCAGATGTTGCTGCACTTCAACTACCATCATCACATCTACTGGCCAAGAGTTGTAAGGCCGACAAGGTCTGGAAACTCAATGTTGATCTAGGACCTTTGGACCTCCAGATATTACTGAAGTACCACTCCCATTGTCACTAGTTTTGCTTACAGTTTGGCAATATCCTGAGGGCCAAAGGTTCCCACTCCTGGCCCAGGGGATGGTCTGAAGGAACATGACCTAGTTCTACTGCTGAAGCCAAGGAGGAGTCCAGAAACCTTCTGAGATGGAACACTGTGGAAACCCAATGCAAGCTGCTCTGAGCAGTACAAAAAGGGGGGATATAAGGCTGCAAGTTTATGCACACTTATGTGGGAGTAAAGTCCTATGTAAAATATAGAATATGTTCTTGAGTAAACGTGTAGGATTGCACTGAACATCAATGAATATGTCCCTTTAAAAAAACACCACCACCTTGCTTTTCTGAGCCCTGCCAAAATCCTGCCTTTCCTTCAGATTAACATCCACAAAAAATAAAAATAGAGACATCTATTTACCTGGTTAGCAAAGAGTAAATGGCAAATGGTGGGATCCTCTTCATCCTTCATGATAGCCCGAATGAGCTGCAACATGGGGGTAATTCCTTTAGAGAAAGGGGGGGGGGGAGGAAAACCAGCCACAGCAGAGTCAAACAAAGAAAGCCACCTCTTAGAGAACACAAACAAACTCAATACACAAAAGACAGCAAACAATCTATTTTGTACCTGTTCCACCTGCTATCATCCCCACATATTTGACATGTTTAAGAACCGGTTCAGATTTCTTTTCAGGACGAATAGCAAATACGCCTGTGGAAACATCAAACAGTGGTTTTATGGCTAGAAGCAGAAGTTGATAAGAGCCACAATTTCCCCACCCTTAATAGGAGACTGGAGGAAGAAAACCTTGTCCTAGAGATGTGCAACCTGTGGCCCTCCAATGCTGCTAACAAAGAGACTCCCATCAGCCCCAGTGAGCACGGTCAATGGCCAGGGATGAGGGGAGCGGGAGTCTAACAACATCTAGAGACCCCGTTGCCTCAGCAGAATAGGGAGAGACCCTCTGCTGCCCTCTATGAGAAAATAAACATAAGCTAGGGAAAATGCTAATCTTGAGAGCTGCCAACCGATTCATTACCTAAGCCCCATCCTCTGCAAGAAAAGGCAGAGTGATAGGAAGAGTGAAGGCAGCTGCTAGAATTCCCATTAGAATCCACAATTCTTGTGGTGGTTTACTTACTACTGAAATCCCTGCACCTTTCTACTAGAGGGGCTACATTAAGGCACAGTGCTACCAGGGTTTAGCATTGAGAAAACGTGCTGTAGCAGGAACTGGGCCCATGCGCTCTCTCCCCCTCCATGTGCAAGAATATGAAAGATGGCTCCTTGCGAGCCTCCTTCCAGCCACCCCTTCTGACAAGCTGGTGCCAAACATATTGCTGCTTTCCTTTGGACCACATCAGCAAGGCCAAGAGGGAGGTCTTGTTGTCTGGGCTGCCCAGGACTCCCAGACACACTGCCCAGGCTTGCACCCTGGGAGGTCACTTCAGGGCTGCTAATGCAACAGTTTGACTTTGCCTGCGGAGGCGCGCTCCATTGTCTCCCAAGACAGACAGATGCCAACAACATCACGGCTTGTAATAATACCAGGAAACTGGTTGCATAGCGTCTGCTACGGCTGGCAAGTTCTTTCCTTGCAAGCAAGCAAGCAAGGGGAGGAGACACATTTGAGCTCAAGACACCACAGCACACGAGCACTAAATTGTGCTTCAGTTATCTGAAAGCAACCAGAGTTCCTGTGGTAACTCTGCTTTGATTTAGGAAGTAGATGTTCTTAATCCCTGTTCAGAATGACTAAAGTAATGACTGAAGTATTGCTGTGTGCCATTATATGCACATTGGTCCCATTTAGATTATCAAATGGGCTCCAGTGTGTACTCCTGGAGGGGAGTTAGAAGTCTGTAACCAACGGCACCTGCAGCACACACCCCACACGACCCTATTCTGCACATCTTCCATCATGTAGGAGACCCTCTCACTTTCTTTCCATCTGACCAATTATCCAATTTACTCTGCTGCTAGCACAAAGTGTTCGGTTTTTCCTTTTCTTTTAAAAGCTTGTTTATTGTTTTGCCGGCTTTCCTTAAGAAAGCAACTGGTGTCTTATTCCACTTAAGAGAAAGCTAGGAATAGGATAGAGCCGGGCCAGCCAGCAAGATACTGCATGACTCTTAGCTTTCATCTGTCTCAGCCAGCTTTGTCAATGGTCAGGGATAATGGGAGTTGGAGTTCCAACAACATCAGAAGTGCAACATGTGGGTAACCCATGGAATATAACGAACGAGGTGTTTCCTATGAGCCCATGCTATTTATAAAAACCAGTCTTGCCTTTCCCCTTGTAGACAAGCAGTCCACTGGGTCCACGAAACTCAATCGTGTCATTTATTTTTAGGTTTTCCAAGTACTGAGACATCTTCCCTCCATCAGGGAATTTTGGGTGAACTCCTTTGAAATATATCTATTTAAAAGAGAGAGAATAGAAAAATGATAGCTTTAAAACAAAAAACAATAGTAGTGTATATATCAGATTAGTTTCAGATTTTCTATGTGGGCAATGCAAGGATAAGAAACATCTCTCACTTCACACCCTTTGCAAATCTAGACTAATTATCAACAGAGTTTCACCACCACACTGCAAGCATATGGCTGTATAGGGGCCATCTGTGAGGGTTTCAAAGCAGACTGAATACTTCACAGAGGGTCACGAGATACTTCAAATTTTGTTGCTTTATTGCCCTGAAGCGATCATTCTCAACAGCCATTACCTTCACAACAAGATCCACATAACCTTTGTCATCATCGCTGGTGACTGGTGTGTAGGGCCTGATCACCAGATTCCCATCGATTCTTGCAGAGAGGTAGATGTGCTGCCCTAGAGGTAAATTAGTAAGTTTTAAAAATACATCATATTTTGACGAGACTGAAGAACATGCTTACATTCTCCTTGATATTGGCATCCCTTTAGCATACTTGGTACCACTCTACGCTCTCCCAGAATGCTATGTTAAGTTATGGCCATTCTAGATCAAATCAGCAAATGCATCTGTAGAGCTTCATTTTTCTTAAAAAATGATCCAAAACTAAAGTTTTCCCAACTCACCCTCTCCACATTTTCAATTTAACATTTACAGTATAAAGCCAGCTCAAGAATTTATTGTACTACTTTCCTACACATAGAATTCAGGAACTCAGGCTGCAATCCTACATTTGCTTACCTGGGAGTTAAGTCCCACTGAACTCAATGGGTCTTACTTCTCGGTAGACATGTATAGGTTTGTGCTACCAGAGTGGCCCACATCTGCACTGAGCCCCAAGGGGGTCTCCTACCCAGGTGTGTACAAGGCACAAGAACTAAACTATGTACCTTGAGACTATTCTCTGGCTCTTCCAACACTTTCCCAATGTCCTCAGGAGTATCAACTAAACAGAATGTGACCTGTGGACCAACAGTTGACTCTTCTTGTTTTATGGTATTCAGAATGGATAATTTTCCCCATGGTCATACTACACATCAATAACACAAAGTACTATCTATATGGTCATACCTATTCTCATGGTTGATCTGTGGGCAATATTAACAAGTTAGACTAACATGTGGCTTTGTTGTGATACTTTTGCTTTCTGCAAGCTCAGATGTTAGAACTTGCTCCCAGGTGGTAAGAGAGGTGGACGAACAGTACAACTGTTCTCCTGGACAAATCATCCCAACACCAGAGAAGGAAAAGAAACTGTGTTGCAACCAGAGACAGAGGGGCTATAGTAAACCAACTCATCAAGTCCTTAAACCAGCTGTGTGAAGACAATGGACGCCACAGTACCATTCTGCCTTTGCCACCACCTGTGTCCCAAGAGCAAGGTGGGGGGCATCTTTCTGATTAGCTAAATGTATAAAAGACTCAATTTCTCCAGGAGAAAAACACTGATCCATGAAGAATCAGGAGTGTTGAAAGCTACTCTTCTTGCACTTGTTGACATTGCCTTCTGACTATCTCCTTCCATACTGAAACTAAAGCCATGAGCTCCCAGGAGATGTTCCATTCATGTACTGATCAGATCCAGATCTAGCTCAGTGGTGCAGCAGTATTTCTGGGTGCTGTGACAATTTTAAAAGATCATAAATACTTTCCCCCTGAGCTTTACTCCATCTGCCAATGGCTTAGTGCAGGAAAGGGTCAGTGGCCTGCTCATAAGGCTCTTTCCTTTCAAAGCCCCACAATTCAACCAAATGTCTTGGGTTCCCATTCTATTCCTCCGCCACACACAAAAACCCCAGATAGATAGATTGATAGATAGACAGACAGACAGACAGATGCAACTGCACTGCAAAAAGTGTTCATTTTCTTCAAATAAAAACATACCAATAGGAAGGCCTAGAATGTGTTCTGGGGATGGCAAGGCAAAACGGAATTTTCTTGTGTCATGACTGATCTCCTGAAAAAGGAACAGCAGGCAAGTCAGTGCTTTGAAGGGAGGCGCAAATGCTTGTGTATTATACATTCTTCTACCACATATATTTATAACCAAGATAAGAGGTAAAGGTAAAGGTAAAGGATCCCTGGATGGTTAAGTCCAGTCAAACTTGTCAATGGGGTGTGGCACTCATCTCGCTTCAGGCCAAGGGATTTGGTTTGTCAATAGAAGCTTTCTGGGCCATGTGGCCAGCAGGACTAAACCGCTTCTGGCGCAACGGGACACCGTGATGGAAGCCAGAGCGCATGGAAACGCCATTTACCTTCTCACTACAGCAGTACCTATTTATCTATGTGCACTGATGTGCTTTTGAACTGCTAGGTTGGCAGGAGCTGGGACAGAGCAACGGGAGCTCACCCCGTCGCACAGATTCAAACTGCTGACCTTCTGATCAGCAAGCCCAAGATGCCCGGTGGTTTAGATGACAGCGCCAAGCCATGTTTCAGAACTGCCTGTTCGCTTAGAAAATAAACATGCATGCTTATAAGGAGAGTGGGAGACACACACTTTGGTTTTCCATGGATTGTTTGGGAATCCTGGTACATTTTGTTCTCTATCTTAACTTGGAAGGGGGAAAAGAGGGAAAATTGAGCTATGGTGACTATTACCTCTTTGTCAATCAGTCGCAGAGCATATTTCACATCTGGATTCTCCAGGGTAATGGGAGGCAGAGGCTTAGAGAAAATTCTCATGATCAAGCTGATCACGAAGTATACTGGAGAGAGTGCAACTCTTCCCAACTGCAACACAAAAAGAGAAAGGACAGTATCACTACTATGACTCTAAATATGAACAGCCCACTTCAGTAAACATTTATGAGCAAAATAAAAAATAAAATAACAAGTAACATCACATTAGTAGCATAATATCGCAAAGCAATACATAAGATATTAAATATATTATAATTTCCTTTTAAAACAACAGTTCAAGTAATCTTTATTTTCCTGAGGGATGAAGTGAGAAAAATATTGTAACTCTGTACTGTAAAGGCTTTTAGAGTCCTGTGCTTCACATCCCTTACTCCACAAACCCTTGCAATAACCCCATGAGTTGTGCCAATATTTGGAACATGAAAAATGGAGGGATATATAAAGCCACGTAGTGAACTTGTGGCCAAGGGGATTTCCCAGCTCACACTCAAACATTCTGGTAAATATTATGATGCTAACAAACACACAAATGTAATTTGTTCTGCAAGTTTCCTACTTCCAACAGGCGCCTGGGTTTAGCTGGCCAAGAGCACATAGGAGATTTATTGCATTTTAAAATATTTGCTTTATTTACGAATACCTATCTCCCTACATACCTACCTATATACACTGAGAGGGAGAGGGAATGAGAATGAAAATGCTAGCACAAATGGAAGCAAACAGGAGATCCACCACCGCACACCAAATCCCCAAGGTACATTCTGCTAATTCATAGCTGTTTGATTCTTCCAACTACCAGCCCTTGTTTTTCACATACATCCACACCTGATCCCTCCCTGTGGCGCAATGTGTGTGCATGCTGGATATCTTCCCAACTGATACTTCACACACATAGATTTCCTAACTATTAGCCAACATTTATGGGCTATGAACCAGCAGTTTGCCTTAAAAAACAAATGGTGGATGTAATTATGCAGCCATGATGTAAATATGTCAAACACAGGTGTTGTTTGTGTTAACTAGGACTTTTGCTTTTCTGAGCTAGAATTAGAGCCAAGGGTCTAGAAATTATCAAAACTTCTTAAGCACAAACAAACATTATGGACTTGCATAATACAAAAGGATGCAATTTAAAATAACTTGGATGAATTTAATAAATAATAATACTAATAGAATACAGCTCATACAGGATGAGAAGTGAAGCTGCATGTGATTCGATCACAGTATCTAACTTACAGCAATGCACACAAGGAGGGCGTCTGATGGTATATGCTAAGTTGTATGAATATCAAGTGTAAGATGCCTGTGCATCATGTAACAAGCTGTTCATTATTATCCATAATTCAGTAACCAGTTTTATAAGAAGGCCACTCTGAGGGAAAAATGCACAGTGGTCAAGACTGTATCTCCATCTGCTCAGGTGGACTGACTCCATGTCCTGCCACAATTGCTCATGGCTGGCCCAAGACATTTCAGCACCTGAGATGAACCACAGAATGATTCCCACCACCCCACCAGGGAAGAAGCATGAGTGAAGATCTACATCAGGCACAAAGGGGAATAAAGATACACATCAGGATCTGCTGCCCCTATGGATTCTGCCACTTGAGATGGCTGACCCTGCCATTGCTCTCCTCTGAAGAAGTAACTTGAGGGCTAGCAGGCGTTTCTCAGAGGGTGAGATCTGGACTTGGAGCCTAGAGCGGCTGGACTGCTCCAACTGCTTTCCACTCTTCATTCCAAGGGAAGCTCTTTATCAGATTTGGCTGAGTGACTCTTGAACATTATACATGATGGCAACTTATCTAACTGCATGGTTGACCTTAGTGGTTTATAATTCCTTAAAAGATACTGCCGAGGGGCAGGAGAGATAATCTGTCATCATGAAAGGAGAGAAAGGAAAGGAACTAGAGAATATCCCCACATACAACAGACAAACTTCATGGAATGATTTGTTTAAAGGTGCTGCAGATTTAGAAACACACAGTCTATCTTACTGTAATTTAGTATTCCTAAAAAAACAACCCAAAACATTTCTAAACAATGACCCCGAAGTTCAGTATCTTGCAATATTTCATTCTCCCAGTTCATCTAATAGAAGATAATTTTCTTCTCTTCTATATCTGCCTGGTGTGGGACCAATACGGTTTCATGTGGCTCAATTTATTTTATATAAGATTATTTTAACTGTGGGTGCAGCGTTGAAGACAGGACCTTGGAATCACCACATTCAAAGCCCTGTTCTCGTCAGTCAGATCCTATCCAGACATGCTTGAAGTTATTCTCCCATGACCCCCTCAATCACCTTCCCCTAAAAGAAGGTATCTGCAACTGGGTGATAGATGTTAAAATCTACTAGGTCCAGAGCCGTTCCCCCTGCCCCTGAGCGGCTACCTTTATGGTGGCAGCAACTACCCCTTATGCAATGAAGCGCTCACCACCCCCTGGACTGCTCAACCCTCCTCTCTTCACCAGGCTAGATTTCACTAACTCTGCTGGGCACGGATGTAGAGAGGATGTAGTCAGACACCTAGCCTGCAAGTACTGTACTGCAGAGGGTTGGACGGGATGACCCTTGGGGTACCTTCCAACTGTACAATTCTATTATTCTACCCTGTACACATCAGGGTACATAAGCTGAAATTAATTCCACAAAGTCAGACATGTATTTTATCCAGAGCACCATTTGATGGTGCTGAAGCAATAAAAAAATCAATTTCCTCTAGCCGCAACATCAGATATTCCCAGGGCTAGCACTAATGTTAATTAATCACTAATGCAGGCGGTTCTTAAGGAGAACATAAAAACGCTCTTATTCCGAATGCCCCATTGAAAAAGAAAAGTTGAGAGCTCTCTGTCAATATTCTGACTACAATCTTGTTGACATGGTGCGTTTGCACATAATACTAGTGAACCACCCTATGTTTGTGGCCCATTAGAGCCTGCCTCTCCCAGAAAACCAGATACAATTTAAATTTTATTACTTTTGTTCTAATCCTTTCCTGCAGGGAGTTTAGGCAACAGACATGGCATCCATTTTGGGGCTCCAATCCAGTACCCACTATGCTATACTGCCAGAAACTATTACCACCCCACCCCCAACATATTACCATGGTCTCAGAGGCTGGGCCAACCACTTCTCAGGCTAGTGGAGTTGGCACTGCTTTTCTATGCTCTTCCAGTCTTACCTTCTCCAGGCTGCCCCACTAGAGCCAACAATACAGCGTCTTCAGCTGTCTTTACCATCTAATTTTAAGCCAGGGGAGCCATTTTGTTTTGTCAACTTTGAATGGCCAATGACTTTTTTTACCCTTTCTTGCTGGTTTATCCTCTTGTTCAGAGGCTCTCAAACATAAGAAAGGGAAAGCAGCCATTGCCACTGGATTAGCACTGCAGCCTGCGTGACAACCAAGGCATGGTTAACATCTTAAGATCCTACTGGAATGTCTAAGAGTTCAACAAACTGTTGCATGAGCTGCATGGCTGCTACAAATGGCAGCAATTCTAAATATGTTTCTCCCCAAGCCCCTTCATTGTGTCTAGCAAGTAAAATGTGTGATATGGTATCACGGCACTTCCAAGTTTCCCTATCTCATTTCATTGGCAGCTGCTTCCAAGGGTGGGAAATCTGAAGCATGTTTTCACGTTACCTTTTAGTTTTTTGTGGGGTCGGGAGGGAGAGAGAAAAAAAGACATGAACCATACATCTCCTGAAAGGACGTGCTGTGCCCTGAAGGAATTTAAGGCCACTATTATTTATTGAACATTCATTAATAACTACTGTTATTCATGGTTTATAGCAATTATTATTAATTTCATATAGGTTGATTTGCTAGTTTTCTTCATTGTTAATTGTGATTTTTAATGCTATTATTTGCCACACATAAAACAACATAACTTACAACACATAAACGAGTTGCTTAAAAACCACCCTGGGATTCTTGAGTGGATGCTGGATGACAAATACTTCAAACAAACATAAATAAAACATAATTGTGTGAATTTCAAGCACTGCTACTATATTATCTATTTTATGAATGAAGAGGGCAAGTGTGTTTTGCTACATGAAATCGGTTTGTTTAAGAGCCTCATGAGATTCAGTTAAAAGAACAAGCAACACATTCCCACCAGCTGAAGTTTCCAGATTAGTAGTTCTTCCTGACCAAGAACCAGTGAAGGAAGCCAAAACACACACACACAGTATTTGCATCAGTTTCCTGGAAGACACTCAACATTTCAAACATCAGAATATTATTGTCAAGGAAGAAAAAGCGATATGGCTTCTCTCCCTTCCCTGGGAATTTAGTCTTCTTAAGAAACAAACGCAGAGCGGTTAGCATTCTGTTCTTAAAGCTTTCAACCAGGACCTTGGTCAGCTAAGGATTAGTGGCTCCAGCTTTAGGGTGCGGCCGAGCAGCATGCAGCACATTCAGATTTAGCCCTCTGAGGAATTCAGTCAGACTGGCCAGAGGGAATGGTGGGAAGAAGATGCCAACAATGCCTGCTAGGAAAACAGCAAGTTCATCCTGTCAAGCCAACTGCAATAGACCATGTCTTGCAAATGTCTCAAACTGATGCAATCCTCCCAAGTCACTTCTGCAATGGAACCCTTTCTCCTACAAACATGTGGCTAATATCTAGCATGCATAACTGATATATTCTGTATATTTTTCTTTCCTTCTATACATCCAACTGATTACAAAAAGGACACACTTATTTTCAGTGTAATGTAGTCCTCATACAGAGCCATCAATACTCAAGGGGACATCAAAGGTGAACAGAGAGCTCAGGCAGATTTGAGGAGGCAAAGGTTACCGACAGGGATACATAAAGATATGAGAGAAAGTCAAAACAGTCACCAAGAAACAAGAGGAATGTCTCAGGAAAACCCCAAGGTTTGCAGAAGTACAAGCAAAATGCTAACTAAAGATCAAAACTAATGGGCCAAATAATAATAATAATAATAATTTATACCCCGCCCATCCAGCTGGGTTTCCCCAACACATAGCAATGGAGGCTAAGCATGCACAGTCCTTTGGAAAGCACTGGGGCAAGGGGGTAAGGAACTGGCTGGCTGGAAGTGGCCAGAGAACAGTGGGCCATACTGTAGTCACAAAACCAGGAGGCTTTAAAATGCTGCTGTTCAGCTGCTGGACATGCCAGAGAGTCTAGCCAAGGTAGACAGCAAAGACCACAGTGGGGGTTAAGAAAAGAGACTGGAAGGAGCAGTGATCTCCCCCTCTCTTGCCCTGTTCTCAGCTGCTTTTCTCTTTCTTCCACTACTGACCACGTAATGAACAGAGAAAAGGGAAGTAGAAAAATGGAGTGAAACAGGGCAGAGGAAGACACACACAACTACAAGTAGGGTAGAAACAACCATCTCGCTGCCTTGAACAAGACACTTCCTGAATCAGGCTGAAATGCTATTTTAAACGTAGCTAGGAACGAAAGTGAGAGCTGCTGGTAAGAATCAACAGAAAAATCCAAGAGTAGTTGTGACTGAACTTGGAAGGGAGAGGAAGCAGAAAGTTACAAGGAGAGGAGGAGGAGAAATCTGGAAGCCGGGAGTAGGGGAAAAAAGGAAAGGAAAGATGAACAACAGAGGTGATGGGAAGGGAAGGGTACCAGGCGAGGGTCTGTAGCTTTCTTGAGGAACCCAGAACCGTCACCCATCAAGACGACACACTTCCCTTTCATGAAGGTGCCACTCCTCAAAGAGGAGGACTACCCCCACAGTCCTGAGATACAACACATATATATTGCAACTTCTTGTTTTGGTGCCTCACTCATGTTATACAATTGTGTGATCTAGTTTAGCTTTTTAAAACAAACTGAATAGGAATTTATCTGTATCAGCAAGCTTCTCTGAACCACTCAAGAGCCCAGAGTGTTAGACTCTAAGCTCTAGGCTGGTGGCCTTTAGGGCAGCATATGGAGCAAGGCAGGCAAAAAGAATTGCCATCCAGCCTCTGACACTCCACCCCTAAGCTACGGGCCCCTTCCTGCTCACCTGCTTTGGGGGGCTGCCTAAAGCCTAAGCCCCCAACATGCAGGATGGAAAACTTTGAATCGCATACATGGGAAGCTACAGTTCTCCCTCTGAACTCTGTATTACAGGCTTCCTCAACCTCGGCCCTCCAGATGTTTTGAGACTACAATTCCCACCATCCCTGACCACTGGTCCTGCTAGCTAGGGATCAGGGGAGTTGTAGGCCCAAAACATCTGGAGGGCCAAGGTTGAGGAAGCCTGCTATATTATATCCAGTGCAAGTAGGCTACACAAGGATTTATAACTCTCATGAAAACACTGTTGTCTCTCTATATATATTGGAAAGTTAAACAATATGGAAGTACCCAATTAAATTTATCCAGACACCACCCATCTCTTCAACCAAGTTTTAAGTGGTGGTGTTAAGTTCTGTTTTGTAGAACTTCAAAAGTCACAGAAAATGTTTATGAAAGATGTAAATAATGATAACTCAGTTTCTAGCATAGAGAGACCCAGGCAGAATCAAAACAAAGAGAATTAATGTACTTATATATAAGTGCTCATTTGTTCTATGGAGCGTTCAGTTTTAATTTTAATAATTGAGGACAAATATTGACTGGTGATGGCTGAGGAGCTACAGCAGTTTATTTCTCAGAAAATAATTTGCTTGTGGTGCGTTACTGTACAGGCAAAGCAATGTGGCAGCCTTTGGGTGTTGCTGGACCTGACACCTGACCATTGGCCGAGCTGGCTGGAACTGATGGGTGCTGAGTCCACAACATCTGGAGGGCGCCACGTTGATCACCTATCAAGTACCTATACTGAAGATCTGGTAAATGTTTAATTTCAGTTAATTAAAGGAATCCTATGCACCCTGGTAGGGTGGGCTGAGAGTCTGTAGGATGCCGTGGATCTCCCATTCTATAAGCTGTGGCCATTATGCCAGCAGAAACCTTCATGACCAGCACTGTGCTGATGCACCCCAAAATAGGGTGTTCCAGGAACAACCCCATCAAAAACGACCAAAAAATATCTGCCCTAGAGCTGATGCACTTAAGCCTCGCAGAATTCAACCCCCTACTTTACCAAGCACAAGGCAACATTACCTTACAAGTGCTCTGCCCGTAAGTAGAAAAGTGGCTAACAACCAACCCCTGAGATCAGTTATTAAACTGTAATTCTGTAATTCAGTTCATTACTGTGAACTGTGATGGTAACTTTTCCTTCTCTGAATTGTGAAGATTAATACTCCACCTTCTGACTGAATAATCCTCAATATGATTTAAAAGTTGCAATAATACAAAACTGTATGGGAGCATGCAGTTCTCTGGGTGATGGATGGAGTCTGGCACCTCTTGATAATCCTCTTGGTGAGCAGAAACCTCAGAGATCTGCTGGCGGATGAAGAGAGTGTGGCTGGGCTTCCTTCCCAAGCCACCATTTGTGCCATTCCTCAGGAGGTATGAGATAAAAGGAGAAGCAAATACCTCTGGTCTTGGTCCAACTTGCTCCACAGCCTGACTCTTGGTCAATCTCTGCATTTCATCAAGGTCTGTCCTAATCCTGCTGCCCAAGGCCTACCAGGGGTTGCACCTGCAAAACATGTGCTCCACCACTTTTCTCCAAGGACTGCAGTGCTTTTGTAAGCAAGATAGTTAGCCTTCTGTTATGCTCTCATTCCAAAGGCACCAATTATGCGTAAAAAAAATCCACTGAATGTAAATAAGATAATGGCTAAAGTAAGAGCTATTAAAAACCAGCAAGATGTGCAGCCCTACATTACGCATATTTCCTCAAGAGTAAGTGCTACTACATCACTACTGACTCAATGTAGATTTACTTGGGAGTAAAACACAACTTGCCAAGAGTTACTAAACATGTACTGAATCAGGCTATTGATCTTAAACATTTTTTCTTTAGATCAGGCTGCTGGGGGTACATAATGTTCTCTTAACTGCCTCTCACCAAAATGTAATAATGCAAAATATACTGTCAGCATTATGATGTGTATATATACACATCAAAGTACATTAGGCACACCCCCTTTTTTAAAAAAAAAATTCAAAGCTCTATAAATAACTTTAAAAACCATCCATTGCTGATGCATGGCTAGCAACAGAGAGAAGGCAAAACGCCTTTTCTATTCCAGTGTGGTGATCGCCAGGAAAGTCTGGAGTGTTTTTCCTATGAGTTGTCAAAGCACGATGAGTCTGGTCTTGGTCCAGTGTGGTGATCGCCAGGAAAGTCTGGAGTGTTTTTCCTATGAGTTGTCAAAGCACGATGAGTCACAAACCCCGCCCTGCAAGCTTCGGAGCAGCTGATAGACTAGGCCTCTCTCTGCATACCAGTCTGCTCTCGATCTCCCCCCCAACTATTTGTTCTCTTTCTTAATTCACGCACGGGGGATCTCTCCACCCTTCCGCCCCCCTTGCAAACGCGCAGCAACCTCCACTGTTTTAGAAACGTGCAGGAAAGGAAGATGCTGCCCTCCGACTTGTTCTCCCTGCAAGGCGCCCAGGAAAGCCCCTGCAAAACGCGCTGAGCCTCCGCAACGGGAACCTGCAGCGCTGGGCGCCGCGGGGAGGAAGAGGCGCGCGCCGCGGGCTGCCATTTGCAGAGGCTGCTGCGCCGCGGAGGGCGCCCCCCGCCTCGGCCGGTCCCCGGGGAGCAGCGCTTGGCAAGGCGCGGGAGAAAGGCCTCCGGAGGGAGCCGGCCGGGTACTTACGGTGCTCAGATAGGCCCCCATGGCTTCCTCCGGGGTCCCGCCGCCTCAGCCACGAGATGCGACGCAGCGGGCAAAGAGCGCAGCCGAGAAACCTCTCGCCCGCCCCCGCACGCCCCGCCTCCGGCCGCCCGCCCTTCGCGCGCTCATTTGCCTCGGAGGCCCGTCCATCACAAGGACTGGCGCAGCCTGACTCGCTGGAAAGAAGCGGCGGGCGGGGTTTGGATACCGACGGCGCCTTGATTTGTGGAGGAGCCAGAGGGAGCTCCTTACGAATGGAAAGAAGAGAGGGAGGGAGGGAGGGAGGGAGGGAGTGCCCGCTTACCAGGGGCTGCTGGGAATTGGAGTCCGCTACTTGAATTAGGTGGCGCTGTGGGTTAAACCACAGAGCCTAGGACTTGCCGATCAGAAGGTCGGTGGTTCGAATCCCCGCGACGGGGTGAGCACCCATTGCTCTGTCCCAGCTCCTGCCAACCTAGCAGTTCAAAAGCACGTCAGAGTGCAAGTAGATAAATAGGTACCGCTCCGGCAGGAAGGTAAATGGCTTTTCCGTGCGCTGCTCTGGTTCACCAGAAGCGGCTTAGTCTTCCGGAAGCTGTAGGCTGGCTCCCTCGGCCAATAAAGCGAGATGAGCGCCACAACCTCAGAGTCGGCCATGAATGGACCTAATGGTCAGGGGTCCCTTTACCTTTACCTGAATCAGAGACATCAGTGCGCGCCTCAATTTTATGCAGTGTTTCACTCAGAAATAAGTGCCACTCTCTTCCTGAAAGTTGTCACAACTAACTTCATTGTTATATGTATATTCATATAAATATAAATATAAATACAACATAATACAATATAATACAACATCTTTATATTATACAACATAAATGTACAAAATGAGAACACAAAGTACATAAAACAAGAACAAAAACAAACCAATAACCCCACCTCCCCCACAACACATATAAAATGTGGTAGAATGTTAATCAGCCAAAGGCCTGGCTAAAGCGGAATGCTTTTATCTGGCATCTAAAGGTGCCAGGCAAACCTCTCTGGGGAGAGCATTCCTCAAGTGGGGGGCCACCACAGAAAAGGCCTGTTCTCCTGTTGCCACCCTCCAGACCTCATGTGGAGGAGGCACACAAAGGAGCGTCTCAGAGGATGCTCACAGGGTCCAGGCAGGTGCATATGGAAAGAGGTGGTCCTTGAGGTATTCGGTTCTGAGCCATTTAAGGCTTTATAAGCCAAAATCAGCACTTTGACTGGGCTCGGAAACTAATTGGTTGCAGGTGCAGGTGGACCAGGATCGGTGTAATATGCTCAAACCATCTTGCCCCAGAGAGCAACCTGGCTGCTGAATTCTGCACCAGCAGAAGTTTCGAACCATATTCAGAGGCAGCCCCACATTTAATGTGTTTCAGTAGTCTGACCTAGAGCTTACCAGAGCATAGGCAACAGAAGTTGGGCTGTCCCTGTGCAGATAGAGATGCAGCTGGGCCACCAGCTGAAGCTAATGGAAGGCACTCTGGGCCACTGAGGCAACCTGAGCCTCAAGCGACGAGGATGTATACATACCGTATATGATATTACTTATTTCCCTGATAGGCTCCAAGCAGCTTACAAGTATAAAAATAAGAATTGCTAAAAACGTTCACATTAAAAAACAAATCTATGCATGACGTAGCTAAAGAAAAGGTTTTCTTCCTGTCTCGTAACACTTAAACTCATGGACATTTCAACAAAGCTGAATGCTGGAAGATTTGGGACAGATAAAAGAAAGCGTTTCTTCATGATAGCCGGGAGTTCAAGGTGAACCATGGGGCTTTCCCACAGTCTTTTGTAAACATCCTCATGTGGAAAAGTTAACAGTGGGCTTTCACATGCCCCCGCCCTTGCATTTCTCCTTCAAGCTTTCTGAAAATGGCCTCATGGGCCCAATGGAGGCCATATTTGTTCTGTTGGTTCCCCACTCCTGACTTACAAGTTGCTTATAGGGCAAGCTTCTGTCACTTGCAGGTCAGGGAAAGGATTCCTCCCTCCCCTTGTAGTGACAGTCTGCTGTTCTGACTTGTGAAGCAGCTCACTGGTTGTGTCTTCACTCCCAGAACTATATTTTTGGGGCACAATGTAAAATGCCAATTATACAGACATACAGACACCTTCAGCCCTCCTGTTAAAGTCAGTATTGCCAGGCACCAAAATTCATGCTACTTCTGTTCAAGCCAACCCCTGGAGTCATCTGCCTTCGATATGCCTCCTCCTTATTGTCACCTGCCTTCTCTTAATGGGCAAGCAATGGCCAGGCTTAGGAGAAGGGGGGTGGTCATCTGTGGTTCTCTCCACACTTGACCAGTGAATGGGCAGAGGCTGCAACAGCAAGAGGGGGTGGACTGACCCACCTGTTGAGTATGGCTATTGTGAAGACACTAGTCAAAGTGCCTTCTTAAAACATTTTCAGTCATATGAATCACCACTAGATGTCACTTATTTCCCAATAATACAAAAATAGTTGTCAATGGAACCACATAACAGACCTACAATTTAAAACTTTGTAAGTGATGCTGATCAGCTTTTTGAAGGTAAAAAGATGTTAAACAATTACTCCTTACCAATAAACTTTCAATATAAAAAATGAAATAAAGCTCTAAACCAAAATAACCTTAACCGTACATATGTAAATAATATACAGTAAGCCTGCAACTTACATGGGGGGGGTTACGTGTTTATGGAAGACAATCTTACTCGGCTACGAGTGATCGCCAAAGAAGACGTTCAGGAGATCGTGCCTAAAGTCAAAATTGCATATAATCAAAACATACTGAGCAAAATGGTGCAATTACCAAAGCCCCCCCCCAAATGCCTGCCCCCTCCCCCTTTTCAACCCCCCCCCCCCCGTCTGTCTCTCTTTTTGCCAAGCACATAAAGCTGAATGTGCACAAGTTAAATGCATGTAAATTGTGGGCTTATTATAGCTTAATCATCATAATAGTATTTAAGATTCATTTTAATATGATTGCTATTATTATGCTATATATATACAGTGGTACCTCGGGTTAAGTACTTAATTCATTCTGGAGGTCCGTTCTTAACCTTAAACTGTTCTTAACCTGAAGCACCACTTTAGCTAATGGGGCCTCCTGCTGCCGCCGCACCGCCAGAGCACGATTTCTGTTCTCATCATGAAGCAAAGTTCTTAACCCGAGAAACTATTTCTGGGTTAGCTGAGTCTGTAACCTGAAGCATTTGTAACCTGAAGCGTATGTAACCCGAGGTACCACTGTACATAATCCAGTTTGCAAACTAGCCTTAAATTTTTGTTGTAAATGTTTCAGAACAAAGGACTTATAGATGTCCACCCTAATTACAGACCAATTAAGTGAGATCACTGATTATTCATTAAACAATATTTGATTGGACAAGCAATGTGCCACTAGGAAGGATGTCACTTCACTTCTCATCTGACTCACATTGTTTAAACTTCCTCAAGGTTTGTCCAATTAATTAACAATTCAGAGCAAGAACTGTAACACTTCTTTTTCCCAGTTGGCTGTGTGGTGTTGCAAAACGAGAAGGCAGAACGGCACATTCTAGGCTTATGTCTGTATTAGGAGCCTGGCCACTTCTTTTCCTAGAGCAGTCTTGGGAGGGAGGGATTTGGAGTGGTGGATTTGCTATAGGCGTGGGGAGAAGGGCTGCTGCTTAACCAGCATTTTCAGGCCCTCCAAGGGTCCCTATTGTCAAGGGACAGTTCCGGATTAACAGAAGCCATCCCAGTTTCTGATTTGATCACGGAATGTCCCGCTTTTCCTTGGGATGTCCCTATTTTCATCAGAGAAATGTTGGGGGGTATGGAGTTATGCAATCACCAAGCCAAGGAGTTAGGTAACTATACAACATTTAGAAGACACTTGAAGGCAGCCCTGTATAGGGAAGTTTTTATAATGCTTATTTTTTAATGTTTTTATATATGTTGGAAGCCACCCAGAGTAATAAAAATTATTATTATTATTATTATTGAATAGAATGTTCCTATTTTCATCAGAGAAATGTTGGATGGTATGCAATTTGAATACTATGGTGTGGAGAGGGAGGCATTCAAACTGGAGTAGAGATTTGGAGCAGATAGATGACAAGTTGAGGAAAGCATTTGGCACCACCACACCCAAGGCATCTCAAGAGCATTCTGCCCCCCCCCCCAATGTCTCTTAAAAAATGGCTGTTGGACTTTGGAATTTCTGGAGTCAAGGGAACTGGATAAGGCTAAGGCTGCAATGCTATGCATGGTTATGTGGGAGCAAGCTCCACGGGGGGGGGGGGCGCTTTCTTCCAAGGAAACCTACATAGGATTCCTCAGCATGAGGACAGAGATAAAGGTCTGAAAATTGAAACGAACTGCACAATCCATTCGAACCGCTCAGCCATTTTGAATATGCCAAATGGATGAACTTTGCTTGGATTACTGTATAGCACAGACTGTTTGCTCATTTGTAATAAGTATATTTCAAAAGCATTGCTGACTGGAAACTTCCAGGGAGGAAAAAACTGTTTTTCTCTCAACACATAGAATCTTCACTTTCTTCAGGTACAAACTGCACCACACACCTCACAAGAGGAAAGGAAAATACTGCCAATGGGTCCAGTTCAAAGGCCCATCAAAAGAAAAGTTGTTTTTACAGGTACCTTTTTTTTGCAACTGAGGCTGCAGGTCTGTACACGTTTTCCAAGGGCTTACTTCTGAGTAGAAATGTGAAATATACTCAGAGTCGCAAAGTGATTTCATGCTCTTTATTCAGCTCATAGTGGTGAGGCAGAATGAATGAAAGTCCCCTCAAGGTATCTGCTTTATATACATTATTTACACAATGGGCTGCACATGATTGGCTAATTCCGGAATTCTACTGTAAGCCAATCAGGTTGTGGATTCACTTCTATCTGGAGCATGATTGGGTGGTTCCTGCCCACCAATCATACTGCTGCATTGTTCTAGGACCAATCAGACTGCTGCATTCTGAATCCTATTGTTCTAGGACCAATCAGACTGCTGCCTTTTGGATCCTATTGTTCTAGGACCAATCAGACTGCTGCAGTTTGGATCCTATTCAACTCAGTACATAACAAAATGTAAAGGGATGCATGGTAAACCAGCAAAGTAAGAAAATAATTAAGCAAGTGAGTACACATGCAAAGCAGGGAAGAGGGACCTGCAGATGTTGGTGGACTACAACTCCCATCATCCCTGACTATTGGCTATACTGGCTGGGGCTGTAAGCACTGGTTTCTAGGCACAGCTGTCAACCGTCCCTTATTTGGCGGGAAACTCCCTTATCCCAGCGCCGTTTCCCGCTGCTGTCCCATATTGATGATGTCCCTTAAATTTCCCGGGTTTCAAAGGAAGCAGCTCCTTGGCCCCCGGGAGCCTCTCCACGCCAGGACGGGGGGGGGGGGAGCCTCGGGCCCTTCCGCCGCCATCCTCCTCACGGCCGCCGAACTGAGTGTGTCTGCCTGGGGCCTCCCCTCTGCCCGTCACCGCCGCTCCTGCTAGGCCATACTGCGGCTGTGCCACCGAAGGACCCGAATGAGATGGGCAGCCTGGCATGGTCTATGAATTGATGAGGAGCCTTAAGAGGAGAGCGAGGGCAACCATAGAGAAAGCAGTTCAGAGAGAGGAGGAAGAGGAGGAGGAAGAGGAGGAGGCGGTCAGGTGTTCCAAGGGCTACAAGGGAAGGACCACAAGCGCTTCTCTCATAGATTTGTAGTGGTAGACTAGCATAGATGGTCTGATCTCTGGGTTTACTTCGGGCGCTATTTTCCCTCCCCTCTCTTCCTCCCGCCCCGCCTGATGGAACTGAGAGCTGCAGATGGAGCACGAGAGAAAAGATACAGAACGGCAGCAGCATCTTCGTAGCTTGGACTTTGTTTTGCGCGAAAAGTGGTTGCTGCTTGTAGTTATTTAATTGCAGTGTTTCATCAGCTGGTGTCTTGAGCAGAAACGAAGGGCTAAAAACCAGCACTGCTCTCCCAAATTATCTGGTCCCCTTTAACTTTGTATTTCAGCTGGTTGACTAAAATCCCTTATTTTGGCTGCTGGCCCCTTATTTTCAAGGCTGCTGGCCCCTTATTTTCAAATCTGTAAGTTGACAGCTATGTTTCTAGGAGATGCTTGTTTAAATAGCTATTGATTGTTTTTGATAGTTGGTGGTAACCACAGTTGCAGTGGTCCAGGGTCATGGCGGGGTGAAGAATGTCACTCTGTGTTTTCAAAGCTGATGGCAACTTTTGATATCATGGGAGCTCCCCATCTGTGCCACATCAGGGACTCCAATACCTCTGTTTGGTTTTTCTGGCGCAGATCTTTGCCTTATTTTGATCTTAAGGGTTATCCATCCCTTTTTCTTTGGCTATGACCATTCCCAGTGGTTGCATGGAGCTCAGAACAGGGAAATATGTTCTTTCTATCACACTAGCTTTTTCAAGCAGACTTTAAAATTTTTGGTAAAGGCTGAAGGCAAAGAAAATTTATAGAATTTAATCCCATTGACCTTCTGCTGCTTCACTTTACAATGAACATTTCAAAACTGCTAGCCAATAAAATAGTGATATGACTCCTTAGTCTTCTATTTTCATAATCCTAAAATAATATATTGTTTTAATAAAGTTTGTATATGCTGCTGGCAGTGCCTGTTACAGTGCCTCCCCCCAAAAATTGTTTACAGAGTTGTCTGCATTCTCTAGAATACATTAAACTATTTCATTTTGTATTCACCCATTAAATTTTTATAGAAATGGCTGGCACAAGAAAGATATTAAATCAGTGTGAACTATTGTCTAGCTTATTTTATGTCATTGTTAAATATACATTGAAGAAATGGAGTGACTCACATTTGGATATGTAAGGACACAGTCAGAGCTGTGCTGTTTGATTGGAACAGGGTTATTATTCTTAGGAGTTGAGCCAATTACCCCTTTGTTAATGCAACCCTTAACATATGAACATATGCTGGCATATATCTGTCTTGAGAGACAATGGAGCACGCTTCCAGGGTGAAGTCAAACTGCTGTGTTAGCAGCACCCAAGTGACCTTCCAGGGTGCAAGCCTGGGCAGTGTGTATGGGGCTCCTAGGCTGCCCAGACGATAAGACCCCCCCTCTCAGCCTTCCTGATGTGGTCCAAAGGAAAGCAGAGCAATACAGTTGGCACCAGCTTGGCTGCAGGAGTTGCTGGAAGGAGGCATGCAAGGCACCATCCAACCATTTTAGGAACTCCCCTCCAGATTTGTGTAGGGTTTATTCAGCCTTTTTCTCTCCCAAAGATCTCCTGAAGGCAGCAGAGGTTTAGGAGGAGAGTTTTTCTTCTCCTGAAAGGGCTACCTTCCCAGGTTGACAAGCTCCACCTGCCCCTCACTTCCCTCTACAGCAGAAACTGCCTTGACCCACAATCTGCCAGAGTCTGTCTTTGCATGCAGGGGAAGTCCTGGATATCTGGCACATACATTGCACATATCAACAGTATTTGATTGCTAAAGATCCTGCTTCTACACATAAACAATGAAGTAATTGATTCTGCTGCTATACTTATCAGGCCTATTATACCTATTATTCCATTATTTTAAAAGTATAAGGAGCTCTTTTACAAAGTTAATCACTAATAGGAGTGCAAGACTTATTTGGGGGTATCAAGCTTCATTTTGTATTGCTCAAAAAATACCTCATTGATTAAAATCACATTTGTTTCATTATTCGTTAATTGCATTCACATTAGTTTTGTTTCACTTGTTTTCTTTTCTTCTTTTTGCTGTGGCAGATATCTCTTGGCAGTCATCATTTTCTTCTTCCAGAGCTCAGATGGAACAGCATGAGAGTCTTAATCTCAAGGGCGTGGGTTTGAACCTCACGTTAGGCGAAATATCTCTGCACTGCGGGGGTTGCACTAGATGGTCCTCATTGTCCCTTCCAACTCTACAATTCTATGATTCTACCAGGGATGGGGCATGTGTGGCCCTCCAGATGTTATTGGACTCCAGCTCCCCTCATCATAACCAGTTGTCAGGGATTATGAGGGCTGCAATCTATCAGTATCTACTGTACATAATTCCAGGGCATTTTGGTCAGCCTACTAATAGACCTGATTCAGTGGTCAGTGCCTGAGTTAACGCATATAGTGTACATCAAGCTGAGACGAGCCTTCAGCAAGGTACGATAGTGTGTCAGGTGGGGAGAGCAGTGATCCTTGGTGTGAGAAAAGGGTTGCTTTTTTACAAGCATGCATGTGAATTTCTGGTTTTATCTGTGAAATGTTGAAGCAGATTTCATTTAATCTACTATGCTGTTCATTACAGTGCAAGCTCTTAATTTTCACATTATAAAATCTCCTTTTTCTCAAGCCTAGCTTGTTGCTTTGATCCGAGAACAAACACTCAATCAAATCTACAAGTCGAATATGTTTTTGTGTCTACGAAAAAGTTGGTATTCATGACTCTTTTTCTAGACACTGCTCATCAGAAGTATTCAGTACAGGTAAGTCACATTGAGACCAGAGATAACTGATCCAAACAACAGAATCCTATTCCATGTAATAACATTTTTCCTCAACTCAGTTGCCTGCCTGGGCTACAGGACAGCCTGTTTTCCCATTTTCAGTGCTTCATCGGATCAATATTTGGATGCATCTCAAAGAACACCACAGCTGCTACCATCTCTCCCAGGCTACAGCCAACTAACCACCTAATCTGGAGGCTAGTGATATCAATGTTTTGCTGGAAAACTGGCCTGGAATTTTAGCCACAGAATAGTTCCAGGAGGAGATGCATTGTGAGAGCTTTCTCATAGTCCAATGAACCTATGAAGATGGCACATGAAAGTTAATAACCACGAGTGCCGTTAACTAACCATTATCAAACGACTGCTGGCAACAGAGTATCACAGCCATGACCTACATCTTTATGGCATCTCTGTTGCTACGTTCTATTTTCTCCCAACAACAATATTAAACCCTCCGTTGGGGAAAGCTCATAGAATTCAATCTGTGAATGGTCATATCATTGTCCATTTCTCTTCCAGCAAACAGATTATCTGTAATTGGCAATAGGATAATGGGCAATAGGTTAATGAATAACTCCATATAATTTTCCTCACATGTACTAAATATATATTGTACGAAACAGCCAGCCGAATGCCTGTTTTAGCCACATGAAAGAGACTATGATTAGGGAAGGAATCACCGCTCACTCTACATATTGGCAGAGCAAATGCCTTGCATTCAGAAGGTCCCAGTGTCAGTCACTGGCCTCTCCCGGTAGGGCTGGGAATGTTCCCCAGCTGTTCACTTGGAGACCCACTGCCAGTCAGTTTCACCAATACTGTGCTGGATGGACCAATGGCAGCTTAGCACAAGCATAAGGCAACTTTCAATTTACCTATGCTTAAAGGCCATGTAACTCAAGAACCAATCTGTCCTTTTAAAAGAAGCAACTTTGTTATATTCTTAAGAATACAAGGATTGCTTTGTTGGATTAGACCAAGGTACATCTAGTCTAATCACAAGCAGGCAATGATGCTCACTGCGTGCCAAGACTCCATGAGCCCCTTGCTCCTGAAGCAATGAATAACCAGACAAGACGAGAACATATAAATTGGGATTAAATAGGCTACAACTTTATTAATTACAGATGTGAATGGTTTGGCTTAGGCGGTTTCCCATTCCAGTCCACCTGCTGGGAGTGCAAGTAAGGGTAGACCACATCCCCCGAGAGCAGACGCATGCAACACCTATGGCCGGTTGGGTCCACCCTCCAAGCATGTCTTGCACCTGTGCCTGCCTACAATTGGTCAATCTGCAGGCAGGCTGCAATCCCCATGGCTGTGGCTTGGGCTAGGCTCAATGTCGCCTGTCTAAGATAAGTGGACTTGTCAATCACTGTGGTTTGTCCTAAGCATCAGGGATATCATTCCTGTTGCATGTTAGTCTATCATTAAAAATACAAAAAACAACAGCAATGTTATGCTAAAAACCTGTTTGTGATAGCCATTGCCAAATTTAGGCCATTGTCAACTTTCCTTGATGTTTCTAGTTCCCACAATACACGTAGCAAAACACATTTATTATTTTGCTGTTTCACATTAGCTAGAAAAACAAACCTTGAAAAGTGTTTGTACTGGATGGAGACAAGATGGCTTCAGAATATTATAATGCTCGCTTAACAGTATTTGCAGAATAACTGCCAGAAGGTTCAGGGTTGTTCTGATTTAAGATACTTTGGGGAATGTCTTTTTATGAAAAGTAAAACCTGAGCTGCAAAGTTAAGAACTAACTTTGCAGATTGCAATCAGTAGAGAACACTTTTGGTGTGTATTTGCATTGTAATTGGAAACTGTTGCCTTTCTGTATTGATGATAATTAATGCCTAAAATATGAATATGCTCAGTAATATATTTATTCCTGTGTAATTTTTCTTAGATGATGAAAAATAACTGCCAAAGACATCTCTTGAGATCAGTAAATTTCTTCCCTAGAAAATTGACAACAGCAGGCTTAATTATCTTTGTGTTTTCCAGTGGGACTGAGTGGTTTTACTTGATATTTTATCAACATTTGTTGACTTTTTAAAAAAAACCAACAACTTTGGATTTGATTTTAATCCTATAATTATAAAGTTTTAGAATGGAAGCACTAGATCAGGCCTGCAGAGCTTTCAATTTGCCAAAAGCCTAGATTACTTCACTAGCTATGTCCTGCTGCCTACCAGAGACTCTCCTATTTTGCTCAGGACTCCAAAAAGGGCTGTCAAACACCTGGTCTGCCATAAAATAATGGCCTATATACCACGCAACAGCCCCCAGATTACAGCAGGCATTCACGCTCAGCTATGCCCAAATAAATTACCTTGTCCTATCTAGGTTTACATCCTGATTCAGATCAGGGTACCAAAGCACAGCAGCAGATTTAAGTGTATATTCCTAGCTGGATAGAGATCTGTAGCTGCAGCGTTGGGGCCAGGCAGACCCCTTTGAGGAAGGCATTCCTTAACCAAGATGCCATGGCTGATACAGCCTCCCGCTTGCAGATTGTCTCTATACTTTTGATGGAAAAGGCACTCAGAGAAACACCTTGGCAGATGGCCGTACAGAATGGATAAGCTGATAAGGGAATAAGTGTGCACACTTTTTTCTGTTTTTGCATATTTTTATTTATTTTCAGGAATAATATCTAGGTGCAGAATAATAAAAATGTCTTCAACAGTACATATGTTTGTCATTTTTGAGTCAGTAACAGTTATTGAAAAGTTTGATGAATACATCAACTAACAACAGAAGAAATAACTATTTATCGTGCCCCCACTAGATGCCTGCAAATAAAATCATTTTTTTGTTAGCAATCGACACATAGTGCAACCTCCAGGTTAACACCTTAGCAAAACTCCATTACAAGTAGGATAATGGAATTGTAGAGCTGGAAGGGACCTCGAGGGTCATCTAGTCCAACTTCCTGCAGTGTAGGACTCTTTTAAACTCACAAGCCTGAAATTACAAATCTCATGCTTCTCCCACTATGCCACTGCTTCTACTTCCCAACCACTTAACCATAACTGACCACCAAGAGGAATTTTGTGAGATCTTTACAAGGTAGTCAAACCAATAATGCATGTTTGCTAGACAGACACATGATAGGAGCTGAAGCTCACAGAGCTAGAGAGAACCCTGTGAGCCACTCCCTTCAGATGATACAGTGGTACCTTGGTTTTCAATTGTCCCAGAAGTTGAACATTTCGGCTTTCGAATGCCAAAAACCTGGAAGGAACTGCTTCAATTTTCAAACACCTTTTGGAAGCTGAACGTGCCACATTGCTACTGTACTGAGTTTTCCGGACGTGGACTTCCTGTTTCCTGCCGAGGGAAATGGCTGCCTCCCATGAGATTGGACCCCCAGTCATGCCAGAAATTCAGGGCTAATATGAGGGTAATTAGTACAGCCAACCCCTCCAGGGTAGGAGAGGGCTGTCTCACCTACAGACCGTCCCTTATCTGTCACCCACAACAAGATGTGGGGGCAGAGGACACTGGGTGCCGAGCCTGGCATGGAAGACTGGGAACTCTCCGGAGTCAATCTCTCGAGCAGGGACACCTGTTTTCTAAAAATAAACAAGATTTGGACTAAAAAAAGGCGTGTTCTGGACTGAAGGAGATAAAAGAAACAATCTGCTGAACTGCACAGTCACTGGAGCCCAAGCTTTGGACTTCAATGGATTCTCATAGTGGTGTTTTGATTTACAGAGGTTATCGGTATGTTCCTCTCTTATATCTACATCTGCTTTTATATGCCAAACCTCACTAAGAAAGAACTAATTTTTTAAATGGAGTACAGGTGGACCTCTATGAACAATTAGCTACTTAGCTGCGCAGCCCCTGTTTGATGTTTTAATTGGACTTGACAAAAGATAAAGGAGTGGACAAAATGGCGTTCATTAGTTGTGACGCAGAAGAGGGAAAAAGCGAATCCCTCCCTTCTTTAAGGCAGTGGGAAACATCTGTTGGACTGCAAACTGTCCGACTATAATCTGGGAAATACTTCACAATATACAGTGCATTTGTTTGCATGTTTTTCTTTATTATGAAAGGCGAAAGAGAAGGTGAAGCTGGTGTCTAGCAGCCCCCCCTCTAGGGCCCAGAGGGAGGGGATATGAATGGATCCTGGAAAACCCAATTAATCGCCAAATGATTTCTAACTGTGAATTATATCCTATGGCTTTCATTGCTACATAAACTTTTGAACAGTATGTCAAACACCGTGGGAGTTCATTGCGTCATTAAACTTCAGACAAAGTAGGCTTGGACAACAGCCCAGATTGGGGGACCAGAAGATGGACTAGGAGGAGAGCTGTGCTGAGAAATTTACAATGAACAAAAAACATAAATTAAACTGTACCTGGTATATGAATGGATATATGCTTGTCTAACATGATTGAGAATCGCATACCAGTGACTGAGAGATTTTGAGAGTTTAAGATCGGAATTTGGAAATTAAGAGAACAACAAGAAGAAAGCAGAAATATAACAATGTGAGATAATTTCTTCAGCGGTCCAGAACATGGGAAGTCCATTTGAAATTTAATAAATTAGAATGTAATTTGGCCTTCTCTCTCTCTTTTCTTTCTGTTTGATGATTTGATTTGATATGTGATTAATTGGAACGTTTTTAATGGAAAATTAATAAAAATTATTTACAAAAGAAAAAAAATGTTTTCCAGACATAAATGCTTTCTGAAATGCATGCTTTGGTTTTCGAACGTTTTGGAAGTTGAACGGTCTTCCAGAACAGATTACGTTCGAAAACCGAGGTACCATTGTATACAAATTAAATAAATAATTTATTTACAGTGTCTTTTTGCAGTTCTGTAAGCTGTATCAGCTCCAAGAAAGGCAACATATAAATATATTAAGTAAAACAACCCCTGCCCCCACAGCCATATAAAACACCAGAATCCATTTGAACCACCATGAAAAGATGCAAATCACCTCAGCCATTTATGATAGAGCACAACATCAAGGTCATCCAGGTCTGACATTTTTCACTTGAGTAGTACAAACGGCTTAGAAAAAGACGTATGTTTTCTACTCCTCAGCAACAACGTGGCCATGGTGACAGGTTGATCTCCCTCAATCTAGTGGACGACTTTTCCATTTTCCCTTGCTGTCATGTCCTCATGCCCAGAACTCTTGCATGGTCAGATCTTTCCACTCTTTCTTGAAATCCCTCCTCAGATCCCATCTTTTCCATGATCCTTGTAGCATAACCCCCTTCACAATTAGGCCTACATTTGCATAAACTCCATTTGCTCACATTGTCACTTACACCTCCCATTTCTCTGTTGTTTCCATTGCCTCTCTTCTTCCTCTGTAGTTTTCCTATGCAGGCTAAATTTAGACTCAGGGACCTGAGCTAAATTTATAAAACTATCACCACCACTATACTACTGAACTGTTGTGAGTTTTATTAGGCCCTCCTAATGCCTGGACCTCCTTCTAATTCCTGGAATAGCCAGGCTAGCTTCCGGTTGAGGTGATAGCCTAGATCAGTGATAGCCAAACTTGACTCTCCAGCTGTTTTGGGACTGCAATTCCCACCATCCCTGACCACTGATCCTGTTAGCTAGGGATGATGGGAGTTGTACTCCCAAAACAGCTGGAGGGCCAAGTTTGGCCATCACTGGCCTAGATAATGGGCCATTAAGGGAGCAAAGAAAGTGGTTCAGCACCATATGGCAAATGGGTAGTGCCCCCTTCCTCAATAGGCTGGTAGTTAAAAGGAAAGGCCAGAGTTGAGAGTTGAGTTATAGAAGTGGAAAGCAAAGAAGTATCAGGCTGGAAAGCTTGATTTCTGTATGAATCCAAAGTTGTGGCTTTGGAAGAAGAAAGGACGTCTTGGGGTGTTAATGCTGCGAACCCCTCCATCAGAGGCTCAGGTGGTATATATTTGACATGAGCCAACAGTGTGACGCGGCAGCTAAAAAAGCCAATGCGATTCTGGGCTGCATCAATAGGAGTATAGCATCTAGATCAAGGGAAGTAATAGTGCCACTGTATTCTGCCCTGGTCAGACCTCACCTGGAGTACTGTGTCCAGTTCTGGGCACCACAGTTCAAGAAGGACACTGACAAACTGGAACGTGTCCAGAGGAGGGCAACCAAAGTGGTCAAAGGCCTGGAAACGATGCCTTATGAGGAACGGCTAAGGGAGCTGGGCATGTTTAGCCTGGAGAAGAGGAGGTTAAGGGGTGATATGATAGCCATGTTCAAATATATAAAAGGATGTCACATAGAGGAGGGAGAAAGGTTGTTTTCTGCTGCTCCAGAGAAGCGGACACGGAGCAATGGATCCAAACTACAAGAAAGAAGATTCCACCTAAACATTAGGAAGAACTTCCTGACAGTAAGAGCTGTTTGACAGTGGAATTTGCTGCCAAGGAGTGTGGTGGAGTCTCCTTCTTTGGAGGTCTTTAAGCAGAGGCTTGACAACCATATGTCAGGAGTGCTCTGATGGTGTTTCCTGCTTGGCAGGGTTTTGGACTCGATGGCCCTTGTGGTCTCTTCCAACTCTATGCTTCTATGATTCTATATTTGTAAATGAACCATATCACAAAGTTACTACAGCCTGCGCTGTCCCTCATTCCAAAAGAAACATGAACCCTGGGTAAACACCTGGAAGCCCTGGAATCTCGCACCACTTGGAGATTGGGGTGGTGTGCGACAGGACTATTATACTGCAGTACTACCGTACTTATTTCTTTGCTATTGTTATTTTGGATATGTCAAGAAGTAAGGCCCCATTTGGTGATCTCATCAGTGTTCATAGGTTATGAAGCCTCCTCTTCTAAATGTTTGAGTTTAGAGTCCAGGCTTCAAAAACAGACTTTGAGGCTGACCCGTGGCTTAAATTTACCCCTTGATTGCATGACATTAATTAAGTGAAATTTTTTATTATTAAAAAAACTTGCTTTTGCACTTGCTTTGAACAGTACTCCTGGCACCAGGAGTTAATGGGACAGAACAAGATGGATCTCACCGTTTGCCTCTACTGTGGTAGTTTACAGACCATTAATATATTGTCACAGTACACTGTCAATGTAACTTTTGTCTGCAAACACATCCTTCTGAAAGTAATGAGTTTTTTATGAAAGGAACTGTAATTTTCCACAGGAGGTTGGTAAGCATAAATCAGTAGACCTGCATATTAAGCATCAATTCTTCCCACTTGCTTAGTCACCATATGGTGCTGTAAACTGTGCTGAAAGATAATCTCTTTATTCTTGACAGTGTTTTTTTTTTTTTTTTTTTAAATCAAGTGCACCTTAGGCTGCTTTGTTAAACATTATCTGCATCAAAGGTTACCTGTTGGGAATGCTGGTATTTGATGGTTTTCCCCTTTAGGTGAGGAGAGGAAAAATAGACCACAGTCCACTTATGACATAAGTAGCCTACTGTGCAAAGGCGAAATTGACATTCATTGCTCTGGCCACTTTTGCCTCTGGCCCCACCCACCACCACGTAAGCATCAAGTCCAAGCAACTGTTAAAACAGTCACTAAAATGCAATAGACATCTGAACAACTGTCAGCAACATCATCATGCATTTCTCATCAATACTTTCAGTTCTGCCTTTTATCTCATCTCTCTGCTCCCAACACACCTGTGGTCTAAGCATGTCCAGTTTCACCTTCCTCAGCAGTCTGAAGGCTCTCTGCTCCCTTAAACATCTCTCCCCTCCCCTTTCTCCATTTCTGCTCCTTACACTTCACAGGTTGCCACCATCTCTTTTACTTCCTTCAAATTCCTCTCTACAACTCACTTTTTCTGGGAAGCTTTTGGAACCACTCCATCTTCACAGACCTGGTGGCCTCCATTTAAGGGGAGAAAGCAGAGCGGAGTGCTGGCTGGAGCAGATGGAAGTTGTAGCACCAAACACCTGGGGGATATGGGGAAAGGGGCACTGCATGGGGAGGGCCAGAGGGGCGGTAGCCCAGGGAGCATTGGGGGATGCATTTTGCTCCTTGCCACCCTGTCAGCCCTGCACTGCTGTGCCCCTGTCCACCTGTGGCCCTTGGCGGGCACAACAAAAATACACCCAAGGGGCACACTCACACTGTCCCGCTTGCCCCACGCCACTTTATGATGCTGCAGGGCTGCGTGAGTGTCATGAACCGGTAGGACTTTGGGGACAAGGAAGAGGAGGAAGAGGATTCTGGTGAGGGGTGCAGCTGGGAGTGGGTCACATGGGAGCAAACTAGGGGAGGTTGATGTAGGAAGTACTCACTGGGTGACAAGATGGCCGGGGCACTCCAGGAAGCAGAGGCAGGCCAGGGCCTGCAGCCCAGTTCACTAGCTGGCGAGGTGACGAAGGAGGCAAGCTGAGAGCAGGTGAGGGTCACAGGCCTCATCAAGCCCAGATGCTGCAATCAGCAGGCACAGTGTCAGACGGCAGCAGAGGGACCTTGCCTGGGATTCTACTTTGGGATTGTTTCCAGACCATATCCTGACTGCTGAACTTCTACCTTGGCTTACTTGGACTGACTCTGGACTGCGTTTCCTGATCTTTGGACTTTGCTTGGAACTTCATCTTGGCACACTGCCTGTCTGCCTGGTGGGCCAGGGGATCAGGACAGTGATGAGGGTGCAACAGGATCGTGCATCCTCTTCATGCAGCCCTTCAGAATCGCAAAGCAGTGTGGGGCTGGCAGGGCAATGTGTGTGTGCTCTTTGCACCTGCCAAGGGCTGCGGGTGAGCAGGGGCACAATTCAGCCCCACTAGGCTCTGGTGGGCAGAGTGTCCATGGCAAGGGCTAAGCACAGGCTCCGTTAACCCCTGCCCCTGGGGGCATGCGCCCACCCCAGGCACCAGCAGCACATGCTACAGCCCTGCATAGGCCTATTGCAGATAAGCTGAAGTATGTGCAGTTGAAACTCATCCCCTGATGACCTTGCCTCTATTTCCTTCCTCTTCTTGGAACTGTCAGACCTTTCTTTGGAAATTGCCATGTACACAAGTATCACTATATCAATACACGCACCAAATAATGGATATTTCAGATTTTCACCCCCCCTTTCCCCGCAAAAAACCCACCACAGGCTGCCGAAAACATATAAGAAGAGCAAGCCAGATGAGCCTCTCTCATGCATAGCTGTCAATGTTTCCCTTTTTTTAAGGAAAGTTCCCTTATTCCGAATATGATTCCTCACAGGAAAAGGGAAAAGTTGACAGCTATGTCTCAGGGAGTTCCCTGGCACCTCCACCAATAAGGTCTTCCTCCTCATAGCCATGAGCTTTGGTACCCAGAGCAAAGTCTACATATTCAAGCAGAAATATTCCCTCCACACAAACAGACATATCATCTTATTCTCCTTTGATTTCAGTGATTTTTTTTGGACGAGGCCTACTGAGCATATTGGGAGATTTCTGTGTAGGCAGGAGTTGGTGGCATTTGAGGAGACTGAGGAGGTGCAGGCCAAAAATATTCCTCCGACTTTTGGCATGCTAAATCCAGCTCTCCAATGCTTTGCTTCATGCAGTCTAGAGCAGAAGGCCTGGTGTTTCGTTCCACATGTTATGTGTGGCTGTGAAGCTGATGATTGTGGTGCTTGTTTTTAGCCAGCCACTGATGCATTACACACTTTAATTAAAAAGATAAGAGCGGTGTCATTTTCTCATGCAAATTGCTGTTTCTGAGGGAACCCAGTGAACAAAGCGCATGAAAGCAAGTCTCTAGCTCCCTGAGGTAGATTTTCAAAGAATGGGCACCCCTTCAGAGGAACACTGCTAGGCTTCCAACCCTTTCACCATGCATCTTCTAAAAGATGCTCCCAAGAAAACAATCACTTTCCATTATCCATAAGTTAACAGGCTGACAGCAGTAGTTCGCCTACAGTTTTATTCTCCTTAAAACCAACGTATCAAATGCATAAATCTCCATTTTTGTTCTCGAGACAAAGGAACACTAAGTGTCCAAGCAGTAGCGTAGGAAGGGGGCAGGCGGCCCTGGCAGCACTTACCTTTGGGGATAGCACACTGGAGTCCAGGCGCGCTGTGCCCAAAAGCAGCACGTCCGAATCACCACATCTCCCAGGCGCCCTTTAGCTGGAGGGCGTCTGGGATTGACACAGCGGCTTGGGCACCCTCCCTGCAGCCCCCGTGCTGCTTTTTCGGACAGTGTAGGGCCTCTGCCCGCCACCTCCCTCTCAGCTGCCCTCCAGCAAGAGGGAGCTTGGGAGTGAGGCAGCCTGCTTTTTGGGGCAGCGTGGGGCCAGCACACGCACACCACGCCACCCTCCAGGTGGAGGGCTCTGGGGAGAGATGCAACCCTGGTGGCATGCCCTGCCCCCGCATGCCCCACTCCATGGGGCAGCACAAGCTGACACGCACACACACGCCCCGGTACCGTCAGGGCTTACTCCGCCACTGTGCCCAAGGCATAAAGAAGGAACAACTTCATGCATGCAGCCTCAAGGTGCTAGTATTGTGTTTTCTTTAGACCAAGAGTCCACACGCTTTCTCCTTCATCCCAGAAGCTGCATCTACAGGCTCAAAAAGGACCACTCCCATTCTGCATCCTTCCCTTGAAGGGAATTTCTGTATATTCTGTAAATCTGCTACTCCATATTTAACACCACTACTCTTCTGACATTTGAACTATTAAATTACTAACAAAGGGCTCGTCACTATGACGAGCATTAATTGTAAACAAACTTTACTCTTCCTGGCCCTGCACTTTTCTTAAGTCCCTCCCCTTTCTGTCTTATTTGCTTATTCTGCTTCTCTCAGTCACAAACTGGCTGATTTGTTCTGACACTGCTGTTGTCTTCAAGAGAAATAATGGCCCCTGTGGCTGCTGTTGAATACGCTGCTCTGAGGGAGGCTATCAACACTTTCCCCAACCATCTTAATGCTTACTATGTATGCAGAGATTATTGAGGGCTTTATGCTCTAATTTTGAAGTCCAATACGAAACAAATTCCTATCAGCTATGACCGTACACCATATTCTACTTTCATGCTGTCAAGGTACTTAGATTACTAAAGCACCTTCTCTGTAACATGAATGTCAAAAACTCATTGCATGGGTTTAACTGGAATTTAAGTGCTTACCAATAGGTTTTAGGAATGCTTAACTTCATATGGATTGCATGCACTATAGTAGATGTCTGATATCTGTTGAGGACACCTGAGCACGACATCATCACCATTTCATTGCCAGCAGCCCCTGAACCAAAGAAAAGAAAGTTATTTACCATTATTGCTACAGGCCCAAGGCATACATATATGCATTGAGGGAGATACTATTCCAAGGTCTCTCTCCACAGTAAATGTAGAGGATTGCCTAGGAGATGGCAATTATTATATATATATTGTGTTATAGATTGGGGGGACCCCCTAAACCCTGTAAATTAATAAACGGTGTGATTTTGATGACTTGGGTTGTGAAGGGAGAAATACAAGCTGCAGAGAGCTAGCTGATGCAAAATGACCTGGACCATTGGCAATGCAGGAGAACTGCCCTCCCCACTACCCTGTGGCGCGAACAGAGATAGGGGTTTGGGAGGTTGCCAGGGTAACTGGGTGTGAGTTGACAGGAAAGGAGAGTTTTGAGCAAGGACTGCTGTGAAGAAGAAGCAGGAAGAGAGCCTGGAATCTTGGGCAGGCTGCCTGTAGGACTCCAGGGCTGCACTGCTGTGGGGAAGTTTTTTAATGCTTGAAGTTTTATTCTGTTTTTTATGTTCTGTTGAACATAAAAGGTTTCCCCAGAGTGTCTGGGGAAACCTAGCCACATGCGCAGGGAAGAAATTAATAATAATAATAATAATAATAATAATAATAATAATAATAATTACAAGCCCCTCTTGAAATGACCATCCTGTAAGACCTGGACTCCATGCAGACTGAATGTATAAATAGGTGAATAAACCATTTTTCTTAAAGCTACAACAGTCTCTTCCGTGTCTCTATTCTCCAAAGGAACACAGGCCCTGGGTGAGTGCCTGGAACCCCATGGGCTTTTGCCACTGCTCTGCAGAGAAGAGAAGAGAAGAGAAAGGGGGAAGCACCCAACTTTAAACACTGGTGTCAGAAGTGGGATCTGTGGGAGAGAAGGACTAGGAGCAACGTGTGCCTGAAGTTGAAAAGGGAGGGCGAAACAGCAACAACGTTGGAGCAGTCCATGTTGATGCTGGAGCAGCACCAGAAGCAGGCAAGGGAGGAGTACAGGCAGTGAAGTAACCAAAGGCTGGAGCAGCTTCTGCAATTGTATGAACGGCTGAGACAGCTTTTCAATAGAACTGATGAACCACAACCAAAGTGGGTGATCAGAGCAAGAGATTTCCTTGGGGAGCGAAGTGTGACTCCAAGACCGGAGCCAGCAGTGGAAGAAAAAGGAGAAATTGAAGGTGTCAGGGACCCTGCCAGAGGAACCAGTGCCTGCGGAGGTACCAGAAAGAGGGGAGAAGAGGGGTCCTTCTGATTTGGAAACTGCTCCTTGAAGAGTTGGAGGAGAAGCCAGCATCTACAGAAAAGGCAGCAGTTTCCTGTGTCCCCAAGGAGTAGACAGTGGTTTCCTGTGTGCCAGGGGAAATGGTGCCTTCTTCAATGGAGGAAAACACCAACATCACCAGGGGAATAGCTGGCTCCTGTGGGATTTCCCCTAGTGGAAGAGGGTGCCCAGGAGCAGCGTGAGGATTAGTGTGTCTGCAGAAGTGGGCGAGGCACCCAACTTTTGTAACAATATTTATATCAGGCATTAAAAAAATTATATACATACTCCAGAGGTTTTGCACAATACCCCTTTATCACTCTTACACTCACCCTTCTGCAAGACTCAGTATTAGATAGATAGATAATAGATAGATAGGAGGTTAATATTAACAACCTACTAAAAGCCTAAGCCTCCATTTTGCCTGTTGTGGTACATGGTACCTGGCTGGATGAGGCTGGAAACACTTACTCTTCCTGGGATTCTTTTTATTATTAGTTTTTAATAGGCAGGTTCTGTGTGCACAGACACCCTTATGCAGGTTTTGGGGGGCACAGGCGGAGAGGACGGACAAAAGACATGCAGAGCCCAGATAGATTCCATGAAACTCCAGCAACTGATGTAGACGGCAAACATAACAGTGAATATTAGGAATGAACTAAACAGGAATATGTGGAAGCTCACGTGCCAAAGGCATGTACAGTAACAGAAAACTCAGACCCTGTCTGGGACCATTCCAAGGAAGAATTAGACCTAGTTCAGAGGCTTGGGTGAATAAATGTTATATCACCTTGCCTGTTTCGTCCTCTTTTTACAGTAATCATAATGAAATTATATATAGGGAGTAAAATGTTGTTCATCCTAAGTAAAGGCTTCTGTCTGCAATCAAGACTTTGTGCTTTTTCTCATCTTGAATAACACCTACAAAATTTGTTTTAAATATTGATTTGTGGGATTCATCCCATCTGACCTAGATTACTGCTAGCAGGTTTTTAAAGTGGGAATCAGAGATTTCCATCTGGAATCTAATTTAAACACTGCTGGAGGCAAATTAGACAATTCTCATCCCTCTGTCTCTAAGTGTTAACTGCATGATATAAGTCAGTGACACTCTCAACCCGCTTTTTTCAACATACCCCAGGGGTCTAAGAAAGATTCGCAAATAATGGAGCTCTATAAATGTAAAGAGGAATTAAAAGTGCATCTGTACAGCATCTATAAATCTTTAGAGTCCAACAAAATGAGCAGCTGTTTTATATATTCTGGAGAGATTTTGAATGGCTTCGTTAAAGCATGCATTCAACAGGGAATCGCCAACCAGCCTCCTGCTGGCTGGGACCTGGCCCATCAAGCACAGACTCCCTCATAAGGAAATAGAAACTAATTTCATGTTAGAATTGTATTTGAGCTTGCATACACTGCCCTGGCCTTGCCATGCTAATGTATTCATCCCATGATTATAATGCCATGATAATTATGCCAAAATATTTCAGTGTCATTACTAGGATGCCCCTACAAATGGGCACCATACCTTTACCTTTTACCTTTACTAATGGGCACAAACTTTCCCCCCAAACCAAAGCTTAGCACCTCTGATGGGATCAGGACACTTGTCACAGAGAATCTTTGGGAATACAGAAGTTGTTTGTCTTTGGTGTGAACTTTTAAAATAAGGTTATATTGATTCTGGGGAGTGCTTTTTTTAGGGGGTACTCAAGGCACTACCAGCACCTCCTTTTTGTAGTTGTCAAAAGTGTGACATTTACTGTAACAAATGGTGAGTACCAGCACCTATTTTTCTAGAAAAAAGCCTGATTCTGGGTTAATATATTTTTCCAGTTGTGGTGTTATCCATTATTTATATTTTCATTGGTAGTATGATGTATTCAACATTGCCATTTCACTTGCTCAAGAGACTTCCGTTTGCTGAACAGAACTTCTCCTCTTTTTCCATGCAGCCCCCCCCCCCTTCAAAATCTGCTCCAGAGCGTGAGGGGAGCCTCTGGAACAGATATGGGGGTGGCATGAGGAGAGGAGAGATGGGGGAAGTCTCATTGTGTGAAGGGAATGCTGCTCACCCAGTGTTAGCTACAGCCCACTGTTATTTGGAAGAGTGTTTTAATGTTATTGTTTCCCAGCACAATCCTGTCCCCTTTATAATGGGGGTAGGGTGGGTGTGTTGAACTGTGCAGAGTTCGCTTTCCTTCTCACCTCTATAAGCAGATCACCCACGTGCAATCAGATGCACTATGAAAGGTAAAGCATCTTCACCACCAACAAAATCTGAGTCTGTGCTTCCAGCAGACCAATTTTATCATTTCTGACCTCTAATGTGAAAACTGACCATTCCTGTTTCTGAAATGAAGACTATATATGTCAATATTCACTAGTGTGGAGAATATGAAATAGTTTGCACCTGGGCTTTTTTCCAGCCAGAACTCACCGGAACTCAGTTCCGTCCCCTCTCAGCTGGGCACTTTTGCCATTATAAGCGATAAGAGAGATGTTCATGGTGAGTTCCGGCACCTCTTTTTCTAGAAGAATAGCACTGTGACTTTTTAATGAGCTTTAACCTTTTGCTACGATGCTTCCCTTAAACTTTAGTGTAATTACTTTATAGTCAGGAGCTGCTACCTTCCCCTTATTCCCACTTGGCTAAATTGCTTGATTTAGAATTGCAGCCACATTTCTGCAGTTTTGAGTCATTGCTTCCTTCTCGAATAATGAACCTTCAAATATCATCCCAGAATTTAACATGGCTAACTTTATAGAAAGAGCTAAAAAAAACTTATTAATTGAGGAGAACGGATTTGTATAAATGCTGGCAGATGATCAGCTGCTACTTAACTTGTTTGTAATATCTTCTTTAATTAATCATTTTCATTACAAACTTAAATCTGCTGAGCGGAACACTCCTATGATCCTCAAATCCCAGCCACACTACCAACCCCAGTGTAACTTAGTTCTGAGACTATGTCTGGTAAAGGTAAAGGTAAAGGGACCCCTGACCATTAGGTCCTTTCATGACCGACTCTGGGGTTGCAGCGCTCATCTTGCTTTATTGGCCGAGGGAGCCGGCGTACAGCTTCCGGGTCATGTGGCCAGCATGACTAAGCCGCATCTGGCGAACCAGAGCGGCACACGGAAATGCCGTTTACCTTTCCGCCGGAGCGGTACCTATTTATCTACTTGCACTTTGACGTGCTTTCGAACTGCTAGGTTGGCAGGAGCAGGGACTGAGCAACGGGAGCTCACCCCGTCACAGGGATTCAAACAGCTGACCTTCTGATCAGCAAGTCCTAGGGTCTGTGGTTTAACCCACAGCGCCACCCGCATCCCTATGATCCTGAAATCCCAGCCACACTACCAACCCCAGTGTAACTTAGTTGTGAGACTATGTCTGGTAGCAACCTGTTATTTCAATCTGTGCCCTTAAGACAGTATTTTTTTATAAAGTGGCCTCTTTCCATAGTTCCTGTCACCAGAGTGTGTGCTCAACGAGGCCAGAGATCTAGCCCACTGAGTACCTTACACAGCGAGGCTCCTGGGCATCATCATCACCAATTTGTCTCTCTGGCCCAACACAGAGGCAAACCATGCAAATCTACCCCAAGATCAAGATAGGTAAGTGAGATGGTACTTCTGTGGACAATGCCAGCACCCTCCCGGTCGACCCTCCAGTGCTGCAGCCAGGACCAAAAGAGGCAGGAGCGAGTAATATGACCACCCCAATCAGTCACACAAGTCTCAGCCCCTTGTGGATGAACATTGTCTCATTATAGACTGGCCTGCATTATATCACAGCACCCCCATACCAGGAAGCCCAGGGGATGAACGACCGGAAACGTCTGGAGGAGCAGAGGGGTTGAGAAGGGAGACGGAGACCAAACATCTAGACCTCCAAGATGGTAGTCATCCCCTCCACTGAAACTATACCTCACTCTCCCTACAACCAGCAAAACTGAGGCAAGATCATTGGAACTGTCCGAAACACAGACACCCAAACAAAGATTAACACCTTCATTCAACGACATTGTATACAGGCAGTGGCAGAGTGTAGGTGTCTACCACCCAGGGTGCACCCCCAAGAGGGGCAGGGCGTGGAGCCCAGCAGAGGAGAGGAGTGACAGCGCTGCCCCCTACTGTCCTCCACACCTGCCCTGGGAGCAGAGGCGGAGCTAGCTGCTCCAGCACCCTGAGCAGTGCACCTGGGGGCGGGGCTAGTGTCCCAGGGGGGTGGGGCGGTGATGTCACCCCCCTTCAGGGATGACACCCGGGGTGGACCGCACCCACAGCACCCCCCTTCCTCCACCAGTGCCTGGGAGCACCAAGGGGCAGGAAAGCTGCTGCCGGCCCCTCCACTCCGCCCCTGGGTCAGAGCTCGGCAGCTCAGCCAAGGAGAGGAGCCATAGCTCTGCCACTGACTCTCCTCCACTCCGCCCCCAGGTCACACCTAACCTGGGAGCAGAGCTGCGGGTGGGGGTGAGGAAGCTGCCTTGGCAGCACCCTCACATGCCAGAGCCAGACTCTGGTAGGAGTCTCTTTTGGCGGCACCTAGTCGTCCCCCTCCAAAAAATGTGCCCGGGGCAACTGCCCCCTCAACACCCCCCCCCCCCACTATGCCACTGTATACAGCACAAGGTTAAGGCTCTCACCATAGACACCATCTCCTAGGGGCTGAGCACCCTTCATCCCCCCTGAATAAAATATTTGAGGGGGCAGAGCCCCCCCCCCAAGTTAATGCATACCCCGCAAGCTGAGTGCCTCTCGTGGCTCTCTGCTTGGAGCAGCCAAGAGGTTCCTGCTGGTTGGCTCCACAAAGGGTTGACAGCAGCATAAGAGCTGTGAATTTCTAGAGAGAAAAGGAAGGCTAGGAGAGAGGAGTTTCTGTTTCCCTGCTCCCTAGCTCTGCTTCTGTTACTGGAGAAGAGTAGAACTTCACCAGGAGGAGGATGGGGGCGAATCTTGGAGTAGCTGACTCTGCCTCTCATTGGCTCTGGCGCCACCTGCTGTTGGACTCCTTTCCTTCCACCCTACCAGTTCTAATGGCTGCCAGTCACTGCTGCCCTCTTCCCATTCTTGTGTCAGGCATTCCAGGAAGGCAATGTTCCATTCTTTTCCCAAGCACGTGGATTGGCTCTAAATAACACAAAAATCAGTAGGGGTCCCCCACCCCACCTCCCGGTAAATGTATTTAGAAGTGACATGTCAGTATCATTTGTAACAATAAAGTCTCTGACTTCTTGTTAGGAATGGCTGGCTCTCTTGTGATTGCCTTGTTGGCTCTCTGGTGAGTGGGGATTTAGTTTTTCTATTTTTCAGGGTAATTGGGGAAAATACCGGTATATGGCTGATTTCAGCTTGAGATTGATTAGCTGGTCACAGCAACTGTCGCAAACAGATTTTTGGCTGCTGCTGGCAGCACTTTTCGATGCTATTATCCCAGTTCCATCCCTCAAGAATACCAGACTGCTAGATGAAATGTGAGAATAATGTGAATACGGCAGAACATCTTGCAACTTGAGATCCTCACAATCAGTGAAGCCTAAAATATTTCTCATTTGATGGGGAAAGAGAGAACAGTTACTTAACCAGCTTACGAAGTTGGCAGAAGTCTCTAGAACTGCATAAGATTAATATATATGATAATTTTTATAATCCTTCATGGTATGGTTCCTTCTTTGTTTTACATTACTGAATCCTGAACATCTTTCAGTTTCAAACAAAAAGTGTGCATCAGTAATAAGCCCTCAAGGATATAAAGTGATACACCCGCATCAGGAATTCATTGAATATTCTTGATTTCCCTTGATTCCTTTGCATTTTGTTCAGTTTTTAATCACATCTGGCCAAATTTGCTCCCTGTGTAAATTAGACCAGAATCAAGCAAAGTTAAACCCTTGGTGCATTTGGCCCTCACAAAGCACTGCTCAGAAGAAGCTGTCAACATTCTCCGCAAAAAAGCACAAAACACCAAACTCACAACACTGCAGTGTTCTGAGCATTTAAAGGGAGCTGTTCTCATAGATCTCTGAAATGGGTCACTGTATATCAGGCATACAGAAAAATGCTATACAATAAAAATGCCCAAGCAATCATTCATGGCCACGAGTAGCAGACGGGAAGCTTTTACTTTTACTTTTTAATTGTCTGTTTAAGTTTCTGATCTCCTTCTCATGGCCATGCCAGAGGGGGAAACAGATATTGCTAAACTATCAGTAGCTGGAAACCACAGTATGGGAGAGTGCTCTTGCGCTCCGTCCTAACTGCAGGCTTCCCATAAGCATCAGGTTTGCCCTTGTGAGAATAGGATGCTGGACTTGATAGGCCATTGGCCTGATCCAGCAGGCCCTTCTGGTTTTCTTATTGTTAATGAGCTTGTGGGTCCTTGTTGTTTAGTCGTTTAGTCATGTCCGACTCTTCGTGACCCCATGGACCAGAGCACGCCAGGCACTCCTGTCTTCCACTGCCTCCCGCAGTTTGGTCAAACTCATGCTGGTAGCTTTGAGAACACTGTCCCACCATCTCGTCCTCTGTCGTCCCCTTCTCCTTGTGCCCTCCATCTTTCCCAACATCAGGGTCTTTTTCAGGGAGTCTTCTCTTCTCCTGAGGTGGCCAAAGTATTGGAGCCTCAGCTAGACTTCCCCTAAACTTCTAGAACCACTATGTGCTAGAGTTTAATGAAGGCTTGTGTGTTAAAACTGTGTATCTGACTCCCTTGTGTTAGAATCTAATCAGGACCCATGTGTATTTGAGCTGCGTGTTAGATGTTTTTAATTCTCTGGAATTAACATGTGTGAAAAGCTAATTAAGCCAAGACATTTCTAGAAGTGTCTAGACACACCCTGTTCTGTGAAGCACTCTGAGACCTCTGGGTATAGGGCAATATTTAAATTCAATAAATAATAACAATACAGTGGTACCTTGGTTTACAAACTTAATCCATTCTGGAAGTCCGTTCATAAACAAAAACCGTTCTTAAACCGAGGTGCGCTTTCCCTAAAGAGGCCTCCTGCTGGTGGTGCCCTTCCACCGTTCGGATTCCATTCTTAGACTGAGGTAGTTTTCAAACCAGGACACTATTTCTGGTTTTGCGGTGTTTGTAAACCGAATCGTTCTTAAACTGGACTGTTCTTAAACTGAAGTACCACTGTAATAACAGATCCCAGAAAATCAAGGACATATGGCAACCCTAGCAACCCTAGTAAATGTGTTTACTAGGGTTGCCATATGTCCTCTTTTCCCAGGACATGCCCTCTTTTTCATGGGTAGAGTTGTCATAGGGATCCATAGTTAAAAGTAGAAGTCTGCAAATGTGTCTTCTTTTTTTGCTCTTCAAAATATGGCAGCCCCAAGTCAGACTAATTTCCTTGGAGGTGATGGGGGGGGTATGATCTGTCAGCACAACAAAGGATCAAAGGAATGGAGCTTTTCCATGTTAGAAAAGGCCAGAGCTTAGGTTAGTGAGGGAGAGTAAGGTTTTATGCAACAGACTTAGTATGGAGTGGTAGAGAGATGACTTAGTATGGCTGAGAGTCAGAGAGAAACATTTGAAAGCAATGGTTGGGGTGAAATATACTCAAGAGTCCTGCAGTGATTTCATGCTCTTTATTACAGTGATTGAATTCCCCCCCCAAACCTCAGGCTTTTATATACATTCTTTACACAATGAGTCCCGTCTGATTGGCTGATTCTGCTTCCCTCCTGGAGCCTGATTGGACTGCTACTGCAGGCCAATCAGTTGTTGCATTCTACGATCCTACCAGCTTCCTCCTGGGGTCTAACCGGGCTGCTGCTGCAAGCCAATCAGTTGTTGCATTCTAGGATCCTACTTGCCTATTGTTCTAGCATCCAAGCTTAGTACATAACATGGGGTCTGCTTAAATCCAAGGCAGCTATGGCTGTGGAGGAAACTGGAACCTCTTGACGTATAGTGCTCCATCATAGGCTCAGATCATATATGCTGTATCTCATTTTCCAAAAGGAAGCACAGGCTCTGGGTAAAGCGTGCCTGGAACCCCTGGAACCTCACAACTCTTGGAGACTGGGGGTGGTATGTAACGTGACATTAAACTAGTTTCATGTTATGTTCAAACGAGGCCTTCATGTCTATGGATATTAAAGAGAAGTCTGAGAAAGCCTCCCAGATCAAAGGGATAGATCAACAGAAACGTATATAGCCTTGCACCATGAAATGAGAATGTTTTGATACTGTCATCCCTAGAGAGATAGTCAACAGACTAGGATGCTTTTGAGGTACCCTCATCTACTTGGGGTAGATTAGTCATCGCTGAAGGTTGTGGAAGCAAGTTGCATATGCTGTTCAAATATGGAGTTCAAAATGGAACCCACAAGGCTTATACTTGGTGGCCAGCTGGCAGGTCAGCAATAACAGTCCTTTGGGGCACTTACTGTGCTAGGAAGGCAGTCTTTTTGTCTGATTTTCAAAAAAGAATGTGATTTTATGTGTAAAGCTTTTGCCTGCCTTCTTTTCTTCAAGGTGAGCACCACCTAGCTTTTTTTATGGTCTCAAGTAAAATGCCCACATATTGCAGCCTTTCCATATGCCTGCCATTTTTCCAGCAGAAAAATTGTATCATTCTATACCAGGCACATTTTATGAAAATCTCAGAGAGCTATAGACTGAGGTGCGTTTTTGCCTTAGTATAACTTACATTTATTAGATTTCTTATTGCTATGGCGATTTGGGTGTATTGCGCTCATAAAACTGTTGTGCTAAGTACATAAAGAGCTGCTTTGCTTTGTTAACTGCCTTCTTGTTTGTTCTTTGTTTTATGGCTTTATCATATCTTCATAAAAATGATTCAGTGCAATAATAGTGTCACTGCTGTTTCCCACATTCTGTTTTAAACCACATCTTAGATTTCTGGCGAATTTATGGTGGGTTTTTTTTGTAATTAAAGGGGCTGGATAGTTTTTTCTCCCCCCCCCCCCCCGAACAATTTAAGCATGACATATTCTACTTAATGTTAACAACACTGTTGGCTGTTTTCCATCACTGAGAAATTGCAGATGGCTAAACATTATTTTGAGAGATTTGATTTTACCTGTTTTGCACTCCCCTCTCTGCTGGGAAGTCAGATGTTCCCTAGGCAGCCTTTTGCTTGAGTGGAGAAAGAACGGAGTCTTATGGTACTTTTATAATAGATTGCTAGTCAAGCTGTGTGTTGGGTGTAATTTCCTCCTCACCGGCATTGGATAATCTGATGGGAGTGAATGTAGCACTGATGAAGAAATTCTCCACTGAGTGGGCAAAGTTGATCTAGGATCCATGTTGCTAACAAATGTTGCCTGAGCAAAAACATTAAGGCAAATTTGGAGCTCCTGTTGTAGGGGAATTTAGAGAACAGCAAAATGTACCTCTGCATAACTAGAGAAAGGTCATAAATATCCCAGCCCAGGGCTGGATAAATATTTCAAATAATTAAGAGTCAACATAAAATATTTGGAAATGTAGATTATCTTGGAGTTGATAAAATTTACAGAAGCCGAAATGGGCTTTGCCTAGCCTGTACCAGTCTAATCTTTTACTCTATACTGTAAAAAAAAAAAAAGGTAAAGGACCCTTGGCAGTTAAGTCCAGTCGCAGATGACTCTGGGGTTGTGGTGCTCATCTTTACAGGCCGAGGGAGCTGGCGTTTGTCCGCAGACAGTTTTTTTGGGTCATGTGGCCAGCATGACTCTGGCGAAACCAGAGCAGTGCACGGAAACACTGTTTACCTTCCCGCCGGAGCAGTACCTATTTATCTACTTGCACTTTGACGTGCTTTCAAACTGCTAGGTTGGCAGGAGCTGGGACAGAGCAATGGGAGCTCACCCCGTTGCGGGGATTCGAACCGCTGACCTTCCAATCGGCAAGCCCAAGAGGCTCAGTGGTTTAGACCACAGCACCACCCACGTCCCTGTACTATATACTGTAGTATGTACTATATACTGGATTTCAAGGGGGCAATTCTACCCACAACTGACTCTTCACTTGTTTTCACCCTCTAGAAAGACAGGGCCACATTTGCACGTAGCACTAAGTCATGGTTAACCTAATCCAAGGCCTATAAACCAACAACTCATGGCTGACAAGTGTGGTTCAGTTGTGGTTAACAAACCATAATTAAGCCACTGGACTGGGTTTTGACAATGAAGTAAATCATTGTGTAATAAACCATGGTTTAGCATTTTGTGCAAACCAGCCAGAGAATAGCCCTACATCATGCTTTTCCAACAACTTTCAGCATGAGAAAGAATGTGGACTTGGGTCACAGAGTAAGAGGAAAATAACACATTTCCTTAGACTTACAGTGTTTAAAGTTCCATTTTCTAGATACTTAGCATTCAGAGGTGGGGGAAGTGCTGAGCCGAGTTCTTTTGTGTGTGACCTGAGAGGGAGAGCCTGGAGAGAAGGGACATTTGTCATACTTTAAAGAGCAGCTCCTAAAGTACTCTAAGCAAGTTTCTTCTGCATCTATTGATCTGCTTTAAATTAATGCCATTAGAAATGTATAGACTGTGTGAAATGTGAAATTTAATTACCCCTGGCATGGCCAATATATTTCTGGTGTGAAGGCTGCTTCTCTCATGGATTACGCAACACCCTGGGCCTGATTTATGAGCAATGGCCCCCTCAGAACATGCAGGCTGCTTTAAGTTCCGTAAGTAAGTCTCCCACTGCCAAATCTTTCTTTGCAAGCAAAATGGTTTTTTATTTTACTGTAGCAAAATGCTTAAGTAGGTGTCTAGGTATGTGGGATGCACATATTGGTGAAAATGACATTCAAAAAAGTGTATATTAGGCAAAATTGCAGTTTAAATATATATTGAGCAAAATTCACACTAAAATGCTGGTGAATTTTAATGATGTCTTTTTTTTAAAAAAAATTGCACACTGATGTGGAAATCTGGAGAATAAAAACTGAATAGGAAAGACAGAGTTGGGCCAGCCATTAGGCAGGGTGAGGCCACTGCCTCCGGTGGCAGAAACCCCTCAGGCAGCACACCCATTGTCTGCCTCGTCACCTCTGCCAGCGGCAGAAACACGCTGCTAATTTGGGGCAAGATTGTATCTGTTTTGTTCAAGATTTCACCTAAAAGCAGTGTGATCTTGCCCCAAATTGGTGCTGATGATGGCACTTCTTCTCTGCCGTCAGCGGACATGGTGGGGTGTGTAGCGGAGGCAGGAGCAGGCAGGGAGTGGAGGGAGCGACAGCAAAACAAGGCAAGGCGGCACTTCCTGTTTCTCCTCAAGTGGCAAAGCAGAATGGACCGCCTCTGCTGAAGGTGCTGCCATTTTCTGTGAGGGAAGCAAATGGAAGCAGAAGGAGGGGGGTGGTTTCAGATCAGGAACAGGTCAGAGGCACAGCCAGCAGTCTTTCTGGCAAAATAAAAGTGGCTTATTTAAACATGCTTTTAAAAAAGCATGAATAACATCAACAGGCTCTTAGTTAATAAGGTTAGTAGACAAGATACATTGAGGCCAGAGGTGGAAGAAGCCATTTTGTCTATAGCACAGTTCATTTCCACGTTTCCCCCAGAGTTTGATTATTCCTGCTCAGAAGACCTTTCCTGTCCTGGTGCCTCTCCAAACATGTGTAAATTCAAATTACAGACTAAACCATTGTCTATTAATGGCTATGGTGACAACTGTTATGGGGACATCTGCCTAATCGGAGGAAGCCTGAGACCACGCTCTCTTTCCCCACAGGCCTTGAACAGCTGCTGGGCAGGAACCTCATTTGCTTATTATGGAACTGTCTAAACACAAAGCAGCTGAGAAAGAGGCAGCCTTGACGTCACAGCTTAAGCTGGCCTGCTGTTCAGCTTTCCTTTTGTCTGGAAGAGGTTACTTGCCACTGATTGTAAAACAAGCACGTTGATTCCTATGTTCCCCGAACGGCACAGATCTTGCCTTTAACAGGCAAACAGCTGTGGTCAGCTTTTTAAACAATGTTGGAAAATTTATAAATTTATAAATTAGCGCATTTTCCAAATTCGTCTGAGGAATCTGGTTTCTTGGTCTAGAGTGTGTGTCTCAGTCAAGGTAGTTTGCGGGACCCTTGAATTTTTATATTTATTATTATTACTGATCACATTATTATCCAGCATAACCTCCAAAACTCAATGTGGCATACTTAGTTCACCCCACCACTTATCCTTACAACAACCCTTTGAGGTAGGTTAGACTAACACATGAGATAAAGTGACTGGCCAAGAGGTCACATGACTCGGTGGGTATTTGATGCTGGGTTTCCCCAGTGCTAGTCCAATATCCACCTTCACCAATCTAGTACCCCCAGGCAGTGCTTGGAGAAGGCTTCTATAACCACTATGACACACTGGCTATTTGAGACTCACAACACCTTGTCCATTGCTTATAGCAGAACTGGACAAGATGGGTAATTAGCTTGCTTCAATGGAAGGCCATATTCATTGTGACAAGTGGCTCATTGATGCAACATAGCAACCGTCTGTTGTTTGATATACACTGTGTGATCAATATAGCACAAGGTAATGCAACTAGGCAACATGACACTTCAGGCAAGACAAAGTCCTTTATTCCTGCCAAACTCCTGATGTATTGGTAACGTCAGGCTGTCATGTCATTGAACCATTTCTTGTACAGAATCATTTCCAGCAAGTGTTTCTATTACTTCTGGCCAAATGCTATTCAGTGCTCTGCCACGAACATATTTTATGTTTTCTGTTGTTGTTGTTTAACTTGCAGACCAGCTTGCACCAAGTCTTGGGTAGCCAAGGTGGAAATCAGACCCTCCAAGTGTCCCTATTTTCCAGAGTCAGTCCCAGATTTACAGAAGGCTTCCCAGTTTCTGATTTGACCCCGGAATGTCGCGTTTTTCCTTAGGACACCCCTATTTTCATTGAATAAATGTTGGAGGGTACGGAGTTATGTGACCCCGAGCCAAGGAGATAAGTAACTATATAACCTTTAGAAGACATCTGAAGACATAGGGAAGTTTTTAAAGGTTTGATGTTTTACTATGTTTTTATATATGTTGGAAGCCATCCAGAGTCGCTGGGTCAACCCAGTCAGATGGGTGGGGTATAAATAATAATAATAAGATGATGATGATGATGATGATGATGATGATGGAATAGGACCATCCCTATTTTCATCAAAGAAATATCGGAGAGTATGGGAAATGAGAATGCAAAACAAGACAAAGATGTTCACCCATTAAGAGGGAAACCAGGAAGCATTGTCCTTGCTCTGGTTTGGCTTTGCGATGTCATCATGTAGCCAAATCTGATGATATTTGGTGTCAGTAGAAAAGCTGTTCAGAGTGAGGGAAGTGCTTTCTGCCCTCACTTAGATGTACTTTGTGCCAATGCCAAATCTCTCATCATATGCTGCCTGTGTAACAGGGGAGCCAATTTGCGTGTGACATCATGACGTCACATGCGCCCCCTAGCATTCTGGTGGCATCAGAAGTCAGGTTCTGAGGTCTCGCGAGACCTTGGAAAGCATCTCCAAGGCCTTGTGAGACCTTGGAAGTTGTGTTAGGGGCCCTGCAGTGTGGGTGCTGAGCACCCACAACAATTTTTTTATGGGTGCTCAGGCACCCAGAGCCCCCTATAGTTGGCTATGTGATCACCTCAGCTAAAAGCTCCTCTTACAAAAACTGTTACAAGAAGCAGCAGAACAAGAAAAGGTGAGCAAGGTGTATGCAAGAGCGGGGGGGGGGCTCATCCCCACTTCTACTTGTCCTGTGATTTCGAGGCACAGGTCTGAGGGGTCTTTTTTTGTCCTCCTGCTTTCCCTGGGAAAACCTGCTGTTTACTGCTGAATCAGAACAAACATCAACTGGGTTTTCAGCAGATTGATGTTGGTTGTGATTCAGCAGTAAATGGTGGGTTTTGCTGGGGAGAGCAGGAGGACAAAAGAAAAACCTCTGACCTTACCTGGAAACCATGGGACAGAAATGTGAATAAGCTGATGGGGGGGAGAGACCTTCCACCCCCAAAAGATTCATGAACAAAAATTCTGCCAAGGCCATAATTAGAATTCAGCTGCTGTGCTTCGACGCAAAGCAACAGTTTCATTCCACTTGCTTAATACTTTTCTTGGTGAGAAGCTGTTCTGTTTTCTTGCGCACAAGGAATATGACCTATACAGTTTCATGACACTCATTTTGGTTGGATTGTGAGGCTGGAGTTCTTTCTTTAAGGACTTCAGTCTAAAATTATTATGTCAACTTGCAGTCTTAGTATGACAGTTGTGTCACAGACGGCACCTCATGCCTGTAACACTGCCTGGCAAAGTCTCGTTATTCACCTATAATCCATTAACCACTTTTTATAAGATGACGTTGCAGCAGGTTCTGAAGTCAGTAGGTTTTATTTTTTTCATGGAAAAGAAAAAAAGAAGAAGAGGTGAGGCAGATGACAGGCTGACAGATAGATGAGCTCTAAGGCTTATTTAATCAGACCTCCACAGATTCCTATTTACAGATATCACAAAAGCAAAATGAAAGACCCTGGCCTTTCCTTGAATAAATATGTGGTTCATTTGAAATGCTTGTTTGGGAACGGTAATAAAAATATCCCTGGTAACTTAGCTTCAGCAGTGTTATGCAGTATATAAACCTTGACATAAAGCTTTCCACCCATTGAATGCACCCTGGGTATATTTATCATACCTATAAAAGCAATTTTCTGGGGTCCACAATTTTGACAAACTGTACTGGGGGGGGGGACCAGGGAGGAGAAGGCACAGTTCCCAGGGAGCCATTTTAGCTGTGTGGGTTAAGGTAAATGGGGGGTGGCAACCTGATGGCTCTGTTCTACCTCCACTGTGGGAGGCAGTATGCATCTGAATAACAGTTGCTGAAGAAGAAGAAGAAGAAGAAGAAGAAGAAGAAGAAGAAGAAGAAGAAGAAGAAGAAGAAGGATATAACAACAACAGCAACACAAATTGTCAGCACAGGAGCCCTGATCTGGATGCTTTACTTACAGATGCTTTACTTACAGATTCAAGGTCTCAGTCATGCATTGTTCCATGCAGCAGTTAAGGATGATACCAGCAAAGTACTCTTGCATAAAAAATACAGAATATAGTTCCAAACACGTGCTGTAAGCTCAGGAACAAGCTTACACACATCCTCCTTCATTGGTTATATGATGCGGGGGGGGGGGCGCTTCACTTTGAGGGATGTGACTTGGCTGAGTCTATCTTGCAATACAAATCTGTCGTCCTTTACTCCTTTGTGCACTAACTAGCAGTCATGCATAGTTATGTTTGACTGCAGTCTCTCACACAAGGAAGCTGCCATGACATGAACCATGCATGGAGCATTAGGGTAACATATACATAGACTTTTTAAAAGGGATGGGACATGGACGTAGCCAGGATTTACGTTAGCGGGGGCAGGACCCTCACCTGTCGCCATCCTCTGTCTGGCTCTGTATAGCAAATTCAGAATGAAATGTCTCAACAACGGTTATTTCAAATTACTTTCTTTTGAACCCAAGTGCTCAGAAATATCTGTCAAAATCTTTCTAAAATTTCTACTTTTAGTTAAATATTTTTATTTATTTACTTGGTTGGGGGGCAGCTGCCCCCTGCCCTTCCTGGCTACTCCCATGGATGGGGAGAGAGCTGAAGTCCAACCAATCAGCAGTTGGGTGGGGAAGGGGAAGGGGGATTCTGCTCTTAAACAGGGTTGTGCATGTGCAGCCACAGCAGTTGGACTGAGCTGGAAAATCATGCACATCATGGTACAGGTGATTCCCTACCCACCTACAAATATACACAAATATATAGTACTGAGCTGGATTTACTAGCATTTGGATGGAGGGCATGTACAGTCTCAAAAAGTTTCAAGCAGATATCTTTGCTACAGTGACACAAATATTCAGGCAGTTTCAGGCTGAGAGAAATAAGATTACACAAGGAAAGAATGTCACCTCTTAGGGCTGTCTGTAGCAGAAAATTTTGCGAATACTACTAAATGCTGAGTCCGAATGGAAAACTAAACTGAATTCAAGGTGAAAATCTAGACACAAGGTTAGCCATTTGGAATATGCTTTACAGCGTTTCTGTGATGCACTTTGGAGCAGAGAGGACCTGAGCACACAATGGCTCTGTCAGTGCAATGCTTTTGCGTGATGAGCAATATCCCTCCATTTAAAAATGACACAAAGGAAGGGGGAAGGAAGTCTACTCTATGGCTTAATCGTTTTCTCTCGCTTTTTTTAAAGCAAGTGCTGCAGCAGAATGGGAAATGTCAAGGTTTGTATCTCATTTGTAGTTGTGTTATGGAGTGTTTTCACCTTCATCTAGTTCCTAATAGAGGCATAAACATGCACAATGAGGACATGCAGTCACACACCGAAGAGAAAGATCCTTGGCCCTGCTAATCCTGGCTCTCCATTAGCCATGCAAAATAACAGGTTTAAGGCAGGGTGAAGGTGACTGATGAGCAACAGGTATTCCAGAACAAATAAAAAAAGAGGAGCTCATTGTCACTTTGCTGCCATGTTATTATCTGAGCTCATTATTGTTTTTCACAGTTACATTAAGTTCCTTTTCCTGTATCTGTGTAATCCTTATTTCAAAGTATCTTACTGGAGTGTCTTTCAATGGGATCCAGTATTGTTTATCTATTTTTCCTTTTTGCAATATTATCCATATTAAAGTTCCTCCATTGTCACTTTGGGAGATTAATTTTGTATCCTGATAATGCACATAATCCTCTAATCAAATTTATGAAATTCCCAAAGTTCTTACAGGTTTGTAGATCCATAAATAAGTTGGTTTTAATCTTAAAGGTTGTGATTTTAGCATGTAAAAGAACGGGGTGGAAAGAAGTGGAAATGGCCACTACTGCCATCCTCTCCCCCACTCCCAAACCAGCAGACTCCAATTTGGGGTTTATGCCCAAGCTGGATGTATGAAAAAGCTCCAATTCTCCAATTGGGCAAATGCATGAGTTCAACAGGTTTCACATTAGCCCTATAAATTATATTCAGAGGCAGTAAAGTTTCTGAATATCAGTTCCTGGGAACCACAGGAGGGGAGAGTGGTCCTGTGCAAAGGTCTGCGTGTGGACTTCCCATGGGCATCAGGTTGGCCCTTGTGAGTACAAGAGGCTATACTAGATGGGCCATGGGCTTGATCCAGCAGGCTTGTCTCGTGTTAATATGCTTGCAGAGTGGGGCTTTCCCTCCTGAACCCAGAACAGATTTAGGGGCGCTTAGTGTGTGGGGAAAGCCCCATCGTGGAAGTAGAAATCCTTGCAATGATGAGACAGGAACTTAGTGCTGCATTGGTGTTTAACTGTGGAGACTAAGCTACAGCAGAGATGGTGCATGTGTCTATTTTAACCTAGGGTTGAAAATACATTTTTTTGCAACATTCGAAAGGCTTCTGTGTGCATTACAGCACATGCTAAACATCCAGGAGCCTCAGCCAACCTGGAGAACCTGGAGAGGAAACAAAAGTCTAATTATGACAGGGCATATTTTAAAAGGCAAAACGCCTGATAAAACTACACTGTGTTTCTGAAGATTTTGCCCCTCATTATTAATTTGGTAGGTCTTGTCAATTCTCTCCCATGGGCTTTGCATGCTTATTTATTCATTCATGGGTAACCTAAATGATGGATAGTTAAAATCTAGAGGAATTTCCTTGTTCAGTTATGATAATTTTATTAAGAAATATATCTGCAGTCCTGGGATCCAGTGAACATTACATTATAATTCAAGTGAGTTAGATGAGGGAGATGGGAAATAAGCTATTAAGCTGAGAGCAAAATGAGAGATGTTTTCAGTAATATACACAATTAAGAGTGTAGAGGAGAGATCTTGCTGATTTATGAGTTGCATATGCAATGATAATGCATTCATAAAATGTTTTCCACCAAGCACTCCAATAAATTTGTTTATCTGTGTGCTTGGATTAAGAAAGTAACGTTGCCAAACAACCAACTGACTGCAGACATTAGAGATTCCAGATTAATTACCATCTGCATGGGACAGATGTTAAAATCCTTGGTTTCCCAGCACAGCATCTATTGCTTATTTCCCAGGGAGTGTTCCTTTCTCTGATCAATAAATGTATCAGACAGGCTGTTCATCTTGCCAGAGAGGTCAGAGCAATGACAGAAGTACATCTGTTTTTGTGTCACATAAAGGCTAAGGAAATGAATCTTATCTAGGCAGATCCGCTGCAATAGCCTTTCACTCTTTTGCTAGTCTACTGATGATGAAGTTTTAAGCACTGAGGGGTTGCATCCAACTAAATCTACTTGGAGTTGATCCACTGAAATTAATGTGCAGTTGGAGGTGGTATGTTTTTAGATACCAGTTGTTGGAAACTGCAAGTGGGGAGAATGCTGTCATGTTCATGGTGTGCTTGTGGACTTTCCTTTAAGGCATCAGGTGTTGCAAAAATTAAATATTGTGCAGTTTGAAGCAACTAGAAGCAAAAGAATGGACTCCTTTGCCAATGAAACATTGTCCAGGCCCATAGAAATATTATTTAAACCTTTACTGGCATAACTTTCTTTAAAACAATTAAAGCATTAAAAAAAATCCATACAATAGCTTGTGCTTTCCAGCACAGGCTCAGCATCTTACAAAATGTAAAATAACCCAAACAGATTTATAAGCAAACCTCCCCCCCTCCCTCCCTCCCTCTCCCTTTTGGAGAGCCATTTACTTGCATTGTTCTCCCTGTGACATTTAGAGCTGTGACTCCATTTGCATCTTCACTCCATTAAGTTTGGGAGGCAAAAACTCAAAGGCAACTCCTTTCAAAATGGAGATTGCGATCCAATACCTTCTCACACAATCCAGCTTACAACCCTCACATGTTACAGTAGCTACTAGAGAGCAAGAGCTCAAAGTCCTTTGGAAAAACTCTTGTTTTTCCAAAGGACTTTGGAAACCCATGTTAGCAACACACATTTAGCCATTTCCATTTCCACACATACATTTTTCATTTCTGTGTGCATTAAACCATTTTACTTTGTCAAGGAGCGGCTCACTTCCCCCAGTTCTCCCTCCAAGCTACTAATCCTTCACACGCAGGCACCCGATGGGTTACCTGGCTTATTGGCTTCTTCTCTGGCACCAGCTACAGAACATCAAACAGCAAGTCTAATATATGGCATGTTCTGTCTCTCTCTCCTGGCAGGTTAACTCAAATATTTGTAGGGGCTGGGGAATGCTGGCAACCAGCCAGCCCCATCACTTTGGGGACTAATTGTTACCACCTTCCTTAGGGGCCCAACGTAGTGATACTTGCTCACAGGATCATTGCTTCATGACATACTTAACATCTGGTTGGCCACTGTATAAACAGGAAGTAGAGAACATCAACAGGGTCCTCATTTAAATTTCAATGCATCATCACTTAAAGAACATTTTTTGCCTAATACATGCATAATTTTTGCCTAATATTTTGCAAGCAATTTCCGTAGCAGAGTGAATTTTTGTACTTTCCACTAATTTACACATTATTGTGTGCATATTTTTTTGGCTGGAGAAAAGCACTGCAAAATTTGCAAAAAAATAATATTTTTTAAAAAAATCAAAGATTAGCCACATTCAGAATCCTGCATTGGTTTGGGAAGTGCCAATTAGGCTGATTCCTATTTACCGGTAAATGCAATCTGTAAGCCTCACTGTGTTCAAAGAGTTTCTTCTTAAGCAAGAGTCCATAGGGTGGCAGCCTTAAAGTGTAACCCAATGTATGTCCAGTTCATTCATTATTTTAGTTAACATGTACAGTGGTACCTCGGGTTACATACGCTTCATGTTACATATGCTTCAGGTTACAGACTCCGCTAGCCCAGAAATAGTACCTCGGGTTAAGAACTTTGCTTCAGGATGAGAACAGAAATCGGGCTCCAGTGGCGCAGTGGCAGCAGGAGACCCCATTTAGGTAAAGTGGTGCTTCAGGTTAAGAACAGTTTCAGGTTAAGAACAGACCTCCAGAACGAATTAAGTACTTAACCCGAGGTACCACAGTATGTTACTTTTCCCCCTTTGTCACCTGTAGGAACAGCTGATTTTTATTAGTGCCGTCTGGAGGCAGCCCTTTCACCCTCCAGGTATGGCCAATTTTTCCAATATTGGACATTCTGAGGGAAATGGTGGTCGCCAATGAAAACTGCAATCCCCTCTGCCACCCCCACCCCCTCTGAAATGTTCTGGAACGGCATACCATCTAGGGCAGGCATGTCCAACCAGTAGATCGCAGGCTGATCATGGTAGATCGCGGGACCCTTATAAATCGTGGGATTAAATAAAGTTTACCAAAAGTTAACAAATAAAAGCTGAAGAACTCTGGGCAACCCTACCCTCCAAAAGGTCAACAACTCTGGGTTCAACAACTCTGGGCAATCCACACCCCCCCCCCACGCACGCTCCTCCTTCCTCCAATCACTGCCAGTCTTTTTATACTAGGAGTAGATTGCAGTCTCTTGGGAGTTGGACGTGCCTGATCTAGGGCATTCTGAGATAATAAAGTAGTAGCTACCAAGAAGTGGATACCAAAATTAATTCCTGCCATGGGGGAAAGGTACTGACAAATGGATGATGGACAACAACCCATTAGTCACTCATTTGTTACTTATGACATTAATTTAGTAACAAACGAAAGTTGAACCATTTGATTCATATTTTTTTCCATTCAGTTCTATTTTTCATTCACCAGGAAACAAATGTATCCTCCATGTGCAAAGTATTCTAAGCAGAAGGTGGACTGCAATCTGAGAAGGCGTGAGGTGTGGGAGGATTTCAAATAAATTGCAAGGCTGCCTTGGCGCTTGCCCACTGTGGTGGTGGCACAGGCTAATGTGCCAGTAATTCCTGGTAATACTGAGCAAAAAGGCAGTGCGAGTTCAACATGTGTATTGTGGCAAATATGCCCAAGTGTAAGCAAAACCAATACATTTTCATGAGCAGGAAAGAACTGTTGCTGCTCTGAGACAACCTTGTCTCTTTCATATTTTGTTATGGAGACAGCAATAGAAGGAACAATCTTTTTGGGGACCCTCTATGCCAAGAGCAAAATCGAATTTATTGCACATAGTCACCAAGCAGAAGCTGCTTGCATTTTAAATGCCTGAATATCAGCTATATAAGCCTATGTATAAAATGTTAGCATAAGTACTGCAAAACTGTATGAAACAATAACATAAATGTCACAAAACTACAGTACTATATAAACTAATTCTTATCAAGTCCAATAAAGGAAATTCTGTCCACTCTTCTGCATACTGTTCCATAAACTGAAATTATTCAAGGAAACCTAAATAAACCTTCTATTTTTAATTCTTTCCTAGAGTGCACAGATTTTGTGCTCTGGCTGTTGCCTGATTCTTTGTGTAAGTGAACTATCTCTTTCCATTTAGCTTCTTTATTCTGAATCTGCCTCTCCCTTTCCAGGGTTTCCAGTTTTAAACCATGCTAGTTTTTGAGTTTTTTAAAAAATCCCATTGTTATAACCATACCTTATCTCAGAAGTGGGTGAGTCATAATTTTAAATTTGCCCAGTTTTGTACTATGAGACTTGAATACCAGGCTGACAGTTTGTACCACAGCTGTGAAGCAGCAAAAGTATCAAACCGCTGAACATATAAATTGATAATTACACATTTCCCTCCTGAGTGTATAAACAGGAGACAGATACTAATAATCAGAGCTAATGAAACGTTCTGGCTACGTCTGCTGCGGGCTGTGGCATGTAACTATGTGAACTTCCACAAGGGGGTACTTCAGAGCTGTGCTGGAAAACCTTCCTTCTACTCTTTCCCAGGCTGGCCTGCTGTGGTCTTGTTTTATTCTTAACAGTCAGTAAAACTCTAGAAGCTTTCAGACAACTTCTCCCACTTGACAAGATACCAATTAGGCTCACCAAACTGAATCTGGCCTATTTAGATTCCTCCGAATCGATGCAATTCCAATCTAAAATAAATTCAATTAGTTCCATTTATCACAATCTCAGCTTAAGTGACAAGGATGAGAGTTAAATAACTCACACTTCATCTTCTTTAGAGGACAAGGCTATGTCTTACAAAAAGCTGAAGCCGATCACCCAGGAAACAACCTCTGAGGTCAAGGATAGAATAAAGGGGGTGGAGATGGGAGGAGGAGAACTATCATACAATGTTCATTTATTGCCTTGAAAGAACAAAACACTGAAAATCCCCACATACCTACCATAAGACTGGATCCTGTCCATTGAACAAACTCATAATGACTAGGATTCCACAGTCCAAGGCAGCCTCATCAGGTTTTGTTTTCAGTTCTGTATTACAGGTCTGGAGCTCAGTTAGGAACATGTGGACATAAGAAAGGCCTTTTGGACCAGGCCAATGGCCCCTCTAGTCCAGCATCCTGTTCTCACAATGGCCATTTCTCCTTTTCAGGCCCTTTTCCTCACAGATTGAATTCTCCCCACCATGCCTAAATATCCCATCTTCATATTTCTATCTTTCCACAGCTTGCTTTCAGAAATCTAAAGTTTTAGGGCAAAAGATGCATAGCTTGCAAGTAATAGAGTGGTGTAAATGCTTCACTAGTGATATAGTTGAGGAATGCAAATTTTGCACCTTACATTTTGCAGCCAGTTAGTATTAACCTACTGTGCCGTGAGTCAATTCGGAAAATGTGGTATGCACATGAATGTTATAATAAAAATAATAATATTTAGGGAGCAATCCTATGCTTCCTGGGGGAGGGAGGGGCTGAGAGGCTAATAGATGCTTCAGAGCTCCCCCTCTGCAGGTGGAGAGGGAGGTCCACAGGCAGAGGCTTGCCACAGTGCGGGGCAGAAAGCTCTGCCCCCATTCCTGTGCTGCCAGTGGAGGTCTGAGGAAAGCAGGGCAAGAAATGGTGCATTCAGAGGCTGGGGTCAGCGCTGGACTGGGGGAAGGCACTGGATTTGCCAGATCCAAAGGCCTGCCCGCTCCCCCACCAGAGCAAAAATCCACCCCTCCACGTTCTGACCAGAATTAATGGTTTCTCCACCACAGAATCCTCACCCCCTGCAGCCTAGGGTTACTCTGCCCACCAATTCTATTTTTTAATAATTATTTTCATTTTCGTGTATTAACAAAAAAGCACTGATAATTACAGAAAAAAAGAGAAAGAGGAAATATCAAAGCAAGAAAGAGAAAGGAAGGCTATGAGGGGAAAGGCATGAGTAGTATTTCAAAAACAGCATTATAATTCCAGACAATTGTCCTTCATAAGCAAGACTGTTTTTCCAAAGGTTTCCATGAGACGAGATGGTTGCTAATCATGTTCCTTTATACTTTATGTATTCAGTAAAGAAAGGTTGTCCTTCATTTTTGGATTGCATATGGCTTGTGTATATTTGTTAATTATTCTATTACAGCAATGATCCTGATCCGGAGGCGCGAGTTTGTCTTGCAAGTCTCTTTCAGCTGACTTCCAGTGTTGGCCACTGTGAGCATAAATCAAAGTAGTTCTTTATTGGACACCTCTGCTTTCCATACCATCAAATAAGGATAATAGGGCCCTCATACAGAACACCAGGCGCCACATGTAATAGGAGGCCAGGCATTCTTAATTCCACCATTCTTTCACAAATGTAGCCTTGGGAGAATTGGTTGCAGCAACCAGGAGCATCTATTTGTGTAGAATTAGCCAGGAAAGTATTGTGGTTACCTAATGCAACCATAATTGACTAGTGTAGAACTGCAGTCGTGTACCAACATATGGGAGTAAGCTCCATTTAATTCAATGGGACTTCTTTCTGTGAAGATATACACATACATTGCACAGGTTAGACGCTTATGAGTGTCACCGTTCACATGCGGATGTTGACTATCCTAGCTGTGCATGAGGGTGAAGTGATCTGCTTTAGGCACCACCATGAGTCAAGGATAGATGATTGTTGTCTGAACTGAACCACAGTCTCTCTTTAAAAAAAGTTCCACAAGTCTTTTTCTGTTAATACTTTATTTAAATGCAGAATGAAGCATAGAACAAAATCAACACAGAAAACGGGTGCAAAATATTGAAGCAGAGACAAACAAGGGGCTAGAGACATCAGTAATACGTTCCAGACTTTGGCTATAATATAAATGATAACAAGTCTTTAAAAATAAAACCACTGATATGGATAGCCCTTTTTTTTCAGTGGGATGAGCTGCAGTTCCAGTGAACTTTCGTTTGCAAAGCTATGCATGTATTCCTACATTATTGTATTCTCCATAGCCATTTATAGGCCGGGCTGGAGAAAGAGATTGGTTATGTTCTGCATAATTAACGTAAACAATTAAATCAAACCAAACAGAAATACTTTTTAGACTTCTGGAGGTTCTCGGTTTATATGTCAATTTGTCTGGGAGGGCTCATTCCTGTATCTTTGTGTACCAGTAAGAAATACCAGCAAAACTTTTTAAAGTGTTGATTCATGAAGGTGTCAGGTGGAGAGGCAGCCAGCCAGATGTCTTGGGCTGTCACTGTATCCCAGACCATTTTTTCCAAGTCACAAAATGTTGGCAACATCTAAATGTGATTGTCAGCATTCATTGGTAGATGTCCAAAAAGGGGTGGAGAATTAGGATTCACAAAATTCCTCTGGGTTTGTCAGCATTCCTATGTGATTGTCAATTTTGACAGCAATTTTGCACACTCATTTTAAAATGTGTTAGCAAAAACGGCTTGTGTATTGCAAGCATATACATTCGTGACTGTTACTGGATATTTTTCTCCCTGGTCTAAAGGCTGTTAATATTTGAAAAAGGGAACCTCACTTATATAGTCCATGAAAATAAAAAAGCGGGAAAGGGAGTTGGTGATAGGATGATATATAATGCTTTAAAACATTTAGGTTCATTTTCTAGCAAATGTGATTCCCCCCCCCCCCACTTCTCCATCCCTTTTTCTTTTAGATTGGAAGCCTGAGGGCAGGAACTGGTTTTGGGGGGGTTAATTTTGTAAGGCTGCTCAGGGGGCCTTTTTGGCTATAGAGCGGGGCAGTAGCAACCCATATGATGGGTTGACCCCAGTGTCACCGCAGTTTACATGTCCTGATTTCAGACAAATATTCCATACATCTTGTGAACGTTCCCCGTCTGAAACCAAAGGCTGATTCCAGTGTGTGACAAAGCCACTATACCTTCTGAATTCTGCCACACGTTTAACTGGATTTGTTCTCTGCTGGAGTGTTGACAGCTATTATGAGGTAAATTTTTCAGTGTGCATTTTAACTCTTAGACATAAAAATATCCAATTTCTGAGTCCCTCTGAAACAGTCCCTAGGAATGAAATGGCCCCCTGGTTGATTATAGCTGCAGTATGGTATTTTGAATGATATATTTTCAATGCATTCATCTTTAAAAGTGCATTTGTCTATCTGACTGAACACAGTCTATCATCCCCCTGTGGAAAGTACACATAAAAGGGCTGAAGGAAAATGGTTAAAATAATGTTCGAGAGAAGTTTTATTTGAAAAATGCAATGTTTTTCTTTGACGTTGATGGGTTGCCTTCTTCCCCCCTGTCCCTCTGGGCTCCTTCATGCCCTGCAAGATACACTTGCTTGGTTACTGCCTCCGACATCTGTGTCCCTGCTCAGGTCTTTAAATTCTGTTACTGGTGCCTGACAGGGAAAATGGTTCCAGAAAAGTGTCTGTTAGTGAACTTTATTGCATTTTTGATCATTTAACAAACAGGAAACTAAAGAAGAGGGAACAAAAAACACATAGTATTAATAGGAGCATGCTGCAGCAGTTGTGTGCATTCTTAATTGGTCCAGTTATGCAATACAAGGAGGTTTCATCTTCATGTTACATATTTCTTACATTTTTAAAATAAACCACCAGGAAGTATTTCTAAAGTGAGGAATGTGTACAAAGCGGGAAGAATCTGTTGTTGTTGTTGTTGTTGTTTCTCTTCCTGACAGGGAAGGGAATTGAAGGTGGGAGGCAGGCAGACTGGGCAAAAAATTTAAAGTAAAAAACCCAAAGCCACTTGCAACACTACTGTTGTCCCCATGACCCCTTCAAAACTGGCACTGGAGCTGTTTTTAACACGCCCAATTAATAACCTAGCTATTGTTGTTATTGTTATTTACACACATTTGTTGCTTACTACATAAAAAGTTCTCAAAGCAACTTAACACATGCCAATACTGTACTGAAGTTTAAAACAGCATCAAAAAACAAAGGAACATAATTTACTAAAACCCCACATCTGCCTGCTTGACCTGAGGAGCTAGCACACACCATGTCCATTCCTCACATGTAAGGAATTGATATTTAGAGGGGCAGCACCTGCCCATTGACATTAGCCAGGCACCTTCGCTTTCCTGTTTTCAGCACCTCCAAAAAACCTTTTTGTTTAGACAAGCCTTCCCAGACATGTAAAATTGGCATGTATTTCAATATGTACGGTAATTTTATTATACAATGTGTATTTTTAATGGCTGGTTTTGGTCACATTCTGAATCTTTTTTATGCTTCTGACTTCTATTGATAATTTTAACCTATATTTTAAATTTAATGTCAACAATTGGAGGCTGAGGAGCCAACTTCTTTCGGCCCCCAAATACAATATTTGAGGGAGCCGCTCCCCACATTGATGGGTATTGCCATTCAACTAGTGTGTGTGCACCGCATCGTGTCATTGATTATGCAAGGCAGGGCTTACCTGCCTACCCCCATATTTTATTCAAGATTGGAGGTTTCTTACGATGAAGTAGCACACAATTTTTGTTAAATAAATAAAAGCATTCATCCTGCAATATGATTAAAAATACAAATACTACCCCACCCTACTAAAATATGAACACCACAACAGGCGTAGGCTGTTTCTAGGCTTGCATATTATGATTTATGGGCTGACTTCAAGGGAAATTCCATGCAACCGCACTGAAACAATACATTTTGCTATCAGGCTGAAAGAGTAGCAGTGCACATGGTCTTACTTCACAGCACCACAGTATCTCAACTTTCGCTTGGAGATAGTATCTCTAAGGGTAAAAAGGGCATTTGATCCTGTCCATTCTGCTTTGGATCTTTGTTCTGAAGCTGCCAATAGGGATACCAATTAGTGCCAGTCATGCTGGTAATTATTTTATGTATAACCTTTGCTTTTAACCTCACCCTTAAGGAGTGCGCAGCATTTGATTTTGACCCTTGCATTCTTAAGCCAATGTCTAGCCATGTGGCCAGCTGCTTATTTGAATGTTTAAGCACAGAGTAAAATCTGAGTTAACAATATGATTTGAAGGCACACTTACTTACAAGCCTGGTTGGTTGAAATGACTGAGAATTATTTCTCCCTAAAGATACACAGGACGAGGTTGCAAGCCTCCTGGTGCATGAATATTTAAAATAAAATAAAAATAAAAATAAATAAAAATAATGATTTAAACAAGCTGCCATTTGTCAGTTGAAATATTCATAATGATTTAATGATTGCAGAAGAATATACAGCAATTCAATGAAAAAAGCCCCCAAACTATCAAGGGCCTTCTGTGTGGTGACACCACATTTTTGGAGCAGCCTTCCTCCTAAGGTGCTTCTGGCACAGACTTTGCATGACTTCCAATGCTGGCTGTGGGTGCACCTTTTTACTCAAAAGTTGTTCTACACACAACAACAACTTAGTTTGATTAAGCCCTTGATTAATTGAAAGTCATTGGTTTATAAAATCCACATAAACTCGCTTTTCACAATGTTGTGTTGGATTGTGCTCCGATGCTGTGTAAAGTGAGCTTTATTTGGTTTTGGGTTGTTTTTTTTAACCACTGATTTATTTGTTGCGTTCAGAACTACATAACTTTGGAGACTGCGCAATTTTCTATATGCAGTAACTGATGATGGGGGCCATTATTAAAAGATCTTGCTGTTTCTTCTCAGGGAGATTCAGAATTGTAAGTCTATTTTACTCTTACATTCAGGTCTTACAGATTTTTATTCAGGTTTGCATAGATTTATTTTACTTTTACTTGAACATCTGTTCAAACAGGAACAAAATTTCTAAAGGGGAGTGCTGTGATCAGTCAGCAAAATTCAGAATTGTAAGTTTCTTCATAGTTTTATTTGGGTCTGAGTCAATTTCTGTTGACTTGTGCTATTTTATACAAAATAAAAAAACTCCTTCCAGTAGCATCTTAGAGACCAACTAAGTCAGTTATTGGTATGAGCTTTCAGGTGCTTGCACACTTCATAGAGATGCAGTTCACTTTATTTAAACTGTGGTGTGGTAGTGTGAGGACTAGATCCGAATAAGAGGCTCTGAATTGTGCTCTTGGTGTTTTATTTTTGTAAATCACTTTGAGACTTGAGGAAAGTGAGTAATAAATATAATAAAATAAAACCCCTCATGACTGAAAATGTATTTACACGACAGTGAAAGGAACACAGTGAAGACACCACTCATGCCTCCCCAGAGAGCTATTAGCAGGAGTTAAGTGTAAGGGCTCTGGTCAGAGTTTGCTTTACTCTAACAGGTTTTTCATTTTTGTGAGACAAACTGGGTCTCTTTTTTTTATATTTCCTACAAGATAATATTAAGCTGGTGGCAAGAGAATCTTTGCAGAGTAACATGCTTTTCTTAGGATGATTCATTGCAGCCGTTTGATGGCACATTATCTAGTGCTTGTTGGAGAGGCGTTAGGCTTCACTTTAGGCACCACGTCTAGCAGATATGTTTTTTAAAAAATATATTGTGGAAGGAATGGAGCTTTCAACAAAGCATTTTAATGCATAATTTGTTCTCCAAAGCTGGGAAATCTCAAATGAGTTCTGAATGAATGTGTGGTACTGGCACTTGCTGAGGGCTGCCCATCCTGAGACTGGGTAGGCAGCCATTTTGTAAGCTGTATATTACTAAATCTCCTGCCAACCTAACAGTTCGAAAGCACATCAACTGCAAGTAGATAAATAGGTACCACTCTGGCGGGAAGGTAAATGGCGTTTCCGTGCGCTGCTCTGGTTTTGCCAGAAGCGGCTTAGTCATGCTGGCCACATGACCCAGAAGCTGTATGCCGGCTCCCTTGGCCAATAAAGCAAAATGAGCGTCGCAACCCCAGAGTCATCCGTGACTGGACCTAACGGTCAGAGGTCCCTTTACCTTTATATTACTGTAATGGTTCTAGGGGTTGCTCGTGCGTAAGTTGCCGCCACTCCTGGCTAGGTTACCTGGTTGAACCCTTTCTGTCTGGACAGCCCTTCACTTCGTGACTGTCTCAGTCGCTGGCAGAATCCGTCAGTGGGGTTTCCTTGAACCTCTTCCAGCAAAGAAGTTCTTTGACGCCAAGTCTCCTCCTACTCTCCCTGCGTGGAAGTCTTCTGCGCAGGGAGGGCGTGGGCAGTGGCGTACCCGTGCTCTCCCCGCTGGTCTCCGGTGAAGAGTACTGGAGCCTCCTCTCCGATTCCCCCATCTGCCCCCCTTCTCCACTGGTGTTACGCTGATTTCCTTCCCCAGCAGATGGGCTGCCTCTCTCCCTACTGGGACCCTCTCCGGCATCCCTCTGGAGCCTTCCCTCCGCCTCTAGCTCCGATGGCAGTTCCCTGACATCCACCTCCCCCCCAGGACCCCCTCCACCCCCGGCCCGACCTTCTGATTCAACCTCGTCCCTTTCCTCGGCCGACGATGCGGGGAATCCCCTGAAGGAGCTATCGCCCTCCTCTGAGGATTCAAAACCCACTTCCCACCCGCTCCGATTTCTTCCCGCGGGGTGGGCCTCCCAGTCTGATTCTTCTCCCTCTGACACCTCCCCTCCTTCCTCTTCGGAGGCAGGAAAACCCACAAAGTCCTCTTCGTCGTCTGTGGTTCCAAATTCTTCCTCCCAGAATCTCGCTAGTGGTTTTGGTTTATCTGGGAACAGGCTGTGGAACTCTTCCACCAGATACCCGTCATTGATCGCCTCAGCGGGGACCCACGTGTTTTCTGACCTGGGTTCTCCCTCCCAAGCTACCAAGTACTCCACCTGGTGCCCTCGCCACCTTGAATCGAGTATTTCAGTGGCTTGGTTGTGGTGTTCCCTCTCCTCTACCCGCGGGTGGGTGGTGACTCCTCCCTCCCGCCCCAGAAATTCCCGCCCCTCCCTGTAGTTGTGCTCTCTCCGCTAGTCTCCGGTGAAGAGTCCTGGAACCTCCTCTCCGATTCCCCCATCTGCCCCCCTTCTCCACTGGTGTTACGCTGATTTCCTTCCCCAGCAGATGGGCTGCCTCTCTCCCTACTGGGACCCGCTCCGGCATCCCTCTGGAGCCTTCCCTCCGCCTCTAGCTCCGATGGCAGTTCCCTGACAATTACTAAATACTGTAATTTGAAAATATAATTTTAATTACAATTGATTTTTTTTGGTGACTGTCCAGCCAACAGAGTCCCTGGACTTATATCATATCTGACCATTTGCATATCTGACCAAAATGATGTATGACTATAAAAAAATTAATAAACAATGACTCATCAATTGGACAATTGGTCACGGCAAGAGAATTGCTCTGCTGAGTAAGAAATCCTGACCCAAAAACAGGATGTCTACAAATGATTTAACTGCATCAGGACACCCAAAAGCATGTGGGGAGAAGTGTAAGAAACCTCCCTATAATTCCAAAAGATATTTCTGCCTTGATGAAAAGGAATGCGACATGTTTAAGACATATGCTTGCCGAAGCAGAGATCCAATTTTTGTAAAAATGAGGTGTTTCAGCTTCTTTTGTCTGTTATTTTGCACATTAATTTATCAACTGGTATTATTGTGCACACTTTAAGGTCAATAAAGGTCACATGCTTCCCAAACGACAGGCAGGGAGACCTGTCTTTGCTTTCAAATATGAACTGATTCAGTAGCCTTAGATTCACTAGCATGCTATTTTAGAGAGTACCAGTTTATTGTTCATCACAGTTCTCCATGCATAGGGCTGACCAACTTCCTCTGCTCACGTCATTTTGCGTACAGTGCATGCATACAACTTTACTCAGAAGTAAGTCCCACTGAATTCAGTGGGGTTTCCTTTCAGGTGACAGCCTTACTGACCCACAGAAGCAGATACTGCCACTCCTTCTATCTTGGTGGATTTGCAAGAATTACTTGAAAACTTATTTGCAGCTGCAAATGTGATTTTTATATTGGATTTTTTAAATCAAAAAAGTATAATGCATTGCTAATAGTAATGCATTTCTAGAACGAATGAGCATTTGATGAGAGAAAAACAACTGTGTGGAAAAAATGCCGGTACTCGTGTAGCAATGCAACACACAGCATGTTTACCATTTAAAAAAGACGGTGCTGTTGTGTGTCATGCAAAATGCAAGTGGAGCCTTGAATGCATTTGCTTTGCAATGAGAAGAGGCAGGCATGGCAGCCTGTTTTCAACTCCTGCTACATTCATGAGCCATCGATCCCTTATTTTTATTGCAAGATGCTGCCCATGAAAGTCAATGAAGCCCCATTCTGCTCCGTTAACCTATTAAGTGAAACATAGTGTGGGTGGCTTCTTAATGAATCCCTGTCAAATTTCTGTCCAGGTCAAGCAAATTGTCAACTAGGCAAATGTGCTAAGGATGTGGACAGATACACACTAACAAGAAATCACCTTGGGGATTGGGTCTCTTGGGGCGTTGCTTAGCAACTGAATACAGACACTGGTTCTGTGCAGCTACAGCTCACAGTCTGCACATTGGAACAAAAGATACAGAGTTATGGGCATAAGATGTGCAGGGGGGGTGAACACTGCAGAATTATTTGCTTGTAGTGAATTTCTGTGGCTTCATCAGGTAACGTTACATGGAAGACTGGAATTGTAGCAATTTACATCAAAGCCTAAAAAATAAAACCGTGTTCATACTCAATAGGATGTGGAAAAGCTGCTAGCCCTCACCACTCCATAGCACTAGTGAGAAGTGGAAGATATGTCTGCTTCGGCTGCCTCCAGTCTCTGTATTGAGTGTGGGGGCTTCATTGGAGAGAAGTAGTGGTCACAAATGGCTTTATTCCCTCTTCCACTGATAGAAGGCATACTCTCAGTGAAGTGACACCATGCAATGACCACAACTTAACGTCCACTCATAACTAAGTTAAATTGAGTTTCTCAGTTTACGAGGAGTGAGTAGGATTACTTGGGGGAATATTTACAAAAATATAACCTAAAATATAAATTTCAAGTAGGGGGAACTTTGTGACCAACAGTTGACAATATTAAAGATACGAAGGTGTGGGAAATAAGGTGAACGAATTAATGTATATGCAGCCAATCAAGATGTAATAAGACATGTCATGAAATTCTGGGTGGAAAGTTAAATAGTCTTACTGTATATGAATGGGGAAAAGGTGTAATTTTATAACTGGAAGACTTAAAAATAAAAAAAATAAAAGATGGAGTTTCTCTGTTGTTTAATGAACTTTTTTTGAAATATATAACTTTTAATTTTAGTAAACTTTCCCCCTCACACATTTAGAGGCAGAAAAATAACTATCCGGGTGTTTCTCTAGAGCATGAACAGCCACATTAGCTTCAAAATTCTGCTTTGAGGGGCAGTTCTTACCTGAAGCCATGAGCCCTGCATGCATCTTTCTAGATGACTGTCAAAGATGGTGGTGATCCCAGGTCATCCTACCCTTAGGCAGGGCACTAAATGACAGTTGGTCCTTTATGATGCTGAATATAAGTATATTTACCATTAGCTTTAGAAGTCTAATCTCTTAGGTGACTCAAGTATGGCAAGGGACATGAGCTGCCTTATTTAATGTCTTTTAAAAGTCTAGTTGGCATTTAACTAAATTGGGTTCTTCTAGTTTTAGTCCCTTGAGATATCTATTACCATCTTATTATCCCTGTGACATTTTCACTGTTATTAGTGAAGAACAAACCTCAGGAACCAGCATGCCATTGTCACTCGAGAGTCGTAAAAAGCCAAACTGTTCTCCCTTAACACTTGAACATCCTGCTTCAAGAGATCCCAGTGGGGCTGGGAGGAACTGATCTGATGACCCAGGGAGAAAGCAGGAAGCATAAGAACTGACTCCTTTTGGAATAAATAATTGTCCAGACCCATAAAAATATTATTCAAACTTTTACTCACATAACTCTTTAAAATAAAACAAAACATATCAAATGATATGTAATGGTTCTAGGGGCTGCTCGTGCGTAAGTTGCCGCCACTCCTGGCTAGGTTACCTGGGTGAACCCTTTCTGTCTGGACAGCCCTTCACTTCGTGACTGTCTCAGTTGCTGGCAGAATCCGTCAGTGGGCGTTTCTTGAACCTCTTCCAGCAAAGAAGGTCTTTGATGCCAAGTCTCCTCCTACTCTCCCTGCGCGGAAGTCTTCTGCACAGGGAGGGCATGGGCAGCGGCGTACCCGTGCTCTCCCCGCTGGTCTCCGGTGAAGAGTCCTGGAGCCTCCTCTCCGATTCCCTCATCTGCCCCCCTTCTCCACTGGTGTTACGCTGATTTCCTTCCCCAGCAGATGGGCTGCCTCTCTCCCTACTGGGACCCTCTCCAGCATCCCTCTGGAGCCTTCCCTCCGCCTCTAGCTCCGATGGCAGTTCCCTGACACGATACACCCAAAATATTTGTACGTCTTGTGCTGTCCAGCACAGGCCTATAAGCAAAGATAGCTCCCTCTCCACAGCCTGCATTCCAGCCTCCAGCCTGCTACTCTCCCTTCATTCTACATCTTCATTCCACTTAGTTTGGGAGAAAAGACTCAAAGGCAACTACCTTCAAAATTGAGATTTGCAACCCAATACATCTCACATGATCTAATGCTACAACACTCTCCTTGCTTTCAATAAGCCCAATGGAAAACCCCAATGAATTGTTCAATTGTTGAATTAAAATGTTGAAATAAATAATATTTTATCACAAAACAGCTTACTGTATTTTTTTTTTAAATACAAAAAATCAATAAAAATAACAAGAATAAAACCTAAGCCAACAGCCAAATTAGAAACAGAGAGTTGTAATTGGAAAACTAAGATCAAATAATAAATGTACTCTGAATTTTTAAAAGCAGTATTCAGCAAGCAACTACCAAAAACTGAGATACAGCACCTGGCAGGTCTTCCTGGAGAGCGTACTCCTTAACTGTGATGCCACCACTGATAAGGCTTTGTCTTAAATACCTTCTGTAAGCATGGGACTCAGGGCAAAGCTGCTCATACTGAAATTAAGTGGTTGACATACTCATGTGGGAGTAGATAATCCCAAAGACTAAAGACCTAAACAGATTCGGTCAAGATAATGCTAAAACCAAAATTTTAAATTGAGCTTCAAAACGAATAGGCAAGCAAAACAGACCTTGCAAAACTGGGTAGATTTGTTCCAGGGTTTTGGGGGTGGTTGCTTCATATAATAATTTGGCTGCTACATTTTGGACCAATAGGAGTTTCTGATCTGTCATTAAATGCTTCACCACATACAAAGCACCACAGTAATCTGCCTTGGTGTAATTTGGGCACAGATAATATCAGTGTTCTCCAGAAAAATGTGACAGCTGGTGAGCTAGCTAAAGCTGGTAAAAGGCATATGATATGAAGAGAATGGGTTGGGGCCAAAGTGAATCTGGAATCAGATCATTCTGGTAATGCAAGAATAAACCCTAATTCATCAGTAATGACAAGTCCATCCAGTGATGCTAATGCGGTCCTTTCCCAACCAAAACAGAAATTAAGATAAACTAAGTCACACATACTAACCTGACAATGTGACGTTGGTTGGCTAAATAGACAGAAACTCTTAAATTTGACAGACCAACCAATGACATTATTTTAGTCCAGGGATGAGAAAGCTGTGATCTTCCAGATATTGTTGGACTTTATCTCCCTTCTGCCCCGGCCAGCATCGTCAAGGGTCAGGGATGATGGGAGTTTGACAACATCTGAAGGGCACAGGTTCCCCATCTCTAATATGTCCAAAGATTTTGAGTTGAAGAATGTGTAGACTTACATTGAGTGCAATATTTCTGACCATCCTCGGAAGATATACAAGTAAATGATCCCAAAGAAAAGAAGTATACAGTATTTACTTTTTAGCTGTTCTGCTGTTGTAGGTTTTGTTCTGTATAAATCCTCAGATATTGTCCTGATATTACATAAAGCAAGTGCAATAAGCAGATGGGATGATGATAAGGCCTGCTGTCAGACTGCTGAATCCCTTTCTCCCTCCTACTCACTCTGTTTTGGTGGGTGACCTATACATGACAACCTTCATTCATCTGTCTGCCAGGGCAACTGATGCCCCTCCATGGCCAGCTGGCTGAGTAGTGCCTGCGCTAATGGAAGCCAACACTCTCCTCGGGGAGGCGGTGAATGAGGCAGCTGGCACCTGCGGCTCTGGTGTCTGTTTAAGAAGTTCAGCAGCCTGGTATTTAAATAGACTGATGAGATCGACTCAGAGTTTTAAATGTTCTTGTTTATTGACTTAGCAGAGCAGCTGAAAGTGAAAGAAGTTCTTCCAGGAAAAGACTGCAGTGGGGCGAGAGACTTCACTGTTTTATTCACCAGAAGCAAAGCTTGTCTTTTAAGTCTGCTGCTCATGAGACTTTTGATAGGAGACCAGTACAGAGTTCAGGCTGTGAATGCCATCGTTCATGTAGCCAAAACAGCACCACCCATGTATCAGTAGGATTGAGGGAACCCTGAAGTTTGCAGAAGCACATATTTTTTAGGACAAAACATAAGCGGGGGATATATTCCCCCAAACAACCTAATGAGGAGTGTGCTCACTCAGGGACCATAAAATGCTGGCTTCACTTTTTGTGCTGGGGTGTGGTGGTGACACAAATAAAAACCAGGGGAATTGAATGGAGGGACTGGAATCCTGAGCAACAGCAGTCCACACTGTAATGTTTTGTTGCAGGCTCAGGCTCAGGCTGCAATTCCTCTGCTGTAGAGAACTGTCTGCTATACATAGCTATTCAGTGCTTAATCTGCATCTGCTCTGGAAGATCTCAGGGTTTGCACATGGAATAGATGAATGAGGATATGATTGTTCTGTGAGCCTAATAAAATCCCAAGTAGTGCCAAGCAGACTTAATTGGAAGAGATGAAGACAGAAGATAGGAAGATAAAGGCCAAATAAAGATATTAATAAGTGGAGTATTGTCCTCCAGCCAAGGAAGCACAATCCTAGGTTTAGGAATCTTACCTGTCCGTCACCACATGTAGAAAGTAATGAAAGTTTCAGACTTTCAGGCATTCTGCCTGATTTACAACACAATCAGGTGCATATCTACTTGGGAGAGGAGCCCATTGAGTTCAGTGTGACCCACTCAGTCTCACATAAGTGCACAGGATTTCATGCCATTTTGCACACAGATATATATGTCTATCCAGCTCACACATTACTACACAGTGATGGACATACAACTTCCTTTCCACATGTAGGAAATTATCCCAATTCTCAGCATCTATAACAGCCCCAAATAAACAAATACAAATAAAGTGCTTTTAAGTATGTAAAGTGCTTTAAAGATTATAAACTTTATCCTTCCTAATCTGAACTTCCTTTCTTCGGCAGGATCACTGGGTGGGGGCCCTGAATTATTGAATTCCAAAACGTGGGTGCAATCTGGAACAAGGTTGGCTATTGCAAATTCCACTTCTTTTCTGAGTTCTCATGTGCTTGTTCATCCTTTTAAAGGCAATGTACATGTGTGAACATAGAAGAGAATCCTGTGTTCATGAGTGAAGCATCTGAAACATTTTACCAAACTGAACTCCTCTTGGAAATTTGGTTTTCCATTTTACAGCATTTTATTGAACCTCTTGTGGTCTTTGGTTAGTTAATTGAAATTAAAATTTTCAGTTTATACCTGTAGGTATGGCAGTGGGGGCAGATGTTATATGCAAAGGGGATCGAGATACGGATATACTCGTACCCCTTCCAATCTGCGCCCCATCTCGAGGAACGAGGGTAGGGTGAGCAAGGATTACTCACCTCCGTCACTGGTGTTGTGCAATGCCAGGTCTATAGGCAACAAAACCGCCACTCTGCGAGATTTCTTCACCTCACAGGGGGTCGACCTGGCTTGTGTGACGGAGACCTGGGTGCGCAAAGGGGAAACTGTTACCTTACGAGAGATGGCACCCCTGGGTTTCTCCGTCCTCCACCAGTCACGGACTGTGGGCCGGGGGGGGAGGGGTGGCATTATTAATCCGGGAAGATTGTTCTTTCAGGGCTCTACCATCGCCATCGATCCCCGGCATTGAATGTGTTGGCCTAGTGTGGGGCTCTGAGGTGAGCTTGGCTGTCTGGCTGGTGTACCGGCCACCTAGCGCGCCAGCAGCCACCCTGTCAGGCCTGCTGGAGGCGGGGGCCGGCTGGGCCTTGGAGTTCCCTAACCTATTGGTATTGGGGGACTTCAACATCCATGCTGATGCCACTCCCTCCTCACAGGCTCTGGACCTGGTGTCTTCCATGGCAACACTAGGGCTCTCCCAGTTTGTTTCGGGCCGCACACATCAAGCAGGCCACACGCTGGATTTGATCTTTGGCGTCGGTATAGATGTGATCATGTCTCCTTCGATGAAGGTGCCAAGGTCTGATCACTACGCTCTGAAAGCCAGGATTGACTTTCCACCCCCACCCTGCTTAGGTGGCGAGCCGATTTGGGCTCGCCCACAGAGGCTGATGGACCCTGATAGATTCCGTCAAGCCTTGCGGGACCTTGCTCCCCCTGGCGACTCATTGACTGAGCTTGTTGAGGGCTGGAATATCCAGCTCCTGGCAGCCATCAATGAGATTGCACCTAAGCGCCCTCTGCGACCCCGCAGAAACCGGGCTCCCTGGTTTACCGAGGAGCTTCGGAAAATGAAGTGGGACCTCAGACAGTTAGAGCGAGTATGGCGGGGTGCCCGTGACGGAGCCTCAAGAACATCTTATAGGGTTTTTATGAAAACCTATGAGATGGCAGTGAAGGCTGCTAAGAAGTCCTACTTCTCGGCCTCCATTGCATCCGCTAGCTCTTGCCCGGCGCAAGTATTTAGTATAATTAGGTCTTTAACCTAATTTGGCTGTCCCCCTTGAGGGACAGCCAAATTTAAATAACAATTTGACACACAGCTGTGAGGCATTTGCGAGCTTTTTTGCGGAGAAGGTCCTGTTGCTCCGCCATGACCTCCCTGCCAATTTCGATACAATAAAGGAACTGGAGGCCCCTCGACTGTCCTCGGGTCCAGTATTGGACCACTTTGACCGGATATCCCCAGCCGATGTGGACAGACTCCTCTGAGCTGGAAAGCCCACCACCTGTCCTCTCGACCCGTGCCCGTCTTAGCTGATTAGAGCGTGTCCAGACGAGGTGCGGGCCCCCCTGGGGGATATCATCAATTTGTCCCTTGGCACCGGGATATTCCCAGGGGAACTGAAGGAGGCAGTGGTGCGCCCGCTCTTAAAGAAAACATCATTAGATCCCTTAGATCTATCCAATTACCGCCCGGTTTCGAATCTTCCATGCCTGGGTAAGGTGATTGAGAGAGCGGTTGCTGAACAGCTTGGCAGGTTTCTGGATGAAACATCGGCTCTGGATCCATTCCAGTCCGGCTTCCGCGCTGGTCATGGGACCGAGACAACTCTGGTCGCCCAAACAGATGATCTCCGCAGGCAGCTGGATCGAGGTGGGTCGGGGCTGCTGATTTTTCTAGACCTGTCAGCAGCCTTTGACATGGTCGATCACGAACTCCTGGACCACCGCCTTGCCGATGTGGGGATCCAGGGTACAGTCCTTCAATGGCTGCGCTCGTTTCTCTCTGGTCGGGGACAGAGGGTGGCGCTTGGGGGGGAATTGTCATCGCGCCACTCCTTGGTGTGTGGAGTGCCTCAGGGTGCGATACTCTCCCTGATGCTTTTTAACATCTTTATGCGCCCCCTCACCCAGCTTGTCCGGAGTTTTGGGTTGGGTTGCCATCAGTATGCTGATGACACCCAACTCTATCTGTTGATGAATGGCCATCCTGACTCGGCCCCAGACACACTGACCAGATGTCTGGAAGCTGTGGCTGGATGGTTACTTGGGAGCCGGTTGAAGTTAAATCCTTCGAAGACAGAGGTCCTCTGGCTGGGTCGGGACGATATGGGATTGAGGGGGCAACTCCCATCTCTTGCGGGGGTGCAATTAGTGCCGGCACCGTCCGTTAAGAGTTTGGGTGTAATCTTCGATACCTCCCTCTCTATGGAGGCGCAGATTACAGCTATAACAAAGGCGGCATTTTTTCATCTCCGCCAAGTTAAGCAGTTGGCTCCTTACCTCTCTCGCCCTGACCTAGCCACTGTGATCCACGCGATGGTCACCTCCAGACTGGATTATTGTAACTTGCTCTATGTGGGGCTGCCCTTGAGACTGACTCAGAAACTCCAGCGGGTGCAGAATGCCGTGGCGAGACTCCTTATTGGGTCTTTGCTGCGAGATCACATTCATCCGGTACTATACCAGCTGCACTGGCTCCCGGTGGAGTACAGGATCAGGTTTAAGGTGCTGGTTTTAACCTTTAAAGCCCTATATAGCCTAGGACCGTCGTACCTACGGGACCGCCTCTCCTGCTATGTCCCACAGAGAAACTTACGGTCTTCAAACAAAAACATATTGGAGGTCCCAGGCCACAGAGAGGTTAGGCTGGCCTCGACCAGAGCCAGGGCTTTTTCGGCTGTGGCCCCAATCTGGTGGAACACTCCGTCACAAGAGACTAGGGTCCTGCGGGACTTGACATCTTTCCGCAGGCCCTGCAAGACAGAGCTGTTCGACCAGGCCTTTGGTCAGGGAGCAGCCTGACTCCCTCCTCTGGCAATCTGCTCAGAATTTTGCCATCAATTTGATTTTAATTAATTTTTATAGTGAAATAAGGCGGAGACCCATTGAAATCACAAGCGGGAGAAGCTTGTGAACCTGGGATTCGGCTGGCACCTTTTGCGCCTCCCCTACTCGCGGGGAAACCCTGCTTTGGGGATCCGGAGCGACGTGGGGTGAGTGGCGCGGTGCTTCGAATTGACTGCTTCTTTCACAGAGTGATGCCGCATTGCTGTTGCCGGAGAGCGCTGACTTTTTCCTGTGGACAATTGGACTTTAAACAACTACCCGTGAGTAGAACGGAAAATTGGATCTTTAAATACCTTAATTTGGCACTGAAACGGGGAGGTCTTAAACAGGAAGTCCGCCTTCCTCTTTTGTAAATAGATTGAAGCAAAGACGTTACAAGCTAAAGTCTTGGAAAGCCTTTGGTAAAGGATTAAATTTCCATCGGTTAAAATTACAAAACCCCCCTTGGAAGCAGGAGAAGAGGGGGAAAATTTTGGACCTAGCGAGCCTGCAGGAGAGAGTGAAAAATCAAATTACCACTGCTCTGAACCTGGAAACGGGCTGCCAGAAAGAGTGACGTTTTGGGAGAGTTCATTGACTGTGAACAGAACGTATTTGACAGCTAGCTAAATAAGAGAAAGATACTGTTTCCATTGTCCTCTTCTGCGTTTAAAAAGGAGGAAAAGTAACTGAAAATTGAAACTATCTTTATGGCTTGAGTTGTGTTTGAAAGGATTGATACAAGTGGAGACTGTTTCCCTCTAGAGGGAGCTTTTGAAACTGTTACAGGAGTGTAACTGGGGAATCTCCAGCTGCAAGATAAGAAATTGTGAGAACCAGAGATTGACCTTGGACCATTTAAAAATGTTGACAGGAGAAGCCATAGTGACTGTATTATGCAAGATAAGCTATTCGCTGGAACAGCTTCATAAGAAGACGGATGACAAGGCTTTTAAAATTGAAAACTTGGGACAAAAAGTGATTAATTTGAGACAAAAAGTGAGCACCAACACAGAAATAATTCAGGACTTGGTACAGGAATCTACTTTGGCAGGACAAATTGTGGAGGAGAAGGAGAAAGCTGTTGTTGTTGAACCTAAAGTAATACAAGCGGGATCCTCAGTCTTACAGAAGCAAATTGAGGATTACAAGTTGAGGCCTTCTATCATTGAATCTAGAAAAAGTCAGATTTTGAGGATCGGATCCCGGCTTGGACTGAAGAAGGAAAGTTGGAAAGATCCCTCTATGCAGGGATTAACTGACTTCTGGGACATGGACTTGGGTCTGGAGGAGATTGAAGTTCCAGGGGCCTTTGGATTTGGAGGAATCTTGAAACATGTCCTGAAACACTTTATTGGATCTTAGCTTCAACTATGGAAATTTGGCTGACCTGTCCAGAAGGAATAAAAGTATTGTTAGGTTGGAGTCTTCCCGAGATCTGCTCTTTAGCATTAAAGAATATGAAGAAGACCAGTAGAAGGGACCTGGAAAAGAGTTAAGAGCCTCGGACATAAGATCTCCAGGTTGATGGACTATATGGAATTGACAGAAAGGACTGGCAGAATCCGAAACCAGGGAGAGGAGATGGTGGAAGAAGATTGGAAAATTCAAAGTTTATATATAGAAATACTGTAAAATTAATGAGTGATAGAAAAATGGTGGAATGAAATTTTATGGCCTTAGCAGAAATGTTATAAGGAGTTAAGCATATATAAGTATTTTAGTCTTAATGGAAAATAAGGTTAAAAATATGTTAAGATATTTATAATATGATAGAAAATAGAGAAAGATGGAAAGGATTTGCTGAAACAATTAATAGAAGTGGAGTACAAAAAGGGAGGTGAGAGGAGGTCAAGGAAACAAGGGAATGAAAGATAGAGTATGGAAAAGGTGTGATGTATGTTTTTAAATTGTTTTTGTTTTGTTTTATTTAGGGTTAGGGTTAGGGTTTTGTTTAGTTTAGTTTAATGTGTTTAGTTTAATGTGTTTAGGTTGTGTTTTGTATTGTCTATATATTGTATTGTATTGTTTTTTCTCTCTTTTGTTTTTTCCCCTCTTGTTTTTTTTTCTTTTCCTTTTTTGTAATCTTTAAAAGTAATAAATATTATTTAAAAAAAATTATAATGAAATGTTTTTAAAATGTTGGATTATTTTATTGTTGTTAGCTGCCCTGAGCCCGGCTTCGGCTGGGGAGGGCGGGATATAAATAAAATTTATTATTATTATTATTATTATTATTATTATTATTATTATTCCTGAAGAAGATTCTCAGTCACATGTATACAGACATCAGAGAACTGCATGGTCTCAAATGATACATATTAGTTTCTTTGTGACTTAATGAATACATTGCAGCATTTCTGGTATTTGCTGTCATATATATGTATTAATTGCACAGTGGCAGATGGAGCATTTCCCACAAATGCTAGGAATTAAAAGAATTCTTATTTACCTGGTTCCTGTCATTTATCTCGGCCACTTGTGATTTGCTTTGGCTCAGGAGCAGAAGCCTGTTCTTCTAAAATGCTGGTTTAGTACATAAGAATTTATGAACTTCCAGCACTTCCAGAAGTTTTGTATTAAAACCAGATCTGAAGACCCATACAACAATGTATTCAGTATTCAGACCTTGGCGCAGTACAAAGTATGATGAACAAGGGAATAATTTTTATTCTGCAAGCATGCATATTCTAGGAAGAAGGCTCTCTCGCATTCTGCCTCTTTTATTTCACTGAAGATAAGTTTTTGCTTAAAACACATATTTTGTACTATTTTGCTCTTTTTAAAAATCCTTATTTTGGTATTTGTTCTGTATATTTGGTTTGGATTGGAAAGAGATACTTCCAAACTTTCTGCTCCCAGTCCTTAATTCATAGACACCCATTATCATTGAAACATATTTTCATACTATTTTTTAATTGCATTCCCCTATCTTTGGCATTCTGAAGCTAAATTTTTCCACCATTCCATATTCTTATAGCTGTGCTTACTTCCATGTTCCTCTCATTTAGACTAGGATAAGCGTCCTTCCACAAAATCTTACATATTGTTGCACCCTGCCCCAATCTCCGAGCAGTGAGAGATTCCAGGGGTCCCAGACACTAACCCAGAGTCTGGCTTCCATGGAATGAAGGACAGCAGAGACTGGTGTCTTTATGACATACAGTTTATTGACAAATATATGCAACCTGAGACTATGATGGTGGAGTTCACAGCATTAACACCCCAGAAGATCTTGCTTTTCCCATAGTCGCAGCCTTGGGTTCCAGCAGAAATCAAGTGTGGTCTCATTCCTCTGGCTTCTGCCTGCTTCTAGCCCAGCCCACACACCTCTGGCTTTTGTCTTTCTCCCTACCAGCCAGGTGAGGGAGGCGCCCCACTCATTCGCCCTTTGTCAGACTAACGGCCATCCTTGGCCCATTACTAAGAAGCTGACCTGGCTACTTTAACAAATGAATCCTCCATTAGATTTTAACCCTTCCTGGATACAGGATTCCAGGGATTAGAAGGGACTCAGGTGTCATGCTGCCCCCCCAAAACTCACAACAATATCTTTCTCATTTAAATTATGGAATTTGCTACCACAATGTGGAACCAACTTAGGGGGCTTTGAAAGCCGATTAGACAAATTCATGAAGGGTGAGGCTTCTATCAATGTCTCCTAGTCATTATGGCTATATACCGTACCACAACCAAGAAAGGAGGTAGCATGTACCTGAATACTGCTGAAGGGACCATCTTACCTGAGAGTCCCAAACATTTCCACCTGAAACATTACCTGTAGCTACAAAAGTTACTGCTACTGCTGGTCCAGGGACCAGAAACCATCTTGCTGCTAGTCCAGACCGGGGGGGGGGGCAGGATGTTATTTAGGAGTTCTTGTTGGGGGACAAGATTTTATTCTGGAGATGCATTATGGTTTTGTACAGTGGTACCTCGGCTTAAGAACTTAATTCGTTCTGGAGGTCTGTTCTTAACCTGAAACTGTTCTTAACCTGAGGTACCACTTTAGCTAATGGGGCCTCCCGCTGCCGCCACGCGATTTCTGTTTTTATCCTGAAGCAAAGTTCTTAACCTGAGGTACTATTTCTGGGTTAGCAGAGTCTGTAACCTGAAGCATCTGTAACCTGAAGTGTCCGTAACCTGAGGTACCACTGTATTTTTATTCCTAGATATTCAGATGAATTATGTGGGGATTGTTTAATTTGTATATTTATTGAGTAAACCCCAAAGAAAAATCCATACCCTCTGCCTTGTGGGACATCTTCAGGAGAAACAAGGGCTAAGGATTAAACCCTACACAAATCTGGAGTGGAGTCCCTAAGATGGTTGGATGGTGCCTTGTAGGCCTCCTGCTGGCGACTCCTGCAGCTAAGCTGGTGCCAAATGTATTACTTTGGACCACATCAGTGAGGCCAAGAGGGAGGTCTTATCGTCTGGGCAGCCCAAATCTCCATGCACACTGCCCGGGCTCAGGCCCCAGAGCGGTCACTTTGCTGCTGCCAACACAGCACAAACAACGCTGGAGGCAGCAGTTACAAGTTACCAATCTCTGCAGCCACAGGAGGCACTGTAAATCTGTTAAGATGGCCAACAACCATTTATTGAGATATTTTCATTAGTTTATCATTTATGACTATTTAAATGTTGTTAGAGTGAATAATGCATTTTTTAATGTTGTAAGCCGCTGTCAGGGACAGGCAGGAGCCTGAGGCGTGGGGGGGGATGTGTGGGCAGGGGAGGCAGGAGGCTGATCCGGGGGAGGGACCAGCAATTTGTGGGGTTCTGCGCAACCTGTGAGGCAGGTGTCGGGGTGGTGGTAGAAGGGGGTCACTGGGCAGCCAGAGATGGGGGGGAGGCAGGAGAAGAGGTGCAGAGGGGGGCAGAGAGGCTGCCTCAGTCCCAGGGAGAGCCGTGCCTTTGGAGTCTCCGCCTTCCTCCCCACTGCTTTCTCTATGCACAAGGAGCGGCTTAAAGCGATGGGAGCAACTGACTCGCCCAGGGGGACTCGTAGGGTGCTTACCCACACTGCATCAGACAAGAGGGCTTACGTAAACTGAAAGGGGCATGGTCACTGTTGCTCCAACTGTCCAGGTCAGAGCACAGGCCTGTAGAACTATTGCCTAGGCAGCTAGTTAGCAAGCAAGGGTGATGTGTACAGCCCTTGCACTTTAGGAGCTAAATGCTCTGCCAGTAAAGAAACAAACTTTCAAATGATTGTCCTTCTTGGGACAGCTGCCTTGAGCAGGCTTCACTGTGGAAAAGCCGCATACAAGGAGATGGCCGTGGTGAATACCAGCTGCTGGGGAGAAGCAGCGGAAGAGGAGCTGTTGGCTTTGAGCCCTGCTTGGGAGCATATGGCTGTCCACTGTGGAAAACAAGGTTCTGAACTAGGCAGGCATCCAGTGGGATTCCCCACCCACCCACACACCCACCTACTTCTTGTGTGGAAGCGTTAATTTCAGCAGCCCCAACATTCGTAACAGCTTTAAAGTAAAATTACTAGCCCCCAAAGTTGTCTATTAAGCCTTGAAGCCTTACAGCAAAATCTCCAGCTTCCATAGCTCACCTATGAATGCATCAAGTTTTGGCTTTGTAGCTTGTATGCTCTTCCCTTTTGTATGAAGCTGCTAATTTTATCATGATAACAGTCTCTTATCTGTTGGCTATATTTCTCCACTAAAGTCTGTTTTGTAAGCAGGAATCTCGTGTGATGCTCAAGAGTCTTTTCTGTAAATGTAAGTGGAGTTCCATAACATCGTAACCAGTGCCATTTTTCAAGGAAAAAACGGTGTCGTTACTCACCATGAAGGTGTTACATTAAGGGCTTGTTTTGGCACTGGCCGTGGCACCACCATGGCTCTAGTGACTTCGGTGCTCTGGTGGCTCCTGCGCTTGCCCTGCCACAACCATTGCATGCGCGGCCAGCAAGGCAACCAGGGCGCACATGGTCAGCAGCAGAATGTGGTACATGGCATGGAAAACGCTGTGCCGCCCACTCTCGCACTCCTCGGGGAGCAGGATTTGTGCACTCTGGCCAGCCGTGGGGCGTGGTGGCAGCCAGGTTCCAGCGGGACTTTGCTCATGCTGCATCTCCCCATACAGTTGAGCATCTCGGGGGGGGGGAGGTGAGTACAGCCCCCCAAAAGCACTGATTGCAACACTATCCATATTCCATTTCCCCATGGAGGGAGAGTATTAGAACAAATTCAGGTTTGGGGCTTAGGGAGCCTGCACCATTTATCCTTCAGCTTGGTCTAACTTTGCTAGTCACTGTAGACAAATATTGTTCAGGATTAAATATATCCATCCAACTTGCCTCATTTGCTGAACCACAAGTAAATGTTAAAGGCTTTCCAGATCATGAACATTGTATGTGGGTGAGATCTAGTGAAGCTGATGAAATGGAAGGGGAAAAACAAGCAGTTCTGTGTAACAACAAATGGGAGTGTGCATACAAAGCATCTGCTGTTTTTATATCCCTTGACCCCAACCACACATATTTCACTTATCATTGGCAACTGACATTTTGTGAAGTCCCTATGAGCTCTTAAGACAAAGCACAGATGAAGCAAAGTCCTTCTTAAGAATGTAGATATGCTGCACAGACTGAACATTTGCATTGTGTAGTTGAATTGCTATAGGGATTTTGTTCCTTTGTTATTGCTGTGACTCATCTTAATTTATTATTTAATGTGCTATATGTGCCAAAATACTTTGTTTTTAAACCAGAAAGCTGTGAAATGTAGGTCCATGTTGCCATTTTTGCAATGGCAAGTTCCCACTCTACAAAGGACTCTACAAAATGCATGGCCTGGAAGTGTGCCTTCAAGACTCATTAAAGGACAGCATTTAATGCTAGGTGTGTCTTTGGTTTGGCACAGAACACTGAGCTCTTTACATGTGACTTACACCTTTCTGACATAGTCTCTTGGGAGAAAATATGGGGAAAGGACATGAAATTTACTGCCTGCGGTTTTAAATTATGTACAGTTGGTACCTAATGCCAAATAAATTGGCCAAAATATCTAAAAATGTATCAAATAAATGTTGGAAATGCAAGCAAACAGAAGGGTAATTCTTTCATACGTGGTGTAAAAAAGCTAAAGGCTTTTGGGAAATGATATATAATGATATGTAGTGAAATGAATAAGATGTTTAAATGGGTTATTCCCAAAGGACCCGAAGCTTTTCTTATAAGGATAATAGGGACAGAAATTCCAAAGAAAATGACAAACTTATTTATGTATTTGACAATAGCAGCTAGAATTCTATATGCACAGAAATGGAAAGAAGAGAAGGTTCAAATGAAGGAGGAATGGCTTTTAAAAGTTATGGAGTATGCAGAAATGGCAAAGCTGACAGCAATATTCAGAGATCAGAATGATGAACTTTTTAATAGAAGAATAGAGGCCTTTTTAGATTATCTGGAAAAGCACTACAAACAAATGAAATTGCAGGTAGGATTCAAGATAGGAGTATCAGAAGAAAAATTATAAAGGAATTGCACTAGAGGGATATTGGTGAGAATTTGATATATAATGAAGTAGAAAAGTTTTAATAAAAACACTGTGGAGGTGGGAATGGGAAACAATGTAATTAATTTGAAGCTAATTTGTAAACATTTGGAAATTCAGTAAAAATATATCAGAAAAATAATAATGTTAGGTTTCTAATGCAATGGTTAAGTGATCTCTCTGTGGGCCCCCATCCTCTGCTTAAATCAAAGATGTAGGATATTTTTCAGGCTCACGGCCCCTTTCCCTTCTGTGCAACTTCCCGGGGGCCACATGCCAGAGGCAGAAGTGGACAGATCAACAAATATGAATTATATCTTTTGTACAGCAGGCTTCACACTCACATTCCTCTTTCCTCCAGGCAAGCAAGAAGCATGAACACAGTTGAAGGACACATTCCAGCCAGGCTAAAGCACTCAGGGAGGGCACAAAACAGGGCTGCAGACCAGGAGTGTGGCCTGAGGAGTGGTGGGTTGGGCCACATTTCGCCCCTGGGCCTGAGGCTCCCTTTCCCTCCCAAGGTTGCTTTTGGTGGCAGGCGGGGGAGCTGGGGAAAGGTACGCATGCCTGCATGTCACATGCAGTTTCAGTTTCATCCTTCAGAGTTTCTGACAGCCATGCCAAAAATCTGCACTTTCAATAAAGGTGTTCTATTTTCATCCAGAAAGTTTTTGGCTTTCCACTCCTATAATGTGCTTTTGACATTTACAAGCCCTTTCTCATCACATCGCCTCTGCAATCTCATCAAATCCCACAATCTCACCTTTTACACCAAGTCTGAGAGTGTGTAAACAGTCACAAACAAGCTCTTGGTAAACTAATTGGATGGTCTTGGTGTTGACACAACTGCTCAGGGTCTTGAGGTGTCAGGGACTGGCTGGATGAGAAAGAGGGGTAGAATCCGCTCAACCAACAGCCCCACAGGGAATTACATGTGCTGTAAGCTGCCCAGAGTGGCTGGGGAATAAATAAAACAATAACAACAAGAATAGTTGATATGCCACCCATCTGACTGGGTTACCCTAGCCACTCTGGGCATCTTCCAACAAATTTAAACACAGCAAGACGTCAAACATTAAAAACTTTCCTATACAGGGCTGCCTTCAGATGTCTTCTAAAAGTCAGGTAGTTGTTTATTTCCCTGACATCTGATGGGAAGGTACAGAGGAAGGGATGAGCTGGGAAGTGTTAGAAGCAAGGTGTCTGAGGGATAGTGAAGAGACAGAAGCCGACAGGTGCCCCAGCACAGGGCAGGGTGGTGAGGCTTCCAGTTTGGATGCAGGCGCTGACAGCAATGACAGAGAGGAGGTGGATCCTGCAGCTTTCCCTCAGAGCCGGCCTGACAGCTTCTCTGCTGACAGCTTGCCGGTTCCCCTCCCTCCTAGACCAAGGTGTCTGCTGCATATTGCCCAGCAGGCGGGCACAGAGGGAGTCCCTTGGTAGCAAATGACCACAGAGGGAGGGGCCTGGTGCACAGGGCTAGAGAGTGAAGGAGGGGCTACAACCCAGTTCCAACAACTGTTTCATTTTGGCAAGTTTTTCCTTTAGAACTTTCCTTGTGGTCTTTGTTTTGCTTTCCTTAATAAAGAAACTTAACTGCAAGTTAGCCAAGCGTCTCTCTCTCTCTCTCTCTCTCTCTCTCTCTCTCTCTCTCTCTCTCTGACGTGTGAACGACCTGCTCTGCCAGTTGGATTCTGTGACACGAGAGAAATGGTAGGGCTCCTTTATGTTAATGTCTGCTTGGAGCCTTCTTTTATGGATTGTGAAGACATATGCAGCTCTGAGGCAGTGGCGTAGCGTGGGGGGTGCAGGGGGGGCCGGCCGCACCGGGCGCAACATCTGGGGGTTAGGGTTAGGGGGCGCAAATCCACGGGTTAGGGGGCGCAAATCCACAGGTTAGGGGTGCAAATTACTTGCCTTGCCCCAGGTTCTGACAACCCACGCTACGCCACTGCTCTGAGGTAACTGTTGGGTTCTGTTAGGCTGACATGTTGGCTATCTTGGTTTCTGATCTGAGCTAGTGGTTTAGCACTGAATGTCCACAACAGTTCCCAATATAAATTTAAAGCACTCTCATACCATTTTAACAGTAATGGCTTCCCCAAAAGAATTCTGGGAATGGTAGTTAGTTAAGGGTCGCCTAACAACTCTCAGCACCATTAACAAACTACAGTTCCCAGGCTTCCGGTGTGGGGCCATAACCAGTCAGCTGCATCTGCCGGGAGCGCCCAACAGATGTAATTAAGTGAAGGGTTACAATAGGTGCTCCTGTCATTAAACACCTCTTGAGATACAGAGGGACAATCTTCCAAATGGTCTGGAAGAATTACTCCCTCTGTGGCAAGCAGCTTTGTTTGAAGGGTACTACCTATCCCTCCTCATATTGATGTGACTAAAAGAAGCTAAAACAATTAAACAACTAAAGACAAAAATTAAAGTTTGGAGCATTGGAAAATATCGTTGAGAACAGGATGGAATACGACCAGGAAGAATATATATATATATAGGTGAACTTGGAAATTTCAATGACAGGATAGATCAGCTTGAGTTTCTGACCACCAAATCCTGGCGATGTCTGGCAAATTCCAGGTATATGGCATCCCTAGTTTAAATGGAGGGCAATCAAAGTTTGAATTGTCAAAGTTCTCAAGGAAATATGGTCTGCCTTTCTCTGATATTATGGGCTTGTTGTTATGAAGATGCCTGTGAGATAATTGAGTCAGATGGTCATCCTTGAAATTCATATTTTAAAATGGACAACAGAGAGGAGATACATGGACTGAAAATTAAAGAGGATTTGGCAAGAAGAATCTTGGACAAAGTAGACTGCGCAGTTAAGAAGTATTGGGAAGGCATCTAATAAAAGTGAACTATTAGGTTTTCATAGACACAAAAGGAAGGAAATTTATTTTAAGAATTTCTTAGAAATAAGAAATTTATTTTAGAAATAAGAATCCATCTATTGTGGATTGACAATCTGATGAGCAACCTCATTTGTAGATATCAGAAATGTTAAAATATTGTACATGCAGGAATTGGCAAATGGAGAGCTGATGGATAAGGATAATAAATTAAAAATAACAAAAAAATGTAATATAAGGTTAATTATAGGGAATGGAATGTGAATTAGAAATAACTGGGGAAAATAATGCAACAAGAAGAGGAAATTATGGACACATTAAGGATGGACTACAGAAAGCTGATTTTTGGAAAAATTGTATCAAGTTTGTTTTAATTTGTGGTTGATTTGTTATAATTAAGATAATCAATAAAAATGATTTGGGGAAAATAAATCAAATATTTCACTAATTTGAAGAATTACTGTATATATAACTGACAGATAGGTAGCTGGAAGTCATTTTTACCTCTGTTTTTATTTTTTGCCTTTCTTTTTCTCTTTCTTCTTATTTCCTCTAATAGTCTCTCTTATTGTATTTCAGTTACAATTGCAGGCAGATGGTGATGGACTGTCGGTGAAGGACCCTGTATAAGAGGCATGGAAGGGGAGCTCTCCCAGGTGAGAGGCTGGGGGAAGAAAGGGATGCTCCCAGGTGAGAGCTGGGAGGGCACACCTTTTCTGTATGGGATAAAAGTTAAGATATTTGTATTATTCTATTTTTTTATTCTTTCTTTTTTATTACAGTTCCCAGGATTCTTGGGGGGAAGTAATATAAGACTGTGTTAAATGTATGGTGTGAATGTGCCCTATTTATATTTGATTCATTTATTTATTTGTCCTGAAATGAACATGCACCTCTTGACATTTGTAATCATACAGACATGACAAACACATCACCAGTTTTTGGTATTCTCTCATCAGTAAACTGAGCCTATAAAGCTACTCTGGATTTTTTACCAACCCCAGTTGAAACATCTGAAATAGAAACTTGGCAGGAACCTAAACAGTCTTTACAGCAAGGTGTTATGAGCCCCTCAGTTCCACCAGGATCTGGCCTGGTTTAGCAGCTCCAAGCTGACCAGGAGAAGGAAGAAGAAGAAGGAGCAGATGGAGTGTGGCTGGAAGACTGGCATCTAGGGTCAGAGGAGAAAGGTCCTCCTCTTGTGACTCTAGATGTCAGAAAGGGAGTAGCAGAGCTGCTTCACCCTCCGGTGAAGTGCAGAGCTTTGTCAGGTCATGGGGAGCACTTAAACCAGCCAGAGGGAGAGGTTGGACAGGAGGATGTGGTGGAGGAGGAGCTGGAGACTGAGGGGCAGAACACACGCTTGGTGTCAAAACCAGGCACTGCCTTGGTAGCTGGGATCAGACGTAGTGAGAGAGAGTCCCGTGAGTAAGCTTGAGCCCCCTCCTCTTTAAAAGTTTGGCAGGAGTGCTGTGTCCCCTATCATAGCTTCTGATTGGTCATGAACCTTGGAAGTTTGGCTTCTGGATCTTGTGCTTGCTACTGAGTCTGTACAGGTATTAGTCTGAATAATAAAAAAAACTTCCTTATTTACAAGTAAAAGCCAGTCATTGTGTTTGGGGATGGGAGCCTGACACAAGTGATCTTTCAGGAGCTGGGGAACTTTTATTTTCTTCAGAGTTGCTGAGCTGGATTTCCAATTTGCTGACCGAAGAAGAAAGCAGAACATAATTTGATGGGTGGGAATGTAGTCGTTTATACACTTCATAGATTTTAAGGTCAAGCAAGTGAGATCAGGAGAACTGACCTTCTGAAGTTCATGCAATTTCAAACTTTGGGAGGTCATCTGACATTTAGACTGCAGGAAGAGAAAGAACAATGTTAAATTAAAACTAATAGTCTCCTGCAAAGATACCTGTGCATATAATAGGCACTATTTGTAATGCTTTTAAAGAAATAATAGTGGGCTACTGTTTAATGTAGCTGAATACATAGGCCTGACAGGCTGCTTACACACCATCCATTTAAAGCACATCCTCCCCAAGAATCCTGGGAACCATAGTGAACGCCTCACAGGCCTGCAGTCCCCAGCACCCTTGACAAACTACAGTTCCCAGGATACAGGTGGGGTGTGTGCTTTAAATGGATGGTGTGTATGAAGTCACATGCTTTGGCATATTTACTGAGTAGCTCCTCTATTGATAGTCCTCTAGTGCTTCTAGAGAAGCAGCAGCATGGAATCAGGACAAAAGGGAGAAACGAGCTAAGAGGAAGGCACATTTGGCAAATCCTCACTGTGATCAATTCCCACCCAGAAACCTATGTCCTCACTGTGGAAGGACGTGTGGAATTGGTCCCCACAGTCACTTATGGACACACCATTAAGACCATATTCATGGAAGACAATCTTACTCAGCTACTAATCAGCACCAAAGAAGAAGAATCCTCTATTTATGAAAGATATCGAAAACATTTTGGTAGGTTTTTTTTTAAAGATAATTTATGCATTTCATTTTCTATTATTTTCATTTTCTATGCAGAAATTAATTTTGCTTATTTCTGTTCAGACAAGTTTCAAAACAGTTACACAGATGTTCACTGAACTCCAAAAGCTTCCAAACAAAATTAATCTATGATTATATGATTTTCATATGATTTCATATGCTGGTAGTGGAAAAATACTGGAAGAACAGTGACAGAATCAGAAAAATAAATATTAAGAAACAAAACACACAGAGAGGGAAAGAACAACGGTAAAAGTAGATTACGAGAGGCAGAGCTGTGTTTTCTATATTGAACCATTCCAAACAGAAGTATTTCTGTCCTTTGCATATTTGCACTCTGATCCTAAAGTATTAAGAACGCTTCCAGTGAGGTTTGCATCTATGGATGTTCAGGACTGGAGCCTGGCAAACCACTCCAACTCCTCCTTAAGCCAGGCTGTGTGGGGTTTGGGTTGAGTGAAGGTCTCTCTCTGCTCAGCTCTGCCAGCTGAGCTAGCCTCCCCTCTGGCTGCCACATGGCAACCCATGCGGTTTTTTGGTTCTTATGCTGGACTTGGAAGCTGGCAAGAGTCAGTCTACCTGGTTGGGTCAGTTTTTCTTGCTATGGAAGACTCCCATCCCTTTACTCCCATCACCCACCCAGTGTAAAAGCAGACCTATAATTCCAAAGCTGGGTATGGTTCCATTTTGGTTGTTGCTCAAAAACAAGTTCTTACAGGGTATCTGAAGTAACTGGTCTGGTGGAATTATTTGGCATTGAAGAAATTTAATTTTTAAAAATCCATCCTAGCAATAGGTATGGGAATGTCTTTGTTGTGTGCATTTTCATTTCTTTTGCTTTCTGCCTTGGGTGCAAAGCAGCCTTGTATACCCAAAGCCTGTGCTGTGATTTGATGGTCTCATTCTTTCACTCACTGAGCTTTTGTTAGCACATAAATTTCCTGCATCATCTGGCAAAAGTGTCATAATGGGTAGCGTTTCTTCCAGACAAACCAAAAGCTTGAAAGAGCAGGACCTCTTGCGGCATTTAATACAAATGCAACCATTAACACCAGATGCAGAATCTAAAAAACTAGAGCACTTCTCACCTTCAAACTGTCTTGCAGCTGTTACGAGTGTCACAACATGGGGGCTACTAGAGGTCTTCAGGACAACTGTGACCCCAGTCAGCCTACTAGACACCATACATTTTAGAAACATGGCTTCCTGCAAAGAATCATGGGAACTCTAGTGTACCCACCACAGAGCTACAATTCCAAGCACACTTAACAAACTATAGTTCCCAGAATGCTTTGAAGGAAACCATGTGCTTTAAATGTATGGCGTGTACACAGCCTATTCGTTCTTAGATACATCATTGTTCTCCCAGCAATGTCTGTAACAAGGGCCTAATGTTACTGGCCTACTGTGCAAGGCTGTTGTGTGGATACATGGGAGGTACCTTGAATGCTTGAATGTTTTCAGCACTCAGTGAAAGTGAGCCTCCTTTTTGGCTCTAATATAAAACAATTGAGTTAACCAAGATTGGTTAACGCTTCTCAGGAATTACTCCAAATGCTATTAAAGCTAGATAACACCTTTGACTCTGCCCTCATTTCCCCAGACTGCTCCAATGTTTCATTAGCATATCCACACTTAGTTGCTTCTTTGCCATTTTCACACATATAACTTAAATTGCGTTTTTAAAAATAGTCTTTAAGAAGTATAAAACCCTGCATTTTGTGGCAGATAATGTCTGAGCCATTAGCAACTGTATTGCTATGGCCTGACCTGAAGGTTTTTTCTAGGCCTTTAAAAGAAAACCATCATAAAGCTACATTTTAACACTGTAGTAATTTCTGTACTAAATCTTCTCTCGCATTAACTGCAGTCACACAAGATGAACAAAAGAGCACAAAAGAAGCAAGTTAGCTTAATGGAGGAGGGTTGTATAGCGCAGCGCACAAAGGCCCAAGTTCAACGTCCAGAATAGCCTCTCAACCTGGTGCTCTCCACATGTTCAGCAACGTCTGTGCTGGCTTGGTCATGCCCACAGAATGGAAGGTGCTCTATGGGGAACTGGCTTCAGGCACCAGGCCAGTTGGCAAACCAACTCCTTGATACAAACGTGAAAGTTGGCAACATCAACCCTGCTGTGTGGTAATCCCTTGCAGCACCAGCAGACAAGCAGTCAGGTCGTGCATTCATAGCAGTGACCAAAGGAGGAATGACTGCTGGGAGGAGTGCAGAAAGAAGAAACGCCATGGTGCATCTGCAGCAGCACAACCGGACCCCCTCATCTACCACAGCTGCAACAAAACATGCCTCCTGTATTGGTCTCTGGAGCCACAGCAGGAGCGGCAACCTTCCAACAGTTTGACTTCACCCCTAAAGGCGGACTCCTCCACAATCTCCCAAGACAGACGGATGCCAGCCATAAACCTTACAAGGCCTAAATCTCACTTACTCATCCAGCTAAGACAAGGGGTGTGGCATTCCACTCAATCCAAGAGCTGCATTTCCATGTGGGAACATCTCTTCCAATTCTACAGTTCTGTGATTCCATTCTATGATTCTGGAAAGCATGAGTGGTGGCTGGATGAAAGGGGAAACTGGTTGGAGCAATGCAAGTGACACTTACCTTTGCACTGTAGGTTGCATTCTAGCCATGCAAAAGGCAAAGGCTTCACACACACACACACACACCCTCTCCATGCTAGGCAAAAAGCACTCAGGGAAGGCAAGGAGCAGAGCCCATAAGAGGCGTGCCCTGAAGGGCCAGGCCTCTGCCTGGGGGCCAGATATTTGCTCTTGAACTTTAGTCTTACCTTGCAAAGTCATAATGCACAGGGGAGGGGAAGTCTTGGGTGAAATGGAGCATTTATTGTATCAATGCACTTTGGAATAAATATATGTGGAACTGGTGACTCATAACTTTCCTCCTCCTTCTACATCATGCCAGCTGTGCATATGTACCTAACATACCTAACTCTTAACGCCTGCCTTCTTTCACATCTTTTGATGCTTTGCAAACATTAAAAGAAAAGCATGGAAGCAAATTTCAAAACAGCAGAGCCATTCCAAATGGCAGATCTCACTAACTATGGAAATCTGATTTTTTTCTATGCCCGTCACTATGAAATGCCCATCACTATGAATGGGAGGGGTCTGCATTGCAAGGACCTCACGGGGAAGAGCATCGTTCAACTATAGCACATCACTACTCACTTCCCTATTACAAAATGTTTGTTTGCTGCTGCTTTCACACCCTCCTGTCTCTTAACCCAAAGCTTAAGATGCTGTTCTCCCGGCCACAGAAGAAATGGGTCCCTGTAGTCCAAATGGGCCCCTTCATGGATCATTGCCTTGCCGTGGCGAAGGGGCTTGAAGAACTCAGAGAAGCTATGAACTATGCCGAGCAGGGCACCCAAGATGAACAGGTCATAGTGGAGAGTTTTGACCAAACGTGATCCCTAGCCGGAATTAAGATTGCTGGAAGAAATATCAACAACCTCAGATATGCAGATGACACAACCTTGATGGCAGAAAGTGAGGAGGAATTAAAGAACCTTTTATTGAGGGTAAAAGAGGAGAGCGCAAAATATGGTCTGAAGCTCAACATCAAAAAAACGAAGATCATGGCCACTGGGCCCATCACCTCCTGGCAAATAGAAGGAGAAGAAATGGAGGCAGTGAGAGATTTTACTTTCTTGGGCTCCATGATCACTGCAGATGGTGACAGCAGCCACGAAATTAAGAGACGCCTGCTTCTTGGGAGGAAAGCAATGACCAACCTAGACAGCATCTTAAAAAGTAGAGACATCACCTTGCCAACAAAGGTCCGTATAGTAAAAGCTATGGTTTTCCCAGTAGTGATGTATGGAAGTGAGAGCTGGACCATAAAGAAGGCTGATCGTCGAAGAATTGATGCTTTTGAATTATGGTGCTGGAGGAGACTCTTGAGAGTCCCATGGACTGCAAGAAGATCAAACCTATCCATTCTTAAGGAAATCAGCCCTGAGTGCTCACTGGAAGGACAGATCGTGAAGCTGAGGCTCCAATACTTTGGCCACCTCATGAGAAGAGAAGACTCCCTGGAAAAGACCCTGATGTTGGGAAAGATGGAGGGCACAAGGAGAAGGGGACGACAGAGGACGAGATGGTTGGATAGTGTCTTCGAAGCTACAAACATGAGTCTGACCAAACTGCGGGAGGCAGTGGAAGACAGAAGTGCCTGGCGTGCTCTGGTCCATGGGGTCATGAAGAGTCAGACACGACTAAACGACTAAACAACAACAAGTCCAAATGGGAGAGCTGACAGAATGGACAGCACTGGGTTAGATTAGCCAATGGTTTGGAGTGCCACAACAGAAGGCAGCATCCTGGGTTCATTTGGTGGAACTGGAAGCATGTTCTGTAACAACGTCAGATGTCTCTGCAGGTCTGCCTGCCTGCCTTCTCTTCTGAAGCAGTCTGCCAGCAGGAGCAAGAGAGGGACCATCAGTGAGCCGAGATGGATGGGGACGTAATTTTTGTCAAGATATTTTTAGCTCACCCTTTGTCAGCAAGTGAACCCCAGTAGCAGGCTATGTGTGGAGAGCTACTCTCTTTCACCTGGTAGAGGAGGAAATTTCCCTCTCCAAATGACATAGAGGGATATTGCTGTGCTGAGAAACGTTTTGTAAACACTTAGAGCATTGGATCACTCCCATCATTTTATTTTCTTAGGATGTCTCATATAGTAACTTTTGCCTACAATGCAGCATTGGGAATGAATGCATGAATATTAAACTCGTATGACTGGAATGTTATGATTATATTCAGCTCCAGTTATGTTGCAAAACACAGTGTATTTGTACCTACCCAACATACAATGTCTATTAGCACAAGCTCATGCTGTTGAATGTCTCAAAAGAACTGCCATAGGTGGGGCATTTCACCAGAAGCACAACAATGCTAAAATGCTATCATTTCTTTTAAAAGGCTTTTCGGTCAGGATCTTGCTATACTTGCTATACTGACTCAAACCTTTCAAAGCCTTATTACTCAGATGTTGCTTAATACTTGTTAATGCTTTATACTTGTTTCTGCAATAAAAACAGTTTCTTATAATACATTATTTAATGACAAGCTTCTGATGAGTTTTAGAAAATAGCAATGTGGGCTTTGAGTCAGTTGTCTATACAGTGGAACCTTGGCTCTCGAACGGCTTAGCTGTCGAACAAATCAGCTCCAGTGTTCCGGTTTGCGAACTTTTTTTCAGAAGCTGAATGTCCAACGTGGCTTCTGCTTGAGTGCAGGAAACTCCTGCAGCCAATCAGAAGCCATGCCTTGGTTTTCGAATAGTTTCAGGAGTCGAACGGACTCCCGAAACCGATTCAGTTCGAGAACCAAGGTACCACTGTATGAGAAAATCACTATCACACAATTACTATCAAACCAATTATATGCTTCAAACATGCAATTTTTCTCCCTGTCTAGCGATGGATTGCTGCAAAGCAATTGTCTTTGGATTAGCACAGCAAAGCAGGCACTCCCTGCTCTAAGATGTAGCAATAAAAGAAAATAATAAGATGTAGCATTGAAAGAAAATAATCAAAGATCACCTGGAGTTTTCTGGAGGTGCCAGGAGGCCCTTTGCTCTTTTCTGCTGCAACTTTTGTGAACACTTTTCCAGAAATTATTTTAAAATATGAGTAGCCAGGAGAAACATCCAAAATGTTTGCAGTGATATGGAAGACTATCTAATTTGTCATGAAGCTCATCCCTTGCCCCTAAAACAAATCTAAAGTTGCAGGCAACCACATTTAAATAACAAAGAAACGGTTGTGACAAAGAGCATCTGCTTTGCATGCCGAAGGTCCCAGGTTCCTTAGCACCCTCTAGGTAGGGCTGGAAGACCTTTCTGAAATCCTGGAGAGCTGCTGCCAACCAGTGTAGCAATGCTGAGCTAGATGGACAAACAGCTTCCTATGTTCCTAAGAGACTGCAGAGTTAAAGAAATCACACTTCACCTGGCTTCCACTACTTTTGTAATGAAGGAATGCCAAGCCATGAGGGAAGAACTGACAACATGGCCGCTTACTATACCGATGTTCACAAAAACAGGGGCAAAACCTTTAAGCTCTCACATGTGATTTCAGGGTTTTTAAGTTCCTGGAAACGTCCTGTAAGTGAATGATACTTCCATGACATCATGCAAGAGTAAGTGGACTGTGAACCTTCACTAGGTGTTCCTGAATTCTCAGCTAAGCATCATCATGAAAACCTTGTTCTGCAAGCAAAGTCATTCCTAACGTACCAGTCAAGGAGATATCTGAACTGTCAGCGATAATACAGAAATTGTGGGTGAAGGAGGCATCAGGCAAAGTAAGATACAGTGCCTTGTCAAAAAGGAACATAACAGAACCAGAATAAACCTGTTTTTAGCATTACCTCTAAGCTGTAATAAATTATGGAAAGGGGGTGATTGCTATCCAACAGCATGAATACGCTAGGAACAAGTTGTTCAAAATCACCCACATATTAATTATTGCAGAGTAACCGCTGCAAGCCAATGCACACTTGATTCCATATTTTTGCATTATTTTTGGATTATGTTCTGTTATGACTATTCTTACTGACAAAAAAAATAATAGATGCTGCTCAAATGACTACTGAATACAGGCTTTCATTTCTGCCAGGAGAGATTATTAGTGTGCTTATTTGAGATCAGGTACAGAACACCATATGCTTATGGTAAGACAGACTCTTATTTATAACATGCACCAATTTCACATTATAGAGAAAATGGAGCACTAAAACATAGCAGGACTATTGAATGGTTTGCCAAGGTCCGGGATATCTGACACATCTGAAGGCAGCCCTGTATTGGGAAGTTTACAATATTTGATGTTTTACAGCAGGCATAGGCAAACTCCAGTCCTCCAGATGTTTGGGATTACAATTCCCATCATCCCTGACCACTGGTCCTGTTAGCTAGGGATGATGGGAATTGTAGTCCCAAATATCTGGAGGACCGGAGTTTGCCTATGCCTGTTTTACTGTGCTGTAAGCTGCCCAGGGTGGCTGGGGAAACCCAGCCAGATGGGCGGGGTATAAAACAACAAGTTTCATGTACCTCCATACACATTGAGGAAGATTTTGATCACTGCCAGGCATTTAGTGACCTTTCTGTGACTTTGGGGGTACCTGAAAGGATCACAAACATTCAAGATAATATTTCATTTTTTATGAACTGTATTAATGCTGTAATGTATCCTTTTATGTGAGAGTGATAGCTGTTTTTTGTGTATTTTGTGCGTTTTCCTTTTTGTATTGTATATTTTTATCTGTGGTTTTTCTTTTTTTTTTATTCTGTAAATTTTTAATTTTTTTTTTCTCTTGTAAAACTCTAATAAAATTTATTTAAAAAAATAAAAAAAAAAAGAGAGTGATAAAAAAAAGTTCAGACCCTGCTCTGGAAAAGAACAATATATCCCTTTGGGCTATGGTGACTTCTAGTGGGTAACATTTGGTATAATTCAAGTGGAAGAAGATTAAATCTTCCAGGAAACTACTTGAAGTTTTATGCTCCACAGAGTTAAGGAAGCCTACAGGATGTTTAGATTGGGATCAAGTAGAATCAAAAGGTGGGAAAGTAGCTAAGGGTACAGTTCTGTTCACACTTACTCTGAACTCAGTAGGACTAACATTGGAGATAATTTACACAGCCATGTACTGCAATTCTTCATACTTTTAAAACACTTCAATGCCAAATTTCCTATGAGAGTCATCTTCTCCATTAGGTATACATTTAATTTAACTGGGTTAAAACAGGATCTGAATAATAGTCTGTGTTTTCATAATTACACCAAGAAGGAACAAATTTTGGGCAGAACTCTGAATCCTGAAATCTTTTCTTTCTTGTCCTTCCCACATTTCTTGACCATAAGGCTGGGCATACAGGCTTGAGTTCAATGAGGTTTAGTTGCAAGTCAAGTGCATAGGAACAGAACTGCAGCCTCAGTAACATGCAGTTTTAACAAAGAGTCAACATAGCATTGGGGAAAATGATTCCTCTTCAATATGTGGAACTCAGGTGGTAAATATATTAAGCAGGATTACTGACTTTGAATCTTTAAAGTTGGCATTAGGACATTATCTGTCAGCATTTAGGCAAGTATACTCATACAGTATATGCAATATGAAACAAAAACTAAATGTCAGTTTGGGTCAAACCAAGGTGCTATCTTGTCCAGAATCCTGCTCTCCCCAACAATGAGACGGAATTATAAACTGTTCCTGTAGTAATTTGTGGACTTGGAAGGCAGCTAAAATGTGAATCAGCCCTAAGAATATAATACTTGTGATTCTCTTCCACATATCCCCCTCTCACAGGCAGCATACTTTTGCTTTTGCCTTATGTGCATATATTAGGTATTGTGTTGGTTCAGTATATAGAAACTGTGTGCGTGGAAACTGAATAAACGCAATGCCATTGTACTGCTCAGGAGGACTGCACCCTGTGTCAAAGATGCACGCCTTCTTACTGAATCCATGGAGAGGAGAGGAGCTCATAGATTTTATTCTGCCTACACTACATTCCTAGCTTTGAATTAGGGGTACTCCCCATCACTGGGGAAAAGCTGCAAAACTGTGATCATAGCTTTGTTCTTTGTGCCTAGGTGTGAGCTTGGCAATGTGTAACAATAGCGCTGGGAATATACTGTAGATGGCCTGCCTATAATTGGCTCCAGGAGAAACCGAGTTGCAGTTTGAAACTGTTCCAAGCGGAATGGAGATGGCGTTAAATTCATGTCTCTCTCCTGTTTCATACATGCTCATCTGTTTTAATTATGACTTGGAAATATAGCCAAATATATGCTGTTAAATCTGGCAATTCTTTGGGAGCCTTTACTCCAGGCTCAGACTCCTGAGATCATTATTAATGCTCATTACTTAGTTTTAGCAAATATTTTAAATCCTCCAGAAATCTTATTCTGATATACTTACCAGTAATACCCAAGTGAGGAAAGAGAACCAGAGGCTTGTGATGTTTTTGTTTTACCTGTTTCTGAAAATATGTGCAGACCAGTGAAAGGAGGTACCCACAAAGGGCATCAGTATTCCCAAAAGAACAGCTCAGACTTGTGGCTTCCCAAAGCTCCTTTTTTGCCAGCCTGCTACAAAACCACCAGTCCTCCCCACTCCCACCCCTGAGTGTATTAAAATCCCAACTGCAAAACAGCTTCCTTTAGACCTGTCTAAGGACAACTGTAGCTCGGCAGTGGAACATCTCCTTTGACTACAGAAGGTCCCAGATATCTCCAGCTGGCCTGCAAGAGGCCCTGCCAAAATCCCCAGAGAGCCCCTGCCAGTAGTTAGAGACAAGAATGAGCTAGATGGACCAATCGTCTGACTTAAGAGAACTTGCATAAGTTTCCATAGGTTTGGAGTAGGTGTTGTGCCAAAAACCTCTCCCTCTTTTTATTTAACTCATTCTCTGTCAGATAATGAGGGGAGAAATGCAATCAAAATGATCAAAGGGGGGAAATTTCCGAGAAAATGTCATGGTTTGGGTGCAGGGTTTTTGATGTGCTTACCTTGGTTTTGAGGCAGTCGAGTGTGTGTACTAATGTCCTTTCTTTCCTTCTACAATTACCTCACCACCTGTGGCTCTGCACGTTGGAGCTTTGCCAGGTGCAATCCATCAAAGCTCAGGGGAAGGCATTGTAAGGTAAATTCTCCCACAGGTCTTTTTCACATCAGGAGGGAGAAGCACCCAGGAAGGCTAGCAGAGTGGAAAGATGACCGCCTTGCCAGCACCCTCAGCTACCTTGCAGCAACAAAGGTAAGCTCAAAACCATCCATCGACTGAAATGCTAAAGGAATTCTCAAATGTCCTCAGAGCAAGGCAGAAAAATTGAAGCCTCTTTAGTCTCCCTGGGCTGGGCAGAACCACTACACTACCTTCGCAGCAGATGGGTCACTGCTATTTCCCAGTCGTGGAGGAGGCAGTAAGGTCAGGGTAGTGCACACATACTGGCTGAGCCAATCTGGTGCTCTTGCATGGTGCAATTGCATTGCATGGACCTCGCTGCAGACTCAGCTCCCTCCCTCCCAGTAAACATCTTTGACCTCTCTTCCAGGAAAACAGCCTGGTGGCTCTGCCCCTCCCAGCAAGCTGCTTCTGCAGACCATATCAATCAGCTACAAGTCACTGAATGCTGCTCTGCACCACCTGTGGCAATCAGTTTACACCATCAAGGATTGTGTGACAATTGCAGTATAAAAAGACTGGATGACGGTGCAGGGAATCGCCCAAATGCAGTTGTTTGGGAGCAAGGCTCAGGATTGCCAGTACAAGTGTCACAGAGCAAACCGATCACACAGTTCAATGTTGGAGTTAACTCTTTATTAGCAAAATCATGGTCTTCATAGACTTGGCTGAGTTTCAAGCCTAATGAGCACAGGAGCTCAGGCCCTGTAGCTCCTACTCCATGAAATCAATTGCCGAGACTAAAAGTCCCTGCCTCCCTACAGCTGCCTATGTCTCCTCCTCACCAGCATTCCTTCCAAGCAGTTGGAGACGGTGCCTGTGTGCAGCCTGTCTTTGCTCCTCCCCTTTTACCCCTCTCCTGGCTCTGGGACTTGGTGGGGAGAGGAGTTTGTCACAGCAGGAGGTGGAGACACCTGTGACTCATGTCGGCCCCTTGGCCTCCCTCCTCCTGCTTCAGCTTCAGCTTCTGATTCTGGACTCCTCTCTGCCACAGACTCCCCCCACTCACTAAGCCATGTTGCCTCCTCAGCTTCTGACACTTCCTCTTCTCCCTCTGACCTCTCATCCTCATCCTACCACTGCTCCTCCTGGGCTCTGAGCCTTCTCCCCTTGGTGGTTCACCTAGCTAGTTCCTCCCACCATTCCTCTGTGTCCAACCAGACCATGACAGCAAGCAAGGGAGTAAAATGTGTCAGTAACATTTTGCTCACTCCCTGGCATGGAAGCACCTAATATTCCATCCTTCATGGAACCAGTGCTCTATGTTTCCTGGCAGCAGGTGGCGCCAGTATCTTAATGTTGCCTCCTTAGGCTGTTTGTTTATTAAGGTTCATTTCTTTTCAGTGTACCTCTTAAGGCGTGGATCAATAGGTTGAAATATTTGTGAGTGATAACACCAGAGCATAAAGCTCTGTATTCCAGACTGTCACTATCAATACTGAATGAATAAAAATGCAGGAAAGGAGTGGGGGGGGGGAGAGTAAACTAGAATCCCTAATTTTGTTACCAAATGCTCTAGTTATCTGCACCTCTGTGTGCATCTAGATTGGATTGTGTTTGCAGGCCAAAACCTATGGTACAGTTTGGTTGAGCTGGAGTGAGGGTCTAGAGCAGGCATAGATGTTTGGGACTACAATTCCCATCATCCCTGACCACTGGTCCTGTTAGCTAGCGATCATGGGAGTTGTAGTCCCAAACATCCGGAGGGCCAGAGTTTGCCTATGCCTGGTCTAGAGCAGGACTAGGAGTGGCCTAGTTGGTGGCTGGAAGCAGCCCATATGAGGGAACAGAACTGAGGCTCTCAAACTTTTTTCTCTGGGTCACAATTTCTGAATTAATATTTGCCCACACCACGTCATATAGTTTTATTGATAAAAATTACATTGGGGAAAAAGAAACAACTCCCAACAGTGCTTGATAATAATAATAATAATTCTCTAATTTATACCCCGCCCAACTGGCTGGGCTTCCCAGGCTGTAACATTTTCAGAAGGGGACGGGGCCCTCTCAGTATTCCGTGCCCTGCGGGGCCCCCGTTGAACCTCCCTGCAGCCACCAGGCCTACCTGGGGTGCATGTGCCGGGCCCCCCCAAAGTTGGGCGGAACCCAGCGCATGTGGTATGTATACAAACCCAATGAGAGGTGAAAGCTTGCTTTTGCTGGGTAATCTCATTTGTATTACATTTAATTTGAAACAAACAAGCTCTCATCTGCTCATCAACACAAAAAGCCTCTCTCTTTCTGATATTTCATATTTGTCAAAGTTGAAAATCCCTATTCACAACAATATGCCATGGGTAGGATTGAAATCCTGGATGTTCGGCAGCCCTAGCCATGGAGAACTGTAGAAGAATAACCATAGCTCTTCCTCTAATTTTGAAAAGAAATCTACCCATATTCTGCAATAATAATAATATTTTGATACTGTACTATGTTATACTATACTACTCTGAAATGTTTAAATTATTATTAATAATAACTTTTATTAAATTTGTATACCTCCCTCCATCTGTAGATCTGAGTTTCTTCGATTGTCCTTGGATCTTCCCATCACACTTGCCATCCTCTCTTGCCACACCAGTGTGGCACACCAAACCCTTTAAGAACCACTGGACTAGATTCCAACATTCCTCAGATGAAAGGGGCAGCACACCATCCAACATTCCTCAGATGAAATGGTTCCGATTTCATCTAAGAAATGTTGGGAGGTATGCAACTCCTGCAGCCCAGCGGGTGCCAAATGTCTTGCTCTGCTTTCCTTTGGACCAAGGCCAAGAGGGGGCTCTGGTCATCTGGGCAGCCCAGGACCCCCAGACACACTGCCCAGGATTGTGCCCCAGGGAGGCCACGCTGGTGCTGCTAACAAAGAGGTTTGACTTCATCCCCAGAGGTGCATCCTGTTTTTGCTCGAGGCAGGCAGGTGCCAACACCAGAGTCAAAGTGAGATGTACTTGCGAAGTCTGCATGAGAGAGAATAGGGTCTGTATATATAGGCTTTGGTGTTGCCTGCATTGGCCTCACCTACTTTTGGCTTAGGTGGTTCCTAGGGAAGGTGGCCTTGGAGTAAACAATGGCTCCCCACCCTGCTTTAAGATTTGCACAAATGGGTCCCGATTCTGCTTGTGGCTGCTATTCTGACTGTAGCACTGTGAGTCAGCAGCCCTAAGGAGGTCAGGAAGTGGGACATGGAAGCTCTGTTTCATGCGCTGATTTGAACAAACCAGCCATCAACGGCAGGAGTCTCTTATCTGTTTAAAATATTCTCTTGGAACTTTCTCTCTGCTCCCTGGGAATTGTCACCAATTTCTTTCTTGAGAAGTTCTCCTAATAAATTCTGGTCTCCCACTTCTGCCTTTCATATTGACTCCATTGGGAGCCTATTGTAGGTGACAACTGCCACTCAACCAGCAATACCTTATGTGAAAATTAGAAGTTTCACACCTTTCTAATCATTATCATGACAAAGTGTGACTTTCCCCCATCCCTTTTAAAGCATAAAAGATGGCTTCCAACAGTCTCTTTTTGATCAGCTTGGCTTGCTATTCTGACCCGCTGGCTGACAGAAACAACAACAAAATTAAGGCTATTCCTTTCATTGGTCCCCCTCAAGTTAATTAAAATATGTACTAAGCTTTTCAGCTTCACAGGAATTCTCCATCAAAGCAAGGGAGAATAAAAACTGGATCATGAGCTGCTACATATCCAGATGGAGTTTTATCTGGCTCTTGGAGTAAGAAAATGGCTGGCAGGATTTTACATATCACTTACGTTGGCCCACAGACATGCCATCCACACACAGAAACACACATAGGTGTTTAGCTGGCACTGCTTTAGTTGCAGATAGAAAGGTTCTTCTGGCATTGGGATAAGTGGTGAGAAAAGCTGTACTTCCTTAGATTTATTTTAAATCAGTATTTTAATTGAGAATTGTGATGAACAAATAGTGTGGTTATGAAAGTACCCAAAAGTGATAAATCTCAAAGTGGAATGACATTTTATTTGCTTTTTATTTCATGGAGTACCGCTTAATAGTAAAAAGTGCTAAACTGTTGACACAAAATAAAATATACATTAAAATTATTGTTAAAAGTCAGAGTTAAAAAAGCTAACCTTAAACAAATTCAAAATATAAGCAAAAGCAATAAATATTGTAAAATAAAATTACATAATAGAACACATGCCAGCCTTATGTATCCAGGGAGGCTGGCCTAAGCAAGAGAGTTTTCAGCTGGCACTGACAACACTGAGCGCTCCTGGCTAACGTCAAACGACAGGGAGTTCCAGAGTGCAGCTGCTGCCAAATTGAAATAACCTTATGTGGCACGTGCATTGGGGGTCTTTTCCAGCCTCCCCTCCTCTCAGCAACCCCCATGCCCTTTCTGAGCCCAAGAATGGTGGGATCCTCCAGAATGGCAAGTGATGAGTCGTGGGGTCTGCAGTGGTGGGCGGGTGGGGGCTGGAATTGGAGGGTGTTGGGTGGAAGTGTAGGGGTAGCCCAAAGGGCCACAATATGTGTACCCCTGTGAACCCCTGAGTGTGCAGCTAATAGAGAAATTATGGTAGTCTGTCACTTTAAGAAATTGCTGCCTTAAGAAACTGTTGATTCTGCAAGTTCATCGTCCCCACCCCATTGGGGCAGAAATACAGCTAATACGTAAATCACAAGATATAGCACAAAGCTAGAACATAAGTTGCTACAAGACAAAACACAGCACAGCTACACGTAACGCAGGCTCACATACAGCACAGGGGCTTTTGCAACAACGTGGAGGCCATGGGTGGGAATCAAAGATGTGTCAGCAGAAACAGCCGGTGCTTATTGCGCAAGCGTACTAACCTGAAATTTATCTAACAACTTGAATGAGGTAATGATGTATATCATGGGTAGGCAAACTAAGGCCTGGGGGCTAGATCCAGCCCAATCACCTTCTAAATCCGGCCCATGGACGGTCCAGGAATCAGTGTGTTTTTACATGAGTAGAATGTGTCCTTTTATTTATAGTCCAGCCCCCAACAAGGTCTGAGGGACAGTGGACTGGCCCACGGCTGAAAAGGGTTGCTGACCCCTGATGTATATGATTGGATAAAATTAAAATGCTTTGTAAAAAAAGTTATAAATACCCCCGCTTGCCACAAGGAGGAGGTCGAGACTTGGCGGAACATACCCTGATGGATCAATAAATGGCTGGACTTTATTTCCTCCCGGGTGCTGAGTTTTATTTACAACAGACTTAGGGGTTTTTATAGGGTTCGACCGCTTGCAACAGAACACCTCCTCCCATGTGTCCCTTCTTATGGGGGCTCCTGCACCTCATCTTGTGAGGAGCTTCCACCTAGGGACAACCATGGAATAAACAAAATTAAAACCCTATGTTTGGTCACCATGACGTGCACCTGAGTCCTAGTATCATTGTTGATTATGAAGAGATGAGTTTGGATACTTAATGTAGCTGAAACAGCACCCCCCCCCCCGCCCCGTGCAACCGAGGGAGATATCAGCAAGTTTGGCGGGACAAAAACAATCTGTCGGAAACAACCCAAAGGGTAGACACACTCACCCAACAACTGTAATGCTGGTTGACTAGGGGAGTGACCATGTTGGAAGAGGAATTGAATTAAAGAACCTGGAAGGGGGAGCATGGTTGATGGAACAGGAGCACCCCACGCTGCCACATTTTGTTACAGGTCTCACACAAATGAACTGGAATGAAGGCATCGCATTCAGGACTCTAGTCCACCAGCTAGAAAGATGTTTTGCTTCAGAATGATCCTCATCACCTTTTCTCTCTCAAAGACATGGAAGGAGTAATGCTTTTCTCTAAATGTCAAACTCTGAATATTGCCTCTTGCTTTTTGTTTGCATTTTTAAAAATATTTTCTATAGAGCTAAATATTCATGAAGGAACAGCTGATTCAGGCTGAAGCCCTAAGTACCTTAAAAAGGTAAAGGTAAAGGGATCCCTGACCATTAGGTCCAGTTGCAGACGACTATGGGGTTGCGGCGCTCATCTCGCTTTACTGGCCGAGGGAGCCGGCATACAGCTTCCAGGTCATGTGGCCAGCAGGACTAAGCCGCTTCTGGCGAACCAGAGCAGTGCACAGAAACGCCGTTTACCTTCCTGCTGGAGCGGTACCTATTTATCTACTTGCACTTTGACGTGCTTTCAAACTGCTAGGTTGGCAGGAGCCGGGACCGAGCAACGGGAGTTCACCCCGTCACGGGGATTCGAACCGCCAACCTGATTGGCAAGCCCTAGGTTCTGTGGTTTAACCCACAGTGCCACCCGCATCCCTACTAAGTACCTTACTTATCTGGAATTAAGCCCTGCCTGAAACCCTGGAGGTCCACTGCCAGTCAGTGTGGACAATACTGAACTAGATGGACTGATGAGCTGGTTCAGTAGAAGGCAGCTTCCTATATTCCTGTGCATCGGATTGTGCTGTTCAGCCCCCTTACAAACCTGGGAAGGTAATGTAGTGCCTTAAGCAAGTTCTCTGAACTCATTTAATGAAAGACGTAGGAGGGCTTCCATGGAGGAGTTCCTCAGGGGAATCCCACCCACTGTGTTTCGGAAGTGCCTTTTAGGCAGGTTTGTATTAAAACGGGGACCAAACCAAGTCTCTCCTCCATTCCTAGGGTACAGAACATTCTTGTGGGCCACAGCTTGTGCAGCTCCACAATTATATCAGCTTATTGGCACAATGCCTCTTTTTTGTTTCCAGTGGTCCAAGGCTTTCTGACTCACGCTACTCATTTCTCTGCGCTGAAATCCTGTTGCTATGGCAGTTCACGGCTAGAGAGAGCATCTGCGTGATTGATGTTTTATGAGAAGGTAGCCACTGAATGGATTAGCTGGAGGACGCACTCCATGGTAACCAGTTGCTCTTCCATCTCAATTCCCTGGCTAGGCCCACAAATGCAAAACACATGCTAGCCACCTAACCAAACATGCTCTCTCAACTTTTGGCAGTTCTGCACAGCTTGCATCTGTGAATACCACCAAGTCATACATGATACTGCACAGCTGCCACTTCCCTCTCAGTTTTTAAAGTTTTCTTTATCTGTGAGGCTTTTTGAGACTTGCATATTCTCTTAAACAGCTGAATTACTTATGAAGATGATAAACAATGAGAATTGTTGAAGCAAAAGCTTTTCTTGCTCAGAGAATGTGAAAAAACTCATTATCAACTAAAGTATATGCTAGCAGAGAGCTAGTTTTTGTTTGTTTGTTTGTTTGTTTGTTTAAAATGTTTAAAATGGGAACTGTTTTATATGTTCATTTTTAATCCAGCAGCATTAGCATCAAAAGACTCACAACTTCAAGAAATTCAAAACTAGTACAAAGAGTTTGAAGATATGGACCATCATACTTCTGTCAAAATGAACTGTAACCAAATTATAGGTGTATATGCCCTGAGTTTTTACAGTTTTTTTACTTGTTTTTCTATGATATAGAAGGTCTTAAAATTGAGAAATATATCTAGGTTATTACAAGAAGGCTTGCAAAAGTTCTCAAATGTTATTGAAAAGATGGCTATTGTTTCATTACAAGATAAAACTTTATATTTTCTTTAATATATTAAAAGTATATTTCATCTGATTTTGCTTCTTCATTGTTTCTTTAGCTTATCTGTATTTTGTGTTTTTTAAATAAATGCATAACTGAAATAAAATTTCCCTGAAATAAAATTACATTCTTATTAAAACAAATCTATATTACATTTTCATGGAAATAAAACTCATTATTTTAAAATTAAAACAATGTTATATTTGTGAAAATCTGGGTTGTTCTTCTTAAAAAGACAAATGTAATATGAAGGTGTTCTCACTTGAGATGATTTGATTTGGGAAGCAAGCAAAAGGGAAAAACCAGGGCAGAATTCCGTGTTCTTTGCACTTTTGTGATCCTTTGAGACTTCTTTGTTCTTTTCCACAATGGCTGCAGTTTGAAGAGGAAGGCTAGTGCTTGCACAAAGAAATTAGTTGTGCCATAGGTAGCAGTTTCATGTGCATACAAAGATTTCTGAATCACACAGCCTGTCTCTACAGTTCAGAATTCATGTTTTGGGAGGACAGCCATTGATGTACTTGAAGGGAACTTCAATGCTCATACGTTAAAAATAATGTGGAGATCTAATCTGATGCTAAACTGCATTGGCCAGTAACTGACCACTTGCACTTTCCCATGACATTTCTGCAGGCCCTAAGATGTCATTGAGACTCACCTTCATGGCATGATTAGAATTATAAAAAGTGGAAACCGCAACAAAATTAAGCAGTGCATGCCCCTTTTTAAAAGGACCCATTCAGGGTTCCAGATAGCCACTTGGCATTCTCACACAGTAGACTCGTAATCTGGTGATCCGGGTTCGCTTCCCCGCTCCTCCACATGCAGCTGCTGGGTGACCTTGGGCCAGTCACACTTCTCTGAAGTCTCTCAGCCTCACTCACCTCACAGAGTGTTTGTTGTAGGGGAGGAAGGGAAAGGAGAAGGTTAGCCGCTTTGAGACTCCTTAAAGGGAGTGAAAGGCGAGATATCAAATCCAAACTCTTCTCCTTCTTCTTCTTCTTCTTCTTCTTCTTCTTCTTCTTCTTCTTCTTCTTCTTCTTCTTCTTCTTCTTCTCCTCCTCCTCCTTCTCCTTCTCCTCCTTCTCCTCCTTCTCCTTCTTCTTCTTCTTCTTCTTCTTCTTCTTCTTCTTCACACACACACACCCTGCTTCACTTTACTGTGTGTGCATAGTGCCCACTGGGCTGGTTGTTGTTGTTGTTGGTTTTGCTCTTTAAGGCCTTTAAAAACATTTTTCTGTGGTGTTCCCTCAAGCAAAGTGATGCTTGTCTCTTGATTATCAGTGGCCCTGTGGCTACACATTGTGGCATTCATTATCTTTAGAAAGATCACCCCCCTTTAATTTTCCTCTTCAATTGAAATAACTGATCATAACATTCAATGTTAAATAAAAAGTCCCTACACTTCAAGTGTGGACAACCCACTCCTGCGAACTGATCCATCCATCTTTCTTCTCTTTTCATCACACAAGTTCATATAATAACAACCTGCTTATAAGATTTGTTCAATAAAGGACTGAAAGGGTAACCCATTGCCAGCTGGATATCCTTTTCCACAATAATGCTGTGGGAAATGAAATGAATAATAATAATAATGTTGCCTTAGAACAGAGACTTAATTGGAGGGGGTCTATTTGAAACTAGCAAGTTTGCTGCAAAATGAGATAGTATATTTTATCCCCATTTTATGTTTTCAGGATAAAATATTCTATCCCATGCGGAAGGGGTGGGTGGCCAGGGCTATGTTTAGTGCTCTAAAAACTGACAGTTCATGCTGCCTATTGAAAATATATGCTAAAGTCAAAAACTCAGTTTCCATCCATTGCAACCAAAACAAAGAGACCTGAACAAAATTCAGGGAGAGAACGAGAAATGCAGGAGTGATGTATAATGTGTGAAGTGGGAGGTATGAGAGGATCACACTACCTTTGAAAAACTTTGGCTGCATTCAGATAGCATTTTATTCCATTTCCTGATGTTTCCTCACCTGATAACTTTTGTGTTTTATGTGATCTTTCACCAACAGACCCCAAGCAGAAGCAAAATTGGAGGGGTCTGCATCACCCTGGTGGCATGTATTCTTTGAGTCAGTTTCTCTGGAAAAGACAATGAACATGACTTTTTGAAACCATAGAGCCATAGAGTAATGGATGTGTCCTTTCACCCTTAAGAGATCACTACATGAGCAACAGAAGCAGAACCAACAGATGCAGAACTGATAGTTGCGAAGCAAGGTCAACATTGGCACTGTCAAAGATGGATAAGAGATATAGCTTAGTGTCCAAGGTGATCTGTTTGTACATAGTTACATCTCCATCACATGTTTCTCATAATTTACAACCTCACCAGCATAAGGGGGAACCAGATCTTACAATATGAGCTACTCAGATGGGTTAAAAACCAGCAGTGGACCACCATCAAAAATTCCCCCTAATATTAGCAGACACAGACCTGGAGGGATGAGTGAACAAGATTTTAAGCCATTGAGAATCAATTTGCCTATAGAGTCTGTTTCCTACACCGATTTCTAAGTAGTAAGTGGAGAAATTGGAATTGTACCAGTAGGAATACGTCACAGAGACCTTGCCTTTCTGGGCGCTTCTGTTCATAAGGTTTCAGGGCTCTAGTGGCTACATCATGCACCACAGGCTCTCTCAAAATGATGCTAAACTGGTGGATACATAGCCAATCCATGCCTGAATCTTTTTGTGACTCATCCTAGACCTAGACCTTTAAAATGTGTTTTTTTCTTCTTCTTTAAAGGCACACTCACTTTTACATCTGGCTTGGAGGGTGTTGACCAGGGGTCATTGCAGCCATCCCATCCCTGCATGACACACAAGGAATAATCAGGGAAGGATTGTTATTCTCAATAATTTATATATTTATTAAGTGTCAAAATTAACAGAGGAAAAAGGAAAAGGAGAAAGAGAGAAAGAGGGGGGGAAACCCCCAAGGGCCATAAATACTTTTAGCTCACAGTGAGAATATCTAAAATATGTCCATCTAAAATAAAACATATCTTCTTCTTTGGCAATCACTCGTAGCTGAGTAAGATTGTCTTCTATAAACATGGTTTTAACAATGAATCCATAAGTGACTGTGGAGGTCAATTCTGGATCCACACGTCCTTCCTCAGTGGGGACATTGGTTTCCAGGCGGGAGTTGATCACGGTGTGGATTTGCCAAGTGTGCCTTCCTCCTAACACATTTCTACCTTGCGCCCTGAGTTTGAGTGTCTTCAAAACCCATGACACCTTTGGTAAAGGCTGTTCTCCACTTGCTGGATCATCACCTTGTTGTGGTGAGTGGGCTTGCATGTTCCTATGACCCTTGTGAGTGAAGCCGTCGGGAATCTTGTACTCTCAGCAGGGTCACCCAAGGCAGTAAGGTCAAAGGGAAGGAGCTAGACAAAGAATGATCCAAGAAGTCCTCAACGGCAGAACAGGCGGGTGATAACAAGCGGTATGTTACAACGGCTGTGAGGGCGGATGAAGGCTGCAGCAGATAGGAATCTACCGGTTTGTCGTGACTGCTTCATGCCATTGGAACAGAGCCCTACTGCGAAGACTATGCATTGGTCAGCGTGCACTGATCTACACACATAAAACAAATTCATGCACAGGCATCTTCCAAAAACCCTAAAATAAAACATATGTCAATGTAGGCCCTGCAGATGCCCACACAAACAAGGAAGGGTGATGGCATGACTACACTCTGTTTGGAAGGTAAAAGTCATGGTTTTTTAAAAATGGGCCTGCACAGTGCTTTTTTTCTACACCAAAAGGTACCGGAACGCACCTCCCTCAGAAGACCCACCCCAGAGCCCAAAAAGGATATCTTTGGGTGGGTGGGGGTCTCCTCACAACCCAGAGGCAGCCTTTGTCAGGCTCTGTTGGTGAGGTGGCCTCAGCTGCCTTCGCACAGGCGGGTGGGCTGCCTCTTTCTCCTGGAAGGAAGATGCGGCCCGCCCATGTGAAGATGGCGGTGGTGGAGGGAGCCCTGCAACGGAGTCTGTCAGGCTCCATTCATGGGGCTGCCACAGCTGCCTTTGCACGGGGCCAGGGGCCACCTTTTCCTCCCAGGAGAAAGAGGCAGCCCGTCCTGCTGTGCCAAGGCAGCTGAAGCACAGTTGGAAGGCTTCTTTAAACTGCTCCACTGAGGGGTGTGCGGCTGCATGCACCTCAGCAAAGTGACTTAACTCCTATGAGCCGGAGCAACGTGGCAGCTTCCTCAGCTGACGTGTGGCTTTTCTGCATGTCAGCTGTTAGTCTGAAGAGCCTCAGCAAAGCCCCAAATGTGCCTCTCCGGAGCCTGCAGTGGATATCTCCTTTGGGCTTTGGGGAGGGTCTTCTCATGAGCTGGAGGTGCAGCTGGGCTTTGCTGTGACTGGTCAGGTCTCTCCTCGCATTTCCAGGGCCCAGCTGACAGGTGCCAGAGCACTGTTCTGGTGAGTTCTGGCTAAAAAAAAGCCCTGTGTGTGCAACCTTTCAAAACTAGCAGATATTTTCATGGTTTGGGTATCAGATCTAGGCTGTAAAATGCTGGAAGAGGTGGGGATGAAAGGCACTGGTATTGCCATGACTTTGCAATAAGCGTGAAAGTCGGTTGTGACGGTGATTATGTCATAATCCCCAAAGTTCAATGGGCAGAGATCAGCTCATTGCATGTTCTGTTGGTGGTGGATCATTGCCTTGTCCTGAAAAATTGAAGTTGCAGGGATATGACAGGAAAGTGTATATGCAAAATGGCTCTGAGTTTAACTGAAAACAGATTAATTTTAAAAAATTAAAACAGAACAATGTGGGCCTTTTTACTTTTATTTTCAGCTCTGATGAGTCTACAGCTTGCCAAAATACAGGATCCATATTGCCTGTAACCCTGTTTCTAATGAGGTAGAGAGGTGGGTAGGTGATGAAATGCCAAATATTTTCAACATATGCATTGCTTATGACTCAGAATAGAGGTGGTTAAATATGGGCAGCGGCACCTGGGTAGAGTTGGCAAAGGGAACGAGCTATTTCTCATCTCATCTATAAAGTTTGCTGAAGCAAAGTTCAGAAAAATCATTCAGAGTGGGAACATGCAAGTGGGCCAACATGGTGGCAAAGAGCAAGAGTCAAGACATGCTTTTTCAGACACCCAGTTTGAAGATAGCCCCCCCTCTTGTTTTTGACTCACAGTAAGAGTGGGAGGCTTTTAGGGACACGGCAACAGAAGAATATGAACATTTAATAGCACCAACCTCAAAGTTTTCCTTATGGTTTGTTGCTTAGCAAAGCTTTCTACACAAGCAACTAATGTTATTGATGGGGCTCGTGGAAGCATCACATCATTTATAGAAATATTAGCAAAAACTATTCCATTGTGTAATAAGATGGGCCTACAATGTGAGACTGGAACTGAAATTAAAGAATGATGTAATCCCGACTTGAGTCTGTGAATCCATAACTAGAGATGGTTCAGATATGGGCTTCAGTTGTTGGGAGACCTGATGAAAGACTTCATGAGCTGCATCCCTTTTGCATCTATCTGGTGGGTAAGTCTCACTGCACTCAATGGATAGGATTTTGCTGACAGAATCCCCATGTTCATCTGAATGTTGGACAAAGCACTGACATATGATTTTCACTGACACTTTTGCATGGTGAGTGCACCTTCATATGATCAGATCTAAGCACATGCCCTGTTTAGTTCTGTAGATTTTCTCCTGGTTTTTACTTCAAATCAAAAGCAGCAGCAGCAACTGCAGTACTGAACAGAGGATTGTGGAAAGGGTGGTGGTGGAGGAGGCGGCAGCATAACTTTCACCTCTGGCTAGTTTCCTACTTAATGTTGCCGTCCCCCAAGCTATGCTTTTACCCACAGGCTAAAGTACAGATTGAACATACAGATTTATCTCAAGACTGGAAGTCTCATTGCAGATAACAGCAGCAATAGGCTTGGGAGGCTTCCACAGTGAAGCTTATTGTGGGCTCTATGCACTGCTTATGCATGCAGATCTTGCATTTTGTCTGGATTTACCATTTCCATAGAAAATCCAGTAAGTAAAAAACAGAAGTGCAGAAATGATGGGTCATATCCAATAAAGCCTACTTCTACCTGTGCAACAGGACTTGCTCTCACCCCTCTCTTCCCCGTGAAGTCCCTGTGCTCCCAGAGGATTGGGGATTCCCTCAGTCCTCTAGAACATATTTGGAGGGGGGGGCAGAAGGCACCTGGGAAGAGGAAGTCCTGTTGCGCAGGCGGAAGTCCTTGACAACTTTGTTGGATGCAGCCCAATAAGTCTGGATTAAATGGGGGAGGGGGGTATGAGCAGCACAGATTCCATGATCAGTTGCCTTGTGGAAGCAGCCTCAGTGCAAGAAAAAAAACACAACAAGTTTTGTGGAGAAACTTATAGGATAAGAGACAGACAGATTAAAGACCTAGAATTGGTTAAATAAAAGGGGGGGGGGAGAGAAAAGGGGAGCCGAGAGAGATTTAGAAATGCAGACATGGATTAATGAGTGAAGCAGAAAGAATTGTATAGGTCAAGGGAGAATACTTCATAATTAAAGCAACACACAAAGGAAAGGATCACATCTTTGTTTGGTATTTTGGGAGCAAAAGAAAATTTTGTTGCTGAAGAACTCAAACTTTCATTGTGTTTAATTCAAGCTCACATCAAAGTCTCAGCTATGTTACAAATCAGCACTGTTTCAGTAGTTGCTGTAAAGCCTATATCTTTGTGACAACGTAAAATAGCATAAAATAACAGTCCAGAAAGTTTAAGGAACCTTATCTATCCATAGTATTTTATTCTCTTGCGACATCTCTCCATAGACCAGTTTGATAATAGAATAATGCTTGCAGTGAAAATGTCTGATTTAAATCTCCTGCTGGCTCTTGTCTTCTGTCCAAAATTGCTGGTAATATTTGAGGATGGCCAATGGCCCTGACACAGGAATGCTGAACAAGGGACTCAGCTACATTAGTAAAAAAATATGTTTAAAATGTGTTATAAACATGCAGTACCAGATGGCGCTGTAGAGCACAAAACTTTTCTATGTGATTTTACACAGGGTGTTTTTTCTTTTGTTATAACGATTTAATTCATGACTTATTTCTAGTGGGTTTTTTTCCCTTTGTGTAGATCCACCCAAGCTTGGGATGACTTCTCATAAGCAACTATGCACCTATGTCTCAAATAGATAAAAGATTACATCATCATCTGGATCCAGTATTAAAGAGGCCTTGCAGCAGCCTTCTCCAACTGGGTGTCTTCCTGGTTGAACTACAAGTCACATCATTCCCAACCACTGACCATGTTGGTTGGGACCAATGGGAGTTGCAGTCCAAAATGGCCGCTTTAGAGAAAATTCACTAGGAGTTCATAGAATCGTAGAATTGAAAGGGATCCCAACAGTCATCTAGTCCAACCCCTGCAATGCAGGAATCTCAGCTAAAGCATCCATGACAAATTGCCATCCAACCTCTGCTTAAAAACCTCCAAGGAAGGAGAGTCCACCGCCTTCCGGGGGAGACTGTTCCACTATCAAACAGCTCTTACCATCAGAAAGTTCTTCCTATGTTTAGTCAATGACTTCCATTATTGTTCATTCAACAAAACTTCACTTTTCGGCCACCACAGTAGGCCTCTATGAGTACATTTTTATGTCAAAGCATTGTGCTTATCTACACATCTCTATCACCTAGAGCAGGGATGTCCAAGCAGTTGACCGCGATTGACCGGTAGTTCCCTGGGAGCTAGCAGTCGATTGCGGGCTCTTTTTTCTTCGGGGGAAAAAGAGCCTCCAGCCCCTCACTTCGTCCAAACGGTAGAGAAGAGTTTTCGATCATCTGGTGAGCAGCTTTTTCCTGTGCCCTCTAACAGTTTATACTTGCCTCCATAAAAAAAGCTCAAAAACTTTGACCTGCTCCCCCCCCCCCCGGCGGGTAGATCACTGCCAGTTTTTTATTCTGTGAGTAGATTGCAGTCTCTTGGGAGTTGGATGTCCCTGACCTAGAGCACATGGACATGATGTTTTTCTGCAGTTCTGGCATTGAGGCATAGGTGTTTGCTTCTGTGCTACAAATCATTTACCCCATGCTAATTCATTAAAAGAGTACAAGTTCTTCTTGCATAGCATAAAGTAAATAAACATTTTTATCAATCCTGAGATGCTTTAGAGGTATATTTTATTTTGTTGCATTATTGTATCATGACCCACCTTGGCATTATTTTTAAAGGCCGCAGATAACTGAATTAATAAGGATTTAAAATCAACTCTTGGATGCAATGTTTTATCATATTTTCATGCATTGTGGACCACCTGGTATTCTTTTCAATTAAAGGCAATAGAGAAAGGAGTTAAATAAATAAAACAAAACAAACAAACATCAATTAGAGGCGGCTGCTTTGGGTTGTTTTTTTGTGGTTTAAAAAGAAACCCAATTTGTGTCGGATGTCCGTCTGCGAGCAAAATTAAATGACATCAGTCAATCCACACAGAAGAAGGTGGTTCAGACCCCTGGCTGCATTTCCCGCAATACTGCCAGCAAGGCATGGGAGATGGGCCTACTGAGAATGAGAAGTGGAGATCAGATGGTGAGCTGCTATAGGCTTTGTGATGATTTGCATTTAGTTGAGAAAAAGGTAGCAGCTGTTTTACACAACACTAATGAGGAGGATGGAAAAGCATATATTGGCACGGAGCGCTTAGCACCCGAAGGAACAGTTTTTAGCCTTGAAAAAACTGGTGGTGTCCTCTTTTTTAATTTGGCAATGAATTCAGTGCATCAAATTTAGAATTACTGATAGTTCACAGAGAGCCTCATTTACTTCAGAACAGCAACTACTGGGGGAAAACATGTTTCTTTACACAGGATATTTCTAAAGCTCTTAGCTTACAGCGGTGTGTTGAGCAGCACCAGCGTGTCACTGCGGTTCTTGAGTGGATGGGAAACTTTGAGGATTTTGTTTTTACTTTAAGAGCAATGAGTTAGCACTTAGAATAAGAAAAGAGCTGTGGGGGTTTTTTTATTGTCATAGAACAGAAAAATGTGATTTGCTGTTACCTTTTTTAAGACTAACCATGAGACTAACCCTGTATAGGATTGTAACCAAAGTTAGTTTAAAGAAAGACAATCATGGCATATTTTGTTTGAAGAAATACTCAATGAGATCTGAAGGTGTAATCTGAAGGACAAAGAATAAGAGAGAACAAACCTGAATCTGGTGCACAGAAACAGTCCTTTCAAAGTACCATTTGTTAATCAATTTTTTTAAAGTTAGTTTAGCTTTGTGGTTAAGAGCATGAAATATAAACCAGAAACAGCCCTGGTTCAAATAGCTGAACCACAAACACACTGGGTGGCTTTAGCCCCAAGACACAACCTCTCCATTTCTACTCTCCTCCCTCCATCCTACAGGGCTATTAACAGTCAGACTTTTCCAAGGACTGAGATAATGTATGTGAATCCTTCTGAGCTTTTAGGAAAACAATGCTACACAAGCAGAGGTTAAGCAAAGGTTGGATAGCCGTTTGTCATTTTGAAGTGTTGGAAAAACTGAAGTAAATGGAGCAATGATCAAACCAGCCTGGGGGTCTGGAGCAACTTCAGGGCTTCAGATCCCCCTCAGCTATGAAGTTCACTGGGCATGACCTTGGGGCCAGTCACTGCCTCTCAGCCTGATCTACTTTGCAGGGTTGTTGTGTTGTGTGGATAGAGTGGGCACTGGGGTGGGGTGGGAGAACCACATACACCACATTGAGCTCCGCATAGAAAAAACAGGCTCTCATTGTGGTAACACACACGCTAGCCCTAAATGCACAAGACCCAACCAAGCAGGGAGTTCTCCTGCACAAGCCCCATTCAAACCAACGGGAACCCAAGCAATGCCACTGCTGGGCTGGGCTGAGCTGACGCACTCCACACGACAGCCCCAGCCTGCTTCTCCTGAAATTAGTGTGCACATTTGGGGGAAATATGTTATTGGGGGGATGGAAAGTGAGAAACACACAGCACAGGACACACATGCAGAAATGGTCCTTTCCTTCAACATTCTCCCTGACTCCATCAAGCTGTGGGGGGGGGGAGAAGGAGGTTGCCTGGGTGGGAGAGGTAGAGAAGATGAGGGGGGAGGGATATTGGGGGTACAAGGAGAAACACAGAAGGCACCCCTCACTTTCTGATTTATTTTTAGATCCCTCCTAATAGAACTGGGGGACTCTCAAAAATGGAGGGAGGTCATTGGTGTTGGTGGCGGGGGGGGGGGGGCGGTTGGTTGGTTGGTTTTTCCTTCTTTCAAAAAAGCAAAAAACATTTCCAGGCACACAAACGATTAAAGCTATTTTGCTATTTTCTTGCATTGCTCAAGTCTTCTATGTAAAACTAAGGAACTGTTAGTGACTGAAGCTGGGGAGGACTTTTGTTTGCGGTTGGTGGGGGAGATTTTGAGAAGATAAACAGTCATTCAAAAGCCTCCAATGCTACTTGAAGGGGAATGGGGAGATTGAGGGGAGACAGAAAAAGGGGGGATAGAGAGAGAAGCATCTGCATCTGCAGGGACATTTTCATTTCCTCATGGGGAGGAAAAAGGGAAGGAGGGAGCAAGGCTTCCCCAAACACTCTGGAGCAGCGAGGCGCAATGAAGGAATCGCAGTACAATATAAATCCCCTAGTGACTTGCACGTTAATAACTGACAAGGACAGCCACCAGGGAACATCTTCCTCGCGACAGATCTGTAGTCGGGACACCAAGACAACCTTCCCGCTTCCTCCAGACGCCTCTATGTAAGCATGCCAGAAATGGAGGGAGGCGGGAGACTAGGAATCTGGGCTGTGTCTGTGAGGCAGTGAGGAGGAGCAGCTGGAGGACTCCAAGGAGATGTATATGGGCTGCAAGGGAATGTAAGACAAGCAAGAAATGGAAGATCGGCCCCACAGGCTCTCCTGAACATGCCTCAGAGATGGGGGGGCAGGAAGATAAGGATGGCTGTGTGGCTCCCCTGAATGTTCCCCAAGTTTCCCCAGCGAGCTGCGTCTCACTGGTTGAAAACCACTGATATAACCATTTATAAGGCTCTGCTATATTATTTATCCCACTAGAATTTCATCTGATTGAAGCATGGTTGAGTCAACTGCCCACCAGTTGGCTTTGCAGGCAGCAAAATGCCTTAGGCCAGCCCTGAGAGAAGGAAAGAGTTGGCCAGTTACCTGTGATCTGAAAAACACATGGTAGCAGAGGTGAGGCCCCAGACCTCCATGACGTGCTGGCAAGGTAATCCAGTCAAACAATAAATTCATGGGTGACTAAGAGTCACTAGCTGAAGCATTAAAACATGTGTAAATTGGCTGAGTGAAAATCCCCACAAAAATGGGAGAATGTCAACAGGACTGTAAATGTCAGGCGACAGTTAAATGCTAATCACTGATTTGTTCATAAGTGAACAGGATAATTTCGACAATAACTATCCTCCCTTCATGCGGTATTGATTATGCATCTGCAATGCATGAGTGAATTGAATACCACCCATTTCTTCGATCAGCGCGGGGGCTCATTAAAAGTGTACTATGATGCCTTGCAGGCTGTCTGTACGTTTCAGATATGCTGTGCACTAATAGCCACTTCCAGAAGTACAAGCTTGTTATCTATTTAGGTGTGGAGCACCAGCTATTAAGTGGTCATAATATTAGTTCCTGAAGGAAGTGCAACAGAATTATAGCTTGCTTTTAGTACTCCACAATCACGCTTGGTTGGCATGATTTGGATTGGTGAAAAATGAAATATTTGAAAGCAGTGCTTTAACATTTTATATTTTATTTGTTTCATTACAATATGTACCATGCATGTTGTTCTGCTTATTATTATTTTTTAACTTATTATTACTACAAGGGCATTTACTTAGCTTTTTACTGTTCTAATTCAGAGAAAAAAATCTACAAAATGCAAAGATCAAGATATATGTTCTTATTTATTTATTCATACATACATACATACATACATACACACATACATACATACCAGTTTATTATTTGTTATGAAATAGATCGAATTGTTCATGCAATTGACACATTTAATTTGCTTTATGATTGGGCTTTTTGGATGCACCACAGAATCATAACTTTGTAACATTGTAAGGTTTCTGTTGATGGGGCAACCAGGCCATTTTAAGTCTGAACTCAAAAGATTTACCCAGTTTATTTCCCTCTTAGAATCTGCTGTGTTCCAGGGGGTAAGAGCTTTTAACACTTGCCCAAGAGGGTGAGATTCAAGGTACCGCATAGACCCCACAAGCCACTGCCAAGCACAGAGAATCCGTCTAGGTCCAAAACGTGATCTGGCAGCAAGGGGAGGAAATAGTCCAATGTCTCTCCTTCTCTTGTTCCTTTGCATCCCATCTCTCTTCAATAACTGGGATTCAAGGAGACACAAATAAAACAGAGAAAGCTAAAAACATATAAAACATTAACATTTACATAATTATAGCTAAAAAGTAATTAAACTATAATAAAATTGAAACAATATAAAAATATATTAAAATATAGTGGTAAAAATAGCACAGCCCTGTTAAAAGCAGCCAGTTCCCCAAAGTCTACAGGAATAAACCAGTCATTATTTGCCGGTGGAAGGACAACAAGAACAGAGCCAATCTAGCCTCTCTAGGAAGGGACTTCTAAAGTCTGGGAGCAGCCACCGAGAAGGCCCTGTCCTGTGTCCTCTCCAAACATGGCTGTAAGGGTGGCAGGGCTGAGAGAAAGGTCTCCCTTGAAGATCTCAGCGCCCAGGCAGGATTGTATGGGAGAATACAATATTTCGGATAGCCTGGTCCTTATCCATATAGGGCTTTATAGGTCATAACCAGCACTCAGAACATCCCAGCAGATGCAGTAAAGGGCTGGTATATCACCGATAGATGGCTTTCCAACCTGACCAGTGAGAGAGACTGCCACACCATAAAACAGTTTCTCTGCCCTTTACACAATGACCTTTGTCAGATCAATGATAATAATTAAGACAAAACAAAACAGCAAGTTATATTTGGAACCTTATATGGTATAGCACTAAGTAAAAGCATTTTCCTGGCTTGGCAAATATTAAAGTTTATATGGTTATAATAGTAACACAGCTTACAGACAGAAACCACTAGATGGCAGAATAAGAAATAAAAACAAAATGTAAATTTTGAAAGGTTTATTATTCTATTCCTTGAACAAGGAATTAAGGATTCCACCTGTATCTTAACTTCTTTAATTGCTCAGTCCTGTTCCCTTCAACTGCACTACAACACCAACCCAGTATCCTGTTAACTTTCTCTTTCCTGCACACCAAAGTGCCCCACCTTGACTTTTCCAATACAGACTTTTTGTGTATCTCCCACTATTGAGATGTGCAAATCCGTTCTTATATCAGGAGCTTGCCAGGATCTCCCCAATGCAAATTTTCCCCATGGCCTTTGCTGCTATTAACATGGAGGGGCGTCTGTTCTATGGGGCAGAAACAGCTACTGTGTGCTAGAATGAAGAACAGGTGGCAAACCCTTCTTAGGACAAAAGGACGGCGGCAGTGCAGGAGCCCCGGCTTGCATCAGCCTCAGCCAGTATGGCCAGTGATCAGGAATGATGAGAGTCCAACAAGACATTGGCTGCCTGAGGAGAAGGACAAGAAGACACACTCTTCCAAGGGACATACAGAAGCCAACTGGGCTGGCAGTTGACTCTTACTCCAATATTGGTGAAAGAACACTGTCTTCCACTACACCTGAGGGCAGAGGCTAGCAGCGGGGAGTATAGGGCAAGCCACATGGCACACACAGCTCTGTGCCCTCCCTGAACCTCAGCAACTGCCACCCTCTGCCTCCCTCAGCTGCCCCCCTCTGCCTCCCTCAGCTGCCCCCCTCTGCCTCCTCCTAAGTCCAGCCTTGTCTGGAGACCCACAGCTTCCTCATCCCTAGGATGCAAGATTCCATTTATTTTTTTAGAATAATATTTATTACTTTTCCAACAATTTAAACACTACAAAAAAAGAACAATACAATACAATACAATACAAAAACACTACATAACACTGACACATTAAACTAACAAAACAAAACAAAAACAGTTTAAAACACATCAAACAATTTCAATATTTTATCTTTCATTCACTTATTTCAACGACCTCCTCACACCTCCCTTTTTGTATTCCACTTCTATTAATTGTTTCAGCAATTCCTTTCCATCTTCCTCTGTTTTCTATCCTATAATTATCTTAACATATTCTAACCCTATTTTTTCCTTTAATACTCTATTAATCTATTTATACTTAATTCCTTATAGCATTTCTACTAAAGCCATATAACTTCATTCCCACATTTTTCTAACATTCATTAATTTTACTGTATTTCTGTAAATAGTCTTTAAACTTCCTAGGATGCAAGATTCTAACCCTGTTTTCCCAGGCTTTTTTTGTGTCATTAGTCCACCTGATGTCTTATCTGTTGCCCAGTCAGTCTGACATCAATACTAGGGAAGATTCTGGAGCAGATCATTAAGCAAACAGTCTGTGAGCACCTAGAAAGGAATGCTGTGATCACCAATAGTCAGCATGGATTTCTGAAAAATAAGTCATGTCAGACTAACCTGATCTCGTTTTTTGACGGAATTACAAGCCTGGTAGATGAAGGGAACGCAGTGGATGTAGCCTACCTTGATCTCAGCAAGGCATTTGACAAGGTGCCCCATGATATTCTTGTAAAGAAGCTGGTAAAATGCGGTCTTGACTATGCTACCACTCAGTGGATTTGTAACTGGCTGACTGACCGAACCCAAAGGGTGCTCATCAATGGTTCCTCTTCATCCTGGAGAAGAGTGACTAATGGGGTGCCATAGGGTTCTGTCTTGGGCCCAGTCTTATTCAACATCTTTATCAACGACTTGAATGATGGACTCAAGGGCATCCTGATCAAATTTGCAGATGACACCAAACTGGGAGGGGTGGCTAACACCCCAGAGGACAGGATCACACTTCAAAACAACCTTGACAGATTAGAGAACTGGGCCAAAACAAACAAGATGAATTTTAACAGGGAGAAATGTAAAGTATTGCACTTGGGCAAAAAAAATGAGAGGCAAAAATACAAGATGGGTAACACCTGGCTTGAGAGCAGTACATGTGAAAAGGATCTAGGAGTCTTGGTTGACCACAAACTTGACATGAGCCAACAGTGTGACGCGGCAGCTAAAAAGCCAATGCAATTCTGGGCTGCATCAATAGGAGTATAGCATCTAGATCAAGGGAAGTAATAGTGCCACTGTATTCTGCTCTGGTCAGACCTCACCTGGAGTACTGTGTCCAGTTCTGGGCACCACAGTTCAAGAAGGACACTGACAAACTGGAACGTGTCCAGAGGAGGGCAACCAAAATGGTCAAAGGCCTGGAAACGATGCCTTATGAGGAACGGCTAAGGGAGCTGGGCATGTTTAGCCTGGAGAAGAGGAGGTTAAGGGGTGATATGATAGCCATGTTCAAATATATAAAAGGATGTCACATAGAGGAGGGAGAAAGGTTGTTTTCTGCTGCTCCAGAGAAGCGGACACGGAGCAATGGATCCAAACTACAAGAAAGAAGATTCCACCTAAACATTAGGAAGAACTTCCTGACAGTAAGAGCTGTTTGACAGTGGAATTTGCTGCCAAGGAGTGTGGTGGAGTCTCCTTTTTTGGAGGTCTTTAAGCAGAGGCTTGACAACCATATGTCAGGAGTGCTCTGATGGTGTTTCCTGCTTGGCAGGGGGTTGGACTTGATGGCCCTTGTGGTCTCTTCCAACTCTATGATTCTATGATTCTATGATTTGTACCCCACCCTCAACTTTCATGTGATTATGGGCAGTATATAAATGCTTCTGAAACAAACACATCTTTCTGCATCTGAGATCATGATGAAAATCTGCTTAATGCCAATACATATTTGTAGCACTTCCCCTACAATAACATGGTTTGCAAAAATAACGTGATATTACAATCAATTTTTTCAGATAGGGGGCCAAGGTCAACGACATTTTGCTTATTGAATTGGAATCGAGGTCTCTCTGTCAAATTGGAACTGAGGCCTCTCTGTCTAATAGATTATAGTGAATCTCAACAGAGTCAGTAGCCTTTCCCTGCTGCACACGCCCAAACATTTCTCACTGCTCCTTAGTTTCACGTAAGCCCTGGGTGGGGAACCTGAGGCCCTTCAGACATCACTGGATGCAACCCCCATTTCCTTTACCATTGGTTATGTTGACTGATGGGAGGTAGAGTCCAACACCATGCACAGATTCACAAGTTCCTCAACCCAATGTAATCTAATTCAATACATTTAATATGACTTAATATGATTTAATCTAATACATCAGGCAGCTGTTCTCAAGGCACGTCTTTGTCATGGTTCTTTCATCATGGAAGGCACCCGCCCACCTGTTGCCATCACCTTTCTTCCTTACACTGAGCAGAGTCAAAGCTGAAAGACAAATGCAGCTTGATGCATTGTGACAGTTGCTCCAAAAGTCAATTTCAAAATGAAATAAAGCAAGGCAACTGCAGGCATTATATATAGAGAGAGGGGGAAAGAGAGAGAGCATGCATTAAATGCCAAGAAATATGCCAAACCACAAATAGTGACTTGTTGAGGTATCTGTTATTAAGAAATAATCCAGAGATTTGTCAACTAAGTATTTGCAAGCTTTGCTTTTCATTCTTGTGAGAGTTACACGGCACATCACATTTGGAATTGCGTTTTTATTAATTTACACACCGGGCCTTAAAAAGCCATCAAAGCTGCAAAGGATTATAGGGGTAGCAGCCATCGTCAAAAGAAGAAAAGAAAATTGCTAAGACACATTGCACAGGCCAACACAGCTGCCACTCAGAGAAAAAAGAAATACATGCCGATTTGCTAAGCAAATGCTCCCTTTTGCTCTCTAGCCTCACAGTTCTATTGGAATCTATTTTTCTTTTGAAATGTTATAACAATTGGCAGTAGGAGGTACTGGATTCTTCACAGAGGGCAAGGTTTTGACAGAGCAATGGTGCTGCTTCTCAATTTTCTCTCCTCCAAACTTTCTGCTGTTTTTTTTTTTTTTTTTTTTTTTTTTGCTGTGCTTATGTTGGATGTTTTTTCTACTCACCAACCTGTGAATTGCCACAAATAATTCCAATATTTTCTGAAATCCCAGCATCTGAATGACTGGAATATAACTGATACACAACACATAGGATGATAAGTCAAAAAGGCGACCAACCCAGACCTTAAGGTAATGAAGGGCTCTTGAAGACTGTTCACTGCCAGACAACCTGTTTAGTGAGCATCCACCCTGAAGTGTTTGTAGGGAGATTGTGCAAAATTGGATACTTTCTGAGCATTTATTCTGATTTGTCTGCAGGGAGGTTAGATGATATTGTGTCATGCAAGTGGTATCCCACACTTTCCAGCACAGTTTCCTGTCACTTTCCTTACTGAAAAAAGTCTGATCTTTCGGAGAAGCACTAATACCATTTGCATATGATTTTAACCAATGTGTGCATTTTTTGTACATTTTACTATAATATGTAATTCTTTTTCTATACATTATTTGACTGGACAGCTGCAAATCACAAAATTTGGAGATGTGTGAATTTCAAAGAGTGGCTTTGTTTCAGTTTGCATATTGTTTTGGAAAGTGCAAATTAGGGGGGGATTGGCTTTAAATGTGAACTTAATCAAATTGCTTCCATACCCCATCTCCCATATAGCTTTCTATGTTTCTAAGAGCATATTTTATTTCAAAGCCATTGGTTCTGTGATACCAGAATGCTGCTAGAATAGTTTGCAACCCCTGGGCAAATGCACTGAAATTAATGCAGATATACTGAAAATAATGACCATGATTAAGTTAAGTCAATTAATTTTAATGGGTCTACTCTGAGAAAAACGTAGAATGAACACAGGGTGGTATTCAGCTATCTCAGCAAGTATTTATGGTAGCATCAGAACTTGCTTCTAGCCATTTGTTTTGCAGGGAATTGCACAGCCATTAATGAATAATGTCTATTGCTAAACTGAATGAAAATTATCAGTAATAAACATGTCAAGATGAAATATGGATGTGGTATGTAAAAGGCATTTCTATGAAGAAAATTACAAATCAAAGGGCTGGGGTCATGCTACAAGATGAACCTGACAGAGTGAACTATTAGATTTACACGGAAGGAGACACTTTTTGCATTGTGCAATCAGCTCTTTGAAAGGTAATGTAGCTGACCTCCGGCAGGCCATGATAGTAGAGTCAGTAAATTCCCAATTGCTTTTTTCTGTGTCTATACATCCAGTGAAGTCACAAACAGATGTACTTTAAGCTAAGTGTCCTCTGCAGAGAAAGACAGAAGGAGCTTCCAATCAGTTTCTGTTAAAAAACACTTGCCTTTAATACTGCCTTCAATAAAATATTCTTAGGTGAGTGAAAAGATGAACCAGTAAAATAACTATCAGACACCAACAAACACAGAGAATGAGAAGTTTGGACACCATTGGCATATACAGCAGCTCAAAGCTTTTTTCTTTTTTTAAAGACGTTTTAAAAGTCTGCTTAAAGTGGCCAGGCTCCTGGACTTGGTAATTTTCTTGTGTGAGGTCATGTCCAAATGTCAGGGTCATAGCAGAAAAAGCTATCCCAGTGATAATCACTACTTTTTCAGTAGCTGGCACTATCTCAGTGTGAAAGAGGATGCACATCAGAGAAGGCACTCCCTCAAATTTCTCAGACCCAGACACTGGTCTTCAGATGCATCTGAGATACTGTCATCGACTGGCTGGATACAGAGAAGTGGTGGGAGGCACCTCCATGGGAACCCCCAGGGGAAGAAGCCCAAAGCCCGGGGATTGGTGGTGGGATGGTGATGAGTGGTCCGAGGCAGAAGAGGGAGCAGAAAAGGAGGAGGAGGAGGTGTTGGAAGCTGAAGAGGCAACAGGGTTTAGTGAGCAGGAAGAGGGTGTGGCAGAGGGCAGTCTAGACTCTGAGGCAGGAGGGGAGAGGGACCAGGAGACAGAGATGAGGCTGGCTGCTGAAGAGTCGAGTGTGTCTCCCCCTCCTGCGGCCAGCTCCACCCCCCTGGTCTCTCAGAGCACACAGAGAAATGAAGAGGGAGGATCAATGAGAGGCAAGATGATAGAGTCTTAGGCTTCTGGGGAAGGAACTGGGAGAGGGGTGCCTTCAGTTCCCGCAACTGTCTCATTAGCCAGAGTTGCTGTGATCAATAGACCTGTGCTGTTTTGCTTTCTTTGAATATAGAGTTTTCACTGAGGACTCAGCTACATTAGTAAAGAAACAGCAATTTGAATGAAACACCAGATGGCACCAGATAGCAGGAAATTAAAAAACACCATTTTCCATACAGATTTTTTCTTTTGTTATAACGATCTAATTTCTAACTTATTTATAGCTTTTAGATCCACCCTGACACTAGTGTTTTTTATTGCTGACCTACTCCTGACTCTGGCTCCTGACAGAGAGACTGTGGAAGAGGATGGACATCAGAGAAGGTCCTCTCTCAGATATCTCAGATCCAGGAACTGGTCCTCAGATGCATTTGAGATGCCCTAGAAAAACTTTATAATTTCCCTCTTCATAGCAGCCAGAATGGAAATTTCCAGGTCTTGGAAAAATAATCTCTGAGCTATGGTTGCAAAGTTGGGCTTCCCAATTATGGTGTGTTGTGCTGGCTGAAAAAAATAATAATACACATACTAACAAACTTTTCTGAGATTCTCTTGGGTCCCTCCCAACTCTAAGATTCTATGATTTTAAGGGGTTAAGTTGCTCCCGATCCATTTGTCTGATTTTCATTCATATTTTTGTAAACATGAGTGTACAGGGCATTCAGGCTCCTAAAGTGCAGGAGTCATTTTGGAAGAATACCTTGGCACAGTGAGTTTCTATGATAACAGCAGTATGTCAGTGCCCTCTTCCCAGTGCTGGATTTAGGGCGGTGTGGGTGGCTTCCCCTCACAGGACGCTGAGCTGAGGGGGTACAAAATTGAGAAGATCCATAACTGAAAAGATCCATTCAGGAATTAAATCCTATTTTATTTATTTATTTATTTAAAAGGGAAAGAGAGAGAGAGAAGATATCCCTTTGGGGTTGCCAATTTTTGTCCTCACTCAGGGCGTCCTATTACAAAAGATTACCAGAGTCCTCCCCTGGTCTTACTCAGCTTCATGAAGAAGGGGAAAACACCTCACAATGTGAACGAGGAAAAAATTGTCTATGTTGAGAATAACCTTGTTTGATTTCTTGTGATGTTCAGTTTTCTTGTTTGCAAAATACTAATAAACTTTTTTTTAAAAAGGGAGAAAGTGAAAAGTTCTTTGGTGGAAAGCACATTGTTTCACATGTTGGGGCATCAAATTTTCATAACCAGTGCAGCCCTCTGTACACCATATCCCTTTCTGCTCCAGGAGGCCCCCAGTTCTTTGCTGTAGCTTTTCCAGGAACTTGGGACTTAAGTGGGTAGCAGAGATGTATGAAAATCAGCAGCCATGACTTGTGCGAGCTTTTCACTGTGGCACAGCTGCTGTTGGGTGCAGTCCATAGGAACATTTGAGGTCCTGTGAAACCACCCCAATATAGCACAAAAGCTGAGAAACCAATGCTATGAGTTTGATATCCTAATGTCTTGCATTGATATTTTTGGTGAGTGGTGGGGAAACTCAAGCCAATTGTGGTCCTCCAGGCTTCTGTGCTTGGCCTTCAGAACACCCTCCAGGCCTCACCTCTCACTGGTCCTGCTGGTTAGAGGATAAAGAGGGGCCTGTGAGTATGTGTACAAACTAGTCAACATTCATGGCTCCTCCCACTTTTGCCTTTGGCCACACCCACCATCAGCATGGGGCCCTCAGACTGGAATGTGGACCTAGGATTGGAAATCCCCTTCTACTCTGTCTTTAGGTTTTCCTTCTAGTATGTATAACCAATGTGGAAAAACGCCTAAAATGTTATTATGAAATATTGAAACAGTAACTCACCCACTTCCCACAGTGAAATTACATGGCAAAAGTAGATGGAGCATTCAAATCTATGGCAGCCGTAAGCAGAAAGAGCAGCGGAGGCAATAGCTTTAAGGTCCCTGAGTGTTCCCATTATAACCTCTGTTTTCAGGGGTAAGAAATGAGCCACAACCACTTCTATAAAAATGAAACAATAATTTAGCAACCCATCAGGTGATCTGAGAGTTTCAAAGGCCATTTTTATGGCAGCAGTGGGAGGGAATAAAGCAAATTGTTACCACTTCATCTATGAAGAAAAAAGAAGTTGGGAGTTATTTATAGAGGCTAAAAATTGTCCTAGATAAGTAAAAAAATCTCTGAAATTTCAGATATTTGCAGCTGTAGGTAAAAATAGTTAGTAAACAGATGTACTGGCTATATTTGAAGCATGAATTTCCTACCCCCACTCACTGAAACTGCCCTGTTATCCTATTGTTGCTTTCAAATTCCACCCACACATTCAGGAGCCTATGACTGATCTATTTTTATTTTATTTTTATTTTTTTACAGTGCAATATTTCCCCTGGTTCACCTAATACTTGGCAATTCCACTTGGCAGGCTGGGTACAATTACATATTGAGTTACTGAGCTTATAAACCATGTATTAAAAATATTCAGACACATCTTTGAACATTCTGTTTCAATTAGCTCAAGGAGAACTTTCGGTTGTTCCAGTGTTTGGTTTTAAATCAAGGGTTCCAGACTTTGTGTTAAACTTGCTTCTTCCTATGCTTCTTGAAGATGGCTCTTGCACATTAATATGCAGACTCCCTCCAAAGACCACACATCTCTCATTGACTTTCAGTAGAGCTTTTAATATCAAAAAGAAAAAGAAAAAAAGCTTAAGCACTAATAGCCCTTCTTTAGCATCAACGCTCATCACAGACACACAAATTAAGTCATCTTTCATTTGTATTTCACTTCATTGTGCTCTCTCTCCTTCTGATGTTCCCCTTAATGGCTGCTGTCTCCTCTTAAGTCAACCACTTTCTGTGTCCTTCTCTGCTCTAGATTCTCTCACCCATACCAGATAAAAACATCTCACTCGTAATTTCTTTTCCATGGCATGTAGTCCTGCAACACGGCATTTGGGAAACCCCTGTATGGCTACCTCACTTGAGTGGTTTTGGAAACGAACCAGTTAAGTTGATGGAAGATCAGGCTGTCAGTGACTAATGATGTTAATGGCCATATCTTCTACTGCAGGGGCGGCCAACACCCAAGAGACTGAGATCTACTCACAGAGTTAAAAACTGGCAGTGATCTACCCTCTTTTTGGGGTTCAGGCAAAGGTTGTTTTTAGGGAGAAGGAAAGCCCCGTTTTTTGGGAGTACAGGGTAAAAATGTTGAGTTTTTTCAGGGGAGCCAAAGTTGTTTAGCTTTTTTTGGGGGGGGAGCCAGTGATCTACCAGTGATCTACCACAGACATCCAGTGATCTACTGGTAGATCACAATCAACCTGTTGGATGTGCCTGACCTACTGTATTTGGATGCAGTGTGCATCTGAATGCCACTCACTGGGGATTACAAGAAAGCTCAGCTGCCCTCAGGTCCTGCTTGGAGACTCGCCCCCCCCCCCGGCATCTGCTTGGCCACTGTGAAAACAAGATGCTGGCTTGAGTAGACCTTGTTTGGTCTGGCCCAACAGCCAAGCTCTTCTTATGTTCTCAATAGAGGACCGTGGGAAGCTGTGTTGTACCAAGTAAGACTGTCGGCCCATTTAACTGAGCACCACTGCACTGAGCAGCAGTTGCTTTGCAGTGTTTCAGAGAGGGAACACTCCAGCCCTACGTAAGGACATGGGGGGGGGCTGAATCTGGGACCTTCTGAGTGCAAAATATATACCCTATACCACTGAGCTATGACCCCTCCCTTTGCTATTCGGTGTTCAGGAAAGAAGCCAGCATTCTGCTACTTACTCTCACTGTATGTTCACATAGTGAAACAGAATATCAAATATCATTTGTCACCCTTGTTGTGGTTGTAAGAAGAGTCATGAGGTTCTTGGGAAATAATGGTGGTAAGGGCTGAAGGGTCACATTTTCACTCACAATACAATTAAGTTAAAGCGATGGCAAATAATAGCTGCCTTATTTAAGTGTGTTCCCCCTATTATACTGTAGGCTTAATACTCAGTCACAATATGCCAAAGAAAATTGGGTAACCATCATGAAAATTATTCATTGCCCACCAAAAGCAAAAATTAGGGTTATAAGTTTCAACTGGCAGATTAAACAACCAAAACTTTCAGTTGATTTTCTACAGCCTGAAGTCATAGTCATTGTTTAAAGTTTTTTTTTTAAAAGACTACCTTTCCCAAATGTTGTCACTCATTTTTATAATAATTAGTAGCACATTTCAAAAATACAAGTGTAGTGAGGCTTTACTGTATTGTTTTGGTTTTCTAGAGTCTCAGAACATGGGCAGAATGCCTTTATTCAAGGCAGAACACAATGTTTTGCAAAAGTTTGTAAAGTGATCCAAGAATAAATTACCTTTGAGCATGTGCAAAATGCCTTCTATCTGAGAACATGCATTTGAGTAACAGAACCAAATTGGCCTTCTTTTTTCTCCTGTTATTCTCACTCCTCTTATCATCTTTTTCTCTCGTAATTCAACTACATATTATTACAGCTAAATACTTTATTGAACGAACACATCTCTGTTGCACGGATGGCCCCTCTATAGCTGGGCCTTAGTCTTAACCTTCCTTTGTTCCTTCTTTCCTTGCTTCAATTCACTTTGGTTAATTCTAGTTCTTGCTTTTATCTCCCTTCTCCCTTTGTTCTTAGTTTCCCTTCTTAATCTTTGTTTTTGTCATTTCCTGTCTATTAGGCAGTTCATCCTTTCTTTTGGGCGCCTTTTTTCTCCTTAACTTTTTGTCCCCTTTGACATATGTTAACAAGTGTCTCCTGAAGCTTTTTCAGATGTTATCAAAGGAAAGGTGAGAAGGCCAAGAAAGGTCAAAGGAGAAGTAAATGAGGAGAAAGGAGAAAAACAAACAGCTGAGAATTGTGGGCCCCTCTGTCTAAATCACTTCTGGAAGATAATGCCTAGCCTTGAACTTGGACAGTTAGTTATTTATGCTACCCGAAAGGATAAGTAGGAAGAAGTCAGTCCTGTAGAGTTAACAATGACTTGATAGTTGGCCACTGCTTAATAAATCCATCTGGAAAGCCTGAGAAAATAAACAGAGTGATTAATGTTGTTACAAAGAAGAGTCCATCCTCTGTTTAGGCAGGAGTATAGCCGATGAGAAACCAAAGACAGAGTTTAGAATAAGATGCCAACATTATATGAGCTATAATTTACAAGAGAAATTATTTTATTTTAAAACATTTATATGTCATTTTTCCAGGCAAAGCCTGTCCAGAGCAGCTATCTATCTATCTATCTATCTATCTATCTATCTATCTATCTATCTTTTATAAATCTATCATCTATCCATCTATCTAATTACTAAAACTAAGGATAAAATAGATTTACAAAGTTCTAACATAAAAATATTTCAGCAACCATTCAGCAACTGGGACCAAAAATTACTCAGGGAAGGCCAATTGGAACAAATGAGTTTTTAAGGCCTTCTGGAAAGGCTGACACATAACTGCCTGTTACAGATAGGTAGCCGTGTTGGTCTGCCATAGTCAAAACAAAAAAAAATTTTTTCTTTCCAGTAGCACCTTAAAGACCAACTAAGTTAGTTCTTGGTATGAGCTTTCGTGTGCATGCACACTTCGTCAGATACATAACTGCCTGCCACAGCAGAGAGGCGGGGGAGATTTTCAAGGGTGTAGATCCACCAGAGAGAATGATCTCTCTCTCTCTCTCTCTCTCTCTCTCTCTCTCTCTCTCTCGATTACCCATCACACAGACCAAGGTGATGCCTCTGACTGAGATCTCAGTGTGCAAATCAGTCAGTCAGGGTGCAGGTGGGCTATCTGGTGCCTCAGGTCCAGACTCTTAGAGTGCTGAAGTTTAAAGCAAGCATAACTTGTATACTGGAATTTGCAAACAACAAGGTGGGAATCATGCCTTTAGCTAAGCATGAATTGTAAGTATGTCTAAAACGTTGCATCCGATTCTTTAAAAATGCCCTCCCACCCACTTCTAACTCTTTTAAAGTGACATGCATCAGATCTCACACCCACTCTTACCTGTAAGAGGCCAATTGTCTTGACGTAGCCTGTAAACTTTTGGGAAATGGCTAGATTGAAAAGCAGGTCTTAGAATGATAAGGGTTTTTTTTTTTTAATGGTAGCCAAAACCTATAGTGCAAGCTAAGCTAACATAGAACAAGCTAAACTAAGCTAAAATTTTAGATGCTAAGGTCTTCTTCACTCAATAGTTTATTATTTATTTGAATATGAAACCAAAAATAAAGTTTTGTTGTGTTATAAACCACGGGCAGTAATAATTTAAATAAATAAATAAATACAGTAAACAAACAAACAAACAAAAAAGTTCATGCTGACCACATGACCCAGAAGCTGTCTGCGGACAAACGCAGGCTCCCTCGGCCAGTAAAGTGAGATGAGCGCTGCAACCCCAGAGTCAGCCACGACTGGACCTAATGGTTAGGGGTCCCTTTACCTTTACCTATATATATATATATATGATATATAGCAATCTATATATTGCTTTCAGTCCCCCTGAAAACTTGCCATTGGTTCAGGAAAAGAAGGCCCGGTTATTTAGGAGAGAGAAGAATGATATATTTTCATATTCTAAGGGGAAATGATGGATAGGAGCATGGTGTCATTCTAAAATAAAATCCTTTTTGGAGTGGTATCCACAGGATTGCGCTGTTCCTGAAAGAAAGAAATCATTCAATGTGTTTTTATTTTTACTTCTACATTTTATTATTTATATTGATCATTGCAAAAGAACACCATATTGGGACACCATATTATTTTAGGAATGCAGAGGGGCCACTGCAGGGCAGACTATGCATTTCAGAAGCAACGATAACACAAAATACAAAATCATTTTCCACATTGAAACAAGTCTGTTCTGAACAGCTACACATCCTGCACAATAAAATGAAAGAGAATGCAACTTGCACAGATGTCTTGGGGAGAACAGAGAAGAATCAAGCTCATTTAATAAATTGGAATAGAAATGATAAGCAAATATCAACTGGAGAAAACCCAGATATTTCATTTGAAGAAGAAAGTATAGAAGAGGCAAGGCTCTCGTGCTGATGGTAATCAGATAGAATTACAGAGGATACAAAACAGCATCCATATATTCTCAAGGGTTACCTTTCAAAGATGCATTTTAAGTGGAGCGGAGTTATAAGCAATTTAAAATTCCTTGTAATGAGAGGTATCAGGCAGGCTCTAACTGCAAGTGTTTTTGTAGCAATGCCTTCAAGTATGGGCTCCTGTGTGGCATATAATTAATGTTGAGAAAAATGAAAGCTATCATTTTATCAGCCTACATGCTACAATTTAAAACAAGGTGTGTTTGGGGGGGGTGATGACCTGGGAGCTGTCCCATCTCTTGAGCTGTAGCTTCTGTAAGTTAGTAGTTAGGTGCCTATTCATACAGCCATGCTAACCAGATTGTGATTAGACTTATGATACCCTTTGTGAAAGTTTGACACTTTCCATTGTTGGGGTGACCCTGCTTGTGGTGTCAGTGCAAGGAAATATGGCAGTAAGCACAACCATATAAATACTGGTTATATGAGTAGCTATAAATTAAGCGTAGTTTATGACTTATGTTTATTTAAAAGGAGTTCCATACAATTATTTCACATACAATATCTAGAAAATTACACTTCAGTTAGAGCTGAAACTAATGCAGGGGAATGCACTTCTCAAAAACACTTGCAAAAATTCTAATCTATACTCTTAATCTGAATTTTTAACAGTATCCGTTTTTTTTATTTAAAAAAAACCAATGAATTGTATGACAAATGCAATGTCCTATATTGACTCTGACAAATACAGTAAATGTTTGAAGTAGTTTCCCTAAAACTGGTAAGATGTGATATTTATCCCCACCACCACCAATCAAATTTTGAGAGCAAAACTTGACATTTTTGCCAAACCTCATACAGGATTCAATGCAGGGCACAGTGCAATAGACATTCCAGAATATTTGGATCAGTGCTCATATTTACATTAGGACTGACACTAATCTTGAACTAATCAAGCAAAGGGGAAAATGTAGAAAGGCTATTTGCATATGTAAATGGTGAAGGATGCTCTTTTTAAAAGTGAAACAGAACAAACAAAATGTGAAAGACATCATTTAAGCATATCCCATTCAAACTCAAAATGAAAGAAATCAAAGAAACAAGAAAAACTATAATAGCAAAATTATATTAATGAAAAATAAGTTTGTATTTTATCTCAATATTTTGCATGTCAGTTAATTATGAATTTTATGTTAACTTGCTTTTAAAGTTTACTGATATTTTATAACATATACTAGTATTTTTAAATGGATATTTAAACAGATATAATGCAGTATACAAATTTGTTAATAAAAATGAATAAATAGAATGAACAAACCCCATTTATTTTATTAGGTGCATGGTCTTCTTTATAGCTTTTATAGGAAGCTGCCTCCCAAACCTGCTCATATCCAGTTCTATGAAACAGGATGTTAACTGTGGTTACAGACTATATCAGGCTTCCTCAACCTTGGCCCTCCAGATGTTTTGAGACTACAATTCCCATCATCCCTGACCACTGGTCCTGCTAGCTAAGGATCATGGGAGTTGCAGGCCAAAAACATCTGGAGGGCTGAGGCTGAGGAAGGCTGGACTATATCTTGTAACGGCAGTGTAACCGCCCATCTAGCCCAGCACTGTAAACACGGCCTGTTTAGGGACTCTTTGGAGTCTGAATAATTTCACTGCCTCGCTTCCACAGGGCCCTTAACTGGAGATGTGGGGAATTGATCCTGCTGCATATAATAAAACATACGCTCGGCCACAAAGCTGCATCTTCTCTGTAATAAGTGGTGCTTTTAAGCACTTAAGAATGAAAATTTTATGGATTAGAGACAAAGATGAAATATGATTACACAGGGAGCTGGCATCATGGGAGGCACTTTTATTCTTGCCTGCCTTGTACTATGGGATTGATACTCGGAGCCTGAAACCCACTCTTCGATCTTTGTTTTCATGGCTTTGGCCAGAGTGCAGGGCCAGCCCCACCACCGGGCAGATTCTAGGGGGCCTGAGCTGCCCCTGAAGCAGCTCTTGGGCACCAATAACTGCCAGTGCAGTGCCTGTTATTGAATATAGTCTATGTTGGGGTTGCACACTTTTGATTAAATATACTGGTCCTCTGGACTGAAGTAGAGGATGGAGCCAAGCCAAGAGCCTGGCAGGTGAGGAGCAGAGATGGAACAGAGCCTGGTAGATCCAGGATGGAGCATAACAGAATTTGTCAGATCATGAGTGAAGCTTGGCAGAGTCTAGGGCGTCCTGGCTTTTCAGATCACAACACTAGTCACTTGATAGTTTTACTGGCTGGACCAGTAATGTAGCATCACAGGAAAAAGATGGAGCGATGGAAACCCCAAATCCCCAATTCAAACTTCACTTCTGTTATGAACTACTAGGTGATTTAGGTTGCAATCCTATGCACATTTACCTGGGTGTAAGCCCTATTGAACTCTATGGGGCTTATTTCTGAGTAGGCGTTTATAGTCTTGTGTTAGTAACCATGTTATTCTAAAGCAGGAATGGGCAACCTGTAGCTTCTAAAATGTAGCTGGACTCCTCTCTGCTCCAGCTGGCATGGCCAGTGGTCTGGAATAATGGAAGCAGCACACTAATAAGTTCTGGAGAACCAGATGTTTGTATCTTTACATTGAGAAACATGCTCCATATTTAAAATAGCATGAGATATACATAGTTCAGGTCAAATCAAGCCCCAAAGTCAAAGATCTGGAGTTCTTGCTTAGAGTAAGAGCTTGAACCTTTAGGCAGCAGCAACCAAACACATTTAACTGGGAGTAAGCCCCTTGAACTTGATTGGATCTGCTCCTGAGTAGACATGTATAGGATTGCGCTCCAGGAGGGATTTTGCTTCAAAACAGAATTCACAGTTTGTTGCTCATTTGCCAAACACCAGGATCCCTGGAGAGAATTCCACCGGGGCCTGCCTTTTGCCTGTTACCTTTTAGATCTTTACAAATTAAGTTCTCAACCCGAGGTACCACTGTATAGCAATACAAAAAAGGCAGCACAGCAACAAAGACAGCCCTTCCCATAGTGTATTTAGTAATTACGATGACACATAGCTATCTCAGTGTCGATAACAATGCTCCCATGAGTCAATGCACTAATCAACATACAGTAACCGCAGGAACAATAAAGTGACATCACAAACTTCTCCAGTATCTTTCCCTATGCATTTAGCCAGGATGAGTCCACAGCTCTTCTCCTCAGTACAGATCAGCATTTACGAAATTTGGGTCCCTAGCTGTTGCTGGACTCCAACTCCCAACATTCCTAACTAGCAGTAGTCAGGGATGATGGGAGTGGTAGTTCAACAACAGCTGGAGACCCAAGTTTGCAAAACACTGGTATAAGTAATGCTCAGTAGTAGGCAATGCGGTCCCTTACAGATGTTCTTGGGCTCCATCTCCCATCACTCCCAGACAGCATGGCCAATGGTCAGGGATGTTGGGAGTTGGAGTCCAGCAGTGTCTGGAGGGCAGGGCATTGCCTATCCCTGCTAATAGCTCCATGGGCAGGAGGGCAGCAATCTGTGCCGGCAATGAGAGTTCTCAGGCTTCTCTCTGAAAAGGTTTTAAGTCCCAACCCAAACTCAGTCAGCTGTCAAACATACCCTTTGGCAGGATAATAACCAGGGCTGGTCAGAAAAAGGAATGTCACTCCGATCACAACAACCAGGCACTAAAAATGTATGTAATAAATGTAAGTAATAAATAAATGAAAGAAATGAAATGTCATAGCCCTTACATCAAGGGTCTGCCATGCACTTTTGAACTGCACAAGACAAAATCATGGGGGCATCACCAGCTTCTCCTTCGCTGCTACAGTGATGCTGGAGGGCTGTGTGTGCATCCCTGTCTCTGTGCATGTTGAATAGCTACCTGGTTGCCCTGGAGAAGTCCAGAGAGAGAGAGAGAGAGAGAGAGAGAGAGAGAGTTGGGGGTTGATAATGACTAATGGCCAGAAGCTGCAGCATTCTCCTTGGTACAGGTTTGCTGTGTGTTTGGAAAAGGGTGGCGCCCCTCAGGGAAATCTTCTGTTCTGCAGGCTGTAACTCACCCCCCTCCTCTCTCTTGAATGATAAGATTAAAGTCTTTCTGGCTGCATCTTTTCCCCCTCCTCTAATTAGAATCTGTTCACTTTGCCCCCTCGCTCAGCAGATGGAAACACAACAACAACCCAGTTCAGTCGCTATCGAACAAATAAATGCCCATGTTTCGGAGTCAGAGCCCTTCGTCGCGGCATAACTTGGCCCTGATGACCCAGAGCTGGCGCTGCCCCGTTCTGCACTCACCTAGGGCCCAGGAGCTGTCAGTGGAGCTGGAAGATCCCCCCGGGCGTGCTTGGTCTCCCGCTCCTTTGCAGGGGATGCTCGCCAAGCGAGTGCCATCAAGACCTTTGCAACCCATTGCAACTCCAGAACCGAAGGCCGCTCGCGCTCCCAAGTCCCTCTATTACCTGCCTGGAAGCCAGACTTCGGCACGGATCAAACTTTTGCATGTTTATGTTGTGCAGCGCCCTGCGATCTTCGGGCGGCATATATTTGGGAAACATAGCGCCGACGAGAACAACAAGCAGCCCCACCTTACCATGCCGGCTGCAGCAGCCTCGAGCAGACCCCGCCCCGCCCTCCTCGCACCTCGGGGAAGACCAGACCCCGAACTTGGGGAGTTTCCCTTGATTCCCTTGTATGGCGAAGCTCCTCTCCCGGGGAGGAGGACTCCCCCCCCCCGCCCGCCCGCCCCCCGATCGCGGACGCGGGAGGAAACCCAGACGCCAAACTCTCCCTGCAATCGGGGGCATAAATCAGGGGAGGAGAGGCGCGCGCACGCACAAACCCACCCCGAAAGAGCCCGGCGCGCGCGCGCGAGGGAGGGAGCCGGGATCTGTTACAAAAGTAGCCCCGATGGCGGCGGATCACAGCGCGCAGAAGCTGCCGCCGCCCGAGTAGCGAGAGCCTCTCTCTCTCTCTCTCTCTCGCCCGCCTCTGGCTGCGTCTCCCGCTTCCCGCCTCCGCCCGCCCGGCGCGGCCGCTTCCCTCCGCCTCTCCGCCCCCGAGGAGCCGCTGCCTGTGGCTTCGCGCAGAAGAGGAGAGAGGGAGATTGATTGATTAGTCTTATTCCTCCCGCGCTCGCCCCGATTCGTATTTTTTTAACTTCACCACTATCATCATCATCAACCTTCTTCTTCTTCTCTCCTCCTCCTCCTCCTTTTCTCCGGCACTTGTGGGCAAGGGGGCATCGATCTTCGATCAGGAAGATGGCTGCTGGCTGGTGGCTCTTTTTCACCCTGACCCTTTTGCAGTCCTTGGTGATAAACCTCTCCGCCGACGGGCCCTTCCCTTCTGCCACCACGTAAGTCCCACCTGAGTCCGGCAGGGTCCCCCCCCCCGTCCCCTTGCATGGCAGAGAGAAGTCGAGGCAGGCAGGGCGGAGGAGATCTCGCCCGAGAAAGGGAACCGGGAGGAGCAGGAGCCAAGGCGGGCGTGCCGGCCGCGGATCCGGAGCGAGGCGGGATCCCCTCAGCTGGAGAAGGGTAGCAAGCGGTAGGCTGCCCGGGTCCGGGCTGGGCTGAGGGGCCTGCGGCGGCGGCTGCTTCTGCTGCCCTGCCCGCCGGAGCCCAGCCCAGCCCGGGAGACTCCGGCGAGGGATCCACAGCATCGCCAGATAGATGGGCTCAGAGGAAAGTTTCTAGTTTCCTCGCCCCCGCTGGGACTTGAATGGCTGTTTTGACCTGGTGGAGATTTGGGGCAAAAAAAGGAGAAAGAAGCATTTGAAAGCAAAGCGTGCCTGTGTTGTCTAGAGAAATGCATTCTCCTGAAAGGCCCTGAAGTCACGGCGCAACGTTTAAGTTTTCTAAGGCTCATTGTAAGCTTAGTGCTTCCCGGGTGTGACATGAATGTTGTGACAGTTCCAGGGTTGGTTTTGCGCGTGTGTGGGGGGCTTTGCAAGCGTCCACGCATGTGCAAAACCAGAGCAGTTGGTGGGTTTCTCTCTCCTTTTTCTCCCTTTCCCCCCTGTTCTAACATGCTAGGCGAGGTAGCTGGGTGTTCTCAGATTTAGCGATGATCTCGTTAGGCGATGCATCGGCGAGTGCTGCTAATTATGGTCTGCTTTCCGTTTGCTGCCTTGCATGAGTGCAGGATAGCATCTTGAAAGCAGCAGGCAGTGATTAGCAGAAAACTTGCCCAGAGCAGGGCAAGAGGTTCACATCAAGAAACGAAGGCAGAAAATAAATAAATAGGCCAATGTCTGATTTTTTTGCCAGGGAGAGTTAAAGTAAGAATTGAGGTGACTGATCTGTGTTGCCTCAGAAACACTTGAGTTCTTAAATCTAGGCAGCCACCATCATTAAGCATCTTAGTGTGAATGACTCACTGTAACACATTTTATGCAGAGGTAAAACACACGGACACACACACACACACACACACACACACAGAGCAATGCTAGCAGCCTGCATTCTTGGAAAATAGAAAGTGTACTGTGCTGGTTCAGTTGGTGTGGAAGGAGGACTTTACAGGGATTGTTCTAAGTGCAGTTCACCAATTAGCTAGCTGGTTCGGATCTCTCTGTGTGCTTCCTCTCCCCGAGTGTAAGCTCGAAAGGGGCTGGGCTCGTGGCTAGAAGGAGAAAGTTAAGGGAGAGAGCTGGGCGAGGAATCTCACCTTTTTAGAATGGTTAAATGAAGCCTTGCTCAAGCTGGTGGATTCCACCATCATTGCCATCACATTTCCTTGAGCTGGCTCTTTGCCATTCTGAAGCAAAAGCATCCTCCAAAAGCAAAACTGCCCAGCCTGAAAAAAAATTGTCATAATTTTCCATCCCTACTTTTGTTTGGTTTAGTGGAAGGGTTAGTGTTTGGGTTTACCACAGATGTATCCTGTCATCTGCTGTTGAATGCCTAAAACTTTAATGGGACTTGCACTGTGCAGAAACGTGTGTCTAAGCCAGGCTGATTACTTGGCCGCTGCATTTATGGTTAGAGGAAAGAAAAATGGGAGCAAGGACCAGAGATGCAAAAAAGATAAGCAGCTCAAGAGAGGGAGCTGAACAGAAGAAACAAATTGGCTTGTTACAGTCTCTTAAGACAGTTGCTTCTTTGAACAGAAAGAAGTACTGTAGACCTTATGGATTCTGTCCACAACACAGGCTGTTTCATTTCCAAAGTATCCTGCAAGAATAATCCTTTGTTTCAAGGCAGAGAAATGAGGTTTTGGCTGGGGAATAAACCAGCAGGAAAGCTGAAAGATGCCTATTTAAAAAAGGAAAAGGGAAGTTACAGGTGCTGCTTGAAGATGTGTTAGATTGTTTATAATAATAACTAGAAATCCCCTCTTCTAGTACAGGAAGGAAACAAAGACAAATCAAATCCAGGATGTTGCCAAGTAAAGAATTAAATGCAGATGTAGTTAAACCAGAAAGCAGAGGCCAACAAATCAAAATCTTTTGATGAGCTGGTTCCAAATAATAATTGCAACTAAAAGCAAAACAATCCCTGGACCTTTTCATTCTCGTATTTGGAAGGGTCTTTCATTTGTTCATTCTTTCAAAATGATATACAATTTACAAGTACAGTATTTAGGGGAGGGCGGAAAACCTTCTGAATTTTCAGGAATATATAATAATAATCAGCTGTTTAGAAATGCCTACTTTTTGTTGTTAATCTTTTGCCTTATAAATTTCCCACCAGTGAATGTTCTTTAATATGCTTGTTTCATGGTTACATGCATGTATTAAAATGCATTTTAAATAAGTAAATATTTTATCAACACCTATTGATTAAAATTGTTGTACTTTGTCTCCCAATGGTAATTCTTCATCTAGTATGATTTAAAAAACAAACTAACAAACAATTACTGGCATTTTTACCATACACACAACAGAACATATATATAGGCAACACTATTCAGTATGAACTTGTCAGATTTCTAGAATGATATGCAAGCTAAACTTGGAGATACTGCATATGTAACTATTTATAAATTGTTCTAGCAGAAAACAAGCACAGCATTGCCTTGTGTTAAAAAAGAGGTTTTAAAATGAGATGGAATGTGTTCTTTTACACATTTCAGATGGGTGTTATGTCCCAAAATATTTTGTATTGTCTCATGGTTTTAAAATGAAAAGAATCCCTTTTCGTTTAGAGCATTAATTTGAATGTTTTGTCCAAGCAGTGATGATTGTGTGGTATGTTTCATGAACTGAGGATGGAATTATTTGAATTTCATTGAGCCTTATGTCTAGGTGTGCTTGTGTTTTTTCTTTTCTTTCTTTTTTTAAAAAATACCATCCCTATTTAATGCTATTTTTAAAAGCCAATCTGAAAATGAGTATGAGGCATACCTTGTTGCTTTCTATTTTCAGGATCCATTCAGACTAAATAAATCAAATTAAAACCATTCTGTTCTGAAATTGGGAGAATTTTACACACCATTTGCTCAGGTATAAAGTATAGAACACAAGGTCTTTAAGGAATCTCCCTTTTAGCAATCAGCTTGAGAGGGTGGTATTATTTTACTGTTCCCAATACAAGCTAAATGTTTGGAATGTTCAGCATAAAATACAGTGGCCTAAACATACTAACGGTAGAAATATCTGAGTTCAGTAAGACCTACATCATAGTAGATGTGCTTAGGACTAAGTGATTCATTGTGTACTTAACAGTATAAGTGTTAAGATACCTTACCATCAATGAATCACCCACCACATGTCATGGGTATCAAAGTTCTATTTCAAATACTTTAAAATAGCCTTTAATGAATGGTAAATTGTTGAACACATGTGTGTTTCATAACTTTCCCACATGCTTTACTTAGTGGAAATTATCATTTACTGTAGCAGTTATTCAGGGGAGAGGGCTTCCATGTACACGAGGCAGAATAGCCAGAAGATGTAATGCGTTTGGAGCTGGGTGTGCAGTGTCAGTGTCGCCTTCATAGATTTCTCCCAGTGCCACTTGTAGCTTGAAGCATAGGAAGGATAAACCACTATAGTTAAAGTGTAGTTAACTTTTTATAAAATATAGTTAAAATTTTAATGGAAGTTAAAATTAACAATCATGAGTTGGGTGCCTAATATGCCAATCAATAACTTACACTTTTGTTGGCTGCAATTATTACTACAACTCTGTTGCTTTGTATGTGTCATATGGGGTGTGTGTGGACTAGATGTGTTTAAAGAGCACTATGTTCATTTTTAAGAAAATGACCAAAGGAAGCTGAATATTGGAATTTTTGCACCTTCATTTGTGTACAGCTTTTTACATATACTAATATTAGCAGATAATGTAAACATTGCAAAATATTAAATATCCCAATTTTTTGTCACTGGGGTATTTAAAAAAATTACCGTTGAACTGCATTGATACCCATGAAAGGATATTTTCTGGGGCGGGAGGGAAGTGTTTTATTCTTGCAGCAAATATTGAAATATTGAGGTGCCTGGGACTTTGCCAGCCTCATTTTCACTAACAAGAAATTAGGCTGCCAAGGTGTCTTTCCACCTCTTGATTCTTATATTGCTGCTATATCTATGACTCTTCCATCTAGCTTAGAATGTGTGAATGTGTCCTTTCCTTCTTTCAAATAATCTCACTTGCTAGATTGACTAATAGCAGAAGACTTGCTTTAGGTCTTTAAGGCAGCAAAGGCAATGGGAATTTTGCTTTCAGTGGGCTGTTAAAATTCATCTAATCAATCTTTAGCACACACAAAAAAGCAAATGCTAATTTGCAGTTATTCTCCAGAAGAATCCTCTTATACACCCTTTAACATTTGCTAAAGGATAATTAAAAAACAACAATCCTGTCTAGATCAGCTAGTAATGCAGTAGTCAGTAAGAATAAAAAGTTTATATCCAGTTCCTAAATATATTACACGAAAGCAAGTTCTCTTTAAAACAATGAAGCAAGTCCCCCTACAGGTTGCTCAGGACCAAGCAGGTAGGCGAAAGGCTATTGCAGTCTCAACCCATTCTTTATAATTGGAGCCGGAATACTCCTGGCATTCTGAGTACAAGTGCTGTTTTCCATTAATCAATCATTATAAGTTTTTACTTGGCTAGAACTTTGATCATTGTATTCTCCTTCTTCTCACTTTCTTTTCTCCCTGACCAAAGTATTTATTTGAATTAGGGTGATCGGTGGAGGGTTGTAGGTAGAAGAGTGTTTAAATTTCAGATACGGAAGTCTGGTTTCTATTATTACTTAGGGCATGATCCACAGAGCACAGGTGTAGCACCTATTCACAGAGGATACCTATAGGACCCAACAGGAGCATAAGTAAAGGGGCAGAGAAGGATGAGTGGATGGAGACATGGAAGAGGTGAAGAGACCTCATGTTGCCTGTTGCATATTAAGTGTGTGTGTCTGTGTACAGGCTTTCGAGGCTTATGGAAACCCTCTGTGTGAGAACAGCATGTGAATCATGCCCTTATAAATACCAGCTGTGCTGTTTTCTTCTTTGCAAAATTCTTGATGCTTCTTGTACTAAGCATCTTGATCTTGGTCACTATCACCTGTTGCTTTAGACAACTTTTCCTGCAAAATGTTTAAATCTGTTCCTGGACTAGTATCGTCAGTTACTCTTTAAACCATTCCTTTGTTGGTCAACATAATTTGTTGCCTTAAGTGGAAATTACATTATACCAAAAACCTGATTGTGGTCTTTTGGTGCAATTTCATTTGTATTGATGTTTTATTGCTATAAATGTGATAATTTGAATCCACTTCTTAATTTGCCCTGCTGAATCAAATGGATCACTTGAATCCTTAAGATACCCTGATGACAACCCTGAATTTTTTTTAGTTGCCAATGAAACATGTGGTATAAAGACTATTCCTATGAAAAGACAAATGCTGAGAGACTGCCCAGTGCAGCGCTTTGTTCTCTGGCTTTCAGCTAATTCATGTGCCACTGATTTTCATGTGAATTTGGGCATGTTACTGAGCATGGGGTTTCCATTTGTAAGTCTTCTATATCTTAAAGAAATATTGATATAATACAACAATTCCCTCCTAGTAGGTGGGAACAGGACTTGCGAAAATATTCTACCTCCTTGTGAAAGTTGAATACTACCATAAGGCCTATTTGCTGTGGTGTCTCCCACAGCCCAAGTACCACTGCTGTAGGGCGACTGGGAGATACTAGAGTGGAGCAGCCCCATAATAGCACAGGGCATTATACATCCACCCTTTTCCTTGGAAGCATTATATTATTGGAGAAGACTAGGGAGATTCTTCCCTGGCCAAACCTATTCCATAGAGTGCAGTCCTATCAGCATATTGCTGATGTCCTCTAATGGAATATATACAAAATGTCCATCTTCACAAGTTGCATGGCTATGCAGATGACACCAGCCCATTTGAAATTATTCAAAAGCAATGGGTTGAGTGTTGCTGGATTCCCTGCAGGAAACTCACCTTCTGGAAGGCACGTCTGCTGATATGTCACGCCCGTGCTTTCTACACAGAAGTACAAGTATTACCTTCAATGATCATTTTTTTTGGTCAGTGGAGGCCAAAAATGTTGCTTTAGTGTTATTGAAGCACATCTTCTGGAGATTTAACAAGCAGATGAGCATAATATAGCTCCCTTGTTATAGACAGATAATTCAGGCTTTACCTGGAAATTATCAGGTGCCTGTAGCTTCTTCAGGTGTGGAGGAATAGTTAGTATCACCTATCTCTAGAGAGTGATAGACCAGATGGGGATCTAGATGGTTGCTGGGGATATTGATACAGTAGCCCTTAAACCCTCTTTCACTGGATAGGATCAAGTTAAAAGCCCATTTGGAAGCCTGTGTTGTGCTGATTATGGTGGCAAAGAGAACATGCTGCCTTTACATTGTGCCATTTGTCAGAGCCTTTTCCAGGTAGTGGGAGGGTTCTGTCAACTTAGTTCCTCTGCTTTGGACTTAGGAATATCTGTGACTCTCAGTAACTTCTGTTTGGGACACTTAGCTAATAAAATTCCTTGAAAGCGTTCTCATGTAGGCATCATACTGGAGATGTTCCAAGCCTTCCTTCCTTCATTGTAGATCCTTGGATGTGTTTCCATTCTTGATGACTGAGTAAGCTGGCCTAGTGATATCAGTTTCATAATTTTTGACCGAGCAATATATTGCAAATCATGTTGTGTATTATTGTCCCAAACTGGTTTGAAGTCTGTATCATGATTTCTCTTTATTTATATATTGCAAATAATGATGTGTGTGTGTGTGTGTGTGCGCGCGCGCATGCGAGAGAGAGAGCTATGCAAAAATCACAATGGGGGAAAAACAATGAAGCCAGCCAATGCCCCTACATAGCTCCAGCCTTATTTCAGACATTGTGATATATCGGTATATCACAATGTTTAGCTGTTGATATAACATGATGTTGAAAACCAGATATCACCCAGCCCAACAAGTTACGTAGACCAGTTTGCAATTTGCTATTCTCGGGAAGGTAGCTAATCAAGCAAGCAGTTGTGATTCAACTCTATGAAATTGTAGTTGTGGCAGATTATCTAAATCCTTGTCTGAGTTTTGGGCTGGTTCCTGATTGAAACTGTCTTGGTGACACTGGTTGACAATCTGTTGGAAGACAGAAGGAGAGTGATTCTGTTAATTGTCCTGAAACTTTAATCAACACTGAGTACTATTTTTTTCATAGTATTTGCTTGCATTACTTTTGTGGGCTAGGTTTGAAAGTAAGGCGGTTGTGGTAGTTTTGCTTCTAATTCACAGGTAGGCAGCAGAAAGTGGTGACAGACGATAGTTGTTCCTCCCTATGACTTGTCCTGTAGGCCTTCACAATGTTCATTTCTCTTTCCCCCTTCTACGGTGTTGGGGCTGTCAATGGGAATCTACCCAACCTACTTCTTTTCTTTGGATCCAGGTGAGGCAGTAGATTTCCTTAACAAATCAGTGATGAACTGGATATAAGTAAAAACTGAACATAATACAGAGGTATTGATATGGACCAATTAACCAAAAGGCAGGTAAAGTGCGTCTTCTGGGTGGAGTCATGCACCTTAAAATCTAGATACCTTTATCTTGGTAGGAGTCGTTGATTCCCTGTCAGATTAAACAGCTGGTTTGTTCCTTGAGCATGCAATCCAAAGACTGGAAGAAATGCTATCTCAGGTTAATTGATTGCTGAATAAGCGACCACTCAACTGAATGGCACAAGAGCATGGTTCTGTTCTGACATGTTTTAATTTGGTTACCCTTATTCCAGAATACTATTTGGTAACAATAATCCTTTGATTGGATTACTCCCTGGGATGGTAAGAAGAAGCAACAACCAGATTTGCTTGCTTTTTGCATAAATTTCACTATTTATTTACAAAGATTCTAATGAGTTTATGAAAGAGATTGACATTATATAACATCAACAAATCAACAAGCTTTTGCAGTTAATTACAGCAATCCAATTGCCTATTTCTGAAGCTACACACAAAATATGCTTATTAGAATATTGTTAGGAATACCTTTTCCTGATACCCTGCCCTACACATACACACAAAATGTGCAATTAACATCTTTGTAACCAATAATTGGCTGTGATAAGTTATAGTGTTTCCAAATATTGATTTGGGCCACCTTCCTAACATAGATTTAATGTAGGTAAAATCACTGTTTGGAAGAATGAGTTTTTAAGCAATTATCCTTTTTGTGCATTTGGACCTAGTGAAGTCAGTGCACATGCCCTTATTTCATTTTCTCTGCTGATGAGATTTCCTTTCACTGGCTTGGCTGGGAAGAACCAACCTCTAGCCAAAAAAGACAACAATTTTTGGTTTACAGGCTAATGCTACTGAATATCGCTTCCCCTAACCGCTTGGCTCATTGCCTTCTAATGCAGGAAACAGATGCCAATATTCACAGTAGTTCCACAGGTGTACTTAGTGCGGTTTGAGTAGGTACTCTGTGGTTGTTGTTAAGGAGAGTTTAGGAAGGAGGGTGGTACCAGAGCTTTAAACAAAAGAGCTCTGTTGCTAGGATACAGCCTTCCAGATCAGAGGGAGGAACCCACTTTGTGGTGTTTTCAAATATTGTCATTCTGTTCTGTTTCTCATTTGACTGAACTTTCTCTTGAGGGAAGAACATGACTATCTTGGGTTCTCATCTCCAGAGGGACTAAACACTTTGTTTCTGATTGTACTCACCAGTTACTACTTCACAGTTGCCTTTTATTCTGTTGCCTCAGAAAATGGTGTAGCCGTGATCTTTGGAAAGTGGGGTGGGGAGCCTGATTCATCTGCTTCGTACGCAGCAGAAGCTTTTTATAGAACGAGTGAAATTGTGCTGTCATACCTGCTTCTCTCGTAAGGATGATTGGAGACCTGGGGAATTAGGACCCTTAATCCTCACCATCATTATTTGGAGTTCAAGGCAGATTGCAAAAGTAAACCTAACTGAACTTACCTAGGAGTCAGCAAAAAACTGACTGTGTGTAACTTGGGAAGCGTGACTGTACCTGGTTTGTGCTGGTGTGCTGTGTCAGCCATGACTGTGAATGTAAGCAAGCCCTGACACACAGTAAAAAAGAGGAGGGTTAGGAAGCCCATGGTGGTATTCTGTCACACTGCTTTCATAGCAATAGGAAAGCTGAGATACTGGGGTGTGGCTGGCCCATGGGGAAACTGCATGCATCAGTCACCACAGATAATTCCCTGCATATTATCATTGTGCTTGGCTCATATTCATGTGTGGATGAAATTATGCTAACAGTTCCACATGTTCAGGTCGGTTATCACATGGCTTAGGGAGCCATATGTGTCTCTGTGTGTTCCTTTGTGTTTCCTAGCAAGCATGAGAACAACCTTTGGCCGCTGCTTGTGATTAATGTGGTGAGAAAACAACCACGAGTCTTGGTTCAGATGGCACGCTAAAGCAAACTTTGGCTTGGCTCAGTGTGGCATAGCAGCAGAAAGGACCAGGGAAGAGTAAACTGCCTGCAAGTCCCTCTTTGGGTGGGCAAATAAAATAATTTTAACTTAGTGCCTAAACCAACTTTCTAAATACACCAAACCAACCTTGTAAATAAGTCCACAAAAGTTACCAGTCTGTTTTGTTTTGTTTTTAAAACCAGTCTGCTAAGGGACTAGTGTTTCATGAGGGCTGTAGAGGATACAACTCCACATCTCCATGGCTGGAATGGAAATCTGGGCTGCTAACCTTTCAGGATTCTACAATAAAAGGAAAACATCTACCAAATGCCCCCGCAGTCTTCTGAATTTCCATGCTGATAGTGGAGGAATAGATTTTCCTTTCTTTATGGTTAGCATGGAAACAAAAAAAGGCCGACAAAGGAAGAATTATTCACCATTCTGCTCATTCACCTGCATGAAACGTCTGTTCACTTATGGCTACTGTAAAATACAATCCTGGCTTGTAACAATGATGGCACCACCTGGATATGTCTGACATTGCATAAATGGGGCACCGCCACAGGGAAGTCCCTCTCCTCAGTCTTCGCCCTCCTAACTTTTGTGAGCAAGCAGAACACTTCTTAAAATGTTGGACAAATTTGTATGGGAGAAGGCAGCCCTTCAGGACTCCTGGTCCCAAGCTGTTTGGGGGTATAGCAGCCTCTAAATTTGTGATAGCCACAGCGGAGACTTGGAAGCAATCAGAGGCACACTTGTGAGCAAATATCAGGAATTTAGCTGCAGGAGGACATCCATAATGTAATATAATGAGAGAAAACTCCATTTTAAAGGCTAATTGTTAGTCTCCTTTGATAGATCTCATGGTGGAAGGAAGAACTTAGACCACCTTTACTCAAATTTAATTCTTGTGGCATCATAAAAGTAGTGAGATTTATTCTCTGTGTTTAAATTTAATGTTGATTTATTGCCTATTGTTTCTCATCATTTGTATGTGAAAGGGGGAAGAACATGAGTACAATTGTGTTTGCATATGTGTGAGAAGGAACGCTGCTCTTCTCAATAGCTAAGTGGGCTTAAGAGACGTGACGTGGTTCCATGGTATGTGGGCCTTGTTGCGTCAAACACATAGTCAGGGGAGTCAAGCATTAGCCCTTGAGAGGATTTGTTTCTGCTAATCCTTGTCTCACCAAATTCACCTCCTGCACCATCCCTAAATCTGTTGCACAGGGAACCTTGACATACACCTGGCTAGTGAAATTAATTGCATCTTGGATTGGTATCACACGTGCCTGTTAAAAACACTTCTTGAGCCTCTCTGCTGCTGTGCATATGTGAAAGGAAGAGCAGCAGTTTTAAATGTGCTTGGATCAGGTTTTTAAATTGATGGATGGCCATGCAGGGAAGATGGATTTACAATTGCTTTTCAGTTGTCAGCTGCAATTTTTTTGGTTCCACCTGTGAACTGAGGAAGTCTGTTTGAAGTATGTATTTAGTCCTTCACTTACCACTTTCCCCCTCAGAGCTGGGCCAGTTTTTAAAAGATAAACAAAAACATTAAAACAAACAAACCCATTTCTGTCCTTTTATCAAAGTGTTTATTAGGCCCTATTATGCAGGTATCATCTTTTAAAAGTGCCATGCTGTTTTCCCTCCTTAAAGATGAATTCCAGGGCAACGATTCCAGTTTGCAAAGCTCTTGAGAAGGACAGGTGAGAGAAAGGAGGAGAAAAATAACTGCAAAGGAAAAGGTATATAGCGGAAGTCATTATGTTACTCTGGTGCTGATATTGCTTTCCTTGTGCTATCAGGCCCCCTCATTTCCCCCTCCCAACCCTACAATCATGTAGTTCAAAACCTACTCACTGATTGTCTGTGTTTCTTTCTCTTACTCCCATACACTTAAACTTTTTTTCAAAGGCACTATGTGTGACCTGAAGGGACGTGGGTAGCACTGTGGTCTAAACCACAGAGCCTAGGTGAAATATAATCGGAGTTGAGTATGAATTTCATGCTCTTTATTCAGCTCATAGTAGCAATGAATGAAACTTCCCCCAAAACGTCTAGCTATATATACATTATTTATACAATGGGCCCCGCATGATTGGCTAATTCCGGGCTGCTCCTGCAGGCCAATCAGGTGGCTGATTCACTTCCACCTGGAGCTGGATTGGGTGGCTCCTGCGGACCAATCAGACTGCTGCATTCTGGATCCTTTTGTTATAGGATTCAGCTCAGTACATAACACTAGGACTTGCCGATCAGAAGGTTGGCAGTTCGAATCCCCACAACGGGGTGAGCTCCCGTTGCTCGGTCCCTGCTCCTGCCAACCTAGCAGTTTGAAAGCATGTCAAAGTGCAAGTAGATAAATAGGTACCGCTCCAGCGGGAAGGTAAATGGCATTTCCATGCGCTGCTCTGGTTCACCAGAAGCGGCTTAGTCCTGCTGGCCACATGACCCGGAAGCTGTACTCCGGCTCCCTCGGCCAATAAAGCAAGATGAGCGGCACAACCCTAGTCATCCGCGATTGAACTCAATGGTCAGGGGTCCCTTTACCTTTATGTGTGACCTACCTTACTGGTCTGTTGCATGGGTCGGTAAAACAATACATGCCAAGTACTTTGAGCATTTGAGCAAACTGCTGAGTATTGCAGCAAATCCAGAAATTGGGGTCAATGCCTTTTTAACTGAATGGAGGCCATTTAAACTAAAAACAGACATATTATTTAATAGATTTCTTACCCACCCTTCATCAGTCCCAAGGTGGGGCACAACAAGGAAATATACAATTATAAAACAAGTAAAACTGTGACAGCCATAAAACAAATGTGAAAACACTAAATAAAAATTCCATATATGAATTTAATACAAACATTTAAAAACAATTCCACATATAGAGAGCCAGTGTGGCATAATGGTTATAGAGTTGGACTATGACCTGGGAGACCAGGGTTTGAATCCCCTCTCAGCCATGAAGCTCATCTGGGTGACCTTGGAGTCAGTCACTGCCTCTCAGCCTAGCCTTCCTCACAGGGTTCTTGTAAGGATGAAATCGGGGGGAGGAGAGCCGTGTGCAGCCCTTGAGCTCCGTGGATGGTAAAGGTGGCACATAAATGGAATGAATGAATGAATGAATGAATGGATATAAAAACAGTTTAAATTAGATATCCACTTAAAAGGCTTGTTGAAAGAGAACGGTCATTAGGCACCAAAGAAAAAAGCAAGATGGTGCCTGTGCAATATGCAACAGAAGGAAAAGCCAAAGGGTCGGTGCCACCACAATAAAGGCCTGGTTCTTGTATCGTATGGAATGGTTTGGGTTTTTTTTTTTTTGCTTTTAATATTGTTTTTAATGCTGTAACCCCCCCTTGGGACCTTGGGGTGAAGGGCATGTAATAGATAAAATAACAATACTAATGATAATGCTCCTACTACTAATTCCTGCAGGAGTCCAGCTTATTGCATATATAAAAGGTGAAATTTGGTCCATGACAAGAGTCCTGTTCAGGCATTCAGAGAGAGAGGGGTGGGTGGGGGTGGCGGCGGCAACAGCATTGCTGTAGTGGTTTGTTTTTGTTCTTATTTTTATTATGTACTTTGTGTTTTTTACATTGTAATTTTATGTTGTGAACAGCCCCGAGATCTATGGATAAAGGGCAGTATACAAAATTAATAATAATAATAATAATAATAATAATAATAATAATAATAAAAAATTCATCACGTCTGATGCAACCCTCTGCCCATGCAACTGTAAGAGGGACTCCCTGTATCGACCTTCTCTAATGAATGCACGAGACTGGAATCTTTCCCCCCCACATGCTCATTGTACACACCTGGAATACTGAAAAGGGCTAAGATAATAGAGCCCCCTGTACACTCTCACTTTGCAAATTGGAAGTGTGTTACAGAAAGGTTTAGTAATAACTCTTTGCCCACAGTGGACTGAGCAGATGACCCATAGCTTGAAAGTGAATCCCCTCCCCACCCATGGCCAGCCTTCTCAGACGATGAAGCTACCTGCATAAAGGTTCCTTGTGCTTCATCTCTTGTGTGTATGAAACCAAAGAAATGTGCCACCATGTAGAGTTAACATGGACATATGTGGAATGACGGAAGACTGTGGTTTTCCTATGCCATAAAAATAAAAGATTGAATTCCAGGCAAAGCAGCACTTTTTGTTTTTTTTGTTTTATTAGATGTGTTGGGATTTTAATCCCACAGCAGTAGAGACATCTCTCCGGAGGGTAGAAAGAATGTATAAAATAAAATGTATTACATTTATTGTGTTAAATGACACGCAGGGGAATAGTAATGTATCACAGAAGAAACCATGCGTGATATCAGATGTGGTCATTTGTCTTCTCTTTAAATGATGAGCTGTTGCTGACATCATTTTGTTGGCTGTGTGCTGCTGGGTAAGTGTCCGTGCCAAATAAGGTGTCTGCGATAAAGACACAGTAAATTATATTCTGATTAGTATTGTGGCACGGTGCGGTTTTAAAGCATGAATCCCACTAAAAGTCAATATTAATACATCTCAGGAAGAGAATGCAAAGCATGAAGGAGTGCATGTATTTTTAGCTTTAGAAATGTAAGCTACTGTTCAGCCCATCACCGCCCCCTCAAAACAGCTTGCAGCAATAAAAATTATTGTCCTGAATTGGTGCTGATTGAATGTGAGTATTACTGGTATGTATTGTTCATATTAGTTGTTGCTGGTATCTATATGACTTGAGAGACAATGGCGTGCGCCTCCAGGTGGAAAAGCCAAACCACTGGAGAATTGCAGCACCTGCTGTGGCTGCAGAGACCAGTAACAGAAAACTGCTGCCTCCCCTGCATTGTTTTTACTGCATTAGTAGCACTGAAGTGACCTCTCCGGGGACCAAGCCTGGGCAATGTGTATGGAGGTCCTTGGCTGCCCAGACGACAAGAATGTCCCCTGGCCTTGTTTATATGGTTCAACAGAAAACGGAGCAATACGTTTGGCACCAGCTTGGCTGCAGGAGGAGCTGGAGGGAGGCATTCAAGGTGCCATCAAACCGTCCTAGGGACTCCACTCTAGATTCATGTAGGATTTGAGCCTTTTTTCTCTCCTGAAGACAACCCACAAGGCAGCAGAGGTTTAGGATCAGAGTTTTCCTTCTCTTAGATGGAAAGGTTGACGAGCCCCATCTGCCTCTCACTTTCGTCTACAGCATGTGCAGAAACTGCTGTATTGACTGTTGGACCCACTATTGGTCTCGTCCAGCCAATCCACTGGAGCCTGTCTTTGCATACAGGGGAAGTCCCTAACTCACCAAGGGTTTGAGACCCATTGGCTGCCCTCACCTGACTTAGAGGCCAGTTGAAGCCATTCCTGGGGTGTGGCTGCTGTCACATGCTGAATGCTTCTAGGAGCCACAGGTGAGAGCTGAGTGCAGGGTGGGGACCAAAGGTGGCAAACTACCCCAGAAGGAGCAGGACGTGTCCCTCATCAGAGGTACTGTCCCTCCCCTGACACTCCATACACCCTCTCTCTGTGTGTATTTTAGTTAAAACAAAGAGACCATAGGTTATCGGAAGTGTAAAAACTATAATTTTGGAATATTAATAGGCTTCAATTTAATTCTGGCTACATTTGTCTTGAAAAAGGCCATGGATGTACCTATCAATTTAACATGATAATAAATAATCTTGTCAGTGAAATATTGGGCATAGTAACAGATAATAATAATAATAATAATAATAATAATAATAATAATAATAGCTGTGTGCTACCCCTGCATCCCTGCCCCTACTGTTGTTGCTAACCATTATGGTTCCAGGCTTGAGACACTGCTGGTTGTTCTCCATTTATACTAAAGTCGTCATTCTAAAACAGCATGATGAGGAAGATATCTCAGATCTGCACAGAATATTCCAATGGTTTGTAGCATGTTCAGAATTAATTGCAAAGAGATAGTGTAAAAAGGCACTGGCTTTCTGGGGGAAAGGAGCGTGTAAAAAAAAAAGTTTGAGTATGTTCGGGATTTGTGCTTGCTTGTATTAAAATATATGGTTATAGCACAAAATGGAATTTAGCTGCCTAAATATGAGGCTTGAGTGGTTTAAATTCAGTGTATGAGATTCTAGTATCCCCTCTGCACTGTTACTGGTGCTATTTTAAATCTAGCTAGCTGCTTGTGGCACAATCAATGGCATGATCCTGGAGTGCTTAATTAGGATTAGAGCATTATCTTTGCATATATCCAACAGCAATGGTAGATGATGCCGCTGCCTCGTTCAGGAACTGACTAAATATATATTTAATCTGGTATTACAGTAGCTGACTCTATTTCCAGCTTCCTGGAATAATGAAGGTTGTATGTTGTTCACAGCTTCTAATCAAACTACGTCCAAAGTCAGAGGATCTCTGTCTCTCAGCATTGTTATATGCATCTACCACAGGAAAGAAATTCATGTAGGAATCTAGTGTTGCATTTTTATTATATACCAGATGTTCTTGCAATAGATAAGCTAATGAGCTATTTTCTTTATTAACATCTGTGCAAGGGGACCGCTTGGGACTTGAAATTAAGCATGTGCATGAACTACTGTCAAAGGTTGTATTTGTGTGTTTAAAGTCATGTTCTCGAATCACTTAAGATTATTTATTGTTTTGTAGTGTGACAATCATCACCATTAATAATTGTGATTATCAGTGAAATATAAAATTCAGTTTATGATTTGTGCTTGAAACTGGCCTTGAGCAATTTGAAGCTGTAAGTGAGGGCACAGCCATGTGCAGCCCTTTCATCCGGTATGAGAATCCTGTCACTTCCGTAATCCTGTGGCTTGTGTTAAATATACTTGATCACCAGTACTGTACGTCATTTCTTATTAGGGGTTCTCATCCCCTTAAATACATGTCTTAGGGCTATCATTATTTTGCGGGTGGGAAAATCCCTACAACTTTCCCTCATGATGATCTGGTTTTTGTTTTAGGATGCATTTTCTCTCATTCCCCCACCCCCAATGTGTTTAATTGTGGAGGGCCTTTCAAAAACCTTGTGGACTTGGTGTCAGGGACTAACAACAACAACAACAACAACAATTTATTATTTATACCCCGCCCATCTGGCTGGGTTTCCCCAGCCACTCTGGGCGGCTTCCAACAAAATATTAAAATACAATAGTCTATTAAACAGTAAAATAATCTCTAAACAGGGCTGCCTTGCTTGCAGAACCCCAGTGAGACCAGGACTATTGGAGTGGGCGGTGCCCCTTTAAATGATGAAGCAGGTGGGGCTAAAATTGGGGTGCAGCTGGTGATGCTATATAGGGCAAAGTCTCAGTTTGTTTATTGCTGAAGTAACATCTGAGCTTTGTGTTCCTATAGCATAACCTTGCATCCAGCCAGAGCTCTGCCTTGCCACAGAATGGGATTCTTTCCACCATGAAAACTCTGTCATAAGAGAGTTGGTTTTCTGTGAGACAAAGGCCAAGAAAGCATCACCCAGTGTGCCTTTTGTCTTCTCATTCCTTGCCCCTGGCTATCCACTGCAATGTACTACACTAGAAGCTCATCTAAATGGCCACACCTATTTCTCAAAAGGAGAGAGAGAGAGAGATCTATATTCCTCTTCTAGTGGAGATCACAGTTTCTCCTGCAGCTTGGCTAGATGCCATCTTGGCCTGTTAACACTTGATAATTAACATGGACACACACCCCTGCTTGTGATATTCGCATCACCTGGGACAAGCTGGTTAATAAACTAATGATTGTTTTCTTGGCTGAAAGGCAGTACCTTTTCAGGAGGGAGCAATTACAAAAGCTAAAACAAAAAAACAAAAAAGCCCCACCCTTGGCTGGATCTAATCAGAAATCCAGGCTGCTTATATGCTTCATTTACAGGCCCATGACCTTGGCTTTGACGGGCAAAGTGGGCTGTGGAGCTGAAGCCTCGTGATCAGGAAGGGCTCTGGAAGCCATCGGCAATAGTATTTGAGTGATGATAGCGGTGTGAAAGGTTCAGCAGAAGATGGGCTCGCTGTGTTAGCTGCCTTGCATGCCTCAAATATATGTGTGTGTTTTTAAGAAGAGGAGGTAGAGCACCCAATCTTTCCTCAATGTGTGTCAGTTTAAGGCTCCCACATTCTTAGGCTCCCATGCAGAGAGAGACAGACAGAGAGACGGAGTGTCTTGTGTTGTGCATAATTGCTTGCTGAAGGATAGCCAGCCTTTCACACTTGGTGGATAGGTTTCACTACTGTAATACAAAATCTGACACGGAAACAAGGTTTCCCGAGGGAACAGTTTTTCGTCTTCCTTTTTTTTTTTAATATTCATGGAGACTTCAGAAATACAGTTAATTATACAAACAACCTTGTAAGAGCTGGTGCATTCTGGCGAATGACTCACAGAGTTAAAATGTCTGAGTTCCCATCCTATCTTGGCTTCATGCTCACTACTTGACCTTTAATAAGTCAGTGTCTCTTGGCTCCAGTTCCTTGTCCTCCATCCAGAGAACTGGAATGACTTATATGCATGCCAGTGGAGCTTTTGGCTTGTGTTTAGGCTCAAAAGTGCGCGGAATAGTGGCAAATTAATTTGTTTTTGTATTTGAGTCTTCCCCAGCCACATACAATGTTGAGTGTCTCATGCTCTCTCTCGCTTTAATGGAGTAGAAGAGTTGTGTTTGTGTGAGGGAAGCTAAGCCCTCCTTCCCACGACCCCTTTCCAGAAGTTAATTCTGGCTGCCCTGCCCCCAGAGCTTTTTGCTGAACAAGGCTCACTTCCTTGTTGAAGCCCAGCTGAGGAAAAGTGATATCAAAAGAGAGATGGTGGCGAGAGAACCTGTGCGTGGGGAACAGTTTAGGGTTACCTTTAGGCTCTGAAAATAGGAACACATCTACTTTATGTGTGATTGTTAATTCTGTGTCTTCCCCCAACACAGGAATGAGGAATCCTTTTCAGTCTGAGGAACCGACTCCCGTCTAGGCACTGTCAAGGGGTCATGTGCTGGTGGCTGGCGGGTCCAGAGGCAACAATAAATCTACAGGTTGCCTCTGTACAGTTGGCCAGTGCCTGTGCCCACTCCCACAACCCTTCACTATCCCATAGCCAGGCAAGCAAGAGTCCTATCAGAGTTCAGGGACACAAACCAACACTCAAGAAGGCAGCACCTGAAATGGGGGACAAATGAGAGGGTCAGACAGAGAAGCCTTTTTGCCCCTAGGCCTGATGTTCCCCAACCCTGTCCCCCGAGGGGTCTGTTGCCACCAGATGCAATTTGAACCTCATAAGCCAGCAAGCCCTTCATTCCCATATTACATATTACACTGCTTTTGATACTTGGGGCAAAAAGCAATTTGTGGTATGCCAACTAAGTTCTGGCCAGAGGAGACCCACTGATATTGATGAGCCCAAGTTAGTTGTGGCCACTAATTTCAGTGTAGAACTTAGTGGGATACCACCCAGACCATGTATGCTTGTCCTCCGTTGGACATGGCAGAGACGGATTTAGGAGACTGCCAGCAGTTCAGTTGTACTGGGCACAGAGCCTTGGGAGTGCCACAACGATGGTGTGGAATGGAAGGCAAGAGGCGAGAGGCTGTCAAATTTTGGCATCGCATAGCATGCCAATGAAATTTGAGACCCAAGGTCCACCATTGGACATACACAAACCTTAGTGTGCAGCTGCTCTCTGTGCTGTGGCACTAATTCGTAACATGGGGATTATCTATCATAACACCCAACCTGTGTCTCGTGGATATTGCAAGGATTAACAGGGCAATGCTTAAGTGAAACCCTTGTACTCTATCTGCATCTGAGTGTTGCTGTCATGTATGATAAGGAAATAAAACACTGTACAGTATACTGAATCCTATTAGAAGGACAAAAGATTAACAACTGCTTGAATTTTTGAGTTTCCCTTTTTCTATTTATGGATTTCCCTGCCAGTTGAGATAAAAAACATTTAGGCTCAGTAACATTAAAAAAAACCCCTAGCCATGAGACTTACTAGATTTGGGGACAGACTGCAGAATCACTCCTTGAGGGATTTTGTAGATGCTTTGAGATTTGACATTTCTAAAAATATAGCTGCATATATTTGTAGTGTAATATATGAAATGCAACCGCTTGCTGTTCATGGAATGCCAAGATAGTGGCATTCCTGTTTTCTGTTTTCATACATTTTTGTTTTATAGCAGAGAGGTAGGCAGCGGTGTAGATAACAGCAGTTTTCTATAAGACTGCTTGGCATTCCTCCCAATGTGTGGGGCCAATTGGCATCTTGTTGTGCAGGCATAGGCACACCCAGCCCTCCAGATGTTTTGGGACTACAGCTCCCATGCATCTGGAGGGCCGAGTTTGCCTATGCCTGTTGTTGTGCCGTAAGTGCCATCTCTGGGCACACGGGCAGGTAAAGAGGATGCAGGGCAAGAAGGAGTCTGGAGGGCAGGATTCTATTCTGGACCAGGACACCAGAAAGCAAGGTCACTAGAGTGGCAGATCTTCCAGGATCCTGAGCAGACAAACGGTTCCCTGGACCCTTTTTGAGCAACGACAAGAAGAAATTCGTCACCCTAACAAGGTAGTTTGGATGTAGTTTTTCCTATATGCAAATTCTGTCAAAATGTGAGTTCTTTTTCTGGAAGCATTCAGTTTCTCTAGCGTGATGACCCCTGTTAATTAGCTGTGTCGATTAGTTTTCAATCAATAACAACAGCAGACATTCTGTGTGGTGCATATGTGAGTCGTAATGGAGTAGCTTCTGGAAAATGCCATGCCCTACAAACAAGCCGTCATTCTTTTGATATTCACTGAGTATAATAGAACGGTAATCTCCTCTGGGTTCCTATCATGTTAACATGTCACTGAGCTGCCATCTTAGAGTAAGTAGAGTTAGGGCTTGCATATTAGAGATGAAGGAGATATCGGTCCAGATCACATGAATCTATTTATTACTTTTACATTCCAAACCACCCCACAACCCTAAATGCTGCCCCAACAATAAGACATGCCATCCCTTTTATTTTAGATGATACCTCAAAACAATGGTTCCATTTTGAAACAGAACTAATTGAGGGAATTACTGTACAACCTCAGCATATCCCTTTTTAAAGCAAACATGTAGAACCAGCCTAAAAGTTCAAAGCAGATTCACGCAAACCATTCTTAGGATTCCTGTCTTCTCTTTCCAAGTACTAATTCCTTCCTGACACCCCTCACATTCCACCCCACTATTTCACAACACTCCATGACAATTTGATGTGGCTGGCTGAAGGGCTAAAGAAATATGGACTAAGGAAACTTACAACTCCTTGGTTGCTGCTCCACCAAATCTGCACTTTTTTGACAATGTCTGTGATAGCAGTTTGTCACACCAAATGTAACTGACCTGTAGAAAGGACTCTATGAATTGAAAACACAGACATTATATATACCCTTGTTAACTATGAAAATCTTTTAATAAAATTTTAAAAACGCTTTAAGTCTACCACTCAGTATTCTCAGTGGAGAGATTCTGTTAAGTAATAGATTTGAATGTTGAATGTGTAAGTTATGTCCAGGGTCAGTGGATAAAACAAACATCATTAGCTGTACTGTTGGATAAGTGTTTAATGGTACTTGTATTTGTTTAAAAGCAAAAAGAAATGTTTTTAAAAGTCTTATTTTGTCAAGCATTAGAGAATTAACACTAAAGCACACATATAGGTGGTACCTAACCCCTAAGAGGGACACGGGTGGCAGTGTGGGTTAAATCCCAGAGCCTAGGACTTGCTGATCAGAAGGTCAGCGGTTCGAATCCCTGCGACAGGGTGAGCTCCTGCTGCTCGGTCCCTGCTCCTGTCAACCTAGCAGTTCAAAAGCACATCAAAGTACAAGTAGATAAATAGGTACCGCTGCAGCGGGAAGGTAAATGGCGTTTCCGTGGGCTGCTCTGGTTCGCCAGAAGCGGCTTAGTCATGCTGGCCACATGACCGGAAGCTGTACGCCGGCTCCCTCGGCCAATAAAGCGAGATGAGCGCCAGAACCCCAGAGTCGGCCACGACTGGACCTAACGGTCAGGGGACCTTTACCTTTACCTTTAACCCCTAAGAAACTGGCAACGATCCATCCTGGTGACTCCCCATATTGCTGAAAGGGCTGCCCCACACCCAGTATATACAGGCAACCTGAAAACAAGATCTGAATTGTGAGATGAGACCCTTCAAGTCAAAATCTCCCGAGTGATGTCAGGGAGCAGGAATTCTGCCTGCTTAATGCTTCCTGAATCAATTATTGGCGTTTCTATAACTCTCCAAACCATTGGCAGCTGATCAGATGCAAAGCTGCCTGACAGTGTAGCTTTAATCCCTCCCCTCTATTTTCTACTCAAATTAATATTGTTGGCTGCCTGCTAGAAGAACAGAGTACAAGACTACTTGCCAAGTTGCACACTCTCTCTTTCTCTGTGTCTGTCTATCTCTGGCTGTTGACAGGTGGAAGGAGGATACTAAATATAGAAGCCTACCATCAGTTGGAATCAACAGGCAGATTTAGCATTTTACGTAACCTATTAAGCTCTCAGTCCCTTTCCACTCAACAGCTACAAACATTATGAACAATTTTCTTTGGGAATCTGAAAACCATGCTATGTGTTGCACAAGCGATGTTCTTGCAGGAGCTGGTGGGAATTATAGCTCAGACATCTGGAGGGCACCAGGTTGAGAAAGGCTTGTACCAACTTTGCATGCCTCAAACCACAGAGGGGGTCACCAAGAGTGCTTCTAGCAAATCGGTGTGCACAGTAAGGAAGCACTGGGAAAACTTTACGCATCTACCAGCCTCCTCTCTCTCAGCAAGACCCAACCAACTTCCTCTGTTGAGTTTTCAGCCCCATGTGCACCACACATTTAAAGCAGGGAAGTGCCATTTTAAATAGTTGTGCCCCCTCCCCCCAATCCTGGGAAATGTAGTTATTGTTAGGAGACCCCATTCACCTCACTCAGCTATATTTTTCAGAGTTCTCTAGGAAGAGGGATTGATAGTTAAACTACTCTGTTTCTTGTAGCTCTGTGAGGGAAATAGAGGCCTCTTAATGACTCCCAGCACCCTTAACAAATGATGCTTCTCAGCAATCTTTGGGGAAAGCCATGGTGGTATGATGCTTTTCTAAATGTGTAGCGCAAGGTGGAGCCTCCATTGTACTGCCAAAGAAATACAACTAACCTTTTTGCTATCTAGTTAGAGATGGGGGTTGGTAGATGATTTGGGGCAGGGGCTTAATTTGTGTCACCAACCCACCATCACAAAAAACCTACATAGGCCTGCCCCACCCCCCATCAGTTTATTCACACCGGAACATGTTTTTATAGCTTACTTTTGGACATACACTTGTGGCATGATAGTGCACAGTGAGAAAGAATTGTCACCATTTTTAGTTTGATGATTAACAATGTGGGTCATTTAAAATTGGAATAGGTGCAATTTGCATAACACTGAAGTCCAAGAATTGCCCATATTTTAAAACGTGTATCCCATTCATCACGTACTCTAATTTCAAACACATTACTTTCATAATGCAGTTGCTAGCAATTTATTAGAAGAGGATTTGGCTATGTTTCCACTGTAAGAAAGATTAATGAAAGGTGTTTGGATGCACACATCCATAAATTTATTAATAATGAGCCTGGTATTATCAAACAGAAAACAAACTGTGGCCAGTGTTTCAATGGGACCTTGAAGTCTAGCAGTGTATTGGTCTATGTGTTTTAAATTACCTATAATGTTGTTACATTCCTGTAGGAACAGTAATAAACAACAGATTTGGTGGTGAATAGTTATGCCAACTGGGGGTGGGAGTCTATGACACCTGGAATTTGGGCAACTCTTGCCAGTCATGTTGGTGCCATTGAAAATGTTATTGTACCATGTATCCCTGAAATGGACCGTTCCTTCATCTGTCTTCCACCTGTTGCCTTTCAAGATGAACAACAAACAGAATTCCGGCATGCAACTCAATAAATGGACTTCCAGGGCACAAACACTTCCTGTCCCATTCAGAGGTCACAGTGTTGCAAGGGAGTCATGAAAACACTTCCATGTGACAGAACTCCAATAGTGTAGCACATTGATACTTACCGTAATTAAGATTTATCTTATAGGGGTCCTTTCCTTCATGCAGATCATGCTTGTTGACTGGAAGCTAAAATTAATGCTGCTTGGCTGATCAGAGAATTTGGATCATACCCTTTAATCAATTACATTTAAGTAAATCGTGAATATTGCTAAAACCATAATACAGATATTTGGGGGGTTTTTTCTTTCAGACATCATTTCTGAAAGATATCAGGTTGGCTCCATCAGTTCAGGCTTTCAAGAAGTTTTAAAAACTTTATCAGATTTCCCTGACGTAATTGAATATGCTGCTTTATTGGTTTATTTTATAAGTTGCAGATGGATTTTAAAATGTATTATGCTAATTCTAGGGACGCGGGTGGCGCTGTGGGTTAAACCACAGAGCCTAGGACTTGCCAGTCAGAAGGTTGGCGGTTCGAATCCTGTTGCTTGGTCCCAGCTCCTGCCAACCTAGCAGTTCGAAAGCACATCAAAGTGCAAGTAGATAAATAGGTACCTCTCAGGTGGGAAGGTAAACGGCGTTTCTGTGCACTGCTCTGGTTTCGCCAGAAGCGGCTTAGTCATGCTGGCCACATGACCCGGAAGATGTCTGCGAACAAACGTTGGCTCCCTCGGCCAGTAAAGCGAGATTAGCGCTGCAACCCCAGTCGTTTGCGACTGGACTTAACTGTCAGGGGTCTTTTACCTTTTTTATGCTAATTCTTGTTTAGTTTGATTTATTGTTCCCATGATATTTGTCTTACTGTTTTGCATTGTGCTTTAACATATGCTATCCATCACCCTGATACCTTTTTGAAGAATGGCAAATAAAAATATTTTAAATATATACAATAATTTACTCACATTTCAGAATGTTTAGTCTATTTTGCTAAACAGGAAAGTACCAAACATGGATACTATATATTGCAACACATGTAAGAATGATCTTTGTTAAGACATAGAAACACAATACCAAAAAAGAGAAGATCTCGTTAGGGAAATGTGGGAATAGTTAGGAGTCATATAACTAACAAGTATGTTTCAGCTATCTAAAACATGGGTAGGCATATTAAGGCCCGGGGGCCGGATCCGGCCCAATCACCTTCTAAATCCAGCCCACGGACGGTCTGGGAATCAGTGTGTTTTTACATGAGTAGAATGTGTGCTTTTATTTACAATGCATCTCTGGGTTATTTGCAGGGCATAGGAATTCGTTCATTATTTTTTTTCAAAATATAGTCCGGCCCCCCACAAGGTCTGAGGGACAGTGGACTGGCCCCCTGCTGAAAAAGTTTGCTGACCCCTGACTAAAACAATAAGAGAGATTTAGAAAATGGAACCCAGCAGTTGAATATATTAACTCGCCTACCCCCAGCAATAGCTGACAGAGAAGAAGGGCCAGCTTTGTCTGCCTTCGTCTGCTCTAGGGGGGCTTCTAAGGAATGCTGCCTTGGGTGGAAAGTCCGCTCCTGGTTGGGGTCTCCACCAAAGGGAGTTGGGAGGGTGTTACCTCCTGGTATTGGGTTGATTCCTGTGTGAGACAGGAGTAACTGGAAGGGTGTCTATGTGCCAAAGCAGCCTCTTGGTGAGTGCTAAGGAATGGTGACCTGGTGAGAGTACGGAAATCGTTCATGGTACATAAAATATACTTTGCGACCTTTACAATAGGAATTTCTCCTTTTAACCAACCAGTATCTACCGATGGATTGATTTTACTATATTTTGTATGTTGTAAGTCACTTTGATATACTTTAGGGAAGTGCAGGTGAGGCCTTGGTGGTGATTCCACCACCAAAGGTAGCCTGGTTGACACTGACCCTGGTCAGGGTCTTCTCAGTGGTGGTTCTCCATTGATGGAACACCCTCCCTAGCGACGATTATTTTTAAATCCTTTTTACACTTGCATTTGGTGGCTGAAGAATACCGTTCCTAGCAAGCCTGAGATACTGGATGAAATAATGTTTTCCACTGAAACTGTTTTCGGAGTGTTTTGACTGTTCTAGAAAGCTTGTGCTTGTCTTTAAAAATGTGAATTTGTTTGTCAGCCTGGACTTCTTTGGGAGGTAGGCTGAGAGATAAATTTAGTAAATAAAATAATAAAGTATTGGGCATATCTGAGTTAGAGGTCAGTAGTATGCTACTAAAGATGACTTTATTATTTTTTATATATTTTAGAAGATTATACAATTATGTGCATTTTTGGATTATTGTATTATTTAGACCTTTATACTGTTTTAATGAAACACCGAGAGACATTAATATTTAAGAGTTAAGGTGTTTATCTTTCTTCATGTTATGGTATTGTCTGGATTTGTATGAACATTGAATGAACTCCCTCCCTCCCCCACGTCAATTTATGGATATTTTTACATGAGAAATAGATACATTTTCTTCACACCATGCAGTAATCTCCTCAAATAATGTCCCAGAATAAATGTTAAAATATACATTTCATAAGAATGCCTGTTTATTAATATATACATTGAAACGGAGATAAAATACATATTTAATTATGTATTTTTGTGATATATGCATTTTAATACAAATTTGTATGCAAATTTATTTTGCAGAACAAATGCAGAAACAGAATTGAACTGTTTTATGAATGAACACATGCAGAACTGCCATGGACTGGAAATGGACTGATTCTTTTCATCCCTACTTGGGGTCTAAAGCAGAGGTGCTTGGACAAGTGGGAAAGGGTTCTGTGGTTGGAGGATGGGGTTATCCTGAGGTCATAATCCACCCTCTTGTGTAACTGATATAGCTTGCACGCTCTTCAACTGCAAATATTTGGGTAGGAAACCATCCTAGGTTTAATGGTTTTCGCAGAGGCATTCAGTCTGGAGTGTGTGGGTAAATTGTTCCTACTCTCCTTCTCCTTCACAGCTGGGAAATAAAATTAGACCAAACTAAGATCATGGTTAGAGCAACATTCTGAATAAGTGTGCTAAAATATTTAATAAAAACATTTCAACTGCATGGACAAAAAAGAAGTGCCACTTGTTTGAAAGCTGGCAAAGGACAGTAGCTAAATGTGTGTGCTGTGAGCAGGAAAGTCACAGTTCAAATTTTGCCTCAGCTACAGATTCACTAGGTGCAGTCTTGATAGAAACCATTGTTCTCTCAGCATGAATAGATACTACTACTGTAGGGATAGTAATATTGGCTTATTGTACAGAGATGTTGCCGTGATTATGAAAATGCTGTGTGTGAAAGTCCTGAATACGCTAAAAGAAGTGATACAAGGGCTAAATATGAAAAGCCAATCTAGATTGTTCACATGATTGATCACATGATTTTCATGGATTTATGATCAAAGCCACAGGAAAAAATGTTTGGAACTGATACTGTGTATGCTTATGAACTGTATTAGATTCCTGTTCACAGATATTTCTTTTTTAAAATGCCATGGGTCGCCAGCTCTTCCAATGTAGAGGCTTCACAGAGGTTTCTGTGGAAGGTCTCAGGGCAGTTTTCAGAATCCCATCTTTTACTTGCTGGACTTCATGGTTCTGCAGTTCAAGGGTAATCTTAACTGCTAATTGCATTTTTATTGTATATATATCATGTTATTATATTGTGTGTTGTCTCATCTTCTCAGTAAGGTTATAAGCTGCTTTGGAAGCCCAGTAGGCTAAATAGGGACATATCAATGAATCAATAGCTGAGGATTACAAAGGTTTCATTCTTTTTTGTTTTTTTAAAAAATACTCTGCCGTGTATTTCCCCCCTTCACTTTAATACTCAACCTTAGAATACTCTGACTCTTTCAAGGCTCATGCAAGACAATTCTATTCCTCTGCCAGCTTCAGTTTACTTTTTTCAACTGAAACCTTCCACATTCTGTGGTGCACCTTCCCTCAATTATAGACTGAGCCTTTTTCTCTGAGGCAAAAGGGCTACATGTGGAAAGGAATGGAAATATCCAGAATTAGCAGTGTGTGTCCTATCCAAACAACAAGTGTAGCTGCAAAGATACCTGCCTCTGGTGTTTTAACGTAAATCCAGAAGTTTATTTTCCAGACAATAAGATGACTTACTGTATATGTTTCTTATCTCCATGCTCACAACATTCTGGAAGCCCACAGGGGCATTTTGATGAGTACATACATTCTTTGCATTTGTAAGCAAATTGCCACCTTACTTCGGGGTAGCCCAATTTTTCCTTCTAAATTGGTAGGCTCTTGATCACTGAAGATGCCTGTCTGAGGGATTCTATCAAAAAGGCATTGTATGGGGGATTGTCCTAACTTTACATGGACTATATGTAGGCAATAGTGAAAAACATTCCAAACTTCCTGCTGTGTGGAAGCCAAATAAATGTGTCCCCTTTATGACTCTCACCCAACAACGGGGAGAAATGGTGGGCTGTGTGTTTTTGTTTCAGCCTCTTCCCTCCCTAACCACCCCATAATGCTTGATGCTGCATTCTAGCATGTAGTCGTCAGCAGTGGAAGAACATACTGGAGGGTTTCCTTGCTGCATGCTAGAATTATGTTTTTGGTCACAATTGCCTGGGTTCAATCTTGAGACAACTAGGTGGGTTCACATAACATCAATCTTGATAAACCTCTGCTGGCAGCCTATATGTTTATGAGCCCATTTCAAAATGTTAACACACAAATTTTAATAATAATAAGTTAGTGCATGTTTAGTGGTGTGACAGAGAGCTTTTGCTGTGGTGGCACCCTGTCTTTTAAATAACCACCCCTTGGAGATGCACCTGCTGGAGTTTCGGTGCCCATTGCAAATGCATTTTTAAAATCCATGGTTTTAGAGGAGGTTAAGTGGCATAGCCAGTGCTGTTGTGTGCTTTACCTGCTGTATCGTTGTTGCAGATGGACTATGAATTGTTTTTCACTGGTGGTGGTCAGGTTTGTAGTGGATGTTAGATAGTTCTTGTAACCACCACCAGATCTGTATGATGAAGGGTGGGATTTATGAATCAAACCAAGTAAATAAGCACCTCTGTCTTTTGGGTAGAAAAATGGCTTATAAATCTTACACTAAACACCCACCCAATCTGGTGACCATATATGTGTCTCTTGGCTTGTCCACACAGGCAGAGTTGCCCATGCATGGCATTGGTCATCCCTAGGTGGCTACATACCAGCATTCAGGAAAGGCAATGAGAGAGGGATCAGCTGCTACTGCCTCTTTTAGAGGCTAAGCCTCCCCCTTGTATCCATTTCTTCCCAGCTGCCTGACTGTTTGCTTTGAAACTATTTGTTGTGTACCTTTTAGGCTGAAGAAATTCTGGGATTCCTGAGCTTCGGCCCCCGTGTTTCCTGAAAAGGGTTGGGATTCCATCCGAACCACTCCCTGGCTTGCGGGTGTCAGGCCAGCCTGGATATGCAGCTGTTGAGAAGAGAGGGAGGCAATGCCAATGAAGGAGAATTTGCTTCTCTGCTGCTTTGAAAGGGCCGGGCGGGGTGGGGGCAAGCATGGAGGGGGCAGGAGAGCAATGCAGTTTGACGGAAGAGCCAGGGTGGGTGAGGAGGAAGAGCGGACATCTTGCCTTCTGGCCCTGGAATGCTGAAGGCCAACCGGCGCCGTTGTCTGCAGGCACAGGCACCTGTGTCAAGCATCTTGTTTGTTTTGACACAAGCAAGTGTAATTTAAAACGCAAACCCAGGCAGGATGCTGAACACAGCAGTTGTTAAGTAACATTATTAGCTAGCCAGGGATGGCTAAAGGGCAGAACAAATTGGAGTGTAATGTGTGCTGCTTGTTTTATGAACCCTGCTTACACAGGAGAAAATGAGACCCTTATGAAGCAAATGAAGAGCTGGCTGCCTGGGCAGCAGGCAGCTGTGCACTTTGAACAATCCCTCTGTGTGTGTGTGTGTGTGTGTGTGTGTGTGTGTGTGTGTGTGTGAGACTATCATCCCTGTAAACTTAGTTCTGATGGCAGCCAGCCAGATCTCAGTTCAAGAATTAATTCCCAATGACTATGTCAGTTTCCAAGGGACAGGGGCGAAACTAAGCTATATTTCACCTGGGTCAAATACCCAATGTGGCACACACATTTGCGTACGCACAAACTCAGGCTGGGAGCCTCAGTGGCATGGAAAGATCGCGAACTTTTATATTTCTTTTTTATATTTCCTCAAGATGTATGGATTTTGCACTAAAATACCATATACTAAAATTAGGGGTCAGCAAACTTTTTCAGCAGGGGGCCGGTCCACTGTCCCTCAGACCTTCTTGGGGGCCCAGACTATATTTTTTGGGGGGAAATGAATGAATTCCTGTGCCCCACAAATAATCCAGAGATGCATTTTAAATAAAGGGACACATTCTACTCTTGTAGAAACACGCTGATTCCCGGACCTCTGCGGACCAGATTTAGAAGGCAATTCGGCCGGATCTGGCCCCCGGGCCTTGTTTTGCCTACTCATGTATTAAATGCTACATTTTGTAGTAAAACGCTGGTGAATTTTTTTTAGTACCTTTTTTAAAAAATTAAAAAATCACAAACTGATGTGGAAATTGGGAGAGCTGAACTTCAGATTAGAAAAATTAGGAATGTAGAGGAACTGAAATGGGCTGATTCACAAATCCCCACCTCCTTCCCACCCCCAGTGTATAATGAGTACAGAGCCAGGTTCAGGGTCAGTGCCATCAGCTGGCAAACTAGGCAGCCGAAAACCTAAGGCACAGATCTCAGAGGGGCGCATTACTGACCTTTGAGGGGTGCAGTGTCATGCAGATTAGGTTTTTTTATTTGACTGGGAAAACATTGGAGACATGCTAGAATCATAGAATTACAGAACTGTAGACTTGTAGAGTTGGAAGGGATCCCAAGGGTCATCTAGTCCAACTCCCTGCAATGCAGGAATCTCAGCCGTGTAGTTCATACGTGACAGATGTCCATCCAATCTCTGCTTAAAAACCTAGGGGAAGTAGAGTCCACCACATAGAATCATAGAATCATAGAATCATAGAGTTGGAAGAGACCACAAGGGCCATCGAGTCCAACCCCCTGCCAAGCAGGAAACACCATCAGAGCACTCCTGACATATGGTTGTCAAGCCTCTGCTTAAAGACCTCCAAAGAAGGAGACTCCACCACACTCCTTGGCAGCAAATTCCACTGTCGAACAGCTCTTACCGTCAGGAAGTTCTTCCTAATGTTTAGGTGGAATCTTCTTTCTTGTAGTTTGGCTCCATTGCTCCGTGTCCGCTTCTCTGGAGCAGCAGAAAACAACCTTTCTCCCTCCTCTATGTGACATCCTTTTATATATTTGAACATGGCTATCATATCACCCCTTAACCTCCTCTTCTCCAGGCTAAACATGCCCAGCTCCCTTAGCCGTTCCTCATAAGGCATCGTTTCCAGGCCTTTGACCATTTTGGTTGCCCTCCTCTGGACACGTTCCAGTTTGTCAGTGTCCTTCTTGAACTGTGGTGCCCAGAACTGGACACAGTACTCTAGGTGAGGTCTGACCAGAGCAGAATACAGTGGCACTATTACTTCCCTTGATCTAGATGCTATACTCCTATTGATGCAGCCCAGAATTGCATTGGCTTTTTTAGCTGCCGCGTCACACTGTTGGCTCATGTCAAGTTTGTGGTCAACCAAGACTCCTAGATCCTTTTCACATGTACTGCTCTCAAGCCAGGTGTCACCCAGGTGTCACCACATCTCATGGGAGTCTGTTCCCCTGTTGAACAGCTCTTACTGTCGGAAGGTTCTTTCTGATGTTTAGTTGGAATCTCATTTCTTGTAACCTGAATCCATTGGTTTGGGTCCTAGCCCTCTGGAGCAGGGGACAGCAAACTTGCTCCATCCTTCATGTTACAGCCCTTTAAATATTTCAAGATGGTATCATATCTCCTCTCAGTTGCCTCTTTACTAAACATACTAAATTCCCTCAACTGTTAGACCCTTTATCATGTTGGTTGCCCTCCTTTGCACACATTCCAGCTTGCCAATATCCTTCCTAAATTGTGGTGCCCAGAACGGGACACTATACTTCTGAGGAATACTGACCATTTAGAAAACTATAAGACCTAGAGGGAAATTGAATCGCGCTCATCTAAGGAAGCTACAATTGATGATATTTACGAGCCGAAAAGTAGGTAAGAGGAACAATATTGGCAGCAAATAGTGGGACACTTGATTGCTTTGGTCAGAGTTCTTGGCATGCAAAACTTGGCATTCTGTGGTACAACTGAAATGTTGTACAGTGCTAGCAATGAAATGTATGTTATGTTGATGTAATCACAGCATCAGATAGTGAGATATTTGAGCCAGAGGTAAGAGAACATTTATTGGCATTTGTTCCACTAAAGACTACAGGTGCCTTAATGACAAAAACTATTTTTCGACAGCATGAGCAAATGGGATTGAGAATCTGCATGGTCAAGGTTATGATAATGGGAGTAGCATGAAAGGCAAAGAAAATGGTGTACAAAAGAGAGTCCTGGACATAATCCCATGGGCAATGCACACTCTTTAAACTTGGTAGTCAATGATGCCACTAAATGTTATCTGGAAGCAACTAGGTTATTCAGTTTCATTCATAGAATCATAGAATTATTTCTCTGCATTGTTTCAGTATTGACAAATTCTAACTAGCCATGTGTAAATCTTAGACATAACTATTAAGCCATTGAGTGAAACAAGATGGGAGAGTTGGATTGATGCTTTGAAACCATGGAGATATCATCTTGATAGTACTCTTGGTTTGGAGGATTGTTGCTGTTGGTTTTTTGTATCTTTATTATATATATTACAAGGTAAAGGGAGCGAGTGGTGTTGTAGTCTAAAGCACTGAGCCTCTGGGCTTGCTGATTGGAAGGTTGGTGGTTTGACTCGGCGCAACAGGGTGAGCTCCCATTGCTCGGTCCCAGCTCCTGTCAACCTAGCAGTTTGAAAGCATGCCAGTGCAAGTAGATAAATAGGTACCGCTGTGGTGGGAAGGTAAATGGTGTTTCTGCACGCTCTGGCACTCATCATGGTGTCCCATTGCTCCAGAAGCGGTTTAGTCATGCTAAAGCAAGATGAGCGCCACACCCCATAGTCAAGTTTGACTGGTATCCCTGGTTACATGGTACAAGTTCCTTTTTGAAGTCTATCTTACCAGCAAGCTACTACAAAATAAGGAAGCCAATTTAAATTCAGCTACAAGACAATTGCAAGTGACCAAGAATGACCTTGTGAGATGCAGGTGTGATGAGGTTTTGATAGATGCTACTGAGATTGCAAAGGTGCTAGAAATACTATCAAACTTTGAGACACAACAAGTTAGAAAAAGGAGAAAGAATCGACAGTTTTCATGTGTGGCCCAAGAAGAAGCTTTGTGAGAGCCTAAGCAGAAATTTAAAGTAGGTTTCTACTATGCTGTGATAGACATGGCTATACAATCTGTTGAAGAGAGATTCCAGCAGCTACAACGATATAATTCCCTATTTGGCTTTGTGTGTGATGGCTACAGCATCAAGAAAAAAAAACTACTGAAGATGTACTTAAGGTCTGTGAGGATTTGGAAAAAACATTGATGCACAATGGAAACAAAGATATTGATGCTGAAGATCAGTGCTGTGAACTTTTAGCAATTGCTCAAAGACTTCCAAAGCTTGTGCTGCCACAAGGAGTACTTCTCTTAATAGTATAACAAAAAACTCACGGATAATGTGCCTAACGTTTCTATTGCTCTGACGATTCACCTCACACTGCCAGTGTCAGTGGGAAGTGGTGAACACAGTTTCTCGAAGCTCAAACTTTAAAAAACTTACATACGCCCAACAGTGTTGCAAAAGAGACTAGTTGGCTTGGCACCTATATCAACTAAACATGCCCAAGCATCAGCACTTGACCTGAAGGAATTATTAACAAAATTTGCAAAGGGAAAGGCATGCAAAGTGAGATTTTGATGTGCCTGAAACTGACACTTAGGCATAAATTTTAACTTCGCAATTCACAAGATTGTTCAGAATTGTGTGCTAAAACATTTTCTTTTCTATTTGAGAAAAATAATCAAAGATTGTTGTATTACTTACTCTTGCCATTAAAAATAAAATTAGCAGTTTCATGTTTCTTGCTTTTTTTTTTACAAGACATCTGTTTTTGAAAATGGAAGTTAGCAGGGATTTTTTTTTGTGGTAGTTAGCCTTGCCTAGGGCACAAAATAGCCTGCCACCAGCACTGGTTAGGTTTGAATGTAGAAATCCTTCTCTAGATATGCCAGCTTTCTCCTTCTGGAAGCATCCAAACATGCTTTTCTGCATGTTTGAATAAGGTCTGATGAGGGCAAAAGGAGGCAATAACATTGCATGCAACCTGTGTACGTCACCCTATAACTGGGTTTAAAAGAACAGTTCTCATCTTTGTTTCTCTATATATAGTGGGGTTTCAGGTACTCGGATATTAGTTTGATGGGCAGGCAAGAATGGATACTCAGCGGGTGGTTAAGGCACACCCGCATACAGTAGAGGGGTAGAGAGTGGAGATTTACATTCATGCCAAGCCAAGGATTGCTTTTATAGTATCTACAAATAACTTCATAATGCTGGGCAGCAGTTCATTTGAACAAACGGTTTTCAGAATGACAAGCCATGTCCTGACATAGTTGCAGAAATATTTATAGCGAAGCATGAACAAAATGAACTTCAGACTCTGATTAAAATAATTGTCAAACAGATACTTCAGATTGCATTTCTAAAAGTGCTGCTCCCTTTACCCTTCCATGTGCTGTGTGCAGAGGAAAACCCACCAAATGAAATTGCAGAGATTCAAGAGCTAAACTTAGGGTAGGCTGTGCAGAGCACGGCATCTTGCAAATGCTTGAGATCTTTTTAATACTTTGCCTTACACAACCCCTTGTTAGATATTTATTTAGAATCTACTGTAATAGAGATGAAAGAAAGTGGATCCCGTTGACCTTCATGTATGGAATATTTGCAAACTGGAGGCAAACCTTTTACTAATCAAAGCTAGTAAAAATCAAAATTGAAGAAAAGATGTAGGCTTTCAGACCATGCTGCCGGTTTTGTACATTATTGGTCTTGTGGTGCAGCTAATGGCAGCATTAACTACTTGTGTGAGGCATGTTCTCGTAGAACAATTTTTATTAATGAGAGGCTGCAAGGTTTGATATCCATCAAAGTTTGTCTGAAGAGGACCGTTCCACATAGTAAAATGAGTTGCTAAAAGACAACAATTTTTTGTCTTGCTAAAGGATGAGCAGTTACAGTACTTAAATACAGCAAGTGAGACTGTATTATATAAATGCAGCAAGTGAGACTCTCCCTCCTCTTTGCTTATGTGCTCACTTGAACTTGGATGGGCAGTTGCCTCCATCAAGCTCAGTGTAAGAAATAGTTTCTTCACACTAAGCATTGCTGTTTTTGCTGAGCCTGAGTGAGGGCTGGTAGTCTGGCAGGATAGCTCTAGATCTTGATGGGACCTGGCTAAGAAACTCAGGGTGCTCAATAAAAACATGACTTTTATAGCTTGTGAGATGCCTTTCAGTGCTGACATCCATTTCCACTACAGTAATATAATGTGGATAGGAAGAATCACAGGGGTATTTTATTGCCTCTGGTCCTTCAATTGACAGCATCCCTGTGATGTGACTAGAGCAGAGTGGGACATTGTCTCTACACCACAAGACTAATAAGTTGGTGTGTTCGCTTTAGGATGGGGAATCTATTGGTTCTCCAGATGCTGTTGGGACCACTACTCACATAATCCCTGAACATAGATTATGTCTATGTGTTGGGTGTATGTGCTGCAATGTTGCATTTTCCTAGTACCCAAACAAACCTATTTTGTTTGAGAAACGAGTCCCTTCCCCAGAGAGTACCAAACTATTACAAATGCATGAGCATCTTAAAGAATCTGTTTTTGCCCTGTCTTTCCAGCCAGGATGCCCTCAAGACAGCTTACAAACAGTAAAATGCCATAAAAGCAATTAAAACATTAATGGACTACAGTAATTAGTATAAATAGGGGTGTAAAACAGAACAAGATGAAACTAACAGCAGGCTATATTCCAAATGCCTAATGGAATAAAACACTGCTTTTAAGATAAAATAAATAGCCATAGCATAATTTCAAAAGCTTTGGTGGGGTTGTCTAAATGTCAAAGACCCCAGTTAGGTTGTGTCTATAATGTGGAAGATAGAAAAGGAAGTTTACATGGCAGCCTGTACCATTTTATGCTGCCCTCTTTTTAGGGGAAAGGGATGAAGCACACTATTTCATTACTATTCAGTACTTAAATAAACAAATAAATAAATGTTGCCACACAGCAATTCTGTGCAGCAAGGCAGTCTTCCACTCCCATGAAATACTGTATGGACTGAATATTGTGCCACTATTGGTAGTAATGCACTATGGACAGAATGTGGTTGGGGGATGCATTGATTTTTAAAAAAAACCCTTTTACACTCAGACTTGCTGAGATGTGCAAGATTCTGTAGCTGAGTCAGGAAAGGTAGAGATGAAGCAAATGATCATCTGGCCTAGACTTGATTTCAGCTCCGGTCATCTTTAAGCTAAAGCCACACATTATTGCAAGGCATTCTAGGGCTGTAGGGAAAATCGGCAAGTATTCTGTCTTCCTTGTTTTTCACTATGGCTGGAGCCCAAGTGCTAAACTGCCACTTTGAATTTTATCTTGTTTATTTCCTTGTTTTTTCTTTGTTTCTAGCTGCGATGATCTTACCGAAATGTGGCTGTGTGTTTCTCTTCCACCTCCACTGAAACTCATTTTACTCGTAAGCAATCCAGAAATACCCAAGCAGCCTGCAGACTGTTTGGAATTCAAAGATGAAATAACCTGTTGTTTCAAAGTGGTGTGTGTTTCTGTAGCGGAAAAATAATTTTATCTGCGTACAATCCAGGCCCCCTCCCACATTACTGTATTAGAGAGTCTGGACCAAGAAAGTAGTTTTGTTCGGAGTCTTTCATAAAGTTGGTACTGAGACAGCTGCTAAACCCTTAATTTAAATTAAGAACATAAGAAGAGGCTGCTGAATCAAGGCGAATGGCCCATCTAGCCCAACATCCTGTTCTCACAGGGGCCAACCAGATCCCTGTGAGAAACCCGTAAGCAGGACGTGATCACAAGAGCAGCACTTCCCTCCTGCAGTTTCCAGATATTGGTAATCAGAAGCATAAAACATCCAGTATTATAGGAGGTTTATTCCCTGACTTTTTAGGTGTGGACTTAGACCAACGGTGCCATTTTTGAAGTCACTGTATCACCATGCTCTGTGGAATTTAATTTCTTATGTGGAGGTTTGTTCTCAAGTAGAGAGATCAGATTCCAAAATTCACATACCTTCAGGAGGGCTGGGATTAGGGGTTCAGGGTAGAGAAGATTTGGTGCTTGTAAAACTCCCTTTTGAGGTCTGTGCTTTACGAGGCTCCTGAGGTTGGATTCCGAACCTGACAGAGAACTTTTACAACTCCAATTTTCCTGCAGCCATTGTGGTGCAATGTTACATGCTTTCAGAGTGCAATAAAAATGCTTTTATTGTAGCAGGGGCTCTTGCTCTGCCCCCGTTCAGTTGGCATTTTAATCTGACTCAGAATAATTCTTGAAGCTTTTTGTAAAGTGGCATAGGGAGAGCAGTGTTTCAAAGACACTGTCTCTAGTCATAAAGGTCACCGACGAAGCCACAGATTCTAGGCAAGCGAAAGGACGAGACTTTTTGCCGCCAATGATTATGCGCGACCTGGCACAATTTTATATGAGCTGTGACACTTCATACATGCTGTCTGCATAATGGGAGCATCACTAGAGATGAAAAGTAGAATGTAATCATCCTTGAACTGGATTATGAAACTGTGTGAATAATGCACTCGCACAAGGCACCCAACTGCATTTGTCAGAAACTTTTCTGAATAGATCACCTACTCTGTCAGTTATTACACCCACCCGTGTAGCATCCGTTCTGGCACATGTGAGGCTGGACTCCCCCAGGGATTCCTCTCTTACCCATCCACACAGCTTCAGGTCTCGGAGCAAGCCAGCACATATCTTATAGATTCACCTAAGACCAAGGCACTAAAAATGTTCATTATGTTCCATTTCTTTTGATAACCACTTTGCTTTTGCTTTTATCCTGTTGAATTTTAAGTAGCTGTTTGTGGCCTGATCTTAAACATGCAGCAGAATTTGGAGGTGGGGAGATTGCCGGTGAACTGTGCATGTCTCTCTCCCCTTTTGGAATGCTCCCGATTCAAAACAAAACAAAACAAAATTCTGTGCAAGTAAACAACAACAACAACCCAACACTGACTATAGCAGTAGTTTATTAATGGGAATGGGAATTGTAAGAACAGACCTCCGGAACGAATTAAGTTCTTAACCCGAGGTACCACTGTACAGACATATTATGAAGATGTTGAATTTCTAAGCGAATTTCTTTCTGAGGTCTGGAAAAAGCTGCTTCGGGTTTCCCTTTTGTAAGCTGAGTAACATGTGCATTCCTCCAGGATGGGTACATTGGCTTTTGTTTTTGTTTTTTAAATGCATATCCATAAATATTATCATTTGATTTGGGGTTGTCTTTCAAGCTCCCAAAGAATCTCAGGAAAGTGGTTGGACAAAGGAAGCAAAGGGTTTTTTTTTAACCCCCTTAAAAGAAGGAAGCATGCATGGAATTGATGTCATTTTTCTGAAAGGTAGGCTAAATTGTTTTGCATAGAAGGAAAACAATATTACCCTTAGGAAATGTAAAGGGTTTTCCTTGCCTTCTACACAATTTTTGTATTCCTCCCAGGACCTAATATGACAGATCCATCCAAGGGAAACAATGGAAAGCAGACTGATCCAGCTCAGTGTCATAAGAGGGGCTGTCATATTACGATGATTCATTAGCCTGTTTGGAACAGAAGCAGCACAGGCAAGCACAAAGTGTGGCCCAAGCCCTTCTGCTTGCTCTGAAAACCAACTTCTCGTTCTGCCTTCACAGCCTTTCTAGCACACTTGATTTTTGTTTGCACCCATGGAGAGAAGTGGAGAAAGTAGTTTTGCAGGTTGTGAGGTTTGGTGGCTGTAAACTGAAAAGCACCTTATAGGAAAGTTACTGTCACTTTTTAGACATGCTGCATTTCCGCCCAATTCATGTGTGTTCAGCGTGGTTCACATAAGATGAGCAGTCCGTACATAACCACTACAGGGTATAGTAAATATTGTAATATTGCTGTGACATACTTAAAAATCAACAGTTCATTTAAACTTTTAAGTGAGCATAAGCTAACCAATGCCCTCACATCCCAAAAAAGCCTCAAAGCATTAGTGCCTAGCGGCATCCCTTGCCCTTGGATACATAGAGCAGGTGTCGGAAACCTCAGGTCTGTGGCCCCAAGCTGACTTTCCAGGCCTCTGTATCTGACCTTTGGAGCTGCCCCTAGGTCTCACCCTTCACTGGCCCAGTTTCACACCCTCCTTGAGTGTTTCCTGCCTGGAATGTGTCCTTGAACTCCAGCAATGCCATGTGGTTGCCTGAAAGGAACAGAGAGGTGTGCATGTGGAAACTAGCCAGTTAAGGAATGTCGCCTTGTACTGTATCCCCAAGGGTTGTGCTTTTAGTGTAATTATAAAACTAGGTATATCATATCTGTAAGGCTGGAGTACCCAATGTGGTGGTTCTCCCAAGGTCCACCGTCCCTCCAAATTTTAATTCTTCAGCGGGTTGTTGTTTTCTTGCTTTTTTCAGTGGTGCCTGTATTTTTATTGGTTTTGGAGGGCAGCTGTGAGCGTTTTGGGAGGGTTCTGAACATCAACTGTTTTTCTTCTGCGAAAATGGCATTTTATGGTGCCCATGGCAGTTTCTTTCATTTCCAGGTGTGCCCCAGGCCCACCAAGGTTGTAGGTGCCTGCTCTAATGAACCAGTCCTACATTAAGTTGACTGAGTGGTGTCAGATGGGGGTACAAAACACATAGGAAATGCTTTTATCTGAAAGGGTATCTTGGTGTGGGTCAAGCGACTTAAACCACATTCCCTAAACTGAGGCTGCACTGTTGTCACTCTCCTGCCTCAACTATGTAGGGAGCTTATTCATATTAAGGAAAGTCACCAAAAAGAACTTCATTGGCTTCTCAACAAGCAAACAAAAACATAAAAATTGATATGTCTTGAAAGCTAAACATTTTGCTGTTGGTTTATACTGCAACTTTTTAAAAATAATAGTTAAAGAAATAAATAGAAAAATACAATAGGTGCTGAAAACAGTGGTGACTATCACTGGGTTGATACTTTCATCAGGCAGGCATTTTGTCAATGACTGTGCTATGCACTTCCAAAATGTTTTGCCTTACGGTACTTTTCGACTCAAAATAATAAAGAAAAACATGCTTTAGAAGTTTGTATTTTGAGGGACAGTAAATTTAGAAATGCATATTGTGGGAGAACAATACAAATTTAAATACTTCTTTTTTATCTGAAGTTTTGATGTTTGTGTGTGTGTAAATCTCAGTTTAATGTAGAAATGGGATGGAATCTACTTGTGGGTGAACATGTGATGCAACTTGGGTAGGAATGGATGAATCACTCTTCTCCCAAGATTCACGAGAGTCTTGGGCCAGACTTGCCCTTTGGGACTCTGCTCAGGCTAAATTCCTCGCTGGCCCTGCTCTCCTTGAAAGCTTTTGCCTGGCTGGAATGTAGTAACTTGAACTGTAGCAGCGCCCCTAGCTTGCATGAATGGAGGATGTAGACACATCTGACTTTTGTGTGGCTGCAAACTAGTCTACTGCAGAAAAGTAAGAGCCATAACGGTTGCTCAGCCCACTTCTGAATTTGGCCCCCGCTCTCCCCCTGGCATGCAGCCCCATGAGGAAATGTGGCTCTCAGCCTGGCAATGGTTTCCCCCCACCTGCACATGTGCATGTTTTCCTGTAGCACCTCAGATGTATCAGATGCTCCTGAAGCATTCTGACTTTTCTTTTCTTTTTTTACAAGAAAGTCTCTAAGGAATGGCAGGAACATTTAAAAATGAATAATGCTCCTTGGAATTTCCTCCCTTGTTTGATTAATTTATCCCGTCTTTATTAGCTTCAAATTAAAGCACAAATCAGTTCAGCCCATTCTGGTGACATTGGTCTAATTTCTTACCTTCATATAAATTTTACGCTGGCATGTTAAAAGTCTGCATTTGCACAGTTTTATGGTTCAGACAAGCCAGTGTGAGGCTGACACTTCTGAATACCTTGCCTCTTTAATGTCCGCTGAGATATTTTCCTTCTTCTCCACTAAGCTTAATATATCACAGCATGGCCTGTATTGTGGAATGACAGTATCTTGGAGTCAACCAATTGTGATTTAGTGGTGGGTGGGTTATTATTAAAAAAACCCATTGATCTAAAACAAGATTAGAATTTTATTATTGGGGGTGGGTGGGGGAGAAAGAAAACCGCAATGCAGATTGCCAATAATAAAATTCTAATCTTGTTTTAGATCAATGGGTTTTTTTTTAATAATAACCCAGGGCAAGTGTTTCTGCTTGTATTTGTAGCCTTGGCAAACTTGAACAAAGCCTGTGTTAAAACAATATCAATTATAATAAACTGACCTGTGGATAAAACATTGCAGGGCAGCCATCTTGGAAAGGAGAACTGGCCACAGATTCTCAGTTGCCTGGACTGGGGCAGTAATTTTTAAACTGTCCCTGAATTCATTACTGTGCCATGTGGTCAGCAAGGAAGATACATGCTGTAAATGCTGTAAATCACCCAGGCTGATGGAAAAGAGGCAGGGCCAGAAGAGCAGCTTCGTGGCTTTAGTCTCTGGTTAGCCCAAGTATCATGACAGACGAGGTGTCTCTCTGCATGGAGTTTTTCCTCTGGCCTGACCTCCTTTCCATCTGCCTCTGCTGGGTGTGGGCACCTTCTGCCATGGGTCCATACCAAAGGTGATTGAGGAAAGTTCAGTCTTTCATGATGGAGAGAGAGAGTGTGTGTTTGTGAGACAGAACAGAATGACTTGCTGCTGGAGGAAGAGTTGTGTTGCTGTGTGAGTTGCTGCTCTAGATCAGCATCGCTCCCATTGGGAAGTATTCCCCGGTCAGTGACTTGCAGGAATGCAGGGAGTGGGGGCTTTTCTGAGGCCTGGCAATTCTTACTCTTTTACCACAAAAGGAAAAAAATAGATGTTGATGCTTAATGCACAATTATTTTAACCATGTCCAGGTTCTCTTGCTTCTAAATAATGGCTGTTGGGGTATGCACAGGGATCTGGTGCACATGGAGAGGGGTTTATCTTCTCTGTTCACCCCACTTGCCAGGGCCCCAATGAACCATCCCCCAAAGTTTCCAGGAAGGAAACTTCTGATGGTGCTTCAGGGAAAATTGTCATTGTGACTGCATGTTGGGGGGATAATTCAACCCACTTACCACAGTTCCAGTCCTGATTCTTTCCCACCCTCACTGCAGCTATTGAGAACCAAAATAGAAAAAAAGAAAGAAAAGGGGGAAAAGACAAATTAACTGAAGTCATACATTTAACATCTCATCCAGTTTGCACTAAAAGTAAACCTTCTTGTGTGAGAGAATAAATCAGGCCTCCAGTCTGAAAACAGAAAAGAAGTTTGCCCACTGGGATAGCTCGGTCAGTAGAGCATGAGACTCAATCTCATGGCATAGTGGTCCTTCCAATGCTGTGATTTAGAAAACTGGGAAATTTTATATCAAACTTTGTCTTGGTGAGCTGTCTCTAATCAGAATTGGGGCCTCCAACAATCTTCATTCAAGCCACATTGGAAAATGTCTGACCTGCACTACTTAGTAAGCAGAGACCGAAGAGTCTCAAGAAATGGAAAGAACGGGGATTGTAGGTGTTCTGGCAGGTAGATTGGATTTTATTAATATTATTTTTTTTGGCCACATATGCCATTGATACACTTTGTTCTCAAGTAGTTTTTGTTTAGGCATCTCTCCTCTTAGGGCCTGTCCACACTTCCACTTGTTCTTTGCCTAGAAAACAGGAGTCCAAGTGGTTTTCCTCTTTTACCTGCTTTTACCCATTGAAAACTGCTCTTTACTACTCAGTTGAAACAACAGCAATTTGGGTTTTATTTGGATTGGTGTTTGCTCCGATTTAGCACTAAAGAGCGAGTTTTTCCTGGGAAAGGAGCACTTTAACTCCCATGTTAAAGTGATGTTGCTTTATGGCAGAATATTACTGCGGCACTTAACCGTTTTGGATGTACAGTCCATGTTATTTAGGAAAGCTTATTTGAAGTGTCTGTACTGAAGAGAATTGATATAAAACCAACAAAACTGATGCAAAATCCGGTGCTTAATGCTCCATACCTTTTTAATATGCCTCTTGTTAGTGCTGCAGCTATTACAAGAATTGTAGTTTGGCTAATCAAGCAAGGCAAGATTACAAAGGAAGTGTTTTATCTCTTGTACAGATTAGCATGCATGTGTTTCTCTCTACTTGGCTTTGAGCTTCCTTTTCCTTTGGGAATAAAACAGAAAAGAAAACAAGTAGCTAATTCTGAGGTTTGTTCACCCTGCAGTCACTGAAGATTCCAGCCAACTGATCTCCTCAGCTGTAAAACTTCATGTTTAGGACTCTACAGTGGAATATATTCTACTGTTCTTTGCACAAAATGACAATTGCCAGCTCTTTTGTTGTGCAATAATTCAGGATAGAATTTTGCTTTTGGTGTTAAACCCAGTTGCATAGTGACTAAAAAGCTATGTTTAAAAAGAGAAGAATGTTTCTTTTTTTCTTGTTTCAGTGAATTTCTTTGCAATATTGGATGAGGAATAAACATAATTCTCGCTTCTTGTCATTGTATTTGTGGAGAAAGGATGACAAAAGCAATTCCCCCACTATCTATTTAATTGACCCTTTCTCCAAAATGTGCAGTGTAAATTTCTCATCTTATTATTTATGGAATGTGAGCACTGCTCAGAGTGCCAAAAATTGACTCTTTGTTCGCAGACAATAAGGAGGATGCAATACAAAAAGCATCTGCATTTTGGCATTAGCAAAACAGCGTCAAATCAGTTTTGACACCAGTGTAACTGGGCTGCTCAGTTCGTGAGATATACAAAATTGTGATGATTGGTCCCTGAGGGATAATCAATATTTTATTTTGTAATTTTTCTATCTTTTATTTATTTTCCTTTATTGATTTTTTTTGCTGTTATGACCTGCGCTCTTAGGGCCAATCCACATACAACATTTTAAAATCTGGGACATTCTATGCCCATTCTCCAAATGTTAGAAGTCATATTTAAGTGAAGATTGCAAGAACCAGGTACCAGAACAACACTTCTCCAGCCCCCCCCCCGAGACACCAGGGCTGAACACAGGAACCTTTGCAGGGTTCAAACACGGAGAGAGTAGTACTCTTGACACAGTGTCTTCAGTAGTAGTTTGATAGGGGGGTGTTGGATTTCATTCAGTTATCTTATGGGGTTATTCAGGAATCTTTATCCTATCAGCATGTGACAACGGCCACATCCCAGGAATGTCTTCAACTGGCTGGCTAAATCAGTATGCCACCTTCTGGCAACTCCTGCAGCCAAGCTGGTGCCAAATGTATTTCTGTGCTTTCCTTTAGACCACATGAGCGAGGCCGGGGGGAGGTGGGCAGGTGGATCTTGTCGTCTCGGCATCCCAGAAGAAGAAGAAGAAGAGTTTGGATTTGATATCCCGCCATTCACTCCCTTTAAGGAGTCTCAAAGCGGCTCACATTCTCCTTTCCCTTCCTCCCCCACAACAAACACTCTGTGAGGTGAGTGGGGCTGAGAGACTTCAAAGAAGTGTGACTGGCCCATGGTCACCCAGCAGCTGCATGTGGAGGAGCGGATACGCGAACCCGGTTCCCCAGATTACGAGACTACCGCTCTTAACCACTACACCGCACTTAACCACTACACCATCCCAGGACCTCCACTGCCCAGGCTTGTGCTGCTCCAGGAAGGTGACTTCACTGCTGCGGTTTGACTTCACCCCAGAGGCACACTCCATTGTCTCTCGAGACAGACGAATGCCAATTTATAGGAATTTGAGCAAAAGATTGACTGAGCATTTTCTTGGCCCTTTGCAGGAGATGGCCCATAAGTCCAGTAAATGGGATTTGGGAGCTACATTCTTTATCTGTCTCTTCTGTTACTATCCTTTTGTGTTGGTCCCCCCCCCCCCGGACGAGTCTCGTAATTCATTCACCCTTTGAGGCACTATCATTCTGGTTGATTTAATGGTGGCAGCAGCACAAAAAGAGCATTGTGAAAGGGGTGGGCCCTTGTACACTTGTTTATATAGCCTATAAATAAGAGGTCAGTTTCGGATTTAGTAGGTCACTTGTTTCTTACTACTAGAAGCCAATGATGTTTTACTCATGCACTTGCTGCTCTTTCTGAAAAGCTCTTTGTGAATGAACTAGCAGGATGTCTTTTGAGCAAGACTCACTTAAAAAAGAGGAGAGAGATTGCGGATGTTTGCACTTGAAAATAAATAGTAAACTACTTTTGTGGGGGAAAACACAGTTTGGGAGTCTGCACGTGATCTGGAAACCCTGCTTTATAAATGTAGTATAGCGGAATCTAAAATAACCTTTTCTCTGGCAGTGTGGTTTATAGCATGGGATCCTCTCTGTGATCTACTGTTTCCTGAACTTGCTTTCTTGAGCAGTTTCCTGCTGATTTACCCTCTAGCCCTACAAGTCAGGGATCATCAGCTTCTTCTTCTTTTATCATCCACAATAACTGAGAAATTCATGGCAGTTTAATAACGGAGAGTGTCTTTTCTTTATGAGACCCTTTCACTCATTCTGATAACTGAGAGAGGCTCTGCAAAGAGGCCCCTCCTTTCAGGAGATGAGATCAGTTCTCCATAGACCTGCCAGACCCACTGTATGGAATAACATTCAGTGAAACTCACCTGAGCACTTCCAGCAGGCCTTTAGAATGGTGCCAAAGACTTCTTTTTAGCCAGGCTTTCTTAGATATGTAATTTGCAAATATGTACTGAGAAAACATCCACCCCAGGCCTTGGGAGTGGGGTGGGGATGGGGGTTACTGATCTCTAGCTGTGCGAATAGTTATTACTGAATTGATAGGTGTGTTTAATTTTGCTTATTTGACTGTATTTTAAGGTTGTAAACCACCCTGGAATTGGTATGTTTGTGGTATATAAATGTTAAAAAGTAATTAGATCAGTTTCCCCATTATATATGTGTTACTTATATTTTATTTATTTCTATTTGTGAACTGGGTGGATTTTGTATTTTATGAGCTTGGATTTTTAAGTAAAGGGGACTGCAGATCCCTAAATAAATGCATAAAAGCTCAGTTAGTAACAGGGTTTCCAAAATGCACTTATGTTTTTTTATCCATTTGTGAGTTCCCAGTAGTTTGACACAAAAATTACAGTATTCAACCTAAAATAAACTACAAAAGCTCCTTTGACACACTAAGACAAAGCAACAGCTTACATAAAACATGGATTCTTGAGGTCCAAGAACTAGTCCACAGTTACACAATTCCTGCCTGCCCACCCTGTTTCCTGCTACTCTGGATAAAACAGGGATGGGGGGGACATCTTTTTTTCATAGCTGGAGGGCTACATTTCTTTCTAAATAACTTCCTGGGAGCAATATGCCAAAGGGGGTGGGGGTGCCAGAGGCAAAAATGAACAGAGCAATTAATGTGAATGTTACCTTTGCATCAAAGGCAAAAACATTGTCAGAGCTAAAGCCACATCCCATTCAGGCAAAGATGCCCAAAGCAGGAGTGAAGAAGGACTGGCGAGGGAGGTGGCCTGGGCAGAGTCTTGAGGTAGAGAGGAAAAAGACTGGGGGCTGCATTTGGACCTGAGGGTTCCCACCCTTGGAATACTTCTTTATACTTCTTGAAATGGCTCTACACAGGAGTGTAGAGTGTTTTCTGGATGAACTTCAAATGTTCTGAGTTTGGGGCATATATGGAGCCAATTTTCCACTAGTTTTGCCACCTAGTATTCCATTAGCAAAAATGAATCAGCCTCTTGTCTTTCAGCACTTTTGTGACTTTAAAATATAGGTTTCTACTGAGGATTATGGCTACTCCATGAGCTTTGACAACTCAATGCTAAAGTCCAAACAAGGAAACAACCTATTTCCTTCTTTAATCCAAGCTGTCCAGCATGGACAGGAGCTCATGTGGAATTGTGGGCAAGCCTTAGCTAGCCAGATGAGGCTGGAGTTAACAGATGTTGCATACCTCCAAGCAGAGGTCGGTAGCGTAATTGAGGTCTTAATTCCCCAGAGTGGCTGGGGAAACTCAGCCAGATGGGCGGGGTATAAATAAATTATTATTATTATTAATAATAATAATAATAATAGCATTTTCCCCAACACACCCTTTGTCTTTGGCTTCTTCCTGGACAGTGGGAGTTGAAAGGGTAGATTTATTTATTTTTTAGTCTGTATTTTAAGGTCAACCAATCTCCTTTACTGGCATAGAAAAAGTGCATCATATACATGGATCAGATCACAACACAGTTAATGAAACATAGTAGGAGATACTTTAGGATAAAACTGTCCAGCCATTGTGAGGTATGAAAATGGTTCTTAGGACCTATGGTGACATAATTTCATGGCGTCACTCAAAAATCTTGCCACATTCTCCATAAAGTCATTCTTACAATTATTCAGCAGATAAGACACCCTGCCCCTCCTTCAATAAGGGCGCCAAATGCTTATAATATATTTTTGCATAAAATGGGCAATAAAATAAAACGTGTATTTTAAGGTAAACTGACATAATCCATAGTTTCCAGACTTCCATGTGGATCAGAATGCCATCAACAATTGCACTGTGCATGTCTTCAAATTTAGCAATACGTTTTTGGTACAAAGTGTGTGCCTTATGAGAAAAATGCATATAAAATTATAAGGAATAAATGAATTTTTTTACCTTCTAAACTCACTACATGTAGAAAAGTGGCACATGACCGACTGGAGAAACGGGGTCCTAGCTGAGCTTTCTCCCTGTTTTTCTACTTGCCAGGATTTTGTGTCTGTTTTGCAAATTTAATTTGTGTGACATGTACATGAAAAGGTCACCAGGACAAAAAAGTTCGTTTTAAAATTTTAAATCCAATTTTGCTGTGCACTAAAAAAAAAAAAAAGCACAGAAATGGGATGGAAAATGTTTTTACTCAGCATGTTGAAAACTGACACGGAATAGAAACAGGCTGATCTGTCCACCCCAGTCCACCCTTGGACTCTGCATCTCTCCATCTGCTCTTGCCCTTTGTGTAGTCAGAGCTGGTGACTGGAGACCAGAAAGCGTGAGCTCTTGCTGTAAAGGGTTTGGTTCCTCAAGAGAAGCCCTTTCTGGGGCTCCTAGTTGTGGCTGTGGGTTAGGCTTGGTCCCCTAGCCTGAGTCTATATTGGCCGCACCTCCCATGATAGCCCTTCTTGACTCCTTCTCTGTGCCAGAGTCTTGGCTGCCATTTGAGTTCAGGATCGCGACACAGGCTCAGAGTAAGGAGGGAGGGCACTCTGAAGCTGCAGTCTTTCTTGCTGCTTCCAAGTACCTCTGGAAGTCACGGGCAGAAACTCTGTTTATGCTACCAAATTTAAAGATTTTCCCCAAACCCATTGGGAATCTCAGGTACGGTATTTGTGTGAAGGTGATTTTTCGGTGCTGGTGACTTTATGCCTTCCTTGAGCTCTTGTCACTGGTTTGCAAAGGAGCTCTTGCCAGCTGTAGAAATGCTATGCATTATAGCCAGTGTCTCCCCCCCCCAATATGTTTAGGGGTCCTCTCATTTTCCCACTCATATTGAAATACTGCCCCTCAATGAGGCCAAACTTATGTTTGGGGGTATGCGTTCCCCCAGAAAAAAGCACTGATTATAGCAGATTCTGGGGAACACTCTAATGTTTAATTGTTTATTTAATAATTGTTTTTTCTATGTTTTTAGCCATCCTTATTTTTATATGTAGGCCACCTTGAGGAAGGGTATTAATAATAATATGAATATGAATATGAATATAATAGTACTAATTGTGAAGCAGCGAATTGTTTGACCTTCACCCAGTCTTAACAACAACATACCGACAGTAATGGTTTCAGGGGAAATTTTAGTACCTGTAGTGGAAATGCCGAAGAAAAACTGAGGAGGTGTAAGTTTGGCCTTGCATAGCCCACCCTTCCTGTGAGTCCTCGTAGGAGCACTCCTGCCCTTGAGGGTGGCCCAGCTGGGGCTGGATTGCCCGGATTAGGAGCCCTAATTGGCACAGGTGGGGGTCGTGGAGACATCCAGCCCTGCCTGGCTGGGGCAGGTACAAATGGCTCAGGGCAACATAGTCAAGGCGGATAAGGATGATGGACCACTGCTGAAGCTTCCTATGGCTGGATCTGTATGTGGGGTAAATGTCTGGTGTTACTTTGGGGTTACTTCTCAGTGTAAGAAGGTTTTTATTGCTGTGAAGATTTACTGTTTGAGGGCTTTTGTTGTTGCTGTTTGAGGAGGTTTTCCTATTCTGTTCAAATAAAAATATTTTTCCCCTCATATATTGTCTACCAAAGATCCTTTAAAGAACCTGCCGTGTTAATTGGCAAAACAGTACACCAATTAGATTTCCAGTCTATATTGGGGGAGTTAGTGGAGGTCAAGGGACAGGTGTCCTCATACGAGGTGCCTGCAGGGGAGAATGCAAAAACCAGCTAACATGGTACCTTTTGGCTCTGTTGCCTTCAGGTACTGCACCTGGGAGTATATCACAGCTGAGAGCCTGTCTCAACAAGCTTCATATTTGCCACATTGATCTAATAGAACTTCCCTAATCTGAAGACAGAAGAAAATATAGTGCCTTCCAAAGCCCCTCTGAAACATTAATCAATAATGAGAATATGAGACCTTGGCAGTGGGACAGGCATAAGCTTAAAATCCAGGCTGCATGTTCCCAGCCAGCGGGATCAATTTTATTAGGGGACAGAGCCTGGTGCTTGCTCTGAACTATCTGTCTAAAATATCTAACAAAAATATGTATAATGGATTACTGTAATTTTGTGTGACTTTAACAAATGCTGTATGTAAGAGGTTCAATCAATAGCACTTAAATAGTGTGGCCTGAGTGTTAGAGAGTAATTTGAATCAGGCAGTTTATGCTCTCGAGAAGTGTGCACACACATGCGTGCGCATAGGAATCTCAGCTTGCTTCCGAGGAGAAGGAAAAGTTAGAGGAGGTTTTGAATTATTCATCTGTTTGCTTTCTCATGGAATCTCACTGACAGCACCATTCACTTCTCTGTAGGCTGGAAAGCCTTCATTGCATGCAAGGGAGCTGCTTTTAGAGAACATCCACAAAGCACTTGTACATTGTACTAGCTGCCCCCTCCGCCCCCAGTCAGAGATTTTAAAGTTGCATTTCCTAGGAGAAAACACACCCCAGGATTTCTCAGATGAGAAACATATTGGGATGTTCCTTAATGATAGGATTGGTAATAGTGTGCAATGCTCAGAATGGAGGCTCCATCGCCCCGCTTCATCTTTCTGGGGTTTCCCCCCCTTAAATAATCCACCAAAATAAAGTGGGATGGATGCAGCAGTGGATGGCAAGATAAATATAACTTGCTTAATGTGTCATGGTGTGAATTGCTGTAATACCATTTTCTAATGTGCAGAATTGAAAAGGACAGTGAAATATCTCTAAGTGCAGTATAAATGAGTGATGGGCAGTACTATGGGTGTTAAGACCTAATAGTTCGTTAAGCTCATCTGTTTCAGTAAAATGAAACTTATGTTAATGTATGTATTCTCCCCTCTGCTTTTTCTGTTGAAACCTAGCAAGCAGCCTTATACCAGGCCAGGCCATTTATACATCCAGCTCAGTCTCATCCATTCTGGCAGCAGATCTCTGGCGTCTCTGGCGCAGGAGAGTCACAACACCTGCTCCCTGTTCTTTTTAACCAGAGATGCCAGAGATTAAACTTGGGGAACCTTCTTCAGGCAAAGCACCTGACCAGTTATTGAGACATGGTCTCTCCTCTGTTACGTTTTGTAAGTAAACTAAATATTTAAAGTTTTTAAAATGCCACACGTGCAGCAGCCCAGAGAGGGTGTGTGAAAGAGAATTAAAGCAGGACTTCATGTTCAAGCAACAAAGGGAAAGGACAATCCTTTCTGTGCTAAAGGGTCCAGTGGCACCTTAAAAACCAATTATTTGTGGACTAGAGTCTACTTTATCAGTGCAGATTGCGGGCACATTTGATTATCTAGTTCTTTCTGAAGCAATGCACAAACTGAGGCACAGCTCTCATTTGAAATTTGCACTTCTCCCTATATTAAATTGTGCATAAACATGCATATGTTGCTGAGAATAACATACAGAAATGGGTTATAATAGGGGGGAATGGTTTGTAAATTGTTTGTAAAAATGTGTGTATTGGGCAACATTAACATGCAAAAATGGGTGCATCAGGAGAAATTTACCCTAAAATGTTGATAAATTTTCATGAGGACTTTTAAAAATGCAAACTGATTTGGAAATACAGAGAATTCAATTTAAAATTGGGGGAAAATGAGAAACTGAGAGGAACCAATATTGGCAGGTTCTGATCTGTTTTGGGGCAGAACCAATGTCAAATTCGGGTTTTTTAACCCTAATTAAACATATAGCTGGAAGAGGGGTGGGAGAAGACCCCCCCTCGACTGAGACCAGGACCACCACCCTTCAAGGATCCTGGGGTGGGGGTGGTGAATTCTCTGCAGATCACCCACATGCTGCAGGATGGCTGTTGGGTGGAGGGGTGGGAAAGGCATCAGGCCGAAGGGAGAGAGTTGGGCAGACAGGTAGTTGAGCTTATCTTCTTGCAGAAGATCAGAGCCAGGTCTTGGTTTCTTCATGGGGTTTTCCCACCCCATCTGTCTCTCTTTCCTGCCTGAAGTCCCACACCCTGACAGCCACAGATCACTCTGGGCCAACCAGCCCAGCCTGTAGCAATCTGTGGCTGTCTGAATCCGACTCATCCAATGCCCAAGGCCCTCCAAATCAGTCCAATATGGCTCCAAGCCTTGGTCAAATCAGCCCTAAAAACAGAAATATATATATATATATATATATATATATATATATATATATATATATAATCTGCAATTCAGGATAACACTTCATGCATATAAAGAAATGGACTCCAATCCTCAAAAATGTATGCTGTGATAAATGCATTTGTCTTTAAGGTGCCACAAGACTCCTTGCTGTCTTTGCTGTGAGATATTAATGGCTTCTCCTCTAGAAGCTTCGTCTGGTTACCCTTCTGATTTATTTCTTCTGCATAACTGATGGTGTGGTGGAAGAGGAGCACTTGGGCTCCCCCCTCCCTCCATTCCTCACCCTAATGACCTGCTAGATAGGGACTGATTTAATCAACAGACACCTTTCAAGCGAAGTGATTGTGAATCTGAATCAGATTGTTGCAGAGCAAACAAATGCTTCCCAGCAGATTGCCAGGGGATATTGACTCCTCTGCTCTGTTTTCCCCTCAAATATATCGTCTTTTAAGGAGTGGCCTCCAAGCAAACCTTGGCAATATCTATATAGATGGCCCTTTAATCAAAATGTCACTAAAGCCTCTGCTACGTTACGCTTCATCGGAAAACAGTCTTCTTATTTATTTAAACCATTGAACTTCAGTTCCAGCCACCATTAACCCTGGCAAGCAAAGATGGATGGAGGAGTGACAAAAGGCGTGTGCCAGAGCAGTGATCGTTTACGCCTGCGTGATGTCTTGATCAGCTTGTAACATCCCTCGGGGGAACCGTTGAGCAATTAAGTCCGCCCATTACAGACATGGCTACCCCTCTCTTTAAGCGCTTCCATGAGAGGGAGAACTGGTAATTCCTTGTAATGACTGCTACATCTGTTCAATTATATTTCTTCATATTGATGCTTAATTAGAGGACAAATCTGGATGAGGGAAAGGAGGGGTGGGGCGGCCCCCACATAAATGTCAGACTAGTCTCCCTTAATAGCCTGTCTGTCTGTAATGCACATTGACTAGGCTGGCAGGCCTTCTCGCCTTCTGACCTCCGAGTCCCAGAAAGGGAACTTGGGTTTTTTTGTGTGTGTGTGTAGAGAGAGAGGGAGGAAACTGTTTGAAAACTGTGTAACATCTAATGCCCCCTTTGTTTAGGTTCAGCATGAAATGACCCTCAGTGACCTCGAGGTCATTCTGTGTGTTTAGGAAGCAGTTAGATGGCTAAGCTTTTGGTGGCTATTACCAGGGTCTCTCCCCCCCCCCCCGCCATTCTGGCCCTCTCAGGTGGGCGTCGTTGCCATTATAAGAGAACAAGGGAAGTGTTTGTGGCGTGTCCCAGACCTCTTTTTCTAGAAAAATAGCACAGGCTAGTAGCATGCATAGTGCTGTTAAAATTATTCCTTGGATAATGTTGATATCTGGAACAATAGGTCTGCCGGGAACTCTTGGGTTAGGAGCGCTTAAAGCAACCTGCATGGCTTTCAGAGATGATTAGACAAATACTTAAGACTTAAGACATTGGCCCTGGCCCCGCTAGGTGCTGGGGTGAAATCACCACAGCTCCCTCAGCGGGAGCATCAGTAGTTTCACCCTAGCATCTTGGAGGGCCAACGCAGCTTGTTTCTCCCTCTGGGTACTGGCGGCAGAGGGACTTGGGAGCACTGGCGGTTTCACTCATGATACACCGCCAGGTGAAAGAGCCATTGCATTCTGGCCCTCAAACTGGCCCTGGGCGAAGTATTGACACATTTTCCCAGGCCTAGAGAATTGATCCTACCTCAGATCAAAAGAAGCTTCATTTCCATGCATGCCCATTAACAAAGATTGTTTGCATTTTAAGGCAGAAATATGCAATGCAGAACTCATGCAGGCAGAAATATGTGCAAGTAGCAATGTGAAAAGGTGATGTAGCAACCTTCACTTTAAAAAACCAGAGCAAATAAGTAGGTTTTCAGATGGTGCAGAAAATCCATAAGAATTGATGCCACCTGTATAAGAGAAGGGTGGGAATTCCATAAACATGGTGCCAGTACTGAGAAGGCCTTTCATGTCCTATGCTCCAACTGTCTCTGCCTCCACTCATACCAAACATCTTACAGCCTGGTGTAAAGGGAATTTGGATTGCAGCCTAAAATAATTAAGGATTTGCTACCTTTCAATGCATATATTCCTTCAAGTGGGACAACTGAACCTTAACTTAGGGTTGGCTTTAGAATGGGACATGAAGAGCCATCACAAAGAAGGGGTTACTTTTCTACTCTGGCCATGTTTTATGTTTTTCAACTTCACAAGCTTGGTTTTGGACTATCAGGAAAAAATGTGTTTGTCTGTGTCAGTTGAGGCTAATAGGAATTGGGCAAGGCTAGTATGTATAGCAAGAGTAAGAAATGTATTAAATGGAATTAAAATCACAGGTTAAAAATTAGGTGCCATCTTCCAAAGTAAGATCATGCATTATTCAAGAGACTTGATAGAGAGTTTAGAATATTCTATCTGCATATCCATAAGCTTTCTTTTTTGCTTTGAGTGTCTTGAGATTGGATGCTTTCCCTCCCTACTTGAAATGTTTTCCAGTCTGACTGTGGTCATCTTAATTGGCATGTTTGGAGGCTGAGGCTTCCTTTGGTTTTGTTGCAATTAGTGACTTGTTGTTTCTGGGTTGGGGGAACCCTTTAGGTTTGCCTCCCTAAAAAACTCCACCATATTGCATGTAGCACCCAGAATATTTGCATTCTCTGACACATTTTACACTGATGGACTTACAGGTGATGCTCTCATGTAATACATTGTGGCAGTCATTCTGCTTTTGAAAATGATAGATTCCCTAAGATGAGAAGAGGTGATATGACGATGGGGTTCACAGTGATTTCATCCAGGATTGATGATAGATGGCTTTTATTTCAGCTCTCACAAGTCGTTTGAGAAGCTGGTGGAAAAGCAGTGTGCCGACAGCTTTTACAAAGTGCAGTGAGTGGCTGCCAATTGTGGACTGGTTCCAGTAACAATTTGAGAACTGCATTAACTCGATTGCATGCAGTAGTGCCATTGAAGACTCATGTATCACTTCTTGATGTCTTCCCCTCCTTCAAGCAAAACAAGATAATCACAGATTTGTGCAACATGATTTGTAGCTGCCTCACTGTGCTCCCCCTCTTTTTTAAGACCAACTTTCATCTGTTAAACACACCTCTTCTTTAAGGGAGAGATTACAGAAGCTTAAGACAGGGGTGGGGAACCTGGGGCCTTCCGGATGTTGCAGGACTACAACTGCTATCATCCTTGCATGTTTGTTATGTTGCCTGGGGCTGATGGGAGTTGGAGGGCCACAAATTTCCCATCCCTGCCCCACGTGATGTACCGTATTGGCCTGAATGTAAGGCACACCCACAAATAAGCCGCACCTTTAAAATTCAAGGCTTGTTTGTGGCTGCGGCCCTCCTTCTGGGATTATCACCCTGAATGGGGGGTGGTGGGGGGCAGCTGGTGCCGGCACTCGGCACCCCGCTCCCAAAGCTGGCGCTGGTGCTCGGTTTTGAGCGTGCTGTGTCTCTGCCTCCTGGCGACTGGGGAAGGCTTGGGAGTGGCAGGCAGGCACTGAGCTGCTACCCCGTGCGGCTCTGGGGGGGGAGATCGTAAAGTCACAAATATAAGCCACACTTTTACTTTTCACAGCCCGACTTGGGGGGCGGGGAAGTGTGGCTTGTATACGGGCCATTTTGGTAGTTTAAACCATGGCATTGCTGCCACTGGTAACATTTACTGACAATGTCTATCACTAGCTTTCAGTGTGGTGCACTCTTTGCCATTATTACCTTTCTCTATCACCATGATCAACATCATGTAGTGTGGTGTAGTGCAGTGGTTAGAGTGACCTGGGACAAAGACCTGGGAGACTAGGGTTCAAATCCCCTCTCAGCCATGAAGCTCACTGGATGACTTTGGGCCAGCCCCTGCCTCTCAGGGTTGTTGTGAGGTTAAAATAGGGTCTAGTGTGCGACACGCACATATCAAGCACACGTAAATTTGTTGTTGCCTGTATGCCACTTTGAAGTACTTTGAGGAAAGGTAAGATATAAAATGTAATAGTGTAATTGTTTGAATGTTCCAATGGCTCAGTGAGCATCTGCACTTGTACTGGGCAGGGTGGAGCATCACAGTCATTATCTGTATCACCAAATACAGATCAGTTCTGCCTCATGGAAAACATTTTGCAGGGCTGTCTTTGAGCTTATCACAATTGTGTGCCATTGCACCACAACCTCTGAATTTGGTAACGAGTATGGAATTTAGCACCCCCAAGACTAGACACTGAATGCCTAGAATCACCTTTTCTAACACTCCAGATATTGGTTTACAACTCCCATTATCCCCCAACCATTGTGTGTGGATGCGGCACTAAAATGTGTGTTTCCGGTTATGAGGCTAGACTCCCCCTGCCCATGAAGCAGAATAAATAAAGTGGAGACAAATGAGAATGATTTTCTTCCCCTGTTGGCATGATGGGCATTTTTGGTGACATTTAGCATTTCTTGGTGTATGGTTTATTTCAGTGCCTAACAAAATCAAATAAGGATTGTCTCAAGACTAGCAGTGTCAGAGGAATCAGTTGAAAACATATTGGCTGTGAGTTCTGGAAGACCTGCTCCCTTCCTTTGCAGGCCATTTTGCACCTGGCCTGGGCAGGCAGGGGCCAGACAGACTCCAGACACAAAAGCTGCTGAACAGACTCTTGGGCTGGGCTGGGCTGGGCTGGGGGTTTTTGTTGAGGGGGTCTTGTTCCTGTTGCTGATGTTAATGCTTTGTATCTTTATATTGGATTTTATGATTTATGTGGAAAATGTTCAGTTTGGTAATGTACTATTTGATGTTTTGTTTATTGTTTATGCCTACTTCTGTTACGTTTGTAGTCATGTATTTTTATATATGCATTGTAAGCCGCCTTGAGCATGGTTTGAGCTTTGGAAAGGTGGCATTCAAATAAAAGGACTGATTGATTGAAACAGACTTTTAAATCCTGGAACATACGATGGCTCAGTGCTTGCCTTTGAAAGCATTAAAAACTAGCATAGCATAGTTGTTTGGGTGTGCCTGAGTTAAGAAAGTGGAGATCCCCTCTTTTCAACTGATCTTTTCATTGGGTTTATAGGGTAGCTTTAGGGAAACCACCATCTCCCACTCTCAGATGTGGTGCCAGTATTGTGTGGCACTTGTAAAAGTACCAATTCTGCCTGCTGAAGTGGTCAAGTGGGCACCTGTGGGGTAAGGTGATTTTGTAGGTAAACTGCTCACAAGTTGTTAAAGACTCTTTATACTAATAATAACACCCTCTGCTATTTTTCTAGCAAAAGAGGCAATGGAACTCACCATGAACACCTCCCTTGTTCTCTTAGAATGGCAATGGTGCCCACCTGAGAGGTGCTGGAACCCATGTGAGAGGTGCTGGAACTGAGTTCCACTGAGTTCCCTCTGGAGAAAAAAGCCCTGGTCACACCAATTTCCCACAGAAAAACCCGCTGTTTGTAAATTCAGCGGTAAGCAGCAGGTTTTCCTGGGGAAAGTGGTAGGGCAAACGAAAAGCTTATTGGACCCGTACCTAGAAAGCAAGGGGCAAGCTGAAATGTGGACAGTGGCGTAGTGTGGGGGGTGCAGGGGGGCTGGCCGCACCGGGCACAACATCTGGGGGTTAGGGTTAGGGGGCGCAAATCCACGGGTTGGGGGCGCAAATTACTTGCCTTGCCCCGGGTGCTGACAACCCACGCTACGCCACTGAATGTGGACGAGCCCTTAGTCTATTTTATTGGAGTTTTAAACTTCTGTATGTTTTAATTTTTAGTGGTAATTTTATTGTTTTTTACTTCTTTGTAAACTGCTTTGAGGTTCTTTCTACAATTATGTGGTATATTACTTTTATTAAATAAAAAAATAAATACTAGTTGCCTACCTTCCAGTATTGTTTGGGATTGCTATTTACATTCTAATGTTCCTATTCTATATAATAGGGTAATCAGTCATATCAACAAGCAACTCTAAAGTCTTGGCAAGCTAGAAGTCAAAAGGTTTTTGGGTATCCATGACTACATGAGCTTGTATTGCGCAACAGTTTGCCACCTTTTGATTACAGATGTTTTATTTATGAACCTTTGAGACAATTATATATAAAGAAAGAGTCCATTATAAGGAGAGACCTAAAAGCCATTGAATGCCATCTCTTTACTGCAAACTCCCATGATCAAGGTCCTGTGATGTGTGGAACACGGTGGTAATAGCTACTGTACTTTTCCTGTGCCCTTGTTTTTATTGGTCTCTAAAAGTATTATGTAAAGTATTTTGGAGTTACTTTGACAACAAAATGCTGCATGTTTTAACCCCCCCCCAAGCCTGCTCTTAAAACTTTTCAGTTGCCAAGATCAAAGGAATCTGTAGCTCATTTCAGATGTTCAATGAATGCATGGTTCCTCACCCCTGACATTTATATCTTCATTTTAAGATCTTCCTTGTGCCTATATATGCCCCGCTTTTTTAGGGTTCCTGATAGCATGGATAGAATCCAGTGGCATACAGTTTTATGCGCATTGGCTGTATATATGCCAGGCTTCTGTAATCTGGTGTCCTCTAGATGTTGGGACTCGAGCTCTCATCATCCATGACCAGTGGCCATGCAGGTTGGGGCTGATGGGAGCTGTAGTTCAAAACATCTGGAGACCAGTAGGTTGGATACGTCTGCTCTGTGCTGTTGGTATCTGTCCCTGTCTGCTTGTATTTGTGTCCACTAGGCAAAGAGAACCTGTGGCATTCCTGCAACGTCTAAAGGGCCACAGCCTCTTTATTTTGGGCCAGATATGTGCAGCAGGAACTCTTGTCTACCCAATGGAACAGGGAGCGCAGTAGGCCAAAAACAAAAGCCATCACTTTTGTTGGGACAAGTTGCTCACTCAGAAGCTCTATGAAATTCGTCCTGGTCAATCTCCTCTAGATCTATCACCCTCTGGGCGACTACCGACAGAATTAAAAGCACACTAAAACATCAAACATTAAATACCTCCCTAACCATTTGGTGGTCCTTTCTCCTCTTCATCTTCCTTCCTTCCTTCCTTCCTTCCTTCCTTCCTTCCTTCCTTCCTTCCTTCCTTCCTTCCTTTCTCCCCCCCCCCCATCTTTGGCCCAAGAACAATGCATTTTAGTTTCAAAAGCAGAATTACAAAACTCCCAGTAAGGATTATTCCTCAGGCATCGTGTTCAGTGTTCAGTTTTATCTGACAGCCAAATCAAAGAAGTCCATATTGTTTTGGGTGTTTTTCAAGCTGCTTGGAGTTCATGGGTTCAGTTTTTATGTCTTACTGTGAAAAGTGAAATGTTTGTCAATTTTTCAAGCCCTCTCATTTTATCTAGTGTTTAGAATGAGAAATGAAGCTGCCTTTAAAAGATTGCCTTGATGTAAACCTAAGCAGTGAAACAACTTACTACTGCCACAAAATTCGTGTTTAAAGTAATGCTCATGTGGAAAAGTGAATTGGGGCATACGGGGTGGAAATTGTTTCAGAGGATGGGGAAAGGAGTACCTCTGAATATTATTATTCACAATTCTAGCCAACCTTTATGTTTTGTTAGTGAAGGGAAATGCATTTCTAAACAAGGGATCTGGTTGATGCTAGTTGTAGTGTTATCCATTGGTAATTCTGGTGCAGTTATTTATTTCATTTATATGCCATGTTTATCTTCCAAGGAGCTCAAGGTAGTATACATGCCCCCCCCCTGCAATTCCATCATCAAAACAACCCTGTGAGGTAAGGTAGGCTAAGAGGTGAAGATGGACCCAAAGTCACCCAGTGAGCTTCATGGCTAAGTAGGGATTTGAACCCTGGTCTCCCAGGTCATAGTCCAACTTTTGCACCTTTATGCCTCACTGACTTTGATATAGTGAATGCCATCCATGAAGAGCTGTCAAGGGGAACAAGTGGATGAGTACATGGTGCTGTAGTTAGAAGATCCCTGCCATATCCTCAGCAGGTCTTCATTGTAAGTTGTAAAAACACACTATGCTCAGGAATAGCCAGTCTGTGTCAAAGTAATCAATGGAGGCTGTCGCTGACTGGTGGGGAACCGGTGGACCAGTCCACACTGCAGCTGCCATCTTGATCATTGGCTATGCTTGCTGGGCTTGCTGAGAGATGGAATCCTAACAACATACTGAGGATCTCAGATTGCCCATCCCTGCTGGAGTTCATAGATTTGAGCCCTGGTAGGTTTAGGCTCTTTGTAAGATGTAAAATATTCTTCTCTTCCACTCACTTCCTTGCATATGGAACAATAACTACATTAAAATACAGTGTATGTTAGAGAACTTATAGTAAAGAAGCAAATTGTGTCGCCTAAGCAGAACTTTTGCCAAGGCCAGTCAAAATAGCCTTGGGAACAGATATTTAAATATTCCATGCACCTCTAATTTTTATCCTCATTTGTATAAATCCTCTTTTCTTTAAACCTTTAATCTCTTCTTTACCAGTATCTGATCTGCCATATTTTAATGTCATTATGATTTTCTCTCTCTTTCGAAGGCTAAAATGTAATGCTTATTAGTTTGGGGGGAAATTCATTTTGCTATAAATGAGTCGGGATGTGAACCTCAGAGGTTAAACACAGCTGATAATACCCTTTCATGCCTAAAGTGCTTTAACAAAGCTGTGCATTTATTTCACAAAGTCCTATTAAATGAGATTTATTCTGCCATTGCATTTTGATAGCGGTACTTTGAGATATTAGTGTTGTGTGAGAATTCTACCACACAGTCTGAGGGTAACTTGATGTTGTATGCAGTTAGGATTTTGTATCAGAAGGGGCTGGTTATTGATCTGATTCACTATGAGATAAATAAAAACTGTGTGAAGGGTCTGTTTGAATCTCTAGCCCACTTTAGATCTGATCTTCCATGTGCCCAGAATAGTACAGGAGAAGAGAACAGGGCCACCCCTGTGGCCCATGTGTTGGGTTCTTAATTACTCACAGCCCAATCGTAACCATATGTACTCAAAAGTAATTCCTATTTAATTGAATGGGGCATAGTCCCAGGTCAGTGGGATTAGGAATGTAGGTTCTAAATCACAGAGGGGAGTCTTTGTGTTTCTTAGAATGTCCTCCCTCCCATTGTGTGAATATTGGTTGCTGGGGATATGGGGGTGGGGCCTGTGGGCATTTCTCACCCCCACCCCTTTTCTTCCTCTGTTTGATTATGATTCTGCTTTGTTGCTTTTGTTTGTGTAAAAACCTGCACTATGGATCTGGTAGCCAGCAAGTTATTCCTCTGCAAAGTGTAAGCAAAAATGCTGCATTTTTAAAAAGTTAATTAAAATAGCCAATGATCCATAATAGCAGGGCACTGTACCTGGAATATGCATTGATGCAAGGTGAAAACATAACGCGTGTTCTGGGTCCTGATAGCATCGTCAGTGCTGGTTTCTTCATGGCAGAGCATGATGTCTTGTGGAGAACATCTTTTCTCACCGCTTGTGTGGAACTCTGCAAAAGTTACGGAAAGTTGTGCATATGGGTGCAAGACATTTTTCTTTTACATAAGGAGAGCTTAGGCTTTTCCAACAACCATACTGGCTGCCTCAACTATACTTGCTATTTGCAGGATGGTTCAAGAAGCATTTGCCAATCCATGAAATGGGCATGCAAGTTAATCCTGCGTCCTTGCTTACTTAGCATTCATCATGTTTGCCTAGCCATTGTGGTAATATATATGTTTGGTTTACCCATGCAAGTATAGGCATTGACTTGTATTCAGTGATGGGGAAGAAAGAACCTTATTCCAATGCTTTGATTTGCCTAGTTGTTGCCAGAAGCCAGACAATGGGAATCCTGCATTCTGGTTCTGTGATCCTGTGGTTGCTTACTTACCTGTTTACAGTTACCTCTATGAAGAGACATCAGAAAGGCAGAGCACTTAGCATGAACCCCACTATAAGTGCTTTGAACTGGATTGTGGGGGTGGAGATGTAGGTGGTGAACTTGTGACAGATACAGGATGTGATACTGACATTCTGTTTTATATGTCAGCCCTTAAAGTGTCCCGCTTTGATTATCAGCCCACTGAAGCCAGTTCATCTGCGGTACAATTATAGCCCAAGCATCCTTTCCCCTCTCCTTCCTCTACTACCGTATTTAGTATTCAGTTATTTTAGATGCAAACACGGTTCATGACTCTGGTACATATTAAAATACTGACCTCAGGGGTAGCATTAAGCTATGTCTGTTCCCTGCTCTCTGTGACCCCAGTGTCTGGGGCAAGTGGCAGGTTTCACTCCTCAGCTGTGCCCCAGTTGCAATCTGCATACATTGTCTCACTAGAATTTAATGCAAGTCACCATGAATCAAGCCTGTTCCTATTGCCCTTTGATCTACTTCCTGGGTTCTGTTTCTTGATAGTATTGATTGTGGTGGAAATTTAGCCCTCTTCAGGCAATCTGAAGAGAGGAAATTAACACAATAGAGTCCTCCCCTCCATCACCTGCCACAAACTGGTGGGCAAATTTCTGAATCTGGGAGCTCCTGTAATTGTGGAGGCTTCCATGTGATTTTAGAACCCTGATATTCCAGGGTTTAAATTGCATGGAGAGCCCTCTATGAGTACAGAAAGTTCCCTATTTCAGAACTTCACCTTCCAACTTGGGATGGAGTTTAGGATTTTTGGCCCTGCTCACATGAGTATTTAACACCTGAAAAGGGTTCTAAAGAACTGACTTTATATCTTATTTACTTTATATTTGGGAAAGTTGTTCATTATGCATTTGGATATTCATGTTATCGTAACCAAATTTTTGCTTGATGGTACGTACAGTCAAGGCACAGGTTTTCCTCTATATTTTTTGATACAATTGGATGCTATTTTGAATCAAGATGGTGGTCCAAAACTTTCAGAACTGCACTCATTTGACTCACTAATTTCAAAACTGCACTGTTTTCGGATTAGATAGGGAAAAGCAAGAGGAAAGAAAATTAATACAGAATTCTTTTGCTTCTGTTCAAACAGCAAAAGTTTTTTTCTGGTTAACTCAGCTCATGGTTTTGAAATATGTAAATACAGTGGTACCTTGGGTTAAGAACTTAATTCGTTCTGGAGGTCCATTCTTAACCTGAAACTGTTCTTAACCTGAGGTAACACTTTAGTTAATGGGGCCTCCCACTACCGCTGCGCCGCCAGAGCATGATTTCTGTTCTCATCCTGAAGCAAAGTTCTTAACCCAAGGTACTAGTTCTGGGCTAGCGGAGTCTGTAACCTGAAGCATATGTAACCTGAAATACATGTAACCCAAGGTACCACTGTACTGGTTTGTTTCATGAAGACTCAACCAAAGTTGGATTATGTTGCTATTAGGAGCTAGTCCATGTTGTGCTAAAAATAAAACTGTAGCTAACAGACTAGGTTAAGAATTTGGGCCTTATGTTTTGTTTCATGTGCCAGGAACTATTTTAAATATAAACAAGATTAATAAGAGCTCAATCTTACTCTGGTTTTTTTTTTAAACAAAGTACTACAAAAGTTTTCTTAAACTCATTATGCATGATAAATTTCTAGGAGTCTAACTATGAGTGGTAATAACTGAGTTTTAGAGCGTAGCAGTAAAAGCTTGATTTGAGCATTTGATTAATTTACTTGGTATAAACAATAAATAGCCATTTTTAAGAGCCTTTAATGAAACACCTCCAGGAAACAATGGCAATCAATGAACCCTAACTTAATTAAGTCTTGTATCTTTTCTGTGAGATACTTCTCATTTAACTGCTTTATCACAGTCATCTTCTTGAATTGCTTAAATTATTAATTTTTCTTAGGATGTGTACAGCTCTCTATATTTATGTCAATACATGATCCAAATTATTTTGTGCTAGACATATGTGTCTATTAATTTAATGAGGAAAAATGGAGAGAAAGTATTAAAATAATGACCTAACATTAATTTCTATAAGGAGACATTTTCATTTCACTTAATGCACGGCTGCAAATGAAAATTTTCTTTTATGCATAATAGTGGAAAGTAAATTAGCCAATATGCAAACTAATGCTTAAAAGACTTTAATCTCATGGTGTTAGGAGAGATCCTGAGTTCTATATGGAATGTCTTGATTCTCTTTACTACCAAACTTTGAGCAATAGCAGACTCTCATTTTTGAGACTAGGAAGCCTTATTTTGAAGTGCCCAAAAGGCACTGATCACAATATATCTTTTTTCCCCTTTTCTGGGTTGACCTTGAGGAATCTCATAAGCTTTAGACCACTTTCATACTTTAAAATATGCTAATAATTCAACAAACAAAGGGATAATATTTAGGATTTCCTTCTCTTCTTCATACTCCTCTGGCAAATATAACAGAAATCAGCATACAGTTTGCTGGTATGTATGTCTACAATTTGAAGTGTGATGATGGAGCGAGAAATGCTTCATGACTTGAAGATGTGCTACAAGTTCTCCTTTTTAAGATTTTGTCTGCCCGGAAGCAGTTCGCCAGGTGAGGTGGACCTGCTATACTAGCTTCTCGGCAGATGGGTTGCTGTTTTTTACCAGGAGGGAAGAACAAAGTGGCAAAGGGTCTACACAGTTGTAGTGGATCCCACCACTGTAGACCAATTATATAGCGGATCCAAAACTACATACATATCCCATCATAACCACCACAGGTTATCTTTTGGTCTGTGTTTGAGGGAAAACTTAGTGATTTGGTGTCTTTGGCACAAGGTTTTATTTACAGTGCAAAGTTGGTAAAACAAAGATGGGTCAGGAGTTGTGTTTTTTCGAGAAACAGTTAACTTATTAATTACACTAAATCTAAAGATATTGCAGGCATTAAAACGAAGCGGAAAATGCATGGCTTCCCTTAAACTTCCGTTGCTAAAAATCAGTTGTTACACTTCATGTAGATGTTCAGGTTTCTATAATAAGTGGTAAAATGCTTAACTCAGTTTCTGTTACTTCACTCCCATATCTTTACATAGTTATGACAGGTTTTAAACACTTTTGAGGCAGCACAGCTTCCTTCACAACTTAATACTCTGGTTCATGACTGAGGGGCACTTTTTGTCAGTTACCCAACCTCTTAACAATCCCACTCCTGAGGTATTCCAATTAATATATCACACCTAGAGGATCACCTCACTCCTTTTAACTGGTTTGGGAGTCTTTTCTTTCTAGAAGATCTCTCCCCTTACTGGAATGAGACCCAAATAGACTGTTTTCTCACAGTTTCTACTTCTGCTGACTCACACTCAGCCTCCCCTTTACTTCTGTCTGTATACTTTCCCAAGACACTCAACACGGTCTTACTATCTAAGCTACGAGGCTCCTTTCCTCTAGCTATTGACATTCTCCTCAGAGCGGATCTTAAACTAGGATTTGACCTAAGTCTCTCAGACAAACCCTATCCTAATCCCTATATCCCATCTCAAATTAAGCCCTGTGTAAAAAACAAAAAACACACCCTCAGAAACTGAAGCAATACACGAATGAGTTTGATGCCTGCTCCTGATCTCTATCCCAGGGAGAATGTAATCCCTGAATTTTCGCGTTCCCGTTTGTCTCCTGCCTCTAGCTATGCTTGCTAATCACAGTCTCTGGTCTTTCTCTCAGAGTTTTAGGTATTCATATCCTGTGGAGAGGGGACCATGAGTGTCTGTGGTAGTTGTGCAGCTGGGCACATTGTCCCTTCGTGTACTACTATCATTGTTGCATGTTATTAAGTTTATTTATTTATTTATTTTAAAGAAATATTTGGCTCTCATACTGAAGGCCATTCCGGGCAGGAGGGGGAAAAGACTTTGCACTGCTAATATATGACTGACTCAAATCTCATTTATCTTAATTCTGAAAATACCATCTCTTTTCTTTTGAATTGTCCTGGGATAGACTGGCCTTCATTTGGGAATTGTTTGTTTGTCTGGTAAAGTGGAACCAACCGAATGAAAGGAAGAGAAAGATGTTGTTGAATACCCGTGATTCTCTTGTCTCTCACATTAAACGAAGTATTTCTAGACTTCTAGGCATCAGACAGCTTCTAAAACAAATTATAACAAGAAAATGTACAGAATCAAGGGGCTTTGACATATGAAAAGAGGAAGAAATGGTACAAGGATATATACACTCATGTTACAAAATGCAGGGTATTTGCATCAGTGAGAATGAAATTGCACAGGAAAACTTTTTTTTAAAAAAAGCTAAATAAAGTGGTGACCATTTTTTAACCTTCCCCATGTTAGATGAAATAATAAAGTAACACAAGAAGTCTTAATGCAGAAACTAGCCACAGAGCACAGCCATCAAAATGCTGTGCAGAAGAGCAAATGTCCCACTCCAGCCAAGGTACAGAGTATGAGTATCCAATGTGCAGCCCAAGATATCTTGGCAGTCAAGGCAGAAATTCCCACATTTAGTTTATTGTAAAATGAAGTATTTTATTTGTTGCCCTGTCACAACACTCTACATCAGATGCATGAGGTGGTTGCTTCACTCTACTCAATGGAAGGGCAAGGCCTGCCAGGAGCCTAAATAGCTCAGAAGTGAATTGGCAACCACTATAACACAAAAATTATCCTTAATAATAGCCAAGTTAATAGCTCAGCTGAAACCGGGCAAAGCCCCTGGGCCCGACCTGATCCCTGCTGAAGCCATCAAACTACACCCACAATGATGGGCCGGCATCTTGGCCAAAACCTTCGATGCAATCAACGCTTCCGGTCTCATCCCCAAAACATGGAAGGAGGCCATTATTGTACCAATTCATAAAAAAGGTTCTCCAACGGAGCCGGAAAACTACCGTAACATCAGCCTCCTTTCGATCATAGGGAAAATTTACGCCAGCTTTTTGATGACTAAATTATTGCGATGGGTAGATGAGACTAACCAGATTGGCCATGAACAAGCAGGGTTCAGAACTAAACGCTCTACAACCGATCATGCGATAGTTCTTTATCATCTGGCACGGAAGTACTCCTCCCCCCCCCGGGGCTACCTCTGTGCTGCCTTCTTAGATCTAAAGGCAGCCTTTGACAGCGTTCCTAGAAATATTCTTTGGGAGAAACTTGCGAAACAGGGCATTGATAGAAGACTCTTATGGCTCATAAGCCAGCTCCACGAAGGTACCCTTGCCAGAGTGAGATTCACTCCAGCGGGCGACCTTACAAATTCGATACCAATAAACAAGGGAGTGCGCCAAGGATGTATATTGGCTCCCTGCCTATTCAACCTATTCATCAGCGACATGCGAGCACCCCTAGTCAACTCATCTCCAAGTACACACGCGCCTAGGCTAGCGGATTACCGCTGCCCACTCCTTTTATATGCGGACGACGCGGTAATTCTATCTTATACACGTGTTGGACTAACCAGAGCTCTGAAGATCTTTGCCACGTATTGTCAACTCAATCAATTAACCATCAACCATGCCAAGTCCAAGATCCTGATCTTCTCCAGAAGCCGGAGATTATACAAATGGAAGCTTGGTGGGGCAAAAATAGAGCAAGTCCTAAAATTTCAATACCTAGGAGTTATTTTTCAATACAATTTGGGGTGGAAAGCTCACATTCAACACCTACTTAATAAGGCCAAAACCTTGTCATATGCGCTCCTCCGATTCTTCTTTTCGGACGGAGCTTTGCATGTTCCCTCGGCCCTAAAGGTGTTCAAGGCAAAAGTGGTTGCCGTGCTTGCTTATGCTGCCCCGCTCTGGGCCGTGATGACAGATCTTGCTCCCCTTGAGACTCTGCAAAGCCAATTCCTACGTCGGCTCCTAATGCTCCCCCTGTGCGTAAGCAACGCAGCCATGCGACTAGAATTGAAGGTCGCATCCCTAGAAACTTGCCTGTGGAAGCAAGTCTTCAATTACTGGTTATCATTGTGGCATAGATTACCAAACCATTACCTTGCCCAATGCTTACGGCGAGATGAATTCTCTAGCCTTTGGACTAGTAGAATTCATGCCAAACTCCTGAGTTATGGAATCTCTCCCTCAGATTCCCTAAAACTAGACCAAATCACTGCTCAGAGACTGATCCGCCAAAGACTGGATGACATCGATTTACAGCGAAATTATACGCTGGGGGGAGGTGTTTGTTCGCCCCAGAACATTGGTATCACTTTAACTTACTGCGTTCCATCATACCTCTCCTCCCTTCCGACTGTTGCACATAGACTGGCCTTCACCAAAGCGAGGTTCAACGTTTTTCCCTCCAATGTCCTGAGACATAGGTTCTCAAAGGGCCAAGCCCCCGCCGTGTGCGAATGTGATAAGGTGACGCCGGAGTCGCTCCAGCACATTATGTTCACTTGCCCCTTGTTTAATGTGCTACGGGCAAATTTGTTGGGATCAATCATACAGAAACTAGAGGGTACCCCACCAAAATTCCACCTTGCCCAAATCTTGCAGGACAAGGATACCCACACGACCCTGAAGGTGGCTAGGTTCCTAGTTGCTGTCCTTTCCCAAAAGCGACGCCAAGGAGCTCTACAAGCTAATTAAGGCGTAGTATGCCTTTCCATTTTATAGTATTTTATTGTTATAGTGGTGTTTTAGCGATTGCTTTTTTTTTCTCCTTACGGCACAAGCTGTTATTTATGTGTTGTTTTTACCTGTATGGGCCTATGGCCGTAATAAATGATATTCAACATTATCCTTAATTGTGGGGGCTTTGTTAATACTGGTTGAGTGAGATTTAAGAAAAATGACAAGAGTAAAACTGGTACATTCAACTTCCCACAGTTTTACATTTCCTCATGTAATCTCTCCCCCCATTCTCCTTTGTATGCAGGTATCTCGCGTCTTATGCAAGGGCTCAGTTCTGGGGAGTCCATGTGTAAGCCTAAAAGGCAGGAATCCCTGGCCCTGCCTTTCCCCATGAGGTGGAGGGCTGCTTGCCTGGCTTTGGGAAGGCCACGCAAGGCTTCTGGCTGCATTTTAGAGCCCTCCTGCTGCTTTCCCAAAGCTGGAAAAGCTCACCATGGCAGCTGTGTGCAGGTTTGTGTGTGGGAAATAAATAAGTGGAGAGAGGGTTTCCTCCACTCTCCATTTATTTATTTATTCCCCCTCCCCATGCAAAGCTGTGATCGCATAAATATAATCAGCGTAAGATGTGATTTACCTCTATTTGAAATGGTGTCCCTGGTGGTAGCCTCTATTGACAGAAATAAACAAAAAAAAAGTCCTTCTGGGCACACTGTAGTTCTCTGGAGTGCAATAAGGGTTACTGTGCATCACAAATTAAGAAAAGCCAACAGACATGCCTCCCCCCCAAGCAAATGCTTACTCCCTCTTCTTGAGCACAGAAGCATCAAGGACCATGCATGCACTATAAATTGAAAGCACATGACTCCCCCCCCCCCAAAAAAAAAATCCTGGGAACTGTAGCTTGTAAGAGTACTGTGATTTTGCAGCTCTCTCTGGAGTGAACTATAGTTCCCAGGGTTCTTTGGGGGAAGCAATGTGGTTTAAATGGTGTAAACACAACCTTCGTAAGGAGACAAAAGCAGCTCATCTGAATCTTAAAAACTCACCAGCAATTTGCACGGGCAGAGAGCTGGAGGGGGCAGAGGTGGGAGGAGCTGTTGTCATTTAACATGCCATCTCCCTCTCCTGGGCATAATGCAAATCCTATGGGCTTCCTCTCTTTTTGACATGGTTTTCATTGCAGTTTAATGTTCTGCTTGAACAGTCAAGAAAAAAACCCCTTTTGCCTGAACCTTTGTTTTGTTGATGCCCTAAACAGCATCAAAGAAACCCAGCGCTGTCTCCTTAAGGCCCCAGACTTCACGTTTGGTGTGACATTTTTCTTGTTGTTAAATAAACTCTGACCATGAGCAGCTGTCAGGCAGAAATACACCACAGGCTAGCATTCAACGAAACACCAGACAAGCATTTTGGCAGCCAGAGGGCTCTTGTTTTCTTCCCTTCCTATTCTCCCCCACTCTTGACACATGTAAGAAACGAAAATTCAGTAAAGCATGGAATCCTTGATTAGATTTTTTTTTCTAATGAGAATGTATTACATCATCCCAAGTGGTATACTGTCGACTTAGCTCTCTGTGTATAGACATATATGTGTTTGTGTGTGTATCGATCAATAGTAAATACATCCAAACTTAGTTTGGCATTTGAAAAGCAGCCATGAGAGACCACACCTGCCTGGAAGCAACTCAAATTCATTTTCAGTAATACACTTTTAAGGGATTTTAAGAATGGGAAAATAATATACAAATATAGTATCTTAAAAAGAATACTAATAGTTTTCTTATCTGTGATCATCTGAGTTCATTTTGTCTAGTATAACTGTGTGTATGTTCTCTGATTCACATATATTAGCTCCCCCTGAATCCATGTTAACAAGCCAAAGTTCCAAATCCATTCCCTTGCATAGCAAAATGAAGAATATGTGGTTTTGCTTTTTTGCCATAGGAATAGCCAGATAACAAAATATTTTGCACTATTTGCATTTCTCTCTCTCTACTGGGATAAAATGCATTATATGAGAATATTCTTTCTGGAAAATGCTTTTTGTTGTTGTTAGTGACTCTCATGTTTGGGTGTTTTGCGTTTTAAAAATGTAATCAGCAAAAGAAAATAGTATAAGATACAGAGGGTTTAGGTTTTTTTTTTATAACACTTCCCAAGAGGCAAAATGTGTGTTACGTTTTTATAACTGTTGTTAAGCAGTTGGAGGCAGTATGGTATTTTTATGTATCAGACTTTGGTTGGGTGATTTTTGTTTGTTTGTTTTACTCCTTTCTCAGTGCCAGACTGTTTACAGGAGGCTCCTCCTAACCAAGTTAAATCTAAAATATGCCAAGAGTTTCCATGAGAGCAAGCGAGGAAGAGAATGGTGTGGAAAAGTATGAGTAGAGCAGATTCACAGCAATATCAAAGGGACTTCAGCATCAATCTGCCACATGGAAGACATTCTGTCAACCTCTATTTATGCTTGTGATCATCATAGCTATTTGCCTTTGATCTAATGGGACGTCTCTTTTCTCCTTCTTTTTTATTTCTGTAGGATAAAGCGGTGGGTGGATAAGATGCAAGAAGACCTAGTAAGGCTGGTGAAAACAGCGAGTGGGGTGGATGAACTTGCTCAAGTAAGTGACAATTACGTGGATGTAGTGCATGAGGAGGTTCACAAATGGGCACCTAGTAAATGGTGGACAGTCTCGTTCCACTAAGGAGTTTTTCGGAGAGCAAAAAGCCAACACTGTTAGGGCTCAGTTTCAGTTTTGGAACACAGCCCTGGTGCAAATGGGGCAGTAGCTTCTCTTGAACAGCAGTTGCATCGTAGGAGCCTTAGTGGAACAGTATGCTCCCTATGGCATTCCCTACTATCCTCAAGTAGCAAAATGTATTGGGCTGTCCCTGCATTCTGGAGCCTAGTGTCATATTGCATGTGCTTCTATTGCTGCTAACAAGTTGAAAGTCATGGGCAGAAGCAGCAAGGTGCAGATGGCACAGATGTCCTGTGGAAGACACCATCTGTACCCTCCACTTATTTTTCATTTTTGAGCTCTTCGCATTAGCCAGCATCCCCCCCTGCCACTTACACACAATCCAACACCAAAGGGGTTTTTCCAACACAAACTGTGACAGTGAAAACAAATGTGGATTCCTCCTTTAAAAAAATAAAAGAAACTGAAAGCCTAAAATTTCAGGAGCACAAATAATTTAATGCATTGTGTGCTGTATGCAAAGACTGGCCTGGAGCACATAACAGCTCTTCCTATTATATTTCTTTCCTCCAAAGCTAACTTGATAAAGGAGGTTGCTGCATATTCATTAATTGACTTACTGTCGTCTGACTTTGTTTAGTCAGACTTGCTTATTGTTAGGAAAAGCTAATATTTAATCAGGTGCAAAAGGCATGGGCTTATTACTGCCTCTCACAGCAGCAAAACCTCCTTTCATTATACTGCCTGTCTGGTAAATGTGAAATGCTGTAAACGGTGACTGGAAAAAAATGTGGGGGTGTCTGTAGTGAGCTAGAAATGCCCAGATTGTCATAGATTTACAAGGCATTCCTCTGAAAGGAGAGCAAGTCTTTCACAGTAATTCAACTCTGTTACTGATTTCATAGGAGGAATGTTAGAAGCACTTTGTGGAAGGGAAAAACTTCCTGATTGCAGAGGACATGACAAGGTGTGTGGTTGTCAGTCAGTCATTGTGCGAGTGGAATGGGACCTGCGTGTTGTCCCTGGATTCCCATGTGGATGTTGGAGGAGAAGTCACCCCTTGGCAAAAGAAAATCCTGCAGCCCTTACTTGGAGGGGTTGGCCTCATTGCAATGGCTTCCAGAGAGCTGTAAACAGGCAGGTTGTCAGTTGCATGTAGGCATCTGCACTGTGAATCCTGTAAGCAATGCACAGTCACAAGACCCAGATGCAACTTTCTGCTTGTTAAATAGATAGGAACTTTATTTGCATTAGCCACTAGCTATAGCAATAAGATAACATACACTGGGGATAGAGCTAAATAGTTAGCTATACAAAATACATTCTGGAGGTTTACATCAATACAAATGGAAAAAATTCCTGGTAATCTGGTTCTTTCTAGTTCTCCACAACCCCTTAGGATGAAGCCAGATGGATTTATAGTGACCTTCCCCTAGCTGTGTGCTCTCCATATGTTGTTGAACACCCAAGCATCAGCCCCAGCAAGCATGGTACCCTCAATGGTTAGGGTTGATGGGGAAGGCTGCGCGGAAGCTACCCAGGGCTGACGTAGTCCAGTTCAAGCAGCGTCCATCAAAGTCATTATACAGATAGTCCTTGCATAAACTCTGAACATAAGCCTATTTAGACAAGCCCCATCTTCCCCTGTCCATCACCTGACATCATGTATGTTAGGTTATGACAGGTGGGTGTTGTAAAAGAAGCATAGTATAGACTGGCTAGCCAAAGCTTTCTAACAAGCAAAACATCTGTGTTCAACCTAAGAGTCAGGGTAACATAATTTTTTAACCTGTTCCATAACAAAATTCAGAGTCATGTGAAGCTCGATTGACAGCTGGGTTTACCCTTTTGCTGTTGAGATCTGGGTATATGATCCTATTGACTTTACTCATCAACTGACCATTACCATGACTTGCCTGCTGTAGTGTTCTCTCAATCTAATTAACATTGTGTGTAGTCTAAAATGCAAAGTAATTAAATGTTCATGCTCTGCTAGAGTCCCTTACTGGACAGGGTAATAAAAAATGAGGTTACACTCTGTCTGCCTTAATGTAGTTTGGCTCTCAAATGTCAAGTCACTTCAAGGGAACAATAGCTCCTTTGAAATGATGAATTTGCCCTTCTTTCACAACTCAGGAGTGAGGAAAAAAATCTAGAATACAGGAGAGAAAACTGAACCCCCCTAATAGAACCTTCTTGCAAAACCACCTAATTGGATAGAACACTACTCCCAGAATCTATTTCCATTTTGATATGGAGTTGCACTAGCAAGTCAAGCGTGATATTCCCAAGGCATTATGTTAGTTCAGTCCCAGAGCTATGGAGCAAGTGTATACAGTTAACTGTCTGCAGATGATAAAACATAGAGTGAAAGGAACATTGGATTTAGAGGACGGATGCTAAAGGCAGCTTTGGACATTGCAAACCAGTGGTGACAGAGGAAGTGTGTTTGACCTGAGCTCCCTCTTTTTCATTGCTTCCTCTTTAATTTGTGGAATGGGGGAGGCTCACTCTCCACATGCATCTGGCATTTGCATTTTTGCATTTGAAAGAGCAAAGAAAAAAATGGGGGGGGGTGAATCACAAGTGATTTGCACATCGTGTGATACTCTTTGTTCATAAGGTATGAAACTTCTTTAAAACCCCAAAGAAATGTGCTCATCCTTACTAACCTTTAGGAAACTAGCACAAAAGCCTTTGGAAAGCTTCTAACATGTATGTATGTTCTACAAGGTTAGCAGTGACTAGAAGTTGGTTAGTAACATGTTTGTTTGTTTAAATACTGACTCATGTGACCTGCAAACCAACACAGCTGTGTTTGTGTGTATGCATGTGTGTACACATAGATATATGGGATTTTGAAAAGAGTTGTGGTTTAAAAATAGAATTTTTTATACACATTTTGTAAACACAAATGAATGCTGATAGCTGCAAGATCAGTCTGGGCTCAGCTCTAGAGCTAAGCCAGGCAATCAGGATAATAACTCTTGCTAGACTAGACCACACCGGACTGCAGGCAAGGGATCATATGCCTGAATGCTTCTCCTTACCAAAAATAACAAAAAAGCCCCTACTCGCAATGTATTAAAATAGTATCTCAGGAGCAATGAGTAAATCATCTCTTTGGGGGCATTCAGCTCCATGTCATTGTAATCACATGGAAGGGGAGAGTGAGGTCCTATCTCTACTGTCACATCCCCCAACGCCCCACTCGTCACCCACACATTGGGGAAACACCTGTAATAGGGGACCTTCTGTGTGCTTGGGGAACAGGCATAGTCTATGTGTAGCTCTCCAGATGTTTTTGACTACAACTGCTGGTGGCCCAACTCAGAATGGCCCAAGATCAGGGATGCTGAGAAGTGTTGGTGAAGACATCTGACAGGTACCATGTTAGCTACCCCAGTGTAGACTCTTCCCATGACCCACAGCCTTTATAACACAGGGTTCAAAATCACAGGGAGAACCCTTGCCCACACCACAGGCTCTGCTTACACCTATGGATGCTAGGAATGGCAAGGCTTGTAGGCTCTCTCTCAGAACTTCCATAAAGGGCTGTCATCATGAGCAGTGCAAAGTGGCACAGTTGGCGGCCTGCATTTTATTTCCCCTTAGTCATATAACTTGAAGACAGGTCACAGCTTAAACAACATTCACTTCTGTTAGTGGGTCTGGCTTGGAGGTTTCTGGTGTGAGAGTCACTCACACCAGTACAGAAAGAGTAGGAATCAAATGTTTGAGACCTGGGTTCAAGACCCGCTTTAGCTGTAGTCTCATTATGTAGCCATTGGCAAGCAGTTATCATCTTCCAGACTTCTCCGTCTGTAAAAAGCAAACTGCCTTTCATAGAGTCAAGCTGAAGAAAATGAGGAGACATCTGTATACTCCGTTATTGACAATAATCGTTCAGAAATGGGGCTACTGAAGTGTGAGTGTGTGAAGAAGCTATAGCTTATCTTTGAGGTTATTTTCTTTTCCCCTCTTGAGTCTGTTTTAATTTAAATAATAAAGAAGATGGAATACTTTGAAAACTACTGACATTTTATTTAGACTTCGTGTGTATGAAAAGGAAACTGTGTGGGATGTAATCTTTTCTTGTCTAATCATGTCAAAACTTTAAATTGCTGCAGGGCTATGGCTCATGTTTCACAAGATACAGACCACAGTAGAATTTGTATCTCAACAAATGAGGACAGGGCCTTACACTTCAGCTTACTGGGGTGTATCTGAAAGTAGCTTTAGACATCTCTACCAGTGTGGAGAAAGCAGGTGTATGACTGACTTGACCATTCTCTTTTCATGCCTTCAATTTAGTTTTTTAAAAAGTGCTTCCCTTCTAATATCTCAAGAGAAGAATGTTACATTTCTTCTGCAATGGGATCTGTGAACTTCCCTGACATCTGGAACACAGACATCTCAAAGTAGAGGAGCTACATGATTTCCCATTAGGTGGGAAGCATGAAAGGTGCACAAATCGCCCATGGACCTACTTTATATGAATCTGATCCAGAATCCTGTGTGATGTGTTCCATGTTTCCATGGGACATTAGAGGAGCAAGCTTCTCTCTACTTAGTATCCATCTTTCTTATCTCTCTAAATATGTCCCACCATCTCTATTCTTTTGGGTTTATTTCTTTAGATTGACGGCATGTGCCATGCACAAAGTTTTCTATAGAGTTTTGTACATCCATTATGTCTTGTCTATCAAGCAGCAGGACACTGGGAGAAAGGACAGATTGGGAAGCTGAGGCTCCAATACTTTGGCCACCTCACGAGAAGAGAAGACTCCCTGGAAAAGACCCTGATGTTGGGAAAGATTGAGGGCACAAGGAGAAGGGGACGACAGAGGACGAGATGGTTGGATGGTGTTCTCGAAGCTATGAACATGAGTTTGACCAAGCTGTGGGAGGCAGTGGAAGACAGGGGTGCCTGGCGTGCTCTGGTCCATGGGGTCATGAAGAGTTAGTCACGACTAAATGACTAAACAACAACAATAAGCCACCAGAAAAAAAAACAAGGGAGAAAAAGAGAAATATTGTGTATATAGATATTCTGAAATGGAAAGTATTGTTTTTAGGAAGCACGGTATCAGAAATCTTATTTCTGAGTACTGGTCCACTCCTAAGAGGCTCCAGCACAGGCATGCTTGGAACAGGGAATGCCAGTAGTTATGCCCCTGAAATGTTATAAAATATGGCCCCAGTTTTGCAAGGTGATTATGCAGTTTCAAGTACTTTCTCCTTGTCTTGTTCCATGTTCTGATGCAGTAAATTCCTAAGCTGCCACTGTGTGAATTTCATATATGTAACACAGTGGTCCTTATTCTCTAGACTTACTCTTGGTTTTCTGATATTTCTTCCTGGCAAACAACTGTCTTTATTTTTTTACATTGTGGGAGGAGAATGTCATTTTAACACATTGTTAGTGTACACAAAAAGGCACTCAAGAGTTGTAAGGAGGCCACGATTTCTGTCCCACCATGGTTTTGTTACAGTCTGCATTGTTTCTGTTCTGTTACAATTTGGCTTCTGCTAAAAGCTACATTATTAATCTTGCTATTTGCTGTAGCTGAATCTTACATACAGGTACTTAATTATGTGATTAATTTCAATGCATTTCAACAGAAGGGAGACATCAAAAACAATGCATTAAATAACACAATTATTTGTGCAATATTTAAGGCCTAAAATAAACACTAATGCATTTATTTCCTTGCATGGTTTCCATTCCTCACTCCTGACAAATAAGCAGATTGTGGGAATTTCTGCTGCTGTTTCTGACAGAATTCTCTACCATCCCAACTTCACTTGTTCTTCAAGTTTCAGCCACCTCCTGAAAACAGGATCTCAGAGGGGCAGCTCATCAGCCATTTACCAAAGCCATTACTAGATGTGCCAGGAGTTGGGCTAGGGCAACTGAAGAAAACACTCCCTGCTTCAGAACAAGTTAGGTTGTTGTAAAGTATATTAAATACAACAGGAGGAAAATAATCGTCAGTTTGTATGTGGCACAGGCAGTGGCCTCTTGTCTGGTTACAAAAACCCAATAATCACCTCTATTTTCATCTGTGGTATATGTTGGAGGATATAGAATTCTTGGGTTTTTAGTACAAAAGTTACACCACGTGCACAGGATTTCCAGAGCGGTGTGACTATGTTTAAACTCCTGTAGGAAGAGCATATTTTTAATGGCTTCTTAAAGATTAAGCCTTATTATGACAGAAGCCCTTGGGGACTATAGTAGTGGACTGAGTACATTAAAATTTGTGCCATAAAAAATAGTCTTTAAAGAGGCATGATGATTTTGGCATGATGTCTAAAGCTGTGTAAACCACAATGCAAGCCAGCCTTGCCAGGATAGCTTCCTTGGAGCCTTGTGTGAATCTCAGACTGTACAGGACATATTAGTAAAGCGGAAGGCCTTCAGTTATGTCTACCATCATATTTTTAAGAAGCATATCTTTCTACTAGTATACTGGGGCAGCCTTACCATGAGGCGAAGTGAGGCAACTGCCTCAGAAGGCCAAAAGGCAGGTGTAGGCAAACTTGGCCCTCCAGATGTTTTGGACTACAACTCCCATCATCCCTGACCACTGGTCCTGTTAGCTAGGGATGATGGGAGTTGTAGTCCCAAAACATCTGGAGGGCCAAGTTTGCCTATGACTGCCAAAAGGCATGGAGGCAGCAGTCAGATGTCAAAGGCCAGAGCCACACTTCCTAAGTTAGCTTGCTCTCCCACCACCAGTGTTGAAGTAACAGTCAGTTGCCGTAATGGTCAGCTTCTATATGTGGAAAGGTAGGAGTGCCATTTTGTCTCTTGCCTCAAGAAGCAAAATATTTGGGGCCACTCCTGTAACAGTCTAACATTTCAGCAACTTTTTATTTTTATTTTAAAAAACCCTATTTATTTAACGATGAAACACAAGAAAACAACATTTTAAAAAAACAATAATACACCATCTGATACTTTAAAGTTTCAGATTTGACGGAGATGTTTAAAACTCATGGGTGGTATTTAACAAAGAGTAGAGCCCCTGAAATTAATGATCATGACTCATTGCAGTAAGCTTTCTTCAGGTAAATAAATATTAGTTAAATACCCCTCAATGCCTTTAATAAGCTTTTTTTATTTCCTCACCCCAACCAATCATGCCATGTTTTGAAGGGGTATGTGTGTTACTCTCTCATTTTATCTCTTCACCCGTTGAACAATGCCATATCACTGGCGCACAAAATCATCCTCATAGTCTAGCTATCTTAACGTTTGGTCAGCTTTTTGGCTTGTGCGTAATTTCAGACTTGGTTATGCCATTCTTGCATTCCATTTTTGTGTGTGATGGGTTACAGGGCAGAAGCAAAACAAAAGTTGTGTATCTCTGTATTGCAGGGCTGTTTGAAATTTTTATTTTAACTTCATTAAGCATCACAAGTAGGGAAAATAAATCAATGACACCTCAGACCCTAGCAATGGAAGCTTTATGTGAAACATTAAGAGGGACCACTGTATATGTGTTCTTGTTATATGGCTCATCTGCCTCTCTCTTAATTCATACGAAAATGTCCCGATTCCCCATGGTAGCCTTAAGAGCAAGTGAGGTAATTGGCTCTTTGTGAGAGATGTGTAAAATGTGTCTTTGAAGACACAGTGGAGTAGAAGGACGTGCTGTTTGGCAGCCTTCTTAACTCTTTGCACATTAAGCAGACACTTTTGCATTGTGTGCAGCTTTGTATCAACATGTAGAAAATATTACAGGCCATTAACTTTGAATAAATATGCAGCATATGAAGAACAGTAAGGGAATAATAACAATGGCACTCTATCTCCTGAGTTGGAAGCATCCTTGTATATTGACATAAAATTGGTCTTATGATGGCCTTAGAGAATGGATTTATAAATGTGGGAGGATTTTACCATCAACCTGAAGAGCTTTTAGCAAAACAGCAAACTAATTGAAAAACTTACATAAAGGCTTTGTTAATTTGTATGCTTTTGGTAAAAACTACCACACTGCTTCCAGTGAGTTCTTTAGGCTCTAGACCACAGAAGTAGCTGAAAAATAATAAATTTTGGATACCTTTTGACTACTTTGTATGAAGCATAAGAATGAAACACATTTAGTTATTTAAAATATTTTCATCCCAAAGAACTTTAATTCACATGAATTTTCAAGGTGACCAACAACAGTTTCAGTATAAGCATTTGAGTCTCAAAAAAAATTCAGTGAAATATCCAGATTTAAGAAGCATCACTGAGCTGAGCAGCAAAACCGACAATACTGTAACTAGGATTAAAACAGTCAGCTATCTCAAGCTGAAGACCTTGCGCATTAGAATTGTTTTTTATCAGCTGACGACACACCATTGAAGAACAAATCATCTGGGCTTTCAGGACAAAGTCTGGTTGCTGCAACAGAAAAAGTCATTTCCAATGAATTCTCCAACCACTCTTTGGTGGTGGTACACAAAGGACCTCCCCCTCCCTGATGGTCCTTGAGATGCTGGCAGCATCATGCAGGAGAAATATATCCTTTTTAAAATATCCTAGTCACAAACTGTTTAGGGATTTAAAGGCAAAATGGAACTTCAAAACAAATTGGGAGCCATTGGTGCTGGTGCAGAATTATGGTCAAGTGATTAAAAAATAATAATCCAATTGAGGCTACCTTCTCCAGCCAAGGGCACAACCAAAGGTGTTCATAATCACTCCAGAGCCAGAAACAAGGAAAGTCCCAAACAAGCAGTGCAACTGAATCAGATTTCCTAGTTGACAAATGTACTTCTTTCCTGCCTGGATTAAGTCTCAGCTTGCTCATCCGCATACTATCCTTCACAGTAAATAGGTTATGACCTTCACTGCTTCTCTGGAATCTAATGAAAAGGAGAAACAAATTTTGGTATCATCAGTATATCAATGTCACTCATACCCCTATCCAACCTCTACCATTAGGAGACAGAATGCTGGCTTGGTGCCACACAATTGCCCTCCTGATGCTGGTGTCACTGTTGCTTCCTGGGATGGTGTGGAAATGGGGCAGGGCCAATCCAGTGCTCTTGCTGGTGCAGTCATGCAGCCCTGACCTGGCTGGCACCTGCCCTTGCCTTGTCCTGGTAAGTGTCAGTGATGCCAACATTGTAGATGTTGAATAATATTGGGACAGGGTATAGCACTGGCTCCCAGAAGCCAATGGGCATGGAGCGGAACAGTATTGGTACAACCTTTACCTAGGAAACACAGGAGCCAGCACATAATGGCTCCTTCTGGCCGCATGCTGCCCAGGTGTTTCACAAGGTTACCACGGTTGATAATATTGAAAGGGTCATAGTCCTCCTGCCTAACTGCTGGTATAGGCCATCTACCAGGGCAACCAAGACAATATCATGCCTCACTTGCACTATGAGGGGAATCAATTTGTTTTTAAATTGCATATATCTAGCTGGATTAGGCTTGTTTAACTGCTTTTAATACTGAAATTTAAATTGTTGAAAGGCGGGCAATAAAGTTATTAAGAAACACAAACAAACAAACAAACAAACTGTGTTCTCAGAATGGAGATTTTGTACCTGTTCAGAGGCACTATATTCATTTTTTAAAACAAAAGTTGTCTTAGGATGGAGGAAGGATATTTGTGCCTGATCTGAGGTGTCAGTCTGGGGACATTTTTTTTTTTAACCAATAAAAAGCAAATATTGCTATTCACAGAAGTGTCCAACTGCAGAAATATCAAGAAGGGAAAAAGGCAATGTTGTGTTAATCCTTGGCATGGAAATGTGGAGAAGGCAAAAAATCTACTTTTCGTGTGTATTGAAATGACAAAAAGAAAACCCTGGCGGATCATTGGCAAAGCCAGTTAAAGGTGGGATGAGCTGGGGATGTCATTAGCAAAAAACAAATTAAAAAATAAAATGCTTAGTCTTGTTTGAAGTTGACTGGCTTTTTATGCTCCAGTAACATAGTGCACATTTGACAACCTTATTTTCTAATGCCAGTTGTTATTGAACAAACAGATCCACTGGCTGTGCTGAAAAAATGTGCTGTAGCATGCTCTGGTTATCTCTCGCTTGGACTACTGCAATGCACTCTATGTGGGGCTCCCTTTGAAGGCGACCCGGAAACTACAATTAATCCAGAATGCGGCAGCTAGACTGGTGACTGGGAGCGGCCACCGAGACCATATAACACCGGTCTTGAGAGACCTACGTTGGCTTCCAGTACATTTCTGAGCACAATTCAGATGTCAAAGAGAACAACTACCAGACTTTTAGAAGACATCTGAAGGCAGCCCTGTTCAGGGAAGCTTTTAATGTTTGCTGGACTACTGCATTTTAATATTTTGTTGTAAGCCACCGAGAGTGGCTGGGAAACCCAGCCAGATGGGCAGGGAATGAATGAGTGAATGAATGAATGAATGAATGAATGAATGAATGAATAAGGGTTGTGATGGATGGAATTAGATGTACTTTTGATATGCAGTGTTAAAAATGAAACAAAACTCAGTGGTAGATCACTTGCTTAGTATTCAGAAGACCCCATGTTCAACCTTTGACACCTCCCAGTTAAAAGGATCAAGTAGCAGGTGGTGTGGAAGACCCCTGTCTGAGATGCTGGGAAACCACTCTCAGTCAGGGCTAGATTGACAAGTCTTAGTGAAATAATAGGAAAGCTTGGAGCTGCTTTTTGGGTTTGTTGACAGTTTCCAAACCACAATAGGTTTTTTGCTTATTTTTGGAAATATTGTGTGCCAGAAGCTGCTGGAAGTTGGCCAGTGAATTAGGCCTTTTGTTTATGCTGCCTGAGTTTACTTCCCTTGAGACAATGTGACACCCACTAAGCAGGGGCATAATGTTTGTGTAAACTCAGGCCATCTGTTGAATTGATAAATGCATTTTCCTTATTTACTTACTTAGCCTTGAGGTACCTGCTTTCATAGATTGCAGTGCACATCCTCTTGATGTCAGTAGTAAAACTGTTGATTGTAATTAATTCGGAGGCTTACCTTTTTTTTTTTTGATCTTGTGTGCAGGTTTCTGGGGGCATTTGCTCATTTTATTCCCAATTAACCTGCTCTTTCTATCAATCTTAGGTGGCATTCTCCCTCATGTCTCTCCTAACAGCATAGGTCTATGAAAGGAGCAAAGAAATAGTTTCCTACCAAAGAGATTTTTTACCATAGCATCTTATTCCACCTTCTGGTGGCCTGCTGCATGTTGTTGGGTTTCCATCAGCCCAGGTCAGCATAGCCCATGGGCAGGGCTTATGACACCTTGATTCTAATAGGACCACCAGTGTCAGATGAAAATTGCTTGCGGGTAGGGGAGAAATTCAGCTTATGTGCCATGAATTTTCTATTGTTCATGCTAAGCCTCATAACAGTGCCTGACTGCCTCTTTTTCTGTCCTTGTTCAGATATACCTGCGAAACACAGACTTATATACCGTGGAGGCCAACAATGCACGGCAGCTGGTAGAAAGTGCAGCCCGAGAAATTGAAAAACTCCTGAGTAACAGATCAACAGCATTGGTGGTTTGTATAGACTGGTTATTTTCTTGTTTATATTTCTGAATTGTTGTTTAATGTAACTTTGCCCCCTTGAAGTCTTCATGTTCAGTTGATGAAGCTTGTCTGTTGTTTGTTTTTTTTCCTATGAAATCCTGGGCAGTGTTATCCGGATGAGATATAGACAGAGTGATGACTTGGGACGTTATGATGGAAAATCCACTTCTTAGTTGGCTAGCAGAGGGCAGATGCTTAGGCTGTTGATTGACGGACTGGGGACCATTTGCCAGATGGCAAACAGGAGTATAAAGAGGTTGTTTGATACCCTTACATTGATGCTTGTGACATGGATATATTTTATGCTAATCAGAAATCTCAAAAACCTGTTAAAAAGACACACAACACTACAAAATAACTTGTATTGCATAAATACACAGTGGTGCAATGACAGACCATGGGTGAGAATCACAAGCAGTGTGAGACTTGCTCATGAACAAAAACAGCAGCAGCAACCCCATACTAACAATGGGGATGGTTTTATCAAAGGATGCCATGGGAGTAAAGGGTTACTACAGCCCACATCCAATTTGGGACCCCATGGCTTCTATTAATCAATTTTCTTTAAAACCACACAGGATTTCTCTCACTCCATTGCAACAGCCACACTAAAACCTATGCAGCTGTTTGAAATAGGTTTGGCCACCGATTGCCTTTCAGATGCGGATTGTTTAATGAACGCTGGGTGGGAATTTTTGAAATGATCTGAAACACCCTAAATAAAATATGCTCACTGGGATTATACCATCTAAAATGAATTGTCTTGTGATCTTTGATTGTGGCAGAAAATGCCTATGCAAGATATGCAGACTCCTAGATCAACTTTTCTTGGACTCCTGAGTCTAAGCGGCTGTTTGAATGTCACCTGTAGGTCACAAAGCTCTTAGGAAAGTGGCGATGGAGCCAAGTGTAAGTGTGTGGATCCTGCAGGATTCTGCTTTCACCATGAACACTGGCGGAGGAAGAGGGGGTGGGGGGAGTGCACCGCCCCCAGCACCACAAACACGGTGAGGTGCCATTGTGGCTGCCGCCCCCCCCGCTGGGTGCCATACCTCTGCAGGCGGTGTACCACGCCCCCAGGATGCATGCCAAGCCCCTGAGGGTGGTGCGCCAAGCCCCCAGGATGCGTGCCACGCCCCCGGGTGCGTGCCAGCCATGCCCCCCTGGGTGCATGCCAGCCACGCCCCCGCCTGCTCTCCGCCCCCCGGTGCTGGAGCGTGAAGCTCTGCCACTGACCATGGAGGTTGTAACTAGAAATCAAGAGACCTGGATCTCTATGCACCAGTCTGATTCTTTCGCCTAAAGTCATAATGCATTACTAGCTCTGAGCATTCAGACTGAACTTTGTGTGGCGATGGAGTAAACTCTGCTTGGTCAGGCTCAGAATTTTAGAAATCCAGATTCTTCCTGCCCCAATTCAAAAAGAAGCTTATTGCTACCTTCTGAGCTAAATCAATGCCTGCCATGTCACGTCATTGGGAGCATGCTGGGATCTGATGTGTCCCTTCCAGAGACTGTCCAAAGCCTGGCTCTCTCCTACACACAACTTATCTGGCCTGCTGCTCCAGTGGCAATGGTGGAATGGAGCAAGGAAGGGAAGTCTTTCTGCCTGTGGTCTTCTTATATCTGGTGCCTGGTGCCAGGGTCTGTGAGGGAACTTCTTCTTCCACTTTTTTTGGAGCACCACTGAAAGTAAATGGATGCATGGGATGGGGAGGTTTTACCTGCTTCTTAGCCTAAAATTCAAGCAAAAGAATTTCTGGGGCCATAAGGACCATCTTGGATTCAAGCAAGCATTCCAAGCCACCAAGACTCTTACTTCTGAGTCAGGAAACTGCATCATTAATCTTGTATACATGGTGTCCCCTTGTTTAGGTGCTCATATGGCACAGCGCACTGCAGTGTCCTGAAGTCTTCAAAACCCTGTTGTTTTGCTCCTTGCTGCACATTCTTGTAAACTAATATTTCTTAATTTCTGATTTGGGAGTCTCTGTGGTTGCTCTGTTAAGAGTGTTTTGTTTCTCATTCTGCTGTGGTCCAGTCTATTAAGGCATGTTGTGCTTCCTGCATCTGATTTGCCAGCTGATTTCTTTATCATTACTAGGCTTCATCGTTTCTCAATGTGCTGCCCTACCCTGGGGTATTTTGTTATGCTTGTGATGCTCTCTTGTTATCGTCTGAACCTGAGTAGGTTCTTACAAGCTTCCTACCTGTATTTGTGTCTTTTAGGAGCTGCCTGCTTGGCTTACTGATTTTTCTAAGTGGCCATTGAGTGATGCACAGGTGTTCATATTTGAAATCCAGGCATGTGTGTATCTACAGCTTCACTGTTGTCTCCTAAAGACTGGAATGACATGGCATGCTATTGTAACCATCACTAATCACTACATTGGGTATTATTGCTGGGAGCTGAAATGTCTCAAAGTGTTAATTAAGAGCAGAGTCCTCGAGGAGACATGATGCAAGAGAAGAACGTGGCCTGTAGTGTTGCCCTGAGGAAGATGTCAGTGAGTGACATCAACAGTTCATGCGCTAGCATAGCCAAGGGAACTGGCAGAGTAAATTATACTCCCTAGGCATTGCACAGAGACAAAGCCTGAGAATGATGAAAATAAACAAATATGAATGGTGATGACTTTCCCTAAATATAAAAGTAGTGGATTGCTTTATCAGGTTACAAAGAATGTAAATGAAAAGCAGTGCTTCCGCAGTCAGCTATGTTCTCAGCAACTGTAATTCATATGATCAGTTTAGTCCACCATCATAGTGCCTGTATATGCAAAGCTCAGAAAATTCCTTGTTTCAGAGTTACCATGCTTGTTTCTGCTTAATAATGTTAAATGAAATTCAGTTTCATTACAGTGCCTATTGCTCTGATCACTTTATTTTCATAACAACTAGCTAGTTTCAGAAACGACTGGCTCATTGGTAAGGGGGAAGGGTCAGAACTCAGTGGCAAAAGGTTGAATAAACCTACCCAGTCACTCAGGTCATCTGCAGAGACTTGAGTGGATGAGGCTTTTTCAGTAGTAGCATTGAATTCCCACCCCAGACGAACTTGTCTTGTTCTGTCCCAGTTATCTTTTAGATTGTTCTGTTCTGGAGTTGTGGTGTACTGCCTGCTAGGTTTTGTGGGCCGAGTTCTCGTGGATTATTGGTGCTGCACATGCTGCTGCTGTTTAGTTTGTGGTTGCTTTGATCTATGAAATTACTTTTATTGTGGTACTTTAAATTGTGCTGTAGGTCTGCTGTGATAAGTCTGGTGGAACAAAAGGCAGGGCATACATATTTTAAATAAATAATTCCAGGCCTCAATTTCTGATATGTCAAGTTAGAGTGGATTTTAAGGCAGCAGTAGTGGAAAATAGAATCCTAGAATTGTAAAGGGACCCAGAGGGTCACCGAGTCCAACCCCCTGCTATGCAGGAATCTCAAGTAAAGCATCCATGACAGATGGCATAAGAGCTGCCGACAGTTGGCCATGGTTGGGGAACCTGTGGCCTTCTGGATGTTGAACCCCCATCAGCCCCAACCAGCATGGCCAGTGGTCTGGAATGATGGGAGTTTGAGTCCAGCACCATCTGGAAGGTCACAGATTTCTCCATCTTTGGAAGGCAAGTAAATCTAATCTAAGTCTAATTCAGACTGAATCATACAACTCTTCTGCTTTCTGTAAACATAAACAGACAAATAAAATAGAATTAAAAAACAGTCCTTTGTTAGCCAGGTTGGGATTTCTCTTTTATTTCACAGTTAATGAACCCTCAACTCAGCTGGTTGAATTGCATATGGAAATGCTCATGCAAAAATCAGCTTGAATGAGCAATGGAGCATCTGAAATGGGGGCACATGGAAGATTAAATATCAGCTTCAGGTAGTAGGGGCAGTTTTAGGGCAATGTGAGCAGTGCATTCGTACTGGGTGCCCAGCTGAGGAGGGTGCTTCTCACAGCCTGGTAAGAGTTTGCCCGGTTTCAGGAAGGAGGTGAGAGGGTCCTAGAGTCCTCCTTCCTCCTTCCCAAAGCTAGGCAAGTGCTTACTGGGTTTTAGGAAGGAGGTAAGAGAGCTCTAGGACCCTTCCAGAGCCTTGCACCTCCTTCCAAAAGCCCAGCTTAAGCGGTGCTGTGAGGGCTGCAAGGAGGGTGTCAAATGGCCCTGCACACTGTGGCATATTACCAATGTCCACTCCTGGTAGGAGGTGCTGCAGAACCAGCAGTCTCTGCTCACAGAAGCTAATCTGAGAAGGCTAGGCTCAAGGTAGCCACAAATTTTGGATGGTCGCCAAGGGCAGTTGTGTTGGCCAGGGCTGATGGGAATTGGAGTCCTACACCATGGGTTTTGCATCCCTGAGTTAGGGCCTCAAAGGGCATCCTCAGCATCTGCTCATGGGCTTTGTATCTCATCTATTATAGAGGCCTAGAGGAGTCCTCACCTGGAAGGTAGCTAGTTCATGTCAAACGCTTGGTGACATTCAGATGAAAGACTGCTTTTTGTTTATTAAAATAAAATGTGGTATCTATCTGTAATCTCTTACACAATGAACCAAACTGAAAATTGGAGAAACTGAACACATGCTTTGAATGTTAACAACCCCCCTTTTTTTGCTCAAATTGAGAGTAAGATAAGAGCATGGGATGTACAGCAGTTGTCAAAGACAGCCGTGAAGCCATGGCCCCAGTCACAGAGGATTAACATAGGTCAGTCATGGCTTTCATTTTAATTATGTTAACTGCAGTGAAAAACAGTAAATTGGTACTTCAGTGCTCTGACCTGCTGGGAGCTTTGCACAGGGCATAGATGGGGTTCCCAGAAGTGGGAAAGCAGGATTGCACTCTCAAAGCTATCAAACTGGAAGATTTAGCCAAGGTCAGAGAGAAATTCCAGCATCCTGTTTAGTGGTTCAGAGCCACTCTTTGCCTTGTTAAAAGTATCCACTTTAGCCTGTTTTCACAATGAAATATTTTAAGTGGCTTACAAGAATAAAGAACAATCCATAAATGCTAGATTCACATATATGCCCCAAAGGGAGGTTTGGAGCCTAAAGGTAAAGGGATCCCTGACCATTAGGTCCAGTCATGAGCGGGGTTGCGGCGCTCATCTCGCTTTATTGGCCAAGGGAGCCGGCGTACAGCTTCCCAGTCATGTGCCCAGCATGACCTAAAAGGCTTCTATTAATGTTCTGAGAGCAATAAAACATATGTGTAGCAAAATTGCAGAAGTAGAAATGACAGAGGTTGTATTCTCTACTGTTCTGAATGCTTCTGTTTTTGTGTTTTTATGGATATGACATATTTGCGACTTCCAAGATTACAAGCATATCTTTCAAAGGTTACACAAGATGCAGCTCTTACTCTTAGTCCGGGAAGCACAGTTCCAAGATTTAACAGATCATAACCAAATTTATTGAGCATTACCTGCCATGAGCCTGCCAGTGAACATGGTCTGCACAAGATCGCTGGGCAATCGAACAAGGCTTAGAGTTGGGAACTAGATGGATCAAGCAGCTGGTTTCTAGCGCATCTATGTCACTATGTCAGGTGTCAGAATGTGGCTCAAGAACAGTTGGAGTCAGGATAGATTTCCATGGAATTGCATTATGTGAAGCAAGACAGTAGTACCTAAGTATGCAGTGTGACTAAAGAAGAAAAATGAGCATGAAGAATTAATGCAGGAGTAGAAAGGAAAGAGAAGTCATGCAGAATGCTTGTTCAAGGCAGGAAGGAGGCAAGAGCAAGTGTGAATTGTGAGAGAGAGCAGCTGGTATGTTGCACCTACTTTGTTTTTCTCTTGTAGGGTCTGCGAATTTCAGACCAGCACACCATGTACCTATTCAGAGCTTTGTGGTGGATTGGGCTTTCATAGCAAAAGTGTGTTGCCACCATTCCTTGCTAAATAAAAGTCTTCTGCCGCCTTCTTGCTCAAGTTCTTAGCTTGCATCCTCATTGGCACTGAAGGAATCTTGCACATGCTCCTTAGCACCAGTGTGGATCTGGTGCCAATGTGTGCCTTATTCTGTGTATGATGATGTAATGTAGATTTGTGGAGAAGACTCAGGATGAGTGTTTAAATCCTCATATGCCCACCAATGCAACACAAATTTCTAGGGTTTGGGGGGCTCCCCTCAAAAAACTTATAACAGTATATTTTTATACACACCAGCTGGATAGTGGAGGCATTCTAGAGAATGAATTGTAATTTTGGTTTAGTCTGGTAGCCTTGCATCTCAGTTTCCAAACAAATGAATTAAAGCACTTGAGTGAAAGGGTTGTTGGTAAGAGGCTGGGAGAGGTAATTGGACCCCTGTATCCCCAATGATGCCATCACTAATGTGACAAGGTCTAAACTTTGGAATGGGCTCAGAAATAATAGGATTTTATTTTCTGATTTCATTTTAAGTAAATCGTTCATATTTTAGCCTATTCTCAGCTGTGGCTATGGGTGGACACCTCACCCACTCACTGCTCTGAACACTATCTAAAGCAATATATGAATGTCAAGCATTATTAAGACTTATTGCTGTCAAAACTCAGCACTGTACAAACGTTTTAAAAAGGGCAAGCATTACCCACTGGGTTACAGTTGAATAAAGAAGGGGAAGGAAGAAAACTAGGAGGCAAGCAAAAACAGAATCTATGCTTCAAATCTCCAAAGAATTAATGAACCTGTTCATCATTCTAGTGAATTTGTTAGTGCTGTCAACCAGCCTAATATCTAATAAATAAACCAGACTCCCCAAACCCTCTATATTCATTAAGAACTGTGTCTATGATCAGCATACAAAACAGCATCCCAGACTACTGGTATGGTGACAGACTGGAGGGTTTCTAACAGCCGCATGCCAGCGATGAGCTGAGATTGTTACTGGCCTTTGTGGTTCAGTTACAGCTCACAGATGCCAGGACGTCTGTCTTGTCTGCTGGTGACGCTCACAGCAACTGGCAGCATGCAGCAAAGCTGTGCTGTCACGGAGTGCCCCTTCTGTCTGTAGCCCTCGTGGCATTAGCTAGCTGACATCAGCAGGGCCTAGTTAGAAGAGAGAACCAGGTGGTTTGCTGCCGCTGCCGCCTTCTTTTAAACAGTGACTACTTTGCCATTATCCATGTGATGAGGCTGCAACTGGCATAGCTAGTCTGCCTAGAAACCAATTAACTGACTTAGCCTGGGGACTCTTTTGGCAGATACTCAGTTCTTTTTCTCGTGGAGTGGAGTGGAGACTGCCTGCCACGTGAAGAATTGCTACTCCCACATTGTCTCGATTGGCTCATAAACTACATCCAAGGAGGCTTGTGGCAGAGAGGCCTTGCTCCTCATCCCTGGAGGCATTTTATCAGCAGCAATTGGAAGAGGGAGGAGGGTTGCTTGCTTCCCTGGTTGAGTGGAATCTGAGCATATGTGCAGGACATAAATCCTGGGAAGACTTCTGTTTGTGTGAGAAGTACTGAAGGCCTTCTCACACACTGGGCAGTGGCAAACTCATATTAATACACCAAATAGGTATTAAATGGTGGCCATTAACGGTTCCCCCAGGAGTGTATTTCTGCTTCCTGGTTCCTACAGATAAGGGTGTGAATTCCCTTCCTTTGGCTTCCAGCTGCAGTCTACTGGTGGAAATACCTGAGTAGCTATCATTGTACAGGATGCAAGCTCAAATTGGTAGGTAAAGGTAAAGGACCCCTGGGCAGTTAAGTCCAATCGAAGGCAAACTATGGGGTTGCAGCACTCATCTCACTTTCAGGCCGAGGGAGCCGGCGTTTGTCCACAGACAGCTTTCCGGGTCATGTGGCCAGCATGACTAAACTGCTTCTGGCACAATGGGACACTGCGGCGAGTGTCATAGCGCACGGAAACACAGTTTACCTTCCCGCCACAGCGGTACTTATTTATTTACTTGCACTGGTGTGCTTTCGAACTGCTACATTGGCAAGAGCTGGGACAGAACAACGGGAGCGCACCCTGTTGCGTGGATTTGAACCGCTGACCTTCCGATCGGCAAGCCCAAGAGGCTCAGTGGTTTAGACCACAGTGCCACCAGCACTTAAGTCGCCATACTATCCTATTAAATGGCGTTCTGTATTTTGCTAAATGTCATTCAGTCTAGGCTAACCCAATTATTTGGTGCTGTGCGTGCAGAAAGACTGAGCTCAACAGTGACCTTTCACTTTATTTACAGCTTCTTGTCAAACACACATCCTCCTCTGCATGCTTGAATTAAAAACTACACACACATAGTTTCAACTAATCAGACTGTATGCTATGTATAGTATTGGAAGCATAATGATTAGTACCAAATTATAGCAAAATCTATCTAATATTTTTTCTCATCTGTTGAGCACGCCAATGAAACCTGCCAAAAGAATGTAGTATGTATCTTCCTTCCATGCCCCCTAAATGTAGAAGGGTTGGGGGAAACCCAGACTAGGTTTAGGGGGTATGTGGATAGAGGAGAGGGGGAAAGCCCCACTGTGCAAGCAGGCCTCATTCCCTGTGTGTTGAATTCCACCCAAAGTCTTTTGGAAGAAAAGCAGGACTGAAGTGTGTTAAATAAACAATTCTCCCCTACATAAAACTGGGATTTTAGAAAATGCAATTGGATTGTTAGTAGCAGGCGGAGAAGCTCTCATTTGTTAATGGGGCACTTGCTGAGGTACAGCAATCCTGTTTAAAAAGAGAAGATTATAAATATGGGATTCTTCTGCCTCTGATCCCCCCCCCCATCCTGAGAAACACACATGGTTGCTAGGAGAGGGATCTGTTGTCAGGACTAGCTCCCATCTCAGCTTGGCTGCATCTGTGCTGGGATAGTTGTCATGACAACCATGTCTTTCTGTACCCTGTCTAGCTTGATCCCAGTCTTCCAACAGCTACATAAGAGGTTTCTGGCAGGCTGGTCAACAGTTGCTCTTTGCTCTGTGCCCCTGACTCTCATTGCTTGTTATCTCTAGGCAGCACCAACAATTTGGTTTGGTTTTCTGTTTCTGAAGAGACGGTTTGGTTTGGTCCACTTTCTAGGCCTGTCTAGACCAATGGTTTTCAAGCTTTCTATGGGTGACTCTGGACTGTCAGTGTTTTTCAGGAGGGATTCAAGTGCATACTAAAACTTTAGGTGCTCTGTCTTTCTAGTGCAGCAAATTCACTTAAAAACAACACAGATTTTTATTGCTGTTATAGGGTGAATCACCCTGATATGGGAGCCACAGATCAGGGCTACAGGGAGGACTGGGGAGTCCCTGCACAGTTCTAGTTTGTCCATAATCATAGCCTCCCAAATGTTATCAATCCTCTTCTGTTTAGATGGTTGCTTTGGAAACTTCCATTGCATGCTACACACAGCCATTCCTATAAACCATTGTTTAAGACATTATTGATGTAGGAAGCCAGGTTCATTTGGTTCAGAACAATAGGAAAACATAAATTTAATCCTTACTGGAGTTGGAGTTGACATCCATCATGAGAGGCAATAGAGTGAGCCTCTGGAGGTGAAGTCAGACCGCTGGAGAACCACAGCACCTACTGTGGCTGCAGAGACCAGTGACTCATAACTGTTGCCTCCCATGTTGTTTTTGCTGCATTAATAGTGACCTCTCCGGGGCACAAGCCTGGGCAGTGTCCTGGGCTATTCAGACCACAGTACCTTCCTCTGAGCTTCACAGATGCAGTCCAAAGAAAAGCAGAGCAATACATTTGGTACCAGCAGGAGGGGTACAAGAGGCAATCCAACCATCTTAGGATTTTTGTAGGGTTTACTTCTTAGCCCAGGCATAGGCAAACTCAGCCCTCCATATGTTTTGGGTCTACAACTCCCATCATCCCTGACCACTGGTTCTGTTAGCTAGGGATCATGGGAGTTGTAGTCCCAAAACATCTGGAGGACCGAGTTTGCCTATGCCTGCCTTAGCCTTCCATTCTCCCGAAGATGTGCCACAAGGCAATGGGTACAGAGTTTTCCTCGGGATTTACTCCCAAAGCCTTTCTCATGAAATGAGTACAGTGTAGACGCATGGCAGTGGAGGTTTAGGATCAGAGTTTTCCTTATCCTAGATGGGCTACGAGTTGCCCTAGTATGGCCTAAACTGTAGCAATGTTTTGCTTGCATAACCCAGGGATAGTCAACATGGTGCTGTTGGACTATAGCTCCCATTTTCCTTGGCCATTCACCCTGGTGACTGGGCCTGATGAGATTTGAAGTGCAGCAACATATGGAGGACCCCACAATGACTGCCCTATTTCAACCTGTTATGCTCCGAAGTATGCTTCTGCTATACAAAAATACAGTAGAACCCCTACTTACATCCCACTCTACTTAGGCTCGTTCCAAGTCACGACCGCGGCAAACCCAAAAGTAAACACCGGGTTTGCCACGATTTGCGCATGCGCAGAAGCGGGCTGCTGCCAAATGCACCTGCACAGAAGTGGGTTGCCGCCGAATGCGTCTGCGCACAATGGCACTTCTACCAGTGACCTGTTTCGCCATAAGGATGGGCCTCCGGAACGGATTGTGGTCATGAGTAGAGATTCCACTGTATGTGTTTTGTTAAGCCTCCAGAAACATTACAGGTTTTAAATCTTTTTTTTTTTTTTTTGTTAGCAATAGTTGAAATGCTGGGGGAAGATGGCTTGTGAAATGTGGCATGTATATAGTCGAGCTTTTCTCAGCTTGTTCTATATGGTTTCTTTCCATTTGCCTTGCTCTGAGCTTATTAAAATGGATAATGTCAAAGCTTGCTAAGCTGTATTAATAGTAGATAACTGGTTATGCATGTTAAGGTTACCAGACGTCCCCATTCCCCGGGGACAGTCCCCAGATTTACAAATCAGTCCCCATACAAAATCCATTGAAGTTGAAAAGTGTCCCTGGATTAATTGAAAAAAATCTGGTAACCTTCATGTATGTGCCTTTAAATATTGGTTCACATGTATGTGCTGCATACATTTTGAGAAAGTAAACCATAAAGGTAAATTATTGTGTTTATACATGTCTTGCTTTGGATTCTGATCAGGCTGTTGATCTTCATTCTGCATTAAATATAGATTCTTCTCAATATCTTTTTTTAGTCAAACAGGAGTGAGTCATGATCTTGACCTTCTGAATCAGAGGTCCATAGCAATATAGAGATGATATTTAGTACCCTTTTGAAATTAAAAAAAAAACCTTATCAGCTAGCTTATTGCAGTAAGAGCTCTGCAGGGACTGTTTACAATTAATAACTGAGAGGATATTGACCAAGAAAGGTTTGAGGCAATCTCTGTTGCAGTGATGTCCGTGACAAACGTTTTGCTGATCTGAATGGGTTGGAGCCTCTGTTGGCAATGTGAGAGAAAATCAAGTGACAGAAATCTATTACTTGTTCCTATTATATCACTTTCCTCATGTTTATTCAATAACAAATGTTAGTCTTTAACATGTCATAAAACTCTTTGTTGTGCTGAGACTCAGAAACCTTGGAGAGCAAGCAAGTTAGAAATCTTACACAATTGGCAGCTTTGTCTGGATGCCAACTTTAGGTCCTCTCCAGGCCTGTGGTTTTGTACACGGGATTCTAAAAAAATAACAGCATAAGAAGAGCATTCTGGATCAGGCCAGTGGCCCGTCTAGTCCAGCAACCTGTTCTCATAGTGGTCAACCAGATGTCTATGGGGAACCAGCAAGCAAGAATTGAGCACAAGAGACTTCTCCTGTCCTGGGGTTTCCAGCAAGTGGCATTCAGAAGCATTGGAGGCTGAGCATAGCCATCCTGGCTAGTAGCCGCTGATGGACTTGTCCTCCATGAATTTGTCTAATCCTCTTTTCAAGCCATGCTAGATTCTTTCTAATGTACTTAAGACTGTATGAAGATTTGACTTTTTTCACTAGGAAAAGATGGTGGAAGATTATTTTAATATACGTATGATCACAGCGACGAGATTGTTATATGCACAAAGATAGAAGGACTTACTGTTTCCTGCTATGGAAGACTGGCTATTGAAATTATTGGATTTGGCTGAAATGGCGAAGTTAACATATTTAATTACAGAAAAATCACTGTTAACATTTATTAATGACTGGCAATCCCTTACAGACTTTTTGTGTGAAAAGGAAAATGAAGCTGTGATATCTAGGTTTGAAGACTGAAAAAAGGTTGGTTTCTGGAAAGTAGAAGAGTTGGATATTATTCTGGAACAAGGGTTTTGCATAAGTGTATAGCTGTATAGCTGATAAACAGAGAATCAGAAGTCTGTTCTTTTTTTCTTTTTCATTTTCTTTCTTCTTTTTTCTCTATTTTCTTTTTTCAGTTTTTATGTTAAAAATGCTTGGTACCTGAGGTTAACTTTTGTATATAATTTTTTTCTTTGTTTTTCAAGCTTTAATAAAATAATAATAAGTTTTGACTTCCTTGCTTTCTATTCAGTGCTCTTGTTTCACGGTGCTTTTTCTGTATCAGTGGCATTGTGCTCTCTCTATTTCAAAGTGGGTTCACAAAATAATATCCAAGAGAGAGGAAACTATATTGTTTCATAAAATGTTGTTTGGTTTAAGCTGTTCAATTAGATTAGCTTGTTTTACAATGTTTTACACAATATGGCAAGGATTTGGTATTTTTTTATTTATTTCTCCCACTACTAATTTATACTGTGGTATTTCTAACACGTTTTGAATTATTATACTTACTGTTAATTTCAGTGTTTGAAACTCCCATTATTCTAGGCGGACTTTGCAACAGGGAATTTCATTAGCACGAGCAGTTTCTGAGCTCTGGACGCAGTACTGTGCCTAAGATTTCAGATTAAAACTACAGAGTGGAAGGAAAGGAGGACCTTTTTCTGCCTCCCCACTTCCAGCTACTTTCTGAAGACTGGAGAAGAGATTCTCTTAAGAGTATTAGAGGGGTGGGCAGGGAAAGGACTAGACTGTGTGAAAAATGAACATAATATTTTAGCTGAAGTTCCTTCAATTTCAGGTTTGTATTCTTGTTATTAAAAAAGCATGCCTATACATTCCTTTGTTGTGCTCATAACCTAGGCTTAAGGTGCCATTTAGCTCCTAGCTTTCATATCTCAGTTTCTAACACTGGTTCATTTGATATGTGAGCTGCTTTGGGCACAGTCTTGTGGAAAAGCCGCATACAAATAAACAGACAAGGAATTTCTGACAGGCTTCTACATTATAAGCCTGAAGTAAGATGGCTGAAAAATATACAGGACATTTCCTGGATTTTAGGCATTATGCTCACGAAGAAATCTCTCTGGCCATCTTTCTTCAAGGCAGTATATAAGACTCCAAGGAGAGCATTCATATGGCACCTTCTTTCTTATAGATAGTTTCCCCTCCCTTGCAAGCTTTAAAGTACCCACCTGCTGCCTTTATCAAACATTCAGGTTTTCTAGTTGAATTTCCATGTTAGAAATATTCCTTGAGGGCAGCCTTTGTCAACTTCCTTTGCAGCATTGACCTTTGATGTAATCGTTAGCACAGAAGGCTAAATTCCCTAGGAACCCAACTGTCCGTCTCTGCATCACAAAGAAACACTATCCAAAGCTTCTGGAAGACTTCCTATGTTGGTGGGGCCCCAGTACAGTAAAGGTCCTTGATCCATTTCCTGAAGTTACAGATATATTATTCTTATCATCTATGATTACATGTGTATACTTGGCACATAATTTAAAAGAAGCCTTTTTTTTTTACAGTTGCTGCTACTTCAGATCAGGACGTTTTCAGGGCTGTTTTTTTTTTTATGCCAGCCTTTTTGATAGAATAAAGATGAGGGCATTGGAAAGCCCTGTTAAGAAGCTAACCTTCAGAAAAACTAGTACTACTTGGCAGATTGTGAAACGAACCACTGCTTCATCTTTTTGGCTTGGCTTTCAGTGATGGGGTTTAGTTGGCATTACAACTTCTTCACTTGCAGTATTTCAATTCCTGGCCTTTTGCATAGTTGCCTTTGGGCCCATTCTTTCATTTTATGTCTAGCTTTCTTTAATTTATTTCCCATATTCTTTCTTGAAGTTGTCCAACAGCTTTGGACATTAATGATATGCACAAATAGTGGAATCTCAACTCAATCTGTGCTTACTAAATTTGCATGTATCATTTTAACATCCAAAGCCTTTCTAAGGTTCAGTTTTCGGAGAGATTCCAATTGTTGGCTGTTGCTTCTCGATTTTGGAATGTAAGTATCTGATGCTTGCCCAGGGGATTCCCTTGCCTAAAAGCAGTCCCTCCAAGTGTCCCTATTTTCCAGGGATGTCCCTGATTTAGAGAAACTGTCCCGGTTTTGATTTGATTGGAATGTCCTGCTTTTCCTTAGGATGTCCCTATTTTCATCAGAGAAATCTTGGAGGGTATGTAAAAGCTTCAACCGCTTACTTGGCAGCTGTGCTGCAAGAGCATCAGAGTGGTTGCACATGTACTTCAGTGGCATCTCTTTATTAGTTTATCTGAAAGCTTAAGGCACCCATTTTCTGTTGACATTGAAATTGTTAATCCAATTTACCAAATGGAATTGGCCAAACTGCAGAATTGTGGCTCTCTGAAAGACTCATTCAGATCAAGCAGCCTCACTAATTTCTATGCATCTCTCCCCTCTTAGACATATCTTAATCTCAGGAACCATGCACTCAAAATTGCAACCATCTTTAGCAGCACCTATGTCTGTGAACAGACTTTTCCCCAAATGAAACATCTGAAATCTCCAACCAGATTCTGACTAACTGATGAACACTTGCATCACTTGATACGACTAGCAGCGACAAATATGGAACTGGATATTGACCATCTCATTAGCCAAAAGCAGGCCCATACTTCCCATTGGAATACTTATAAGTTTATGTTGATTAAAATCGTTCTTCATTTTAAATAGTGTATTTTTCCTGTTTTTTGTGCACCACAAATAAAATACGTGCAGTGTGCATAGGAATTCATTCATATTTTTTTCAAACTATAGTCTGGCTCCCAACAGACATAGATAGGTAGCTGTGTTGGTCTGCCATAGTCAAAACAAAAAAATTGTTGCTACTGGAAAAGGTGCTACTGGAAGGAAAATTTTTTTTTTGTTTTGGCTCCCAACAGTGTCTGAGGGACAGTGAACTGGCTCCCTGTTTAAAAAGTTTGAGGACCCCTGTCTTAAGCCAACCAAGACAAATCTCTCAGCAAGATTGTTCCTTTTTTACACCCAGACTTGATCACATACAAAGCATACCCAGCAATATTTCTGCAGGTCAGATGACTGCATCATCAGTCAACTGGCAGTTTATCTGCTACTTACATGGCTGCCTCAGAAGTATTTGCATTTGTTATCACAGGGTGCAAATATTAGCAGGTTCTATTCCGCTAAGCCCTATTCTGAGAAGATCCCTTGAAATTAATGAACCTAGAATAGTCATGTCCAGTACTGTCAATGGGCCTACAATGAGTAGGACTAGCATTGAAATACCACCCTTATTAGTCTGCTGCTTATCCATACCTGTACTAATGGGAATGATCTGAGGCACTTAATCTTAGTGGATTTACCAGTGGAAATGTAAATGTAAATATAATGCTTCTCAATATATTATAAGAATGCTATGTTTGTAACAGTGACCGTTTCCACCCATCAAAGAGCAGTGATTGTGTATTAGGAATGGTTCCTTGAAAAGCAATTGTAAGTTAAATTCAGAGGATCGTATTTGAAAACTTCAGTCACCTTGTAATTAAAAATGCCCTAGGCAATAAATTTTGTTCTCTGCTCATGAGACTGGTATAATTATTAAAAACCCAATGGTTCATGTGTTGCTAGTTTTAATTTGGTGATAAAGCAGGCGAGCTGTGAAGATGAATGATTACTGTGAGGACTTATTTTGTTTCCACACACACACAATCATTCTTTTTTTATTCTTTTGTGATTGTAACAAACTTCTTTGTTTACAAAGAAATATTATGCTTAAAGCTGTTAGAACATGAAATTGGAATTGTAGCATAATGCTGCTACAAATTTGCAATTCTGCAGGTAAAATGTGTGTATATTGCATGGTTTGTGTCATAACTATGAGATGTAGCTGTGCTAAGTTGTGCAAGTATTAAAGAGTTGACGTCACAACTTGAGCTTCACAGCATGAGCTTTAACTAATGTTTTCTCACAAAATTTCTTCTTATGTCAGATTCTATCTTCATTTTTCACATTTTGTGGGTTGTGCTTTTGGAGGGGGGCATGGTGAACATGTTCAGTTGTGCCTTGTTAAGGGATCTGAGTGTGAAATGCAGGCTCTGGAGGCATGGTAGATGTTAGATGTCACTACGGTGGTGACAGCCAGGTCTCGTCCACACCTTGGTTTGCCTTGCCGCTTTCCCCTGGGAGAACCCACCGTTAACTGCTGAATTTGACCCAACAACAATAGGGTTTTCCGTGGATTGTTGTTTGTTCCGATTCAGTGTAAAGAGTGGGTTTTGTATGGGGTAAGCTCCAGGGGAAGTGCAGAACCGCTCAGACCCAACCCCAGAAAGCGTGAGGCAAGTGGGAAATGGCTCGGCCTCCTGCTTTCTAGGCATTGGGCAAGCAGACATGCAGACTAGCTCTCAGCTCACCATGCAGAAGCAGCTGAAGTAAGTTTCCTTGTGGTCACTTGCAGTGCTGGACGTCTTACTGTGATTTACCACTTATTAAGGTGTGTTTAGGACTGTATATAAAATGTGAACGTGATCAGAATTGTAATGATTAATAATAAAATTATTCTTGCAGAATAAGCCAAGAGATCAACTGTCTTAAACCAAAAATAGCCAATGGTGTTATGAGTCTTCTGACATTGCCCCTTCAGTTACAGTTTTCTTATACTAGTGCTTATGGGCATGTTCCTTTTCACTGTTTTGCCACACAGTTGTGACTTGGGTGGTGACTCATTAATGCTCAGCCCACTCTGAAATACTAAACAGCCATTAATGCTTGCAGCAGTTCTCTGAGTACCCTGAGTCAGAGATTGAAGAGAACAATACTTTTTGTTTGCTATAGGGCAGGGTTAGCCAGTGGGGTGCCCTCCACATGCCGTGGGACTACAGCAACCATGCTCTATGTCCATTGGTCATGTTGGCTGGTGCAGGTGGGAGTTGGAATCTCATGACATTTGAAGAAACCGTGTTGCCTACCACTGCTGTATAGGAACATAGTGCAGACTTGGGTGAACTCCCAATCTATCCCTGAGACTCTCGGGGGGTGTATGCCATTGATACGATCCCATGCATCAACTGTGATGAACTGTGTGGGTAGGGCCAATCATGTGGCCTTCTGGTAGGGTGGTTATGGTTCGCTGGGAAAACCATTTAGCTGTAGCATTCACACACACATACCACAGCCATATAAGATCACAATACAGGGAGCAGCTACACACACCTATGATGCTTCTGATCGTCTAGATTCTTTAAAATTCATTGTAGATCCCTCCATATCCATTTTTATGCAAATTACATCATTTCAAAAGAACAGAGAGGGAAATGAAAACAGAATGGGGCAGTTTGAAATGTGAGAGGACGATGGCACAGATTTTAATTAGGGGGTGGAATTAGGCAATGGTTATCAGAACCTCATCTCAAATCATACAGTCTGGGCTATAGTTGAAGAACACCATTTGTAGAAAAAATGGCAAAGTACTTGTACACTAAGGCTGCTATATTGAATACACTTTCTTGGGATAAAATCTTTTTGAGTAAACATGATAGATATGCAACACAGAGATTCACAGAAATTAAGAATTATTCATAAAGAAAAAGTTGTGTGAATTATTTAATTTTATTTAAGGATGAGATGACTTAGCTACTAAGAATTACTTGAGACATTTCTCATAATACTGGTGTTGAATTGTAACACTTTGCCATGAGGTCAGCATAAGTTGTGGCTTTGTGGCTGTTGCAACCCAAGATGTGGCTCTGCTTTTCCGAGAAACTTGGGTTACAAGCCTCTGATTTATTATTTAACTGTACGCTGTGTTCAGTTCAGCAGGGAAGCTTTTCCTCCCTGCAGTTCTATTGAGACCTGTATGTGTCAAGTTGCTGTTTCATGGTGACATGGACATCTTTCCAGATTCCTTGCTGCTTCTGTGCACCTTCCACAGAGTTTATTTTCATAATTGCTTCACTGCTCACTGAAAACTAGCTTCTACTAGGTTTATTTGCACTTTAATGCAAGGCATGCCCACGGAAGCATAATGCCATAGACTGACGCTCCACTGATTATCATTTTATCAATGGCAAAATTACAGAGAGCATGACTGATATTGAATGAATTCTATTTCCAGTACAATACGTGTTTCATTAGCCGCCAGTTTTGTTGGTAAGCCAAAATCATAAAGTTTCCCACAGTGTTTTGCATAAGTCTTTGTGCTCCTCATTCCTTTTATACTGTAAAATCAGTCAAAACGTTTTAGGGCTTTCAAAGCAACAGTACCCAGAGTCTAAAAGGATGTCCTTCTTAATAATCTACACCCTGTCACTTGTTTGTGTCACTGAAATGCAATTTTACGTTGAGTTTTCAAGCAAATGGATTAAAAGTAGAGGATTGTGCCTGGAAAAGTGACAGAGATGTCATTTTTAACTTTTCAAGGAGATATTAAATCCTTCAAATTACATCTCTCTGATGGGGCCACCTTCCTTTCTCCCTGTTGATATTTTTAACTCCATCAAACTTTTAGCCTTTTCTATGTACACTAGGAGACATCTCTCCTTTTGATGTGATGTGAAGTGCCTCAATATTTGGGGTGAATTACTATGGGCCATTAATGCTATGTTTGAGCTTGTCCTGTCATTTGGTGGGCCAGTATCCTGAGCCGTAGCTAGGCGATCTTGTGCCCCTGGCAGAACCGCCCAGATTGCGCCTCTCCTCCAACCCTTTCCCCTTCCACCCATTCAATTCACCCTCTATTTAAAACAATTCCTTATGAGGCAATAATTGATATTTATAATTATGGACACATTTTTAGCCAATTTTGCACCCCCCCCATCGCCTGTGCCCCTGGTGGGGGCCCACTTCACCACCCTCTAGCTACAGCCCTGCCAGTATCTTCTCCTCTGAATTCACGATGCCTTCCTCTTGCACTTGGTGGAAAGAGTGAGTTCGACCATACCTCCTC